>NC_086260.1:10382905-11582905 GCF_021018805.1 Prinia subflava
AGGGAAGGGAAGGGAAGGGAAGGGAAGGGAAGGGAAGGGAAGGGAAGGGAAGGGAAGGGAAGGGAAGGGAAAGGAAAGGAAACGAAAGGAAAGGAAAGAAAAGAAAAGAAAAGAAAAGAAAAGAAAAGAAAAGAAAAGAAAAGAAAAGAAAAGAAAAGAAAAGAAAAGAAAAGAAAAGAAAAGAAAAGATATATTTGCTTATTTTATGGACTTGCCAGCTCTGGCTGGTGGGCTGCAGGTACTCAGCTGTTCTTTCAGCTGAATTTGAGTTTACTTTCAATTTTTAAAATATATACATTTATTTAAATAACTTGAGAGAAAGGTGTTTATTCATGCAATGGCATTTCCTGGGCTACTTTGAGATATCAGTAAAAGAGTCTTGGCACAAAAATCAATCACTTTGGAATATTCTCCCATTAGTTTACTCTGTCAGTAAAATGGGAAGCATGACTCTGGCATACAATTCCTACTGACATTCAATCAAAACATCTGACCTAACATTTTAGTACTGACACCCAAATTACAGGACATTTTCTGAATAGCTAACAATTCCTTCTTTTTTTTTTTCTTTTTCTCCCCTTCTCTACCTCTTTCTCTCTCCCCTCCCTGTCCCCTTTTTTCCTTTAATGTGATGTGTGACTGTTCCTTGTCAGGCTGGAGCACGTTCCCATCCCGCTAAGTGTCAGCGTGCTGCTATCGGCTTGCAGCAAATTGTGCTTTCCCTGGGCTCTGGCTGATGGGATGAATGGCAGCCCGGAGATAGTCCTGTCCTTCACAAAGCAAAAAGGCACAGAGTTCTCACAATTGCTTTTTTCTGCAAGCCCATAATGGTAGCAGGTCAAGGGAGTCAGAGCATTGCAGGGGAGAGAGAATTAAAAATAGTGGTCTGGAAAACTTGGCAATATCCTGGTTGTAATCAGATGGAAGCAGAAGAGTAAGGGCATAACAAAAAATTACCCAGAAAAAACTCTTCCTCTCTCTCCAAAGCATTTGTGTCACCTGAACCTAATGTGGTTTTGCAAGGCTGAAGTTCAAGGCTTTGAGCTGAGAATGAAGCCACAGCTTCATCTCTTCCTGCCATCACGGACAGAAAGGTGATGTTCAGTGGCAGCTCTTGTATCCACGTGTGCTTATCACTGAAGGGAAACCCAAACTGTACTAAAAGTGGGACCTAGACCTGGATTTCACGCAGCCTACTATATTAAAGCATATTAAAGGTGGGTGGTAATTGCATTACATGCTGCATTACACAGAGCTGTTGGTGAAATCTCAACACAGACCCAAGTTTTCCCTTCCACATGTCTGTCTTGGCTAATGCACTGAGAGAGGGAGGCAAGTGGCATTTTGGATGAGTCTCCCATCACCTGCCCCCACTGAATATGAAAAAGCCATGAGTCTCTGCTTCAGGAACTGCCTGTTTCACCCTCAGTGCTCCCAGGTTTGGATGGGGCAGAGTTGCACAACACTGCCCTGTTACTTACAGGGAATATGTCAGGACTGTCTGTGTCCAGTGGCTGCTCCCTGCTGCTCCTTTGCTGCTGCCAGGTACCTCAGCCCAGCCCTGGGCTCTTCCCCTGCCCCAGCCTTGTGTGGAGGAAATGGGGACACTGCTACAGCAGCAAGGAGCACTACCTGAGAGCATCCCTGGCCATTGCTCCAGAGAATGCCTGGCCTCTGCTAGACCCTGCCAAGGAGGCTACAAGGCTTTCCTGGAGAGCTCTGAAGCAATAAACACTTTTTTGCCCTCCTGCCACCTCAAACAGCAACAGCAGTTGTTACCAAGCCAACAGTAAAGCAAAGGAAGCTCTTCTGCTGGGGCTGGGAGGTGCTGCTAATGATATTCACTTACTGCAGCTCAAAAGTGCTGGCAGGGAGATCATGGAGCAGTGAGGAATCCAGACTTGGAAACACTGGATGTTTATGCAGGAGTGAGCGTCCCTGTCTATTCACAAGTTCTTCGCTTGCCTGTGCTGGAGGCTTTATGAGGAGAGCCTAAAGATAATAACAAAGTAAGAAAGAAGAGGTGCTTTCCAGGGGCCCCATCCAGCTCCATCTCCATTGCCATGGGTGGGAGTTCCACTGAGCTCCGAGTAAACAGACGGTTTCTCCTCACTGCCCGGGCTGGCAGCATATGGCTCTCCAAATGTGTTTGGTTTAAAGGTTTGAGCTAGTATCCAGCTTCTAACTTCCAGCAGGTCCCCATCACAGTGCTTCATCTGCCTGCCAGAGTGATGGGCCAAGTGCAGTTCCTGTGCACTCTGAATATGTGTTCCTGTAGCAGAAGCAATATTGTGAAGCTAGGCCCAGCGTTACCCACATCTCCCAGGACTTACATGCTGTCATGGAAATACGGTGGGACTTCAGCCCTGCTGGGTTCCAGATTTGCTTCAGTGAATCAGTTCTTGTTCTGCTACTCCTCCTGGGAACCAAGTGTTGCCAAGACAGTCTGTAACTGTCCAGAAAAGGAGGTTATTGTATACTTCTGTTAAGCACGCTCTTAAGGAGTTTGGTTTTTTCACTGATTTTTGGTAACAGCTCCAGCCTTCTCAATTTGAGTGACTGGCAATAAAACAGAGCTAAGAAGGTGCTTTTCCAATGGCAGCCACATTCCTTGCTTTTCCCTCATTTGACTGTTTTTGTCCTTTTGGGCTATGGCATCTTTGGAGGACAGACGCCTCTGCATCCACCCTACAGATCAACGTTAATTCTTTCAATTCCTTTCTTATCCCAAATAGGGATCTTCCACTTTCAAGCATTAAGGTAGCCTTTGTAATACTATCTTAGCAAATGTTTCTGCAGCAAATTTCTGTCTGCTAAAGGGCTCTTCTGTCCAGGGCAGAAATGTGGAGTTGGGAACTAATGGCCAGGAATTGAAGCCAGATAAATTCAAAGGAGACATAAGGAAATAAGGTTTGCGTTTTAAGCAGTGAAGTTGATTAGGCACTAGTCCAAAGAAAGTGGTAGATTCCTCACATCCACCTGGCCTTAAAGTGAGTGTGGAAGCACTTTCTGGAAGATCTGGTCCAGCAGACACAGATTGTTACACTCACACAGGGACATTGGGCAAAATGTAATGGCCTGAAATAAACAGGAGGTCGTCCGAGCTGTGCTAATGGCCTTTTCTGGCCCTGAGCTCTATGACTCAGTGAATAGCAAGCATATAAAAATATACTCTCTAAAGCAAGCTACTTAAATATGTGCCTGGCTCTAAGTGTGGAAGTATTCCAGCTCTCTTCTGGGGGACTTGCCTACTAAATCAAGACTCATGTCCTGCAGGCTTGATCTGATACACCTTGAAGTCAGCAGGGATCTTATCCCTGACCACTTCAGGCTGCAGATCAGGCTTTCAGAAAGACACAAATAGGCTAGTACAACTCCTGGAAAGGTGTTTCATGCTGAAAGCACTTTGCACTTGTACGCACTCTGTCTGATGAAGGATCTCAAAGCATTTTGCAAACATTAATTCTCTACTTAATTAAACTTAAAACATAAAGCAGATGAGCTTTGTGTCTTTCTTCAAGCACCATTTATCAAAGGAACAGGTTGCTCTTGTCATGCTGACAACAGCGAGCAACTTTCCTATTTTCATTGTATTTCTAAATCCAGTTTAAGTTGTTTTCCTTCTATATGAATAATTTTTGAACCCTTTTTGAAAGAAAAATGCAATCCAATCACACTTACTTATTTTGTTGGTGGTGCTGGAAATTAGAGTACAAATGCTTTATCTGCATTACAAATACTATTACAAAGTGTTGTAGTGCTTTAATCTATCTTCTAGATTTTTTTTTTATTATTATTCATGCTCGAAGTGCTTCATCTTAATGCTCACAGTAGTTACTATAGGTACACACAGCAGCACCAACCCCACTAGAGGGTTTTCTGTGTTTTGTTTTCTTTTTCCTGATGCTCTTATTATTTGGATGACATTAAAGTATAAACAAGTCAACAGATGTGCCCACAACCTGGTAGCTCTCTTGGTGGAAGGAAATACTTGATTGCAGGAAGAGGGGTTTTGTGTGTGTGTTAATATTGGGATAATGTCCTGAGTGCTACTTGAGGATGGTGTTATCAGAAAGTAGATTGGAAAATGTTGCTTAAAAATCACATGGGAGACAGTACATAGCTGCAGGGAAAGACCTGATGGTGCTGAATTTATATTTGGGTTGGCTTGACTAATGTTCCAGCCCCTATTCTGAAGCACAGTTATGCCTGTCTCCCTCTGGCTGTTAAAAGCTGAAGGATGATGGATCTGAGGCTGAAGCATGAGGGGAATTATTGGAGCTTCAGTTCCTTCAAAATGCACCATCTGTTTAGCAGCCAGAGCAACTCTAAGAAAGGAGACCTCTCATATCCAAGGCTGAACCCTTATATTTGGTCCTTCCTACAAACAGAGGGAAATATGACAAATGTGGTGTGTTTTTATCTAAGGACAGTGATTCTCTGTGAAGAATAACATCCTGTGTGGATGTCCCATCTCTTCTGCTCATTACTTGCAGAGACTCAGTGTAGGCTCAACCTGAGACCTGGTGCTCTCAGGGACAGAGCTGCTGGAGGAGTGACCACACCACCCGGGAGAAAGCAGAGGGGTTTTCCTTTATTGCTGCATTTTGGGGACGGAAGGTCACCTGCTGTAAAGCAGTGGTTTCATTCAATCAGCAGCAATTACTGCACTTTGCAGCAGGTGAGGGTCCACAAAAACCAGTTTTATTCCTTGATTGCTCAGAAGAGGCTCAATCATTTCCTGGATTATTTGATAGTTGGGTGAATCATGATTTACAGATATTCCTATTAAAATCCCCCAAGCCAGCTTCTTTTATCTGATTTCTCTCTCCTCCTCTTTTTAAAGCAAAATCTCATCAATCAAGCTATTGCGAGGAAATGTTAGTATTTTAAGTGCATTTGCTATGTATGGACAGAGTCAGCAGACATATCCAAGCACATAAAAATTTGATAATCCACATTTCAAAAAGAGATATCAAAAAGCATAATTTAATATGTTTTCATTGAAAAAATAATGAACTGCACATTCCTTAGTACTGTATATTCAACAATCCTGATTACTGAAGCTATTTACTTTAGGAAGATGTTTTGCACAACCTGAAGGGTTAGAAGATGGTGATGTGGGTGGGCTGTTTTTTTATATTTCAATTTCCAGTGAAGGCAAATTTCTGATTCCTTGGAATCTGATGCACCAACCTCCAGGACTACCACTGAAATACAGATTGAACCATGGAAATGGTTCATCATAATCTCTCTCAAGATGGAGAATGATTGAATTGGGCTATTGTATTGGAAAATACCTGGCAGAACCAAAGCCTCTGGGATTTCTTGACTGGCTGTGCTTATATGTGGTTGCTGGAGCCTACAAGCCTAGCAGCTTTTTTCTCCATGTTTTCACACCTGTGGAAGGAGGAGTCGAGTTGTGATAGTTTGGTGAACACCCCATAAATTTCAGATGGGTTTGTGGACAGACATCCTGTAGAGGCAGAATTGTGAGTGCTTGTGTGGGACAACCTGCAGCAGTGCTTTGCCTTTGATATTTGTTTTGGGACAGATAAGAGCCAAGAGATATGAAATTATTTCATAATCTGTGTTCTAGGCTGATCTTCTCCATCCCTGAGGTGTTGAGCTGTGGAAATGGAATATTTAACCCATAAGTATTTGTGACTCTCCCATCTTGCCTCTGTTCATGGAAGAACACAGGAAGATAGTAGCACTTTCACATTAGAGTTTGATGGACAATCACTTCCTAGCAGGAGGTCATGTACCTCTGAGGAAATGTGCTGAAATTTATGCAAATGTATGCAAATGCACACAAATTTGTAATCTACTTTCCCCCCACCTTCTTTTGCAGACGATATTAGCAGGTATGCAAAGATCTAAAATTATCCAATTGAGAGGAATGCTGTAAAAGGGCCAGGAAGGGCAGGTATCCCAAAGTTTGGAGATTCAGTAGATAGGGATGTTTACTGAACTCCTTCCTCCCATCCATCACTAATAAAGAGATTAATCATTTCTCCCTCCTACTGCAGGAAAACCTAAAATCATAAACACCTAATTGTGCTGATAGCAGTGAATTCACATGAAAACTGTTGGTTTGCTGCTGAACTGGAGGGAGTTGCCAAGCCTAATGACAGAGTTCCTTCACGTACATTTTTTTCCCTGTAATTTGGAAATTCAGTGACAGAAGGATGATTTTCAAGCTAACTCCTATCTGAAAACACAGACATCCAGAATTTGACATTTTGAACAAAACAATACTTGATCCAGACAAGTAATACAGCAACTATGTGATTGCAGTGTTGGGTTCTTCTTCCTCCTGTAAGAGATACTGTTCCCCTCTTCTCTCAACAGCAAACCAGAATGTTCTGCACCCTCATAATTACCCAGTGTGGGATTGTATGATTCCATATATGTGTTGGGAATGTCTTCATTTCTTCATGCCATGTAAAAAATTAAAACCCCTAACAATCCAAATATGTAGGTATCCATGAAAAGAAACATCCACAGAGGTGGGGCTTGGGTCTCAGCTGAACGAACCTCTTCTTTAACCTTGAATGCACCCAGGTCTGGCTATTGGTGAGTCTGGGAGCACTTTGTATTTGTGCACTTCCATCATGCTGATTTTACTGTGTGTGCGTGAGCAGCTCTGGGAGTCTGGATCTGGATTAAAGATGAGTGATTTCTGCAACACTTTGCATCTGCTTAGGTGATTCTCCAGCTTTTGTCCAAACTGAGCACACCTGGCAATCTCATGAGCAAAGATATCCTTAGATTCACAAGAGCATTTAGGCTGCAAAAGACCTCTAAGCTCCTCCTGTCCAACTACCACCGAGTCCACCAGCCGGAGCCGTGGGATGATCCCGGGATCTCATCGCTGCTGGGCTCTGCAGTGCCCGGCAAACACATGGGCGGGACAGCAACAAGCTGAAGGGAATAGGCCACATGGGGACAGAAAACCTCTGATTCCAAGCCTCAGGTTTGGCTGGAGCTCCGAGATGCTCAGAGAAAAAAATCGGACGGGGGCTCCTCTTCCTCCTCCCGGCGCGAAGAATCGCCGCTTTGTAGATGCCGAGAGGGGAGGGATGCCCTGGCAGGGCTGTCACACGCCGCCCGCACCCCGGGGTGCCGGCGAGCCCCGGCGGGCCGGGAGGAGCCGTGACCACAGGGTGTCACTCGCACCCCGCGGTGGAGCATCCGCGGCGGGGAGAGGGCGTGCGAAAGGCTCCCGGTTACCCTCGGAACAAAAACACAGAAACCTCGGAGCTGCTCGTAGGGAATCGCCATCCATTTGCACATCGCTTTTGATAGCCAGGATGCAGCGGAATTTTCCAATCTGCCCGTTCCTTCTCTTTCCAAAGAAAGTCTCCCAGGGAATGAATTATCATGGTCCAGTGCAGACACAAACAGGTCTAGAGAGGAATGTGTGGGAGTATGAAGGAAAGGTTAAAAAAAATAGACATTTGTAATAACCTGCACTATTAAAGTTCGCCTATTTCATACTATCTTTCGGGTTTGTTTCCAAATTTCTTTTAATGGGATTTATTTTTCTTAGACTCACAGGATTTTTCGCTTTTGGACCAGGTTCTTGGAACATTTGGTTTTAAAAACAATTCTTATTAAGATCTATCTAGCAGTCTATCTGTCACAGACATTTTCTGCATATACAATTGCACTGACAAATGTCTAAGATTCTCCAGGCTAGGAAGCCTTCCATTTGGAGTTGGCAGCTTGGGGCATGTGAGCCAGGTGGCCTCAGGAAAGCTGATTCAGCACGTGGCTTCTACCACTGCCTGCAGGACTTGGCCAGCAGCAGGATTTGTGTCCTGCTGAGGCAACAATGATTTCCAACGAGCTTTGCTTCTTGACCTGGGAAAAGGGATTGGGAAAGGAATGGAGGCACTGAGCTTTCCCCTTCTTGATGTTTTTGCTGCATGAATCGCATCTTGTCTGCCTCAGGCATAATCCCTCCTGCTGGGTCTGTAATTTACCCATTTGTGTCAATTTACAGGTTAAAAAGAAGGGTCCCAGTCCTGCTGCTGATGGGTCTCCAGACAGCTTGGGTGGAACTTTCCACCTGGATATTCACAGTGTTTGGGGATATGGGTAAAGGACATTTCCTTCTTGGTATGCAGATCACCAAGGTTCATTGTAAGAGTGCTTGGCCTAGTTACCTCTTGTTCCCCCTTTTCTCTTGTGAGTTCTCTGTATGTAAAGAGCCTTCTTTTCATCTGGAAAAACTCAGCATGAAGTGAAAAGAGAAAAGGAGGTAAAGAGGACTCCTTCCCCATCTAATATCTTAGCTGGCTCATCAGCAAATCTGCAGCAAATTTCTTTTCCTGGTCTTATGCAAATCCCTGTTGGGAGAAAAACCCCATAGATTTGAAGAAAAGGAGAGTATCTGCTTTCTGAAAGTAATAGCTGTCCAGAAATTCAAAGATATTCAAAGATACAACCTTTGAATTAATCTTTTTGTAGGTTCCTCTTCACAACCCTTCATGAATGCACAGACAAGAAGCTTAGTCTGTGCAAAACACTGAAGAAGTGACACAATTCCTTTGTACAGTGCACACCCCACAGCTGTAACAACTGTGATCTGTTGGCTACTTTGGCATCTTGGGAATGGAGCAGAAGAAACCAACAGATGCACTGACTTTGTATGAGTCTGTTCTGTGCCATGCCTCCTTCAGCTACTCCGGATGATTTGTCACAGAGACAGGGAGAGAGGTGCCATTTAGTTTTGTTTGCTTGGAGGGAGTCCCACATGTGTATCCAGCACTGAGATATCTTCACTCTTGGGAGCAAAGAGTCCTGTCCTCGGTGAATCTGTGCCCCTTCCCTTTGTGTCTCCAGGTACTCCTGACCCATCAGAGGGGGAGATCAGATCTGTTTGGAGCATATGGAGTCATTCCACATCACTAAGTTAGCCTGAAAATGAGAGTTGGCAGTGGCTGTTATCTATTACCACTCGACAGAGGGTTGGCTCCCTGTCAGATTTGTCTCTAGAGTCTTCTTCCACAGGCATGTGTGTCCCTATTGCAAAATTCGCCATCCCAAAAGACATCAACTGTGCCTTCTCCACAGTAGCTGAATTAGCCCTAGAGACTCCTCATCTGTCAAAGGCTGGAGCCAAGTCATGCTAGGAAAACAGCAGGAGGAGGAAATTTGGCTAAGTCCCACTTGTTTTATGGATAGGTCAAGACCTCCAATCACCAGGGTCATCAATCCCATTAGAGATGTACTTAACAAAACCCTGTGGATGCTCATTATCAGCAAGTGCTGCAATGTGTGCCACAGAAGAGCAACAACACAGACACAGAAGCAGCCTAGTGATGCTGACCTGTTCAAAAGACTTTTCCATGGCCGCGATTTCTGTGGCTGCCCCTGCAGCTTCCCAGACATTGTCAGTAAATCAGAGGAAGGTGAAATCTGTAAGTTTAATTGTGCCTGCAGTTAATGCAGAGAAAATGGGAGCTGTGGACTGCTGCAAGCCTATTTTTTTTTGTGAGATTCATTTCAGTGAACTTCACCTGGTCACTGAAACTCTAGACATTCTTCTAAAATATCTGCATCCCTCACTTCTGCACTGGCCTGAGATTAATTTTCAGCTCTCATTGAATCTGGTTTCTCCTTCAGCACAGATGCCTTTGTGGACATCCTGCTGATCTCCATCCTATACTGAGGGCTCCAACTTCCCGCTGGCAGAAACCATCGATCCAGAAGTGTCCTCTGAGTCATTCAGACTTCCAGTTCAACCATCCTGGCTGTGCTGAAGCATGGTTTACCTCAGCTGCACTTCAGCTTCCCAAGTGGTCAGCTGCTCTTGAAAGACTTCATCTCCCATTGATATTTCTAAACATTATGCTTTGCCCTGCTAAGCAAACAGCTAGAAACCAAAACGGAAACAAGGGAAAATATGACACCCTCTGTTAATAAATGCAAAGTGAAGGAAAAACAATTTTGCCAACTAGGCAACTCAAATTAGACTTCTCTCTCAGAGGAATATGGTCGATTTGTAGCTCTTATTACAGTGTAATGCTATTTCCCTAAAAGTTTGTGTGTGCATTTTAATGAATTCATAAAACCCGGACTGTAAAAGCCCCATGGGGGAAACCTGGCAGCTCTTTAATTCAGCATTAAAGCTCAACTGATGTCAATTGAATTGATTTCTGCGCATAGAAATTGCATTCGTTGAATGAAAACTTTAGCCCTTGCCATTCCCCCTTTTAGAGCTCACTGTAACACAATTGGCTCCTTGAGTCAGGTTCAATTACATGTTGAAAGTTTATAATCTGGCGGGCTGAATGGAGGCTGTGAAATCAAGAGAGAAAACCTAGCTAACCTGATTAAACCTTATACCATGGCCATCCTGGGGCAGTGAATCCTTGCTGGAGCACAGGGGTCTAGCTCTTCTCAGACTCTAGCTCAGGACTTTATTCTGGTAACAACCACAGCAACCTCAGTGTCTCTAATGGGAGTTCAGAGCTCTGACCTAATTTTAATTTTCTCCTCTTTTAGCCTCATGAGAGACTTGAATCAAAACAGGAATTGTAAAGGGATGCAAAAGGGTCAGCGGTTTCACTGGGTTTGGATTCTGTTCCAGTATCAGACACATCTGTGTTAGAGTATGACCCTATTTGCAGTTGTGTTTCATATGAATTTTACATCCCTTGATTTTTTGCTATTAGCCTGGGGAAACTCCAGTGATTCCCCAAATTTTGACCTAAACAGAGTCAAAGCCAGGAAAATTTTACTTGTTGGAAAGTTTTAGTTGTTTCCACAAACTCCAGCCTACAGGAGGAGTTGCTGACTCCTGCAGGTATTTCAGCAGATGCAATCTGCAACAGATCTCATATTTTGGATTTTATTTCTAGAATTGCTCCCAGTTCTCCTATGAACATAGTACAAATCTGATGAAAGCAACCTTCGTTTGCACTGTTCTACTGAGGGTCAGATTAATGTTAGCTGTTCTGTTTGCCTTTCCAGTGTTTTGAGTACTTCTAATGCTTTTTCACTGCTCCCAGAGCCAAAAACATATGAAGAAAAAAATTGATAATCTTCCCACTATTAAAAACCAATCAAATGGGCTTTTTCTGTGTTTCAACCTTCAGCAGAGGATAGAGTTGTTCAAGCCGTTTGCTCATCTGAAGCCAGCATCACTGTAATTTCTATGGCACAGAGCCACCTTCTAAAATCCCTTTCAGTTTGTTTGGGTCATATGCAAAGAATTATTCCCTAGTAACAACAGTGAGTGTTGGTATGGTGTATTCCAGCCAACAGCTGCAAGGTTTACTGCAGCCACAGATCCTCACACACCCATCTGAGACAAGTGTTATAATCCTGCTTTATGGATGGAGAGAGTGAGCAATAGAGATGTTCAGCGACTTGGGACAATCTGGTTGACTTTCTGACTGCCAGCCCTGAGCTGTGGTCTCCACCTCAGTTTCTGCATGGGGTGTGTGAGACTTGCTTGAGCGCCAGAGTCCAAAGTTTTGGATGGAACAGCTTTCCTTATTCTGACATCTCAACCTGCTGTTTAAACCTATGTCCCCACTGGCAGCCCCTCATCCAGCCCAGGGCTGCCAGTGGTTACTGTAATAATGCCAGTTTGAGAAACTTCAAACCTTTAGTGAAAGAAAACTACATGTCTCTGCTTTTATTTGGTCTGCAGATCTAAATGAAAAACCTCATTCCCTTCTTGGCTACTGAAGGTAGGTCAAGGACAAGATGCTTCACTACATCTGGGTTACAAAGACTTTTAAGTGGCATTTGCACATTGTGGTGCACAAGGAAGGCCTTTGGGGTATTGGGCTATGTGCCAAATGGCCAGGTAGTCACAGGGCAAGCTCAAAACCTCCAGCACCGTGGGAGTCTCCATTGGTTCTGGGCATGGATGGGATCATTTTCCATCATTCACAAGCTGGTCTCCTGTTTGCAGTCCACAAGGTCTTTTCAAATCCTTCTTTGGAAAAAAAACCATTCCAACTTGTCTTGTTTAGTGATGCCATAAGAACTGAGCTAATTGCAGAGGAACATGCAATTTTATTAGAGCATTTCGTAAACCCTGTGGACAAAGACTGTCAAACACATGGAAGGTGCCCAAGAAATGGTCACAGATGATAATTAGCATAAATGATACAGAACCAAAAAAACCCAGACTCTAGGAGCTTTCAAAAGCAAACAATAATTTTAAGCACAGTATCATACAAAGGCATAATATCCCAGAGCAGCTTCTCTGAAAACACTACAGATTAATACAGCAGAAAACTTTCCTTGAAGGTCCATTTCTGTTTTCCGTTTCTTATTTTTAGCTTTCTCAGTCTAGTGTCCTACAGACTCACCAAGCAGCACTTAGCAGGATTGCCCCTGCCTATTATTGACTTTTTCTGTGCATGCTTTCTTACACCATGAAAACTATAGAGCCTGGTAGATCTCTGCAGACTTGGATAAGTAAGTAGAGTATTGGGGGTGATGGTTATGCAGGCACACAGAGGGTTCATTTCTCTGTTGCCATAAGCTTAAGTGGGAGCACACATTGAAAATCAATGTCCCTGAATCCCTCTGACCTTGTTTTCCCAAAAGACACAGCTGCCCTTTTAAGTTTTTTGAGGAAAAAAAAGGAGCAGTAAAGAAAAAAAAAAAAAAAAAAAAAAAAAAAAAAAAAAAAAAAAAAAAAAAAAAGAAGTCTAATATTCAACTTCAAAATGAATCCCCATTTTCCAACCAAATGCTGGGGAGAAGTCATCCTCAGCATAGCCCATGTGCTTATCATTTTACAGCCACAACATACTTTGCTTTCTTGGCTTTGCCAAGCAGCATGGCTAAGATGCAAATTGTGGGAAAGAAAGGAACAGCAGAAGGACTTTTTTCCCTTCTCCTTTCATTCAAATTTTTTTGCTGTATCATCAACTTCAGCCATCCAGCAAAAATAGCCGTGAAATATGGAAATGTCTTGTTCATAGCACAGTGATTTTTAAAGGCTTCTGCTGTGCAAATGCAGCTGAGATAGGCTTCTATAGTCTCTTGTCATCTTCCACTGTAACAGCGCTTCCTTGCTGTTTCACTGAATAAGCAGATACAACGGGAAACTATTCACCAAACTAAAACAACATCAAAAGCCCATTAAAGTTCTGATTTAAACTCTCCAAAAAGCATGGAAATTCTCAGCAAAATAACAGGCACCCAGAATTTGTTTGCAGCTAGCCATCACCCTTAACATTATCCAACTGTGCCTGCATATTTGATGGCTGGCAATTGGCTGCAATTTTTTTCAGTGGGTTTATACCATACTCTTCATAGCCTTTCCTGTGCTGCTCCTTCTCAAATATTGCCCTGTTCCCCCTTTCTTTTCCTGTCTGTCTGGCAGTACATGGGCAGAGCAGGAGGCTCAGACCATTCTCTTTCAAGAACACAGATCTCCTTGGTTTGCAGTGTCAGAAGGGGCTCTGTGCAGGCAACCTCAGCTCCCCTCTTTGTGTTGCCCTGCCCTGTGCAAACCAAGGATGAGACCCTTCTTTGCAACCCAAGTACTGCTTGCTCTGTCAATTTAGTTCTAGTGGATGCTGTGACCAGGCCCTCATTGTATAATCTCTCCTCTTCATCCCAACCCCAGCTTTGCTGAGACTCTTATTTATCACTCCAAAGTACCTTTTGCCCCTTCAAGCTGAAGGAGAGACTACAGACAGCACATGCATCTGCAGGCAATTGAATACCAGAGAAGTAAGGTGTGGCTATAAATTAATTAAACCTAATTAAGCCCCAAGTAGATGTGGCCATTCACAATTCAAGTGGCACTATCAGGTGATGGTAAAACAGCTGAAGACACTTTTAATATTTAATGAGAAAAGCCAAATAAATTAGTTAGTGCAGCACTGTAATTTTCCTGGAGGAACTTTCTCTGTTGGTAGAGTACTGTAGCTGGTTCTCTACATCCTCACAGCTTTGATGCAGCTCTGCCCCTGGAACCAGCATGCCTGATGCTCTCAGCCAGTTTGGTGACCTAAATTGGCGCAAAAGCATTTCTTCTGATTTTTGTTTCTGGTGCCTTCCTTTTCTTTACCAGTTCACTGAGTGTCTGCATAAGGACAGGCTCGTGAACTTGGAAAGGGCAGGACTCTGACAAGGTTTGCTGCCAAGAAGCAGCACCCTGTTTTCCCCAGGTGGTCAGCTGGGTAGGGAGCAGGGCAGTTTTAGATCAGCCTCTACTTGAAAAGCTGTTCCCAGGGTCCTAATGGAGCCTAATGGGCCTCTGGGCACTTTACAGATTCTATCAAGGCACTTAACCAACTTGAACCAAAAATCAAGAAACTGAATTACCAAAGCTAACGTGTTATTGATCATTGTAGACTACCAAATGCAACTGTCAAATCAAAGTCAAATCAGAAAGTGAATCTCAGTATGAGACTGGAGTTGTTATATTAGGCAAATTATCAACTATGCAGCAGAAATAACCTGTCCTTATAAACCCTTGAAAGAATCTGAGAAACTGCTTCTACATGGAGTTTAGAAATGAGAAACTGGACTTTATGCCTGGCTGTGTCCATTGATATTCCCCTGTCCCTTGCTAGGACTGAAAATACATGGGCTTTAAATCCAGGCAATTTTGAATCTGAACCAAGGACAGATAACAAAGACCAAATAAGCTTTATTTCCATCTGCTATCCCAAACAGAAAGAAAGGTGTATTTTTGATTCCAGCAGGAATGCAAGAAAAACTTGCATGATTTCAGGATCTCCCACTTGGAACAAGAAATAAGAAGCCTGTGAGGTAGTTAGCTGTGTCTCCATTCCTCTTGTGCATCCTCTGTACTGCAGTTTGACATCTCCAAATATCCTTGCTGTCTGCAGAGACAGCAGGCTATTTTGTGCTTCATTCACTGTAGGCTGTCAAAAAGGAGAAATCCCTGGCCTGCAGGCTCTGTCCTGGAGGATATTATTTTGCAAATCCAGTATCTGTCTCCTCTCTGCCGATCTCCTGCAGGGTTCAGCGCCTTTCTCCTCTTCCTTTGCCTATTGCTGCTCACCTGCTGGCAGGGGATTTCTGGCTGCCTGTATCCCCATCTCACAAGGACAGAAGAGCCTCATGTACTCGGCTCTTTTAATGGGCCTGTATCCATCATCACTCATCCCTGCAGAAAATGCTTGGGAAGAGCATTAGTGTTTTCACAGCCTTTGTTGTACTGACCTGCCTCTGCAAAGCTTAGGAAAGGTGGGACAGGAAAGAGAAGAAAAAACTGCTCTGAGGACATCCCGTCCCTCTGCCAGTGTTTGTTCTGTGAGAAATCCTGTGCTGCATGAGGAGTGCACTGGTATTGTAAATCCTTATAAATGCCTGATAAAAGAATCAACCTGTCACATAAATGAAAGTCTCCATATGCTAGATATGGAAATGCAATCTGAAATCCTTTTAAAGAGAAGCTGATAAATAGTGGGAATTCAGAGTGTCAGCAGAGATAGGGCTCAGATCACCTTGTTCCCTTTAATCTGATCACCAGGAGAGTCATAGTGAGGAAGGTCACAGGGCATGGAGACATGCTGTCTCTGGGGTGAGAGGGCAGTGGTGACACAGGCAATTCTGTCCTGCTGACTACAGTGCTGGCTCTGTATGGGCTTTGGAAACACCACAGTGCAAACACAGGATGCATTTCATCTGGCTGAAATCAGCTTGCAAGTGCCCAGTGACCTTTATAGAACAAGGGGACCCTTTGTCACATGCCTGTGGCCAGAACAGTTGCATGCAATGTTTGATACAACATTACTGAGGTGCTTGAACACACAGAGGAAGGCTGGGACAGGAGAGCTGGAGCTGCAACTTCGCTACCTCATGCCACATCTCTCAGGACACGTTTTGGATCCCTTGCAATTGAGGATAAAGTGGAATTCTTGCTGTTGAGACGTTTGGCAGCTGGCGTCACGAAAGATGAGGCCTGATTAATTTGGCCCTTGTCCACCTCCCCTGAGCTCTGCTGGATTGGGGTGGACATCCTGGGGCAGCGTGGGGCAGCTCCCATCTCAGGGACACACCCACAGCCCTAGTTTGATCCTGCCTGCTGAACGCTCAGGGCAGACCTGCTGCTGCAGCAGGAGGGGAAGCAAATGAGCGCAGAAATGGGGCCAAATTAAAACTGTGCTTGGGATATAAATGAGTAAGAATTGGGATGTTTTAGCTTGGGTTGAAAGCAAAGGACTTGAGAACAAACTTTCATTGTGAGAAGCATCACTCTTAGTGGTTGATTTCTTTTAGAATTTATTATACACGCAATGTGCAAGGGCCATCATGGACAAATATTTCAGGAGAATTTACTTTTGCTTTCAGTACTGGTTGCATTTGGACCCTTCAGGAGTCATGTCCTTTCTCCCTTGGGCAGCTCCCCTTCTGCTTCTCTTTCATTTTTGTATGTGTCATTTTGAAACTCAGTTTCCCCTCTCTTCCTGCCTTTCTCCTTACTGTGGTCCCTCTGCCTTCCCAGGGACATGCTGTTATCAGCACCACATTGCCCAAGCAAGTAATGGCATCAACCTTCAGGGCTGAAGATGAACTTCATTTGTGCTTACCCTGTTAATGCAGGGTCAGCTTTACTTATGCTTTTCGTACAAACATCTGACAGAATTTAAAATTTCCCCACAACAGAGACTCAGCAGGAATTGAAGGTCACCTGCTCCAATGCTTAAACACCTGCAGGTTTATGGAAATGGTGTCCAGTGGGCACAACTAACTAAAATGACTGGGCATCTTCAGACCATGCCTTTTATCTTCTTCCCCAGGCCTTACATCTCTCTGTGCTGGGGTCAGCTCTGTTCAATATTTTTAGGGACAACATGGATGAGGGTATTGAGTCTTTCATTAGTAAATTTGCAGATGACACTAGGCTGGGGGAGCATGTGTCAATGTGTTGGAAGGTAGGGGGGCTCTGCAGAGACTTGGAAGGGTTGGATGGATGGACAAACTCCAGTAAGAAGAAGTTTAATAAATCCAAGTGCGGAGTCCAGCATTTTGGCCTCAATAACCCCCTGCAATGCTATAGGCTGGGGACAGTGTGGCTGGACAGTGCCCAGGCAGAAAGGGACCTGGGGGTACTGGTGACAGCAGCTGAACATGAGCCTGGATCAGGAACAGCCAGCAGGCCCAGGGAACATTCTTGCCCTGTACTTAGCACTGGTGAGGTCGCTCCTCAATTGCTGTGTCCAGTTCTGGGCCCCTCAGTTTAGGAAGGATGTTGAGATGCTTGGGTGTGTCCAGAGGAGGCAACGAAGCTGGTGAATGACTGAGGGAGCTGGGGTTGCTTAGCCTGGAGAAAAGGAGACTCGAGGGTGACCTCATCACTCTCTACAACTCCCTGAAAGGTGGCTGTAGTCAGGTGGAAATTGGTCTCTTTCTCCAGGCAGCACTGACAGAATGAGAGGACACAATCTCAAGCTGCACCAAGGGAAATACAGATTGGATATTAGGAAAAAGTTTTTTATGGAAAGAGTGATAAAGTACCGGAATCATCTTTTCCAGGGAGGTGGTGGAGTCACCATCCCTGGATGTATTTAAAGAAAGACTGGATGTGGCACTCAGTGCCATGGTTTAGTTGGGGTGTTAGGGCTGGGTTGGACTCGATGATCTTGAAGGTCTCTTCCAACCTAGTGATTCTGTGTGATTTTGGATAGCAAATGCTGTTTTTTATTATGACTCTCTGATCTGATATTTTCGCTTCAGCAGAAGAGTTCCTCAGGACAGGAGCCCCATGTGACATTGGGAGCAATGTTACAGACTTCATGCCCTCATGTCCTCTGAGGAGGACAAAAATCCAATTTCCCGGTGGATTTTGAAATTGTGCCAGATAGAGCAAATCCAGGAGATGTCAGAGTTCTCTGCAGTGGAAATTTAAAAAAGTAATACCCTTTCAGGTAGTTCAAAGCAGCTCCCTTTTAACAAACAGAGATGTCATGCCTCAATTTTCCTTGATTTTGTGTCATATTTATAGCACATAATATAATGAAAAAATAAATGGAAAGTAATTTCAAAATGAAAACCAAAAATGTTTCACTTTCAAAATGCTGCAACAGGGCATTTAATCCATTTCAAAACTATGCTTTAAATCTGTTTTTTTTCCCAAGCTAAGAAATGCATTGAAAACAATCCTCATCTGCAGAACTTTTCACTTTGAACAAATTGACATTTTTCACTGGAATTTTCTTTAAAAAGATCCAAGGATCTTAAACATTAATTTGTTGTTAGGCCTCAGAGCACTTCTGAGAGGTAGTTAAGTGTTACGATCCTCATTTTGCAGAAAGAGAATCTGACTCATAAAGAAACGTAAAATGCAATTGAGTTCCCACTTACTTCAGTGGAAGAATTGATGTGCCCAAGGTCAGAGAGAAAGTCAATACTAGAGCTGGAGGAAAAAAACCTGGAGTTTTGAAACCAGAGCCTCTTCTGCACCCACCAGACAGCCCTCCCTTGTGGAGAGATCAAAGCCCAAAGTCAGTAATGCCCGCTCTACTAAAACCTATCCTTGAGCTGAAAGGCAAAGTGGAAACCACCCCAAACTAGGAAAGAACCTGAGACCTTCCTTCTCAGAGGTGTTTGGAGCCATGATTCAACTGCTCTGGGTTGGATCCCACTTGGTGCCCAGCTTCCACGGGAGGTGGACTGAGCCCTTGGAACTCTTGTGATTTAACTTGTGGTTATTGGTTTCTGCATCAGACCAGTTTCTCTTCCCTGCTCATGCTTCAGGAGGAAAGAAAAGAACAAAGCTGTCACATTTTATTGCAATACTGAATAACTCCTTTCTGAATTAACTTTAAAATTTATAGAGCTGAGGTATAAGAATGTACCTGGGATTGAAAACCAATATATTAGTGTGCACAGCTGCTGCACACAAGGTTTTAAGGTATCATCAGTCCCTACATGCTACTGTGCCTTACAGACACAGCTGTTAAATCTCTTCCCACCCTGGATTGATGCACTTTGTGTGTGGTGACACAAATCCATCCACCCTTCCTGTGCCTCCACCTTTTCCTCCACAGGGACCCCACCCCACAAACCCCCTAGTGCTGGTTTCCCTGCCAGCAGGTCTCTGTGCTCGCTGCTCCCCCTGCCAAAGGAGGGAGACAGGCTTGCAGATACAGGTCCCACAGAGACAGTGCCAGGTAGGGCTTCAGGAGAGAGACACAGGGAGGAAGGGCTTTGTTTGCCCTGCCTGAATGTGATTTTGTGTTTCCCTGACAGCCCTGCACCATCTCCTCTCCATGCAGAGATGTGCAGACAGCATTCAGGTGGCAGCTCAGCCCTGCTGCACATACCTGCTCCTGCTCTGAAACTGGTCACGGGTTGCTGCAGCACAGACACGTTCTGTGCTCTCCCTCCCCTCACCCACATCATTTGGATTCACATAATCAAGCGTCTTGCAGCTGAAATTGCTCATAGAAAAATAATTTTAAATTGGTTCATTAATGCTCATTTGCGCAGAATTCTTAAATATGGTAAGAACATGAGAGCAAAAGAGAAAGGATCTGAGTGAGAGGGGGGAGGTTGAAAGCAACTTCACTGTAATTGTAAAATCTTGTGTCCAAATATGTTTAGACAATGTGAAAAGTCAATTTAAGAAGCTAGGATACATAGAACCACATCAAGGGAGAAGATATCTGAGAGAGTGTAGATATTCCATACTTAAGCTTTTTAGTTTCCCTGGATGGTACAGGATTCTGATTTGGTGCAAAACTGAAGTATCACCACAACGGTCAGAAGCTGCAGTTTGCAATTGGAGAAATGGAGTGAGAATGATGCTCTTCATAAATAAGCTCATCATTCACACCCCCATCTCTGTTTGGCACAGGAGAGGGCAAAAAAACAGGTAGTCACCGCTGAAATTGTGCTGAATTACACAAGCTGAGGATCTCTGTATCATGTAAGGTCAATGGATCTGTGCTGTTGCATATCAGCAAAGGATCTGGCCCTGGAAATGCATCAGCAGAGAGGTGTTAACCACTGTGGCAGCTGAGAGATGAGCTGCTATGGTAAGAGTCCATCCCATCCAGTTGGTCTCTTATTCTGCATCAAAATTCACCAGCAATTCCGCGAGTGCAGAATAGTATCCCTTATGGATGCTATATACTCCTTGGAAAGAATAAAACTGCTGAAACACATCTAATTGTCCAGTATCCTAACAAAGAGGTGCTCTGGCAATTACTTCCTGAGTTAGCCACTGATCAACTTACACCGTGAAGCATGAGGATTGATAGCTCCTGTAATTTTATTTAATAAAGATCAATTTAAATAGTCTGCCTTAAAAACAAAAGGAAGGTTAATGAAGGTAGAGTCTTAAATTATATAGATCACAGCTCTGATTTTCATGCTAACAGAAAACAGATCAATGGAAACCGTGCAGTATAATTGGAAATGTAAGAAAACTGAAAACAGCCATACTGTGGAAAAGGTAATAAATACTGCTGGCAGACTGGAATGGGGGCTATCAGAGGAGGCTAATACTGAGCACAAAAAGATGAACAAAAGTCTTGCTGAGAAAGAGGAAGGAGAGGTCAGGCTGCAATTCAATCAATGGGCAGCATGGGCTCTTCTGTATTACTTTGCCAAGTCCTATCAGGAGCTGTAGTGCACCAGAGTCTAGATCAGACCTGATTCGCCATTCAAGTAGTGAACCTCTGAAAATAAGCACACATACATCTTCCCAGAACATCAGAGTCAGGCTGAGGAACTCTCTCCCGACACAATTGTGTTCCCAAGGACCGAGAGCCCTAGTTCTGCAGCAGGGTCTGGAGAGGAGAATAGCAGCACCCTCGGGGTGAGGAGAGGCACAGCAGCACCTTTGGGGTGAGGAGAGGCACAGCAGCACCCTTGGGGTGAGGAGAGGCACAGCAGCACCTTTGGGGTGAGGAGAGGCTGAGCAGCAGCCTTGGGGTGAGGAGAGGCACAGCAGCACCCTCGGGGTGAGGAGAGGCACAGAGCACCCTCGGGGTGAGGAGAGGCACAGAGCACCCTCGGGCTGAGGAGAGGCACAGAGCACCCTCGGGCTGAGGAGCACAGGGCTGTGCTCCCACCTGCAGCACGGTGTGTGAGGCTGGCGGTGCAGGAGGCAGCACTGCAGGTCAGTGTCCCTCCCTGGTGACTGTTCAGACATGTCAGCTGCTCTGGCCCTAGGGGGACACGTAGGTGTCAGGACAGGACAGGGCTGCCCAGATGCTGGGTTTTGGTGCACCACGACCACCATGGGGCCTGCCTGTGGGGAATTATTCCTGTGTGCCACTAATGAGGGGCCTCATTAGCAGCGTGCAGAGCCACTGCTCTGCCCTGCACACTGAAGCACAGGAACCACACGTGTGTTTGGTCCTGTGCTATGTTTCTCCCTTTTCAAGGACATGGCCATGATAGTTTAAGCCATCCTGCCCTGAAAAGTAGAGGGAAGGTGCTGGCTGATTTACTAATCAAATGAGCCTTCTGTCTGTCTGATAAACTGGGCAAAGCATTTTTTCTGGCTTGTGGAAAAATCTCATAGTGAAATGGACTGTAATATTCATTACAACTGGTCTTTGGAGAGCTTTGAGGAGTCCTTTAAAGTCTCATCAAAGCAATCCACAATATAGAGATGATTGTCCCATCTTTGTATTAGCAGACACCTAAATAAATGCCTTCATAAAATGAGAAATTGTCTTTATCAAGGGGATCACTGGAGTGCCAGGTACTAGGGTGTTTCTAGCTTTTTTTTTTGTGATGGAGAGATAAATCAGCATGGGCAAACTTCAAAAAGGTTAATGGCTTAGAAGAGCATAGCATGTGGTATGGCTATCTCCCTGGCCTCAAGGCAGGAAATAGCATGGGATCTAACCCTCCTATTAGTATTTCATCATAGACAACCCACACCTGACTGTTTGAAAATCAAGCAGACTCTTAATGCTCAATCATGTATTTTCTGATCACAGCAATCAGTCACACATCAAGTTTAGACACAGTATTTGGGTTTATTCTAATTTTATCTGGAGTAGATGCTCAAGAGTTCCTCTGTGCCAGACATACACCAACAGCCTCATTCTTTACTCTTTACTACTGAACCTCAGGGATGGGTTTTCACTGCAGATGGGTACCTACTTGAGGGACTTTCTTTTTCTCAGCCTCTTTACTGTCTCTGACATGTGTAATATGAAAAACTCAGTTGTCACCACTCCACAAACCCTGAGTATCTTTTGTGTGTTAGCCATCCACATATCCCCCACTGCCCTTGCCTGAGAGGTAGTCAAAACTTGAAATAAAATTAAATGTACGCTAGTTACATCACTCTACTGCAGCTGCAGAAATACTGCTTCATCTTTTTACTGGTTATGGATGTTGATAAAGAATGCAGATGTTTCCAAAGTACTGAGACAAGCTCAAAACACAGCTGCTTTTGGAGCTTGACTCTGCCATCACTTGCTGTTCAAGGACTGTCCAGACTTCAGTTCTGGGATGTAAACTTCCTCAGAACATCCTGCTCTTTTATTTCAAGGAAAAAGAAATTCACATCTGAGGTAAGAAAGATTTTGTCTTTCTCCTCCCTGCTTGTTCTGATTAAATCTCATTAAGTGCTTTTCTGCCTCTTGTTTTAATCTTAAAAGTCATAATCCCCCAAATTGTATGCAAGCAGCCTAGAAATGCCTTCTCAGCCTGGCTGCCTTTACTGTCAGGGAGGAGAAATGAGCATCTGCAGAATAGAGTCACCACCTAGAATTACAGGGAACTAGTGGAAAAGCCAGAAGGTGGGAGAATTCTCTTCTGCTTGCTTTAGTCAATAACAAAGGGCTCTGCATTGTATCACCTCCACTTAGAATAGTCCTGTTCTTATCTGTTGGCTGTTTTCCCACTGCTAGCTGGTTAAGTTTTTCAGGAAACAAAATGTAAGCATGCAACCACAGGAGGACTTTGGCTTGTTCTACGTGATTCAGCTGAAAGTTATCTGTCTGTACCTAATCTTGACACAATCACACTCCTTCAGTCAATAGAGAACACCTCAAAGTGCTACTCCTTTCTAAGAGGATACCTGAGAAGGACAATATGGATATCCTTAAACAAAAAAAAATTAAATGCACATTGACAGGTACACACACAGAGATATAGACATAGATATTCCTGTAGATCTGTAGATGTGAGAGATGTGAGAGATTCTACTGCTTTTCCTGGCAGAACCATACAGTCTGAAAGATCTACTTGAGCTTGGTAGGCTCAACTCCTCTCAAGCCTGAATAAATCAATGGCAATAAGTACATTAAAGTGAAAAGAGTTATTCCAGTGCTAAGCAGTGCAAAAGCAGTGCAAGCCAACTCATTCTAATTCATCTCTGTCTGCAGTCCAGGCATTATATCTTCTTATATGGGTGAATCCTAATGGCTTTAATCCTTTCTGGCTTCCAGCAGTGCACACCTCAGCAGTGGGGGAATGGGGTACAGGGAATTCAGGATTTGGGCTGCCAGCCAGAAGCACGTCCCACTCCTCAGCCAGTGTGTACCTCTGTTTACTCTGGCATGCTGCTTCCACTTGTGCTCTCTCAGAGCATCTGAAAAGGTTTCTATTATATCTACTCAGTGTTAATTCTTTCCCAATACCAGCAGATGGTCAAGAGTTACTCTCTAGTCTTCTCTTTTTTACTTCTGTATGTTTCTGATTGTTGGCACAACTTCTCCAGAATATGTCTTGGAAAATTTGAGCATTTAACTTTCTCAGCCTGTCACCTGGTTTTGTCCCTTCAGAGCCGTAAAAGGAAATGATTGCTTGAGGGGCACAGCTACATATATCATCCAGAGTGTATCATGGTTAGGTGGATGTAGTGAAAAAAAAGTATCTGTGTGGAGGAGGGCTGTCATTCAACACATACATTTGCCAGGAAAAAAATATGGCAGTTGAGCTTCTGAAAAAAAAGGAGGAGGAGGAAAAGAAGCTAATTAGCTGTGTAAGTCAGCTCTGAAAAAGTAAATAGAGAAATAAAGAAGTTAATACTTGGATGCACTTTAAATCCCAAGGCTGCTTCCTTGCTCTTACATGTATGTGTTTAATAATGCACAAGTTCCTCCCTTGCTGTGTTCTTGTGCCACAGCCCAAACCAGAGGAGTCAGAAGAGCAGCAATCTCACCTGAGACCATGCAGTGGCCCTGGAAAACTCCACAGGAACAACCCTGAACCTTGTTAGAAAAGCCCAGCAGAATAAGGAAACACCAAGCTTTCAAATTAGGGCATCTATGTCTCTCTCTAATCCACATACCCCTCTCTGCACTGACAAATATTTGATTACCTAACTAATTTGCAGGGATAGTTCATGCTGAAATGTGCTTTTCCATCGCATTTCTCTCTATTAATAATCATCTGGCCTGGGAGATCATTGGCTGCTTGCAATGCAGCGATAAGTGCATATTCTGGACAAACAGCTTGTTAAGAAAGACTTTTAGGTCTGGCCTTGTTGCTAGGAAGCTGGAAAAGTGACTGGAAAGCTGCTTGAATGTGGTGGAGTGTATTGCTGGCAATCAGTGTCACTTGCCCTCAGTGATAGCCTGCAGCCTTTAAAAATACTGAAACATAGTCCAGTGCCATCACATTCATACAAGGTGTTGGGAGGACATGCAGTTAATTAAATGACTCATGTTTGCATGTTTGGAGCTCAGGAGTCCAGTAAATACTATCATTTAAAAGGCACTGGGGGAATGTTTAAGACAAAATAGGTTATATGCATTCCTGGCCTGGCTCATTAAAAGCCAAGGCTGATCAAGGTGTGAGTTTTCAGCAGGGTGGTAGGAATCTCTCACGCACTTTTGCAATACTGGCAGCAGCCCCTCAGTGTCTCATCCTGTTTGGATTTCTTTCCTAGCTGGGAAGTTATTTTGGCACCTCTCCTCACCTGGAGTCACAGTATTCCCCACTTACACGTCTCCAGGTCTTCCTCTATAGGATGCATATATACCTTAATCTTCTTACTGTATGTTTTCTTAAGCCCATTAAATCCCCAGAGTAATGCCAATTGTCAAGAGACATGTGCTGGTGTGGCACTGGGAGTTTGAGAGTACATGGGGATGAAAACTTCAATGTGCCTTGAGAGGACATTGGGGGAAAATGTGAGCACATCAAGCAGCACCCCCAGCCATGAGTCCTCAGGACAGCCCGGAGGATGGGTACCCCATGGATCCCACACTCCTGAGCCCAGCACAGCCCTTGGGGTAGGAGCTGCTGCAGCAGAGGGGGCAGAGCCCTCGACACCGTCTGAACCACCAGGTGTCGATTGGGGTTTTGTGCAAGAGCCCTTTTTGTCCTCTACACCAGGCTGCTTCCTTGCAAAGTGATCAGGGGAACTTTTCATTGCAACTTTCCACATCTGTGGGAACCTTCCTTGGCCTGTGTCGTGGTTGCGGGGGGAGATCAATTTTTCCAGGGGGGTGTGGGCAGGCCAATCAGTGATCAGCTTTTCTGCTGGCACCTGGATTGGTCACTCGGAGGTTTGGACACGCCTCTGAGGACACAAAGAGTTAAAAGCAGGACTCCAGGGGGGTTCGGTCGCTTTTTAGATTCCGGTTTCAGCAGAGAGAGGTCTCAGGCCTCCTTCCCCCGCCCAGCCACGAGGCTGGGTGGGGGAGGGGAAACACGTGGTCAGGCTCAGGTAAGCCGGAGCCCCAAGGGTGAGAAGAGAGGGGACAGGACTGGAACTGAGCTGCCCCATCCAGGATGGAGGGGTGGAAAACTGTGGAAGTGCCTTCTGTGTGTGCTCACCCCCCTCTCCCCCAAACTCCGGGAGAAGATGCCCAGCCACGTGGGGGTTGCTGAGCTTGGGAGTGCTTGAGCCTGCAGCCCTGCCGGCAGCTAGAAACTGTTAACTCTTGCTTGGCAGAAAGAAACTTTTCTTAGACATTGATTCTCATGACTGGTGGTTTCAGAGGAGAGAGGGAAGCGGCCTGGGACCGAGATGATAAAGCACGATCGGAAGGAACCCGATGGGCAAAGAATGAGAGGAGTAGCTTTCTGAGCTGGACTTTTCTTGCATAATGTCAGCCATGGACTGAACTTAAGTCTCTTTTGAACATAAATTGCATTTTGGGTGGATACAGCTGCCCTTGCTTTTGCTACAGTGACTGGCACTAAGAGTGGAGCGAGCAGAGAAGAGAGGGGGAGGGTGAGGTGGCGCCCTCTGCCCTCAGGGCAGACCTGCTCTTAGAAACCTCAGCCCCAAGGGGAAAAATGGGGAGAGCTCAGCATGCAAGTATCTTTAAAAGAGCCCTGTATGCAGCTTTCAGCCTATAGACAGCGGGAGAGCGCTGGACATAGGAAAAAGAGAGTGTCACCCTGGCAGACTTCTCCGAGCGGTGCCATGGGTGACATGGAAACACATAAGGGGTGAACCTGTGTTTTCTGAGGAACAGTCTGTGGTGCGAGAGAGACTCCTCTCTCCCTTGCTGAATTGAAGATGGGGTTTTTTTTGAGTGGTGATTGTTTGATCTAAAACCCAAAGGTTTGGTCTGTGAAGAGTAATGTGTGGGGGGTGGAAACTGGGAGAAGAAATGTTCTGAGAGGTTTTTATTTCTGTCTCTGTGTGTGTTTAAGAATTTTTCTGTCTCTGTTCTTATGTAATGTAATAAGGTTTTGGTGGGTTTTTTTTGTTTTCAAGATCAAAGCCTGTTCTGCTCTGTTCCTGATCACATCCTACAGTAGTTGTTAGGGAAAAAACATATATTCATGGGTGCATTAACATCTGGCCAGTGCCAACCCATGACAGCCTGAATTTAGGTTATGGCTATTTTTTCTTGCCTTTTTTAGTACCTTACACTCTCCAGGACTTTCTCTTCACAGAAGCTGTCAGGTGGCTCTGAATTGCTGCTCCTTTAATTGCTAACCAAGAGAGAAGTACAACTGAAAATAAAAGCCCACAGTTTCCACATGGAGGATCAGCATTTTTTCCAATTTGTTACAGTGCCTCAGACTGTTAACTAATAACATTATTTTAGAGATTCAAATGCTTTATGATGGGGACTGGCATGACCACATTATTTCTTTCCAATGCCGAAACCATTATTTGTGATTTAATTAGACAATGATTTTTCAGCCATTCTTACTTCAGGGATCCTGACTGCTTTTCAAGCAGAGTTCTTTGGACTCTTCTTCCCCACACCAAGATACATAAACTGCAGCTTAATGCCCCAGAACTAAAGGAACACTCCATAAAAGCCACCCAAAACTGCTGACAACCTTTCTGAGGGTGGAAAACACATTGTATACATCAGCAGATAAAAATTCATATGGGTTCTTCCCCCATCTGTGTGGGGTGAAGGCACTGCACCCGCCCAGGCTGCCTCTGTTCCCTCTGTGGCTTCTGCCAGAAAACTTGGAGCTTAGTGTTATGAGCTCCCCTCCCTTGAATGAAGTTAAGGCTTTATTGCTTATTCTGAGGAAATGAAAACAAAACACAGGTGCCATGCAGTAAAAGGAGATATGAGGAGGGAAAATGTGGGATTCAAGGGTGCTATAAAAGTGTTTACAGTTGTGCTGTCTGCTCTTAGGACTGAACATCAACAGACAGTGCAAGGACAGGCAGGACAGAATAAGGTGATACCAAATACTTGAAGTGATCCAACATCACCACTGAAGGGTCATCAGCTGTGGTTATGCAGAACAAGGGATGTAAATCTATGTGGCTTTTTTACTCTGAATCAATCTCATGCAAATGTAATAGTCCTCTCTGTCACCTTCCAAGCTTTGCCTAGAAAAACTTTCTCTCTCAAGGTCAAATTTATCCTTATAGGATTGTGAATGAAGACTTGCATGAAGGGAAACTGCAGATGCCCTGAAGGATTTCGCTCATATTTTTTGGTGGTCCTTTAGAAAATTCATGTAAAAAGATGTCATCACTCCAGGGCATAAAGTGCCCCTTGTGCACAGCTCCTACTCTCAATGCTTTGTCATCTAAGAGGCCACTGCCTCCTTAACCCTGTGCTGATGCTGTGGAAGGACAATACCAAATGTATAATTCCATCAGAGGTCTCACCTCACCTGTATAAACACCCTACTTGAAACATATTCCTATGTTTCCCATGTGCCTCCAGCCATCATTCTATTTAACATGCTGTGTTTGAACTGAAATAAAACTGTCAGGATTCACTCTGCTCCCTTATCTTGGCCTTGTAGTGGCCAAGCTCTCCCTTACCGTGGAATCTGGGAACTCAGTGGTCATTAATAGACACTGTCAGTACAATGGCCCTGAAGGGAGGTGAGGCAACACCAAGCCATTGCATGGATTGAACACATAGGCACAGATTGATCTCCTTCTCCAAGCTAAGGCAGAAAGCTGACTGCTGTCTGAAGGCTGGTATTCAATATACTGGAGTATTATCTTCTTTCAGGGCTATTTTTAAAAGGTCATAGTCCTACAGAGACCTTGCACAGCCAGGAGGGAGCAGAGATCATGAAAGAGCCAAAAAGATTATTCTCACCATGCAGTTTTCTGCTGGAAGCAGTGGCTTTAAAATCTGTCCTCTTTCCACCTCCAAGACTCCAAACTGTGGAAAATCAAGGATTCTGTAGGTAACAGGGACACTGTGAGGGCTTGCCTGCCCTTGTAATTGTCCAGTTCCTTCTGGCAGTCCCTGCCGAGCAGGGTGGTCCCACAGCAGAGCTGGCACCACCACAGCTCACATTTCCCCATACACCCTGTCGTGCTCAGCAGTTTTTCCATGAACTTATCTGGGCAGCTCTTCATGCTTTGTGCAGTGAAGATCAAAGACAAGGCGTCCAGAATAAAAAGCTCACAGTTACCATGAGGCCTCTCTCAATATGCTGGGAATAGAAATGTGGCAATCAGACTTGGAGATGAAATCATATTGGACATGCTGGCTTAATCTCTAAAACATGAAATTTTATGGAAAGAATTACAGCTAAAAAGCATTTTACATTTTAGAAAGCTGCTCTGACCCATGCTGTATCAGGAAAGAGAAGGAGAAGAGGAGGGGAAAAAAAGCCTGTGGGATGCAAAAAGATTATAGCCAGTTGAGTTAGGAAAAAAATCTATCATCAAATTAATAGTCTCCTGCTTCTGTACTATGGATCATGATTCTGTTTGAAAAAGAAAGGTCTGAGATGGCTTATTTCAATTCTCAGGATCAGATTATTTGCTGTTTGCAAATATCTGGATGTTACTTGCAAATCCTCTCCAAAGCTTCATGTATTTTAGCCCAACGCATACATTCATTTCACAATCAGGTTTCAGTGGGATACAGAGCAGGACCGAGCTGGCTGATCTCCCAATACACCTTTATTTAGCCAGGCCACCAGGGAGCAGAAACAACAGGCCATGGATAGCCATCTGAAAGAGATAAATTGCAAGTAGAATAAATGAAGAAACATGCAATTTGTGGGTTCTTTGTTGGAAAACATCTGCAATTCAATGAGTATTTTCTAATGCACATCCAAGAACAGATTCTCACCCTCCTGTACTCTGGGTTGCAAAGCAACACAAAAAGTTTGGGAAGTTTTGTGTTATTTCCATGTCATGATGAAGAGAAGACTGGTGTGATAAGGACAGTGATGATAAATGATGCCACATTGGCACATTGGTGGCACACCTTGAATTTTTTCTTTAACAAAAAATCAGGGTAGATTTCTGTAAAAATATTTGAACTGCATCTTTACTATATGGAAAAAATTTCAAACCCAGAGATTAGAGAGCCCTTACACTCAGCAGCAGAACTTTGCTCACTTCACAGCTCAGTGTTGTGTCAAGCAATAGAAATAAACAAATGTTAGTCCTTGGCTTTCAGGGTCGGAGCTGGTTTTGGATGTCACATCCAGGCAGATTTTTCCTGAAATACTTGTAAACTATGTAAACATCATCACATGGCAGGTTTTGGAATAAGGTCTCTTTAGTGCATGCCCAGCCCTGTCCCAGGAGGTCTAGATGAACCCTTTGGGCAGGAGGCCCCTGCGAGCGGCACAGCAGGGAGGGCTGAGCTTTGTACATTCCGTTTTTCACTTTTTCCCAAATGATGATTTCTGACCGCAGTGTGATTTTGCCATCCCATCCCATCCCATCCCATCCCATCCCATCCCATCCCATCCCATCCCATCCCATCCCATCCCATCCCATCCCATCCCATCCCATCCCATCCCATCCCATCCCATCCCATCCCATCCCATCCCCATCCTCCACTGTGCTGAAGGAAACACACACTAGCCTGTGGGACTCCTACCCAGCCATATCCATCCCTGCTACTGCATTAGCACAGCTTCTCTTCCCTTCCCACTTAAAATCCTGCTCGGCCAGCCGGGAGCCCACCTGCCTTTGGAATCCACAGCCTCATCCCGCCTGATTACCCACGAAAACAGCCCCATTAAGCTCCTGGCTGAGGAGAGGCAGTGTCAGAGACACTCAGCCAGGCTCAGCAGGAAGCCAACTTTATTAACAAGGAGCAGGAAGCACCATGTGTCAGAATATCTCTACACTTGCAGTACCTGGAGGGAACATTATCACTTATCAGCCTAATATTTCACTGCACTCTTCCTCTCTTGCTCCCTTCGCCTCACACAACAGCCTAAACACACTAACTAGGCAATTAGCAAAATATGCCAAAAAATGTTTATAATTTGAATGAATTTTCAGGGTTTTTCTGACGAACCTTGTGAGAAGAGAAAAAAAAAGGAAAAAAAACCCAAACAAACAAAAAAACCCACAAACAAACAAAAAACCACCACAACAAAAACCAACCAAACAAAAAAAAACAACCAAAGGTAAACAGCAAATGAAACACATTTGGGCAAAAGCCTGTGTATTAGGTCAAAAAGGAACAAATCTCTGCAGGATCCCAGGGGGAGATTATATTTTATTGGTGTTTTTATGTACAAAGGGAAAGGTTAATAGAAGGTCTGAAAAGAAAGGTTCATAGAAAATTGTCATCTGTTTTTGTTTTCTTTTTGAAATAATAGTTTGAAGCAGCCAAGGGAGCAGGTAAAACAGTAAAGGCCAGAGGTAAATTGAAGGTGGAACAGTTTGGAGGAAATTTGACAAAATCACATAAAACTGAGAATGCAGATTTGTCAAGCCTGAAATGCATTCCTGAATTATGAGAATTTTTGCCCAATTTTAGTTGTGGAATAAAGAATACAGGAAGGGATGAGTGCTAACATTGGGAATAACAGATTTTTATTTTTCTTCTCCAAATGAATTTTCAATTAGATCAATTTTTCTAACTGATGTGACCTAATAGGTTGTTCATAGAACAACAGTGAATTTCAAAACAAACAGTGCTGATCTAGAAAGTTTAAGTTAATCCTAAAGGAATCCCTGTAGCACGTTTTCTTTTGCAAAGAATAGTGTCATTTTCCATGCTTGGTATTAAGCCAGACTGGAAACACAACTAAAAACATATGATGCTGGGCGAAACTTGATTTCCATCATTTGTCCAGTGATGGTTTCTGTGTGCAGCAAGGCAGGAGGAGGCAGCTGCTGGGTCTGAGCTCCCCTCCAGTGTAGTCTCAAGAACAAATGACTCTCATGTTAAAGGGCTTGTTTTCATTTTAATCTATGTTTTGTTTAACATAAAGTTTGTTGTACTGATCTGACTAGAGGTCCTCCTAGCATAACATTCAGTCCCAGCAGTCTCTAATAGAATGGATTTTTTCAGGGTAGGGAGATAAAAAACAACCTCTGGATAGAATGATTTTTCCTATCATGTCAACTCAGCCTGGCAATGAGCCCTTTAGGAATTTCAAGGCCAGGTTGGACAGGGCTCCAAGAAACCTGGTCTGGTGGAAGATGTCCTTGCCCATGGCAGGGGATTGGAATGAGATGACTTTTTAAGGTATCTTCCAGACCAAACCATTTTATGGTTTTCTGATTCTCTGACTCTTGTTTCATTGTTTTGCACATTATCTAAAAATTGGGATGTAATGGAAAGCCATCAGTTAATGTAGATTAATGTAGATGTGCTGCTGGGCTCTGAGGATTTCTGTGCTGGAGGAGCAGTTTGGGCAGCCTGAGCATGCTGCTGCTGTGTGTGCAGAGCATTCCCAAGACTGACACCAGACCCCTTAGGCTGAACAGGAAGGCAGGAGCAATAGTGAGCTGCAGCAACATCTCTTCCCTTCCCAGGGCAGGGGCAGAGGAGAGCAGGGGGGTTGTGTCACAAGGCTGCTGCCATCTCCCAGCCCAGCAGATCATGCTCCCCTCCCAGACCTCAAATAGGAGGAACATAACAAACAAAAAAATATTTCTGAAGTAACAGAATTCCTTAGTGATCCTTAGTGCTGAACTACATATTTCTCTCTCTGAGTTTATGAAATAGATTTCATTTTAGGCTGGAGAAACTAGTGCTCCTATTTTTCTATTTGGGATATCTTTGATACTTAACCTGCCTTAAATCTATAGTCAAGCTCTAAACTGTTCTTGCTCTACAGTTTCCTCTTCACACATATGTCTTAAGCCCAGAATTGCAGCAAGATGCTCAGGAAAATGTTTTCCTTGGTCAGGCAGCATTTCCTGAGGGTCTGCAAGCAGGGCTGTTTCTGCTCATGTTTGACAAAGGCATGTGCATGGGGCAAGTTAACAATTAATCCTAGAAATCTGAGAGAAGCCTTAAGAAGATCTGCTTTCAGTGAACTTAAGGGTATGTCTTGCCAATTCATCATGATGGTGTTCCCTGTGAATGGAAGCTGTACTCTGTGTTTCTAAGATGTTTTATGCAATTTTCCAGGACATTGTGTCATATCAGCAGAAATTCAACATTATGCAGCTCTTGAGCAGCACAGTTTGACATTTCCTTTCACCTTTAAAGAAAGTAGCATTGGTTCTTCTAATCCTGATACTTGCAAATAAATCAGGACAAGGAAGTTTAACCAAACTACAGATACAGCAGTTTGCTCCTGGCTATGTTACTCACCCAGCTTTTCAATAGAGATTCACATGGAAACGGGATGCTCTTCAATTAGTTGGCAAACTGCATCAAGAGGAATGGTGAGATGTTGAGCACAGATATTTATCTGATCATTATCAGGAGTACAGGTAGCTGGAAAACTTGTGAGAAATAGCAACAGGTTTGCAGTTGAATTGAACAGTGAACACAATTGAACATGAGAACATATCCACTTTGGTCTTGGAAAGATGGAGAGAATTGCCACGGAGAGATTAGACAGTCTCAATAGGTGGGCAGGTGAGTAGGTAGAAAGAAAGGAATAGAAAGAAACCTGAACAGAAGCAGGAGAAAAATTAGGCTAGTGAAATAAAAGGTGGGTGTAAATGCCATTTCAGGGATTTCTCTGTTAAAGCTCAGAGCATTAAAAAAAAAAAAAAAACCCAACAAAAAACAAAACCCAAAAAACCCCAAACAAACAAAAAAACCAAAACCAAACCAAACCAAAAAAACCCCAAACAAACAAAAAACAAACAAACAAACCCCCCAAAACCAGGGTTTTCTCTTCAAGAAGAGCTTCAAAGGCTGGAGGAGAAAAATATTTGCCCAAGAGGGCAGTGCTAGAATTAGGAGCAGGATCAGGACATGCTGGCTGTGTTGCTGTGCCCCACAGTGCTCTGTGAAGCTGAAGTCGGGTACATTTAGGGGAAGGAAGCACACCACAGGCAAACAGGCAAAATATTTCTTCATGAAACTGCTCTCTGAGAGCCCAGCACAGTAACTCATGTGGAGGGAGAGTGGTGGGGAGCTGCCACAGCAGGCTCACTGTGGGAAGATAAGTTGTTGTGCTCCAAGACAGATCATCCCCCAGCTGTCCATTGCACTTTCTGCCTGAACTGCTGCTGTCTGTGGAGAATGTCAAGTCCTTGGGGCCTCATCTCCCTGCATCTCCCACATGAGATCGAGGGCCTGGCAGGCACCTTCTAAATTATTATTATTACAAGGAAGGGAACAGGCAGGGAAAAGATTTTTCAGTGATCCTAACAACATTCTGCCTCCAAAAAGCACATGTCGTGGGAGAATTTCATAATGCTTCCAGGACCCGAGAAGGCAGATGCACGTTGGAAACCTTTGAAGGAGATGAATAGCAGGAAGCATCTCTAAAAGACCCACAACGGCATTACTGCAGAAAAAACAGCTGCAAAATGAGGTAATGACTCTTCAGTACTCTCCAGTATGCTGGCACAAGTCCTCTGCATTTCATCTCACTATCTATCAATACAGCATTAGAAGATCTTAAAGTGTTTACAAGTGGATGCAGGGTTGGTCTGCTGGCCCCATGGGGATGCTGACCCCTCTTTCCAGAGGAGGCACAACAAGGCAAAGGTCATCCTTCTCTGTGCACTCAATTACAGAGGAACCCAGACCCCACTGTGGTGTTTTTTCCCTGAGAGTCCCCTCCTGGGTACTTATTCTAAAATTATCTCCTGACACATATTTCTTTCTCCTCAGACATTAAAACATAATTAAAGGCAAAAGATAAGAGCAGGGAAAGGCAGGGGGAGGAGGAGAGATGATGGGGAAGCCCTGTCCCTCAGGAGCTGAACAGCAAGTACAGAATCCTTGTGGCTCAGTGCACAGATGACATCCTGATTTGTGCAGGACCTGAGCTGGCTGTCCCAGTGCAGCACAGCCAGGCAGTGCTGTCACATCCTGCTCCTTCCCTGCCCACTGCATGAGGGGACAGTCTGCTGGCATCCAAGGCAGGACAGGGCCCTCTGGAAAGGAAACCTTAGGAAAGCAAGCTTCCGAGGGGATCAGCTCTAGCAAGTGCCTCTTCTTTGTGTGAAAGGGAGCTTTCTCTGTGCAGGCAGCAGCAGAATAGATGGAGACCTGTCAGAAAGTGATGCATAGGCAACTAAGTGAAGCTCAAGCATTCATAAAGAAACAATGTTATCAAAGATGAATAGCTTGAAAACTGCTTTTAGGAACATTTACACAGGGTTTCACCTCCTGGCAACACAGAAACGTCAGTGCTGATCGGGCTGACTCATAGCAGAGCAGCAGAGCTCTACAGAAGGCTCCCTCTCTCTTTTCCCTTCCGCACCAAGGTCTGTGCAGAGGTGTGTGTGTGCAGGGTGGGGGTGCTGCACTGAGGAATCACCCAGAACTGGCTCAGAGAGGAGTTGTTTTCAGAGCCTTTGCCATGCTTTATTAATGTGGAAATTCAATAATCTCATTAATTACAGAAAAATAATGTAAGGTGGATCTGCTGGGCTCCTGCACAATTTGAGCTCTCCTTCTGTGGGTAATTGCCAATGACATGTCTGAGAGAAATATCACAATGATACATAACAAAGGGCAGTGCAGCTTTACAGCATAGATCTTGTTGCTATGGGAACTTGTCTTTGCTCCTATCCCAGAGCTAGATGATTTATGTATGTGCAAGAGTTCCTTTATTTTAGGGCTTTTGCAAAAGAGAAAAAACCCTATCAGATCTCTACCACATCTATCCATCCAGTTATCTATCCAGTTATCTAATAATTCTTTCTTTATTATAATTACCTGTCTATTATAATCTTTATCCATGGCCTCATTCTTCCAAATATTCTACTCTCTATCTACTTTTGGGGACCAAGATACAAGACAAGCTGAGAGAGGAAAAAATTGTGGACATCAGTTACTCTTTGTGCGTGCAGCCTGGACGTGACTGCCGTTCAGAAGCAGAGACAAAGCAGTCAAGCCATGAGCCACGAGCCTCTCCCGCCCCAGTGACGCTCTCTGTACCCACGTGCAGCAGCAGGACAAAAGCATCTCCCTCATCCCTGGGGCATAAAGGGAATGGTGGAGCAAGAAAAAGCCTCAGATCTCACTCCTTGTGAATGGTAAAAGAGCACAAGGGTCACCCACAGCTGTGCTGGGTATTGAAGGTGGAGCTCTGGGAAGAACTGCTGAAAGTCCTTAAATAACTCCTCAAAAGACTGAAGTTGGAGCATAACTCCCATTAATTTTGGTCTGTTCATCCCAGGTGGTGAAAAGATTGGAGAAAAGGTGAAAACACAATATTTTAATTCAGAAACAGGCACCTTTGGCTGCAGTTCTTTGCTATCTTTGCATTTCATAATTTGTTAGGCATTTCCTAACAAGCTCTCGGGTCCAGATATACTTGAAGTTAATAGGAGATCTTTTTTTCTCTGGTAGAATTCTGTTAGGGTCATTGGTTGCTCCATAGGGACCATGTAAATTACCTGTGCATCAATAAGAAACTACTGAAAGGTTCACGCTCAAAAATTAGTGTCTTGCAGTCTCAGGAGACCCATCAAAGATGTTCAAATTCTGGTGTGCACACAGGTTTAGAAGATTTTGGGACACAAAGCTGGTCCTGGCAGCTTCTACCTCTGAATTGATTTCATTTCACATTGTCTCCAGTGATATGAAACTGCTTTAAACCTGTGCATATGTTTTTGTAAGGTATTTAATGTAACCACTTGCAAATTCAAGATGTGATACAGGCAACCCGGCCAGCAGCCATGTTCAGGTCCGGGTTCATCTTTAAATCAATCCAACAAAAGCCTGAGAAGCCACCTGACACTTCTGTTAAATCACAACAGTATGTAAAATGCAAGCTTACTCTGATTTTGCCACATGTTGCAGCATTTCTCCAGGCTATTATTTTACTGGGAGAGTGAACATGATGCCCATGACTTTGTTCACTCAATGGCTGGAAACAATCTTCTTCTGTAACATATCAGAAAGTCAGGGCTTTAACTTTGCAGGGAAAAAAATAATCACATGAACCACTTGATCTTGAAAAGAGAGAAAGTGAAATTCCATATTTATGAGAGTTCTCTTTCAGCCTGGAAATTCACTGATCAGTGAAACCTCACTTTGCAAGTTCAGGGAGCTGATTACACTCCTGATCTAATCAGTTCCTTGCTGCATGGAAGTTGCCTCCACACAGACCTCCCTCCTGACTTTCCTTCACTCCAGCCCTGTTGTAGCTGAGCCATTGCTCTGCTGAAATGCTGAATCACGAGATGGAAATTGCCTCTGAGGGTCCCACCAGTAAGACAAGCCTCATGGTGTTGGAAGCACTCTTGCTGTGTAGTTTCTCAGGTCCTCATGATGTGGGTGGCACACTTGCAGAAATCACTGACCTAATTCATGTCAAAGATAAAAATTAATCCCTTGGCACAACTGTTTAGCTCTTCATACCAGGGCTCCTGATCCACCGTGAGTCTGTGGCCAAGAGCAACAGCTTGCTCCTCCCCAGCTCCCTCCCTCACCCTGAGTTTCAATTCCTTAAAGCTAATCAATATCCTTATTAATGTTCCAAAATCAATTATCCTAATAAAGCCTGGAGGGAGCTGAAGGGTTGCTATTCAGCACTCACCTTTTATTATCCCAACTGTTTATTTCCCCATTGATAGAACTGTCTGACTTTATGACAGATTACGGGTGAAACTGCAGCGTTCAACACACTTGTCAGCCCTAGAGATATGTTGTGTTATTATTACTATTTCGAGAGCCTTTTGCTTACATTTCCTGGTTGTATGGATGCTTTAGAAAGAGTCCTGGCCTCGCTCTGCTGGAATAGGGTAGGGAGTGCTGCAGCTCCATGCTGCATATCAAACAGATATTAATCTGTTATATCTATTCAATTATAATATTGCCCCAGGCCATGGCACGTTGTTTATGGAGCAGGCAATGCTCTGTGATCTGCAGCAAGACTGCAAGACACAAGCAGGGTAGATCACCTCATGGTCATCCACAGCAGATCAGATGAAGGTGCATTCAGAGGCACAATCCCAAAAGCATCAGGGGAGAATGGCATTTCTCCCACAACTGAATCCCTCTATTCCATGCAGAAGTTGTGTCCAGAGCCTGGAAGAAAGACTGCAATTCCCTGCAGAAGTGCAGCATCCCAGAGGCAGAGCAGCTCAGGGGCAGGGGGCAGAGGCAGTGGGAGGGAAGCAGCTGGAAATGCTGCTCAGTCTCCTGAGCACTAAATCCAATCCCTCACTGCCGAGCATGGTTACACGTGTGTTTTAAGGAAATTCAACCTTAAAATTCAATTTTTATTTCCTTCCTGAGCTTATTGACCAACCATTTAAGAGTAGAAGAGACTACAGGTCAGGTTATCCTCCAAGATTGCTCCAGCAAGGTGCTGAAGCAGGAAGTGATGTAAAAGTCTATAAATGAAATCAGCCCTTCCTAAGTGCCTTCCTTCACCTTGTATGCAGTATCCATCCTGGCCACCAGCCTGTTCTGCTCACCAGCACCCAGGGAGCCTCTGGCCAGCAGATGGGAGCACTGGGAATGTGGTCTTTGGTTGTGCAGCCTCCCCCTGGGCTGGAATACAGCTGGAATCCAGCCTCCATCTTTAGACTATTAGCTCCCAGGGAAACTCCTCTACCTGTGTTTGGAAGTAGGTCTCTGAAATGCTTCCCTCTCACAGTCTTGGAACAGTTTCTGTACCCTGTACAGTAAATATTTTATCCACAGGATGGCAAGTGAATGGGGAGATTGATCCTGGAAGGACTAACAGCATGGCAGAGACACGCTTTTCTTTCTTAATGGGGCCAGTAAAGAATATGTATCACTTCTTTTCAGTTAACCAGTATGAGATCAGACCATCCACACCAGCTGTTAAACTGGTAATGAGACAGGCTCCATTTCAGGGAGATTATCACTTTATTATGAAGTGAACATTTGGCAGATGCTTTAATTTTATAGAATTCATTTCACATTATCAAGATTTCTCTCTATCTTATTTGATTTAATGTTTCTTAAGAGTGATTTCTCTCTCTCTAATGCTGAAGACCAGTGCAGTCCAATCAGGCAAATTGTCTGTATTAAAGAGTTCCTGTGGGATTCATAACAGCAATAGGATCTTTTGGGTTTTCTTCCAAAAAAGGTTTCTTCCGAAAAACCCCAGAAAATACATCCTGTGCTAATGATTTCTCTCATCCTAGTCCTCTTTTATCCCAGCCTTTCCTGCCAACATGCCTGTATAGCACAATTCCAGATAAATCAGAAATGCAGTGAAAAGTAGCATGAAAGCAGCGTCACAAAAAGAAAAAAAACTTGATTGAAGTTGTGAGCTAGCGAGATAAATGTGAGCCCATCCGAATCTGAATTAATTAAAGATTTTATTAGCATCTGATGGCGCCCCAGGGAAAAGTACTTTTTTTTTTTTAATCCTCTCTCTATTTTAAAGGCAAAATACCAAGCAAAAGCATTCAAGGGTCATGCCAAAAAATTTGTTTTGAGGGTGACACAGCCATCCTCCAGCTGTGCCAAACATGTATGATTGTGTAAAGAGGGCCAAGACAGTTGGGTATTTTTCTGTAACAAGGAACTGGCAGCCTGTGCCAATTGTGAGATCAGCTGAGTGAGAAAATCAAATGCATTATCAAATATTACTGTTCTTTTTTTAGTTTTATCAGTGGAAGGGAGCCCTGAGAAGTCAGGATAGATAAATAGCCCCATGCCTGAGTCACACAGATCTCCTGACCCTCTAAGTCTCACCATGTTTGACTCACTAAGGCAGCCAAGAGGATGAGTCCTCTGCTCTGTCCCATGCTTAGGTACATTGCCTGAATTGCATGGGGCTGAAGGTTCTGCAGAAAGAACCTCAGTTATGGAAAAGGGTATCTGGGGAGCCCTTGAGGTAGAGGAATTCAGAAATCAGCATCCCCAAAGAGCAGCATGCACTGCGAGCTCCACCCGAGTGCTCCAGGAGCAGACGCACTGTCAGACTGGCGCAGTGTTTGCCAGGAGCCATGAAACCCCAGTTCCACTCCCTGGACATCCTCTGCAGAGTTAAGTCAGGAGGAAGGAAACTGATAACTCCCCTTCCACGCACCTCTTCCTCCCCTCTCTGTTCCTCTCAGAGCCTGGCCTTTATAACAAGGCATTTTCTTCCCAGGTAGGGAATTGATGCCCCAGACTCCAAAGGCTGCGTGCAAGACACAAACCCCTGCTCACACACCAGTAATGCTGCTGGTGCTAGAGCAGTGATGCATTAAGATAATGACAAAAGCAGATCACATATTTTAACAAAACCAACCTATTCATAATTTATTTTTTCAAATCAGCAAGTTGGATTTGTGCTGCAACACTTAACTGAGTCATTGCATGTCATGTTCAAAGGTGAATGCCAGTAGATGTGTCACCAGAGATCTTCCTTAAAGATAACATGCTGATAGCATGGTTATGAGCAATCAGGAGGAGCAAGAGACCTGAAACTGTAGAAGACACTGACTAAAGGTATGGCTGTGTACAAGTCACAGCTGACAGAGACATTTCTTGGGAGACCAATTGAGCTTGCAAAGCCTTGCTGAAACTTGGCAGTGGGACCTCTTAGGCAGAACACCAAAAAGCAAGTGGATGCCATGTGGGGCATGAAAGAGCCAGAGTTTTTCAGGCAACAGGCTTTCTGGAAAGACCAGTTGGGGAGCTCTAAGTGAGGAGGCTCCTCTATGATCTGGGAACCATGTTTTCAACCACTTTGTAAAGAAATAAAATCTCTTGTCGAACAAACACCATCGTCAAAATCTCCAAAAGAAACCGTTCCCAAGAGATGGATTATTGCTCACTTCTTGGGCCAAAGCACAGCAATAATATAACCAAGCCATGCTAGCTATTGCCCGTCCCTCGAATTCACCGATTTTAAGCCCAAACAATGATTCATCCAAAAAGTTTAGACCTCAGCATTCCTGCTTTGGACACACATTCCAAGAGCAGAGAAGAGGGGACTATGCTATTTCTGAAAGCCCTCACTTAAAGCTTTTACCTCAAAATCCCATTCCTGCACAGGGTTTGAGAGCCTCGATCCTTCACATCTGACATGACCAATCCTGGCTCGTGTGCAAGGCCCCCAGCACCTCAGGAGAGAGATGCTCACACCAAGTCCCTGTAAAATGTGTTTCCCAGTTGGCCCTGGTGGATAGGACTTGTGGCAGGCACAACGGGAAGGATTAAACATGCTGATCTATTTGAAATGAATACTCCTTATAAAAAAAGGCACTTCTCTTCTTCTGGTCCAGAACAAAGCTGGACCAAACCCATCCTCTTCCCTGGTATCAAAGAGCAAGAGGTAGAGACCTGGGAATTACTGTGCTGCATTGCATGAGCCAAAGGGTCATATTTCAAAATATAGATTTTTTTTTCAACAAGCTTTTGTGGAGAGAATGGAGGGAAAGAAGGATCCCTGTAGAGCCTTGTCCTCGGCCAAACTAACCACCCATTCATGAAATCCACAGCCCAGGCTTTCAAACTGTTGTTTTAAACTACTAAGAATAAAAACAACATGAGAAAATTTGCTTTTTTTGTCAAAGGATCCTGTGAGATTGTGTAAGTGGAAGCAAAGGGTGGAAGAATAAGGAAGAGTCTTGAAGTTAATTATTTTTATTATAATTTGAAAAACAACAATTCTGGCTTAAAAACTGTGATCTGTTCAGCACCAATACTGTTGAAATATCATTTTCATTCTTGTTTGTATTATTACTATTTTTTCCACTTTCCATCTTACTTGATTCCTGATTGTTCCCCACTTCAGTAGCCTGGCTTGTTATTCTATTATCTTCCTTGAGAGGCTTTTAGGTGGAAGCTGTAGGAGGAGATGGAGGCTTCAAGGGGGAACTCCTGCAACAAACCCTTTTCCATTATTTCTTTACTCAATTTCATGCACTTATTTATTTTACATAATAATACACATGATATCAGGAGATGCAGAAGAAAATAATAGAGAAAGAAAGGCCAGAAAAATTAGTTATAGTTCAAGAAGCTTTACAGTGAATGCCAAGAAATGAACCTTGGTTTTTTCAGCATGGAAGTAGCCAGGGTGGTAAATTACTTGTCATGCTTTTGCTGGACATCTTGATTGCTTCAGTTTCAGCAGGTCTGTGGACTGCATGGAAAAGTAGTTTGCAAACAACAGAGCTACATCCTAGCACTTGTCTCAGCAGACACTGAGTGAGGTGACCTTGGCAGAAGTGCCTCTTTTCATGCCAGGATGGCTGGGCACATTTAGCAACATTTATTTGGGAGTACCAGGAAACAAGCTCTCATGCTGGCTGCAGGAGAGAGAAGTGTTATCCCCATTTTACAGGTTAAAAGCTGAGACAAAAAATAGTTTATTTGTTTAATTTGAGGCGAAGCAAGAAACCTGTGGGAGGACTGGGGAGCACCCTCAGTTCCCAGCCCCAGACAGATGGCCAAGCCAGCAGCACCACTGTTCTTTCACTCTGAGCTTTCAACAACAGAGAAGCATAAAGTGAATTTACTTCTGTATATGAGCAGATGCTGAAGGGGAGATTTGTTTTCCCATTCTTTTTTTGCAGTCCTTGCCTAGCTCTGCTGGAGACTGAGTAAATGAGATAAAATGCTGAACCAAAACTGCAATACCCTCTGATGCAAATTGTTTTTGGCCAATGCATATGGCCACCTTCATTTTCTGCAGAGAAAGGAGTGTCTGGTGTTCAGACACAAGAAACACATGAGTTTCCTTCAGATCCTGCTAATTTCTCTCAGCCCAGCTTCTGTGTAACAAGGGAGCAGCCAACCAACAAGTGATTTTCTAAACTTTGAATACAGCCAGTCTTTTAGGAGAGTGTGGGTACTGTCCTGGCTTCACCCAGAGCTTGGTGGCCTGGTGAGGGTCAGCTGTTCTGAACAGCAAAACTACTTTCAGAACCAGCTACAAGGCCATCCCTATAGGATAATGCAATTCACTTTTATATTCTCAGCTTCTTATTAAATTGCAACACAGATTCCATTGACAGACAAATTAGCCAAGTCAACATTTGAAGGATTCTCACTGCTAATGATCCCTGGTCCATGAAAGCAAACCTAAAGACTTCAGGCTATACAAAACACTGCAGATGAAGAACCCAGCTGTTGATACAGCTGGCATCAATAAGCATTTCTAATGCAGAGTCCAAAAAGATCTGTGTATAAAGTGCACTGCTGCAGAGAGATCATGCAGAAGTCAAGGGCTGTGCTGTTTACCTAAGTCTGATATTGAAATCTCCCTCAGTTCGCCTCACAGTACACACACCCCAGCCTACTGGGACCGAAGAGTCTGCAAATGCACACTTGTTAACACACAAGATTCCCTCCAGCAGGGACAATGCTGTGGGACTGCAGCCACGTGGAGGGGAACAGCCACACAGGGGAATAGACAGGGATGGTAAAAGCAGACCTACCACAGGCAGGAACACAGGAGCAGATCCAGGGCACTGACTTAAGGATATGTGAATCTTCAGTGCAAAAGGGAGAAAACAGGGGTTTGAGCTCTCTCAGAAAACACATCTCAAACATGTTCAGTGCCATGAATGTAGTGTATGAGGAGGGGAGCTGTAAGTCCATTCCTCCCTAGCCGAGCCTGGGGCTCCACCACATCAATCAGGCCCCTCCTGAGAAGGGATCACAAGGGTGCCAGGACCCTGTCCAAATACTTCAGCTTCATCGCATGGCTGAGGTGCTAAAGAAATACAGGGAAATGCCTTGCAAAATTGAGCTTGGCTAGGCCGGACTGAATTATAGACCAAGAAGTAGAGTGTGGCAGACTAAGACAGGAATCAGCTTGTTTGAGTAGAAACCAAGGAAAGACAGAGATGTGCCAATCCAAAAGGCAAAGTAAGGGCACAGTCAAAGTCCAGAGAAGTAAAGGAGATTGCTGGAATCCAAGGAAGCTGCTTGTAAAGTCAGGTGGTGGCTGTGGCAAAGTTAAGAGAGGAAAAAGCCAAGTCTCAAACAAATCTGGAAAAGGCAAACCTTGGATGCTGGATTCCATGGTAATTCAGTGCCTGGGGCAAAACAGTCTTCAGCATATAAGTGAAAAGCAACACTGTGCTAACAGCTATTTTAGGCAGTGGAAGTGGTTGGGTGGATGCTGGAAAGCCTTTCTCCTCTGAGCTGGTGCTTTTGTGTGCCTGCTCCTGTTTCACTTGTTCCCACCTGGGACCAGTGAGGCTATGATACACTCTAAGACTGAATCAGGCCCAGCAACATTTACTTGTTCAGTACAGACAAGGGATTTTTGAGGACTGATTAGCAAATATTTGCACAGAGCTTTAAACATGTCAAGGGCTTGGTTTAACTAGGCTGTACACTGCTGTACAGGGATGTGCAGGTAAGAAAAGGTTGTCAGAACAGGTTGTCAGAACAGGTTGTCAGAACAGGGTCTTAGCTGGCTGGATTACAGAGTGGACTTGTCCTCTTATCCAGCCTCATGGGAAGTGTTTACAATTAAGCTGAAATGTGTGCTAAAGACCTCACTGTCCAGGTCACAAAGCAGGTTTGCTACACCTTTGGAAAGAGCCAAAGCTTTTTGGAGGCTGCAGAACTTGCACACAGTGAGTCCAGTTCAGAAATTATGTTGGAGGAGCTGTACCAGGACTTTCTGTTCTCCATAATGTGAATGTCAACCCCACACAAGCTGTTGCAAACTGGTACCCAGCAGTGTCCTGTGTGTGTGAAGGAGCTGTAAGTGCTCATGGTTGTATGGTATTTAAGATATGCAGAAAGAGCCATAAGAAAGTTCCAGGGCTCTTGTACTGGCCAGACTGGATCTTCTCAGCTATCACTTAAAGCCTTTCTGGTTTCTCCTGCCTTTTTTGTTCCCTGCTTCCACAGCCTCATTCAGCACTGATCTGAGAAGATCCCCTCCTCCCTGCTTTCCTCCTAGGGCAAAAGCCTCTTGAGGCCTTGGCTCAGCCCCACAGGAAGGCTCATGAGGGTCTCATTGCCTGTCCCCCCAGCAGTCTGCCTTCCCTGGTGTCTTGGTTTGGCAAAACAGGTATCTGTCAGGGAAAGCTGGAGCTCTCCTTGGAATGGAGACCGTAACCCCCCTTCATCCAAATCATTATGATTTTGAAATTAGGGACTTTCAAGCTAAAATATGGGAATAGGAATAACAATTCTTTACTAGGAATATTAAAAATACAAATGCAGTATTACAAAAAAACAAACAAGCAAACAAACAATAGTCCTAGAAAGCCCTGACAGAGTTAGAGATACAACCTGACACCCTGCTGGCCAGGGTGTAGGAAGCATTCCAAATAAGTCCTCCTGGAGTAACAGATGTTGTTCTGTGGAGTAGAGATTATCCTGTAGAAGAAGGGTCCGGGAGTGGTGAGATGGGTCTGGTCTTCCTCTGAGAATCCAGTGGAAAAGTGGATGCTTGGTGTTCCTAGATCTCAGTTTTTATATTGGTAGGAACGGCTGGGGCTCCCCCCTCACTGGGTAGAGCATCTCACAATGGGATGATGTAATGTGCCATGTCATTGGTGAGCCTTAATGGCCCATTAACAGAAAATATCACCCCCCCCCACACCCCCTGGAGGGTGGACAGTGGTGGAAGAGATAAGAAACACTGTCCCACCTGGTTTTAACAGATGGACTATTAACAGAAGGTATCTGGCTCCCTCCCCCATCGAGTTACAAGAAATAAGGTAAAAAACATCTCCCCAGCTGGTTTCAACAGATGAAATAGAATACACATTTTTTGGTTACATAACCAAAGACACTTGGGCACTTCCTTCAGCTGTTACCTGCCCAGGTAACACCCCATACTCCTGCCCCACCATGTCAAAACAACAATGGATGATGCTGAACAGGATGGAAATCCCTCAGGCAGCATCTGTTCCAGCTAATGTTACGGAATTAATTACCCTTCACTTTCCATAAAAATGTGGAACCCCTTACTGCCCACTGGTAATTGGGAAAGTGGGATAGGTTTGATAATAAATAGCAATGTCTGTATCTTTAAACAGAAATTATCACAATAGAAGAAGCAATGGTTGTCTTCCAGGATGGTATATGCATTTCCTTGCCCTGCTGCACTGGTCCACTACACCCCCATGGCATGGCTCCATAGGGATGCTGCAGCTCCAGCTGTGGTAAGCAGACAGTGCTGGGACACAGCACAGCAACTTTGGGCTTTTAAAAGCTTCTTGCCTTGTCTTTTTCCATTACAAAATCAAGTACCTGATCCAGAGGCCCTGCCGTTTGTCTCCATGCTGACAAACCTTCCTGAAACAACCTGAACTTCAAAGTTTGATGGGAGCCAAATTACTTCCCCAGTGCTTCCCAGAGGGACTAGACCAGTTAACAGGAGAGACGTCAGCACTGTCATCAAAGGACACAGGGTATCTCACAGGGGACCCCTTAGCAAGGAAAGAGAGAGGGAAATGTGGGCATTTCTGTGTGGGCTGAGTATCCACTTTATATCCCTGTCATCAGAGGGAAGAAGGGGCAAGGGAGAGAGAAACAAAGCTAGTAATTAGCTCAGTGGGTATCCCAAGACGATTGCAGTTCAAAATGTTTGGTCAAGACCTTAGTACACACTTTTTCACTGCACCAGACAGCATGAAACAGGAGAAATGAGTGAGAAGGCAAGCAAACTGGAGAGTTCATCTCATTGTTTATTACGTGTCTGGTGCCTAGAGGAACAATTTCTCCAGCTGCCTCAGGATGGAAGAGGCACTCATGAGCATTAGGAGAGAATCCTGTAGGTAGCATCTTAATGAAGACAACACATTGCATCAAGGGAAAAGAAGAAGGAGAAGAAGAAAATTAAAAGAAGAAATTAAGCTTCATGTCTCACTTGCAGTGCTAGAAACGGGAACAAGAACCCCAGTAGAGCTGGCTGGGCTAGGGCTCCATTTCCTGGGAGACACCTAACAGGAGATGTCTGGCCAGCAATGAAACCAGTTTCCTTAGAAATCAAAGATGTTCTATCTCTCCCCTACACCTGAAAAAAAATTAAAAATAATCTGACTGTGTTCTTGGCTTTGTTGTTAGAGGTAGATGTTCTCAGTAGAGTGTAAGGAGATCATTCTGCATTTCCTCTCTGGTGACAGCTCTGTGCTCTGCCCAGGTCTGTGAATTCAGTGTTCAGAGAGAACCTCCCCACAGCTCTCCATGGGTGTCAGGGGCCTGGGAGCTGGTGTCAATTCCTCAAGGAAAGCCATGTGCCATCACAGGCTGAGTCCTGGCTGCTGCTCTTAATTACATCAGTGTTTTGATATTCTGTTGGTGACAGCTTACAGAAAGTACAGTGCTCTACCCAGGGATGGCAAAAGCCCCATCCCCACTCCTCCACTGGCTCAGCATGTCATTGCAACAAGTTTCTAGAGGCAGACGCACAAGGGCATTGACCTGCCAGACCCCCACATGGGTGCTGAGCACGTGTGCAAACCCGTGGGAATTCAGGACATCATCATTCTCTCGAGGCACTGCCCTGACTGCTTGTGCCAGTTCATAGCCTCGGCTGCCCAGCGGTGCATTGGGAGGGGGCACTGTTCCTGAAGCTTCCTGCTCCTCTTCAGTCTGGGTAATTGTGTGCTACCACAGGGCAGGATTAAATGTACATGTGCAGATATTGTTACTCTGTTCCTCCCAGACCTGATCTGGGTAGGAAATCTAAGTGCTGAGCCAGTTGTGAACTCTCTCCTACACCACCTGGCAGAGAGCAGGAGCTGATGTCAAGTAAACAGAGAGAGGATGTCTGTAAATTAAGGGAATTCTGAGAAATGTTTTAATACAGAATAGCAGAAATTGCCTTCTCCTTCATAAACCATCCTAAGATGTGTAGCTCACAATGCGTGATAGAGACAGGTACAAATGCCTCCGTGCACTCTGGTTTATAAGTGGCACTGTAACAGGTGTTATCATTTTGTCTGCTCAGTATTTTAACATCATTCATTTGTGCCATTGCAACATGGCACAACAACGCATCTTAGAATAATTTACTGTGGAGAAGCAATTGCTATGAATCACATCATATTGTCATTATGAATAAAGTACATCCACATGCTGTGCCTTCAAGGGAAGTGTGGAAGAGACGTGCTCACCGTTCAGCTTTTCACAGGCCTGCATTTAGTCTTCTTCTTTCATTTCACTTGTTCTCAATCTGCCCCTGCACAAATAATCACATCCCAAGGCTCAAAGAGTTTTTTGCCTCCCTTTTATTCTTTTTTTTCTTTGTTTACCAGTTACAGAGTCTGTCTGACCATGACTTATGGGCTTTGTGGAACAAAGACTACAGCTGCTGGTGCTTGTAGATGGATGCTTTCGTGACAGACTTAAACAGAATCACAGAAAAAGCCAGGTTAGATGGGATTTCTGGAGGTCACCTTTTCCCTCTCTCCTCAAAGCAGAGCTAACCTGTTTGCTACCAACTCTCTAGTACATCAGCCTGAGAAATTGAAACCTGCAGGGACTTGGGAAAGATGAGAAGTGGAAGGGAAATCAGAAGAACCCTTCACACTCAGACACTTGAAAGTCAAGGCACAGTCCTTAGGTTTGGGTATGCTGATCCTGTCTCTGCTTGCTTCACAGCGATAGAGAATATGTATTTACCAAGTGATTAATTAATGAATTAATTAATTTATAGAATGCCAAAGCAACGAAAGCTGATCTCATCCAGAGTAGGAATATGACCTTGAGACTGCCAGAGCCTCAACTTTCAGTACACAGTCTTCTCTTCCTTCAAAGTGCACTCAGATTTCTCAGTGCTCGACTCTTAGTCAGAAAACAAATGTTTTGTCCCAGTTCCATTTCTAAAACATGTCCCCATACTTTGACTTTTCTCTGTCACAACTGGAGAAAAAAAACCACCAAACAGAAAGCAAAAGACAATTTTAAAACCTCAGAAGCTGACACAAAACAAAATTGCTATTTTCTCCTCCAGTTTCACTTTCTTAAGTCATTGTTCTGAGAGATCATCCTGATATTTTTTATTTCTCTTCCCCCTTTCTATTTCATTTTCAATCTGGTCTCTCTTTCTCTGACAATTCTGCCTGGCTGCTATCCAACAGGCCTGTCCATTTTCTTCTTGTACAAGCGTATAACACAAAAGAATACAAAGAAGACTGGAAATGCAATTATAAAACTGTCTCTTCCACCCAGACACAGATTTTTTTAGACAGCAACCTCCCTTTCCGCACAGTTGGAAGGAAAAAATTATAACTAAAGACCTTCTGAGCAATGTCATTATTTATTCTTGATGAAATGTCCTGCAGGAAACTTTAATTAGGCCACATGTATGATAAACTAACAGAGCAGGCTGAAGTAAAAAAAAATTAAACAAATAAAAAGGGTAATGGTGCAATTACCTATATTCCTTAAAGCTGTAACTCTTGGAGGTGAGCCCAGTTTATTCAGAGCTCAGGAGCTGAAAATGGGACATGCACATTGAGGTTGAAAGTGGCACAAACAGACACACAGAGAGTTGTCACTGAAACAGCTTTTCACTGGATATTTGGGCTTTTGAACTGAAAGAAAACACTGTAAAGTACCTCATTAAGGACAAGAATTGTCTGGGAAAGCAAAATTCTGAGTTCTTCAGATAGAAAAAGAAAATATTTAGAATTATGGGAAAGGAAATGTCCCCGGCAGAACTGCTGTGAAATAGAATTTCATGTCTCTCTGCATGTGCACACACACGTGTGCATATCAATACATGTACAGGCATATGTGAATTTGTACAATGGAGTATTTATGTTGTGAAAAAAACTTTTTCAACTATCAGCTAAATTGCTTAATTGCAAAAAAGTAGGCAAAAAGATTTGTCATAAGATCAGCACTGTCTGAAAATACAGTATCAGCAATTAAAAGAAATAGCCAACCCACCAACTGCTGAGCAGCAATCTATAACCCATGCTGCAACATTCTGCTGATGCCTTGTGCATCCTTCTCCAGTACTTATAATAAAAAATATATCATTTCAGACCTCAGGTGAATATCCCTCAATTGTTCCCTTCTTAAATGGTAATATTTATAACCAAATATATGGCAAAAATACTGAAAATATAGGAGAAAAATGGAAACTCAGGAGGGGACTATGAGGGGAGCTAGAATTTGCTGGACCTTGTTATTGATGGAGAGAGGACTGTGGAGTGCAGTTTTAATTATATACAACAATTCCTATATTTCCCTGGGAAAAAATGGGTCTTTTCATTCAGCTCCTGCACTGCAAACAGAAGACGGGGGAGGGCCAAAGCTCCTCCCCAGGTACTGAGCCACCTTTGAACATGAGGAAGGACTGGGGAGCTCTGTATAGAGTGATGCTCTGTCAGGCTGCAGCTCTCACCAGCATCGCGTGTGCCCTGCCAGGGGCCAAGAAATCCAGCAGCAAGAGCAGAGCTGAATCTCCTGGTCCTGGTCTCTAGGGGATCTGTTGTGGTGAGACTGCCATCCAGACATCTTCCTAGCTAGTTATCTTTCTGATGGAAAGAGGTAGGACAATTGTCACTGGATGCTAAGCCATTATTTGGGAGCAGAGGGCTTTTGAGGTCTCCATTGAAGTACAGCTGAGCTAAGACAGATGGATGCCAAAGATGGTTGGGGGAATTGGATTTATAGAGGGAGAAACATAAGCTGTGAGTAAAGACAAACTTCCACCATTGCTAATGTGGCAGTTTTCCATGAGGTACCTCTGGTTTTGACTACTTTTTAGGCATTTAGGGAAGAGCAGGTAAAAGACACGGCTGTTTTTCTTTCTTACTTGGGTCCTGAAGTTTAAATGAGATCAGCATTGTCCAAAGCATGTGGAGGGGCTCAAATTTCAAGTGCTCTCAAAGAACAGAAGTATCTGTGCTTTGGATTCTGACTTCTGACCATCTGTCACATTTATCGCACTGATAAAAACATTGCAGCCCCTCGACACTCTACATGTCCAGCCTTTTCAGTAAGCAACTTGTTGAAAACATATAGTTTTGGGGATCCTAATTTGGTCTATACAGCTCTGGGTTTTCTCTCTCTTTCCATACACAAATGAAAAACAAAGTTCTCATCATTTCCAGATGGCTTAGAACAGCTTTGTGCACTTCCAGAAGTTCCTTAGAGACACCTGGGTGGCTGCATCCTGACACTCCTTTGTGTGCTGCACGGGAACCTTTGGCTTCATTTAACCAAGAGGCAGCAGCAGAAGAGAAGGACTCCAGGGAAGAAGAGCTTTGAGTTGCTTCAAATATCCTGCAGTCCTTACTCAGCACAGCATCTGAGCCTATGCTTAGGGATAAACGTGTGCCCCAAGCTCCACTACCTTACCCAAGGTTTAATCCTGTCAGTTTAGCGTGTGCTTATGAACTCTGCAGAATTCAGTCCTTGAACTCAGAAGCCTATTTCAATGGGGAAAGTCAAAGATCACCAGTGTTTTAATAGAAGAAAGATGGAGCTTCCAGCCTTCATGCAAATACCCCAATTCAAAGAGAAAAAAGGAATTCAAAGAGACATTCAGAAAGGATCTGCTCTGTCAGCAGCATTGGCTCCAGCTAGTGTGTTTTTCAAAGTATACCATGAATGTGGTGTATTAAAACACGGTTAACACACTATGTATATGTCACGTGTCTTCCTATTACACATGGATTTCTTTCTGCGATAAGCATAATATGCACTGATGGAAGGTGGCAAAACCTGAAGGGAGCCTGACTTATCAACATCTGGAGGAATCAGAAGCCGAAATCAAAAGATAATAATATCCACATTTTTAAATGGACCTGGCATATGCATCGAATCACAGGCTGTGTCAATCTTGCTGCCACTGCCCTGTTGCCCATCACATCTCATTCTCAGAAATGGGGAGGGGACGGGAGGGGAGGGGAGATGTGTCCCATAGGAAGGCTCCTGGAACGCCCCAATGCGTGTGTGCAGCCTGGGGTCTCAGTAGGAGCTGGGGCTCACTGCACTTTGCACTCTCTGTAGAGGCAATGTGCTCATGGATGAGGAGACACACTCTGCCAGGAGGACTACCCAAATCCCAGCTCTCCTCTCCCTCCTGGGATGACCTTTGTCTGAGCCAGGGTTTACAGTACCTTCATGCCAATACAGGCAGTCAGACCAGCCTGTGTGCCATCACCCCTCCTACAGACAGTGGTCACAGGCACACAAGGCACCATTCTGCATTGATGCAATATTCCATGCTAATCCACCTTGAAAACACCTGAAAGGGCTTAAATACGTGTACTATACAAGCATCCCACTGAGACAGTGGGAATAGGAACAGACCTGTAATTACCAAGTAAAGACAATAAAATCACACATACTCCCACCACCTGCAGTTCTAAATGAGGAGAAGTGTTAGTTACACTGTTGTATTTCTATAGCATCTGAGGAGAAAAAGCACAGGGTGTAACAAGCTACCAGACTTGTGATAAGCAGAATTCAAGTGCATTCACAATTTACCCCAATTTACCAATCCTCGAGGAGGGACGCAGAGAGAAGCACAGTTGAAGTTTTGCACTTCCCTTTAATTTGGGGAACAAAGAATATGCCTGAGAGAACAATTTTGTGTTGTTTCACAGACCTCAGCCATTTGCCACCCCCCTATGGAAAGCTGTACCATGGAGAGAGGAAAGGTGCACAGTGGCTGGAAACTTTTGCTGTGACATTGCAGAAGATCTGAATCTAGGTGGCTTGGGCTGAATTTTAATCACCAGGTGCCGGCTTTGCCATGTGGAAAGGGGCAGCTCACAGGACTGATAGCAGAGCTGCTGTTTGAAAGAGATCTACAGAAAATGTCCCTTTCTTCTCATACAGACTTAAGAAATCTTAAAAGGTATTAATATGAAAGTAGAATGGTAAAAGAAAGATTCCCTGAAGTAGGTTCCTCCATGAAGGCTCTCCTGAGGGGAAGACTGGGGTTTTTTCATATCTTTTAATGTTCTATTTTCAGTATTTTTAAAAAAGCAATGGTGGTGAAATTTTTTTCTTTGTTCATCTCCTTGATTACTGTCAGTGTGGTGTTATGTGGTTGGGAGTCCTTTAGTGGTGGAAAGGTCTTTCCAGAGAGAATGTTGCTGCAGTGCTTGCTTTGGATGCTCAAAGTTTGCATTCAGAAATATCACACAGCCTTTTCACTGGGGACCCAGACTGAGGCACAGCTAATTCAAAAGCTGTCAAATATGCAGTTTTTTATGGGAAAAAATCATAGTCCACATTATCATACTCATTTTATCAACAGGGCAGTTTGTTTGAAGCATTTTCTTGGGTCAGTGGATAAATATTTTAATTCTTTCCTCAGATGGAGCAGGTTAAAGAAGACAATTTATAAGTATATTCTTAAATAGACTTCTGAATGGAAACTTTTGTGGATTCAAAACTGATTTTCTGACACTAAAATTGTGCTTTGGCCTCATTCGAAGGCAAGAGCGTTAATCTCTTCTGGACAGACAGGCCCTTTGGAAATCATTCACTTAGAAGGAGAGGGAAAAAAGCACAGTGAAAGCCATTTTCTTTATTCACAGAAAACGGAATGTCATGGAGAAAATGATGAGCAAGTGCGTGTGTAATCATGTATTTATTTATCAGAATCCCACACTGCAAATTTTGTAGGTACAGAAGATGATGAGAAAGATAAGGTACTGAAAGGATTGTTTAAACTGAAATTGAGTCTCACCCACTGCAGAGTTTGAATTAAACAAAAATAACCCAAAGCAGCAATGTAATAACCTTAAGTGAGCCACTTTTTAAGCAGCTTATACATAATGGAATTCTCCCAGCTTTTTACAAATGTTCCACATATGTTCAGATAATCATCAAACTGATGGGCTTTCCTTGCAGATGCCTGGAAATAAACGCTGATCTCAAACCCTGAGTGTGGCTTCTTTCATTCCCCTGTACATCCAGCTTTCACACGATGTTCCTTATCCAAGCATCTAAGTGCTTTCAGTAGACCAGAGCGTCCTGGTTTTATAGATATATAAATATGTTTTATAGCCACTATAGGGATTTCTATGCTACAATACACTAATGGTTCACCCAAGCAAGGTACTGTGGCCATAACAGTGATCGGTGCTGGATGTTTCAGTGCATAGAAAGGCTCCAGTGTCTCTCTGAACTAGGTAACCTATAAATTGTGTAACATTACCAGTGCTCACTCCTTGCTATTTTCTTCTGGTGAGTGCCACTGTAGAGATAATATGCCAAAAAAAAAATAATTCTTAATTGCTAAGTACCATTTTCAGTTTCAAAGACATGTAGTAAAAGCCAATAGCAGCCTAGGAAAAAAAACCTGGAAGAGAGGGAGAAAGGCTCTAACAAGGCAATAATTATGAGGCAGAAGTATAAATCCTGTTACAGATGAATCTGAAAACAGGACTCCAGGCAAATCTGGTCTGTGCAGACACCAAGAACATTTAGATTTGGATTTAGTAAGGTGGACTCTACCTATCATCTCATTAGCCTATAAATACAGTTATAGCAGAACTACCTTGATTAGCCCAGCCCTGAAAAAAAATCAGGAGCAACCTACTTTAGCTTTCTTTAGTTTTCTTTAGCTCAACTGTTCATCTGAGAGGCACAGGAAACACCTGGGTCTAGATGGCAGCACTGGGGACATCGCTGAAAAGAGATTTAGGCCAGGTGGGTGGCAGCAACAGCAGATCTTAGAAATGTGCTCCTCCATGATCTGTTATTAAACGTTTTCCAAGCAGCACTGAGTTGTGCCTTCAGCTGAACTTACTGCAGCCTCTGCTTCGAGTCTCATGTGCAGCACAGCAGCCAGCAAGTGACAGAAGGCAAGTCTGCTGCCTGTGCTGATTCAGTCTCTTTCTATCAAAGGGAAAAGTGCCCGGACTTGAAAGAGATGCGCCGTGCCTGAGTAAGGCAGTGTTGGTTCCTCTAATGAATGCCGATCTGCAGCGCGTGATGGGTAATTAGCGACTTTGATACCTGTGGGGAGCAGGTCATGATTTTCCTGTCAGGAGCTTCAGTATAGAAGACACATCATTACTGCACTCTATGCTTATTATTACCATCCCTGTTCAGTGAGATTTCATATTGCTTTTGGGGAGAAAAACAAAAATGCTGTGAAGAGGTGGAAGGGTTTCTCTCCCCACCCCCCGTTCCCCTTTCTTTATTTTGTTTTGTTGAGAAAAAGGAGAGCACCTCTGTGTTTTTACACAAAATTGTCCCTCTTATAAGAAGATGAAATTGAGGGATGGAAAGAACCTGACAAGTATCCACTGAAAACAATTCTTTAAAGCAGCAAAACACATCCACAATGCACCTGTATCAGCAGAGATCAATAGAAGATGATGTTACTGTGATGTCTGTGTACGCATTTGCCCATCTTACATGTCCAAGATAGGAACAACACATTCCTGTTAAATACATCTCAGGAGACAGAGAAATTTAACAGACTTCCCCAGTTCTCTTAATAAAATCCTGAAGGAGTCAGAAAGATAGATGAAAAGAAAAAGAAAAAAGGGGGCCAAGTTACATCCTTGGTAAAGATGAGGTACTTCCAGTGGCCATAGCTCAGAAAAACCTTTTAACATGCAGGCTGCAGTTCTCTGCTTGGCTGTGATGGACCACTGAGCATCCTTTTGTCTCCTGGTGTCTGGAAACACTGGCCAAGCTCCACTGGAGATGTGCAGTGCACCTTTAGCTGGAGATGCAGGATGCACACTGCGCTACACTGACATGACACTCATCAATGTGGAGTGGCTAATTAAGGCTCTGAGGCCGAAGGCTGATTTTGTTGCACACATATCTCAGTACAGTGCTTAATTCAGTAAATTGCTCTCAATCACTTTCTTCATTTTAAATACAGTAGACACAGTATGAACCCAATATTTTGCAAAAATGGGATGAGAGGGTGCAGGAAAAGATTAATGCAGAACTATTTGTGGATTTGCCACAGCTCACGCATGCTTGCTTGGTTAAATAGCTTTTCCTGGTGTGGAAATGCACAGGGTGATTTATTTCCCTTTCATAAATAAAAGATTTGGGATGGAAGATTGGCTATTTTCTTTTATATAAACGATGACATCCTAACGTTTGAAGCGGAGATCTGAGTTCAGCTTCTTGTGGGCTTCTTCGACTTGCTCTGATACCTGCTCTGTGGGGAGCTGCTGCTGACATCAGTGTTTCTGCAGCCCCTGACTTGGAGGTTTTGGATACCTCAACATCATTACTGATTATTTTACTCTCACAGGTACCAGTAAATGGAAAGATAAGATGGATTATGTTAGCTGTTCAAACTTCAGGGTAAGTATGAGGTGTAACTGAGCATGATCTCAAAGTCTCCACAATCCCAGCAGAGTGCTGGTCCCATCAGGCTCTACTGCCCATCTCCAGGCAGAAGCACATGGTGGGCTTGTCATCACTGTACCTCATCCATCTCAGCTAAACAAAAAACCAGCAGAAATTATTTCCCCAGGAGCAAAACTGAGCAAGCAAGCTGAGTATCCCCCCAGACCATAATGGAATGTCCCAGGGTGTCTTCACACCTACACACCAGGTAAGGACTCAGCCATTCTCATCAGTTCCTTTTCATTTAGAGCACTCTGGTAGAAAAGTTTGATAAGGGAGATTTTACCTTCTGCTATGCAAACCAATGATAATTTCCAGGTTTGAAAGCTAGTCTCTTACAAGAAGTACATTTTTTGTCTGGAGGAAAATTCTCTATCCCAGGTTAGAATCTGTGTGCACAGTGTAGTTACACTTTCAGTTGGCTTTTCATCCAGTGCGGTCTTCAGTTATTGCTTATTTATAATATCAGAGACATTAAACTTTTCCAATAATGGTTCTGATAATTATAGCCATCTCACTCAGTCTTAACCGACAGGCGATTGTATCCTAATTTGGGATCAATGGGAAGTTAAAAGAATATACTTATTAAACTTAATAAGGATAAGTTACTACTTAATGATGTGAAAATTATGTCACCAATAAGTGTGTAATTACATTCTTATTAATGCATTCAAACATCTTGCCATTTAATTGGCATTTAACAAGCTCATTATAGCAAGATAATTAGATAGCCATTAATTGGTAAAACACTGATTGACATGTAGTATGCTAATAGATGTCTAGCATGGTATAGTAGTCTTGCTATATGGTAATTTAATGCTTTCATGCTCCTATCAATTAGGTCGTTTAAAATATACAAATGTAATGTATTATAAAGTGATTGTATATTTATTGGCAAAGTCATCATGACTGAATCAATGTATTATTTGCATACGTGTGTATCTCACATTTCAATACAACCTCTGCTGGCATTTGTAGGAACTACAATAGACAAACGAGTTCCTGAGACACCCTTTAATCCCTGTCTTGCAAAATGAAGCAGAAGTGGCCAAGGTGTGCCTCTTGAAGCACATTTGAACTGAGCCCCTTGACTAAAAGGAAGGCCTTGCTGGGTAATCCTGGGCCTGGTAGAAATAAAGCAGTATCAGTCACTGAAATGGCATCATCATCATGCCCAGGGGTGTAGCTGCGTGTTCTGCACAACCCAGCAAGGAGCTGGTACCCCATGGGGAGCTGCTGTCACCTCCAATCTGTGGGTCACCACCAGAGCATAACTCCCTGTCAGTGCTGTTGGCCTGAGATTTGAGTTCACTGCCTGTAGGATCAGGAAAGTTGATGCTTCTCTTCTAAGAGTTATGGTGCCTAAAAATCTTGTAGGTGTACAAAGGCAAAGCCTGGACTTTCCTATTCTGAAGATCTAACTGCATGTTGCTACCAAGGAGGCTTGAAGTGTTCTGAAGTCTGCCTGGAGCTGTAATTCTCTTGGTGGCTGCTAAGCAATGTACAAACATAAAGACCGACCCATTATCTTAATTATCCTTCCCTATATCATCCCTGTGACAGTTTGGGGTTTTGTGACACTCAGAAGATGATCTGGAATTATGTGCTGTCCACTTAATGTTAGAGCTTGTCTACATCTGTATAATACATACCTCTTTTTTCTAAGAAGGTTGTCAGATCCATTGAAACTGGATAGAGAGTTCAAGGAGGTAATATTATTATTATATGCATTACACTAGCAGCTAAAGGTCCAGCAAAAATCAGTTTCCCTTCATGCTGGAAACTGTATAAACACGCAGATAGAGATCCTGGCCTGCTGTCAAAAAGGACAGGACAGCCAAAGAGCTTGTGGTGAAAAGTCAATGTCAGGAGGGAGGAAAGGACAGAAATTAATATTACAATCTATGCTAACACATGGAGACAAAAAAGTTTCTGCAGTGGTGCTCTGAGAAGTCCAAAATACAAAAAATGAATGTCACTGCTGCCTCAATGCCTCACTCTAACACACTGCCCTGGGCAGCCTGTTTACCTGGCATGTCCCACATCCCCAGGTCATGCAGCACTTGCAGCCCTTGGATGATAGCACCCTGGCACAACCTGCATTGCCAAGACTCCTCTGCAGCACCCAGCCTGGAGAAATTTAGGCTCAGAGAGAGGAACTTCCTGGGACTGACTCTGGAGTGGGTTCATTCTGAAGAACAGGAGGTCTCAATTAAGCACAGAATCATCAGAAATAATGAATTAACTTATAATACATTTCCCCAGCTACCACAGGATTGGTCCCAATGGTGCATTAAGTGGAAATGATAATGTGAGTCTGACTGCAACAATTATGTGAATGTTGTTAATGTTCATATCACCATTAGCACAAGGGGGGTGGGTGGAGTTTCACCTAGAGTTTTGCAAACAGTATGTGACTACTGTAACATTTAGAAGAATCCTTTTAATTCTCTTTCCATTATTTTTAATTTCAAAGACTAGGAGAATAACAGGAATGGGTGGTTCACTAAAAATAGCCATGATGTGACCATGGAGATACAAGCTCTTCTTGAGAAGACAGTCAGTATTATAGGGTATACCACAGGGTGTTTTGCTTAGCTATGGCATCATTCATCCAAATATAGGTAGTGAAAAAAAGCTTGAAAAACATGGTGTGTTTCTATAGCAGAAAATTTTAGCAAGACACCAGGGAGAATGTTTTGTTTTTTCCAGGCATCATGGTAAGAAAAGAGATTTAATGCATTGAGATGTAAAGAGGTTGCTCTGAAAGACCTGGCAGTGCTAAGGTTGTGGGTCAGTTGAGGTGCACAGTGTGAAGCAGTGAGGGTGGAAGAGCAATGGACAGGGATGGGCCTGGGCAGCTGAGGATTTGTGGTTATTGAGACTACTTTGCTTAGGTGTATGAATGGGATGGATTGGAAACCTGGATTGGAACAGACGACCATGCATAGGTTTTAGATGGTGGCCTGGGGAAGATGACTGGGGTGGGAAGGGATGTAGCACAGTGGAAGTGGGCTACCAGAACTTTGCCTACATGGTGTGAGTGGCACAGGAGGGGATTTGGCTGGCAGTGGGGTAAGACAGGGGATGATGGACTTGGGGATGCAGCTCACCATTCCCTTGGGCACCATTTCCCAGGTGGGTGAATCCCAGTGACACCACCAATGGCAAAGCAGCTAGAGAGCCTTTAGCAAAATGCAAACTTTCACAAAAAAAAGAAAAAAAAATCTCTGTAAGTACAGGTCAAATAAGCCCAAGGGACAAACTTTCCTACAGTTCAGGTAACTTGGAGAAGTGCCCTTGAATGCAGTGGGAACACACAGTGATGAGCAGAACAGGTTGCTCACCCCCAGGCACAGTAATTCCTGTGTTTTCTCCAGCACTCCTTTTTATTTTGAATTAGAAGCCAAGAGCAGGTAGGCAGCTTCTGAAATCATTTGCTTACAAGCCCGGATATCCATCTGGGATCAGGATGAAAATCAGATTAAGCTTGTTTGTGTGTTAAATGTTAGGGAAAAAATTACTTGTTCTAATAAGGGACAAGGGCTGGAATGTGCTCCCCAAAGTGGACAGTCCGTATACTTATATGCCTGAGTCAACTCCAAGCATACCAGACCCTTCCCTCATCCCTGTTCTGCCTTCCCACTCTTCCAAGTCACCCTTTACCTCCAACCACACAAAAAAGACGGGATTAAAGAAAAAAAAATACTCCTAGCAAAATGCCAGGGTTTTAAATTAAATTTAAAACAGTTTAATTGCCTAATTGCTCAGCTATTTTGTGCAGTTTATTAACAGAAGCAATTCTTCGGCAGTCATGCCAACATAGCAGAAAATTGGCATTTGAGCCAGGGGGAATTAAAGAGGCAGAGTGCGGAACTAAAACAAAAAGAATGCCTTGAACCTAGTGGAACAGACATTTGAGGCTTTCATCTCATTTTTATCTCTTTCCCTAATCTGCTGTAGAAAGATCAAGGCTTGGTTTTGCTTTTTAATGTGGGAATGACAGTTGCTCATCACCACTGCCTTTGCATTTGGAAAAGTACTGTATTTCCAAAGAAATGAATGTTTAAGGAAGCAGCACATTTACAAAGAAAATAAAATGAAATTCTTGCCAATAATATTGGCATCTTTTAGAAGAGTTAATTCAAGGGCATTTTTCATAATAAACCTCAGTTTTAAATATGCGTGTGTGTATTCAAACAAAACTAGCAAATCATCCATATAAATGAATGCATGCACTGACTGAAAAGATTAATATTCCGTTATAATATACTACACTCATCATATGCTCTTTCCTTACCATATAGAGGGAAAAATAGAAAGGAGAGGATAACACAGTCATGATGCAAAATAAATAATCCAATATTTATTGCCTGTAGAAGAGAAATTCTAGTTGACTATGGATGATGCTATTGTTCCAATCTTCAGGGCTGCATCCAAGTACCCATCTGTGGAGCTCTTGGTATGTCCTTGCTGATGTCTCCTCTCTTGTCGGGGTAGGCAGACACTTGGGAAGCTCTTGTCAGGTGTTCTATAGCAGAGATATTAAGAAGGGAACCCCAGATAAGCTACTGGGACTTCAGTGTAAGTTGATTTCCTATGTGTATAAAGGATGCAAACAACTCACTGTTTTGGGGAGGATTTCTATAGCTGTGATGAACCTACTGTTCACAGCTCACCCTGCCACAAACTGAGAGTCCTGTGCACAGCAATCACTGAGATGGTATCCAGGGCAGCTTTTGTTATTGCTGTTAGTCAGGGTCAGAGTTACACCTCTGTGTATTTAAAGCAGATTGCTGGCCATGGTGTGGATAACTGGAATATGCAACTGCACGAGTGGTGTTCACAAACTGAATTCCCTGCTGGTGTCTGGTAAATTGGGGCCACTTAAGAGATGACACATCGCAGGTGAAAATGAACTAGAGCAGAGCCCCTCATTTCTGTGTTTGAAACGCATTTCAAGATGCCCCTTTACAGGAAGGTCTGCTGGAAATAGCAGCTAAATCATTCCAGATGTATGAGCACATCATGGTAAACAGATTTTTCCAGATTGCATTTGTCCTGTGCAATTTGGCAGGTTTCCTGGGGAGACCCAGAGCAGCCCTGGGGTGTGTCCCCACCTTGGAGGGGGCCGAGGTTGGGGGTGGTGTGAGCACAGCCCTGCTCTGTGGAGCTGCCCGGAACAGGGAGACGAGCAGCCTCTGATGCAGTATCACACAGGAGCTCCTATTTCAAGCTCTGTCTGCCCTCACACCACCACACAGCACCAGCAGCTGGCGAATGATCAGTGCATGACAATACCTGGGAATTAAAAAAGGGCAACACTTGCTAGATTTATGCTGAGCAGCGTGCCAAATAAAAGTGTCTCTTCCGTGAGATAATCCTGATGCTTCCAGTGATGACTGCAGAGGGAGAAAGAAATGCCAGCCAACCTCACTGGGGCTGAAGGATCTTAGAGAGCCAATGGAATGATAACAACTTTATCCAGAACACTCAATGCCCTGTTTCTCCCTTAATTTCATCACTCAGATTTCTCAGTTTTTTCCTGTACATAGAAAGGACACGGTTACACTGCACTGTGGATGAAGCCAGCTGTAATAATTATTCAGTCAGAGAAGTCAGACTTCTCCCTGCTTGAATTTTTGCAAACAACCCCACCTCAGTTTTAGTTCAGACAAAATATCTTTGATATATTTTGACATATGACATTTTATTGCCTTTCTGTATCTGAAAAACTGACATTTTCCATGAGACACGGGTGTTTCCTTTGAATAGACTTATTTAGGTGCTAACTGTTTGTTTCTGAAACACAGTTTCAAAGGAAAATGGTCACACTGGCTCCATTCTTTCTTTCATCATGTGAACAACAGGTAAGTTTGCCTTCTCTTCTAGTGAGCTTTCATGATGCCATCTTTCATTCATGGTCTGCTTGCTTCAGCCCTTGGCTATAACTGTAGAGGAAAGCAGCATAGGTGACAGTCACATCTCTATATCCTTGGGGTGGAAAATTTGGAATCATGAAGAACATTAGCCCCAGTGACATTCAAAACAATATCCCACCCACCAGTGGGTGGGATTTTACCCTAGAGATGAAAGAGAAGCTCCCAGTCTTTACCCCCATTCCCTGTAGGTGTGAAAGGATGAAGTGAAGCACTCTGTTCTTCCAGTAACACACAACTGCAATCTCTTCTGGCTTTTTTGCCTCTTGTCCAGAAAGATGTGAATGGGGCACTCAGCTTCCTATCTGTTCAATGCTTCTGACACCAGGTGATGACCACACATTTATTTTCTCTCAGCCTCTGTTAATCTTGCTGTACTGAGATAGTTTATCTCAAGCTTTGCCTTTGTCACTAAGAAAAAGTGCATTTTCCCACGGGAAAACACATGTGCTTGAGCCAGGAAGCACCTGATGAGGGCAGAGAGATAAAAGAGCAGCCAGGACATGGAAACTAAAGCAGCACAGGGTTGCTCTGTGAGCCACAGGACATCACAGCAGCACTAGACACTGATAAGTAGCATGGAAAGGCATCTAAGACCTGCAAGCTGAGATATCTGCTGCCACGGGCCATCACCCGAGCTCTGTGTGCCGTGACATGTGGCACCTGCGGCTGTCCCCCCAGACCCTGCGGGGCGCAGGGGAGGGAGCAGCCTCCAGCTCTCCGGCGTCCCCAGCGCAGGCACTGTGGGAGATGGATCAGGAGGCTCGGTGTGCTCAGGAACTGCTGCTCCTGCCCCACTAGCGCAGGTAAGAGCACCTTGATGCACCTGAGAAGCAAGAGTTTGCATCACAGTGAGCTGTGACCCACTTTCAGGGTCCCTCTGGGCGCGGTGCGGCCTCTGAGCGCGGCGCTCGGAGCCGCTGCCTGGGGGAGAGCCCTCCCCAAACACGGCACTGCCCGGGCAGCGCCCAGGGACTCCCCACCGACTACACCTAAATCCCATATAGCCTGCAAGCAGCCCTAAAGGATCCTGCTTCACAATGAATCGCAACTGATTTTGACCCCTAATTCACTTTGATTCTCTCGAAGTTCCCAGCTCGGGGATTTCCAGCTGAACCCGTGCCATTTGCTTTCTGTGTTGCAGTCCTTCTGCCAAGTGCATGTCCTGATTTTGCGTCCTCCAGGTTCGGCACCATTCATCTTGCAAATGCCCCACAGCACAAAGTCCACCTCTTTTCTGTGCTCCTTCTGTGATCTCTCTCTTCCGATTCAAATATGTGTTTGGCAGAAGTCAAACTCCTCTGTTCCTCATGCCCCAGATGAGTGACCTAGAAAAGAGACCGCAGGTAACCCCTCAGACCCATCTTTTTATGTCCCATGCCAAAGCTCAGGGCATGGATCACTCAGGTGCTTTTTCAGGATGACTGAAAAATAATATTTCAGCTCACTGGCAATACTAAAGAATATGTATTGAACAGGTGTGGGAGATACAGCCCAATCCTCCTCCTTTTCATAGCAGCTTTGGTGAATAGAAAAGTTGACAGGCAAAATAATATTTCACTTTGGTTCAGTTTATTTAATACTTTAAAATTGGTAAAAAAGTATAAAACATATAAACATCAGAAGTTGTGGGTTTTTAGTCAGTCTTTTGGGAAAGAAGAAATTACTTTTATTTATTCATTGATTTTCCCTCACCTATCTGCAAAGTGTTTCACTTGACCCGATGTGCCCCTCTGGGCTGAAAACCACTGTGTTGGTCTGAAAATTGCTACTGAGCTTCCCCAGGTGTAACGACATCAATGTATGAGAAAGGGCATTAGAGTCCTCCAGAGCCTGGGAATTGTTGGGTGGAGAATGAAGCTGGAGATCTTCTCTCTGCCCACTTTTTTGTGTTTCTGTCTCTGAGTTTGTCTGAAGGGCACTGTCTCCCAGGGCTGGGATGGAACACCCTGGCAGAACACCCTCCCACCCCACCACCCAGTGAGAGGGAACAGATTGGAAAAGGCAGGGTTTGATGTTTCTGCAAGCAGAGGCACAAAGAGGTGAGGTGTAATCTCCACTACAAATCTGGCTGATTCTCTTTTAAGGATAAAAGAGAGGAGTCCATGAAGCAGGGAAGATCAAAGTGCTGGCATTTAGATATGGATTGTAACTGTGAAAAAGGTTTGGCCCTGAGGCAAATCCAGAATTAAGCTCTCATTTCAGGTTTGATGGTAACAAATTCCCACCAGTGGATTTGTTAGGTGCCCACCAGCCTCAAAAACACATGATCGGATCCTGAAAAGCCAAGTGTTTTATATATGGGCTCCAAGTAAAGGATTAACACTTTAGAGGAAAAAAAATGTTGGATTCAAGTATACAAATCCCTACCACCCACAGTCATATTAATATAGCTTATAGGTCAGTGGGAGGTTATGCTCAGGTCTTGTCTCTGTTTTCCAAAGTATCCCTTGGATGCAGAACTGGGAAAATAACAGCTCCTGTAAACTTCTCTGGTCACTGAAATTAACGGGAAAAATCAGATATGAATGCATGGCTGAACCCTCACCTTCCAAAGTTACTGAAACTTCAAATCCTACCTGCATCCCAAGAGAAAATGTCAATATTGAGACAGTTTCCTAAATTTTAATGTTCATTTCATGTTTTTAAATAAAAATAATGGATAGTTAATGTGACAGCCCAGTAATTAAACATACTTAGTTCCTATTGAAAAGGAAATGGGTTATGATTGTACATACAGGCAATGTATCATTTCTTCTAAAAAAAGGTCCCCAAATGATAATGTCTTTTAACAGAAATGGTTTCTTTTGCTAATCCGCAGCTTCTCTCTGCTGTGGCCAAATTGTTTTCCTGGGAGGACTAGCATATGATACAGATCTGATAGGGTGTTTTATTTTGGACAACATAATTGCAATAACTGGTACGGCAAATAATCATTGTTAATTAAAAAAAAAAAAAAAGAACAACAAAAAACAAAACAAACAAACAAACAAAAAACCCACCAAAAAAACCAAAAAAAGACCCCCACACAAAAAACCAACCAACCAAAAAAAAAACAAAAAAAAAAAAACAAAAACAAAAAAAAACCCCAACCAACCAAACCAAAACAAAAAACAACAACAAACAAAACCACATACACAAAAACCCCCACACCTACAATGGCATACCATTTCAAAGCTTTCCAAGACAGTATTTGAGTAGTGAAGCCATTTTATGCCTGTAGTTAACCCTTCCATCTGTAGCTCTGTCAAAGAAATCCTCTGCTAGGCTTGTACATGCCCAGTGGCCCAATTAATTTTAACTGGTGCTTTCATGGGGCCAGAGACAGTGAAGCAGTGCAGTTGACTGCAATCATTCTCTCCCTCCCTTCCTCATCTGAAATGATGGAGAACGGATTCTGACAGAAACACTTGGTACAACCCAATGGATATTTTCAAATCTTATTACAGAGACACAGTGAACTGGAAGATCCTTCTAGGAGGACATGTGGAACAAGTCCTTCCTCTTGCTAGACCCACTGGCCAACTTCTCCTTGTGCCCTGCAGGCATCACATCATTAGGGCTCATTAAGGGTTCTGTGAGGGTTCCGTGATGAAAAACCTGACTTCTGGGAACAGGAATATGGAACATGAAATACTGAGGACCAAACTGGGACAGATTCCCTTCCTTGTTTTGAAGCTGGCAGATTGGCAGATTAGTAATGACCTGTGCTAAGTTTTAATGGCCTCAAGAAAGATGTAGTGCCTGTCCTGAGCCACTGAGAAACTGGAAACCTTATGGTTTGAACAGCTGTTTAATGCAGACCCTTTTGAATCAGTCATTTCCTCCTGTCCCAATAATCTTTCTTGCTAAGAAAACCTGTTGACTAACATTGTCAGAAGTGAGTGTGTGCAGTGGGAAGCCAGGGATGCATCCATCTTCTGACAGTAGGAGCTGCTGTAGCATTGTACATGTCCCTGCAGACACACAGATTAATGGTTTGACCTGGTTCCAACAGCTAAAAAGTGTTTGTGGCAGAGGCTTTGTCACAAAAGGCTGCCAAAATATTCTGCCAGACAGCAATAAACTCAATTTACATTATAACTTAACACTTCTTTACCCCTCGCCCTCCTGCCAAGTATGACAACATAACGTGCAGGAGAATGCAGCACAGTGTAGGAAAAACCATCTAACATTTTCAAGCAGAAAATTCCTGTGAAAGACCAACTCACTCTCTCAAAGAGCTACTAGAAACTTCTGGAAAGCACTTTTCATGTTGTCCTTTCCTCAGAAACAACTTCCTCCCTGACTCCAGGTATGTACACAAGACACTGAGCAAAATCCCCTTGCTTTGTTCCTGCTCTGTTTCCATTGTATCAGGAAACACAAAGGTCCTGGCTCATTTCATGTGGCATGGCTCATGTTGTTTAAGAAGTGCAAAAGGAATTTCAGTCAATGATCAGTGAAGTTTCCTCTTCAATGGTGAAGGTACACACTCATGTTAAGTGCTGAAAAGCATTACAAACTATTTTGTTGCTTGTGTTTCTATCTGTATTTAGATCTGAATTAACCAGCACTTCAGAGTATTTTTGAACTTGAGAATATTTTACTTGGTTCCTGAAGAGCAAAGCCAACAGTCCCCATTCAGGAAGTACAACAGATGTCCAGAGGACACAATGAAGAGTGGTTCATGGAAGCAGTTCAATTGCTGCTGTCTTCACCAGTTGCTTTGCTACAGTGACCTCCAAACTCTGCTAAGGACATTAGAAACAACAGAGCCAACTCTGCTCAAAAAATATTTAACATGAAGGGAAACAGGTTCAAATGAAATGAAAAGCAGAGCATCAGCAAATTGCAGCAAAGCACAAGATCTGCCTGTGTTTCCAGAATAATGAATGCATTAACAACATCAGCTGTGTGTATCCGTGCAGTCGCCAGCCATTTTCAATACTTTTAATGCAAAAGCTATATTTTGTCTCCAGCACCAGACTAATGCTGTAATCGCTGCATTAAACCCCTCATATTTTCTAATAAAAGAGATCCCTCTCTGTACAGTTCCTGTAGAGTTCTCAGGGAGCTCCTTTTGGTTTTGGTGGGGTTTTGGGGGGGGGTTTTGTTTGTTTATTTGTTTTCCTTTTCTTTTTTAGTACAGGTAAATTCACCTACATGAACATGGATTCTTATATGACCTCTTACTCCAATGCTCAGTTTCTTCTGCACCAGTCTGAACAGCTAATGACAAAGACCCACCTATTTTCCCCCCTCCAGACTTAGCTGTATCTCTGAGAAAGACCTGGTGACTCTTGTACTCCAGCACCTTTGAAGGAAGAATTTCTTGTTAATATGGTTGTCTGAAAAAATGCCTGTGTGTTCATGGCCAGCTTGGAGGACAAGCAGAAAGGACACACAGATTTCTTGGTGTTGACACTGACATACCACAGAGATTTTCCGTTGCCACTCCTAAATTTATGAGCAGTTTGGAATGAAAGCTATGCTGGGCAATCAGGCTCTTATTTTATGATAAGCAGGTACAGAAAACAATGTGATTTCCCAATGAGAAAATGGTGGGTACAAGTTTTCTGAGCTGGAAATGAAAATAAAAAGCATTCCTGTGTGTGTAACCTGGAACAAGCACCCATCAGTTTAACTCCAGTAGGAAAACATGATGGTCTCCTGGATGTCTGGAACTGTCTCAAACAATCTACTCTTCCATTAGTGGCAGCGATTTCCTTTCTTTCCTTCCTTTCCTTTCTTTTTCAACACACAGACACAGTTTTATCAAGCAGCAAGGCTCAGTAGCAGGGCAGAGTTTTTCCCTCCTCAACTCCTGCCTCCAAATCAGCTGTTGTGGCTGTCACCACGAGCTAACTCTATCAAAAACACCTTTGGTGATCAAGGGGGAAGAGCTTAGTGGTCCAGCTCAGGTCCTGCCAGGGAATAGTCTACAACAACAAATAAGAATACATGCCTGAGGCCAGGCTTGCATTGACCTTCCTGTTGGAAACCCTTTCAAATAGACTGGTCCAGAAGACTGCACCCCTGTCTTGCCCTTGGAGATTTGTGGCTGTGAGGAGTCTCCCCGGGTGTGTGCTTCAGGCTGAACATGTGTGGATTTCTGGTTTCACTCTCAGCAGCTTGTCAGGCAGCCTGCTCTCACCAGCACAAAGAACTGCTCCTTAAAGGAATCTACAAGGCAAATATCTTTTGTCTCCCTTGTCCTGGTAACAAAGGCAACACAAATTACTAGGAAGGCTGAAATGAAAACGGAGAATGAAAACAATTAAACTCCTCTCCCAGCAGCCGTGCAAGGCCTGGCTTTCTGCTCTGGCATTATGCAGTTAGTACCAGCAGGAGCAGAGCTGGCTGTACAAAGGACTCTCTGCATTCTCTTATTTAGTTCTAATGCAGTTAATAGTTTTTGTTCTTTCTTTCACATGCCAGCAAGTGGCCCTGTGTATCTGTCCTGTCAGTTCAGCACCGTGTACACTCCAGAGCCCCATGCATCTTGTCAGCCCAAAACTAGCCATGGAAATAAACTTTACCAGGCAGGGGGAATGTGCTGGTCACAGAAAGATAAATACATGTTTTTTGTGGACCCAGACGCTAATTTCGTGCTGCTGGAGATCTGTTTGGATGTGAAAACTTGAAACTTACTGGTGCTGGGATACACCTCGGAGGGAAAAATCCCAGCATATATTTTCTTTGCATTTTCTTTTTCAGGAGTGGGTGTAGCAACCCTGAAAGGGCCAAATATTAGTGCGGATTGAAGACAGAAATCCTGAGGGCAGATACCTTGCTGGATTCCCCACATTCCTGAGCTAAGCACAGAGGCCTAACTCTGTCTATAGTCCTTGTGCTTGTTTTCCAGAACCTCTGACATCACCTCTGGAGTGCCCTGCTGTGATGGTTTTTGTGCTTACTCTCTTTTTTTTCTGTGAAATAGACTTTTGGGAGGAAAAAGGCAAAACAGGCCCAACTTAACTTAGTTGCAAAGATAGTTTTATTTAACACACACTAAAGGAAGGGGAAAAAGGAAAAAACTGAAATTAAAAAAAAAAGAAAATTTGAACTTTTCAAAACTTTCCCCCTCTCTCCACAAACTGTTGACTTTTTCACAACTAACAGAGGGAGACAAAACTATTATTTTCAGTCAGTTTTACTATTTAAACATAATCTTCCATCACTTTGGGAGAGGAGTCTGTCTTGATGTTTCCACGGAATTTCTCCACTATTTTCTTGTGGGTTTTAACTGCCACAAAACCCAGTAATTTGGTAAAAAAACTCTGCTCCTGTGACACTCCCATTAGCACTTTCCCAGGCTGCTTATGGGTTATGGGTCTAGACTTTTGCATATTAGGGTGTCACCTTTTAAAGATGCACAACTCAAAGGAACAAAGGAGTCTTCTCAGGGAACAGAGATATCTTCTTACTTTTTCACCAGCACAATGGACTTATCTCTATCTCCGTTCAAGCATCTCATAAGATCAATATCACATAGTCTATCACACACCTTTGTTCAAAATCTACACACAAATTTGTACATCTCCCTAAATGCATATCTTCTCATGATTTGAAGAGATATGTTAGTCCAGTTTCCATGGTTTACATCCAGAGAAGTCCAGTCAGAAATGTCTGCTTCTTCAATCTCTTCTTCCAATAACTTTTATCTGTTCTTTTGCTGACTTCATACCATGCTGTCTCTCTACGTGTTAAATCACTCTGTCTTTCCTTTCTCTCTCTCAGGGAAAGGGTTGGAGTTCTGAACGCTTCATCTTGCCAAGGAAGGGTTAATTCTGTCCATGTCTTCGATGGTCCGTGTGATCAACCACTCTGGAGAGGCTGGGCTTTTCTTCTCCCCCCTCCTTTCCCTCTCAGCCCGGGAGTCACCGGAGGAGGGAGAAGGAGGGGAGGCTGTGGTCCTTTCCCATCCCTCGATGGCAATCGGGGTGGGCTCGGCCCAGCCAGGCCCAGAGCTGTTAGCAGGGCCCAGCTCCTGCCGCTCCCTCCCAGCTCGGCTGGCTCCAGGCCTCCGGCCCCTCTCCTGCCCGGGCTCAGAGGCACGGCCAGGCCCTGAGCCGATTGCCCCCAAGGGGAAGGGAGCGGCAGCGCCGGGCCGGGCCGGGCCGGGCTGGGCTGAGAGAACGGCCCGGCCCCATGTTACCTGTTCGAGTGGCCGGGGGAAAGGGCCGACTTGGACTCACCTAGAATTGTATATGGGTATTCCTCAAAGTCGAGTCCATCTTCCTTAATGGTCTAACAATATGTCAGTATTAAAAAATGAACTCTGATAGGTGCCTGTCTCAAAACAATTCTAAGGTCTTGACAGGGAGCTGCTTTTACTTTTATTAAAACCAAACTGTGTCAACCTATAACACCTGCCAAAAGTCCTCTCTCCTGACCAGCAGGATGCTGTAGTCCACCAACCCTTATCACTATGAGGATGAAGACCCCTCTCTTCATCTTCCAACAGAGGGTGAGACATTTGTCTTGCAACCTCCTTTGCTGTCACAGGTCTGCTTGGGCACAGACAGCTCCCCCCAGTCCAGGACAACTGAAGAGATGCAAGTGGCAGAGCAAGGTGGGTGAAATCTGTCAGCTGGATATGATTAAAGCCAGATAGGAATCCTGGTCTCAGAAGATCAAAGTTGCTTATATGTGACCACCCAGGAAAACACTACTGTGGAAGGATTTGCAAACACTTGGCACTGATTCCCCTCTGCTCCCCTTGAGTCTGTGGGATTGCAGCACTTGTAGGAGCAGTGCTTTACCCTTATGAAGTGTTCTGATATTTTTGACTGATGAATTTGCACATTATGTATGTGAAGCCATATGTGGCTCTGTCGGAACCACTCCAGTTTCCCTTTCCTTGCAATGTGTTGTGCTGCTTTTAGCACACAGAAACATACGCCTCCTATCACTCATATTGACATCCATCAGTTTGCTTGGACCATTTCTCAACCACTGGAGGCTGGAGTAGCACTGCTCAGGACAATGGGCTACTGCCATTTATATCAAGTCCAGCTTTTCCCCCAAATGACGAATATGTTCAGAACAGTGGCACATTGGAGGGAAAACAAGAGTGCATTTTTGGTCAGAAAATCAGGGGTATCTTTTCATTTCAATTCAGACATCTTTTAGACCTGCCTGCTATGTTTGGCTTGGACAATATAGGGGCTTCTTCCCATGGAGATGAAGCCTAGAGACTGAGAGCAATGGTCTCTCCAAATTGTAGGTCTGTCTTTGGTGCTGTACTAGGAGCTCTAGTCAGCCATAGGAGCCTAATCCTTCACAAAACACTGGCAGATATTTATCAGAAAGAAAATCCTTGTCCAGAGCTGTTACTATCAACGTGCTCAGCATCCTATTCACAAAGGCAAGTTTGGCTCTGCACCCAGCTGTCAAAGCAGGCCAGTAGTTCAGATACCAGAGGGAAGGTGCAGGAACAGAAGACAGAGCAGAACAGAAACCTAGAAAGCTACTTATGTTCATTAATAGCTTTCTTTTTTCTCCCCTGTGAATAAAGGCATGGGGAATAATAATGGGCTCTGTGCTTGTTAGCCGCAAAACACTACCATCAAGTTTGCTCCAAAACTCCTATCCTCTGTCATGCAGTATACAAAAGAAAAAGACAAAGAAATTCAAAGGCAGGAGGGAGTCTAAGTTCAACTTGTTGAACAGAGTTTGATACCTCTGAGTCTCATTAATATTTATGTAGGCTGGGAGAATAGAAACTCCGTGCAACAACTATGGAATATATGTACTCAAAACTCCACTTGCTGTATAGACACACACACAACTTCCTCTGTACAAGTTTGTAGCCCTTGATGCTTTACAATTCACAGCAAATCACTGTGCCTCAGTCAGAGTTACACCTCATTTCCCCCTCCCCATAAATATATTACGACCACATAATGTTTTAATAACTTCACAGGAAAATTGAAAATAAGGGAAAGATGACAACTTCTTATGAGTATAAATTTCAACAGTCTGGGTTTTTCCTTTTTTATGAAGTCATTAAATGCTTCAAATTGAACAAAAGGTAGTCCTATAGCTTTGTTTAGTAGGGAATTGGAAATGCAATCAAGTCTATAACTCTGGAAAAATAAACCTAATTTTGTTGACTAATTTTGCTTCCATTAGGCTCTGCAATTCAACAGGCAATGATATCTTTTTAAGAGGATCAGCAGACATGTTGATGAATTCCCAGCCTGACCATTGGCAGTGATTTCATCACATCTCTTTCATTCACAATTACTTTAAGAAAATATTCTCTTTACTGTGATTGATGGGGAAGAAATGAATTACAGCATATATACAGAAAGCTCAGAAGAAATAAAGCTGCCAATTCAACTTAGCTTCCTAATGTGATTCTGTTTTTGTTTTAAAAATAGGGATTAAACTTTCATGTGGGCTGAGTTTGACTCTTTCTTGCTGTAACTCAGTCCTTTGTTCAAACAACCTTTCAACCTGCTGATAGCAGCTCTGAACTTTGGGAAATAATGACTGAACATGGTATCAGGGCTGAAAACCAGGGGTTAACCTTCATGGCTGGAACAGTCCAAATAAAACTTACCTCATCAGGAGATTCCTCATTCCATTGGCACCCTTAACTCAAACCCTCTTTGTTGGTTCATCTCCCATGACAAACACTCATCCTACAGGGTGGGCTCAAAGCATTTTTCAGCAGTTCACAAGGAAGCAGGTGGCATCTCTGGGCTGTGAAGCTTTCCCAGAGCAGTGTGAAAGTCCGTAGCACAAGAGAAGCAGTCAGAAGAAGCAGCTGACAGCCTGGTGAAGATGCTCTGTGTGTGGAATTACAGAAGATGCTCTGCTGGTGGCAAGAAAATTCACATGCTTACTCTTCATGGAAAGAATTACCACTCATCTCAACAAAAAAAGATCCTCTGTGAGGCAGAAAGGCATCATCAAAGTGCTAATTCTTTCTAAGACTGATTTATTATCTGCTGAGCTAATAGATTAACAAAACAAAACACAAACAGTGGGTGTGATATGCTGGAAAGTCACCAACCCAATGAAGATCTACATGTAGTGATAAGAGGGGGAAAAGCCATCGCTTTCCAATTCAAATCATTTGAACTTGTGCCAGGTGCCACAAGGGAATTGGGAAGATCTGGTGTGTGCATAATCCGTGTGGGAACACGTGTACATCGTTTGCTGTGGGAAGCACAACACATGCAGGGATACTGCACTGAATACAGGTCAAGGTGCAAACAGAGAAAAAAAACAATGGTGGAATTGGATAGCACAAAGCTGGGAATAATGCCTTTGTGTTTGTGCATGTCTGCATGGGCTGGACATGCACTTGCAGAGAGTGTTGTGAAAACAAGTTCGTCTGACAAGCTTTTTATCATTCCCATTGAAGTATGAAAATAGGCCTGGACCCAGGAAATTATTCACTTTCCATTGAACAGACCTAGGAGGCAATACCAGAAACACAGGTGAATGGAGAGCTGGTTTGGGATAGCATGAGCAAAATATCAGTTTCTCTGCTTTCACTGTAGCTAAGACCCTCAAAACCCTCCAGCCCATCCTGAAGTCCTTTGCCTTTCCTCTTTCTTGCCCTTCAAGGTGGCAGCATTCCACAAGGGGTTGTCAACAGCTTATTTCAATTAGATGCTCCCTGAAGTTTTATGTCAGGGGCTCGAGACCCAAGTCTGAGAAGCTTGAATAATCCCACTTGTTGAGTGACTTTTTGAAAAGCAAGAAGCTTGGTCTTAGACACAAGACTATGTGACATCCTGTCAGTAGGAATGGTTTCCCTCACACTAATTTGTGGTCAGCTTTGGGGATACTCAGGGGATGTTTAGTGAGGAACATGAGTGAGGAGACATTTCCAGAAGCTCTCCTGTTGACAGAAAGAGGGCTGCACAGGAACACACAGAGCAATTCTGCCGAAATACTGGCACTCAAAAAATTGCCTCTTCTCCTCAGCCCCCTTCTGCAACATCACGTCACCTTCTAGCCAGAGACAGCAGGAACTAGAAACTGTCTGGGGAAATGGACTATTTTATCAATGAGCCATCATGGGTCTACAACGTCCCTGTGATGGTCTGGGGGCCCAGCCCTCCCTGGAGCACTGCTGAGGGGCTCAGCATAACACCCAGCTGGAGTCCTTGACACAGTATCGAGCAAGGGGCAGCTGATCAACACACAGTGCAAAGGAGCCACTCCTGAAATATCTGCCACATTCAGATGTATAAAGCAGCTCTTTCCCAGGCTATTTGTGGATAGGTCAGTTTGCTACACCCCCCCCCCACCTTTAACTGCTTTTGAACACCCTCTGACATTTGCCAGTGAGATGGATACTGAGTCTTTGAGGCCAGAGGCATTGTGGTAAGGCCACATGAATTGTCCCAGAATCAAAGGCAATGTCATGTTGTTTTCTCCTCAACTGAAATCAATAGGGCTTTGGCATGGAAAAGAGGTGAGCACCTGCACATGAACACCTTGAAAATGCCAACACAATTCCAGGCTTGGGAATTACAGGCTTGCCCGGGCAGAATTATCCCTCATTTAGAGAAGCAGATGAAGTCTCAGGAAAAAAAAATCCCTTATTAATCAATAGCTGATCTCTTTAAGCAAACAATTTCCAAATCTAGGATCTGTGCTAGCAGTGGGGACCCAGTGGGGATTACAGCAGCAGTATTACAGCACAGAGTGCCACCAACATCAACTTAATTTACTGATCCTTTAGAAGGAGAAGGGTAAAATTGCACTGTGGTACAAATCATGTTACTACTGTAAGTTCAGTTTGCCAGGCACAAATATCCTCCCAGCCAGGTAGCTTAGTGCTGTAAGTTAATGTGTGTCAGGCTGCCATAGACCTCCAATTTAAAGTTTCCATTTGGCTCAGTGGGAATTAATTGTTGGGTTCTGGCTTCTTCTGTTTTCTTTTTAATGTCAAACACCCATCTAGCAAGAGCTGCAAATAATACCCTCCTAAGGGTAAATTGTGAGCTTATTGCTCATTTAAGTCACATTGAGTGAGAATACTCCCTGGCTGTGCTCTGTGAATCAAGGAGAGAGCATATGCAATCATCTGAAGCAGCAGCAGCAGCTGCATTTCCCAGAAACCTTTGGGAAACCTGACACAATTACTGATCAATACTCTCTCCAGTTAATTGATGAGCTATGGAGCCAAAAGGGAAAAACAAGAAAAAAGAAAAGAAAGAGGCTATCAATAAATAATCTTAGTTAGGAAACTGAGGTCTGAGGAGAAGTGCTTGAAGTTCAAGGGATGATGACCATACCTGGGAAGAAAAATGAGGGTTGAGGAGAGGAGGGGCATTCACAGATATACATGTCTTTTTAAGATAATGGACATGGTAGAAACTGAATAAGATGCGATGATGAACCCTGGAGAGAATGAAACCATTGCATCCTCAAGAAAACATGCTCATTGCTATGAAATTCCTTCCTGAGACTCGCATCCTGATCTCTGTGTGCAGATTGACACACAAAACTATTTCCTACATTAAACCAGTTCCAGACCCACTTCACCATTCCAGTTAATAAGCTTTAAGTGTAAAGCTTTGAAAAGGTCATAGAACAGAGTAAGCAACAGCAAGAGGCCACAATACAAAGCCAAAGAAGGTCCTGGCCACAGTCTTCTGGCAGTGACACCTGTAGCCATGCAGGCTGCTGCTTTTCATCCTTGCTCTGCCTAGACATCTGCAGATACAACAGTCATCACCCATGAAACAACAGAACCAAATCACCCTGTAGAAGAGCTGAGCCCAGAGTTCACCTCATCCCAACCATGGAGAGAATTGGAGCCCATAAATTAGGCCAGACATCTCTGTCTCTGTGGCTGAGACTCAGACTGGGGCTCTGCTCCTCACTCTGCCGTGTATTTGTTCCTTCCCTGAGGCTTCAAGTCACTGCTGCATATGCCATGGCTTCACCCCTCAGAAAATAGGGCAATCTTTGTCCTGACTTGTGTCTTACTGGTGTCAGGAGGCTTCATAACTGACAGCCAGGATAAAGGTGTTCTGAGGGGCTCTGAGCCTGTTGCTTTTACTGAACACATGGGAAAGGCTGTTTTATCAGCTGCCACCTGTAAAGACAACACTCTCTGGTCTTATGGCAAAGGAGCTGATGTGCTTTTATGGGTAATCCTGACCTTTTGAGGAGCCATTTGTGAGCCCCTGGTTCAGCTGCCCTGTCTGTGGGTTGAGGGCAGGAGCAGACGCAGTTCCTAGCTGGTTAGGGTTCAGCTGAACCCTAACCAGCTAGGTGGTTAGGTCTGTGGTGAGGGATTGTGCATCTCCCCATCTGCACTGAGTTTGAGGAGCAGCCCCAGCAGAAGCTCCATGGTTTCTAAAGGCAGGGAGATAGGTGTGTGCCTGTGTGTGCACGTGTGTGTGCCTAGAAATAGGGAAGGGAGAACAAGGGCACCCCTTTGAAACTCCTTCTTGTTCTTCCCTTTGATGTGATGGCAGGGCAGGTGCTCACACAAACAACTTCTTTGCTTTGATAAATCCATGCCTCACAGGCAAGATTTCAAAGGGAATTTTCAAGCACCTTCCCTACCCTCTCCTGATGAGTTTGAGCTGGGAAGAGGGGAAGCTCAGTGGAAGTGGAGGAGTCAAGCATCAGCTGTGGAGGCACAGACATGATAATCAGCAGCAGCACCAAAATCATTTATGGCACAGGCACAGTGGAAGGACAGGCTCTCTCCTCCATTCTGTCTTCCAGGCTGGTGGAAGGTGCTGTGCCTTTGCAGCAGGATTGCCATATGTGTGGATGACGGTGGGAGTGGGGGCCACAAAATATTATTTTCACCACTCTGGGAGTTTGTGGCCAGGGTTTGTTTGTTGGGTTTTGGCTTTTTGGTTCAGAAAACGAAAATCCACTCTGATTTCTATTGACTCACCTTATCACCTGGAGCCTCTAAGTAATGCTGTTGTCTCTTGCCTTGGGAGCAGCACAGTTTAGCAGAAACCATGAAAGGATCCTATGTCCCTGCATATGGGGAGAAAGAGGCTTCCCTCAATCCTCAGCCAAAAAATGAGATGCTGTCTGGAGTCAGAATAGGATTTGGAGATTATGATTCAGAAGGAGTCTAATGTAGAAGCCAGTGGCCTCACAGGAAAAATCTGGCTGAAGAGGTTTAGTGGGGGAAAAAAATGATACATGCAGGAAGAGATTGTAATCTTAAAACTTTTGCAGGGTGAAAATTCAGTCCTATTAAACTCAGCATGCATTTCACCATCACCTCCAGCAAAAAGAGGCTTGTTTGCCCCTTTTGGTCTAAAAGCCTCACTGAAGTGACAACATGTCTGGCAGGGATCAGCCGGTTCCATGCTCCAGTCCTCAGCAGGCACACAGGAAATCCTCCCCCAAAACCACAGGAGTCTGCAGCCACTCAGGAGTGCTGAAATACACCTTCATATGCCTGCCGTGCTTGTGCTGGTTCCTAGAGAGGAGCCAAGGCAAAGAGGATCCTTGAGAACTCACATTTAATACACATGCAGGTACTGAGCCATATGTGGGCAAGATTAAATCATCAAACATCATGAAATATCATAAAAACAGATTTGCTTTTGCTCTGGGAATTTTACCAGCTCTGCCCAACCCTTCTCAAGGGTGATGCAGGTAGCACATACAAAATTTAGCACATTTCTCCCACAAAGAACACCTTTTCTGCTAGAATGTGCAGCAGAGGTTTAACTTAATAAACACAGCAGCTCCAAAACCTGCAGCTTTGTTCCAGGAAACTCATCTGAGTTCCCAGATGAGGAAATGGGCAGCTCACAGGGACTCAGTGACACTGTACGAAAAATTTCATAAAGTTCCTTTTACTCAAAACTTCCAGTTCTTTGATTTCTCATGTTACATTTTCCCTGAAATTATGAATTTTGATGACAGTCCAAACAAAAATCATTTTTCCCCAAGAAAGTCCCAACAATGTGATTTTGTTAGAGTTGTTTGTTTGTTTGTTTTATGGGATAGTAAATTACCTTTGAAGAATTTTTTTTTTTTTAGGGGGGGTGTGTAGGAAATAGAGTAATTTTATTATGGCAAAGTAAAGAGCAATTTGTAAGTCACTGTCAAATGTAGAACAAAACCCTTATTTTTCCCCATGTGAAACATTGCTTTCCTGATCTTCCTACAAATCTCTTTTACTTTTCTTTGCACATTTTTAGCCACACTATACCCAACCTATTTGCATACAGATGAGCAAAATAGTTCCTACAACACTATTCACATGGATCTATCTAACCTGTCAGGGATACAAAAAAAAATTATTTTATTTCTAATGGATTAACAACCTATTCATTTCATTTTATATTGAGAGATTTGGATTTATTTAGAGAGACAGTAGAATATTTGGCTGAATTAACAGTTTTTGCCTGCTTTATGGTGAATAGCAGAAACCCCCTCCTATTTCACCTTTTATGTGTATTATAAATCAGCTTAAGTTCATAAGGATTTCTATGATTTTCTGCTCTAATATACTCACAGAGCAGCACAAAGGGCTTTAGCCTGAACTGGAAAATAGAAGTAGTCACTATATACCACATATAAGCAACAAGCAAAAAGATATCAATGTGTTCTTGTAGCAGCATATGGTTTCCAAAAAAATCCATCCTTAAATATACGTTGATTTTTCTGAGTTAGGAAACTCAAAGTGAAAAACCTGTAGGAGATAGGGTGGTGGACATCAACTCAAATATTATGATCTGCTGAATCAAATCTGAATTTTAGATTGATCTCACAAGCAGCAGATTCTTGCCTGAACTTCTGTAGTGATTTGAAAAAGATGGTGTTAGGGAGATTTGCATATTATTACAGAGGTACAGAGCCAAATTACCTCTGTCAGGATGAGATAGAATTTCTCCTCTGACTACAGTGCCACAAGGCATCTAAGAGCTCTGGTATGATAGATTGTGTTGGGAAAAGGAGTTCAAAAGCCTGAAAGTACCTGAAATAAGTCAAAATGAAACATGCTGGTACTTCCTAATAGAAATTAGTGACCTTATTATTTTGTCTAAGTTGTCTATTTTGCATCAACCTGCTCATAACCAAATGTTGCAATGTCAGAAATTCACATGGGGTTGCAACTTGCAGTTCCCATTAGCTCTAGCAACAAGCTATTTATGTAGGGCTTGTCATTGTTCTGTTCAAGTCTCTCCTAAACTTTAATTAATCTGTCCTTTCAACACCTCTGCATCCCTGTAAAGTAAGGATACAGCTGGTATTCCTTTTTGCATGATTAAACGACTTGCCCAGGGTCACCCCAGGAGTATGAGACAGAGCCAGAAACACAGCCTAGCTCTTCTTAATCTCAAAGGGCTATCCTTCTTCAAATCTCTGCCTTTGATGGATCTTGGCAGAGGTTCAGTCAAGTCTCATCCTACATTCCTTCAACACTCGGTTCACATTCACTGAGAGCTGAGCTCCAGGGGCGCTCAATATTGAGCCAGCCTGGCTTCTGCCTGTGTTCTTGGCCAATTCGGCTGAGGGTGCCATATCTGAGTCAAGCCAAGGCTCTGAATTTTTTGAAATTCATCCACTGCTCATCCTTACAGCTCACACCTCCAGACAAAGGGAAGCAACTGCTCTTCTGGAAACTAGAAGGAAAAGGAACTTCTCATTCTGGCTGTATTCAATCTTACTTAGCTCCTTTTCTCTCTCTTCTTACAGAATTTTTAGTGTATATGTAAGCTATAAAAAGCAATGAGATGCAATTTATGCAAGTAGCATGCTAGTGCACCATAAGTTCCTGTCTATTCCATGAATTAGGCTGGGATAATTTTTTATGTCTGGGTTTCATGCTGACATGTCTTTAGGTGGCTAATAGAGCAAGTGCCAACTGGAGGACACTAAAAGTATCAGCCTTGCAAATCAAGGTCAACTACCCATATAAAGACCTGGCTGAAGTATTGCCAAATGGCAGTGTCACTGTTCTGCTTTGCCCAAGGGAAAGTGCAGCCATGGCCATTTGTTCCCTTCCTGGCACTCTTTGGTGCAACACATCTGTTGCTTCAGCTGCTATCGGAGCCTTTGGCAACTCCCTGCCCCTATCTGGTCCTTGCCAGCCTGCTTTGCATGGCGATTTGCAACCCACATCCTTTCTGTTTGAAGCTATGGCTAATGAAACAGGTGGCTGTCATTATTAACAGCACTTGCTGTTCACTCCAGCATCACCACTTCTTGCAAGGTGCCAGTGCTATTTCTTCCTTCCATTGCATCGTTGTGGGCACAACTGCCAATGCCACCACTTTTCCAACAGTCCTGCCATTCCCTCAATAGGCTGCTCTCAACCCATCCAGAATCCTCTTCCCACAAGCAGAATAACCTCCCAGTCCAGCAATACTTAATCCAAACTCTGCTGTCTATGGGGAAAGGAAAGAACAGGTGGACAGATGGAGAGGGCTGGAAAGTCCAGATAGTGACAATGCTACAGCCACAGGAGATCTGTTACAGCAAGACCTCCTCTATGGCAGAACTGCTAGAGCAGAGCTGGAAATGCTGGAACACAGAGCTGACCTGTGGGGTTGATGACCTGGCCCAGCTGGCCCCATCCCTTGCTGCTTTTCCATCCTCTATTTCACTCCCCTCCTCGAGTGACCAGCAGCTAACATTGGTATTGGGAGTTTCAGTCTAAACAGAGCTTTAGGAGAAAGCACAAAGAACCATTCATGAGCATCTCATCCCTGCAGAGCATGGCACAGAGTGAGCTTCCCTGAGAGCAATCCACTCATAAGCTGGTGAAGTCAAATGGAAGGACCACATGGTGGTACGGTGCCACCAGGCAGCTCTCAAAGGCTTCCTTATCCTTATCCTTCAGCATCAAACCCTGCCCACTGGATCATGAGCCTCAATGAAAGGCTTCTTGCAACCAGCTCCTCAAAAAGTCCATCTTCCTTTTCTGCTTTAGTAAGCTATATTTTGGTCCACTCAAGAGCAAACTTTGAGACAACGTTTCAGAATCATCTTTGATTACTGAGGAGATCAACCAGCTGTTGGGATCAAGGCTGATTTTGAAAAAGCAAGAAGACATAACTGGTATAGATTTTAGCATAAATATGTCATCTCATCCTGTCCTACAATAGAATTTCCACTGTCCTCAATGAAAAAAATGTATTAATGAAATATATTAAATATTGCTATAACAAAACCCAATCGTTATGTTTCTTGGGGGTCCCCCAGTCACTGCTCACTGTACATCGTTAGTAAACAGTACATCATTAGAACAGTAAAATAAGATTACAGCTTTATAATAAAAGAACACATTCTGCATGCATCTTCTCAAATTCATTAGATTATAACTCTGATCTACAATTCTTTGAGGAACACAATGTTGAACATGATATACAGCTCTCAAGTCCTCTTCAAAGGAGACATCATTCTCATATCCATTGGTAGAGCTTACACAAGTACAGGGATGAAATAAAATAAGATTCATCTTCTCCAAAGGCCTCTCCTAGGTAAAAGAGCAGATTCAGAGCTCTTCTCTCTTTGCACCTAAACATCTTGCTACTGAAGACACCCTGGGTAAGTTTTTTAGAATCTGCTGTTAACAAAATTCATTGGCTAAGCAAACATCCTACATTATCTCTTGATCTAGTGTTGTAAATTTGTACTTTTAGTGACCTCAGAAATTTACTTGAATAACCTTTTCCTGTGGTCTGAATTAGCATTTGATTTTTTTCTGTGATAGCTGGTGTGGAAATGTTATGATAACAAGAGCATTCACTTGAAGGAAAGATCCAAGAAGGCTCTTCTCAAGTCGTATGTCACTGCAAAATACAAACAGTGTTTTCATGGCCATGATTTTCTTTGCTCAAACTCTTATGCAGCCTCAGATCCTTGAAAAATTCTCTCTTTGGATGCAAGGGAAATTTTGCAAGGGAAATGCAAACCATTCTAAGATACATAAAGCAACCCTGGAGAAACTTCAGAAGTCCAAATATTTTGCATTTCTCCTTTATTTACATTCCATTTGCTTGTTTGTTTTTTTTTAAAAAAAAGTTTTTTGCATTCTTATGTTGGAATAATATTATCTGAGAAACCACATAGTCATGCCTTTTCACAAACACAATGTGGTTAAGGAATAAAGTCATTTAAGAATGCTCTTAAAATAATCTTGCATGGCAAATCCTTTTGTTTATGAGGATTAAAGAACACATGATAATTTTTTAAGCTCATTGTCTTGGCGATTTTAAAGACATATTAATGGACTCATTGTAAGTCATTCTTAGCATTGAATACATCCAAGGAAAAAGATTCTTTGTATAAATTTGAATAAATCCTGTGCCACCTTGGCATAACCTCTTTTCCTATTGACAAGTCAAAGAAATGGAGAGTTGAAGAATCTACTTGTAGATATGATGTTTTCCAACACAAATCCCATCAAATTTTATAGGATTCCCACAAGAAAACCCAGTAGTTCTGGACCATCAGTTCAGTTTCCCTATTTCATATGAGATGAAAGTGTTCAAGGCCAGGCTGGAGGGTGCTTTGAGCAAACTGGTCTAGTGGAAGGTGTCCCTGCCCATGGCAGGGGGAAGGAACTAGATGGTCTTTAAGGTCCCTTCCCACCCAAACCATTCCATGACCCTGTGGTACCTCTGCACTAAGACTGATGGTTGTGTCTCATCTTAAACTATGAAGACCAAGGGCAGGTAACCTGGAAAAAAAGATTTCTGAATAAAGGAAGAGGAGGAGGCACTTGACAGAGCCAGACAAATAACCTGACATTCATCACATCACTGACACAGGTGAGAGCCAGTCATGGCTGCAAAGAGAGATTCTTATCTGTGTTGATTTTATTTCTTCATATTCCCTATATAAAATGCATCTTGTTCCCTCAAGCTCCATCCATGAAAAAGATTGGGAAACACTTTTAACAAGGAGCACCATAGCACTGTCAGTCTCTGTAGTGTTTGCAAAGGACCAGGGAAGTCAGGAAGCTCTAAGCCGCTGACAAATTATTTCACCCAAAAAACAGTGTTGATATTAAGCTTTTAAAGGCTGGTAAATCTTCTGCTCTATTAAACCCAAACCCACAGCACCCATTAATTGGTGTCTTTCTTACAGTGAAGTGTTGGTTCTAATTTGACATATATTTAATGCATCACTCTACCCCTTGGTTCATATAAATGATCCAAATTCAGCTCGCCTCGCTGGTTGAGGCCACTTTCCAAATGCCTGTCCATAATCTTAGATGAAAAGTTATAGCTCGGGAAAGGTGATGTGTCAGAGGAGTGTGAGATGCACCAACACACGTGCAGATGCAAGGCAACAATCTGCTGAATTAAATTTACAAAAACAGGAAATGATGGACCATCTCATTAACTTAACTTGTCACTCTGATGGCCTCACTCCATGTAAACAAATAAGGAATGGGAGAAAAAAGAGAGCATTAGTACAGCACAGCTAAAACAAGAAAGTACTCAGGTCATCACCTGCTCTAAGTGACATCAGTAGTGATATAGCTTTAACCTCACGATGATTTGGTGACCCTGGCCTGACCATGGTGTTTCTAATGTGTGATCAGATCCTGTGAGAGCCTGGGCACTGCTAGGGAAGGTCTCAGCACATCCAGTTCCTCTGGCTGTGTTGCTAGTTCAAGGAATTCATCCAGGCAGTCTCCTGTGCTTAACAGAAAAGACCTCACACTAATCTCTGAGCATTTCCCTTTTCTAAAACTTGAAGCCATATATGTTCTATAGTGGATTCTTTTTTTCTCTTTGAGATTGTCTCCAAATATTAAATGGCTTTGCAACACAGAGACTTTTCTATCTATTTTTAATCAGTTAGTTAAATACAGAAACAAGTTGAAATTCCAGGGTGCACCAAAAGCAAAGGCAGCTGTTCAATACCAGCAGCTCAAAATGATGAATACCACACTTACTTCTATCTGAAAACAGAAAGCAGCTTCACACTTTAATAAAGCCCCTAGGAAAACGAGAATGAAAAATCTAGCCACATTGCTAAGCCAAAAACAATTTAATGGGTTTGGAAACGATGTCTGATCTCATGTTAAACAAGGTCCACAGTAAATCACCAGGAAAGAGTCTTCTGGTGAAAGGGCCAGACATTCTGTGGAAGGCACACTGAGGCTACCAGCTCGTGGGGCTCAACGTGGTGCCTTTATTGGATAAACTCTACAAGCCCAAGTTTCCTTGCTTAGCTCCAGACTTGCTGATTCTACTCTTATCCTTAATTACATCTTAACATAATTTTGGTTACAGGGTAGGCTTTTATTCTTATCCCAACTCTCTTGTACACTCTAAAGCAGTAATAATACCTTCTAGCACCCATCCAACAGCTTTATATACAAGTGTATATGGATATGCCCATACCTACATTTATCTATCAATATAGTTCTAGTTACAGTCACCAGCTGCTCCAAGACCTCTCTTGTGATTCACAATGTTGTGTTGAGGGGTTGTGACACTTTCCTGTGGACACAAGGCTTTGTCCCAAATCTTTTCCTCTCAGACTGGGAAGGTTGTCAGCTGAAGTTAATGCAAAGTCCTGGGAAAAGAGTTTACACTCTACACCTGAATATTTCATAGGGCCATAATCTGCACAAGACTGATGACAATTTGGGAAAATTATGATAAGATAATGGCAACAACAATAATAGTAACAATAAATGTTTTCCCATTTATCCTTTCCTTCTTTGCTGAAAATGTGATTGGAAAGGGAGGCATTGCAAGAGCTCTGAATGACCTACTTTGAATTTTCCCATCAGCTTCTATTTCTGCAAATTTTCTTCTGCACAGCAGCTGCACAGAGAGGGCTGGAGCACAGTGTGAAAGACTGGTCTCATGGGCTACCCTGGCAGAGTGAATGCTAAAGCCTCTCCAACAATGTTGTTTTCAAGTGGTTTCCTCATTTTCTGGACTTCAGAGGTCCCAGTTATTTCAATCATGGATAACAGGATCCACTTATCCAGATGCCTGTATAAGCTCTCAGAAACTGGAGGCTTTTTTGTCTTTTGTTTCTCTATTCTTTTATATATACTGCATTTCCCTCAGTGTGCTCTACTATCAGGCCCTTCACTATGATACAGGAAAGCAAAGCTTGTCCTCAGAGACTGCACTCAATTTGAATGACAACAGCCAAATTTGAGACCCATATACTGCAAATTCTCAGTCACCAGAGTAGTTTCAAAAGAAATGTGGCAATTTGTTATATTTTGAATCTAGTTTGTGTTCTTCCTTTTCTATCAGGTGCTTGGGGAGCACTGATGAAGCATTGGAGGGACTTGCTGGCAAAAAAACAGATTCCCCTCAAAATCAGATCAAGAAGCAGAAAAGGCTGGTCCCTGAGATGTGTATGAGCATCCATCTTTTTCAGGTCTAAGTGTCCATGCTGCTAACAGGGTTTGAATTGAAATCCACTTCCAGCCACCAGCTGTAAGACTCCAACTGGACCCAGATCAATATGATCAAAGGCAGGCCGTAGATGTTACTCAGAGCATACCCCAGACCTAAGCATAGCATTCATTTAAAGCACATTCTCACTGGTATGCTGCTAATTTAGTAAAAATCACTTTTCTTTAATCCTAACTCCTGAAAACTCACTCCTCATGCCTGCAGCTACTCAGTGCTCTGGGTTACCCATGGACTTTTTTCTATCCACAGCCAGATGGAAGCAGGCTGAAGGAGGCCTGTAGAGAAATGAATTTTTGTCTCCTGCACCACAAAGGCGGAATTGTCCTCTGTCACCTCCCTGTCTCTTCCAGCTGTTCTGTTTGCCACCTTTTTCTCCACCCTCCCTCACCCATTCACCAGCAGTAGCAGCTCTCCTGCCCTGTAGGCACAGGCTCTGTTCTCTGTGCTAAAGGAGGGTGCCAGCAGCCCCTCTGAGGTCTTTATCACCTTCTGATGCAGTTATACACCAGTGCATATACTCTCATGATCTCTTCTTGATGTCTCTTATCGTCCATAGTGTAGGATCCAGGGGCAAGAAGGGTATGAAGGAGAATAGTTGTGAAAGTGACATTTCCTATCCATATTCCTTTCTGTGTCATGAAAACACACTTCCATCCCCTGTAGCGTTTAATCATATGGCTTTAACTTTCCTCCCAGCACACAGAGGGAGGGGGAAATTCCCTGGCTAAACTCAGAATGCCATTTTGTGGCAATTTATGAACAAACAAGCTTCCCATCAAACCAATCCTTAGAAATGTCACTCCAGGCTGGCACTAAGCAGAGATTAAACGATGGATTGTCAACCTTCCTTTTTTTATTTGATGTTTTGAATTTCACTGTTCCTCTCTTTCATTAAAAATGAACTAGAGGGAAAAGAAGCAGAATAAAATAGAATCCTTTTACATCTAAAAGTCAAGATAATTATCTCTTATATCCAACCCACTCCTCCAAGACTCTGAATGAAGCCATCATTAAAATCTGTGTCCATCTGGTGACTTTTCCACAGCTAATTAGGTGAAGGAGCCAGTTAACAGATATGTTCTGCTGAAATATTTCTCTCTCTCCATCTTTTAAAAAACTTCCAGACATGGCCTGTGTACAACCTGGATGCTGCTTGTTCATCCCTCAGGGTCTAGGAGAACACGAGGAGAGGCAGAGTGGGAGATGGATGCTTGATGAGATGCTCACCAAGGCTCTTTCATGACATCAGGGATGGGAAGGAAAGGAGGAAGGGGACGCAGGAGGCAGCAGGTTTGACTTCTACTGTGCAGGAAGCCCTTTGGTGAGCTGGTCGGATGTTTTGCTGGCAGAGTTTCTGTGCGTTTCTGCGTGGGGCTTCTTTTAATACTGTGATTTTCTCCCTGTGGTTTGTCAGGCACTCAGCCAGCTTACTAAAGACTCTCTACCAGATCCCCATCTGCTGCATTTATTAGAGCTTGTCACCCTAACACCTAGGGGCTGCAAGGTATTGATTCCTCCTGTGTCCAGATGGATGGTTCGTGGGGTACCCCCTCCTCCCCCTGACCCTGCACCAGACCTTACTGTTGGCACTTTGAGGACTGCCAATTTTCAGATAGCCCCAAACTCACAAGAAGGCTCAGGTGGGAACCCTCCAAAACTGAATATGGTCCATAGTGACTGATATAAATATGAGTGAAGAAGTGTGCAAAGTGCACTGACCTCATTCCAGGTTCAGTGCTGGAGGCAGCATCAGTCTTTGAGTGCTGAAACCATCTCTAGGGTCACAGAAGAAATATTCAGCCATCCTTACACCTTATGAGAGCTTGGATCTCATGTCAATGACAGTGGGAAAGTGTCTGAGTGCAGCAGCTGAGGGCATAAATCCCTTAATGATTCTGCCATCGAGCACCCAGAAGGTCTGACCAGTTACACACATGGCCCAGGGTCAAGGACAGCTGACTGATGGAGTTTCAGAGCTCACTGCCCGGTCTCTCACCCATTCATCCAACCTATTTTTGCCTCTGCAGGTGTAGCTGCCAGAAGTCTGTGCCCTTTTCCACAAAGACCCCAGGGCTCACAGCCCCACAGCTCATAGCAGGATACACAGCACTCTGGTCTGGGCATCAGGCACGCAAGGAATTGCTGGCAATGCATTCTGCTCTGTGTGTGTAACAATTCCATGACTACATGCACATCCATCACAGCAGTGGGAAAGACCCCTGGGATTTTTGATGGCTTTTCTAGTGTGCTCTGTGGTCCCTCCCAGCTGAGCAGGCCTCTGCTTTGGGGCTCAGCAGTCTCTATGCAGCTGTGCTGTTTGGGAATATAAACGCCTGAGAGTACACACCTTGCCTTGCTCACTCTCCCTCTCTGGAAAATGTCTGCCTCAGTTTGGCACAATTACATTAATGTGATTATAATTCCAGAGGGATTGTAACATGGGAGTAATACAATAACTTCCCAATCTTCTCTCAAAGACAAGTAACAGAGCACGAGGACTCTGGCTCAAGGGAAGCAGGACACACTGACCCAAAAGGTCTTGGCTGATTTTAATTTCTTTGATTGGGTTCATGAAAAGGAAAAATAACTGGAAGGGTTTTCATTGTCATTTACTTCTAAATTTTAAGGTTAAATGCTGAGACAGCCCAGAAGGGTTAATGTTCACCAGACTTCATATCTAGCCAATGATTCCCTGCTGCTCCTATATTTACATTGTGTAATTGTCATTATAGCTAGGGATGAGAAAGCTTGATAAAAGGAGTTCTCTATGGACACTGGACAGAAATAGAGCTGAAGGAAGAATTGTAGCAAGAGAAGGATTGCAAGCCATAAATATATCACACTTTTTAAATACAACCATAGCTCGCTACAGTGTCATCTAAACTGCTATACATCCTGTTTTGTGCTCCACCATTCATGAGCAGTACAGGAAAAGCTGTACAAAATCACACAAAGAGAATTAACAAAGACTATTTTCTTTAATGTTACTGCAGTTTTCAGGAACCCTGGGTTTCTTCAAGGCCATGCAAGGAAGGTGCTGAGCCAATTAAGATTTTTTTCATATCTTGTGGTAAGTTCACTATATTGGAGTTAACTCTGCCTTGTACATCTTCATCAACAATGCGATATCCCTTATACCAATTTAATTTTACATTGCCAGCAAGATAAAGGCAATTTATAAGTTTCAGTGAGGGCAGACTGGCTGTGCTCCAATCCAATCCAGGGAGTGTAACGTTTGCTGGGGAATTGCTCAAGACCTTAATGTCTGGCATATGGTGAGCTGCTTTCATTTCTGACCTGTGCAATTAAGGTCAGCAGCAAAAATTACATTAAAACAGTTCTTTATTAATCATGTTCTATCTAGGGCAGATGATAGAACAACCTCTAAGCACAGAGCAACCACAAAGCAAAATACTATGAATCTCAAAAACCACTTATTAACAAAGCTTTGAAGGACATTTTCTTTGTTGTTTTGCCCATGGCTTTGTAACAATAGAGAGTAGTGGTCACATCCTGGGGGGAACAACATGGAATCAGTGCTAGATGCTGATATTCATTCAAAGTGTGGTGCATTTCAGAGGAACCTGGCAGGAGAAATCCATGGGGACTTTTTATGCCTCTCTACTCTATTGAAAAACAGGTTTTCCAAGCAGGCACTAATTTCTGAAATGGCTCTGGATATCTCTTCATAAATAGACCTGCCCTGAAGACCAACTCACCTCCCTTTTGACATGCTATGAAAATGGACTCTGAAAGCTTGTGGTTAGCAAAATTTTCATTTTTCTGAAAATCAGCTCTCCACTTTACCCAAAGAGATGCAAATAAAAGTTAAAAAAATAAACAGTGTACCATGAATTTGCATGTAGTGGGGAGAAGGTAGCCACCCTTTCTTGCCCCAAAAGAATACCCCCACATCACAGACTTCTTCTGGATCCAAATCTTCTAATCCAAAGCGCACTTAGTGCCTCAGACTCTGCCTCAGACAGATTGGTTTAATCCATTTTTGCTTGGATTTTGTCCTAGTCTGTCATGACACATCCCCTGACCATGCAATGTGAACACTTGCAGCAGAGGCTTGTGTAGCTGCTGACCCATTTGAAGGAACCAACAAGACACACTGAGACTCCACAAATCATCACATGCTTCATCCTCTCCTGGAAAAGGCTGATTGTTTCCGATTTTTCTACTGATGCAGTGATGTTGTGAACCACAACATCACGAGTTCACACCCAGTCTGGAAGAGAAGGAGTGACCACAGGAGGAGCAGCCTGAAAGACCCATTGAGCAGTGATGAGCCTGACCCACAAAAGGAAGGCAATGTCAGAGTCAATAGAAACAGAGAGGTGCTGGGTCTGAAACACAAAGTAACACAAAAAAACCTCAACACATTGAAAATTAAATGAAAAATAGAGGAATCCAGGCAGAGGCAAAGATGAATTTATAATTTCTCTCAAGAGAAATGTGTAAATGAGGGAAAGACAATCTGAGCCCACATATCTTTATTCCAGCATTCACAAGCATCTGCATTAGGCACTAAGAATAGCAATCCTATCTCATCTGTCTTCTCTTTGTTGTACATAACCCTAATGTTAAAAGAAAGGAAAAATAATGAAAACAAGGTGTTCCTGTCCCTATTGTTCATTAAAACATAAAAAAGATTCAATTTAAAAAGAAAACAACAGCCAGAAAGTTCTGTTTTACAGTCAAATATCTTCACAATCTCAATTAACAAAATGTAGAGTAAAGCAGGACTTCACCAAAGCTGGCCAGATATCAGGAAGCCATTCTGGTAAGATTCTCCCTGAAAACACCAACAATATGTTTTGGTTTTGTGGTTTAGGTTTTTTTGACTTTTTTTTTTTTCTTTCTCCTACACTCCTCATGCCCTTGCTCACTGTAACTAGCCCCATAATTTTATTTCAGATAAATGTCTTTGCTTGGCCTCTCTCCTGTTGTCCACTTCTTGGGATTATTTTTCCTCTGGGTTTTTTCTGTTTTGATTTGTTTTCTTTAACTAATGCCTTTTTAAACACTACCTGCACGCTACACTGCCCTTTCACCTCACTGGTGTGAACTCTTTCTCCTTCCATCTACCTGATATGTGTAGCCAGGACTTCTGTTATCCCCATGATAGGTTTATTTATCACACTCTAATGATTCTTCTATCCACGCTCCACATCCCAGGGCTGGTTCTCAGGCAAGAGGGCAAGAGGTGCCTGTGTAGCAATTTTTGTTTATTTTAAATCTCAGTAATCCACTTGAGCCAGAGAGGTGGGAAGAAGAAACCTGTGTCATCTTTTTTTTAATCTTTTTTTTCTTATAGTTAATGAAAAAAGTACACTGCAGCCGAGGTTTTTTGGCACATGAGCCCTCCTAGCCAGAAATATCACACTGCTGAAGAGAAAAAGAAATATGCAGCTACAAGATGTATTTTACCCCAACTATATGTCTTTAGCAAGCAACAATATGTGACCCAGATAGGATAAGTAGCTGTACAGGCTTGAATTGCAATGAACATGCTGGTGTGATGCACTCCAGGTACAGCTAAGTTCACAAGCCAATGCTTTAAGCCTTTGGTCCTAAGACGAAGCTCAGTGTCTGGGATTGAGTTTGGTCTGGAAACAAGGCTGTACTTCTCTGTAAGCAGCTGGAGAGAGCAATGTAAAGTTCCTCCAGGTTTTAGGATGCCTGCAGGATCAGACATAGCACCAGGTCCTGCAGAAAGCCAGCTGATGCACAGTCAGTCCATCAGTAGGATTTGAGCAAATCTGAACTTTCACAGCAAGCTTTCTTTCTGAAACCTTCTGAACTGAAATCTGAACTTTCACCCACCAATACTTTGCTTCATGCAGCCACAACATACCTGGGCCTGAGCAGGAAACTTAAATGGATTTGTTGTATCATCAAACCAGAGGTGGAAGAGTTTATTGAGCTGTGGTGGAGAGTGGTTATGTGTCTTCAGTTCCACGTCAAAGTGACCTGTATCCAACCAGAGAATGTTTTATGGGTATCATCAGCACTGGTGCAGTCTGTGCTGGGACAAACAACAAACACTTGTCACAAATCTTAACAGAGGACAGCTCCTGTTGGTCAGTGCACAAATAAAAATCTTAACAGGACTAAAGACTGAGGACATAAAGGCAATTAGTCTAAAAACATCTGTAGCATTCAAGGTTCTGGGAACTTTTCATCCATAAAAGTTGAACAGCCCTTCATCTCACCTTCTAATAACTTACAAGCCCATTAAAAATATATATCTATGTATTACCTCACCCCTAACCTTCCCCAAAACCAAATCTTTAATCAGCTACACCTCTAATGCAGAATCAGCAGCAGCAGCAATGAAGAATGACCCTGTAGCAGCAGCCTCATGAGACAGGGATTTATTTTTCTTTTTCTCTCCCCCTTTCCTGTTTTCCCTTTTTTAGCTCAAATTGTGCCTTTGAAACATCTTTAAGCATTGGAGCTTTGTCCTTTTCATTTCCTCCTTCTGTTCGTATATTTTTCAGATAGATTCCCTGGAAAAAATTTTTTTATTGTTATTAGCAAGTCAGACATTTCTCTTCTTTCCTAAGGTATACATTATCCTCCTGGGCTGTGCTGTTTGTGCTGCATTTGTCTTCCTGGACAATGCTTGGCACGTGTGCTCCCTCTCTGAAAATTAAATCTGAAGGCACGACGGCGATGCAAGGAACAGTCAGAGCAGAAATTATCATCCCTTTTAAGAGCTCTTCTTATTCCAAACTATACCCCGCACAAAATATCTTAAACTCAGCTCTTTAATTCAGGGTGACCCACGTCTTTTAACAGAAGGGCTGAAGGCAGAACTTAAGTCTGCTGCTGGTAAGTTTTACTCCCCTTCATTGGAAAACAATATTCATTAGGTAACTGGTTTTTATGTATGTCTTGCCAGAGTGTAAAAAGTCTTGTGTGTTGGAAATGTCGGCTCTGTGTTGTGGCACTGCTGAGGATGTGGACAGGGGCTGCAGCACAGCTCCACCAACCCACCTCAGAACTGACAGGCAGCATCTTCTGCCATTCCAGCCTTGCCTACCCATAAAACTCAATCAGTGAGCCCCATGCCTGACACTTGCTGCCACTCCAAGAGATCACAAGGGGCTGGAGATAAAAGACAAACTTCTTTCACCAGGAAAAATTTTAAAAATTGAGCCCCAAAGGCAGCTTCCAGAGGAGAAGGCTGGTAAACTAATGTCTTCTATCCTGGAACAGATCTCAGTAAAAACCAACAAACCTTACAGTACAAGTTTTGGTATTTTCTGTACAATCCTGCTCAGCATTAGTTGTAAATCTTATCAGGGGATAGGCTGTTTGTTCTCACACAAATAAAATAACAAATGGAGTGAAGATCGCAGAGAGCTGACAATCACCAGAGGCAATGCAACACTCAGGGCTCTTGGAATCAGAAGAACTATTCAGCTCAAGAAGCTTAACAGCTCTTCATTTCTCTCTCCAGAAACTTATGAGCCCATTAAAAATATATATCACTGCGTTCCCTCCACCCAGAAGCCTTCCTCCTCCAACCAGCTGCGCTATTTAATGCAAACTCAGCTGCAATGAAGAATGATCCTGTAGAAGAACCCCAGGGAAAAAGCTTTTTCTTCCTTTCCTTTCTTTCTTCCTTTTTGCAGACCCGGTTGTGTGTCTGAAATCTTTCCAAGCAGCTGGCACCTTGTCTTCTCTTTTTTTAATTTTCTCCTTTCTTGTGTATGTTTCTAGGCAAGGTGGCTGCAAGAGAGGCTTTCATCTTCATTAGGGCCATACGTTTCTGCAGGTTCATTAGGCTCTTTTTTTGTTGCTATTGGTGTGCAGTTGTCTGCAACAAGAAAAATAGCCTCAAACATCATTAGTCTGCTAAAGAAAATTTCTGCACTCCTTCCTGTAGCTTTGGGAATTTGTGCTGTGTTGAAACTTCAGCAAAATCAAAAATCTGACATCAGGCTTCTTCCTTTATTCCTTCTCATGCACCTCGTGACAGACATGGTTCCTAAGGGCCCAATCTTGCCTTTACATAAACTGTGCTGTAGGCTTAAATATAAGCCAGGGCAAAGCAAGACCCTGATGTTTTTCCAAAGCAGCAATGCACCTGCAGTGATCACTCCCTGAGGTGAGAGCTGACCCATTCATCATGAGGGGTGTTGACTCTACACATAAAAACGACAGCTTAAATGGTATTTAACGATATTAGCTATTTCCCAGCTGATCATTTTAGCAGATTCATTCAGCCATGTGCAAGCTGGCAAAGCTTGGGGCAGAAGGCCACACCTGGCCATTCAGAAACAGCCCCTTGGCAGCTGAGTGCAGGAGAAATCAGGGCCCATTTGTAGAAGAGCTTTTCATCTCACGTCAGCGATGAGGAGGCTCCAGGCCCCCACTCTGCTGACCCCAGGGCTAATACACACACACAGAGTGTGCAAGCTCCTGCTAATGGTTTTTGGCTTGAAATCCTTTCCTCAACATCTGTCTTGCTTACATTTGAGGCCAGTATTTTTTCCTAATTTATAGACTAAATAAATTAATCCATGACCTCCCAGATGACATTTCCCCGTGCCCTGCTGAACACCAGGGTTATTTCTAGCTGAGTGAATTAAACAGCCTGGAAAACCCAAAACAGGGTTTAGATACTAGAGCCTGAATGTTGGTCTTCTGGAAATATTGGCCAGTGCTTGAGGTGAAGGATATGAACTTCCATACCAGGGGACTGAGGGCTCTGCTCTCAAGGTGACTCCCAATCTACTGATCATGTGTCAGTCAATTGCAAAAGTCAAATTTATGTAAACACCTTCTTCTTCTACACACTCTATCCATTTTGCCCATCTTTACAGCTGATCCCAACTCTCACTGGTTGGGTTCTACTGGCTCTTTCCCTAACTTCTGGCTGCACGTGCACAGCTATTGACAACTGTTTTAACCTCATCTGCCTGTGTTCAGCAGGACCGATGAGCCCCAAGGTTGTCCTGCTTCTCTCTCCATGGAGGGACCCATCAAATTTCCTGCAATAAACAACACTTCATCCTCTGCTTGCCAGACTATGTTTCATATATCTTTTGAAAATGACCAGTCAAATGACAAGTTGCTGCCCTCATAAACTTCTTAAAGTGCCTACCAGACACATGGTGGGCTCTGCAATGTGCTTAGCTTGCCATTGATCTCCTCATACATGGTACAAAGAAATAATCTTATCCATGCAATGAGAAACTGGAAGGGAGGATGTATTGTGAGCATATTTCATTTAAAAAAAAAAAAAGTCCTCAGATGTAATTGCTCATACTAGACAGGAGAACTAATTGAACATAATAACTGTGGTGAGGCTTTGTGCTTCATGGCAGAGGCAGCACTGTTGGCTGAGCTTCATCTGGCATCACAGCATGTGGGTTCCATAGAGAATTGTTTGCAGCCCTAGGAAACAGCCTACAGCCTGGACAGGCTTCACATAAACTGTGTGGCCACCAATCCCACCTCCTTAAAGTAATAAGTGATTTTGAGAGACATAGATTATATAAGGTTGCTATAGCCAGCTATTTTCTAAATAAGCAACTCCATTTTTACCTTTCTCTTTAACAGTTTTTACTCTACTCATTGCTGTTGTGAATATAAAATTTATTGCATCTTGAATGAGACCAGGGGATTCAGGAAAAGTAAAGTAAAATGTAATTTGACATCAAAATAAATCACAGAGAAGCTGCTTCACTGACTGTAAGATTAATTGTCATATTTAATGCATTATAAACCTCTACTTGTTAATTTATGTCAAGTCACCCCAAGATTTCCAGGCTGTTGCATCAGGCAGTTATTGCTTTCAGGGTATCTTGCTCTAACATTTAGGTCCAGCTTGGCTATAGTCCATTAGGATCTTACTGCTCAATTACAAAAGGAACATTAAAAAATTATTTCATCTCATGGCATCGACAATAAATCAGTTCTTCAATATCAAGTTTTCTGCGATGGTTGACTGACTATATTTTAGCATCTCTTTTTCAAAGTCTTGCAGTCTTATTTTGGAAACCTTGAAGCTTTTTTAAACCTCATTTTTGTGCACCTGGATTCCTGTGACCTATTCCCAACTCAATCCCTGTGCAGATTAGATCACCTTTCCCCAAATCTATGGGACTCCTTGAGCCACAAACCACTAGCCAAGAAATTGAGAGCTTTTCACCTGGTTTTCCACCCAATTTTTAAGAATGACTCCTGAACATCAATTATTGTTTAAGAAAAGAGATGGCATAAGATGAATCTTTGGTTTTATTTGGCATGGTCCTCCTTGGAGCACAGCTTTGGCCCTCCATCTGCCTGTCTGTAAGAGGGATGAGGGCGGGGTTTGGTAACAGTTGTGCAAAGTCAACATCCATGGCAGAGGGGTGAGGTCCAGAAATCTGTTTTTCACACAAGAGGACTCAGAGAGCTCCTTCAGAATCATTTGGATGGACTCTCCAAGCTGTTTGCTGTGCTGCACAGGAAGCACGTTTCCCTTCAGACAAGGGCAGATCACAACAGGCAAAGGAAAGCTCTGTTTCAAGCAATTGTAAAGACTATCCATGCATGCTTTAGAGCCACAAATTAATCCCCCCCTCTCCCCACAAACCAATCAAACAGCAGTTTTGTAAACGTGGAGACATCAGAGTGCAATTCCCCTCTCAGACTCTCTCTGCGCACCACAGACACACACACAGAGCATTTGTCTCCGGGTCAGTGGGAAAGTTAATTAGAAGAACGGAGTTTCTTGCGATGGAAGATGCCACCCTGTTATGATTCTGAGTCTTCTCTCTGATTCTGATGAATTACAAATGACAGCGAGGGAAGTGAAGGACACTGACAGTGACAGTTTGTCAGCCACGCTCATTCTGTGCACATTTCTTTGGGTGGATAACTTTTTCCTTCTCTGTTCATTTACACCACTCACGACTTCCTTCCTCCCCTGAGCCTCCTCTCCCTTTCCTTGCCTTCTCCAGAGGTGACTGGAAGGTGAAAGAGAGGGCAGCCTCTTTGATCAGACCTTGTGAGCCTCAAAGGAAAGGACTGGGAGGGTGCAGTGCAGGAGACCTCTGGATGGGGCTTTCAGATGTGATAAAGGTGATGCTGAGCAAACAGCATCTGATGGAGCAGGCGCAGGGCTCTGTGCTCAGCCATCCCTTGCCTCCAGACAGGCAGGCAGAAAGGGAACCCAGCAGTGAAATCAAGAGATGCTGCTTCTTTCCTCCAGGTTGTCAATCAAGAAGCCAGCAAGTAGACTGGAACAGGGCTTGCTCATTGCTGGTTCTTCATCCTTTGTATTTTTGCAAGTAGGTAATCTACTGCTACAAAGTTATTGTTTTTCTTAAGTTTTTAATGAGAGGTGGCTATTGTTATCCTGGTATATCATGGGCTGGGTAAAAACATTCAGTGTGATTTCTCCCATCACAGTATTTTTTTTCCTACCAAAATATATGTCTACCAAATACCTATTTCCTCCCCTCCTCCCCTTAAAAAAAAAAAAAAAGACAAAAAACACAGAGAGAGAAACTCATCTTAGTGAATTTTGCAACTTGAAACTATTTTTTTTGAAAACCTCTCTTTGAAACTGGAAACATATTTCAATGAATTCCAGAGGAAGAAAATTCTAGTTTTATTTTCTTGAAAATGACTGCAAGATAGATCAGTTTGGGAAGAACTGTGACCTGTGGACGTTTTCTCAGAGCAGCAAAAGCTCTCTGAGTGATTGGAGTGTGCTTCTCTTCTCCCAAGTGCTCCTCCTTCACAGAAGCAGATAAAACATGCAGGGGCCCTAAGTCTTGATCTAGGAGCCAGAATAGGGATTTGAGCACTTATTTCAAAGGATGGAAAATTAAACAAATAGCAATAGAGAAGAGTATGTGTTCATGAATCAGATTATGATCATGCCTGAGTGAAGACAATTGGTTGTTAACTCTACTCCTATTAAAGTTCATATTCTGAAAGGCTACACAGCTGCTAAATGAAAGCTGAAATAGATTTCTGTGCTAACTTCAAGGTCATGTTTCTGCAGCATTATGGAATACATTAAAATGCTCAATTTATCCTCCGTAACTAAAAAAAAATAAAAAAGAAGTATCTTATATTTAATAAACCTTTGCCAGGATCTCTTCCTCTCTCACTCTTCCTCCTTTGACCTCTATATTTAATAGAAAAATTTCAATATGAGAAGATTTTCTTTAATGTATTTGCTCTTTCCTCAGTGGAAGCCATTGTTGCCCAGAAGGAAAAATATAGAGAGTGTCCTCTTGTCCACAAAATCCACTGACCTCAATCCAGCTATTTATTATCCTACCATAGGACAGCAATGGTAAGAGCCCTGTTTTTGTTTGATTATGAGCAAACATGTGCCATGTTGTGCACAAATAAGGTCATTCCTTTACCTCCAGTGTAACCCAGCTTAGTAAGGGAAACACTCACTTTGCAGGGGCTGTAGTTTTGGACAGCAGAATTCCCAGTCCATGTATTCAAGGGCAGTCCAAAAAATTACAATCAGGCACTGGAGTGTAAATGAAGACAATAGATGCAGGTTTTTTGTTATTACTGCCTACTGCTGCAGGAATTAAAGGGAAATGTCCCCTAACTCATGAAATACATGCTAGAATCCTTTAGGGAATATTTTCACTAAGGAGAAAGCAGCATCCAGCTAAAATGACCATATTGCTCTTATGCCAGATTGGGATTACATCTGACCAGTTTGGAGCACACAGAGAGACTGGCCACCTTGGCTCCTGCCAGGGAAGATACAGCTTCAAAAGTATTTTGAGTAGATGTCTGCTGAATCTGTGCATCTTTCATAGTGCATTCATCAAAATCCTGGTAACGTAAGGAGTGCTTCTTGGCACCCCTTTCATGGGAACAAAGGCCAGGATTTGCCCTTTGAGGTGGACTCACACTGGAGTCACAGGCACAGCCACCCTTGAGTTTAGGTAAGCTGAGGATCAGCTTCAGGTCTCTCTGGACTCAACCACAAATACCTCTTGCTTTGTGACATACTTGAAATTTAAATCTGTCAGCAATTTAGTCCTGTGCCACGGATGGTGCTGTGGGGCGGATCCAGAAAGATGAGCCTCTTGCCAGAGCACTAAGCACTGAAGGATATGCCAGAACCATGGGGCCCTGCCTGGGGCCTGGGGTTATTTCTGTGAGCTGAAATAACCATTATTTTTCTCACCCTTCTGTCAAGTCCTCTACTCAAAGAAACCAGCTCCCAACCATTTACTTTACTGCTTCTACCTAGATGGAATTTCACAGAACACATAATTTTTCTGCTAACAAACCAGCTCTTGCTCCTTCTGCCACACTGTCGTGCAGGGGACTGTCTTGGCTCTTGTAAACCTGGCAGTGCAGCAGGGAGGCCTTTGCTCACCTTCTTGCTGCATCCCTTGGGCTGCCTGGCAGCACCATGTCCCATGGGCTCTGCCCTCAGCTGCTCTGCCAAATGGCTTCACATTTTGAAGTAGAAGAGGAAGCTGTTTCCTGCAAACAGATTATGAATTTAAATATTTCCCTGAGCTTCTGATCAAGGATTTCTAATGCACTGGGCATCAGCTTAGCCCTCTGATGAATCAAAGTCATTTTGCAAAAATGGCACCTTAGTGTTGCATATATATTGCCCCTCTACAGCTTCCCTGGTATATTTATTCAGTTTACTAGTCAGAACTAGTTTCATGCTACACTAAGCTCAGCAGGGTCAACACCTAGCCTATGAAAATCAAGCTGTCTCTTTTCTCTCTGCTTCATACATCATCATCAACCAAAGCTGGATATTAGAAAGTAGATTTTGATCCTGGAATGATTATTGCTGCTGCTGCCTGGGATATGGCAGGAAGAAAGACAAAAAGAGGAACTTTTGACTTTGCAATGGTTTGCTCCTGCAGATGTGGGGGGAAAAAAGCAGATACACTGTGGCTTGTCACATCCAGTGGGAGCACTGTGTGGACAAGGTCTAAAGGTGTCTGTGCTGAGGCTGCAGATGCTGTGATGGCTTAGTAGGGACATTCAGAAACACACCAGCACAGAGGAGCTGGAAGAACTGCAGTAGGGAAATCCCTGCCTGCACATAACACAGAGAGGAAAAAAAAAAGGAGTAAAAGACTAACTTAGGTTAGGCTTCAAACTGAAAGAGAGTCGATTTAGGTTGGATATTAAGCAGAAATTATTTACTGTGGGGGTGGTGAGGCACTGGAACAGGTAGCCCAGAAGAGATGTGGATGCCCCACACCTGGAAGTGTTCAGCGCCAGGTTGGATGGGCTTTGAGCCAGCTGGTCTAGTGGAAGGTGTGCCTACCCATAGCAAGAGGGTTGGGACAGGATGATCTTCTAGATCCCCTCCAACTCAAACCATTCTGGGTTTCTGTGATAGGCTGGTCCTGCTCAGAGCTGTCAGATTGCTCTGTGACCAGAGGAGAAAATCAGGAATTGTATCTGACTATCCAACTAAAGGCACACAATCCCTGTGTTAATTCAAACAAGTTATGCCTTTTAAATTGAAAAATGCTTTCTCCACTGATTTTCCCCTCACTCTCCCTGATTGTCTCCATTGACAGCTCTAGGACGGTGGTCTGACCACCACCTTAGATACAGCAGTGAGTATCAGGGCTGTGTTTTGAAAATGGCCAAAATTCCACAGCTTTCTGGGGGACCAAGATGCCGAAGGGCCCAGGGCATCTGGTTCTGGCAGAACCTGCCGAAGTGGGCACAGGAGCAGGGATGTGTGAGGAAGCTGAGACCAGGGACCCATACAGAGCCCCAGGCAGATTCATGCACCACTAACTGTGTGCAGGTGTAACTGACACAGTCCCTCTCTGACCCACAAACCCAGCAAAACCGAGCTTTCCTGCTTGGGATTAAACAAACTCTGAATGATCCCATGCCATTGAAGCAGGAGAGCAAGAGCTGAAACACCTCTCACCATCTGTGGAGCAGGCAGGCACAAGGGGAGGCTTATAACACACACACACACACTCTAACTTATTAAAGTTTTGCAACCATAATTAAAAGCAGGCGTTTTCATCCTGCAGCGAACACTGTGCTGCAGCCCTGGAGCTGTGCAGCTCCCCCTGCTCCCTGCCCCGCTGCTCAGCTCCACAGCACATCTCCAGTTGTCACTTTTACATATCTCTGTGTTTAACATGCAGCCAGCGCTCCTCACCTGCCTTTCACTGGAACTCAGCGTGGCCCCCCTGCTATTGATTAATTTGCGCTAATTGAAACCAGCAGTGTTTCTGCAGAAAAGAAAGATGTGTAAGTGTCAATAAATTATGGGAAATTTCACAGATTAAAGAATGCCAACTTCTGCTTGAAAATAACTCAACAAATGTTAATGGCTCCTTCCAAAGAGCCTAAATTCACTAACAGGGCTGCATGAATGGGCTCCAGTGCTCTTCTTGGATTTCAGTGACTTACAGTGATGCTCTGCCTGGGTTACACACTGAAAGACTTGGTTTTTTCCAACATAGGATTTTCTGTTTTCCAAGACAGTTTATGCATCATTGCTCTATTCTTCCTTGCCAGTGACTCAAACCAATCAGTTGAACCAAGATTTTTCAGTGCCAACAACATGGCAACTCTACTAAACTCCCAAGAAAATACACAGAGGAATTGTGGCAAGTCACGAAGCCAGCAGTGCCTGCTAGCAGCTGCTGGTAATAAACCTGCTGGAAAGCAGGTGCAGTGAGGAAAACTTCATAAATCTGGAACAAACAGCTGGGGACAAGCCTAGTTTTTACGACATGAAACTGGATTCAGGAACCTGAGGTAGGGGTAATTCAGAGCAAGATTAGATTTCTATTGCCCCAAAGCTGGGGCACAGATGGAAGGAACAGGGAGCAGCACAGTGACAAGTAACTTGCATTTTCCTTTCGCTGTGTTCTCTGCCCTGACTCCACTGCTCTCAGTTTTAAACACAACACCTTTTCTTGGTGGTTTACAAGATTTACAAGGTCAGCTTCAGGAGATGTTGCTTAACAGAAGCAGCCTCCCAGTCTCTGCAGCTCAGTGGAGAATGATTATCCTCAGGGCTTATGGATGCACAGTGGCTAAAATCCAAATGCACCAAAATTTTGCAGCTTGCTGGCAGTTGAGGATGCAGACAGCAGCAGCATCAGTGAGGGTGACAGAGTGCCTACTGATTTTCAGGTGGGAGGAGTGAATTCCCTGGGAATGAGAAGTGTTATGAGGCCTGACAGTGCCGGTGAGACTGAGGGCATGGGGGCTCAGCTGTGAGAGGTGTGTGTGGTTTGTTACAGGGTGAGGTTTAATGAAGCTCTTTTGCTCTTCATCTTTGGAGCTGTGTGAGAGAGCAGAGAGGAGGCAGGGCTTAAATGTCAGCTCTGCACTGGGGTGGGTGAATTCCCCAGCACTGGCGTTGGTGGTCAGGATGAAGTCCCTTCCTGGTGGGAGCATCTCATCAGACGTGCTGAGAGCAGCAATGAGAAATCAGGAAGTTCCTGCCGTTGGCTTGGTGGGATTAATTAACTTCAGCATTGTCGCTGTCTCCAATTAACTCCGTGGCTGCAGGCTGGGTCCTGCTGGGTTTTGGTGGAAAGGACTGAAGGGGTGGGGAAGGCTGGTGAGTGGGAGCTGTGTGGCAGGAGCAGCTCAGGGGCTCAGCTACACACAGAGACAGGGAAATGCCATGGAAGTAGATGGAAATGTGAAAGAAACATAACAATTTGAAAAGTCATGCACTTGGGTGCTACATAAGTAAGAATTTTTGCGGCACAGCCAAGGAGGGAAAGGAGGACTATCGGGGTATCTCCCGATAACTCCGAGGGTCCAGCCAGCGGAGAAATGGCTTAATAAAATAGCGAGACGGCTTCCCAGGATATGCTTTGTAAAATAAAGTTTTAATAACAGGAAAAATAATAAACGTTACAAAATGAAAAGAGATAAGCCGAGCACTGTGTACCAAGCAAAGTTACACAGGCTAAGGCACTCCCAAAAAGCCTCGTGTACCCTTATGCAGGCCCTTTAGTACTCGATGGTCTAGGTGGGCTTTTTTGGCTCTTGGCCCAATGAGAGGGACACTAGACTTTGAGGTGCACTTCTAAAGTCCTATCACTGTGTCTGTCCTGGTACTGAGCCAATTACAGCGAGCAGGCTACAGAAAATTCTAGCTTCACTTCCTTATATGGAAACACCTGCTCGGGTACAGAAATGCACGACTACATCTCACCCTGTAAAATCATATTAAAAAAAGAAAAAAAAAGAGAAATAGTTACTTTGAAAAAATTCTCACTTTTGTTCATAATTGTGATTGTGTCAATAACTTATTGTTATTTAACAATTTGGTTTATAGTTGAGCTGTAGTTTTATGGATTACAAAATTTTAAATTTGGTACTTTCTTTTTATTAGCCAATCTTTTAAATTTAATATTTAGTCTCAAATTACATATGAATCTTATTTTACTTTTTGTTTGGGGAGATTTTTTCAAGTGAACTATATTTTCTTTTTCTTCTACATAAAGATTTGACAATAACTTTTAACATACAACAACGAACAATTTTGACATGACAATAATAACTTCAAAAATTTTAACAGTGCAACTTTTATAAAACTTAAGTCTCTGCTTCAAACGTATTTCAGTGTCTATAGTGCTGGGCTGTGTCAAAATGCAGAAGTCCTCTTGAAGCTACCATCCGGGGTCATCTAGTGTCTTTGGTGTGTTCTTCTCTCCTTTCTTCTTTTGTAGTTGTGACTCAACTTCTTTTGCAGGAACTTTCTTAGAGTCTGTACCTGTGGAGACAAACAAAACCTCTCTCCCTGCCATAAAGGACAGGCTCTAAAATTTGTCTTGTTTTCAGAATTTTTATGAATATGAGAGATTAAAAAACATATATATAACTTTGTTCAACCTTTCTATAATAGAAAGCACTACACCCTTTCCCATTTTTATCTTTTAAAGAGCGTTTTTAGCTATTTGTGTGCTTTTTAACAATAGATTGGCTTTTGAATGAATTAGTTATAATATGTGGTAGATTTGATATGTTGAAAAACTTCTGTAATTTTAAGAACTGTACATTTAGGAATGAGAAATGTTTACAAGAGATGTTTTAATTGTCTTTTTTGGTCTTTTTCTCCTTTATGTGTTGAGGTAGAACATACTTTAAAAAGTGTGTGGTTAGACAAGTGAATTTGTTTGAATTGTTTAAATGGTTGATATTGCATGATACTTGTTTTTAATTTTGAGGGTTAACTTTTGCTGCTATTGATGGTGTAGTTAGTGTTTGGTAGTTTGGGCATGGTTGCACAATTGTCTTAATTTGACTTTGAGATGTATGCGACACTTTTTACAAGAGCTGATGTATTTTGATGTATGGTTAAAAGTTTGCTGTTACCTTGCTATTTGCTATAAAACTTAGGAGTTTAGTGTTTGCTTTAACATGTGACACAATACAGTTGCTGTTGAGAAAAAAGGAAAAAGATTAGTATTTTAATGTGAATTTTACAATTGATTAGAACTTTTTCTTGAGAGGTTTTCGCTCCCTCTACCAAACTTGCAACATAAAAATTTGTAAACATAAAATATGAACTTTGAAAAACATGTAGACAGTTGTTCTTTTTTGGTTTTGAGATATAGTTTTTAGACTTTCTTAAAATCTTTTTTTTTTTTTTTTTTTTTTTTTTTTTTTTTTTTTTTTTTGGTGTTAGGATTTTACTACATGGTTATGAGATTTTAGATTTTCTTGACTTATTTATAAAACGAATTGTTTTTAGAGGAGTATGAATTTTGAAAGGTTTTCAATTTAATTATAGAGATGAATTTAATAATTTTTTTTGTAATATTTATACGGGCTATTTTTAAAAACTTTTGAATTTTGAATTAACTATTTCAATTAAAGATATGAGCAAGCAAAATATTTTTGCAGAATCTTTTCCTGTAAAGGAAAATTATTTAGGAATTCGCTTTTATAATTAGTTTGGAATATAAATTTTTTGGGCAAATTATTACAATCTTCTTGCTTAATTGACAAAACAGAAAAGAAAAACCTTTTGTCTTAATGAAAAAATTAACTTATAAAGTTCTGGGTTTCTTGTTAAAACTGTAAAATAAAAGAATAGGTCAGGGTTTTAAGGTATTTTGAGCCTGCTGCTTTGGTGGATTCTTGTGGTGGTTTTCATGACAGTCTTCTTTTGGACGAAGTCTACTTTGTATCTTGGCTGCTGGAATTGAACTGTTAGCTGTCTCTGTTCTGTTTTCTTGGAGGGTTTTAGACGATGATAAACTTTCACTGCTTCAGTCTTGCTCTGTCCTTGTTTTTGTTTTGTTTTGGTCTCTTGTCGCCAGAGCCGGGCTGGCTCTGGGGTGCTGGTTTCTTTCCTTATGTTGTGCCAGGGATCTATGCTGGCTGATGAATCCTCTGAATCATCAGAGAAACTGCAGGACGTGTGGGAAACCTTCTGATTTTTCATCGGAGTTTGTTTACATTTCTCCGGCATGGGCGCCGCCATCTTGGGGAGGGCAAGTTCCGGGATGTCACATCCGGTTCCCACGCTCGTCACAGCCAGGGCGTGTCTGTCCAGGCTGTGGGTGGCAACCCGGGGCGGTGCCCGAGGCTTGGGACTGCCCATGGAGGGGGAGCCTCCCGTGCTGGAGTGGGAGGAGCTGAGCGACACATCAGATGGTTCGTGCCGCAGCGTCGGGCTGTACTGAGGCCGCCCACCTGGAGCTAAAGTTTCTGCCTCAGAGATGGGGAGAATTCCACGTTTTTCTTTGTTCTGTGAGCCCGCGCTTTCAGGGCTTTGTTCAAAACTCGCGCGCTCAAAATTAACGGACCGGGATCGCCCGAATCTCGTACTGGGTGACTGAGGGGGTGGGGAGGGCGGTTGGAATGGAATCTTTGCCTGCTTGGCCACGGCTGGCACAGGTCCCACTCCGGGGGACTGAGGACGGTTCGGGGGAGGGCTTTGAGCCCTTCCCTGCCTGCTTCTCGGGAGTAAATCAAACCGGTTTTTTCTGGGACTTGGGGCATCAGAACTTGGATTTTTATCTTCATGTCTAAGGTGAGCAGGAGCCTTTTTGCATTTTACTTTCTGGGCTCCTTTTTTATGGTTGCTTTTAGAGGCTTTTCCCAAGGTTTCTCTTTCTGCAGTTTCAAGTGTTTTTTCACTGCTGAGCCTTTCGCCTTCTTCTGTTACAAAGTCTAACACAGTTTTAAAGATGGGTCTTAATTTTAACACAGATTTTTTCTTTGAATTATACAACTTCAATGTCCCAAAATTCCACTGTTACTGTTTCAGCTGTATTAGTGTCCGGATACTTTTTATAGACCCATTTCACAAGTTTTTTAAGTTCTTTCCTCTCAAACTTATAGTCTTGAATAGTCAGTTTATAATTAAAATAACAAAAGGTGTCTCGCTGTTCTACGGATTGCCGGGTCCCCATTGTCACTCACCAGAATGGCTCTTGTGATCTCCCGGCTGCTCTTGGTTGTCTCCGACTCTCTCAGGTCACTCGGTGATTAGCTGTTCTGTCTCCAGCTCTGCTAGACTGTAGCTTCTCTCTTCTAAAGAGTAATCCACCTTGTACCAGAATCGGTGTCCGGCAAAGACCCCCTCTCACCGGTATAGGGGTTCAGTCAAAAGGCTCCCTCTCAGCCTTTTTGACCCAAAAATGTGGTTTTATTTTCACGACCAAAAAAACCACCACGAGCTCGCTTTTAAAAAAACGAAACCGAGAGCAAAATGGCCTAGCTGAACGTGAGGGCTCTCTGTCAGCAAACTTCGATTCAGTTACTCTAATGTAGGGTCCCTGTTCGAAGGTGCCATTTATCGGGGTATCTCCCGATAACTCCGAGGGTCCAGCCAGCGGAGAAATGGCTTAATAAAATAGCGAGACGGCTTCCCAGGATATGCTTTGTAAAATAAAGTTTTAATAACAGGAAAAATAATAAACGTTACAAAATGAAAAGAGATAAGCCGAGCACTGTGTACCAAGCAAAGTTACACAGGCTAAGGCACTCCCAAAAAGCCTCGTGTACCCTTATGCAGGCCCTTTAGTACTCGATGGTCTAGGTGGGCTTTTTTGGCTCTTGGCCCAATGAGAGGGACACTAGACTTTGAGGTGCACTTCTAAAGTCCTATCACTGTGTCTGTCCTGGTACTGAGCCAATTACAGCGAGCAGGCTACAGAAAATTCTAGCTTCACTTCCTTATATGGAAACACCTGCTCGGGTACAGAAATGCACGACTACAGAGGACCCCTGTCCTTTGTAAATCTTCCTGTTGAAAGACTCATTTACTAGTCATCCATGATAGAAGAAATGTCATCAGAACAGTGTTTTCATGAGAAAAGGGAAGAATTGATGCCAAAGCAGTAGTAAGGATGTGTTTGGGATATTTTGTACAGTTTATGATTACTCACCGTCAAGACAAAAGGCACTGAGAAAAGATGTCTGTTAGTCTGGTATGATGGACTTCATCCTCTGATCTCTAGACTCCTGGGGTCAAAAAGTCCATAGAACTTAAAAATGTCCCCAAAAGCATTATTTGATTTCAGAACTGGCTTGCCACATGGACCAAGGACAGAGACAGGTGCTCTGTGGCTCACACTTCATTTCACTGCTGCTAAGGAATATATATTTGGTCTGGTACATACCTTAGGCTGCAGTAAATTAATCTCCAATAGTCCATCTCAATTACTGTCACCCATAATGACCACTATCTCAAGATGTAAAGCAATTTATAAAATTGAGGTATGATTTAGCATTACTTGACATAGGAAACTTAGCTTGTTGTTTGTTGCAGGAAAGACAAGAAAACAAGATTGACAGTTCCAGATATGTTCAAAGAGCCTTAATCCACAAGTATTTTATACCACCCCCTGCCTGGTTTGGTTCAAAACTCCAGAAGCTACACTCAAGAATCCAATTTGTGGAAACTGTGGAGTCCTTTTGTGACCAATCCTGTACCAACTGTAGGAAGGTGGAGAATTTTGCACCGAGATACCCAGAAATCAGGAATGGGATTAATTTCATATTCTTATTCAGAGAACTAATCTGCTCATCATAGGCTTATTTTACAGACTAGAAAGAATAATAGACTTTTTAAAGTGCAGTTCATCTCATGCTATTACAGACATTAGGCTCACTGCCTGTGTCTGTCCTTGGCTGTAACTGGAGCCTGGGGTGTCCAGCTCAAATGGAAATATCTGCCTCAAAGAAGTGAGATGAATCCAACCCCTTGCATTAAGAAACAGAGGGTTATACTTTTGCTTTCCTCTCCAAGACAGACAATCCTTTCAGGATGTTCCTATTCTGAGTTGCTCAGCATTTTTCTAGACAGGTGTCTTTGTTTTTCTCCATGGTGTTTCAGGACTCTCTATCCAAGCACATGCTCATTGTGCCTGTCTGGCTGCTTGCCATGGGCTGACAGGTTATCTCATGGCTGGCATGGGTGCTGTGCCCTTTCGTCACTTGCCCAGCTCTTGGGAAAGAAGATCTGAACTCTCTGGCAGAGAGGGAGGAAGGCATGGCCCATGGAAGGATAATGGTCATTCAATCCAGTAAGCGGCAGAGCTGGGCAAAGGCCTCAACTTCTGACCTTCAGACTGTGATCTCTGTCCAGACCAGGCAATGATGTACTTGTAGCTGAGCTGGGAGAAGGGACAGAAGTCTCTGGCAAGTAAAGTGTATGGGGAAACTCACAGGAAAGAAACTACAATATCACAGTCATTGAGTTGGGGGTGAGGTGTTAAACCAGGGTCATTTGAACTGGGCACCTTCATGTTCAAAACAAAGCACATGCTCTTCTTTTCCTTGGGATACACACACTTGGGAGACTTGTCACTTTAAGTGGATTGTTTCAGAAGGCAGTGTGAATGAGGTATTTTTCAACCTCTCCCCAGGTCAGTAAGTCAGGATCTTGCCCCTCATACCAAATCCTAAGTGATCGTACTTACCTCAGCTCTGAAAGACTGCAAGGTACCAGCAGAGCAGAGGTAGGAGAAATGACATGGAAGAGCCCTGGGGAAAGCTCAGATGTGAGGTTAAAGAGCAGCTTGGTCACTCTCTACACTGACCCATTCTGAAAGGAGTTCAGAGTTCAAACCAGAGGGGCAGAAGTTTGTGTCAGAGGAGAGCAAATTTTGTGCTGAGCAATTTAAGTGGATGAAGACACACTAAAGCGGGTCCCTGAGATGGAACACCAAGAACTGGAACTGCAGATGCTGACACTGGTCAGATGGGAAACACAAGGGGAAGTGGCCTGAACCTTGCACAGAACCCACCATCCCACACAATTAGTCCCCTGGGAGTTCTACATCCACTCACAAAGGTTTCAAACAAAAGAGAGAGCTGTACCGGCATAAAACCCAGTTCCATTATGCATGGGCTGTTGATTTCCCTTTATTGCCAGCTCCTCTGGATTCATATCAGGAAGTCTGGAAGCTGCACATCCCTAATGAAAAGCAGAAGATATTCATTCTTAAATCTGAACTGTTCAAATGCTAGCAGATTTCAAGGTCTGTTTCAGTGATCCCCAGGCAGCAAAACCAAGACAATACAAACGGTGATGGAGCAGCTCTGGCTGAGGCTGGTGATACAAAACTTCCACTGGATCTGCTTTTTGCTGTGTCCAAGGCTGCTGACTCACCTGAAGAGGCAACTTCTGCTCTCACAGACTGACAGTGGCTGCTTAATCTGTTCTCATCTCCTGAGTTTAGGTGGAAGCTCAGTACAATCAGACATTCTTTCCATGACAGGAAAAGCCTTCTCTTTCTTGAAGTGGTCACTTGGAAACACATCTTCCATGGACCTCTGCAACACCGGATCTTAGACTATGCCATTAAAGTCATATTTCGTGCAAGGCTGCGGGTAATCTGCAGTAATTCACAAGAAAGTTGGGTATTTAAAGATATTCCACTACCATACTTTTCAGAACAACTATATTACTGCATTAAAACGTGCCTGAATATCAAATCACCCATGCTGAAAACAGACTAATCTCAAACTCAGGGAAGATAAAACGCAAATAAAAATTATTATTTACGTCTAACTGCACAATACAGTGGCAGGTGAAGAAAGCAAGAAAAAGCTACTCTATCCGTTAACACAAAGATCAGATCTACAAAGGCTTTTTCTTTCTCCATGTACTTAAGTTTCTCTCAGCTGGCACTACTGACTCTCTGGATCCACTGCAAGGAGGTGCTGGTGCAGCTTCTCCAAAAGTGGGACTTCTGGGAAAACTTAATGGCTGCACAATCCAGACAGGCAAATCTAGAGAGCACCAACAGACAGTTTCAATACTCCCCTGTCTCTGCACACTGGGATCTTTGTTCATGAAATGCCTCTTATTTTAAACTAAAACACTGCCTATTATCTCGTCTCCAGATGCATCAGAACAATGTTTTTCAGCAAAGCTGTAATCAAGAGTGTGATACTTCTCCAGGCCTCATAGCTCTCTCTATTGCTGGAAAATTGGGGGTTGCTTTTTAAGCTACAGACTGAAAGAAGCAAGGGATATATTTCCACTTATCCCATCAGGAACATTTTAGGCCTAAGCTGCATCAGGAGAAATACTTGGAGGTTTCTTAAATTTTCAAGATACCTTCCCTTAATTCATCATGAAATTTATTTTCGTGATAAATCAGGAAAGTCAGTTTGTCTTGTAAATATGCAGATGAAACCCTGGTGGGCTGAGAGAAGAGGAGAGAGGCATGAAAGATGACTGCCTTGGGTCCACTAAGGAGAGGTGAGCTGAGCTGACAAGGTGCTGAGCTGACCAGAAATCGGATGACCACATCAGGATGGCGCTGGGCCAGAGCTAATACACCATGCTGACAGCCTGGGTTTGTTTAGCTGCTTGGGCTCCACACCATGGTACTGCAGTGTGTGCTGGTCAGCCTGGAGAGGGGGCAGAACAAACTTGCCTTAGTGGGGCTGGGTGTACCTGCAGCCTTTCTCTCCTTCCCACCACTCACTCAGTCTGGAGGGAGTGAACAAAGTGTCTCATTTTCCTCCCCATGTTCTTGCCAGGAGACTTGAAAACTGACCGTCTTTCCATTTATGCTCTGCAGAAGTTTGATCTTAATGCATAAGCAAATATGTGCAAGAATATCCTCCCCATCTCCTCAGCACCCAGCCTAATGCTCCAGGAGTCAGTACTCAATAACTGCAGAGCAGCATGGCAGGGTTAGAGGTCAGACATCCCTCACCACTCATGGAAAAAAGGAAACGCATCCTGGCTGCCCATGTGTGAATCTCCAGGCCTGCACTGGAAAGGCACCTGAGGTGGGTGGCTTTATAAAGATTTAACCACACCTCATGGTGACTCAAGCTGGTTGAGCAGTGTGCTACTCACCGCCAAAGGCATTAACAAAAGTACAAAAAGCATGGCTTTTTTCTAAATTCAGTATTTTTAAGGAAATACGAAGCCTGAAAGATCATATTCACAAGCAGTGATATTTCATATTAATAATGTCCCTGTGGTATCTCATACTAGTCAGATTTGAACCACTCCAGGCTTTCTCTGTCTTTGTAAGTGGGACCTCCTGCTCATGCTCCTTCTCTGAGGATTTCCTCCCTGAAGAGGTGGGCAGTGCCCCCAGCACCTCTCCCATGCCCACCACCAAGGAGGCAGCAGATTTAGGGCATTCAGTCCACGGTGGGGAATGAGAATAAGAATTGCTCTGACAAAATCCCCTGTGTGGCAGCATTTCCAAATCAAAGTATTTTAACAGAGACAAAAACACACACATTGGGGATCGGATTTTTTTTTTGGCTGAAGTATTTAGGGTTTCCATCAAAATGTTTTCATTTTTTAATATTTGTTTTTCTGAGGAATAATTGAAGTTTTTGCTGTGAAGCAGATACTTCACACAATAAACATGTCTTTTTTCAAAAAAACACCAAAACAGATTAGAGGGAAAATTTTCAACCATCTGTCTGGCTGAAGGACCACTGAAGAGGGAATACTAAGGGTTTATGCAGATTTTTTTGCAACTCTTTGAGACTCATTAAAAACCAGAAGCTTTGACTCATGTGAAAAAAGGTGAAGGACAAAGAAGGGAAAGCAAAACAACAGGGTCAAGTGAAATGGCACAGTCAAAGTAGTTCTGAAATAATGATGAAAACTTTGAGTAGCCATTTTCTCTATTTCCATTGTGTTTTTCCACAGGCAGCGATGAGGTGTTGCAGACTCTCCCTGAGCAGAGAAAGGGCTGCATTGGCACACTGCTGTGGAAAGGTACCTTTTTCCATCAACCCTTCTCTAATCCCCTGGGCTGTCTGTGCAGCACGGTGCCCTTCGGCAGCAAACACCACGCCCGTGCCTGGCCCCGGCAGCTCTGCAGAAAGCTCCGGAGCTGCAGAGCCCTGTGCTGGTCCAGGTGTGCACATCCCGGAGGGGAGCAGCAGCCACTGGCGGCTCCCCCATGGCTGGAGCCGAGGCGCTGATTATCATCACGCAGGGAAAGGATCAGCTCACCAGGGGCTTCTTTCTCTGCACAGCTAAGGAGCTTAGTGCAACAGAGGTTAGCTGGATTCCAAGCAGAGCAGCCAACCCTGCTGGCAATGAGGGCTCCCCTCTCCTCCCCTCCTGGGAATCACCCCCTCTTTCAGCATAAATCCTTAGCTCTGGACCCAGAGGCAGTGGGTGAAATATTGGTGGACTCTCCTCCACCCTCTCCATCAGGCAGCCTTATGTGGTTTAGCCCTTTCAAAAAAATAAAAAAGAGGAGAGGGAATCACTAAACATTTTCTATTTCAAAACAGATTTCATCTTCCTTAGAAAGTAATACTGCCTCCAGCCATGTGTAACTTATTTTTTATCCAACAGAGTATATGGGCTTATAACTAGATCCTGATAGGAACCCAGGTTTAAAACATTATTCACAGCAGGTTATTTGATCTTTATTTGCTGAATGCACTCAGCTGAATCCCTATCTCCAAACAATATGAGAAATAAAATGCCGGGCATGCTTCATTGGCCAGCCAGCTCATCTTGATTTGCAGAGATGGCTACATCCCTCTCAGCAGTTTCAGAGATGTGCCATATCCCAGGCCCTGAGAGGCAGTTTTCCCTTCCTCTTCCCCCACCCAAACACTTATCATTTCTTATTTTTCTTCTTCCCCCCATTAGAAGCTTTAGAAAAAAAGACTTCAGACCAGACCTTTCCTCTCCCTTCACCATGATTTCTGGGAAATTGTGCTTCACACTGCATATTTGTGGATACTCATATAAAATCACTTGCCATCTGCTGTTGTAGAGAAGGTCAGATGCTGATAACCTGCTCAGGAAGCCACAGGATTTGGTGATGAGACTGGTCACCTGCAGAAAGGTGGGCTGGAGGAGCCTGTGAGACTCTGGCAAAATTACTGATACTTCATTTTATTAATAGAACTGCTGTGACACATCTCAGTGCTGACCTTGTCTCTCCCACACCAACTTTGCTGCAGCTTCAAGCTGTGTCACAGTTAAAGGTGGACTTGGACATCACAGGTGACCACTGGGATTGCTTTTTTCAAGAAAACCCCTGATGGGTACAAACTGGATTAATTGCCAAGCAGGATGGATAAGGCTTTGCGGTCCTGAAAGGGAAGCCAGAGCAGCTTGGGGAGAGAGGCCATGCTGCACACAAGGAGGTCAGGTTCTTCATTCCCTTTGACTTTTGATGAGATATGCCTTTGAAAATCCTCTCTCACATATCCTAAAATAAAAGTCTTGTGTTTCCAGGCCAGATCCCAAGCACAAAATATATTTCAGAAACTTCAGCATGGAGGGTTCTGCTGTAGCAGGGCTCTGGGAATAGCCAGCAAGTCCTTGATGGACATCCCAGAATCAGGATGATGTCATTAAACTGGCCAGCTTTCTGCACTGCTATTGCAGATACAGCAGGACAGGGCCACTTCTCACATGAATATCATATAGCTCTAATGTTTCCTTCCCTGGGATGTGTTTCAAAGCCTATCTGCCCATCACAGCTACCTCCTTCTTCTTCCCTTTCAAGACATGTCAAGAGGCCATCCTGCTGCTAGGCAGTGTGTAGTTTATGCTCATTTTCCCTAGGTAAGGGCAGAGCAGTGTCACTGACCCAGCTGAATGTTTCTTCACAAAAACACGAATTAAAGCCACCCCCTGTTGTCAGTAACCCACTGGCTGTGCAGTGTGGAGGATTTGTCCCTGTCCTCGTGCCTGTACAGCCTGGGAGTGTCACCGAGGCCGCACGGATGTGGCAGCAACTGGGACAGCTCAGCCTGGGCTCTGCGGTCTGAGGGCAAGCACTCAGGTTCTGTGTGGTTCTCTGGGGAGGAAGGGGGAGATATGAGGAGGCAAGAATTAAATGTCCCGCTTTTCTTTCCCAGTAATTAACCCTGGAAAAGAGAAGAGAAAAAAAAAAGAAACAGCAGTCAGAGATGCAGCTTTGCATGGCTGGATTAGAGTTACAGTTGGCCTATCCCCTTGGGAACACTACTCTGCTATTAATAAAAAGATAAACAAGCCCTTTTATTTATTTCTTTTCCCTTCTCTCCCCAAGCCCTTTGATTTCTCTTTTCCTGCTTGAGGGGGTCCTGCTCCCTTCCATCAGCTCTGCATAAGGAGTTTGAAGAGGGAGTGTTTGCGAGAGGCTGCCTGGGAAAGACAAAAATCAAGGGTGAAGGGAGTGTGGGGAAGAAGAAAGTGGGTGAAAATTATTTTAACCATTTCTAGCAATCACATCACCTCTTGGGACTGGCAGAAACAATGCCCTTTATTTATTCCTCTTGAGCTGATGCAGCTGCAGGTGTCATTCCCACAGGCTTCCTCTAGATCCCTGAGGCCACCCCATCCTGCCAGGTACCTGTCTGTCCCTCTCCACCCCTGGGGGCAGCTGTCTGGAGCCCCTTGCTGAGACAGAGACAGCCTGCTGGCTTCACTGGGTCCCCTGTGGGAATAGGGGCTGTCAGGCAGGGCGTGGGGGGGAGAGTTACCCACTGAGAAAAAGCTAATTGCTGCTCTCAGGCAAGGGGCTGGTTTATCTAAACCATCAGCAGAGTGCAACTGATCTCAGCAGCTCACCAAGAGGAAAAACACATCAGGTTATTTGCCTTAGAAGGGATATTTGCCAATTTTATGGGCAGAAATGGGTATGGATTAAAGTGTGGTAATTCTGTGGTGATTCTTTATACAAATTAGGCATTCAGCTGAAACACTGGTCTTAAAAAAAATTAAATACCTGAAAAATACTTCCTAAAGCTTCAGAATAAGTGATGAAAGCTATTTTCCCAGCTTCTTCTTTCAGCCTTAGAATGGGGAAAAAGTAGATTAAATGGCATACACACATCTGGGCACTACTTGTGTGCATTTTGGGGGGGATCATCTCATCAGTATCTCCATATATTATCTGAGAAAAATTTGCTTACTGAAGGGACAGGAATGATTTGAAGAAGTTCAGAGCTTGGTGTGTTACTGTTTATTGCTCCAGAGACACTCAGACTTTGCACAACAAGCATCAGTCATCAGCATGGGGGTACCCACGTTACAAGTTGTCCCTGTGCTCTGCGTGTCCCCTTGGAGAGCTTGCAGAAAAGGAGGAGAAGGAGATGCCTCAGTGCTGCCATGGGATCACTCACCCTGGCCATGCAATCCCCCTTGCCCAGCCCGAGTATCAGCCTGACATGCTTTTTGCTGGTAAAAGCAGAGTTGTAGGGCAGTGAGGAATGGAGAGTAAGGAAACTGAACTGCCAAGCCACTACAGGAATATCCTTGAGTCTCAACCCAGACACAAGGCCAAGCACTGCTTCCTCAGGGACCTTCATCTCCTGAACCATCCCTCCAGTCTTTCCATCAGTGTGCTGAATTTTTCGTTGAAAGTTTTGTAAATAGAAGCCCTTTTTGCCTTTTTTTTTCCTTTTCTTTTCGTTTCTTTTCTCTTTTCTTTTCTTTTCTTTTCTTTTCTTTTCTTTTCTTTTCTTTTCTTTTCTTTTCTTTCTTTTCTTTTCTTTTCTTTTCTTTTCTTTTCTTTTCTTTTCTTTTCTTTTCTTTTCTTTTCTTTTCTTTTCTTTTCTTTTCTTTTCTTTTCTTTTCTCCTTTCCTTTCCTTTCCTTTCCTTTCCTTTCCTTTCCTTTCCTTCCTTTCCTTTCCTTTCCTTTCCTTTCCTTTCCTTTCCTTTCCTTTCCTTTTCCTTTCCTTTCCTTTCCTTTCCTTTCCTTTCCTTTCCTTTCCTTTCCTTTCCTTTCCTTTCCTTTCCTTTCCTTTCCTTTCCTTCTTTCCTTTCCTTTCCTTTCCTTTCCTTTCCTTTCCTTTCCTTTCCTTTCCTTTCCTTTCCTTTCCTTTCCTTTCCTTTCCTTTCCTTCCTTTCCTTTCCTTTCCTTTCCTTTTTTTTTTTCCTCAGCAAGCGTGGGGCAGGGAAATGAGAGCAGAGGTGTGGGGCAGGGAAGTGATAGCAGAGGCCGGCACTGCAGTCAGGGTGCTAATGGCCACATCAACTGGAAAGGGGCAGCCAAAGCAGGATGTGTAAAACCCCACCCAGGCTGCCCTTTAATTTGTTGTTACATGGAGTGGAAGATTTGAAAGCGTATTTCTGGGTAATTAATTCAAAGAGTGATTCTAATGGCTAATGCTGTCAGTTTTGACTGCAAGGGAGTTCTGGGGCTGGAGCAGGCAGTGAAGGGAAAGGAAAATGCTTGGAGGTCACAGGCAGATGTTAAAATATTTTGACAGCCCACATCCAAGAGGCTAACTTAATGAAAGCCTTTGGCCAGCACCTTCCAAGATGTCTGAAACTGAATCCATTTATTTTTCTCCAGAATAGCATGCATGGCTTGGACCGTGGCTTGTCCATAAATCACCATTCTCCATTTGGTCAGCAACCATCAATCATTCTCAGACCCCACCAGCCTGCTCTCTGTGCCACTGCAGAAACATCAGTAAGAGGGATTTGGTGTCTCTTGAATTTACCTCCTCAATTTTCAGTGACATGCAGGATAAGCTCTGCCTTTATCTCTACTGATTATTAAAGCCAGTGAGCAAAGGTCCTGCACCTGTGTATGGAAATATAACTGCTCCATGGTGCTGGGAAAGGAAATTAGGGAGCTCTATTCATGGTGTTATTATCTTGCTTGGAAGGATTTAATCAAACCACTGCCGTGCTGAAGAGGATGTCCACAGCCTGGGAGTTTGGTTCCTCCCAAACTGCATATCCCTGTGGCATTTACTAAACTCCTCCAGCCTACCCCAGTGGGCTTGGAGTCCAATAGCATTTGCAAAGGATTTCCTGGGGACCATTCTGCTGAGGTTTTTCAAACGATTTCATCAGGGAGCTGGAAAGGCACAGCTCCTGGCAGTCGTGTTCACTGGCTTTCACTGCTTTTTTCTTTGTGCTTCAGAGAGCACTCAGGGTAAACACACAGGGAATGAAAACTTGTGAATGTGGAAAATAGCTGGGAGAATATTTGATTCAAGTTTACATTTTGAAATAAGGTTTGGGTGAAGTCTGCTCCTTTTGGCCTCCTTTGGCTGTTTCCAGAAATTAATGCAGTTCCTGCTACATATCAGCTCATCACTTCAGCATCTACCATTGCTATACTTCTTGCAATAGAATCATCCATCCTTCATTTCATGTTCTTACCTTTTGTGCAAGACTCTAATGCTTGGAAAACCTTTTTCCAGCCCAGACCTGGGATGGCTGCACTTCAGGATGGATGAAAGAATGCCCTGTGCCTGTAAGGCTTGCAGATGCAGTCACAGACATTGATTAGACCAAAGCTGGCAAATTTCCACTCCAATTCACTGCATTCATTTTATTAATCTCTCTAAAAAGCACAAGAGACAGACATCCACATGCAGACATGGACATCTACACAATTACAGGTGCCAATATGTGTGGTACATTCCAACACAGAATTTAGAGCAGAGCCTCACTATCCTGGGGCTCCTGGAGTTTGAGTACTGGGCTTGTGGGTGATGGCACAAGACACCACTTTCCTCTGCATGTGTTCTCAGGAACTGTGCATCACTGAAACACAAGTATGGCCCTAGAGAAATGCAAACCCATCTACCAAGAAGATGCACAATTGCATCCTTGGTTTATGGGCACTGTCACTCCAGAGATTATTTGGTGCTTGCTCTGCTGGCTGATCCAGCTGTATTTGGACATGCACCTGGACTTACTGCAGGGCTAAATTAAGGAAAAGTCTTTTGAGTCCAAAAATAACTAGGACTACTGGTCATATCACTATATTTTATTTATTTATTCATTCCAGTTGTGCTGCATACATTCAGTCTGTCTGAACACATTTTTCATTAAGCAGTTCTCCAGGATGGCAAATGAATCTACACACACACAATCAAGCCATTGCTTGCACAATATCCTTCTCCAGCACTCCAGAAAAATCAGTAAGTAGCATTTCTGGATCTGCAGCAGTCATCAGGCCCTCTTTGCCAGCAGTAAAGTGCTCTCACCCCCTGCCCTAACCGAGGGATGCAGGAGACAGAAGGCAGATGCAGCCTTCACATTCCCCTCTGACCACCTGCCAAAATTCCCTTCTCCCGTGAGAACAGCAGAGAGGGCAAAGTCGAGATGTGCAGGGAGGGCACTGTCAGGGTGCACATTCTGCGTCGTTGGCTGGCACAAGCTGCCCTTCCTTCAAGCTCTGCTGCTGCTCAGCCCTGCACAGAAGGTGGCTCCAGCAGCCCTTGCCACCTCCCTTGGTACTTTGGACACTGAGCGCTGCATGAGCAATGAAGCCAAGGTGCTTTGGAGTGAGTAGGAACAGGTCTCCTCTCTCTCGGACAGAGCCTTGCTCTCACTGGTAATAAAAAGGAGAGATTTCTGTTTAGCACTTTATTGTTAAGGAACATGGGACAGCTGTGAAAGATTTTTCCCTCCGTGCTCTTTCTTCTCCACTTCTGCGAAGCCAGAGAAAACTTGCCTTTGTAATAAATATGGTGGCATTTATAACACCTTGCTGAAGAAGGGTGTGAAAGCACATGGCAGGTTTTGCAAGTGTCCATTAAGCTCATCAAGTACACGCTGTACTTCTGTGTTAACTCACATCCAAGTTTTCCATGGCAATGATGTGAGTGCAGATACTGTCAAGCAGAAGTGCCCCAGGATCAGAGCCAGGCTAGCAAAGCTGGGTTTTCCTGATAGGGGGAGCAGAACAAGAAGGGCAACTTTGGTTTGTTGCAGCCCCCAAATATTTCTGGGGCTTTGTCTTGTGCTGCAGAAGTCTCTCAGATTTGTTTATTCCTATGAAATTTCTTTCATCTTGGGTAGCATCTCACAGCATCATCTCCTGAATGATGTGAGTTGTGGTAAAGCTGAGGGCTGGGGAGCATATCCTCTCATGGTGAGAAGGAGTCACAGACCAAATTAAAGAAACTAAAAGGGCAGACAGTTACTCTCAGAGCACCAAAATCACCCAAATAGCTGCTAGGGGAAGGGGGACTGTGGGGTGTACAGAGTCTGGTATTTCATACGCACAGCACACTCAATGATCAGCATAAGGGGAAGAGCACCTAGTAATAGAGTTTCAAAATAATTTTAATGTTTTCTGACTAATTTTTCATTTGGATACTTCTACAGCTATTTATAACATTTCATCAGACTGTGTTAGTCTCTTTATATTCTTTTTACCCCCTGGAGAAACTGAGGCACAGAGCAATGGCATGACCCAGATAGGGTGATCTGACAAAATGTTGTATTTTCTTGTATTTTCCCAATCCCCAAAACCCAAAACTTGGGAGCTTTTAGCTGCTTTTGGGCAGGCAGGTGAGGGAGGGTAGGTATCAGCAAAAAACGGCAGCATGGCTGTTAACTCCAGTGCCTTCAGAAATAACCCTTCATCCTGGTGCCTGGCAGAGCAGTTCTCCTCACTCATTAATGTGCTTGCTTAAAACCATTGTCCTTAAACTTCCACCAGTGCTGAAGTTAATGTACTGCCCTTTGCCACCTCGCATGAGACTGTGCTGTGGAAAGCTCTGTTGGGCTGATTCCTGTCAAGGCTGTATAATCAGAGATGGGAAAAACTTGAGAAGTGGCTCTTAGAAGGTACCTCCTGGGGTGAGAGCAACTTCTTTTTATGTTGCAAAAATACAGTATTTTTACAGAAAGGAGAAAGTTGCCTGCAAAACTTCTACAACTTGAAAATTACTTCAGGCTCTCTGTGAAATCCCCACACTTTCGCTGATGAGAGGATAAAATACCAGATATCTGCTCAGAATGAACAGGGGAAAGAGGGAGAAAAAGCCACCTCCACTGCTACAGCATAGAAATGCTTTAGAAAGGGCCAGATTTACTTCAGCTTGAGGATGGATAAAATGCTGGTGTTGTCCCAGATCCTAAGAGCAGCTCCTAATCTATGATTAGAATGACTAATCTCAGTTTCTCACCCACATGATTCATCCTGCTAAGGATGGGCCTGCCAGCCAGTGTCTGTTAGGCCAGCTCTGAGCCAGATCTAAGCAGGTGCAGTTGAGCTGCCTGGTGCCCTCCTGAGATGTGCCCAGATCTGGCAGACACTGGGACAGTGACAGTGCTTTTGGCTGGGGTGAAGAGGTGCAGCCTGGTGCCTTTGGAGCAGTGGAAGGGCAGTGTTCCAGTGGCACAATGAATCCAATAACTGTGATAAAGCCCAGAGGTCCTATTTAAAGCCAAAATTCAAATGGACCTTGTCTTCATAAGGGTCTGATCTTAACCCCATTCCACAAAACCTCCAAATCCCAAATATGTCACAGTTCAGTCATGGTAGCAGTGAGGTTGCTTGAGCAACATTCACTTCTTGGTATTCACTTCCTGGTATTGAATTTTGTTACCCAAATAAAATTGCAATCTATAAATATCTTAGCACCTGACCCAGATGCTAAACAGAATACCCCTTTATTCAGTCACTCATGTGCCCCTGTTTCACGGGTTCTTGGCTCGGATTACCTCTGGACCTCTGCTGGCAGGATGAGAAGAGCCTCGGTCCAAAGGAGTTTCCAGCTGCCTCAGCCTTGTCCCACCAGAGTCACCAGAAGCTGATGCCTTAAGGGCTGAAACAGAGGCTAGACAGAGTTACAAGAATAAAGTGAATATTAGAGGCCTTCAAGGCCACACCCTGGCAGCACCAGAGACAGCAGTGGGTATGTATGCCCGGATGGCTCCAGGATGGAAGCGAAAGAGGACTAGTCATGAGATCTCCCCCCTTTTATAAGTTTCAGTCCATTTGCATACAATGGTCCACTGTCCAATCAACAACTCCAAATCACAATGTTTCATCCTTCCTGCTTGCCTTCTTTCTTCCACGTTGTTTATTCTCTGGGCCTGGAGCTCAAAGAGAGTGTCCTTGAGGAAAGTGAGTTCCCTGCTAGGACCAGACTGCCCTGCCTCCATCACCCTGTGACAAGATCCCAGCACCACTTAATACAAAGGTAAAAGCCACCCACCAAAACAAGACAGAAAAACCCCAAACCTAAGGCATCAGTATGGTGAGGAGAGCATGGGGCTGAGTTTGGAGAGCCACATCTGCAGGGGGAGTCATGCTGCAGGTGATGAGCTAGGATTGGTTCTTGGGAGTGGGGGGAAAGGGCTGCAGGTCAGGAAGGAGGTTCCTGGAACAGCTTCCCAAGAGACTGGGAAATGGGAAAACAGTGGAGCACAGGTTGGAATTATGCCATGCTGGCAAAGCTCTCTGGAGTGCTGGGGATGGAGCAGCAGAGAATGATTTTGGCCAAGCTTTAGCATCTGCTAGAAGTGGTGCATGTGTGAGGGCTGGATAACCAAGGCTTTGGCAGGTGGAGGGATAAAAAGGAGCTTTTCTATTGTGTTGCAAAACCTAAAATTTCACGAGGGAAAAATGCATGAGTCAAATTAAACCAGAGCATTTGCAGGAGGAGGGATTCAAATCCCTGAAAAAAACTTAATTCAGGGGGTAACTTGAAGTTCCACATTTGCATTGAAACAAATAATTCAGACTGTTTAGCTCTGATTTTTTTAAAACTCTCTTTCCATTTGATTCATTTCTAAATGAAAAATGCCATTTTGAAACAATAAAGTTTCCCTCAAAAATAACTTCAAAATGAAACACTGCAACAAATATTTCCAAATATTTGTTTTCCTTTAAAGTGGCTGAAATGCAGTGTGTCACACTTGCCTACAGCTTTGCCCTGACCTTTTTATTCACCTAAATAATTTTCTTGCTGTAACCTGAGCAGCTTTAGCTCCCTTGAAGCTTTGCTTTTTGGTATGAATTTACAATTTACTGAAAGAGTATCTTTTCAGTTTTGCTTTAGTTTGTAGTATATTAGCAGATCTGTTTTGGAGAAGGAAATACTCAGTTTTGTTCCTGCTGTTAAAACTGCTGATGGTCTTCAATTAACAAAACATCACTTTCATAAGATATGGGCTCATCTGAAAGTCCATAGAAGAGAAGACCTGAAAACAGAGTGAGGAATAATAAAAGAAAAAAATTAACCACACAAAAAGGATACTTACATTTATGGGATCTTTTAAAATAGCATTTGGATGTAAAGCTGATTCCTCATTTTTGTCCATGCTGGCATTTTTCTCAGGCTATCTCAAATTTCAGGATTTAAGAAAAGAAAAAAAGTCTTGCATTGCAGCATATATGCCAAAGAAATGCAATACAATCTGATTTCACTTCTTTCTCTCATGCCTGAATGTGCTCATTTTTGCTTACAAAAGGAAAGACACAAAAGAATTGTAAGAAAAGGAATCAGATGGTGCCGCCCGATACTGTTTCACTGCTAAAACGTGAAAACAAGACCAGCTTCTTCTGCTGACACTCAGGTCTGAAAAAAAGGGTTATTATTCTTTTTATAGGGAATTCTCTTAAAGGGAAATTGCTCTGAGTTTAATCAAAACCAGCGTTTATTATAACTTAGCAGAGCAGTTGCCACCTGCTGCTGAGAGTGCTGCTGGCAGGGGGAGGCTGCAGAGGCATTGTGCCTCCTGCCCAGCTCCTGAGCAGCACCAGCTCCCAGATTCCCTCTCTGAGGTTCCTACCGGGCTACACTCTTTGCAAACGGAGTCTGAGATGGGACCTACTTGTTGGGAACTCATGGCTTAGCTTTCCACCCCTTGGATGGTGCACAACCTTGATTTTTCAAGATTTCTCTTGATTTCTCAATTTCAAGGTCACCTGTGTGCCCTGTGCTGAATGGTGCACCTCAGGCAGCACATTGGAGGGAGTACATGGGCACCTGAAGGCAACAGTCACCCAGCAGCTGGTATCACCCTTCCTGCCAGGTGATCCAAATTCATCCCTCCTCCAGCTCCCTGCTCAAATTCTAGAGCCAGCTCAAGAGAGACAGAGTGAGATAGCACACAGTGTGCTACAAAACCTGTACCAGGACCTCTGCTCCTCTCAGAGGTCTCAGCAATGAGGAAAACAAATGTTGTTTTGAGACTTGCAATTGTTGCATACCTATAAACAATTTCACCTCCTGCTGTGTCCAAGTTTTGGGGTATTTGGCACAGTTGTATAAGCACAAATAGATTCCCTCTCTCCCTCCCAGCTATAACTCCCTCCCAGCAGATGATTTTCAAAGGACCAAATCTCTCACAAGGCTCTTTAGGGAGGGTTTCTTTTCTCTTTCTGCCTTGCCATTGTTTCCTTTGACATCCAGAATTTTGCAGCTTTCTGCATTGCTCAGGTCAGGACGAAGGCCAAGAGAAAGTGTGGTCCTAAAGTCATCTTGTCTGAATGCTCTGTGCCTCTCTCATATGCTGGCAAAATAACATCTTAGCACAAGTGGAAATGGAAGTGGAGGGAGAAACACCTGGAAATGATTGTTATTTTTAAGTTCTGCCTCAGCAAACAGCCACTTGCAGCACTTACTGTCTGTCACATCAGTTCCCCATAACCAAACACCAGCCTTGCTAATGGGCTCAGGTAACGGGACCTGCCATTGCAGGCTCTCGTGTGGTTTCTGCCACGGATACGTGTCCTGCTGTCTTTTATCCTCAAATCTTGAGCAGAAGTTGAAAGAAAGGAAAGCTTGCTGCAGAATGTTCTCAGCCACAGCTGGCAGGTCCCACACCCAGAGCAAAGGGGCAGCTGCTCCTTCACTTCACAGAGCCAAGTGCAGAGCATGGGACACCCTGGGGTGTCACTGCTGGCACATTCCCCCTGAAGCCAAATACCAAATTGTGGCATTATCCCAGCTGTCACAGAGAAGAGGCAGGTTTGCACTGCTGCTTCACATTGGCTTCCCAGCTTGCAGCTTTCAATAGGCCTAAGGAAAATCAGGGTCTGACTTGCCTCCTAAGCCTTGCACTCTCTCAGCTGAAAGGGAGCCCACCCCTCACATTCATGCATCAAACAAAGGAACAATATCCTAATGGATCCAGAAAACTTGAAGTCTAGACTTTGTTCATCACTGCTGATGTGGTTTATAAACCTGGGTGAGTTACAGAGCTTATCTGAGAAACAGGAAGCATTTGAATGGTTACTTCCAGCCACTTCCATAAGCTCCCAGATGAAAACCTGTCGATGAAAATATCTCAATGAATGGGGCTTTATGCAGCTTCTGGTTATCTGAATAATCCTTAATACCAGCTCCCTCTTCCTGCCTGATTTCTGCTGTGGTTAAGAAGCCTAAAGTAGTAAGATTAAGAAGTCTAAAGTAGCAAGAAATATGCCCTAAAGCAGTCAGCTAAGGATCCAAACTTAATAGGAACATCTGCAAAGGACAGAGCTGGAAAATTAGCTTTGCAATATTGGCTGCTGCATCTGAAGGCACAAAGGGATTGCTCCCAGACAGGAGACAGCAAGATGGAGCAGAAACATCATATTCTGTGCCATCAGCTTGTAGGGCAAAACCCCATCCCAGTTTCAGCCAGGGAGATTAGCACTACCCCGAAGACGCTGTAACACATGCTGTGGAACAGGCCTTGCTTCCCCCATCCCAGCAGACCTGTGAAAGACACAAAGTTCCCCAAAGCCAGCTGTCTCTACTATAAGCCCAGACTAAAGGATCTGACTCTGAAATGTGAGCCCAAATAAAACCACCCTTCTTTTCCAGAAGGAATAATAGCAAGACACCCTCAGGCAAGCACCCTGTCTTCCTCTTTCTCTTCTATCACCTGCAGCAGGGCCTGAAAGCTCACTGAACACAGCTGGGGGCCCTTAGCCCTTCCTCTTCTGCTCTTCACCCACAAAGCCCAAAGAAAAACAGGATGAAGCAAAAGACACCCAAGCAAAATTCCTTTAACGTTTTGGCACAAACCTGCAGGACAGTAGTTTGCCATGGTGAAGTAGGAACTTCTGAAAAAGCAGATCAGAGGGAAATCCTGTCCTGAAGTTCAGGAGGGCAAGAGTTACTCCAGCAATTCAAAAAAACATTTCTTTGCCCAGATGGTGCCTTGAACATAAACTGTCAAAGTCATCACTCAGACTTTATTGTCAGGGTTATGTTTTCTTTATTCCTTTTAATATTCCATATGCTGGTCATGTAATACATTTCTTTGTATTCCTCTTCCCTTTTATTCTCTTTGTTTGTTCCATTCATGACTTATCACCTTCTGGTGGCAATTTAATTATCGGATCTATATTATTGGTATCTTTTTTTCAATATAATAAAAGATTTCAGTACAAAACACTGCAAGTAATTCAATTTCCATCAGTGAGGAAGGAAGTTGGGTGTATTCAGTGAAAGGGAGGAGAGTAGCTGGCTATAACATTTTTAATAAAAATATAATAGCCCTTTGTACATTTTAGCATCTTCTATTTGGAGAATGTTGTGGCTTCATAATTGTTAATATTGCTTAACTTTTTCTCTGCACTTTTCATCTATAGCTTTCCCAGCACTTTCTGAAGGTGAATCAGTATTACCCTACCTTTTCTTTCACTCAGGGAAACAATATGAAAGCCAATACAATCCAGCTGGGCAGGGTTACTGCAGGGCTGAGCCCCTGGGCACCCTGGAGCCCCAGAATGAAGCCCTTTCCATTGGGCTGTGCTGTCCCTCAGTAGGAAGAGCTGCTCATCCCTTTCCATGAGTGATAAACAGCCCCATCTACTTCTCAGATCTACTGTTGCCCACAAAAGTCAAGGGTCCATCACTCTTCAGTCTTGGTCTGCTTCAGTGCATTCTGCCTTGGTCAATCCAAATTACACCATGTGTTCCTCTGGGCAGGACCTGCACTCTCGCTGGGCAGGAGAGATCTGGAATGGTTTGCTACAACAGGACATAAAAGCGACTCAACCCCACCAGCCCTACAAAGACTTGCTAATATGTCTCAGTTTGCTCCTTAATCACCTGGGACACATTCCTGGTTTGACATTTTGTGTGAAAATTCAGTCTCTCTAGAAGTAAAGATTCCCAGATTTGATTGACCAGATCCCCAGTTGTAGCAATGCATTTCCACACCCGAGCAGGTGTTTCTATATAAGCGAAAGAGATTCAGCTTACCTTGGAACATGTAAAGAAGTTAAACTAGAACTTTCCATAGCCTTCTCATTGTAACTGTGCCAGCACAGACGCACTGATTGGGCTTTGGAAGTGTACCTCAAAGCCTGTTGCAAATTTCATTGGGCAAGGTGCCAAATAGCCCACCTAAACAATCAAGTACTAAAGGGACAGCACAGGGGTGCTCTAGGCTTTTTTGTACTGCCTTAGCCAGTATAAGAGTGTTTTCTACACCATGTTTGACTTGTATTTCTTTGTTCTATAATCTTTATTATTTTTGTCATTATTAAAACATTTTATTTTACAAAGCATGTCTAGAGAAGTTGTCTCGCTGTTATTAAGCCATTTTGAGAAGTGCTGGACACCCTCAAGGACTTGGTAAATTTTCATATGGCTCACTCCACTCTGGCCATGTGGCAAGAGATTTTATCACTCAGTGACCTAAAGGAGGTGAGTAGGGGTCAATAGTTCTTGTCTAGTACTAGGCTATCAAGTTGCATATATGGCATTGAAACAGTGAAGTGGTTCTTCAGTTCATGTGGATCTGAGGTGCAGGACACAGGTACTGAGGATGCTGAAAGTTTATCTGGATGCGAAAGATCATCTGGAGAAATCCACAGAAGCAAAATCCCCCAAGAGCTGTTAAGTACAGAGATGCCACCTTGGGCTCAGGAACTCTCTGAACAACAAACAATGTGGTGCAGTGTTTGAAGGAGGGTAATTCTGTGTCCTCTATCTGGTTCCCTTGGCATCAGCACCAGAGGTGAGATGATGGGCTCACATTGAGCTTCTCAGCAAGTGCCAGGCCAGGCTGCCTGGAGGGAAGAGGATTGGTGGTGGCCCAGATATACCATGTTTTGTACCACATCTCAGTGACTTGGAGCCTTTGTCTCAGGACTCACCATTTGATTGGAGAAACTCTGTATGCAAGGCAAGGTCTACCTTTGGCAGACAGATCCCTGTGTCTGTGTAGTGGCTCTCTGACTTTTCCATTGGTAAAAGGATCCTCCAGATAAAGCCTATGGAAGTATATCCTGAGCATGATCAATTTATTTTGTTATGTATTCTTTTCAATTTCTTTTCTTCCTAGTAAAGTTCAAAATTACCCTCTAAGATTTAGCATCTTCAAATAATGTATGTGTTACTTCAAACTGCTATTCTGCCACCTCTGACTTCTTCCTAAAAAAGGTAGGTTCTTGCTTTTCCTGTTCATAAAGACAGCTCTGCTCCTAAGTGTCCAAACACAGCAGTCAGAATGACAGATGTTATTTTCTGAGTTTATGATCAGTAAGGTGTTTAGAGAAAAAGCTTTACTTATTTTGCTGCTTCTTTAAATATCAGTCAGTTTTCTTTTTCCATAGATCAAAGCTTTCATGTGATATTTTTTTGTTTCTGCATTGTTTCTTAGGTCAGAAACTATTTAGAACACAATGGAGGAAAAGAAATCACCTTTTCTCTCCCTTTTGCTTTTTATATGAAATTACTATGATATTTTGAGTTCCAAAATTATCATCTGAACTCAAAACATCCACAAAAATTATCGGAAAAGAAAAAAAGAGGGAAAAAATCAGTAGAAATACATTCATGAGGCTAGCATGTGTGTGGCAGATTTGCTTATTTATTTATTTACTTACGTATTTTAGTACTAGGGAATTATTGTATCTGCAAGCCAAAACAACAACACTCCCCAATGCCAACTCCAGCTGTTCATCCCTTGTAAAATTATGAGCTGTTTTCAAGAGCTTGATTAAGTTCTGTGATGGAACTTCAGTGTAGCTCTGCAGACATTGTTGATTGCTGTGGTGTTGTGAAGATTCCACGTGACCAGAGAGTGCAGTGCCAGCCTGATTGGGAAGAATCCTCCCGGAGTGCGCACAGCCACATCGCCGTGGCTGGAGCAGCCGTGCTGGGGCCCTGTCAGAACGGCCTGGCATGCCTTCTCCAGCCCCAGTGTCCCTTTAGGAGCTACCTACAGGCTCTTGAACTGTCTAGAGCCCAACCCTAGGCCTAACCCTAAGACTAAGCCTAAGCCCCACCCTACCCCAGAACCACAAGTACAGGATTTCGCACTTACAGGAGCAGCCACTTTTGGGCCCTGTCAGAATGGCCTTGGTAGCCATTGGCCGTGGCCTTTTCCAGCTACAGTGTTCCTGGAGCTGCAGGTTCTTTGACTATCTAGAGCCCAGCCTTAGGCCTAACCCTAAGACTAAGCCTAAGCCCCACCCTACCCCAGAACCACAAGTACAGGATTTTCCACTTACAGGAGCAGCCATTTTGGGGCGCTGTCAGAATGGTCTTGGCAGCCATCGGCCGTGGCCTTTTCCAGCCGTGTTCCTCGAGCTGCAGGCTCTTTGACTGTCTAGAGCCCAGCCTTAGGCCTAACCCTAACCCCAACCACTACCCCTAAGCATTATCCTAACCACTCTCCTATCCCTACCCCTTACCAGATGTCATCAAGCTGAAATGTCCATCCTGACCAAAGATCCACTCCAAGTCCTGTTGGGGAACACTAGCAAACATGCTTACAAAGGCAGGATGAAATAGTTTTAAACAAATCAGTGCCTTAGTGGGAGAATTCAGTGTCTTCACAACAAGTTCTCCGTGGAGCTCCAAAGGCATCTAGCACTGAAGGCATCTGCAGTGCTCATGTCCTGTGAGGAATTCTGCTGAGCTGGAGGTAGGTAGAGCTGTGGCCTCACTCACTTTAGGCTGTGATGTAGAAGTTACACCCTGAGTGTGAAAAAGGCTTGTTGTGTGTGTGGCTCTATGCAGATATTTACTATATACAATAATGATAGGTAGAAAATTTATGCTGTATTGACATTTGAATAATATAGTAAATGTAGTTTTTAGCATTAAGTTTTAATAATAAAAGAATTGTGTGTAAGATATTTTCTTGAGCTCAGAAAAGAAAAGAGAGAAAAAAAAAAGGAGAGGCCCAGAGGTGTTTCTCAACAGAGATAACAGTTACAACAAGAAGAAGAGAACCCACCCTTAGGACTTTCAGAAGACAAGAGGCATATCTCCCTGCATCCACAGAAGCCACCTGGTCAACCCAGACTGAATCCACACGAACCACCTGGTCAAGCCCAACTCCTGAACGCCCAGGATTAGAAGGGGGACTCTAGGCAAATGGGTCTGTCTTAAGATAAAGATTGCACAATCGTGAAATTTTAGTCTTCAAAAAGGGGACATTCCTCCCAAAGAGGGCCCTTCTCCTTCACGGCCTTTGTCTGAGAGGGAGGGGGGACGGTAGACCCGGGCTACCTTCTTTGCTCTTATTTGTCTCATTATTTGTCCTGTCTCTGAAAACTTTTTTTTTAACTTTTATTATTGTATTAATTTTTGTAACCAATTTTTATTCTTTATTAAATTTTCATAAATTTCAAAAAGTGAGTTATTGGCATTTATCACACTGAGTATGTTTTGCTGTTAGAAGTCTCCTAACAGGTATCATGAAAGTAACAATTTTATGTCACCTAATTGGAATTCAAATTTCATAATTATAATTTTATGTCTGCTTCTTCCCAAAGGAAGGACACGACTATTTATAGAGGTCTAGAAAAGACCATGGACGGAACAAGCAGCAGCAGCATCAGTCCTGGATAGGTTGTTCAAAGCAACTAAAAATAGATATTGCCAGGTTCTGCTGGCTGAAGGCATTAGCTCAAGTACTCCACCCTCCACACATGCTTGACATAAAGAAAGAAGTACAGATGACATGAAATATGCAGCCGCTAACTAACAAGGCATGTGTCATTTCTGAGTTTGTGGTTTTAAATATTTTCATGCCACAGAGATCTCAAACCACTAAGCAGCTCAAGACTTGTAAGACAAAAGCCTTAAAATGTCTGCCAAGGACTCACAATAAAGGACATTAAAACTTAAATAGAAAATTGGAAAAGCAGTGGGATTATTAATTGCTACCTTTTAAGCAAAGCTGTCTGTAGTATTAGGACCTTTTGTGGCTTGACATTTGTAGACTTGGTAAATTAGACCCATAAAAGAAATTGGCCTCTCTAGGCACAGGTAAAATCAAGTGGAATACCAAGGGTTACTAGTTAGTTCACAGTCCTTCAGCATACTGCAGATAAAAAGCCCTGAGGCCTGTGCTTCCATCCCCATTTTGGTAATCAGGAGACATCCCCATGGGAGGCACAAGCTTCCCCAGCTGTCCCAGGGATCAGGTGATGCTGAGTTACAAGGCGAAAGGACTCATGCGGCACATAGGAAAATCATGGCTTTATCCTCTCTTTTTCTTTCAGATGATTTACATCCATAGGAGTGCAAGGAGCAATCAGCCCCTCTCTCTCTTGCCTGTCAAACCGTAAAGAGTCTAATCCAAATCACTGTTAATATTTCATTCAAGTTCAGTAGAATTTGGAGCCAGCCCCAGGCTCAGACTTAGCATGTCTTTTTGGAAGCTCAGTATCTGATTTTTATTAAGATGTGAGAGGCTCCTGTGAAGCAGAAGCCTTAGGATTCCTGTCAAAATGAGACTTGAAGCAATGAAAGGAAGAAAAACTGGATTGTTTGGGCTGCATCTTGCCCTATGCTCAGAAACTCAGCACTGCTCCAGGAACAGTGGGGAGATATGGAAGTGATGTACTACAGTGCCTGAAGATGTTTTAGCATGATATCATGTAGCCTGCAGTTCCCAATGCAAACAACACACAGGAACTTGCTGTTTTCTGGGATCTTGGTTAGGGATAAACTGATGTTGTGCATATCCTTGAGGCACTTGTTCTGAACTGTGGCAGTGGAGCACCCTCTGCTCTGCCTCATAATTTAGACTGCACAAGTCATAAGGGAGCCAATGGCATAGGTGGTGGAAGCTGGTTTTACATCCCTTTCTTACACCGTATGTAACTTGGCTTGACCTAGGGAGCTACTTGAAAGGGTAAGAAGCAGATAAGAAGACTCCTCAGCCACCTCCTATCTTAGTCTCCACCTTCTCCCACTATGGGAGGGGACTGGCAAGCCAAATGTTGTGTCGGACACAAGAATGCCTCACACTCTTTGGGGGTACATGGTGTTTCCCGTACCTAATGACTGAAGCTCTCCCAGTACTCACTGATGCTTGTAGTCGTTCTTCATTGCCACTCAATTTGTCACTTCTGTGGTTTCCCACTGCTGCTGGTAGGATGTAAAACCCAATAGGTCTAGGCCAAATGGAAGCACACCTTGTTAACATGTAGTATTTTTAAGAATGAATAACAGCAGATTATAGAGTTCATATATGTTTCCAAGATTTTATTTTTAGTAGCTTTTGTTGATACGGCTTGATATAGCTGACTAAAGAAATGTAGCGTCCCAGAAAATTCAGTCTGGACTGCTGGTTATAACTTCGACCACAGCACTGGTAGGGTGTATCCATAGCTGTTTGGTCTTTTACCATCAGTCTTGAGTTTGCTCAAAGGTGGTGTGAGCTGTTTTGGAGTCTGGAATGACTTTTGGTGTGTGAACTCAACAAGGATCCTTCCTAAGCCAGATAATGACTGTATCAGAGTGATCAGAAACAATGACCCTTGTCGTTACATGGAACCATAGAAAAATCCATTAGTATTCTCAGAATAGGCTGGAGAGACACATGAAGAGCCTGCTTAAGTTTAGTGAAGTCACATTAGTGGGATGCCAAGATGTAACCCTCATGCCATGATCATTTTAACACTGGGAGGACCACGAATTCTGGGTGTGCTCAGGCAAAGGGGCAGCGCTCTCCCATGGGCACTCTTTGGGCTACACTGGTGGATTGCAAAGAGAGGAGCAGAGACCAGTGCTGCCTTTGAAAGAAGGAGTAACCAAGAGTCTGTCAGTAGGAGCCTGAGAGGGAGAGATCCCCATAATGGCAGAGCAAGTGAATAGCTAGTGTTTAAAGAGCCCATAATCCTATATTTACACAACAGTCCTTAATGGCTCATTCAGAGCCATTGCAAAGAACCAAGTAAATAGTGTGGTTAGAAAGTCTGTTACTTTATATTTACTCACTAGACCGTCTGCTGTGGGAGCTGTGAATGTCATGGAGAGCTAAAAGAAACATTCTTTTGATTTTCATTTTCTTTTTTTTTCTTTTTGCTATGAAAAGCTAACTAATAATGATACTGAAAACTACTTTCAATAGGAACTATACCTTCACTTTGCACCAGTGGAGAACAACCATTAGCACACTTTGTCAAGGAAAGGGATGCATTTATCATCACCTGGAGTCTTTTCATAGAAGCTGGATGTGCTCTAAAAGATACGCTCTTACTCAACAAGACATTATTGAACTCAATAGCACTCACCTGTGTGGCGGGAAAAATTCTTTCCTGTCACTGCAAGAACTTCTGGGAAGGCATAAAATGGTCTGGTTTACACATATTTTATACAAATAGTCTCTTCTGGCTTTAAAATATGCTACATGTGAGACTGGACACTAAATTTATTTTCTCAAATGTTTATTCATGTAAACAATCAAATCTTCATTAAAGTCAAAATTATACACACAAATCAGAGTAATGCAGACAGCTGATTAGCATGTGAAATGAAGGTGACATTAAATATTTGGAGATTTGCACAGCAAATAATTATAAATCCAAAGTTAGTGGTGAGTTATGAAATAAGGATCTAACAAAGTCCACTTAAATAAGAAAAATTCACAGAGGCAGCCTGGTATCTTAGATCCCTGAGACATTATTCAAGATCCTATCTGAACCTTAATTAACCAATCCTCAAAATTCCTGTGAAGCAACAGCAAGCACTGGAATGCAGCAAATAATTAATAAGTAACCATTTATACGATTAATTTTTCTTCTTGTTTGTGATTGTCTACAGAGATCATTTAATCTATTTATAATACACAATGACTCACAATTTTGTCAATAATTTTTTGCTTGCAAATAGTTTAAAAATTTGCAACTCAAAAGAACAGAGGAATCCTGCATGTTTACTGCTGTTTCCTGACTAATCACAAAAACCATGAGGTCAGCAAGGAATGACTGAATTCAGAATCAACTATTTAATAACCAAATGTGTAATTTTAAATTTCTCTTCAGTAAAAAAATTAAGACCTACTATCTAAGGAAGAAGGTGCTATTTTCTAATGTGAGAGGAACCGACAAAATTTACTTCAGGCAGTACCAGTGTGTAGTCACACATCCCTCAGGGTGCCCAGGTGGGAGACATGGAGAGTGGTTGCAGCCACATGGGACAAGGGGGTAATGCTGGAGCCTTCCTGAACCTTCACATGTTGGGAGACCTAAAACTTAAAGCCACTACTGCTACATCTATCCCATCTTATTCGAAGAGATCTGATCAAACTTCACTCTGATGTAATCTGCTGTTTCCCTCCTCCAAGGACTCATGCTACTGAAGTCTGAGAAATAAATTGTGCCAGGAGAGTAAAGGGAAATAAATTAAGAACATGTCAAATGGACATTCCCTATCAAAATGGAATGAGTTTTTGAGAGCCAAAAATATAATGTGGAAAATTCAGTTTAAGTAACAAAATTATTGATGACTAGGGAGATGGAGACACAGGCCAGCAATGAGGAGCCAGGAATAGCAACGAGAATTTTCCTGTCAAAAGATCTAAAGTCTGTAAGACTTCATCCACTGCAAGGAGGGCAAGGTTATGCTCCTCTCTGTACAACAAAACCTCAGCAGTATCATGCTATTTTCCTAGGGTGCTCTTCACAGACAGCAGACCCATTTCTACTGCAAAAATGCATTTCTGCATTGACTTTTGTAGCACATTAACACAGCAGAATGGCTGTAAGTACATGCAGAGCCTGTGACATTGCATATTGGAGTTTGGATAGCATCCCTTTCCTCCTCTTTGCTGTAGCATTCAGCCCTGCTTTTCTCACTCCACATTTGCAACCCAAACTGTAAGGAATAATTTCAGTCTAGGTGAGTGGTCTTGTCCTAGACACTACCAGAACTGTGAGCATGGCTATCATATTTGTGTAAGGATAGCAACCCCTATCCCTATTTGTGCCTTGTCATTCTTAAAAGATTTCTCTCATGGCAGTAGAGGGAGTGAGACTAGAACAGCTGTTCTGAAGCTTTTTTTTTCAGTATATCCTTTTTCTTCTGCTGCTTTGTCCTTTTCCCCTGAGCTGACGTCAAAGGTCTCATCTTTAAGTGCAGCCAAAATCTCTCCATCAGTCCTGACCAGGTTCAGGGGCAAATGGACACCCATATGAGAGAATGTGCATGAGGAAAACCTGGAATGAAGCCTCCAAGCCCATGGGTCCTTGTGCCTTCATCTTATTTCCTGGGGGTTTTTAGTACAGTCAGGATACTGACTCGATCACATCTGGAGTTTTTCGCCCAGTTTCTTTAGCTAATTAAATGTTTTAAGATGCCACAATGAAAGTTATATAGACACAAGCAATTTTTATGAACTGGTGGCATTAATTTAAACTTGATTCCAGCAGAGCATGCCTTGATGTTTCAGGCTATTAGCCCATTACTCATACAGACTATAGAATAGTTAATATCAGTCCATTCAAATCCAAGACATATTTTGATTTGCTGAATAGCTTTAATTCTCCCAAAGCTTATCAAATAATAATAACAACAGTTAAAATAACAATAAAGGCAATTCCAGTGTGATTGGCTAATCTGATGGTTTTGCTCCCAGTTTATTTTTAATTTCTGGCAGCAGTGATATTGGAAATTAAAAAGCTCTCTTGACACTTGAGTGACTCGAATCTCAGACCAGATGAAATGAGGTGACTGAAGCAGCTCTGGGCCTTTTATTCTCTCCCATCATTATCACAGCTAATAAGAAGAAACTGTGAGGCTGCCCAGCAGTGAAGGCTGAGGACTTCCTCCCCCCATCCTTTCTTTCCTTTTTGTGCCATCCAAGATAAAGTACTAATTATCAGGACAGCTCAAGCTCATTTGTAGGAGGAAGGGAACTGAATGCTGCTTCAGTGAAAAGACTTAGCTCCTGTGTGTCCTTGGGCAGGAATTGTGGTACTTTGGTGATCTAAGCAATCCAGATTAAAACACCTTGAAGTGACAGGCAGACATCCCAGTGGGCTTGCTTCTAGGACCTCTGTTCTAGCTCTTGTTGCTAGGTGCAACGAAAAACCCCAAACTATTTCACACAAATCATTGTGTAGGGACGGGTCTTCCACATAAAAGCTCAGGCCCTTCTCTGATTTGGACAGCCAAGCTGGAAAACTCTGAAGCATAAGTTTACCCTAGGACACAGGGAGGTGTGGACTGGAAAGTCACACACCATTTGATAGCAAATTATTTGTGTGGAAGAGCAATTGGATTGAAAAATCTGGGGATAAATAAGGCTTTGGCCTGGCTCTGTCTGGGAAGGACACACTTGTGCTCGTACACAGTGTGATGGCACTGTCACTGCTGTTACAACACAGGAGTCATGGAGTGGTGCAGGCTGGCTCAGCCTACATCACTCTTTATGGGTATTTGTCACACCTCTTTTAGAAGACCCCCAGTGATGGGGCCCATGCAGACTACCTGGCATTTTCTTCCATATCTAAAGTCACCTACACTGTGTCAGGGGGAGGAATACCAGAAAGAGGACTGTGATTTTGCAATGGGCTCAGCATCAAGCAAAGATTATCCCCAGAACACTGATGCACTCACTCTAGAGCTGCTGAGGGAGGCCACAGAATATAGGATGAAGCATTGTGAGAGGGGGCCCAAAACCTTCCCTGGTGCAAGGATGATCCAACACCCCCTGTGCTTCATGGGGAAAGGTCCTGCTGTGTTCTACTTGTCCAGGCAGCAGGCACTGAGTGAACAGAGGGAGTGTTTGGGCCACAGGTCTGTCAAATCCAGAAACTAATTATTTTGAAATAAAACACAGTGTTTTCATTGCTGGTGTTAAAGTGCTTTATCAGCAGGAATCTGTGGCTGCCATGTTCCAGATAAATGCTGGGAGAAGAGCAGAGCACTGTGCTCACAGGCTGCCCCATCATCTGTTTTGTTAATGGCTCCATTGCTTGCCTGCCTGCAGAAGATGATTCTCACCATGCATCATGAGGATGGCTGAACGTGCCTTACAGGCTGTGGTGCCAGAGGAGAGCCATTCTTCCTTCCCACCCCTGCACTAGTGCCCCAGGAGAGAAAAAGATCAGCCCTGCCACTTCTACCCATGAGTGGAAAAAGCAACGTGTGATTTTGCTGATTGCTCAAACCAACCGCCACTGGTGAGAGCAGGAATGGGAGAAGGGATACTTTTGCAGAACATCTTCCCCATTGGGTTGCTTGGGGCTCTCTAGGACAGTGGCACAGTTTTTCTTGTCTTCTTAGCATTTAATTCTTCTTCCATTAGATGTCCCTTAGGATGCTTCATCCTCACTAATCCCACAAGTGTTTTGGAATGGTGGTTCACACTGGCAGACATCTGCTGTCTTTTATCGTAAGCAAAACTAAAGCAGGAGATGAGGAGAGTGTTTCCCGTGCCAGGACTGTCTTGGAACCATGTCTGAGGGGTTGGAAATCCTGAGGAAGGCTTGCTGACTGTGGCAATGGCTCCCGTGTCTGCCAGAGGACAAGGTGGTAAATAAATTTCAGGCTAATGGAGGTGAGTGTTAAATATTTGCTGTACTTGAGCAGGAGGGCCTTTGTCACTAATTAGCAGGAGATGTTAAAGGAGATGGGATGTATTTAAACCTCACTGTTTGCCCTTAAAGCACAGATCCTTTTACTTTTCTTCTGGGCTAAGCAGCTAATACATTTCAAGCAATAGCAGAAGGGCTTGGTGGATTAGTCCCTGTCCTTGGAAATAAAAAAAAATAATTTAATTTAATGCATGCAAATGTTAGGCAAGAGATAGAAGCAAGCAGTCACTGGCTTCTGAGCCAGATCAGAGTTTGGGGTCTGGCCTTTGCATTCAGACAGGCTCTTCAGAGTCAGCTCTGACCTGAGGGAGAGCAGGGACTGGGGATGTGCCAGGCAAGGGTGTCTCAGGCATCTTCACTGGTGCCTTCCTGGAAGCTGCAAGCTTTCCCAACGCCTGCCATCCATACTCAGGGTCCAGCACCAGGGAAAATACCAGGTCCTTCAGACTTAAAGAAGCGCTTGATGACTGCAGAGACTTCTCTGCCCATTTCTCACCATCTCAATCCTTTCAACATGTGTGATTTGTGTGGCCCTTGGCAGCCGAGTAGATGGGTGAGCAGGCAATACTAACTATACTATTAACTACAGCTTAGTGACTATGAGGATTCCTTGGCCCTTTCCCTGCTGCTAAAAGTACAGCACAGGAAGGCATAAAACACTGCAGAGGATTTCTTCCCAGCTCTAATGCCTGTGGTGTCATTCAGCCTGGCACCCAGAGCAGCACAGGGCAGCAGTCTGCATCAAACCCCATCTGCAAGTGCCCTGTGGCTGTACCCTGAGCCCCTTGCCCAGTGAATGGGGGAGGCTCTGGGGATGCAGACAGGCTGTCAGCCTTCACTGTTCCACACTCCTCTCTTCAGGCTCCACTAGGAAACATTGTGTAGTAACACCCTTATTTGCCCTGGATGAATCAGATTAATTACTGCAATGAGAAATTTCCCCTAGCAAGTCATTTTCCTGTTCAGTGCACTTTGTAAATATGAACTGTCTCTTCCAAAATCTTCCTGTGAATCAACAGAAAATCTTGTTTTTCCAGAAAGGAAAGTGAGGCATAGGAAAAGGTAAATGACATGTCCAGAGCACAGGGAAGTTTGTATAAATGAAACAAGAACAATTTTATCAACACTTTTATGGGAATTTGAAGATTATACTTACAATAGGTGGTGGGGCATATTTTTCCAGTGCAGTGTGTGAAAGAGCAATTTTAAAACATTCCCTACCTCAAGGATTTTCTGGCAGAGAAGGGAAGCCCTGAACAGCACATCTAGCTGTCTGCACAACAAACTTGTTTTTCTCAGTTGTGTCTTGCAGATCCATTAGAAACAGTCCATGAACTCCCATAGATTCCTGCTGCAGAGATTAGGAAACACTGTAGATAGAACATTTACATCATAGTGAAAAAGAAGATGTTAGAAAAATTTGTTTTAATCCAATGCAGAACTGGAAAACATCTGATTTCCTAGCTGTCCACCAAGCAGAATGCACAGCCAATTCTTTTTTCTTTTAATTTAAATTTTATATTACAATATTAAGAGGAAACATTGTGCCAAAAAATAAAGACACATTCTATTAATGCTAAGTAGCAACTACTGTATTTTACTTATGGGTAAGCAAAAAAAGAATGGCAGAATATTTCCAGCAGCACATCTGTGGAAACAGAGTCTATTGGCATAAATTATTATTCTAGGGTTTTTTTGTGCATTTCTGTATGGGAATACGGAAAACGTGCAGATAGGAAATTTACAAAAAATCCCCAATAGAAATAAAAACTCCCATATGTGTTGCAAGGACCAAAAAACTCAAAACATAAAAATTTCCCAAACAAGACTTTTTCTTTCACCACAATTCAGATTTTGCCTCGAAGAAGATGTTGAAATTTCAAGGAAACCAAGAAATTTTGGTTTTGACTGAATAGTATTTTTAAATAGGAAACAATATTGGTTTAGAGGTTCTAAGCAGCTCCAATCTCAAATCAACATCTGGAGCCCATAGTGACAGGCAGTCTACAATGGCTTAAATAAATAATTCATAAATAAAAAAGTAAAAAAAATCATTAAATAAATGAATTTTCTAGAAGTTTAACTACAGAAGGGTTGGGGAAGGCATCACAAAGCCTGGTGTGACCTTGTTTGCCTATGAGAACCACAGATGGGTTAAAAGAAAGCACCAGGTAAGGGATTCAGGAGGGTCAGCTCAGCAGTGCCAGCATTCCTGCCAGGGTTTGGTATTCAACCAGACTCAAACTGTGGAAAACAGACGGTGTGAAGGTCAAGGCAGTCAGGATCAGCAGGACCAGGATCAGCATGAGTAAACCACCTCCTTGCAGGCAACCTTACCCCAGGACAAGCCTGCCCTGCCCCCAGGGCTGATTCCCAGTGTCCCAGCAACAGCAGATATCAGGGCTGGGAGTGTTCACAGGGGATCACCTGGGAAGAAATGGAGTGTGATGAAGAGGCAGTGCAGCACTCACACATGTCAGGAGAGGTAAAATCCTGGGCTGTAATGCCCAGTGGGTGGCAAGAGTGTAACTGGGGCATAGACCGAGTTGCTAAAGATACCTGGGTTGTGTATTGCAAAACCAAGGAAGGACTAGGAGAAACACATCTCCCCAGTTTTATGTTCTCATAGGATTGTGGAATCATTTAGATTGGAAAAGACCATTTAAAGTCATTGAGTCCAACCATTAACCAAGCACTGCCCAGTCCAACACTTGCTCATGTCCCTTGGTGCCACATCTTCACAGCTTTTAAACCCCTCCAGAGATGGAGACTCCACCACTTCCCTGGGCAGGCTTTCCCAATGTTTGACAACCTTTTTTCCTAATATCCAGTGTAAACTTCCCCTCCCATCACTATTTATTTCTCCTTTCCAAGGACTTTGCTCTTGCCTCTCATTCCTAAGATAAACACAGGAAATTTCATATCAGGCTTGTGCCTGCTATTTTCCCCGGATTTAGGAGACATTGCTGTGCTCTTCACCCCTGGGAGCCCTCCATTTGCAGGAGAGATGGAAGAACTCTTTTCCCAAGGCAGTGCTGAAATGAAGATCTTCTGGATGAACCACAAGGCAGCTTACTCCAGATGAGCCAGGAGGAGCTGAGGAGAAGTGTCTCCCAGCTGGAAGTCTCTCTTAGCAGCTATTACAACAGCAGGGTTATCTCTGCTCCTGAAAAGAGATGCTACTGTGAGCTATGACAAACTCATTGGGCTTTGCAACAACACAGGCAAACTAACAGCAAAGAATTTAGAAAGGATGCTTGAGGAATGCTGAGCTAGTCTCTTCCTCTGCCTTTGGCATTGCACCACTCACTAAGCCTTGCTCTAAGACATGAAGGAGGAGTTTGGATTGAGAACACATGCATACACAAGCTCACTTTTTATCTTTGTAGAGTTGCTCACACAGGTATGGCCATGGGGAGGTGCTTTATTTTAGTGAAGGATACAGAATACTGAGTTGATTGGAATTGAAAGATGGAACAAGAGGCTCCAGTAGCATTTTCCTGAATTCATCAGAGAACAATATCAACAGGCGTGTGAAATCCTCGGCATTTTGAAGCAAATCAGCCCACTAATGAGAAAACACGTAGCCAAAGGAGTGATTGCAGCTCAGGTTTCTTGGCTTTGAAATTGCCTATCAAGCTATGTGAAAAAAAGCTGTGGTTAGCAGAAACGCTACAGCTACTTCACTAACACTCTCCCAAAGCTCTGAGCCAGAGACCAGCCCTTTACTTGATAAATGTCACTAAAGTGGTGTCACCACTGGTTCAGGGCAATTAAAGAGTAAATTTATGCCCAGAGACTTCAGAGGAGAGCTGGCAAGGGCACTGCCAGGCTCAAGAGCCATTCAGGTGCCTACACACGGACATCATGGTCAACACACGGGATCAGAGATGCCTGGCAGTGGTGGGTGGAAGTGGATATTGGGAGCTCTTGGCAGCTGGAGGCAAGGGGGCATGCCTGAAGGTCTTTGAAATATCATCATGTCATCTCACAACCTAGACTGCTCACCAGATAACTCCAAAAAGCTGTGGGGAGCTCTGTGCCCTCAGCAGGCAGTGCTCTGGCTTGCTGGAAAGCACCACAAGGACATGCTTTGTTCCTGACACACTCCCTTCCACAGGACTCCTCAGAGGAGGAGGCAGGCCAGTCTAGCCTGCAGCTGGTCCAATCCAGAAAAAAAAACCCAAAACATTTTAATAGAAAAACAAATCTACAATGGCAAGGTGAACAGTAGGAGTTGGAGAATCCACAGAGTATCTCCCATGCTGTAAATCTTGCAATAGCTGCAAATGCCCCAGAAATTTATTTCATTCCCTTCATGATGACTTTTTCAGAGGAAAATTGAGGACCTTATTGTTATTTATTATGATCACAGCTAGTTCTTCAGAGATTTCCTTAATTAGCATCATTAGACACACAGCTTAATCTTAAAATCCTAGGCTTGTCAGCACAGCAAATTGAAACTTTGGGTTTTTTACTCCCTTCTATATGCCAGGTTGGAGAGTGTGTGAAGGAAACCTGGGGGTCTCCTGACAGTTTCAGAGAGTGTGGGAATCTGTCTATAATCTTTGATGACTGGAGCAGCGTATGCAGAGTGGATGAGTAAGAGGGGTCAGTTCTGTGGCAGAGAGAGAAATCCAAGGTCATTGCATTTAAAAGCAGACCTATCCTTTTTCACACCAGATGAGCTGAGTGTACAATCTCCTGGCTCCCCCTGCCCCCCCCCCCCCAGCAAAAGATTTCTCAAACCCTTCAGGAATAATGGGGAAAAAAACATGCTGTAGCTAATGAACACTGAATCCTAGCAGAAAGAAACCCTACAGAAGTATCTGTGACATCCACATTAATAGCAAAGGAGTTAGTTGTGATTGATGCTATTCCAGCGAACACTAAAGGAATTAATAATGATTAGGGCCATTATTTTAAAGCATTACCCCCCAAAAAAACCCAAAGGGAAAACAATTAAATGTCTTCAGTGGTTATCTTTCACAGTATACTTACTGCAGTGATCAGACACGATATTATGCCTATTAATCAGCAAAATGATGGAAAAGGATGTAACTCGTGTATATCCATGAGACAGTCCTTAGCAGCATATACTTTATTTACTAGTCTGCTTATGAGTCTGCTGCTGGCACAGAGAAATACGTTTTTTTGTTTTTGTAGCAATAGAAGGTGCCTCATGAGCTTGGAAATAAGTGAAAGAGTTGTTCATTAAAGTGAAGAAAACAAATAAAACCACCCGCTCTTAGGGATTTTGCATTTATAGAGCCTATGACCCTGCTTACCCCCCCTGGGTCTGAAGGAGGGTTTTGGCTAGTGTGCTCCAAGCCCTGTAAGACCAGTTTTTTATCCGCAGTGAAAAGTTGTGATGAGCCTTATCACTGCATTGTAGGTGAGGAAACTGAGGCTCTGAGACATCACGAAATTGTCCTGAGGTCACATATTAATCAGTACAGAGCCAGAGGGAAATCCTGATTTTTGGCACTCTGCATTAAGCACTGAGTTAATAATCTCTCTTTTGTCCGTCTGTGGTGCGTTGATTCACTTCTATCATCAATGGGTCATGACCCAACGCCATTGCTCATCTGTCATGGCCTTGCAATGCAAGGTGAGCTTTAGTAATTCATCTGAGCCTAATGGGTGGGTTGAAACACAAATGCCAGCTGGGAGAGGGCTGTGGGGTGCAATCCCTGTCCCAGACTCCCCATCCCTGCAGGAGATTCCTGCACTGAGACCAGGCCAGCCCCGGCTGCTGTGGAAGGCAGGCGGTGGCTTCTCATGCCCAGCAGCACCAGCGCATGCAGGATCATACCCAGCTCAAGCTTGGCTGAAGTTAATGGTTCGTCTGGTTTATATTCCTTCTGTGGGTTGACCAGGGCAGTTAGGAGGAAAGGTGGTGGAAAAGTGGGATTTGTTAGTGATGTGATATATCTGCATTTTCTCAGGCAGAGACAGATGACATTCCACTATTTCTAAGGCCACAACATGCCAGAAGCTGAATAATCACAGCAGCATCTCGAGTCTCTTCCAGGGGCTGGTTATGTTCACTGTACCCATACTGTAGCTGAAGAGAGGAGAGCTTGAACACAAGTCAATGACAAAACAGCATCAACCCTTGGGATCATTTTCTTTTCCAAGTTAAATTTCAGCTGTTATTAAACTCTTCCAGACCACATAGACTTGGCTTCCACTTTCCTTTTGAAAAGTGATCTAAATTTCCCAGCCAATTCTCTGTACCCCTCAGTCCCAACTTTGATGATTAACATCCCCAAGCGGGGCTTAGAATCCAAATAGGAGCCTGTAATCAAATTCCTCATTGATTCCCGTGATACAGGATCAGGAGCACAATGATGAAGCAATCCTAATTTTGCAGCCAGAGCCAAATGCCAATTAGATCCTCTGCGGGTGTAAACCAAGCTGGCATTGTTCTCCCTGGAAGTGATAAAGCCGATTTACACCCGGGTGAAGATCTGCCTTGCCAGCCCTTCCTGTCCTGTAACACTGAGCTCCTGCTCCCACAGTAGCCCAGTGGCTCGTAGGGAATTGGGCAAAAGTGTTTTTCCATGACTATGGATGTCCATGTGTCTGGAGTAAGTGGGAAATAATCCACTTTCCCTGTGCCTATCAGTGGGCGTGAGCATAGTCCTTGTTTTAGAGGCCATTTTAGGCTGCCTTGAAACACTAAAATTCAGCTGTTGAAATAATCTGTCCATACATTCCCTTATTTCCAGCCTGGCAACCTCCCTGCCCTGGAGCTCTTTGGGAGATGGAGCAAGGCAGGCTCCCACACCCCTCTCCCTTGAGGAACATTCTCCTGGCTCATGGCAGCAATTCTGGTTCTTCACAGCTTCCAGAGCATCACAGCACAGCCCTGCAGTGCAGGACATCCCCCACACCTTTCCCAGCTTCTCATCAGTTGTCACTTAGCCCTTTCTTTCTATATCTAGGCTTAGCATTGCTTTCAGAGACAAAATCCTTATGATTCCACTACCACAGAAATCAAAGCAAGCAAGAAAAATAAAACCTTAAAGTCTTTCTTCAGAAAAGGAACTGTAGCTGTATCAGGCTGTGCAGAGCCACCCACCCATCTCGAGCATTCTCACTGAGCTCCTGCATGCTGGTGGGTGCCTGGATGTGGAGTGTTGCTCCAAGAGGGGTTATCCTGCACCCACAGAGGAACAACCCACGTTAAAAATTGCAGAGGCGAAAGAGAATATATTCAGGGAATTAATTGTATGGAAAATTATCCAGGCTATTAAAAGCCACACGAACAGGCTGAATATCATGCATTTTAAGTGTACACAGAAAAACATCATTTTGAAGGGGATTATTGTTGAAATAGGCAATAGGGGTTCTAGCAGATAAGCTTCCCGCTCCTGTCTTCTCTTATTGTCTGGAGTACATTATCTCCACCATAATATTCTCAGCTCTCTCCAGGAGTATTGTCAGAGTGAAATGCTATTTTAAAAGTGTATGTTTATGTTTCAATAGACTTCATAATAGCAAACACATCCACCCAAGACACAGTAAGTGAGAGGGGGAAAAAAGGAGAAGGAAAATCAAGAAACAGAGGTGGCAGCTTTCCTGGCATGGAGTATAGGAGGAATAAATGTTACCAGCTAAAGGTGCTCTGGATTTTTTTCTCCCTGCTGAATGCAGGCATCCAGAGGAGGATGTGCATTTTTCCATGGGACAAGCAGCCAGCAGCACACACACCAGTTGGACAAGGACAGGTCTGCACAGGACCTTGGCCCCTCTGTAGGGCTCCCCTTCAATAGTCACTTCATTGCATTTTCAAGCCTGAGTTTAAAAGATGGAAAACCATGCCAGGTTGGATGGAGCTCTGAGCAACTTGGTCTAGAGGAAAGTGCCCCTGCCCTGGGCAGGGACAGGAACTAGGTAATCTTCAAGATTCCTTCCAATCCAGATTGATCTGTGATTCAGTGAAAACACCCCAATACAAGGTTGAGCTACCACAGGCTCCCAGCAATCTGCTCTGAATTAGGGAGAAGCTTGAGTGACCCTGATCCTGCATCTTGTGTTTGCCCAGAGGCCTGGAGGCATCCTGTTGGGATGCCTCTGTGCATGTCTGTGCACACAGGTAGGTGGACCTGGCTGGGTTGTGGGATTTGTACATGGGAAGAGATAGAAATTACCCCCGAGTCTGTAATTCACTTTTGAAGCTGTCAGACATCATTACAATGTATTTCTGAAAGATACACTGCATAGAGTGAATTTCTAACAAGCTTCCATGTGATTTTAATCTCTTGAGTGAGAGGAACCTGATAAAGATATAGATCCATTCTCACATCTTGGCATAAAGTCATATCTTATTGGTTTAGATCATTCTGTGTTTTATTTTTTTATAGTACTAGTGTTTTCTAGTTGCAGCAGAAAATACAAACACTCAAGAGATCTCATTTTTCTGCTAAATGGATTTTCATTCCACATGAGTTATCTCTCTCTAGATATAAACATACACACACAGATATACCACGTACACCCCCTCATATTAAATGCCAAAGACACCATTAAATGTAATGTTAAAATAAAAAATCCCCAGGCTCACGCTCAAAAATCCCCTCTTTTAAACATTCACAATTTAAAGATACTTAAATAGACATTCTTCAAACTTGAGTCAATTTTAGCCTCTGTAGCATAGCCCATAAAACAAGCTGAGAGTAGTAATTTTTGTGGGGAACTATTCTGGGAACAGTGCACGTGGAACATCTCCATTGTTCTATAGGGGGTGAATGTGGTCTCCACTCATCTCACCTACCTTAAATAGGTCAGCTGAATAACACCAAACCCCCAGTAACCATAATAAAATGTTACAGAAGGAAACTAAGTTTGAAAAGTGAGAATCACTTGCTTCCTCCCTGAGAAAAGGGAGAAACTACAAAGGACAGTCTGAATACTAAATTTATGGCAAGCTTTTTCTTACAGAATCAGAGCCAAAAATCTGCTGTCAGTTACATTAGTATAAATCTGGAGCAGCTCCACTATCATCATTAGAGTTACAGGCCAATTACATAATGAAAAGAAGTATTTCGGGCTTGCCAAAAATCTTAAATGTAGATCCTGCTTCAGGCCGTGCTGAAAGCCTAGATAAGTGGCCTGAATTTCAGTGCCCCCTTCACCAGCATTTCATGTCACCTACCAGTTATTATTATGCCTATCAACAGTGTACGTGTAGATTTATATTGTTATCAAGCATGATTTGACCTCTAATTCTGGGAATAAAAAGGAAGTCCACCCATTGACTTTCCTTGTCTTTGATGTTAAACTCTGCAGACAAAATACTATTTGGGAGATCCTGATAGATGGCTGGATAAAATATCCAGGGAGATCTTAATGCATTCATTTGCCCTTTCTTTAAGATGTGGCTGTCAAAGGAGATTGTATCATCAACTGTGCTGGTGAGATTCAGGTTGACCTTGGATGTTTTAGGTGGCACAGTCCAGAGGAAGATTTTCTCTGACTTTGGGAAAGTACATTGTGCTATTGACCCCTTGCTTCTCGCACTTCCACATGGCAGCCCAAGAAGAAGTTTGAGGTATCAGCCACTGCTCAATCTACTGGGCATTGTCACTTTCTGGTTTAGCTAAAACACCCAATATTGGACAGAAAACACATTTTTTTTTTAAAGCCTTAGCAGCTCTTCCACTTTCCCCATCTTACAGTACCAAGGCTGATGAACCTCCATAAAAATAGAGGAAAAAAAAAGGTAATTTTCCTGAACTGGAATTTACCCAAGAAAAATATCCTTCAACCATTTCTGCCAAACTCTGAGCCCCTGCAGAGCTGCCATATGGGCACACACATGTTCACACATGCATACAGTGGACACAGATGGGTAGATATCCATGCAAGATGCACAAAAAGCTGGTGTTAATCTCCAGCCATGGCTGCAGAGCAGGAATACTGATCAATTCTTATTCACAGCATTGTTGAAAGGCAGAGTTCAGAGTGCCCGTTGTGATCTCTTCCCCCATTTCCTGAAGATGCAGAGTATGTAGAAATGTGAAGGGAAAAGGCAGGTTATTCCCAGCGGTGTAATTGGCCAGTAGTGCCTGGATGGGAGCCAGAAGATCAGAGGAAGAGAGGAGAGCACTGAGTAATGAACCACATGCTTTTAATTTCACTTAAGAACTCAAAGCAGGAAAACCTGAGCTGTATCCATGGGGATTGCAATCAATAGTCAAGCAGATAACAAAGAACTGCTGCTCAGGATAGAAAACTGCCTGGGCCCATTAGTTTATTGCCCAGCCTTTCTTTGGGAATTTGCTCTTTCTTGCCTGAGTTTTTGGCTCCAGCTCTGAATCCTGCAAACACTAGGGAGCAGCAGCTTCCTTTGAAAGCATCCTGGCTGTACGATGGGGCTGGTGCTGTCAACTTTTGCCGTGTTCCAGCCCTTAAAATAAAGAGAGAAGCAGGGGGAAAGGGAGGGGTGGCTGTTGGGAAAGCGTTCTTGATGATAATTTGATTGCATGCATTAATGATCAAAGTGTTTCAGACTAATTACCAACACTTACCTCTCAAATATTAAGTTATCATTTATTCCCCACCACCACCCCAGCTTTAGCTTTGCATCTACCCCCTACATTCAGGGCGACCTCCTGCCCACTGACACCTCACAGTGTCAGTGCCCTGACACCCAACAGCCTCATGAGCTCCCACCCAGGCATTCAGGGAGCATCCCCTCCCCAGCACCACCACCATGTGCTCTCTTCGCTGGATAATCTCCCATTCCAGAGATCTTGGGAACTGGGTCAGCCTGGAAGAGGGAAGAAAAACACATTTTGCTATGATCTAGAGGGGTTCTTGGAAAATCCAGCCACCTCCTCTTCTTCATCTCATGTCCCAAGACTGATCCCTCCATGTGGGTACCTCAGTGCGAGGTGCCTGTGTCAGATTGGTCCAACTGGGTACCTGCCAAGCCAGAAATGCAAATAATGACAATCTCAAACAATGTGCTTTTCAATGCTGCTTCCAGCATCCATTTTAACTAGACAAATGCCAGCCTGCTGCCATCTGGTAACAAGAGTACTAAAAGCCTCAGTGAGGAGCAGAGGGAATCCAGAGGATATTACCAGTTGCAAACAGGTTGCAGAGGAGGAGGGGTTTTTTTTAACCTGGGCTTTTCATACCCAAAAATGAACACAAAAGACTCTGGTAGTGATGGGGACTGAGGAAATACTCATTTAAACATCCTCTCTGTCTCTATCCACTGTGACAGCAGGAAAAGCATCCTTGCCTCTTTCAGTGCCTCCTTTCTCTGGGGGAAGAGCAGGCAGGAGCAAATGCTGGGTTGGATTTTTTATGTTATGTTTTTAATTAGGTTATCTTTAATTGACTAACACCTTCCCCTGAGCCATCTTGCTCTGCTCAGAGACAAAATACCACAGAATTGGCCCATTTTCCATGAGCACTGTGGTATTTCTTCTATTCACACAGTTAAATAGCCTCCATGCAGATTTGGCTACCTCCTTGAAACTACTAGAAATAACCAAAATACAAGGACTAGATTCAGAACTAGTGGCAATCAGCTCAACCTGAGTGTAGTCAGAAGAGTTGCATCTCTTCTGCATGCTGCTGAAGAGCACTCAATGCTTGCAAGGGACTTTTCCTGGGGATCTTTGGGATTTTTCTCCCCACTCCTTTCACAGGATGAAACTGGAGCTACTGCTAAATAAGATCTTCAGAACTGCTCATTCTGATGTGGTGCTTGAGATACAAGTGAGTGCACAGGACCTGACAGTTCCTTCATCTGGAGACTGGCTGAATCTGGGGAGGTTCCCAGGCAGGCAGGTCAATGCTCCACATGCCAGTGACATTTTTTGGCAGCAGCGGCAGTGGCCAAAAGCTCCAAGAGCACAGCGAGGCTTTGCTGGAGCACACGCACAGCAGATGAGATGTCTCTCTGTTTACTCGCACATACTGTGCACAAACTGCCCATTATTGGCACTGCAAAGTTCCTGGCTGTAGGAGGCACAGCAGCATCTTTCAAAGGACTGTAATGAAAGTGGGTCAGACGTTTTCCCTTCCCGGGGCAATCCTTTAGCATAAGCAGGGATTTAAGTGTGCACAATTCCCATTATCTGCAATTGTTATACTCTTTCTCACAAAGAAAGAGCTTCATAATTCAACCAGATCTGTCAAATGCACACCCAGTGATGAAAATGGCCTTTTAGATGATAGGGGGTTGCCCTTTCAGTGCTGAGGAAGGGCATAGCCCTCCTGGGAGAGAGCAATTCTAACCCTGAACCGATAAACAGTGCTTGATCTTACAAGAAATGTTTGCAAAGGAGTCTTTTCATGCAGCTATGGTGCTCGTTTTGCCACAGGTTAGAGCCCTGGGTCTCCTCTACAGCCTAGAGGGTGGGTTCAGACATGATATAGCTGTCCCTGAGCTTCACAGCAGATCTAAGGGTGAGCAAGGCCAGCCAAAACCAGACCCTCCACCCACTGAGAGGCTGTCAGTGTGGTGCATCTCCCTCGCAGAGCAGAGTGGCAGGTCCAGTGCATGCAGGCAGGACCTGCACAACCAGGGAATATCTGAACCCTGTCAAGGCCACTGGCATTAGACCTTCAGACATTCAGAAACTGGTATATCATCCACAGCAGGAAGGGGGTAACTCCAGGTAGCAAAATGTCTCTTTAAGCCCCTGAGAAACTGAGTTCCAAGCCATTTTAAAGATGATGAAAGGCCCATCTGAGTGGTCAGTATGAGATCAATTCCCCATTTCAGGCATTAATATTTGGTGTCAGCTTTGCTCTCACTGCAAACTTTAGAAGAAAACATGGAAAATGGGAATAGACCAGGCCATGTTGTAAAAAATCCTATCTTTGTAATAGCCTTAAAAATTACTTCTGTCGCTTTCCTTGAAAGAGAGTATTTCAAAAGCTTTTGCTGAGCTGACCTTGCTTCATGATTCTCTTCCTCTTTGGAGGATGTAAGGTGAATAGAGGAAAAGAGAAATTAATTGGACAAAAACAAGGAAGATAAAGAGAAATCCTGTATTGCACAGGAAGGGAAGACAAGACTGAGAAATACATTTTAAAAAAATCATCAGCATCATCCAGATAAGTATAGGGGAGAATGTTGCTTCCTTTCGGGTCTGAAGGCAAATTTTGGGCCTGTTCTCACAGGATATTGCAAATAGCTTTTGATTTCTTATCCTGCTCACTTCCCAGGAATTCATTGGTGGTATTTCTCAGGTAGTGAGGCTGCCTGGCAGCCCTTGGAAATAAAACCTTTTCCAAAGATTCAGAGGCAGACGCAAAGGAGAAAGTCCTCTTTTTCTCCTGTTTTGCTTCTTCTTTTAGAACAGCTGAAAAAATTATACAAATTGACTCTCAGGTGCCACATACTAATGAGCATTTGAGAGCTTCCATGTTTTTGGATGACAAAGTGGAAGCAAACCAGCACACATACTAAAAAAAGAAACACGAAGCAGTCCCTCTCCACAAGAGGTTAAAGCACAGCAACAGTCAGGAAGGCAGCTCTCTAGTGGGGACCTCCAGTGGATCCAGTATTTTTTTCCACTTCTGTGGGTCTCTGCTCACCACTCAGAAAGATGATCTTTCTAAATGCCAACTCATCCAGCTCTACCCTGATCGGAGGAGAATTCAGTCTGGCTCTTGTCTCCTCACTGGCAATAACGATTCTTCAGATGGAAATTAGCCGACAGATTTGATGATGATGCACGAGCCAGAAGAGAACACAGCTCACTCTGCCATAGCTCTGCAATCTCCTCAGGGAAAACAGGAGTAAAAATCCATTTGTGTTTGCAAACAAGATATGTCTTGAATGTTCACTGGGGACCTCTTGAGCAAGGAGGTGCCAATTTTACTGTCGTCTTTTCTAGACATCACATAAAACCAGCAGCCCAAGTGCATGAGGGATTTTCTTCTCCAATAAAGACCTTTTGCTCTTGTGTCCTATACTGAAAGTGTTTCAATTCCTAGAGGAATTTTTGTCCTTCCTAATGTGATTACTAATCTGGGGATCTCTCATGCAGAGAGAGAGAGTCCACAGTTTGTGTATTTTCTTTCTCTTTCCTTCAAGGCCGCAGAGAAGCACAACTCTTTGTTAGTGCACACCTGCAGCCACTGGGTCTCCATCAAAGCTGCTGGGACCACATTTAGGTCAACAGGGTTTTCTCAAAAAGGCAGGAAGGCTCAGGCCTCTGAAAACCTTAGCTTCCAGTACAGCCAGTGGAATTCAGGACTTAGGCAGCTCCGAGAAGGTACTCCCAGCTACTTGGATTAAAGTTACCTCCTCTTGAGAATACCTCCAATGCAAATTTTACCCAGAATTTACTCAGAAACTGGGTTTTACTGATAGCCTGAAGAGTTTCTGACAGTGTATTGTCCTTTTCTGTGCCACAAGCTTGTAATTCTGAAAATGTACCTAGTGGCTAGGACAGACATTTCAGATTAGAGGCAGAAAGCTATTAGCACTCTCAATTTCTAATTAAGAAGTAAAAATCTATAGCAAATTAGCCATCTCAGTAGAAGATGGCACCATAAATACCTTTGTAGAGCTTGGGCTAAATCCTTTTGATCCCACCAAAAGTGATTGTTACCCTATGCCCTGTTTATCTCGTCAAGTGGGGCAAATGGGAAAAAGCTTCATCAAATTTAAACAATGAGTATAATTTCACAGAGAAAATTAATGAGAAGTCTAATTTAAGACTATGGACACTAACTCAGAGAAAAATTTAGCCTGAATATCTGAAAACACTATGGAACAATTCTGTGAGACTGGAGATGTCTCTCCACAGAAAGCAGGAGAGAGCAAATTTAAACTTAGGCTGGAGAAAACATCATGGCACTGAGGGAGAAGCCTGTGGTGAGAGAGGAGGACATAATGAGTAAATAAAGCTTTTTGCCCTGATTTTTGTCCTCAATGAAGGGACAAAGCCTTCCTGAGTTTATAGTGACAAAGAGAATCCCTTTTCATTTAAATTAGCAGGTCATCCTGGGAGATGTGGGGAGGAGGAGGAGGGAGAGGAGGGGACCTGCTTCAAATGACTAAAAGAAAAACAAGGACATCTCAAAGGATGAAACGAATTGCTCAGAAAATGGAGTTTACTTACATATGCCAGCTTAGCATAAAAGGGCACTGAAATGCAAAAGCCCCTGAACAAAATACAGTGAATACAGCAAGTTGGGGACGTAGTCACAGGGAGTTTGTATCCAGGTGCTGGCTTAGTAATTGGGTCAATGTCTGCAGATTCATGAGTACGTGTCCCACAGGGAAGCAACAGAGCATGCTCGTAACCTACCCTGTATCTCCTGAATCCATCATTCATCCCCAGATAGCTTAGTTCATTTAGAAGAAAAAAAAAAACATTTGTTTCTAAACCCCAAATGAGGCAACAAATTTGACAGTGAAAGAGAGAGAGGCTGGGTGTATGTCCTTGATAGGCTCTTTGCTTTCCCTCAGTAAGCCATGAAAGGTAGGTTAAAAAAAGAAACTGTTGTTTCAGACTTGCATCCCCAAATTTTTCCGTTGTCATATCTGTTCTACTCTGTTCTCCAAGGGTTCCTGTGTGCTGTCTGTTGCTCTCTGAAAGAGCAGGCTTTACAAAGGCTGAAAGCAGAGTGCATTTTGCCTCCTGCCAACATCCTGTTCACAGAATCGAATGTGCCCCAGGGCATTCTAATATAAGCCAGGATGATTTGAGGAGGGCTCTGGATGGGCCTGGGGTGCCCACAGGCTCACAGGGGCATAGGTGAGCACACCTGTCTTCAGAATAGCCCGAGAAAAACTCTGCACAACCCCAATGTCCTTCTCACCTTCTTCCACTGGCCCCTTCTGTGCCAGGACTAGCATCTGCCCAGGTTCCTCTCTCCAAGGAGAGAAACCCCTGTAGAGACAGCACTTTTATTAGGGAGTCCTTTTTTACTGTTTGTCTTCATGGTAATAGGGCAGGAAGTAAGTAGAAGGGACCCATCTGGCACTTGGAGAGGGACTCAGCAAGCTTTGCAGTGGGCTTAATTGCTGTGGGATTTGCTGGGAGCTGCAAACTGAACTCTAATACAGAGAAGCTTCCTCCTGTGGTTAAAGAGATCAAAAAAGACAGGTATAGAGAAAGGAGTCTGTAATCCTGCTGAGTCTCTGGGTAGTGTGAGGACCCATAGGGAAGACCTTGCAGCCTAGAGCAGGCAGCATGGTGGTCTAAATTAGAAGAGGAACACAACCAGTCAAATTAATAGCTCAGAAGTGCAAGGCACAATTGATACCTCTAACTGCACTCAACGTGAGCAGAGCTTTCCCCAAAATATCAGCCCAGACTAATGTAGCTGTCTCATGCTATTTGAACACACACTGATAGCACACAGTGCAGCCTAAGGATTATAAGACAATGACTATTGTAAATGTAAGATCATGAACAGGACCCACTATTTGTCTTCAAAGCAATTTTGCTATTAGGAGAGGGAGAAGAAAACAAATCAAGCAAATTATATTTGGTTTTAAATGATCAATCTCTTTATCTGATTCATTTGGCCAGTGTTCATGCTTGTCGGTGTGACTGCCTGTACAATCTTCCATTGTTTCTAATGACCTGCTCAGGCTTGGGTTAATTGACCTACTCAGACATCTTTCATTAGCCTTCTTATTTTAATAAAAAGCTCTTGTGAAATTTATAAGGGCTAAGATGAATCAAGATAAAAAATAAAGTAAAAGAAGGTTCTTATTTAGCTGTTTCCCTCTTTGCTTTTCACTGGGTAATGGTTATAAGCAGGCAACCAGCAGTAAGGAAAGATATAGTGCAACAGGAAGATTCCTAATTGCTCCTTCTGGTTACAAAGAACAGGAGCAGCCAATTGGTGCACCTTCATCAGAAGGGCATTAATTCAAAGCCCATTGTGTGTATGGCTATCTTGGATCAAGCTTGAAATAATTTTAAATCTGTTGTAAATACCTGAAAAATGTGTAATTACAGTCCCTCATGAAGGTAATTCTTTGATGACCTGAAGCCATAGGTGGAACATTGGAAAGCAGTGGGAGAGGTGTTCAATATTTAACTCTCTGGCAAGCTGGGAGAACAACATTTAAATTAGTAATAAACTCACAGGCACCTCCAAGAAAGGCCAGTGGCTATAAAGGCAAAACTCCCATCAATTTTCCTTGAAATACCTGCTGGAGGAACTCAGTGTTCAATAGAAATTCCTCCTGAAGTTCACTGAAACTTTTCACTCCAGAAAATTCCTGAGGGAGAGGATTTGTGAGATGTGTAACTTGTCTGTGTATGTAATATTGGTTCTATGCACACACTACATTAGCTCAGTAAGGACTGTTTGGAATTTCACCCAGGGAGCCAGCCATGAATCCAGAAAGTCTCTGCAGGTGCTTGAGAGATGATGAAGGAGTCATTCCTTTTGAAGTCTACACCCAGCCCTTCTCAGCTGGTCAGATGCCTGGACCCAGCAGCAACTATAGCCAGAGCTGGTGGCTGTCTTAAAAGACCATCAGAGTGAGGGTGAGGTAAAAGGATGTCCATGAAAGACAGACTAACCCCAAGGATAGCACCTCAAGAGTAGCTCAGCACAACCAAGTAACTGGTGGAAATGGCTACAGTCTAGACTTGATAGACATATTTAAAACTTCTTATTCATTCCACCTCCTTTTCTTCTCATTCAATGGCTCACTCCTATGCTAAAACAAACTGTGAATGGGTAAGCGTGACAAAATTAGAATGCACTGTAGGAGTGAGAGACTGAGAACCAGGTAGTGGCACCTCAGGGAGAAAGAGAAACATGCAGGGTTTGCTGGGAGAGATCTGCTCAGAAAGACCCTGGGGAAATCTGCAGCCAGCTCTGTAATTGTGACAGTCTTACTAATAAAGCAGGAGCACTGTAGAAGACAGACAATCCAGAAGAAGCTCAGGGATTAAGGAGAGAGCTTTGTAGAAATTTTCAGATACCATCAGATGTGCTTTAATATCAGCCAATGTTTACTGGAAAAGAGTGAACAAATATTCTGCTGTAAAACAATTCTTCCCATTTTGCTACATTTTTCTACTTAGCTTTTAGTAGTTTGGGAAGTTTTTGATCTTTCAAACACAGTTTAAAGGACTGGGTGGAGGCGGGGGGGAACTCTTCTTTCCCTCTCACAGGTTTCAGGTTCAATTAGCTCAGTTCCCAATTCTGTTTCACTATTTTAATAAGATTGCAGACATATGTTTAAAGGTTTTAAACTAACATAATTATATATAGAGATCAACAGAAATGCATATTAACAAGTAGGTACACAAGTATACATTATAAAAGATATGTTTTTCATATGGAAATCATTACACATAGCTTCACATTTTGGTGGTTGACACAACAATATTATAACTAAATTGGAAAGTATATTTTCCTGTAACACCTGCCTCACTCTTTGTTGCAGAGAACGCAGATGGAAGTTGTGAGACTTCCCATACTACCCCTTTTCCTTTTATTTTGCATTAATGCTTTGACAGGAGAGGACACACCACAAAAGAGGGCAAATCCTTAATTTGGAGATGGGTCTGAGGTGTCCTTTAGCCCAGGCATGTGTGCACCAAGGCATGCCAGGCTGCACAGCCTTTGCTTCTTCCTTGCTGTAAGAGGCTGCACATTCTGGTAGAAATCTGAGGACACCAGGACACCCTTCTGAAGGGGAGGACACTGCAGCTCCCATTGAGTTGTGCCCAGAATGCTGGCAGGTACAACCTGTGACTCACATCCATCTGGGGACAGCAGTGCTTATTTTAGCACTGGCATCAGGGGGTCCCTTGCAGCCAGCTCTCTCTGCTCACTGCAACTCCTCTCTGCCCTATCTGTTTCCAGCCAGGAGTATGGATGGCCATTTTGCCAAGGTTATCATTCTCTGTGGTGCCCTGGAGCCCAGGATACATTTAGAACCCATAATAATACTGATAATGATAATAATAAATAAAGCTGGAATCTTGGGAGGACATTTATTTTAATGATTCCAGCTCTGCCTGCACATTCAGGGGTAATATCAGCTATCTATCTATGTCTTCTTTAATCTGGCCAAGTAATTTGAGGTAATATTTATCACATAAAGGGTCTGGGTGTTTGGAAATACCTCTTCTGTCCATTCATAAGTCTCAAAACTCAGATTTCATTCAGCAAAAATTCCCATGGCTAACTAGCCCAGGCTTGAGGCATTTTCAATTTTGAGCTCAATCCTGACTATGCTGAGCATTTTTCTGTTGTGCTGGTCTTGTTCACCACTCTCGACCTTCAAGGAGAATGTGGAGATAAATAGAAAGTTGAGCAGGGATACAATGATACTTAGCCAAATAATCTCTGATCCTCCATCTCTTCATGATTCAGGGTTCTTTTGAGCCAGAGATGTAATGTCTTCTTAGTTAGTAACACAGGTAGACTCCTCTCCAGTGAGAATGCTTGTTTCCTCCCTGAACCTACACAAACTATAAATATCCAGAATTTCCCATGGAAAAAGGATCTCCATCATTCACGCACTGGGCTGAGAACAACACTCTTGTGCTCACTCTTTGTCTGCTGAGTGCTAACCTCTTTTGGTGCTTCCTTTTCCCTTCTGGGAAAAACGGGGAGCACTTGGTTCCCCCGGTTTGAAGAGTTCACCAGGAAAACCTCTCTATCTGGCAGCCCTGAGGCCTCATGCAGCAGGCTGAGACACGTCGAGGGAAATTACTGGGCAGCCTCTCATCTGCAGTAGATCTCCCAGGAAGGGTCTTGCTTGGTGAGCAGCCCAGAAAGAAGCCCCGTTCTGGGGGCTGAGGCCTCTGTTTTTGCCTGGCAGATTGTGCTCTCACTCCTTTTCTCTCACCTTGTCATACAGTGAGATGACTCATGCAAATGAATAGCAGCTGAACTTAAATCAGAAAAGTCCTTAGGGACAATAAAGGGCACAGAACTGGGGAGAGGGAGGGGAAAACGTGTTTGCATAGTCATCATGACAGTCACCAGAGCAACAATTAGATTCTTCCCTGTTGATGAATTAACAACGCTTCAGCTGTAGTGTCTATTGTGCAGTCTCTATGCAGGAGTCAACCAGGCCTTCAGGTGTTTAACTTGCACTTGCAAAAATCCTCAAAAAGAGCGGAACTTCACTTTAGAGAGAGCCTATCCCCCTCAGGGTGTCCCTGGAGGGGTAACTCCTTGACTCACCCACTCAGCTAATGAGTGTCAGTGCTGCTGTGTGCAAAAACTCCTCAAGGTGAATGAATCTCCCAGGAACATACACAGATATGAAGCCACACAGAGGAAATCTTTGTTTCCTATAGGAGAAAAAAAAGGGTGAATGTGTCTGTGTATAGGAAAGCACCCTTCCTTGTCCTTCATTCTCCCATCTTCCTTAAAAGCTTGAATTCCTTGAATAAAAGGGGGCAGTGTTGAAACAGTGTCCCTAGGTCAACAAATGGAGGCTTGTTTATCAACACATAGCTAAGGCACTACTGAAACACCATCTTAATTAATAACATGACCTTGTTAAATATGGCATCTAACTGCACATGCAAATTCCTGCTTATTTCTCAGTTGTGTTTGCTTTCTATTCCCAGTAAAAGCAAGTGTTTACTCATCACCTAAGCTGCACAGAATGCAAAGGCAAGGAATCCTGCTATCTTCCCAGCTGCACAACCTCTACTGATGGTGCAAGGCATGGAAAAAGCGGAGCTTGATTTTCTCCAGTCCCAAGCAGGGTTTCCAATGACCACTCCTGGGAGATGCTCTGCCAGCCTGGGGCTTGACTTTTTCAGTTCTGAGAGTGGCTGGAATGAGGCTGAGGCTGGAATTCCCTGCTGGGAGGGGTTTCCTTGGCAGTGTTTGCAGGACCCCCAGTCTCAGAGCAGCAGGTTTCCCCCAGCATCTGAGCTGAGGCCATGAATGGGAGTGGGAAAGGCAGGTTTCCTTCCCTAGGACCCTGCAGTCTCCTGCAGTCCCAAACTGAACCTTCACACACAATACTCTCTCCAGAAAGGATCTCTTCCTGGAGAAGCTGCTGCTCTGGGAGGCTTCCATGGATATGCAGTATTCTTCCATTTTAAGAGGTGAGTAGCAGAATTGAAAAAGCAAAACAAAACAGAGAAATCCTTTCTGTCTCCTAGCATCTTTGCTACTTCATTGCTTTATATTAAATGCACATTCCCAGCTGGCCTGAGGGCCCTTCTTTCCTGCCTGGGCAGAGGTGCTATTCATTCACAGTTCACAGGGGAGGGAAGGAGTCACACACTTTGCTTTCACAGTCATGTAGTCCCAAATCAAGAACCTCCACAAGACACCATCTAATCAAAACCAGACACTCCCTGAGGGCACCACATACATTTATGAAACAAGGGCACTCAGCCCTCCATGACCAAATTTCTCAATGAAGGAGGGAATAGGCCTTTTTTCACCACACCCTCCAAGCTTGCTTGAAAAATAGAACAATATTCTCATCTCCTCCTCTCAGTTCCCCACCCCCAAGTCCCCCCACAAAAGCAGACACAGAAACAGCACACACACTGCTCAGGGATGCTCCTGTCTCTGATCTCCTGCTCAAGACAAAGGGATTCAATATAACAAATGTATTTCTTTCTGAATTCCCCATGATGAGGCTGAGGGAAAACATCCACAAACAAGGCAGAAATGCTACTAATAAAATGAGAGACATGAAGAGGGAGCAGGATTCCTGGGCTTTGTTTCGCGTCCTCCCACTGTTCACTGTAGGGAGTGCAGATAAGTCATGCTTAACCTCCCTCCATAGTTTATCTAATGCCATCTGGGTTTATTTTTCTGAGGTCCCAAAAAACTCATGCTCCCATTCAGTTTGTTAGTGCCCATGTGCAAGATCACACATACAAAAAAGCTACCACCTGCCTGTCTCCAGGAATGCGTGACCCCTGCACATGACAAAAGAAGCCCCTGAGATTGCTTGTGGCCTTGGGAAGTGGGCTGAGTGAAGTCTGGAAATCCCAAGGAGAGAGCTGATAGCCACAGTGTAATTTCTGAGGGAGGGAAGCATGTCTGCCATCCAATTTTGCTGAAGGGTTGACATATACAAGGGTTTCTTGGGAGGAAAAGATGCTGTTCTTTCACTCATCCCAGGCATCCACTTCCAGCACCTGAATGATGGAGAATGGTTTCCCATGGGGTAATGCTGGTAGGGCAGCTGGAGTCCCTACCAGCCATAATTCACCTCCAAGTGCTAAAATCCCTGTGGCAGAGGCAGTTTTCTTTGCTCTACCTGTGCTGTGGGGACCTTAAATCCTGGTTCTAGCCTCAGAGTATACCCACAGGACAAATGTCCAGAGCAGCAGCAGCTCTGCCAAGGAGCAAAGCTAGAGTCAGACTGTGAGAAGGAGGAGCTGCTGAGAATAGGGAGTTAAAACTAGAGGGTTATTCCCAAGATTGTTTTTCCTGCTAAAGCAAAAGGGTACTTAAGGACGGGCCTTAACTCCTTCAGTGTAAAGCACCATGAAGTGGAGAATGCCAGCCCTGCCTCCCCACTCTCTTGCTCCAAAATGAAAACACAGGACTTTCACCCTTCCCTCTTCATTACTTGTGGCTTCTGCTGCTTTGGGAGGCAAGAAAGGGAACAGCTCAAAATGGAAAAGAAAGCACTGAAAGGAATGATTACATGTGGGAGAAAAAGAAAAAGCCTACTTTTCTCCACACAAAGGGAAGCTGCTGGCTGATTGCTTTAGGCAATACACAAGGTTGCTTTCTAACCCACAGTTTTCTGTCCAGGGTCGTCTTTTATGTGCTGCAGTAGAAGAGGAGGGAGAAAGAAAGAATGGAAGTGGATTCAAGACCTCTTCACAGAGAAATGCCCAGCCCACCTTATAAGGCTTTCATCTCCTCTTGTCAAAAATAACTAGACATGGTTGAGGCTTACAGAGCTCCCAGTTCTCATTGCTCACAACTACCAAGCCCAGATGGTCATCCTGCTTCTCTGAAGTTGGCAGACCACCTCTTACTCCTTGTCTCCTTCTCTGGGACTGAGTTTTTCATAGCCTTCCTGCACAATGTCACTGTGTCAGGTACCTGCCTGGTTGGGTGTCTCTCCACACTGTGAGAAAACAGTCGTATTTCTAACACTACCATCAGCTCATCTACCTAAGAAAAAAAAGGGCTGGAGGTGAAGAAAAAGGAGCAGGAGTGCAAGAAGCAGTAGAAAAGATGATGAGAAAGATATGACCAAATAGGGAGATGTAAAACTTATGGTGATGGGCAAAGCTTTTTCAAAACTGTAAACCCCCCAGAGACTCATGACAATGATGGTTATACACTCACAAGTCCGTGTGCTAAACTTGGTACATGGGAAGCAGATGTTCATGCCAGCTCTCCATCAAGATCCTCTGTGTCTCTCCAAAGCCATGTCACTTCCAAACCTCTCATTCCTCACCTCCCACTGAATCCTGTATTTTATGCCATCACTCTTCTCACTGGCCACACATACATTTTCAGTAAAGATTTTGGCTGTTGGGAATGGAAAAGGCAGAGGAGTGTTGCTGTTCCCTTGTGCATGAACTTCTCTGTGTTGCCTCCTTTAGGAAGCAATCTAAAGCTTCCGAATCCCCCAGCCTGTTTTCCAATGCACGATGATTTATCAGCGTCCCCGTTATCTTACCCACTCTTTACAGCTAGCTATATATTTTGGGGAAGGACATTTACTTTTTGAGTGATGTGAAAGCATTTGCTTGACATGATGGAAATTTATGAGTTGTGACTCCAGGCTCCTCCCCCAGGACCCAGGAAAGCAACTCCTGGCAGGGGATGAGGAGGGGAGAGCAGAGTCTGCAGACAGAACCAAATGGACACGGCTTCCTGCTGACAGGAGATATTTATGGATATACCAACATTTTAGTATAAAAATAAGGAGAGTTACTGAGGTGTGGGGGGAATAGGGCAGAAACAGCAAACTCAAACACAGCCATCAATCTCCTGCCTGCCTGGGGTGACAAGTGGAGGAGAGACCTCCGTTACCCATCATTGCAAGCAACCATTACATAAGGATGCAGATGATGGACAATTTTCACAGGCTTCTGCTTTCTTTTTCCAAAGGTCTCCTGCCCCTTTGCATGGAAAAATGGCTCAAACAGACAAGACCTGCTTGTGCCAACACCTTATCAAAGCAGGGCAGGACCTTGGAGGGATGGGTGGTGTTTTCCTGTGCAGCAGTTGCACAGAGACAGCAGTTCAGGTGTGGTGATACAGCTGCTCCTTGGTATCTGCAGGGACTCAGAACCAGGGCTGGTGGGAATGTTTGTCAGCTGCTTCATGCACTAGTCACTTCAGTGACTATACACTTGTGTGATTGTCAGCTGGCAGCCTTTCACAGCCAGAGTGTTCAGTATTACCTGTGATCAGTCTCATTAAGAAGTCCTAGGCTGCTTCCCTTCCACTTCTACCCTTTTGCCTGTTCATCTTCCCTTGCTTCTCTCTTTCTCTCCCAGTGGTTTCTCTCTTCCCAAATGTTGCTGCAGGTAAGGGCCGAAATTTCTGCCTTTTGGTTACGTTCCACACTGAAGGTCTCATCCATGAGATGACACTGAGAGCCCTTCTGGTTCCATGGGCTTGGAGAACATCATTGTTGACTCAGAAATTGCTGTTTATGTGCTCTGGTGTAGAATCCAGCAGCCCCTCAAGTATTCAATGTGTTGTTCCTCCAGCCCCAGTTTTTTCCCCCAGGTTTGCAACCAGATTTTTGGGACCCACACAAATGCAGGAGCTCTACAGAACCTCTGAGAGATAGAGGTGGTGGCACAAAAGGGTCAACCAACATTCCTGGGAGCTCAGCACAGAAGAGAGAGGATGCTATAAAGGGGAAATCATGCTGTCAAGAAAACTTAAAACTGAACAAAAAGTGTTGATTTTTGTTTTTTTCTGGGGGCTTGCTTGCTTCTTCTGTTTTTCAGTTGTTTCAGTAATAAATCATTAAGCATTTGTGCATATGTGTTCACAAATTGCTTGTGGATAGTCATTTGGCTTGTACTATTTTGTGCTTTAATTGTAAAGGATGAGCATTTTATGGAAGCATATTTCAGCTTATGGGCTACCCTGAGGATACAGCTGTCTTGTAATTCACTGTGTGTTACTGGTCAATGAAGTCTCATGATATTTATTTTATCTGTAGAAACAAAACTTCATTTTCCACAAGCTGAACATATCCCAGCATGAGAGAGGATTCTGGGTACTCACATTTGGATGCAAGTACCATTCTGCTACACCCTTCATACAAGCCTTCTCAAGGAGGAGGATGAGAGAGGCACGGACATGGGTCACTCAACCCACTGTTGCAAATCCAAAACATCCCCACCCACCATGTGTTGTATTTGCCTGACAAAATCTCCAATCAGTTCTTGAAGTTACACAGTCTGTCCTTAGGGACCTGAAATCCAGCTGCATTCATTCCAACACATGTGGCTTTGTCACGCTGGCATGGCTGAAGAATAAAATTTCTGGACTGCGGGATTTGTGCTATGAGCTCCCCATGAGAGGCTGAGGAGAAGATGCTTCCTGGGAGAAACAGTGCCCAGATAAAAAGGAGCAGCTCTCCACATTGCATGCCTATTTAATTTCCCTGTTTTCAGGGAAAATTTTCAGGCAGTGCATTCTGGAGGAGTGATGGACTGCTTGCTCTGCAGCTACACTGCCCCTTCCCTCCTCCCCTCCCACCTCTCTGTTCAAACCCAACCAGCTGTGCACTGAAGACACAAACAGCAGCTCGAGCACGGGTCGGCAGCAGAGACACCAGGAAGGAGGTGGCTGGTGGCACATGGGGACTTGGGGCGTGCAGTTGGCACGGGAGAGCTGGAGCTCGCCAGCTGCTGGGACCCACCCCTGCAATCTGCTGCTGCACACAGCAACACAGACAAGGGCTTTGCAAAGGGAAGAATGAAACCCATGGTTGCAGCAAAAATTATTTACCCAAAGTTCATGAGCTTGTTATTAATGATTTCTCCAAGCCCTGTGTGCCAGCGCAGTTCTGAGTGCCCACCCTTTATTTGCTGCAAGGCAAGAGCAAATATGGAATGAGGCAGCACATCACAAACAGCTTCTGAGCACCACAGAAATTGCCTGCCCCCACTGCCCCCCCCAACCAGGGACTGGAAACCTGCATACCTTACTGCTCCTTGAACACTTTCTGATTCAAAGCATCTCCCTGCAGACCCCCAGCTGATGCAGACAGAGCGTTTTCTCTGCAGACCCACAGCCCATGGTTGAAAAGCAGTCTCAGATAACAGCAGATATGGGGCACAGCAAAGGACTGTCCCACAGAGCATTTTCTGGTGCCGTGCTGCAGTTTGGTGCTAGCTGTGATCAACCCATGCTTGTGGATGCAGTGGGCAAGCTGGAGATTAATTCCCTGACAAGGCATGCTCCACTGGGGCTGTGGGGCATCTGCAGCAGACACGCTCAGACAACCTAGCACTGATGGACTCCTTCAGTGTATTTATCCTCTAACTCCTCATTAGATAAGGAACATTATAGATGATGAGTTGGAGAGGAGAGTCTAAGCAGGGAAAGAGCTGTACACTATAAGATTAAACTGAGGAGCTGGTCCCCCAGCAAGCCTAGCATCATCTTCACTATGGGGCAGGACATCTGAGGCTAAAAAATCTTACATTCAATACATGTGGCAAAGCTATCAAGCCAGTGGTATGCCAACATTTCTACCAGGAATAAAAAGTCTTATTTGGAGTAATCTTTCCTTGGCTGAGGCTCTCACCCAGGAGTTGTCCTTATCATCGTGTTTGTAGTTCCTGCCTGCCAAACAGGAACTCGATTTTAATCAACATTTGGTTTCCCTTCAAGGCACCAAGCAGTTCTGCTTAGACTTTGGGATATGACCAAAACTTCCCTACCCTTCATTAATACAAATGAGCAGTGCTGTTGCTTAGTAGTGATTTTTAAGTAGTTATGAGACTAAAACTGGCCTTTTACACAATTTCCTCTGAGGAGACAGGAGGGGAAAGCAATGCCAGTATTAGGGGAGGCAAGGCCTGAAGTCATGTATTTCTGTGCCAGCTGTTGGGACATGGGGTGTTTGAATTATCAGTACTCACTGAAGAATATGGGGGGGAAAGTGGCAATATTTACATTTCAGCTGGGAGTTGAGTTCTCTTGCTCCTAACTCTTTTTAGACCCATTCCAGTTGGGGCACATTTCCCTGAAAGAGGATCTGGACTAATCTAGGAATAACACCATGGGATTACATAACAACAGGGGGTTACATTTAATGCAAGTCACAAGAAAATGCAAACCAAGATCTTGCATGGAGCAGTTCCTATGTAGAGCAATTCCTTCTAAAATGCCTGTCTTCCACGAAAAAAATTGAGATGATTATTGCTCTTGTTCTGGAGGGACAGAAGGTTTTGATTCTTTTCTGCAACATCTTTCACAGTCGATGGTTGGCTTCCTTGCATGGGGACCTTGTCCTCCCTCCTGTCCTGGCAAACAGCGTAAGATTTTATCTGTTGAACTCACACACACACAGACACTTGTTTGGGGGAATGTAGATAACATTTCTGCTTCTTGCAAAGACATGGCCACCCTTGTTCACATGGATTGTTTTTGTGTGAAGGAACTGGAGCCCTCACACCATGGCAGTGGCCTAATTCTCAGTGTTACTTTCAGCTTCCTGAATTTAATATGAACTTTTCTGTGTAACACTAATGTTATGGAAAATCAGTTGTAATAGACGAGGACCATTATTGTTCTTCAGGTCAAGCAATCAATGCAGTAATTTCCTTCCACTTTAATGCTATTATTTGGCTGTAATCATTTCCAGTTGAGTTTGCATGAGAATGAAGTCGAAATTGCTCCTGGTCACATTTATCTGGAAAATTTTCAAGACTCTGCTCTAGAAAATCAAGACTTTGTTCCAATGAGCTTTAATTAATGGTGATCATGATTCTGCCGCTCTCTAAGGATTTCATATCTTCTGGAGATGCCACCAAAGACACTCAAGAGATACTGTAATTCACTGTGTATTTCTGTCTGAGAGAGAGCTCACTGTGGCCTTGGATTGCAGCCTGAACACATTTTTTGTTAGCATTTTAGCAGCAAAGCTAAACCAGAAAAAAATCCCAAACCCTCTCTTTTATGGACAGTCAAATCAGCCCTCGGTGATTAAGGAAACCAGAACATTGCCTGAAAAGCAAAGCTCAAAACACAGCAGTCTTCTGCCATAAATCCTGTTCCTTAAACAACACAACCATATATAATGGTTTAAATAAAGCAGGGCCAGATGCAGTTCAGAAAAGAAAGTAGCTAAAAAGAATGCTGTTGTTTAGGGCTTTCCATAATAAAACTACCATGCCTTATATATTGGTGCAGGGGTCTACAGCCCTTTCATTTTCCTGACAGGTTTATGCACCGTTATCCCTTCAGAGGCTGACTCTGATGCCTTTTCTCCACTGTGTGATATTGCAAGTCATGAAGAAAGTCAACACAGATCCCAGCCTTTTTGTCTAGGATGTGTCTTTCCCCAACATGTTGTTGTGTGGTCTGGGAGAAGGGGAGGAGACCTTTTATACAACATATCTGGGGTTCTTCAGTCAGCAGGGGCTGATTCAGACCGTACATCAGATGAGAATCCATTGTCCTCTATTTCCCCGGGTCTCCGACTAGTTGACAGGGAAAAATGAGAAACTTTGACCCAGTTCCTTAAAATCCTTGCAGAGACATGCTCCAACAGCATCCAAAAGCAGCAGCACTTCATAAAGGCCATTGTTTGCTGAGATAGACTTGGCCTGGCATCCTTGTGCCTGTTCGAAAGCGCCTTCTGCATTGTAAGGCTGGTGTCCAAAATCAGAGGGGCTGGTGGAGCAGAAAATTTTAGGCACACTTGGAAAAGCATGGAGTTGACTTTGCTAACCAGGTTTCCCTTGTGCTTAGCAACAGCTCCAGTGGGCTCCTGGGAGTTTTCAGTAGTAGGGAGCCTTGTTCCTTGGCAGTAGCATAATGTTGGCTGTTTAGCATGCTGCTGAACCTGTAATCTACAGCCAAGCAATAGCAAACGCTGGAGCCAAGTGAACAGCAGGCTTGGAAGGGGGTTGTTTGTGAGGGCTGATTTCCTCTGCCATTTACAAAAGGGCATCCTGCAGCCAGGCCGTATGATTCTGGACTCTGCCTCACTGTGGATATGCTGCCTCAGTGCTCTGCTTGTACAAAATCCAGTGCCACTCCTGAAATATTCAGGTGACATCAGGTGTCTGTTCAGTAGGTAGGTAAGGGGCTCACTAAAATCAAAGAATGTACAACCCCAGAACATGCACAGCAAAGCCAGATGCTGCAAATGCTTTTCCCCCAAGGTGCTGACCAAAGCAGAGCTCTCATACATCTGGCATCTTCTGAAACACTATTTTGTTCTTTTGGCAGCATTCTAATTAAACCTCCACCTTGCTTTGACCAGCTTGCCGTTTTCATGGAGTCACTTGTGGCTGTGTCCCACATCAAGAACATGTGTAGGTATCTCAGTCCATTCAAGACCAGAACCACTAGAACCATCATCCACAATATCCCTTGCTGCTTCTCCCCTGAGTAGTTTTGAAGTAATGGATACCAATCACAATAAATTGCTCCAAATGGCTCGGCAGTTTGCTGGTATGGAAAAATGATGAGCAGGACAACTGTAGATTCATTTTCACTTGTACTTGGAGCCAGAATTGACATGGACTAATGACTACGGCAAGTTGAGCAAATTCATTTTTGCTTGTGACCTCTGCCAGGATTTTAATGCAAGGTCTAGTACACTAAACGATTATCAAAGGACTGTCAAACACATCAGTGCACCCATTTCTAGGGAAGTCTGATGTGTACTTCCAGCACAATCCAAGCTTGGGGAAAACATTTCATTTTCCTCTCACCAAAAGTGAGTTTTGTACTTGCATAGGGAAAACAGTCACATCCTCTGCTTGTGGAACAGTTCCCCTCCTCCCATCTCCCCACAGTGAAAAGTGAAATTTCTCACTCAGCACCATGCTCTGCTCCATTATGTCCATATCTTTGTGTGTTCCCACACCCCCTTCTCTTCCTGTCATTTCCAGGAGGCAACTGGGATCATTTGTACTAAGCTTTGTTGACAGAGGTAAAACAAAAATAAAAGTGACTACAGCATAATGAATTCAAAACAAAAACCTGGGCTTCCTTTTAACTTGTTAAACAAAAAGCGAGGATACAAACACTTTTGGGAAATTCTAGGCCATGTCACAATTGTCCTTTTTTTAAGTTATAGCTCCAAATGAGAGATTTCATAATGGTTTACTATAAGGTGTAGAAGGTCAGCCCTCTATGTCATGTCCCAAGTGTCAAGATAGCACAGGCATGCAAGACAGACACCATGCACACTGAAAAAGCAAGGAAAAGAGAGTCTGATGCAGGATTCATGTTGAGGAGATGACAACACATCCATAATGCTCCTTGTGGAGCGGGGTCCAAGCTGGACTGATCTTTTCAGACTTCCTGGGCAAACTGGTGGCAGTGGTACCATCAGACTGGTCTGTGCCACTGACTTACGGAGCTGTCACTGAGGTTACCACATGCACTTCCTCTATACCAGCAACTGTGGACTGTGCTGGGAGTTCTGGGACAACCCTGCCATCCATATTTCCTTCTCCTCACTTCTGAAAGAGCTATGTGGGGTCGGCAGATAGGAAGAGCTGACCCTTGCACTGCCAAAATCCTCCTGGGGTTTATGCAGCACTATCTCACATCCCAAGCTGCCATGTGAAGTTTGGCTCAGCACTGTATGGTGGTGTTTGAGTCTGAATCATCGAGCATGAGCCCCCCACCAAAGCAAATACATGACAGGCAAAAGAAAGTACAGAACACCTTGGTCCAGGCGTGGTAAAATCTCACTTATCTCACTTTCTTGAGCTTGTGTCCTCACGCTTTTCCTCCTCAGCCCTGCCTCAACATGCCAGACTGGTCACTGTCCCCGGAGTAAACTCTATTTGACAGCTACCTTGCAGTCTGACAGCCTCAAAGGGGACTGACTCTATGAGACCCACAGGTTGCCCTTTTGCTCTTGTTAACATCTGTATTATGAGCAACACTAATGGCAACATGACAAGCTGGAAATAGATTGATGTAAACAAACTCCCAGCAACAGTCACAGGAGGATTATTTGCATCATTATCTCTTTCTTCATTACCTGCAAAGGATCAGGACATTTATATTTTTGACATGTGCTGCTGGTCAGTTTAGCAGATGCAGGTTTAATTTTTACCCTTCTTTGAAGAGGGAAAGAAGAAGAAGGATTGGAAAGACTTTGCCCTTGTTTATAGGAAGGCTCTAAAAGGTTGAAGGAAAGTGAAGATCATTCCCAGCAGTGGTGCCAGTCTGTTTATAAGCTATGGGCATAAGAAGCAGAAACTCTCAGGTTAGAAATCAATCTTCCCCAAAAAGAGGGAAAATAGGTATCAGGGCAGCACATGTTGCAGAAATCACATGGGAAGGTCAGTGGATGAACAGAAGAGCACATGGTGCAACTAAACATAAGCAACTAAACAGGTGCTTCCTGTCAGTGTCCCAAGGTATTGAAGGGAGAGAGATTTATAGTGCCTAGGTGTGGGAGATGGTTAGGGAATATTTGTTTTTCCAGGCGGAGCAAGGGACTTTTTGGATGCTGAAAAGACCATCTCTTGGAGAGATCCATGAAGGAACATGCAGCTAGGAATTTCTCTGGAAAGAAAGATGGACAATATCTCTTTCTTTAAAAATTAGATAGATGTTTGGGTTATCCCCACATACACTGAGTCACCACCATCTTTGAGGCTTGTGTCATCTGGAGGCCTTGAAACCAGAGATGAATGAAGAATATTCTCCTCTGGACCCTCACTACTGGAAGGATATTCTGCTGCTTGTAAGGATGGGATGTGTGAAGCACAAACAATACACAGATGTGGGCTACCTGAATGGTAGAGCTGCTGGACAATCTACTGGAGGCAGGAGTTGGCTTGCAGGGCAGTAACTTGATATCAAACTCTGCAGGACCAGAAGTAAGGGGAATTTTGGTTAAATCTCCAACCAGGTCTGCATTCACACAAGAGTGTTCAGCTGGAAGTCCAGAAGTAGAGCCATCTATGAAGGAAAGGTGCAGGGGTGAGGCGAAGTTCCTGACTCACTCCAGCGTTTCAGCTGTGGGAAGAGTTCACCTTTTGCCTCTCATGCAGTCCTTGGCCTCTGCAGGTTTCCAGCTGTGCTGTCAGGCACTGCCAGTGCTGCTGGCCTTGATGGAATGGACAGCTCCATGCTGGAAGCTCAACAAAAGTCAGCAGTTCATTAGACACAGGCCAAGGAGCATCTGCAACAGGCCATATGCTAGGCATATGCTTGGCCTCTAAGCAAAAGCCACTGCTGATGGAAGTAATAAGATACATAGAGGGGAAAAAGCCCCACAGTCCAACCAAATTCTTGTCCCGTGAAGCCATACCATGCCTAGTATCCCAATGCCCTTACTTCTTCACATAAGAAACTGCAGACTTCAATCCTGTAGTATATATTAACAGAGTCTCTTATAGTTTTCTTGATCCTAAAGGCACCACTGTATTTTTCAGGTGCCATGTCTAAAACAGGTGGTGTTATGTCCCAACATGACTCCAAAGATCTCCCCAGAAACATAAAACCTGCTTAGAAACAAACTTGCCCAACTCTGTCACCAGTAAAAAAATCCCATGGAACCAGACCCAGCAAAGAACTAATACAACATGCCACGTGATACAATTACTTATTTTTATTGAGTCAAGCCATCTGGTTGTTTGGTTTTTTTCAGACATTTCTATATAACAGATCTCATCCCTTCATATGTTTTTCTTATTAAAAAAAAAATCACCAAACCTTAAAATCCAAGGTACTGAGATTACACACAGGAAGGACTTGGAAAATTTCACAGAGAAAACTCTATATGAGCTGTTCTATGCTTTTCCCAGGATTTTCTTCATTTAGATTTATGAAAGGACCAACATATTGATTATGTAACTGCCATCTGAAGTTTAATAATATATAGAAGAAGTAAATGAAGCTGCTGAGGAATTTAACTCACCTATAAATAGAGAGTGGCATCCCCATTAATTCATTAAAGGTATATGGGAAGTGTAACGTATTCCAATTAACATTTCATAAGATGGTTGTAGCTTGTTAGTTATGAACCAACATTTGTCATTTTCTTTTTAGAGCAATTAAATGATATCCAATTCCCTTGGCATGCTGGAGCTGTCTCCTTTGATAGTTTTCAAAGTTTCTAGAGAGGACACATACAAAAGGTAAAGAGGTTCCTGTTTTGCTGCTTTTTCTTTTTCTTTTTCTTTTTCTTTTTCTTTTTCTTTTTCTTTTTCTTTTTCTTTTTCTTTTTCTTTTTCTTTTTCTTTTTCATCTTTATCTTTTTCTTTATCATCTTTTTCTTTTTCTTTTTCTTTCTCTTTTTCTTTCTCTTTTTTCTCTTCCTTTTTTTCTCCTCTCACTCTTTCTCTCTGCCAATTAGAAAACATTTTGCATCCTGAATGAGCTTATTCACCCATCATTCAGTTAAATAACCACTAGCTAGATATGTCTTGCTTAAGCACAACAACTGGCCTAGTACCAGATGAGCTTGATATTTATTTAACAAACAGTGCTGTCTTCGTAGATCTAAATTAGAGCCTTATTTGAAATACTTAAAGTTTACCCATTACTGTTTGCCCTTAGTGAAAATCCAAGTTCTGGTTACGTCCCTGCTCACTAGGATTAGAACTGTCACAATATTTATTTAACAGGAGGAGGCATGCTAAGCCATGCTGCAAACATTGCTGTGCCAATATGAAGAGGAACTTACTGCTTTTTACAGTGTTTCTTTCTCTGCATGTGCTCTCTCTCCATCCCTCCCTCTTTCCTCTTCTTCCTGCTGTCCCCATGTTCTCCAGCCCCACTAGCCCCTCCACATATCCTCTCCCACAGATGGTATTTCATTTGTCCACAGAATGATTCTGGCAGAAAAATATGTTTAAAAAACATGTGGGGTTGGTGCTGATGGAGGAAAGGAGAGCAATGCATGGCCTGTCCCCTCCTCTCCTGACATCCCTTGTGCCCAAACCACACTGATCAGTGCAATGGACACGTGGTAGGGCACAGAGTCCTGGCCTCTTGGTTCCTCCTCCTCCTTGGTGAAACTCATGCTGCACCACAAACTGCCTCCAGCTGGGAGATTAGTGTCCCTTACTCATTAGTTCATGTTATTTCTCACAGCAGCAAGGCCAGGTGCACTTTGGGTCTTTTCTCATGTCGTTATGAAAATGTAAACTATGGTGGGGGAGGGATATTTCTGTTTCACCAGGTGGTGCAAATTCCCATTCCCTGTAGAAAATGTCTGAACAAATACCCTTGGTACAAGTGCTAGGATAGCCTGGTAATTTCCCCTTCTTTTTGAGATACAAACTCAGATCCCTCCCTCCAGCCTGCAAAGCCTGCTGAATTTCTGAAGCTCAGCAAAGAAAGGGGTGGTTTCCTATCTCCAGCCCTCTAGAAAGACAGCAGCACAAGGGAAGGAAAAGCAGCAGCAAAAAGGTAGGAGGAAGACTGTGGTAAGCAGTATACATGTCTTTTATGCTGATAATTATGAAAGACTGAAGTTGCTATCTCAAGAAGTTAATATTTTAAGCCTGATTTCCTCAGCAATCATTCTGTCAGTTCCCCTTTAATAACTTTTGGACCAATTGGCCAATTCCAGTCAGACTTGACAGACAGATGGAACTTTCGGTGGTACCCAGTTCTTGCTGGATTTCCAGGGTTGGTGCCATGCTGAGCACAGAGAGCACAGCTCCCCATGGAAGGGAGCAGTCCATGAGGGCTGCACAGAAATACTCAGTGTAGGGCAGGATCACCCTGTATGATGTCAGGTATGGAGGCTGCAGAGAAACATTTCTGAACCCCAAGAGAACTCTGGGTCTCCAGAAAGAAGAGAGGGCAGGGCAGGGAAATGGGAGGGAGAGGGTTTGCCAGGTGTCCTTTGGGGCAGATGCACCACTGTGCAGAATAAAGAAGAACTCCAGGGAACACCCTAGGCTCTTCAGAAAGGCCTGAAAAAGCAGAGGAAATTAAACCCTACAGATACAGCATCACAAAAACCAGGAATGAAGGAAACAGTGCCATTCAGTCTACTAAAAGTGTAATAAGGAAAGCAAATCCAACTGCTTTCAGCTAACCCATCCCTGGATGAGGAACACTGCATTCAAGGACTGAATTCCAGAGCCAACAGACTTGTAACAGTCAATTATCATTTCAACTACAGATGGAAAAACCTGATAAAATCAGTTCTGTATGGACAGGGGATTGAAATAGAGCCTGGGCAGGGATTGCAGCCAGAGATTAGTGGCCATAAATACATCAAAAGCAAAGGACTTTAAGACACATGCATAGCACCACCATTTATAAATTGCCATGTGTCCCAATTCATGCTTCACCATTCATGGGCATGCTGGGAAGGCTGCACAACTCAGGCACAGACTCTTGATGAAGAAAGACCCTTTTCCTTTAATGTTACTGCAGCTTTCAGAAACTGCAGTGGTTTTTGGTTTGGGTGTTTTGTTTCCCAAGGCCAACCACAAAAAAGGGAAAAAAAACCCCACCTGTGCCTCTGTGCCTATTAAGATGTTTCTCATCTGGTGTGCTAAGTCTGTGCTAGAGTTAACTCTGTGTCTGCATCTTCATCAACAATGCGACATCGCTTACACCAATTTGATTTTACCTTGTCTGGGAGATGAAAGCAATTTATAAGTTTCAAAGAGCACTCTCTGGCTGGGATCCAAACACAGGAGTGTAGTGCTGAAAAGAGAATTGCTGGAGACTTTTATGTCTGGCATATGGTGTGCTAGTTTTCTTTCTAATCTGGGTAATGAAGGTCAGTAGGAAGTGCTGAGTTGGTTGTGTTGGCCAAGGCATTTGATGACCTGCTCACACAGGTGGGGATTTCAAACCCTGACCAATGTGAACTAGTAAGAGGAAATCTAATCACTCACTACTCTGAAAATCTGGAAATATGTATTTTCTTCCTCATTTCTGAATACATGTTTCTGGAGAAGACAAAAGTCATGACTGGGTTGCAGTACAGGCTATGCCACATGGGGCTATTTGGAAGTGCACCTGGTGGATCCCACCAGCATCTGCAACTAATTGAGAAGATAAATCCATTTTGCTGGAGTGGTTTAGATTTCCAAAAGTCCTTCAGTCTATTCCAGCTGAGCTGATTAGAGTCCAGCTCACTGGGAGTCATTACTGTCAATCCCACCACCTGGCCTGAATTTCACAAGGAGAAAAAAGCAAGAAAAATGCATTAAAAGTGAATAAATCTATATTTCATGACTTATGCAAACTGATTTTCCCCAAAGAGGGTCCTATTCCTAACATCGTCACATCTTTGTGATGTTCCTGCGTGGCTTGGCTTGCTCGTGGATCCTTCAAAAAGAGAAGAAGTATTTCAAGAGTTAAGTGTCAGCATCAGTGAAACTAAGAGCATTTTGGATACAGATGAGATAAGGGCACATACAGCCTCTGGATATAGACACATATAGAGGTAATGAATTCAATATCTAATGCAAGATCTAAATTCCTGCATTCAGCCAAATTATATTTATCACAGATTCTGTTTCTTAAAGTACAGTCAGAGCTGGAACACAATTAGAAGTGCCATTCATTTCAGTTACCTCAGACTACTTAGCAGTAGTATCTGTGACTTGTTTTGCAAATGGGAGGAAAGAGTCACCACCTTTGGAATTGATCATGTTGGCCTGGGAGCCTGGGTTTGGATAAACCCCCACATCTTCCCTCCACCTCAGATATTTCTTGCTAATACACTGAGGGACCTGTCACTAGTCCCATTGCAGACAGATCAGCCTCCATCAAGCCATAGAAAGGGCCAGGACTTTTTGTCACTCAGTTTTCCTTTTTTTCTTGTTCTCTTTTCCCTCTAGTAGTTTATTTAAGCTCAGAGAAAGAGCTTCGTCCCTAGCTCATGTAGAGCTCTGATGTATGCAAATCCTCCTTGTGCTCCCATGGCCCTTTTTTTCCCTCCTGCTTTCCTTTTAATTCTAGATTTGAAAATAAAATGCGAGCTGGCTGCACAGAGATCTCTCATGTGTGCAACTTCCAATTGTGGCAAATTGGAACTGTCGATGCAAGCAGCTCAGATTTATTTATATATTTAAGAGGAAGGAGGGAGGAGAGGGAAAGGGAGGAGGAGATGCTTGTGGTGGAAAGGAAAAAGAAAAATAACAGATTCAAGCAAAAAGGGATTTGAATCTCAAATACTGCTCCCTGGCCCATATTACCCAAATCCCTCCAGTCTTGTCCATGGCTGCCTCTTGCCTAGTTAAAAACAACAGTCAAAAGATCAAAATATTTTTTCCCCCCACAATACAGAGAGTTGTGGAGTTTTGTAAATGCCATTAGGCAACCGAAGTCTAACACCGAGACTGATGCAATTAATACTTGGTGCTTCAAAACATTAACATAGCTATTTATATAAATTAGTAACCTTAAGCCCAGGCGGTAGCATTATTACAGCATTGCTAATTAAATCACAATAAGCTTAGTTTGCGGTACTATTAGTTATGAAGCTGACATAGTGATATTGGAGATCTGATTGGCCTATTGTCAGTCATTACCCAATCAGTAATGAACCAGACAGGCAATGAAAATTAAAGCTGATGCTCCAGCAGTGCTGTTCCCAGTTCCCGAGAAGAAGGGCCACCATTCCAGCAGAGGAAGCCTCAGCATCGCACATCAGAGCAGGCAGACAGCAAGAACAGAGCCTGGGGCCATGGGGAGTGTGTGGGGGAGGTTCTCCCCTGCCTTGTGTGCAGTCCTCAGACCCAGGAGGAAAAGTTACTCATTCCTATGGCTAATGAAGAGGTCATGGGCCTCTTGTGTGAGAGCAGGTGAGCAGAGCTTTGTCACCTCTAGTGGAGTCTCTGATTGGAGTGGATTAGAAAATACTCTTCAGGGACTTTTTATGGCTAGATTAGTGTAGGAAAGAACATTGATGTGGCCAGTCTGTTGTGGGCACCTCTGTGATAATTTATAAAGGGCTTTTCATGAAGACCTGTCCAAATGTCTTTTTTAATGGAAAGGGCAGCAGGACAAAGCCACCATCTCAGGGAAGTTAGATTCAGGCAAATAGTGCTGTGCCCATGGGCAGGGGGAAAGGAAAGGTGTCAACATCAACCCAGGGATGCAAAGGGGGAGCACAGGCTGTAGGCCTTTACATTGCTTGTGTTCCCCATTGAACACAACACAGTCTGCCAGTGCTGGGGCTGAGGAAAGGCACAGGTTGGTGACAGAAGGCTGAAGAGAAGAAGGCCAAGGTCAGGAAGCTACCAGCCTCATAGATTGGACCTACCTAGTGCAACCTAGTTAATTCTGTGATTCTGTGAACACAAGTTAGTCTGGATTTGCCAATCTTTAACATGGCAGTAAGAGACAGAACAAGGATATCTGCACACCAGTCTTGGCCTCTGCTCTAGGTGGATGCTGAGGTTTGACCTGGGAAACCTAAAAAATGCTCCTTTCAGAGTTGTTTGGTGTTTCACTGTTCCAGCAAGACACCTAGCCATGGTACTCTCTCCTGTGTTACACCAGTTCTCCTGCACAGACAGAGATCCTTGAAGCAAAGAACCTGTAAAACAGCAGGAATGCACTCAGTGACAGCCTGTGCATGTTTCATTAAAGTAAGAGCAAATGATTGACAGGTGTCAGTTTTGTCTGCACCTGCCTCTCGTTTCCTGATGGACCTAAAATTATGAGTATACCATAGAAATGGAAGTAAGACAGCTGTCTTCCACTCCTCTTATCCACAACAATGACTCAAAGCAATAAAGCACTCAGAGTTTGGGAGCAGGAGGGCAGATCCTTCTCCCTGATTCATAGTTATCGTCTCAGCTTCTTCCCACAAAAGGGAACCTTTTTCTGAAAAACAAGGCAAAACAATCATTCAAGCAGGGGGAAAATTATCATGGAAAAATCTGCTCATCTGATGGAATTGAAGAGAGGGCAAAGCTCTTGCTCAGGTTTTGCACAAGTTAAAGGATTTGCAAGGTCCTGCGAAACTGGGGATTACCACTGGCCATTGGAGAGATGGCAGATACCAGCTCTTACTGCCAGCTGACAGATTTCTCATCCATCTCCAGCCTAAGGGAAGCTTTTTCCCTCCTGTGAAGATGGGCAGAGGGATGCTACAGGATGTATTTCTACCCTACTGCCTGATGTGTGATGGCCAGTGTCAGAAGCTGCTCTGTGTTCAAAAGCCAGATATTGCTGGCACCTCCCCTCACCATCAGTCTTAAAACACTGACTTGCAGCAGCAACAAAGAAAGAAAACCTTGGTCTATCCAAAGAAAAACACAAAGAAAATGCAATCCCTAAATTAAACAGCACAAGGCTCTCAGGACACGTGTCAGGATGTAAGTCCCTTCACGTTTTAAGATCACAGAGCTGACAGGGATTTTCTGAATGCTGCAGCATGTAGGGCTACAGCTATACATTCAGGGGAGCACAGCATTGTCTGCCATAAATTACATGCTCTTTCAAGAGAGCTCTGGATTCTCCACCATTTGAGGTTGTGACCCTTCTTATGCCCTGATGAGAGAGCTCCTGGAGCCACAACCCCAAATCCTTGGGTATTTTGCAAGGATTAGGCTTTTCACACTAGCTACACAGGAAAGGATGGATGCACTCCTTCCCTAGGTACTAACTTGTCGAGGCTTGTGTTCCTGCTGTTGCATAGGTCAGCAGATGGCACTGCTACATTTAGACTTACAGGGGTTTTTTTTCTTCTTAAAGTGCAAATGTATCTTTTTCTAGGAGAAGTGCTGCATTGCTGTACTGCCTTCTCATTGCTGTTCAACTGCTCAAAGTCCAGTACTCCCCAGGCTGCTCACAGCCCCCTGACCACAAGCTGCTGCTGGAAACTGGGTGAGGATGGGACGAGTTGGAACTGGGGACTCTCTGCAGGTCAGATTTGGATAAGTCTGTTCCAGGGCAAGTAGAAGGACTATTATTCTTAGATTATACTCATTTTCTACAGTGCAGGTTGCTTTTTCAGAATTACCACTTAATAAAGGTGTGTTGTAACAGTGCCAGTTTCAGGGTGTTGAGATAATGCCTGTGCCTATGCCAGGAATGGCTGTAGTGGCTCAGTTCCCCCTAGACCAACGTCTCATCTTCTATCAGTGGCAATAAAGGGATGCTCAAGGAATAATAAGTACAGGAACAGCAAGGTGACCTGTCCCTTTAAGAGTACCCCAGCCATTTTCACTCTGGGGTTATCCTGAGCAGCATGCAGTATCTCTGCTGTGCCCTTATTCTCCTGAAGCCCACCTTGCTGATAGCATCCACAACATCCCTTAACAAGGAGCTCCACTGTCAAACAACCTGTTGTACAAAGAATACATGCTGCTTTTTTTTCTTTTTCCTTTTTTTTTTCCTTTCCTTTTTTTTTCATTTTTTCTTTTTTTTTTCTGGCCTTGAGCCTGGCCCCTGTTAGTTCCATTTCATGGTCTTGAAGATATTTAGCGTTCAAGGAAGGGAGTGATCCCTCCCACTTTCTTCATGTCACTGACAGCTTTGTAGCCCCTTGTCACTCCCCATCAGTTGCTGAAGAAGCCAGAACACATGGAGGAGAGGGGTGAGAAGCAAGGACAAGCTCAGACAGCAAGCAGCATGAAGCAGGGACCAGGAGATGGTCTCAGCTCTCTACAGCCACACCTTTAGGCAGGTTCTGTCCTATCCCAACAATGATGGGGTGGAAGGGAGGCAGGGGATGGGCCTGGGCAGGACAGGGCTGCTCATCATAATCCATAAGGGAGGATAAGAAGCCACTTTGCTGGAAGGGTTGCCAGGCTAGCCTACAGCATGGCTCAGAGCCAGAGCTGCTCAGAACATGAGGAGGTGCCTGAAGACTTTGGCAGGCATTCTAAGGAGGTAAAGACTGAGAGCAAGAACAGGAATACCACAGGAGAGACTTAAGCACATTTAGACTTAATTTGAGTGGGAAGACCCTGGAGGAATACCTGCTCTGGCAATCCCCAGACTGGGGCCAGAATCAGAAGAAGCAGCTGCTTATCTAAGGCTGAGCTGGGAGCTGTCAGAGTCCAAGGAAGTTGGTAAGTAGCTATCAGTGAGCACCGAGAGCCCTTGAAGAGCAGGAACACTCCAAAGCAGCAAAGACAGTGCATTTGGAAGGAAGCCTCAGTAGTCTCTCAATAAAATTTGTGTTCTTTCCACTTTATGGTCAAGGAGTTGCTTTTGCCCCAGAGAGCAGGGAGAGCCAGCTGCTCTCTGAGAGCTCGTGCAGGTGGTATGGGAGAGTCAGGTGGCTGCAGACAACACACAGAGCTTTTCAGCAAGGCTGTTGCAGCACTGTGGTATGATATGCGGGTTCACAGTACCCAATCTCAAAGTAAGGTCCTTGTGACTAAAGCAAAATTCCAATAGAGCCCATCTCCCACACACTGTGACATCCTGAGGGATAAGGCTGCTAATTGATCCTTTGTCTCCCAAGGGGAATTGCTCTGGAAGAATCTATTTGTAGGGCCTTTGCTGTGCACTTCTGGTAAGATAAGTGAAACCTGGGTGTTGCCCTAAGAGTCCTGGATGTCTGCTCAAGGGCCATGGGAGCAACACCCCAGGGAGATGCTGCTGTGCTCAGAAATCTAGAAAGTAGAAGCAAGGATGTAAAAGAAGAGAGAGGGGCCTTGGGAAGAGTGTGACAAAACACATCTCCAGACATCAGAAGGGTGAATATAAAGGATGCTTTGATCCAATATGGGCAAAGGTATCCTGCTAGGTGTGTGGAAAGAGACAAGACTGCATTTAAACAGCCCTACTGTGTCACCACCACCTGCCCAGGGAGACCCAGCAGCCCCACAGAACAAATAGCCAGCACTGCCTTGAAGCTTCTGTAGCTCTTAAAAACATCAAACACCATAGCAGGCATGAAGTGCCAACAGCAAAGGGACACCATTCAGCCCCTTGGATGGGGACAAAGTACTCTGCATAGCCAAGCACATCCAAAACTCCCTCGATTTCTTTGAAGTTCCTTGCTCACCCTCTTGCACGACTTTCCTGTTTTAATTTGCAGATTACAGGAGCAGGAAGGAGTACAGGAGCCAAAGGATTCTGTCAGGCTGTGTTGAAAGCAGCAGCAGCCGCTGTAGCAGCAGGCAGAACCCAATCAGAAATGACCTCACCAAGCTGCTCATCTTCTTTATGCCTTTTCATTCCTGGCAAAAGCCCTGCCAAGCCAGAGAGTTCTCTGAACACGCCAAGCAAGAGCACCCAGCCCACAGGAGGAGCCCACCATCACTGCAGCTGCTCATTAGAACTGAGAGAGGAGGCTGAGCACGGGAGTCAGGGCTGTTTATAAGCACCCTGGGCAGATCTTAGAAAACACAAGGTGGGCATCAAAACATGCACTGTGATTTCACAGATGATTACTGTTCTGAGTCAGGCTGCTAAAGGAAGGGAGGCAGGAGCTGTGATATTAAATAAAAGGCTGCACAGAGAACCATTGCTGAGCAGAAATAGTTTTAGGGTACCTGGAAGGCAACACTGTTTTTAATCCTTGCAAGAGATTTTTACAAGAAACAAAATGTTGCTTTGCTTTGTTTTGTTCTCCCTTGAGATGGGATTCAGATGCAATGCTGGAATACAGATTTCACCCAGCTTGGCATTTTGGGCAATCTCTTATTGCAACTCTGCAGGTATTGAGGACCGGATCCTGATTCAGACCTCATTGCTCAGATATGAACTCAAAGTGGGTTTGGAAGGAGGTTTGGTTTAGTGCCAGCTCCTACACACAGGGAGGCATAGAGGATGGCAAATATAATCAAAAAACCCACAAATACACCAGTTTAATACAGCTACAGATTTAAGCTCATCTTGGACTCTGAGACATTGAAAACAGTGTGTAAAACAACTCTAGTCTTGCTTGACAGAAGGTGGAAATGGTGAAGGAAATGCCAAAACCAAACTCGAACTGGAAGCCAGTTCTCTGTAAAGCAGACAAAAAGGGAATTTGGAGGACAGAGAGATAAACCTTTGAGTCTTATAACAGCAAGCAGTGACTGTGCTCATGCCATGGGGATGGGCACTGAACTCTGTGTCCCTCCAGTCCTGACTTCCCACTCACCCAGAACAGGGGACTTATTAGGGCACACAATCCTGGTTTCCTCTTGTCCATATACCTTTACAGACTGAGCTTCCCAGGGAACTGGGGGCTCTCCTGGGTCCCACAGTTTGAATAATTCCAATGTGAGAACACCAATCCTCAGCAAAGACCTGTGCCCAGACAAGCTGTGATGCCCTGGAGCACATTACTTGGTCAAAAGATTGCTAAAATAGTATTGGATAGGAGACAGGCACTGGCAAGGCAGCATCCAGCTTTTGACAAATCCATGGATAAGCTGACATTGACTAAAGTTTCCCAAACCTCCACCTAAACTTCAAGTTTCAACTCAAAATGCTGATTCCAAGGCACCTGGTTATGGCATAAATTCCTTGTCACTGCCCTGTCTCCATGCAGCTGTTCTCCATTTTCTGCTCCTCTCCATCTCACAGCTGGCTTCTAACAGCAATAATGTCTAGTTAATATGAGGTCTTCTTGCCCAGAAGCATTAGCACATATAGAAGTGGGGAAATTGGACAACATAAATGGGTCAAAGCCCAGGAAAATTCTGACACCACCCTAGAAGCAAAGCCCATGTGTCAGGAGTGAGATGAGACCAGGGAAGAAAAACAAGTTAGGAAGTGAGTGAATAAAAAAGGAAGGGCTTCATTGGGTGATGGGGAAAGATGGCACATGCCTTCGGTCAATAGAAAAAGCAGGTTAGTGAAAAAGAGGGAAGGAAAACTGACTTCAGGATTTGGCATCTTCTTCCATCAAATTGTAAAATTCCTGTTAAGTGTGGCATTAACTGGCATATGATACTAAACTGTCGTTCCAGCCGTTGGATGCTTTTATCATTCTCTTAGCTCCCTCCGGCAGCCTACTGCCCCTTTAGGCACCTGACTGTGTCACCCCAGCAGCTCTGCACCACCTGCCCCAACTTCCAGCTGCCTTCCAGCAAATCAGTCCCAGCAGTTGCCCAGAGGCAAGAGGCAGAAAAGGGAGAGCAAGGGAAGAGGGATTATTTTAGCCTTTTTTCAAAGCAGGACAAGTGCTTAGTGTTAATATGCAGACTGCCTGTATATCTCAATTATACACCTCCCACAGGGGCCTATTACTGCTACCCTGGGCAGCCAACATGTGTCAGCAGAGCAAACATCGAAGGCTATCCCAATATACTCCAAAAACAAAAAGCAGAGAAAGCAGGACATGAGCCTGTCAACAGCTGCTTCTTTTCTCCCCTGCCCCTTCCCCACATGGTTTTCAGGTCCAGCTGCCAGGCCTATGCCTTAGCATTTTAACATGTGCATGAAATTGCAATCCCTCCTGTCTCTCCGTACATGGTGGAAATCGGGAAAATAGCACTGCCCCATCACAGCTCCTACAAGTTCATGTTACAATTCAGTGTTGTTTTTATAAATAGTTGATCGGAGATTGGAAGATGGAGAAAAAAATGGAGATTGGAAGGGAAGAAAAATGTTTTTCCAGTACAAGAATGATTTTTGGTGTACTGATTCCTCCCTGACACACATATTATTCCCACAGCCTGGGTACCTGAAAGGCAGAAAAAAATTAAATACATCCTTAAAAACATATCAACCTTACCCTCAACAGAGATTTGTGCCCTGGAAGAGGCAAAAAATCCATGCAGCCTAAACACTTCTTTTGTTATTAAGTTCCATTTAAAGGTGCTTAGCCACAGTGGAGAACAACACAAACCCAAAGCTGGACCAGTTTGGCAAAGTGGGTCCTGGAATTGATGAACCACTTCACTTTTAGTAACGTCTTTTAACTCCTCCATCTTCCACTGTCTATTGCTTTCTCACCCCACAGATATCTGCATGGTACTACCAGAATATTCACTGAGCTGAAGTTCCTGGTAGTTTCTCACAAATGCAAAACCTTAAGAGAAATACCTTGAAAGAACAAACCATGCATGCAGTAAAAGGGAAAAGCCAATTCTAGTAAATCCTTGACTGTGAATTTACTGGGAGCTGCCCAGTGGAGCTCACAGCTTCTGCTGATTTTTTGGCCAGCACTGTCCTTGCACAGCACTGCCAAGATTGGAGCCCTGCTGAAACCTAAACATAGAGCCACAGTTGCCCTTCCAGTGGCAAGAGGGTTAATGTGACAGGGATGCTGTGGCACAGAAGCTGGGCAATTGTGTGACTCTTCTGTTTTCAGCTTGATTTCCTGTGATTGAGCAAGGGAGAAAAAACATTCAGAATCACTACAAATAAGTGCAAGACATTTTGAAATGCCCAAAGAAAATCCTGGTTACAGAGGAGCCTGTTGACTTTATGTGGCCTAGAAACAGCTGCTGTCTTTGCAGATGTTTTCCTGACGTATTATCCCCCATACATTACTGCACCTTCTCTGAACTGTCTTGCTCATCCTTTCACTGTTTGCTGTCATATCTTTCTATTATCTGAGGACATTGTATTGTTATCATTAGACTGATGCTTATCCACTCTTTGACTTCCTTTTTATCTTACCTAGCCTGACTGCCTTTCCAACCATGCGGGGGAGTGTTTGTTGGTCTGAAGAAATTCTTTCTGGCTATAATACTTTGTACTTTCAGGTTTCTGGTTCTGATGGATAGAAAGTGTCTTTTTTTGTCACTTGCCACATATGGAGCTCAGGCAGCAAAAAAGAAGTGAGCTTCACTTTAGGGTAAAACTCAAGGGTCAGATTTAGGCTGTTCAGTAGCTGTCACTTCTGAGATGGTTTCATATCTCTCTTCTCTTGTAATTCCTAAATCAAAGCATTTAACTCTTTTGAAAATCTGATTTATTCAAAGCATCTGATGGAGAGGCAGAAAAAAGAGTTCTTAGTGTGACAGTCTCTGTAAGAAGAAGAAACCAGGTGATTTTTCATTGCCATATTGCCTCAGTGGGGTTCCCTTCACCTCACGTGGAACAGGAAAGCAGTAGGCTACTGCCAGACTTGGCACTGAATGCCTACTGAACATCACAAAAGAAGCTGTATTATCCCACCTCTAGGCATCCATAGCTCCTAGAGGGATGTGAAGGTGTCCCCAGAAGTGTATGGCCATGAGGTGCCACCTCCTCTTGCCCAGCTTGGCTGCCACAGGATGGGTTCATCACCAACATCTATGTCTATAAGCTGTAACAACACCCTATGTGATGGACACAAACACCACAATGTCTTCAGCCTTGTGTCAGCCAGGGGCAACTCAGCTTCAGAAAACACTTTCCAGCCTGAAGATGTCTTTCGTGAGACTGTGGAGATGTGCTTACATTACCGCAAACCTCATTATTTCCTCCATTAATTTCCCCTTTCTTGTATAAATTAGAGTGAATTACAGTATTCATTTGGAATAATGTATAGCCACAAATGGATTCACATCAGTCAGAAAGGATACGTTTATTCATGAGCACTTGAGTGTTTATTTCAAGAATATTAGTGGGGATAAATGAGCTTCAGAGATACTGGTGCTGTTAAGTAGCTGGGAGTATTCCTGCTGGAAATGTGCTTCAAGATTTTTTCAATGGTTCCTATTTGTTACTCACACAATGGATTAGTGGAGCACTTCCACATGCTTCCAGACAATTTTTGAATAAAGGAGTTGCTTTCCTTTTAATATGACCCTTCCATCCATCCCAGCAGTAGAAACAAGACTGTGCAACATGGGTGGCCACTTGTATGAGCAGAAAATCAGAAAGAATTCTTACTTGTTGCAAGTAAGAGCCATTCATAGATGGAGCAGCATTTGAATTTGGCAGTGCTGACTATAGTTTGAACAGTTGTGAAACTGCGAGTAATCAACACTTTAATAAAACTCATAATCTGCTTGCAGATAGTCTGGCAAGGAGAAAACTGCTAAAGGAGCTAAATCATTTGCAGAAATCATTTTCAGTGGATAATTTGACCAACTTAAACATGATAGTATTCATGTGCAAAAGCTCTGAAAATCTTTTTACAATGGCCTGCAGAAAATGACTGCAGATTTCCTATGGCTATAGATCAGATGCTTTCAATGTTCATAAAGTAGAGACAGTATCTATAGAAGACAACTGTCCAAAGAAATAACCTATTTGTGTAAACCACTGAGCTTTTTGAGTTCCATGAAAGCTCCTGGCTTTACAGTGTTGCAGCAGTGTTTTGCACAGGGTCTCCAAGTTTCAAGTATGCACTTAAAGTTTAGGTGTCAGTGAGTATATCAATTTATTGCTATACAGAGTTAGATTCTGCCTGAAATCTGTAGTTACATGAAGTTACACACAGCAGAGACTCTTGTTCAATATACTTAGCTAATAGTTTACAGGGTGACTCAATAATTTAAGAGGATTAGTAGCTGGAAATGAAGCCTTGCAGCTATGCACCGCTTATTTAGTTCCACTCCAAATTTGCAATCATCTGTTGGTAGTTTGATGGTGGAGGTGAACAGAATTGCCACCTCCAGACTCTTGTAGGAGACTTCTGTGTACTTATCACAGACATCACATCACCATCACAAATGGCTTCGCAGTGTAGCAGCTGAAATAATCCTGCAAGGACTGGCAGCTCAAACATGATCTCTCTGCTAAGGCTCCATGTGCAAAAGGCACGTGGGACACAATTCTGTCCTGGGGGCAAAACGCGAGGGACCCTGATAGGATCCCACAGGCCACCTTAAACATCATTCAGTGTTGATAGATGGCAGTTACTGTCAGTTTGGAAATGATTTAGGGAGCTGAATGGGAAAAGATCTTTATCCCATTTGAATTGCTGGGGCAATTGAGTCTCCCCCTATGGTATTTCCAACCTCTTTTGCAGCCTCTGCTCTGTGCATTAGAATTATTAAAATGCTCCGTTTCAGTGAGTAAATTTTATCAACATGCATTACCATCACCTTGACCTTTAGTACTCCTTCACTTGATTGGCTTACCATACCAGTGTTGCTTCCAGGTGGGATGGCAGGGATGGATGGAAAGAGCAGCCAGCTCATCACAGCATCACCTCTGAGAAAGATCAGCAGGTTCTGCATCAGGAGAGAAGCATTTACTGTCCCAGAGGGTATTCCCATTTGGAGCTCCCACCTAAACAGGGACCTGAGAGGAAGCAATGGATCCTTGTGATGGATTTAGGGAGGATCAGGAAGAATGAAAGGAAAACTGATCTAACATTTTTGCCTTAAGGAAATGAAAGTCTGCATTTTTGGGCAAAAAACCAAAGTGGGGTTGAATGAATAGGCAAAACATGAACAGGAGTGTTGTCCTGTTTCTGGGAAGATCATTCTCTCATCTCAGGAAAAAGAGCAGAAAACTTGGAAAACATTGTTTTAGCACTTGGCAATGGATCCTCAAGAGCATTGGTAGAGAGCATCCAAATCTGGCCTAAGCAGGGGACAACTTTGGGCAGTAACACTAGTGATGTCATCTGTAGAATGGTTTGGGATAGCAAAGGACTTGCATGCAGGATTAGGGAATAAACAGAGGGCAGAAGCAGCAAGTTGACAACTTTTAGCACATCAGATGAGCCCAAGGTAGCATCCTAGGACCTGTATAGGTACCCACACTGGTATTCTCTATTTTTATCTCTTCTGCTGAAGAGGCACTGAATCTTTTGATTTTCCTTTTGTGTGAAAAAGAGGAAAAATAAGGCAAAATGGCTTATTTTGAGGCATTTACACCCACTGAATTTAGCAAAGTTGTATTAAAAAGACAAGGAAAGGAAAATTCAATAAAGCAAAAAATAATCAATTGAAATGCCATTGTTTTTTACACATGGAGCTTATTTGCAGAAGGTGAGCAGTTAGAGCCATAGTCTATAATCCCATGGCATGCACAGCTCTATTGCAAGAGGACTGTTCCAGCCCCACATCAGCTTGGGCTAACATCTGGCTTTAGGACAGAGCCTCTCCCTTCTGGGAGGTAACAGCCCTCTGCCCATGCTGACTTCACAGGGAGCCACCTCTATGTGCTACCTGGAGAAACAGGTTCTCGTTATTTTTTGGATGCTGGCTCTCCTCCAAATTCAGCTACAACTAAAATATCTCTCCCAGAATCTGTGCTGCTCACTCCAGAGTGAGGGAAGGTGCCTGGGCCCCAGCTCAGGCAATCAGGGATCCTTCAGCCCTTATCCTTCCCTACCTCCACCCTACAAATGCCTGCAGACACAGAATTGACCAAGGAGGGTTTTTTTGGTAGAAGAGGTTGAACGCAGATGATATCAAGGAATAAGAGCTGAGGTTACTGTAAGCTGCTCAGTTTAGTCCAGTTTGCTCCAGAAATGTGCCCCATGCATGGCTCTACTAGGGCTCACACCAGTGGGCACCAGTAAAACTGTGATGCCTTCTTCCCCTCTCTCAGCTGATGCCAGATTCTAAGTTGTCCAGATCCCTATGTGCAGATTCAGGAGTTTGGATCACACTGGTGTAGGAGGAACATCCTGATTTGAAACTCTCATGTTTTTGGACATTAGGTGATCACACTGCTTCATGCTCATTACCAGGTTTCTGCCCTCTGGCCCTGCCCAGCCTTCAAACAGCTTTTCCAAAGGATCTTTTTTTGCCACAAGGCTCAGGCTTTGGGGACCACCTATCTAGACAAGGCTCCTAACCTGGCTGCAGGTTGGACCTGACCCTACCTTCCCATCTTTTCACCAGCTTAGGATACCTCTGAGTCTTCTTTGCCTGCCTCCCTTTCTCATTCCCTGCTCCCCAGAGGACAATAAGCACTTTAGAAACTGCATTAGGGATTCTCCACAAGGATAAAACAAGGAAACCCAGAGACAACAACCTAATCAGCAAACAGCTGAGCCAGGGATAAATTCACATGGAAAGTCTGTGTTTGTTTATTACTAATGGGTAACAGAGATGATAACCTTTTAATCCAAAACCATAATGAAATATGCATATTTGTTAATGTGCAACTATAAAATGCAAATCTTGCAAACACAATGGAGAAGGGCAAAGAAAGTACTCAGCACCAATACTAATTTATTCCTTTGGCTTCAGACATTTATTCAAATTGAGCTGTGTATATAATATAAAGTCAAATGAATATGTAATTGTAATGTATATGTATAAACATTTTCATCTCAAATATGCAAACTGTTTATCATAATAGGAAGTAATACATATTTTGCCGAATAAAAGGTTACCTATTAAAATATTTTTACATTCTTCCCACCCCAAGCTTTTGTGCTCTCTGTAAAAGCTCTATTAACACAGAGACAATTTCTGATTTTCCCTTTTGAGTCACGCTACCCAAATTCAAAAGATTTAAAGTATTAACAACGTAGAATCAGAAAGACTTTTAGATGAAGATTTTCTCTTTTCCAAGCTACACCGAAATTGCTCTCCTAAATATAAATTTAAAACATCAGCTAAAAAGCTGAGCAATTTTCCCCTTCTATTTCCAGCCCCCAAAGAAACAGCTTTCCCCTGTTGCTGTTGGGGTAACCACATATTTATCTACATATTCATGCAGTAACAACTAAGCTTTATTGCTGGTCCTGGTCACCACTGCTTTTCTGACAGTTTGGCAGCCTGAGAGCTAGAACCAGCTTCACACACGGTGTGTGAGAAGATCTGAATCAATTTGTGAATATCACAAATAACAAAGAAACCAAGAAAATAAAGATTTGAGACTAATCCTCTTTTCCTAAACTCACCTGAAATCAAATCTCTTCCTGCAAAGGAGAAGTTCAAATAGTTTTCCTTCTTTTTTTTCTTGGTGGGACAGTCATGCTCATGATTCATGAGCTATGGAGCCAAGAGGAGTATTTATGTCTGAAATTTAGCATGTATTAATTGTGTGAAGCTTGAATGCATTGACAGGAAGTCAACAGCAATATTTCCACTGGCTTCACTGAGCAGTGGACCAGTGGAGTCAGGGCAGCACAAAGAATTTTGTAATCAGTCTCCACCCATTGCTTCTTTTGTCCCTCCTGACTTTGTTATTCACTTTCCCACTGTTGATATAACTCTGTGCTGCTTTTAGCCAGCCCTGCCTGATGCATTCACCATTTTCTTCTCTTGTCTTCCAAACAAAACATTTCCAACCTCTTTGTGTTTTGACTCTCTGGAGGACCAGAGCCATGTAGCAATAACCAGAAAAGACGAGGAAATCCCATCACTATTTATAGCCTCAAATTCTATGAATTCAGGAGTTCTAGAGAAGCACAAAAAGCGCTGGTGGGTAACTAAAGCTGAGTAATTTTCCATTCTCTTTTACACATACTCCTGAAAGTGGAAGGAAACATAATCTTGATGCTGGGCTGTAGCATAGTCCCATGAAATCACTACAGAGAGTGCAAGGATTTCTCTTTCCCCTCTGCTCTGAGCCAGGCTAGCAACATGCCCAGATCCAGTGGTTCATCCACCCCTTGCAGAATTTCAAAGAATTTCAAATTTCCTTGCAGAAACCTCTACAAACTCCAAAAAGGCTTTGGCAGCACTCTCCAGGGCTACCAAAGCCACTACACACTCACAGACTTGGAGAGCAGCTACTAAAGTTCTTGAGAAAAGCAAAGTGAGTCCCTTTTCTCCATAGCATTTATTTGCTCAAATCATTTACAAAGAAAGCAGCCAGAAAGCACCATGCTTAACCTGTTTCTCCCCACTTGAACCCTCCATAGAGACGATGCTCTGCAGACCGTTTGTGTAGAAGAGGTCTATTTGCTTTTGAAGAAGGAGGGTGAAGGAGCAAAGGAGAAAAGCCAGCAGGCCAAATGAGCAGCACTCCTGTAGAAATCTTTCATCATTTAAGACTCATAAATCATGATGCAGATTAATGAGAAATTAATGCAGAGCAGAAATTACTGGGGATGAGGAGCAGTCGGTCAGCAGCAGGAGTGCCTGTACGTGAGACAAAGCAGTGAAAATCTCCAAAAAGAGAAAGGGCGCAGCAGCCTGGACCAGTTCTTTAATGAGGAAAGACAAAGAGGTCAGCATGAGAACAAGATAGTGTGTGGCTGCATCAGGGAGACAAGGGGCACTATTTAAAAATCCTGTCAAAAAACTCTCTGGACTGATTTGTATTAAAGCCTTATTCATATCTTCTAATGAAAAAGTCCTCCTGCATCGAATCATAATATATAAACCTTAAAAGAGAGAGAGAGTGTGTGTGTCTGCACAAGAGCAGAGGGGAGGATATCAAAGGAGTAGAGGTTAATTTCACTATGCACCTCCTCTGTTTGGGGGAAAAAATAACACAGACAAGGAAAATAGCCTACTTTACCTCCTGTCCTTTCTCTGCGATCCTCCAGTGACACTATTTTAAGAATTTAACTTTCTGATAGCAGTTAGGCTGGTCACATTTTCCCTCCATTTAGTGGCAGGTTTTGAGCGCATCATTTAGTGCTGCAGTGGAAGTGATGGAGCATGATAGATGACTCCCTTCCCCCTCTTGGGCTTTTGGGGCTAACAAGGGTCTTACTGTGTTGCTGGTTCAAGCACTCTGAGGCTCTCTGCAAAGCAGGGCATGCAAAGGTGGGGAGAGGGTAAAAAATTATCTTCCTTCTTATTATTTCACATTCAAGGGAGCTGAGTATTGTCATCTTCTAAGATAAATTTTCTCTCCTCCTCTATGAAAAGTGTTCTCACTGTGAGTCCAAGCCAAGAAAGTGTAAATTGAGTCCCACTGTCCCATCTATGCAGATTTGCAAAAGCAGTGACAGAAAATTGTGGGAGTGATTTTGGAGAAAGCGGCTGTTCCACAGTAAGTAGGGAGTCTTTATGCAAATACTGCAGTGGTACCTTCATTTAGGGCTTCTGTTGGTCCCACTGCCCACAGGATGCCTGTAACCATAGCAATGTCTCTGGTGGAGAGCTCTCTGTTTTGCACAGACCAGACAGTGGCAGCTGATGGTATGAGCAGAAAAGAATGCCCAGACAGGGCCCCTGTGGATGACGAGTACATAAGGGAGAGCACACTCACAGCCCATGGCAATCCATTTCACTGATGGTAAGTCAGGTAGATAGCAGTGCTCAGACACATGGGGATGGCATGGAATGGAAAGGGAACAGGGGGCAAATGAGGATGAATGTTCAAATGTGAACACACCCAGGTGTCATTATATACCATACCAAATGGAACTATATACCCTCAATTTAATTTCTGCTTGGTTCATCCAGGTTTTCCAGCTCTGGGACAGGGCTGGAGGAAAGCTGGGATGTTGCCTCAAATGTTGAAGCATTTTGGAAGCACACTGGGGAGAACACAGAGCATTGCATTTGTATGAGTGGCATCCGGGCTGGAGATGGTGCCTTTATGTGAGCAGCTGAGAACAAATCAGGCACCAAAACGTGCAGATTTTGTTATAGGCAGTTCTGGATGCAATATGACATCCCTGCTGACCAGTAGGTACTAACATCTCATGTACTCCGGCTCTTATAAACTCCCATCTTTCATTCAGGGGGGTGGGGACCCAGGTAGAATGGAGTTCCTTCAAGCCCAGGGGCACCACAAGTCCCTCAGACACCAGGTAAGCCACACATTTGTGTAGCTATCCCCTCTGACAGCTTCTTCTGTTTTTAAGAGATGTAGTCTTTAATATTGCACCATCGGGTGGAACATCTTTTTTTAAAATCTGCTCACATGCATAAAGGATAAAATACAAGTAAGGAAAAAGAAATCACAAGAAGGACTCTATTTATCAAAAAAACAATGGCTCAGTAGTGGCAGTGAAATAGAGATATTGTTACTTAGTGATAATAAGGGAAAAAAGCCATTGTCAAAATGATAAGGCCATTTCTGTTGTCTCCCCAAGTGATAATATCTCTGCTACCACTAGTGCCTGAGTATTGTTAGGATATTTCATGGCAAGTGTTAGACAGAATAAGATATTCACTGAGCCCATAGCAAACTCCAAACCCTCTACCTTCCCCTCCCCCCATATCCCTCTTCACACAACAGCATCTTCTTTAATACCTTTGCAGCAGTGGTTTCTATTCCCCATGGCTTTTCATCTGCTTCTGTTTAAATATAACACTGCTACCAAGTTGGTTGACAAGGTACCTTTCACTGATAAGTAGCCCAACTTTCTCTTGTGATAGGTCATCAGAAAGTGAGACTATCTCATCTCGAAAAATGCAGGAAATGCTGGTAAAAGTGCCAGTGAAATGAGTTAGGGTAAAGAAAGAAAATAAATTAAAAATAAGTAATAACACTATAACAGGAATACAGAGAGCAAACGAAAATCTCTGGCAGATGCCCTGATGTTCTTGTAGTATCTTGTAGTATGTAAATTTTATCTAGAGATAAAATTTACAAGTTCACTCGGGAGCAGATGTTGTCCTCTTGTAGGGCTTTGACACAAAGGTGCCTTCAGTGGAGCTTTCAATCTCCAATTGCAGGGGGAGCAGAGCAGGCCCCAATGCAGCTGCAGCCCCACAGCAGCTCCAGCCCCACGGCAGCTCCAGCCCTATGGAAGCTCCAACCCCACGGCAGCTCCAACCCCACGGCAGCTCCAGCCCCACGGCAGCTCCAGCCCTATGGAAGCTCCAGCCCCACGGCAGCTCCAGCTCCACGGCAGCTCCAGCCCTATGGAAGCTCCAGCCCCACGGCAGCTCCAGCTCCACGGCAGCTCCAGCCCCACGGCAGCTCCAGCCCACAGCAGCTCCAGCCCCACGGCAGCTCCAGCTCCACGGCAGCTCCAGCCCCACGGCAGCTCCAGCCCACAGCAGCTCCAGCCACTCCAGTCCCAAGCAGGAGCCGGACAGCAGAGCAAAGCTCAGTGCTGCCTTGTCAGTCACCACCTCCCTACAGCAGTAAACAGAAAGGAAGTGAAGAGAGGGAGAAAGTCTCATGCAGAGGACAAATATTCCTCTTTTGTTAAATATAATTTCCTTTTCTATATATATCATCACCACCAGCTGATGGAAACCACAGAGTCCCTGTTGCCTGCAGCACTGGTTCTGTAGAGGTTTTTTATCTTGCAGACCATCAAGAAAAAGAGTGAGGGTTGGCAGAAAAGTGCAAGGAAGGTTTAAACCACCACAGAGGAGCCTCTCTGAGCAGGGGTTGTGTGCTGCCCACACCAGCCTTGAGAAACTCTAGGAAACTGCAGGTCTAGGAGTCACTGCTTGGAAAACCATGTTCATGCAGGAAGGAAAGCAAGCAAACCTAGCCAGGAAAAAATATCCAGGCTAACAAATCTAGAAGCAGCCTCATTCCCTCCAGGGAACAAGGATCATAATTTTGTACTGAGTCACACATCAATGTCCACACTGTTTGGGCCCAGAAGCTGTTTTCTGCCTCTGTTCTGGTAGCCAGCATTCTACCAGGGGCTGTGTCTCAGAGGGAATGGGACAGAGAAAATACAGTGTCCTCAGCAAGAGACATGCAGTTCCTTGTTTCAAATGCCATTCCTAAAATCTGGGACAGCATAGTTTCCTGGAGACTTCCTCCCAGTTCTGGAAAAAGGTCTGTTTTCCAGAATTATCCTGGTCACAGAAGACACAGTATTATGTCTAATTTTTAAGCACACCTTGCAGCCAGTCAATAAGGAAAATTCCAAATCTCGGATGAGAAAATTGCTCAAATTATAAACTTCTGTTCTTCAATATTTAGTAATATATGGGAAAAAAGAAAGAAAAAGAAAGGAAAAAAAAAAAAAAAAGGCAGCAATTCAAACACAGAGTTATCTTCCTCACTTTTCTCTACCTTATCTAAACATAAGGAAACTGAGTTCCTGGCACACTTTTATGAGTCTCACTTTTAAAAGTCTTTGTTGAAGCTGGATCTTTGCCCTGTCCTCTGCAACAACATTAGCAGCACCAGGCAAGTAAAATGCAGATTGTAGCTAGGTCAGCATGCAGCCAGCTCTGGGGCTGGGACATGGCAGTTCATCATCCATGCAGCACACGTGGCTACAGAGTGAGGACTGTGTCTGCCCACCTGGGCAGAGCCATGATAAATGTTTACAAGTTATCTTCTCAAATGTCTTCACCCTCTTCTTTGGAGACAGCTAGTGATGCTGCCAAAAATAAATGAATAAACAAAAAGATCAGCATCACGCAAGCTCCCCGTGGAAGGTGATGTGGGAAGCTTCAGCAGCAAAGACTGTGGAGGAAACAGCCTGGAGAAGGTTTGGGGTTTTTTCCTTTTTTTTTTTTTTTTTTTTTTAATAAATATTTGAGGCACAGCATGGGAGTGGAGCAGCAGTGTGGTAAGTATATCAAACATAGAGAATCCCCAGATCATCTGCTCTGAAGGTTTTAGCTGGCTGCAGTAAACAACCATCCTGAACCCTTGGAATTAGGAAGGGTGAAAAAATATGGAAAAGTATCAAATAAGGTGTGAAACAGCATCAAAAATGAAACAATCCCTAACAAGCCATCTGAACAAGCAGGTTGAGAAAAATCAGCATTGCTGCTGCTGCTGGCTAGCTCCCTTCTCCAGTCACTCTCTCTACCACTTTTTTGCACTCTTACCTACTTTTGAAATCAAGCTGACAGAGTGCTGTGCAGCTAATCAGGATGGGGGAAGTCGCTCTCTTCAAACAATTCCTGAAATGCCTCATTGAAATCATCCATCTCCTCTTTGTCTCCAGTTTACATCTTCCTGAGGCCTTTAAAAACTAGGGTGTAATGTGGAGTTTAACAGTTGGCAAACACAGGTTTAAAGTGAGCTTGTACATTTGCAGATTGATCCCAGAATGATCAAAGATAAATAATCTCCCCAGTGCTCCTTTGTAAAAACTAATGAAACCTGGTGGGGGGGAGAGGGAGGGAGACAGTGCAAAGCAGGGTTCTGATTTCCTGGATTTTTTTAATCACTTAATTGCAATTACTGAAAGAACGTTTCCCACCCATCCCCCTCTTCCTGACACCCTCATTCCCCTCATCTCCAGTAAATATATTTAGACAATTAGACCCACTGCATATAACCTGTTGATAACAGCTCTCCATTAGTGCAGCACCCTCTGGTTTGGCTGCCTGTGCCCACCCTTCACCTACTTCATGGGCCAGTGCACACTGGGCAATGAGTATGGGTGACCTCAAGGAATGGAAAAGGTTCATTTCCCTCCCTAGAAAGTTCCTGTCCCAGCTGAGGCTTCCCTTCCCTCTCCAGAGTAGAGCTCTGCTACAGCTGAGGCACTGGCAGGCCCACATCTCCGCCCAGACTGGAAAGGGGAAAGCTCCTGACCCAGCCTTTGCTCCCATTTGTCATTCTTGAGCATCTTGATGGAGTGGGCTGATACTGTTTTCACAGAAAACTCTGATTTGGCACAATCTCTGGAAATTAAATAAAACTACTAAGTTAATGGTGCTGTTAATGCCATCCCTGGGAGGAATAAAATGTCTAAAAAGAACCTTTGGTTAGCTTTTTAGCCTGTGGCCCTTCTTGACATCTTTGGGTTACCTATCCTGTTCACAGTGTTATAATGAGCATCATTTCCAGATCAGCCATAAGGGGCACTGAAGGATATCTTCTGAAAGTTCATGCTACTCTCTTAGCTTTGATAATTCATTAAGCAGAAGGCAGACAGAAATATTGCTTGGAGAACAACCCCAGAAGATTACAAATCCCTGAATTTGAAGTCTTTCCTTTCCAAACTTCTATCAATTTTTCAGTGTTCGTAGGCTGTGCTTAGGCAGACAGATTCTGTGTCCATAGTTTCAATGTTTCATATACTGAAAAGTTTTAGTTCTGCCTTTCACACAGGGAAGAGACTCAAAAGGAAACAGAGCACTTTTAAGTGGCCACTGCATCTGTTCTCCATGAACATCTGAACCAACACCAGGACTAAATCTAGGCAAGGCACAGTATGCTCATTTTCCCTGCAGGCTGCTCCCAACTCCTGCAAAAAATTGCAGTGCCAGCACTTGGAGAGCTGGACCCAGTCTGAGCTTCACACGTGAGCTACTGCCACATTCAATGTACTTGGTAAAATAAAGAATTCATAATGGTACCTCTTCCACCAAAGAAGAAGCAGAAGTGACCTGAAGACTTTGATCCTATAGTCTTTGACAGCTGTTTAGAATCAACAAATATGCCTGGCACTTTGGTCCCTGATAGACTTTATCCAAACTTCAGAAATCGGCTCTGAATATTGATAGGGAGGTTTTAGTGGAAGCAGCTAAAAACAAGCCAGCAAAAGTGAGGGATAGAAGGGAAAGAAGGAAAAGAAAACATTAGAAAGGGTCATGGCTGGATTTGCTGAACAAATGAGCTCTCTGGTGACTATGAGATCTCATCATACTCCTCTCAATTTTGTTGTAGGAAGCAGTATAAGACAATGAGTGACCTTCAAATACAGTGTGGAAATATGCAGGCTGACTCTCAACAAGAAAACCCTCCTAAAAGGGTATAATCAGATTTCCCCACAGGAGATCTTTTTCTATGCTGCTGTTTAATCTCTCCTACCCTATAGCTGTGTGTACTTTTAAAATAGATCGATCATGCATTTAGAAAAAGGAAGGAAAAACAAAAAGGGAGGCTATGTGAGGAGGTTTATGCCTGCAACATCAGCTGGAGTGGAGAAAGGGACTGATCAGAGGCAGGCACAGCTGGCCTATCAATTCCTCGAGCTGTGTGGGACAGGAAATGCAGGTATGAATATCCAGGCAGGCAATAAATGCAGATCCACCTGCTGAACATCCCAGCAGCTCCATGCAGCCAGCCCTCCTCACCCCTTAACGTCTCATTAATGTTGTGCTTGCTGTAACCACACATCGAGGCCACAAGGGACTGGAGGCTGCTCAGGAGGAGGGATGAGGAAATTCCCCTTCTGCTCTCAAAACCAACTGAGCAAGTGACACTGAGAAAGAGGGAATCAGCCCTAGTTTGGAGGGAGATGCTTCACCCTCAGGCTGCAAAGGTGATTTATAAGAAACTACTCAGCCAGTTCCTGTTCACTTCTGCTCGGATTTAACTACTCAGTTTTAAAATGGCTTCAGACACTCAAGTCAGAGCAGGGGACTCATTCCCACTAAAGAGATATGCAGAAGAATTTTGAAGCTAAATTTACCTAAGCCCAAAATCATCTGAGGTCATTTTTCTCCAGGGTTACAATGTCCAACCCCACAAAGCACTTAGAACATCAGGTTCTAACCCTGAGTTCCTTTCCCTCAGCAGGAAGCCTTTTACCTGTGTCGCTTAGGGTTTAACTTTCACCCTGATTTTATAACTAAGGAAGAGTGTGGGCTGAGTCTCTATCAGATCTATTTTATCCACTGTATCCACCCTGACATAAAGACAATATGTCCCTGAACAATTGAAAATTAAATTCCAGACTAGTCAGTGCAGGATCAGACACAGATAGAGTCTAACTTTACTCACAATGGTTTACTTTCTTTTTTTTCTTGTCTTCCTGCAAACAGGTCCCTGGGCTTTTTGATTTATACTTTACTATCTAAAATGCATAAAAGATGTGGTGCTTTTGCTCCTCCATGAATCTACTACCATTTTGTTCAAAATTTTACTGAAGATGACATGACAAATTACTGCCCAAGTCAATTTGTGCTGGAGGAGGGCATCATTAAAAAAAACAGAACACTTGTGACACAAAAAAAAGAGTGAAGGGGGGTGGGAGAAACAATGAGCTCACGACCTCTTTGAATACGCCACACTCTCAAAGCAGTGCTACCAGGATGAGACTGGCAGACTAATTATCCACACAGCAGATTTGCTGATTTAGGGGATGTGGAGAACTCAAAAGCTTATTTGACCCATTCAGTAGGACTGCACTATTTCTTGTTATCAATTTTGGAGAGAGCAGGGGAGCAGAAGGAGGTAGGCTAGTTCAGAGCATCACTCAGGGCTAAGCTTCTACAGCCTTCCCATGTCTCCATTGCTGTAACTGTGCCCTGGTCCCCTCCTCTGGCAGCCCCTTCTTGTTTCCTCACCTGACTCTAACCCCAAACTTCATGGGCAGATAAGAAATCATTTGATTATGGCAGGTACTTCCTTGTTTGCACTATATAAAGAATGTTTTGTCTTTGGTGCAGCTCAGAACAGTCAAGTAACAACAGGTAATTTGATATAAAGAGCAAAATAAATGTATAACATATTCATTTTATTTTCCCAATGAAAAGCACCATGGTAAGCAGTATTATTATGAGTCATGTTGCCACGTGTTCCTTCTCACACATCTTTCAAAGGTGCTGGAAGGAGAGCTTGTTTCTGTAGTGAATAGTGTCCCTGGAGTTTGCTACTGTATCTTGTTTCAACACTTTCTGCAGACAGAAAACTTGTATCCCTGTTGCAATCCTGGGGACACTCTTCTTAATAAACAGCGATTTTCACTACAAATGCCAAGGTATCAGCCAGGATCAAATTCTGAAATGCTTGTGAAAATATCTGATTTCACACATGGCTGCTAGCAAAGTAAATATTAGCTAGGTTACCCACAGACCTGGGTAGCACTTGGATCTGGTATGTCTGGTCTGTATTGGTCCTACAGGATTTTTACCCTATTTATTTTCTGTACTAGATCCATAGCCATTCTGAAGTGCCTAATGTCACATTAATTTAGTATTTCAATTTCTCACCTAGAACTGATTTATTTCAGGAGTGACTTTATACCTTGCTTTTCACTTCCTAAGAAAATCTGTCACAAATGGTGCTTTTACACACAGATTACACACTACAGCAATTAGAAGATCCTGAGTATTATTTCTGTTTACACATGGCTTAGTGGGAAAAGAAAATGCAAAAGAACACATGGGGTTTAGCACAAGCAAAATCCAGTGATCTTTTAAAATCAATGCACTAGGCTTAACAGATGCACCCTGCCTAGATGCACCTGGAGTGCTGCTGAATTTACAATACACAGAATGTTTGGTTTAAAATTCTTCTATTTTGGGTACAGTGACTGCAGGACACAGCTGCTGTGCTGGCAAACATACCAAGTGCACCTTAATGGGCATGGTCTGCTATGCACCCAACCTGTGTCCAGGTTGGCTCACAGCCAGATCCCCTCCAAAGGTGTTAAATTGAAGCATTTACCCAGAGGCTGCTTCCATGGAGGCTCCCTGTGGAAGGCCCTGCAAGGTGTGTTGCATCCTAAGCCCACCTGGAATTCATGTGATCTAAAGGAATTCCCATTAAATTCCTCAGACCTTTCTAGTACACTGCTAATTTTCAGAGGATTTCAGTTGGAAAGGGCTTCCTGAATTGTTGAGTCCCAGACCTCTGTTACTGCCAGCACCATGTCATTCAGCCTCATTGTCCCTTCTGAAGAGGAGGTGGTGACATAACATGGTGGATCTAATGATGAGAACATCTTAGTTGTCACCCTAAATTTACCTGTTGGGACTTGATACCCTTTTTCCTATTTGACAGACATTTCTAGCACCTGTATATTCCTTTACTCAAGACTGTTGATCCCCATTTCAGTGTTCATCTCTCAGACCTCTTTTACCCCTCCTGCAAGAAAAGAGCAGCCCAGCAAACAGAGTCCAATGGGAAATCTGGGACTAATAGGGAGAGATTTTACCCTTCTTTCTTTCACACCTGGAGAGAGACAGGCCCTGGGGACAGAGGTGCTGTCTGGAGAGGAGAACCTTCCCAGAGAAACTGAGCAAGCACAGATGTCAGATCACCCAGACTTTCTGATGGCTGCTCCTCTAAGGGGGATGTTTTGGATGCAGGGAAGAGTTCTGCACCTTAAGGCAGTGCCTGGGAATGCTGGGACAGAAGCTGAGAGAGACATCAATTAAACTGGTCCCCTTTTAAGTAGGAACCACCCATGCTACTGCAAATCACTGTCAGCAAAAGCCAAGTCCAGATGCATGAGTCCAAACAGCTGGAGGAAACAGCAGCATCACAGACCTGCACAGGGCAGCAGAGTCCAGTGAGAAAGCAGAAAGGAGAAATGAGGTCCTTTTGAAATCTGGCCTCAGATGAACTTCTAGATGGCACTTGGGTTAGAGCATTGCCCCCCCTGCATTTGCATCTAACAGCTGGTCTCTGCACATACCTCCACTTGACTTGGTCCTTCCCCTCCCCAATTCACCTTTCTCCATTTTTAGCTGTCTCGCAGCTGAACACAGCATGCAATCCATGCCCTCCCCCTCCATTATTTCAAACAACCCCTTCTCTCAAATTCCTTTTTTTCCATGAGCAGCAGCTGGAGACACAGATTGACTGAAAACTGTGATGCAGTATAAACAATACCATAAATAGACTTCAAATGGCCCAACAGGAGCCTGGTACCCCTGAAAGATCAAAACCACTTTTCTTACTTCTTCACACAGAAAAATCAGAAGCCACCTGCTCTCACATGCCTGCAGCAATCACTGCCTGATGGGGTTCTCTGCAATGACCTCCCCATTTCCTTACTCCAAAGCTTCCCTTCTATCCACCTTCAAGCCCTTGAGACTCGTGCCATGTCCATATCTTTTCTGCTAACCTGGTGATGGACAGCACTGCCTTCAGAATCTTGGATGTGTATTCACTTCCCTTCCCTGCTGTCACTGGAGGGGGCTGTAATTTTCCAGGGTTGCTTTGTTTTACTGGAAGTAATGCTCCCCATATTCCAAACTACTCCTAGCTTGGTTTATCTATTCTACACACATGCTGCTCTCTAATAACAGTAGTGCAAGCCCAGTAGCAGATTTTGTCATCTTTCAGGAGGTAGCTGATAAATTAGATTGGATGTTCAGTCCCATCATGGAACAGCAGACCTGCAGGACCCTGAGTACACAGGCACAGTCCTCATTTAACCCTGAGTCTGTTTATACCTTCCTGTGTAGCAATTCCTGAGCAGAGTAAGCTATCCTGTTAAAACAGCAACAAAATCTGGCATTTGGCAGTTTTGGTTACCCTGAGCCCAGCTGAACTCAGAAGAATTGCCCTTTCCAGTGCCCAGTTTCATACACGTGGAAACTGGGCTTCAGGAAAGGACAATATTTTCAAGTCTTCTCTTAAAACAAGAGATGCTTAACAAGTCATCCACTTCTTTCATCTTTAGCTCCTTTCCTGAAGGAAGACATGGATTCTGTGAATTACAAAGTACCTGGGGGAAAAGGCTGTCCAGGAAGGCTCCTTTTCTTAAGGTTTATACCTGAAGCATCTAAAGAAATTCAACAGTAATAGGACCTAGCCAGCCTGCCAGGAAAGAAAAGCACTTGGCAGACACCACTGCACAGTCCAGATGATCCCATATGCCTGGGCTCAAATTCATGCCCTGCTCCAGAAGTTCAAGGGTATTGAGATCAGATGTTTTGATTGACCTCATTATATATAAAGGGACCATCTGCAAAAGCTCAGATCTGGCTCCAAGCTTCTTCCCAGTCCGGGTTTGGAATTTGGATTTGAACATCTGCCTAACTCATTCAAACTCTGCCAAGGGCACAATGAAAACATGGTGCAAGATACCAAGAATCCTTTCTTGGATCCAAGCTGAGCTCAGCTCCTACTCTAGATCCCTAATTCGGGTCTGCCTTTCATGTGTGCCCACCATCCTATGGCTCCCCTGCAACCCACAGCCTCTCCCTCCTTGCCTATTTTACATCTATCTGCCACACTAAGGAGCCTTTCTGAATGCCTATTAATAGAGTATATAAACCTGAAAAACAATGAGGAGTGAGTAGTGATGCATATACGAACTGTCTCTACTTGCAAAGGTATGTGGCAAGGGATCCCTTCCAAAGCAAATGTGGAAGATCAACAGATTCAGCACACTCCCAGAATCCCTGTAGGTCTCACAGAGGCAAAACATTTCATAAACAGTGAGCAGCTGTGACAAGAGACCTTTTCTCTTTCTTTTATTCCCGAAAAAAGGATTGCATCTTTGAGATCCCATTGACAGCCATTCTCCCTTAACAATCTGCTTGACTCAACACAGGCCATGCTCTTGAGACTTGTTAAGGGAGGGGTGGGAAAGACATCTCTACACTGTTCTCTTCTTTCCTCTTTTCTTTAATCAAAGAAAGAAAAAGGGGGGGGGGGGGGGGGGAGAAAAAAAAAAGGAAAAAAGCAAGGAGGAGGGGAACCAATAGCCCCTCCTCCCAACTCCTTGGCTTTATCCCCTATCTTCCTGGCTGTCAGACACTCTGACATTCCTTGCACGTAAGTGTTTTGCTTCAAAAGTTAGAGGACAGGGAGAAAGCGAAACTGCATTGCACAGTCCCTGTTGATAAGGTTCAAAGCAGACAGAGATGCCTCAGAAGCACATGTGGTCTCTCCCTCTCTCCCTGTTACAAGAAAAAAAAAGAAGAGCTGAATTCCATGGCAGACTTTGCTTCCTCCTGCTGCTGTTATCTTTCCTTGCACACAGGCTGGAGGTAGGGGAAAGATAGAAAAGGTCCTGTTTACCTTGCAATTTCTCTCCACCCCCAGCCCCCTTTGAAATGTCATCTCTAAGCTGCTTTTTCAGTCCAAATTTTTAATGGCATTTGTAAAAAGAAAGAAAAATTTTGGACACGTTTATTTGCCAAGTTGTTGTTTACCCCCACCTCCTCACATTGTTTCACAATTTTCCAGAAGTTAGGGTGAGCCCAGATGAGGTTAGTCAAAGAAAAACTCTGTCAAAAATCTTCCATAGTGTTATTATTTCCCCAACTTCATCATTATCTGACTTTCCCCTTCCCCTACCCCTTGATAAATCCCTCTCATTTTTCCTCCCTGCTTAGCACTGGAGTAGAGAGGAAACACTACAAAGTCACCACCACATTACTCACTTGGGGAATCCAGCCAAAAGTGCTCTGGCCTAGCAAAATCATCACAGCCATCTGTCTGTCTGTTGTGCTGGAGGAGAAACAAGCATGCCCATATACTAAAAAGAAAGAAACCCAAAAGCCATAAAAGTCAGAAACTAGCCACCAGAATCAGCAATCACAGAGAATACTAAAATAGAGTTTCAGTCACTTCACTGGTATTTCAGATGAGCCTGGTGAACTAAAAGCCATCACCTTATGACCTTCAAAGGGGAATTAAGAGAGCTAAGAGATTGGAAGAGGAAAGCCAGTAAAAGTTAAAGAGCTCATCAGGCTGCCCTCTCACTTCCCATCAGTCTAATAGGAGCATCAACCTGCTCAAGGTGGAATATCCCATTCAGGGGCATCTTAGGACAGCCTCAGCTGCCCTGTGAGGTTAATTTATGCTTTCTGGTTGAAGTGGTTTGGGCTTAGGTGTTGGGTGGGTACCTTGGGATCTACAGGTGAATTCCATCAGCTCCTGCCTCTGTCTGGAGCCTCTTCCCTCACAGGTGAGGTATATAGAGACTTTTGAGCTGGTCTTTGTAACCACGATCAAGAAAAGTCCAGCCTGCTCCTCCTTCTCTTTTCCTGATGTTATAAATGCCAATTTTATTCCAATTAATAAAATACAATTTTATTAATTAAAGAATTACAAGGCAGAAATTTAGGCAAAACCAACAATTGGAAGTACAGCGCCGATACCTGGGATCACCACTGGGTGAACCAGTCACAGCCCCTAGTGTGCTGTAGCCCCCTTGTTCACAAATTGGTATGTTTCAAGGTCCTGGTTTTATACAATTTATTTGGCCCGTGGCAGATGTTATAAATGCCAATACAATATTCCAAATAAAATAATAATTTGGTTCATTAACAAAGATGGAATTACAGAATTTCGGTAAACCCACCAACAGCAGAGATACTTGACAGTCTTTTTCCCGGGAAAATGCCAAGGGTGAACCGTGAGACACAGAACCTGGCCGTCTGCTGCCTACCCTTCGGTTCACAAATTTGCCCGGTTCGGGCAAGTTTATATAAATAAATAAAAGTTTATACACTTAAATAAACTTAAATAAAGTTTATACACTTTATTCTGCCCTTGGCAATATTTCCCCATATTTCCCTTTGTTTCCCGGCTAGCTATTCAAATCCAAGGGTGTCTCTGACCTAGGCTGAAAAGAGTTCTTTCTCTCAGTTCGTGTGTTTGTCCAGTTTCTATAGATCTTCCTGGCTGATGAATGGTCATATGAGATATGGATGATGATGCTTGCTGATCTGTGAGGGTGTCAGCAGAGGTGTGGATAGCTTGGCCGCCTTATCTTGATGGGTCTCCTCCCGGTGATTGAGGAGACTGCTGGTTTTCCCGTAAACCTTTTGTCTCTTTCTGAATGTGAGCTCTTGGGGTGGTGCCTGCCTTTTCACGATTTGGTTTTACCATCTGCTACAAGGTATTCTGAAACTTATACATTTATACAACACACACATATATACAGTTTTATAGTTTTTGAATTTATCATTAACTATAAGAACATGAATTAATCATTGCACATTTTTCACAACAGAGGATTTCCCCACAGTTCTTTGTGTTTGAGGTGACTTTCTCAAATTCATCTCTGCCCATCAGGCTGAATGGGGCTTCCCCTTGAAAGGATGGATGTTCATTTCTTTCCTTTGTTGTATGAATGGGAGAAGAATTTCTGAATGGAGAGAGTCCCCCTGATAGTATCTCTGGTGATAACTGAGCAGTTCGAAGTTCTGCTGCCCCGGGAAGGCTGATTTCGACCTTGATTTGCCTTTCATTCTGATGTCAATAGCAGAGTCCCGGTTCCCAGCAAGCCATTGTCCTTCCCTGAATGGTGGTTCCTCGGTGTTGCCCAACTTGAGATTAGCTGGTTTCGTGCCTGACCTGCTTGCAGTTTTATTTTACAGAATATATTTATATTTTACATACATCAAAACATGAATTAATGTACCATATTTATTACACTAAGTAGGAATAAGGCTTTGACTGTCTCATCCCACTATGACTGATGAGGGCAAAGGTTTCATCTCTGGGAGCTGCTCTCAGAAGAAGACGTCTAAGTCTGCATCCTGCATGAGTTCTTGCATGCTCTGCAGATGCATTACATCTGCAGTTGTCAGAGAAAAGGTGGCTGGAGGTAAGAACTCCTGCCTGCAGAGGACTGGACATGGTGAGACAAGAAGGGATTTATCTCTGCAGTAAGTATCAATATATTTATCTTCCTCTCCTGTTGTTGCATTAACTGCCTGAGATGAGTTAGCAACTCGGCAGTGGCATTTGAGGAGCACACAAAATGGTTTTCTCAAAATATGAATGATAAGAAAGGCCCTTAGTGTTATCAGTGTTTACTAGGGAAAGCTGACATGCGAGGAAAAAAAAAAACCTGACTTACCCCAGGATGTTAACTAGATCCAGGTTTTCATTAAGTTAACAATTTATACCAGACATTAAAAATTCTCTTTCCTATACAGTAAGGAATTCAGGCTATAGATGGAGAATTCAGGCAGTCACTCCAGGAAGGTGCTGGAGGCTGCAGACCGTTTTTAGCCTGTTGCAGAGCATGGCAGGGAGGAATTTTGACTGAAAGGAATAAAATAGTCCCTGTTAGCTGGATTTTGTGTCAGTACAGTGGAAAAACTCTTGTCTCCTTTCCTTGGTGTTTTCCTGCCAAAAGACAAGAAATTTGGAAAACTCTGAAAAGTGAAGACACTGTCGAGCTTCTATTTGGTCTGAATGTCCAAAGACAGAAGAGCTCTACTCATTTAAAAGATAACTGGTGTTGATGCTATTGAGCTCTCTTCATCCTTTTGATGAAGAGTGTCACATATTCTGGTTGATATGTAATGCTTCCCTATCCTAAACTGTCCTGGAGGTGCTGCTGAAGGATGACTTTACATGGAAAGCAGCTTCATAATTCTTCATGGAAAATCTTTGCAGGAGAAAGCACTGACCACTCTTCCCCACCAGCCAACTGAACATGCCGCATCAACATGCTTCATGAAGATAACTGGCCCCTATCCATAACTATGCATTTGTCCAGTTTGGCTGGGAAGATTTATCTGACATCTGAATGATGAATTCCTAGTCTGAGGATCAATATCCATAGTTGAGACCTTCAAAAACAGCCCAGGAGTGTGGCAGAGCTGAGTGCTCTGGGGTTTCTTTGTTGCCCCTACACTGAACAGTCCTTACTGTGGGTGAACATTTCACTGCACCTTGTTCAGTCCCTGTGCCAGAAAACATCCTGTTTACTTCATCATCCTCTCTTCCTCATCACACACAGCACATCTTGTTTCCCAGTTCCCAAACATATGTAATGCCAAGGAATTTTTCTGTAAATTACAGTCATCAAGAAACAGAGTAAGTAATTTACCCATGAAGGCAAGACACAGTGGGAAAAGGGACTAGTCTGTGCTAGGGATGGCTCTGTGCAGCCTGTGGTGACAATTCTGCATTGCAGTGAGGACATTTCACTGCCAGAGGAGCACTACTCTAAAGCAGCAGGACCCTTGCTTGGAAAGTGAGTCTGAAATAATTTCATAGCTACCTCCATCACTTCCCTTTTTAGTTCATAGGCACAAGAGTGCAGATGCAAACTTTAAACTGGTAATGGAGCAGTTTGGGAACACCTATATAAGCTGCAATTCAGGACCTAGCTCCCCAAGTGCACATTTCAGACTTTGTTGCTGTAAAAGAAACATTTGGGGCAGAAAACAACTTACCGCAGAATAATAAAAGCCAGAGACTTGGACTTTATAATTTGTTCTGAAGAATGTGAGTTCACTTACCACACAGTGAAGCAGCAATAAACTTCCCAGTAGGTAGGAGAAAACCCATGCTAGTTACCACTGTATATCACAGCTAGCCTCACCTAGCCTATCTTGCTTCAGGGCATGAGATCAGCTTGTTCTGCAAATCACCTGCACTTAATACAAAAAAACTTAAGTTCCTGCCCATAACATCTGAAGCAGACATTTCAAAGTTCCATATCCAGTCTGTTTTCAATTTTTCCTTCAAATACCAGAAGTGATTGCAACACATTATAGACTAATCACCTGTCAAATTTAATTTCTTAAGATGAGGCTGCTTTAGAGCCAAGTGACTGAAAAGGAAAAAATATCCCGTCCCAACCCACCAAGTTGTTATTTTTATGCCTGTATAGTTACCCGAAAATTGGAGCTTTTCTTTAATCTTTTGTTTTAACTATATGGCAAACACGTTGCTGTCAGTCTAGGGCATTATATGCAAAATTTGATCATCCAGTAGGTCTTCATATTTAAACTGTAATGAAATTAATTTCATTGAAGTAGCACAAGGTCCAGCAAGGGGCAAAGCCCCTTTCTGTACTTACTACTGAAGATAAAACATAGACCTTCATTTTCTCTTACTTGAAGTGTCTGCACTTCTGTTGGGACAAAGCTTCTCACTTTATCTATGTTGTGGCCTACCTGAAGGTCTCAGAGCCATAAAGTTTTGCTCTTCAGTCCTAGGAAGGTGCCTCACCTCACCAGCACAATGTGCTGTCCACCATGGGATGATAACCACTGTTGGCACAGAGAAAACTGAGCCCTGTGTGTGGATTTTGGTGCAAACCTAAACCCAAGCTCTCATCCCTCACCCTATTGGAGGACAAATCTCAAATTTTGACAGGAGGTTATGGTCTGATACAAGTTCACACACATGTAGAAAATATCTCAGAGAAGGTCCCATGTGCAGACCTTTGGTGAGAATACCTTGGAGCTCACCTGCTAAAACAGCAAAAGTTTGGTTTTGAGAGTACCTCAATGCCTTGACCCTGAGACTATGAAAGGCAGGACAAGGATGGGGGAAAAGGATAGCAGAGACATTGAGGATCTGGGTGGCAGAAAAGGAGCCTAAAACCATCCAAGGAAACTTTGATAGAACCAGGGCAGAAGTAACAGCAGGGGCTCCCAGTAAAGATTATAACTCTACTGCTGTCAATAGCTAGGACATGCCATCTGTGGAGGCAATCTAAACTTTTCAACTCTCCCAATTAGCCAGGTAGGCTATGCAGTTTTGGTGGAGTTGTTTTGTTTTGTTGTTTTTTGGGGTTTTTTGGTTTGGTTGGGGTTTTTTGTTTGTTGGTTTGGTTTGGTTTTTTTAGAGGCTGCTTAAGAAAACACAAAGCTAGAAAAATACTTGAATGGAAACATCACTGTCTAAAAGAAAGTTACTTTGGACAAATGCCAAAAGGAGAGGTAACCAAAAATTAAGATTGTCTGTGAACCAGTGGAAAACCTTTTGAAGTAACTACAATCATTTTTGATGTATTATCAGAGAGACTAAGTCCAGCTCTGATCTGCTAGTGTTTTTCATCTGCAGCTTCCAGCATGCTTTATAGCCTGCCTCTGCCTCCTTTCTTATAGGAAAGCAGAAGAGAAATTTGTTATGGCTGAGTGCCTCGGGTCACACAGCCAGCCAGTGACTGGCAGAGATACCAAGTCTGCTGCCTCCCAGAAGCAGTGTAATTTATTGATTTTCCTCATGTGGGTGTAGACTGTTGCTAATGAGAAGAAAGAACAGTGAACAAAAATTCCCAGCACCTACTACCTACCAGAAATATCCAACCAATTTTGTCAATGGCTGATTTTCCCCAAAAGTCTCTCTCATTTTCACCTTGCATATCCTGGTTGGCTCAATCCTCTCTCCTCACCAATGATTTCACTGCCCTACATTGTGCTGAGGATAATATCAGCCCTTTCTGTAGCTAGAGGTTGAAATATTTACTGGGGAACAGGGTGTTTCTGAAATGATAAGAAAACTTGTAAAATACATAGTTATTTGTGGAAACTATCATCAGTAAACAAGTTACCAGCCAAGAGTTTCAATTTCTAGTTAAGCCATGTTGAGATGGCCAGAAAGAAAGGTTTGAGGAAATTTTACCAAGCTTCTTCAAACTTTTTAAGTGATAACACAGTGATTTTACAGCACACACATAAACCCACACACGGTGAGATAAAACTTTTGCTCTCATATTGGCACACCAGAGCAAATGGCTGGCAATTCTCCTGAAGTCTCTTGCTAAACCCACACTTTTCCTTGGTTCACATTGATTTTATGTGCAGCTCATCAGCACAGAGGAGCTGAAGGAGGGGAACGTTACTGACCCCTCCTCCAATGCACTGAAAATTTCATTCTCACAGCCTCCAGAGGCTTTAAAGGTGGCTGAAGTGGATTTGGTAGTTGGCTGTGGTAAAGGGGAGAATGGTGTCTGTTCATTTCCATGTTCATTCAGATCTCCCACCTTTGTGGCAGCCAGTATAGTTTTCATGTGGATGGATTGGTGCTGGTACCTAGGGCTTTGAACAGCTGCTGGCAGGATTTGAGACGGAAGGGTTGCAGTAGGAAGGGCAATGAGTGATGGTGAGACATGGCATATCCACAAATAAACGTGACCATTCCCCTCCCCCTGGTCTCTGCCTTTTCTATTTCAATATACACAAGTAATGATGTTAATAGAGCTGACTTCAGAAAGGCAGCAATCACAGCAAGCATGAAGGTCTGGGTATTAGCCTGGAAATAAGATGAACAAATAGCCTTGGGAAACTGCTTACCTGCTATCTCTCCAACCACAGCCCCTTGCTTCTCTAGGGAATTGGTGCTCCTCCTACAGACTGGTTACACTACTGAACTTGTTTTCCCAATCTGTCTCATGTCCATCCTAGTGTCTGTGGTTCTGCAGTGCTCTTCAGGGGCCTGATGTCCAGGGCAGACCTCAGACACCTCTTAAATCTCCACCCAGAGCCATGGTGCTTTCCTCATCCCTGCACCACACTGTTCTTAAGAAGGAAACCAGGGCCACAGGCTGTGCAGGAGCCATGGTTCATTCTGTAGGTCTCCAAGGTGGACAGCCAGGAATGGAGGTCTCACTGTAGGAGATACCTGGCCCTCCTGATGTGAACACATCCAGAGCCTGTTTTCTCTTGGCTGGGTGCCTCTGCAGGTTTAGAGCCAAACACTGGGAAACATGAGATAGTGGGCGCTTGGGTGGAATTTGTCCTGGCTGTATCCAGCCCATTTAATGTGTCCACAGAAGCTCTTTATTTTTTTAGAAGAGACACAGAAAACAAGGGATGATTCTCCATTGTTCTGCACTTTACTGGCAATAGAAATGGAAAATATTTTTGTCCAAGCCAAGAGCTGCTCAACACTTTTGGGAATAGGGAAGTGTAACAGTTGTCTGCCAGCTGCCTTATCCCTTCTTCCTGCTCTTTAGTCAAAGGATGGGATTTATTGTGCAGCCAACAACTGGATGTCTCACCTGCATCTGCTCTCAGCCATGCTGTGCAGTCCTCTCCTCTCCTCTGCACAGCACTGACTTGCCCATGAGCTGCCTTGGGGAGCTAAACAAGCAGAGAGGTATTCACTTCTGCTGGGTTGCTTCTACTGCACTGTGCTGGAAAGTTTACCCCCATAAATCAATAGGCTACAGGAGGTCTCTGATCTGCATGTGTGTGATAAGTGGTCAGCACAGAAGCACTGCCCATCCTGCTCCCCTCTACAACTCCTCTGAGAGGTCTATCCTACTGAAGGGGCTGAGAGTCATGTTGGAAGGCAAAAAGTACAACAGCCTTTAAGACAGTGGCTTAAAAGTTTTCAGGCTCCCAAGCATAGAATCATTAATGTTGGGAAAGGCCTCCAGGGTCATTGAGTCCAACTTTTGACCAAGTATTCAGATAATGGAAATACTGGCAATCAGACAGCATCAGAGAGGAATTGCTCTAGAGAAATCAAAACTTGGAGGGTGGATCAATGGCAACAGCTCCCATCTTCAACAAAGGATAAATCCTCTGAACCAACTTACTCACCTGTGCAGTAAAACTGGTTCTCAAAAGGCTGGTGTAAAAGGATAGGGAGGGTGGGGATGTTCTTTGTATGAACCTAAGCATCCTGCTTGAGGGTAACAGAAACACTTCTTAGCTTCAAAGCCTGGGTTGTTTGTGTCTTCCTTTGAGAAAAGAGAGCCCCAAGGAAGCATTTGTATTTAGAAGGCCCCAGAGAGACATTCTGTACTGAGTACAGAGGAGCAACAGGCCAAAAACCAGCTTCCCTGCTCATGCCAGCACTGTAGTTAGGGGAGGCTGGGTCTTGTGTGGGAAGGAGGTTCCTGGGCCATTTGCTAAGGGATTGGAAAAAGTTGCCACAAATACACTGCAATAAGTAATCCCCTGCTAGATCACAGATGACTGAGGGGGGTGGGGAGACTCAGACATTGAAGTTGATACCTAATAGGTCTTTTCCACCTCTGATTTCTATGATGTGCTATACACAAAACAACAAGCAGCAGCTAAAATCAATGCACAGCGAGAGCCAAGTGTAGAGGTTTTAATCAATCTGAGAAGCCGTTTATTGTGAGGATCCAACAAAGCCACAGAGATTATCATTACTACACATGAAACAGGGACAGGGAAAGCAAAAGGGAAGCATTGAGCTCCTGCTTTGTGGGGACTGAAAATTGTACCTACTGCTTCTGTACCTGTCAGACTTAATAGTGGCATAGCAAGAGTAAATAACTTGGGCAGGGGTGTGGAGAGAGTGGATCATTAAATCCCAGGTATTGATCAATGCTGAGCTTAGAACAGCAATAGCTTTTGACTACCTATGCTTGGGAAGGAAAGCTGAGCCCGCAAGTTAAATTATGTTTTCCACTGACACATCTGGGTGATGCTGTGGGTGAATTAAATTGAATGGGACAGTTGTGGGTTGCTGTTCGGTGGGGTTGTTCGAGCTGGGTTAGTGTTTGGAGTTTGGGTTTTTCACTTTGTGATGAGTGACCACCAGAGTGGTGAGCTAAGAGGGGATAGCATGAGGGAGCTTCGGCCGGAGGAGTCAGGTCATGGAGGGCTGGACTGGCACACTGCAGCAGTCAATCACTCGACAGAGTTGCAAAACGGTTGGACAGAAATACACTGTTGGGTTGGAGCAATCAGGACCCCTAGACAGGAGCCAATTAGAAGAGGGATGATTTGGATGCACCTGGAGGCTCTAAAAGGACTCCCCGGGGAGGGGTAGGGTCCTCCGGAGGTACTTGTGACCAAAGGATCACCCAGCACACGTGCTGTCTCTTTTGGATTCAAGTCTGCTTTGTTGCTGGGGACCTTGGGCTTATCTCAGGTCCCCATTTCCAGTTGTTGTTTTCTTTATAAAAAACAGTTAATCACTGTGACTAGCTCCTTTGTTACAGGTGAAACATTGAGGAGTTGTGAACAGACTGTCTTGTGACTGAAGGGACAATGTATATGAAGGCAGATCTTTGGGACTTGGAAAAATCAGTAAATAAATATCCTGCACACCCATCTCCTTTGCAAGTCAGAACTGGCCATTCCTCTTTCTCTCTGCAGGGTTTTAAGAGGATGGAGTATGTCATGGAAAATGCCAATAACTGGCAGCAAACAGTTGCTGTACATGGTGCAGAGACAGGTGCCATGCCCTCTGAATGCTCTTGCCTGTGGAAAAAAACCACCTGTGACTCCAGAAAGAGGATCTTGTCTTTGTTTCTAGGTACATACTAGATGCCCAGGTCTAAATCTAGCAGATTTAAAGTTAAAATTGGATCCAACTTCCAAGTCTGGACCAGTTTTCTTCTGAATGTAAAACAATAGGAACTTCAGGCTCAGGTAAGAGCAATTGCTGTGTTGTGCTGGTGGTGACAGAAGTCGCCCTGATGTTGAACAGCAAGGCACTGTAGTTCATAAATGATGACCTTATAAAGTATATTCGTACATCTCAATATGATTACCACGTAGATGGTAATTAAACTTCAGCAATTTCAGGAACACAATAATTTTCATTACACAATATTCAGAGGGATTGTACAGGTAACAGAAGGAACTATATAATTGTTGTTGTTTAACGTAGTTTAGTTTTTAATTAAGGAAAAAATCCATGAGCTGCAGAAGTGGTTCATTGTAAGGACCATGGCAGCTTCCTTTGGACCTGACAAAACCAATCAGCTGGCTAGTTTTGACTATTGACACCTTGTTAAACCACTTAAGAAAGCAGAACACACCTCTGTGAGATTCACATTTAAAAACGAGCAACGCCTGGAGAAAGTTGTCTTGCTTCCAGCCTTGAACAGCTGACTGGGCGCTGGCCGGGCCTGCGGGGCTGGGCCGGGCCCTGGGCCAGGCCCTGCTGTGCTGCAGCGGGGCTGGGCATGGTGCAGCTGAAATTCTGAGTTTTGCCAGCAACGGCCAGGCAGGGGGAGAGGAAGCCACCGGCCCACAGTGTGCTGCTGCTGCTGAGTCCTAGCCTGGCTGCTCAGATCCCAGCTGCCCGTCTCGCCTGCAGCGCAGCCGCCAAAAAATCCTCCACTGTGAACAGCTCCGGCCACTGCCCGGCAGGGATGGCGTGACCAGCAGCGACAGGTAAATTCCTGATGCAAGGCCCGGGTAAGATTATCTCTTTCAGCACTCTAAAACTCCCCAAACAGATGAAACTTACACACATCAATCCTCTCCCAGAGAGGAAGATAATCTTAGAGATAGTTGAAGAGAGCCTTTGCTTCTGAACAGCTCATCCTTAAAAGTTGTTGGGGGTTAGATTTGTTTGTTGTTTTCTTTTTTTTCTCTTCACTTACAGAATTTTTTTCCCATAAGTTTCCAAGAAGCCTTAATGACTACTTAATCAGAACAAAAGGGAGGTCCTGCCCCCTTCCTAGCAGATATCTGTCTTTCAAACCAACACAGATTTTTGGTGCCCACGTGGGGCTTGAGGGCATTGAGAGGAAAAGGAATAACAGTTCTTAAGTGACCTTGTGCACTGGGTATAGAAACCTCCCTAAATAGCATCATGTGGTCTAGCTTACCTTGGTTTGGGTGGCATGTGGTTGTGGCTGTGTTTCATCCATTTGCAGGCCCTTATTTAAACATGGGCCCTATAACTAAGGCTACTGTGGCTGTTATCCAGTTTGCACTATGGGTTAATAAGGTGAGGAATTCATGGATTTTTAACTTCCTCTGGAAGGCGGGCACATGGATACATGGCTATCACATTTTAAGTGTTTGTTTGTGGGGTTACTTTAACAATGGTACCTACTGTGAGGAAATGACACCAGGGGAAATTTTTCCCAACACTTCACTCAGCTGTTTGGGTCTATTCCACCAGTTTTTGAAGGGTATAAATCTTCTCTAAATGCTAATGATATCATACAGTGGCGGGTGCTGCTGGTATACCTGTTCTGTTTAGCATTCAGAGACACGGGGAGATTGACCTGGATAACCACCCTGATACCTACCCCAGAGAATAAGGATACTGCCCTAGAGACTGAGGGTGCTGCCATGGAGCCTGACACTGCCCCACAGGCTAAGGATGCTGCCCCACCACCTGACCCTGCCATGAAGCCCACCTCAGAAATGAACCACCCAGATTGTGTGGGAGTTCTGGTGAAGGAGATGGGCCAGATGCTGAAGGAGCACCTTTGCCCAGCTGGTGGCAAACCCTCCCCCTGCCCTGAAGAGGGAGAGTCTGAAGGTGCAGCAGTGGAACCCACAGATGTTACAACTGTCCAGGTTCCAGCTGAACCACAGGGGCAGTCACAGCCAGCAGCAGTTGCCCCTGTGGAAAGGAAGAAATATAATGTGAAATCAGAGCACCCAGGTGATAAGGATAAAAAAAGGAGGGCCCTCACAACTCACAGGAGAGCCAGAGGTTGAGATCATCACTGAGTCCCTGTCATATGAAAATCTCTGTAGTCTGCAAAAAGATGTTGCACAACGGGAATGTGAGCCTTATACAACCTGGTTACTTAGGGTCTGGGACCTTATGGGTAGAGGTGTGCAACTGGATGGTGGTGAGGCAAGGAATATGGGACCCTTGACCAAGACTCAGGTGTGAATCAGGTATTTGTAAAGGAGTAAGGACCCCTTCACCTTTGGGAGCAGCTTTTAATGAGTGTAAGGGAGAGGTTTGTCCACAGAGACAGAATGCAGGAGCACCACATTAGCATGCGCTGGAAGACTGTTGAGGAAGGGATCCAACAGCTGACAGAAATGGCAATACTGGAGGTAGTTTTTGGGAGGGATGGACAGCATAACAATGACCCCGACAAAGTCAGGTGCATAGGGCAAATGTTGTGGAATCTAGAAACGAAAGGGTCATCTGAATACAAAACATTCATGTCGATGATTAATGCTGATACAGACATGGGAAGGTGGGATGGGAAACCCACTTCTGCCCTAGCAGCACGCGTGCGTGAGCTCAAAGAGAGAAACACTAACCGAGGAGGTTCCACTAGAATGAAGGTAGCCTCAGCCTCCCATGACCAGGCTGTCAGGTATTACAGAAATGAGGATGCTCTGTCAGACCCCCTTGAAGGAACCTCTACTGTGATGCACAGGCAGAGAGTAGTAACCGGTGCTAGAGGGGCCCTGCCCCTAGCCAGGAAGAGGCATGGGAAAACCGAGTTTTTTGGACTGTGTGGATTCGATGGCCTGGCACATCAGAGCCACAGAAATATGAAGCTTTGGTCAATACTGGTTCGCAGTGTACCCTAATGCCATCAAGACATGTGGGAACAGAACCCATTTCCATTGCCGGTGTGATCCGGGGGGATTACAAGAATTGACTCTGTTGGAAGCCAAGGTGAGCCTGACTGGAAAGGAGTGGCAGGAACATCCGATTGTGACTGGCCCAGAGGCTCCGAGTCTATGCCCAGAGTACTATCTCAGGAATGGCTATTACAAAGACCCTAAGGGGTTCAGATGGGCTTTTGGAATAGCTGCTGTGGAGGCAGAGGGCATTAAGAAATTGAACACCTTGCCTGGATTATCAGAGAACCCATCTGCAGTAGGACTCCTGAAGGTAGAAGAGCAACGAGTACCTGTTGCCACCTCGACGGTGCATCGCCGGCAGTATCGAACAAATCGAGATGCTGTGATTCCCATTCACAAGATGATCCGAGAGCTGGAGAACCAAGGGGTGGTCAGCAAAACCCACTCACCCTTCAACAGCCCCATTTGGTCTGTGCGCAAGTCTGATGGAGAATGGAGACTGACTGTGGACTATTGTGGCTTGAATGAAGTGACTCCACCGCTGAGCGCCGCTGTGCCAGACATGCTGGAACTCCAGTACGAGCTGGAGTCCAAGGCAGCAAAGTGGTATGCCACAATCAACATCGCTAATGCATTTTTCTCCATTCCTCTGGCTGCAGAATGTAGGCCTCAGTTTGCTTTCACCTGGAGGGGCGTGCAGTACATCTGGAACCGACTGCCCCAGGGGTGGAAGCACAGTCCCACCATCTGCCATGGACTGATCCAGGCTGCACTGTAAAAGGGTGAGGCTTCAGAACACCTACAGTACATTGATGACATCATTGTGTGGGAGAACACAGCAAGGGAAGTATTCGAGAAAGGAGAAGATCATCCAGATTCTCCTGGAAGCTGGTTTTGCCATCAAAAAGAGCAAAGCCAAGAAACCTGCTAAGGAGATCCAGTTCCTGGGAGTAAAGTGGGAAGATGGGCGGCGTCAGATTCCCACTGAGGTCATCAATAAGATCACTGCGATGTCTCCACCGACCAGCAAGAAGGAAACGCAAGCTTTCCTAGGTGCCATAGGCTTTTGGAGAATGCACATTCCTGAGTACAGCCAGATTGTGAGCCCTCTCTACCTGGTTACCCACAAGAAGAATGATTTCCACTGGGGCCCTGAACAGCAACAAGCCTTTGCCCAGATCAAGCAGGAGATTGCTCATGCGGTAGCCCTTAGCCCAGTCAGGACAGGACCAGAGGTGAAGAACGTGCTCTACTCTGCGGCCGGGAACCATGGCCTGTCCTGGAGCCTTTTGCAGAAGGTGCCTGGTGAGACTCGGGGTCAACCACTGGGATTCTGGAGTCAGAGCTACAGAGGGTCTGAAGCCAACTACACCCCAACAGAGAAAGAAATCTTGGCTGCCTATGAAGGAGTCCAGGCTGCCTCAGAAGTGATTCTCATGGAAGCCAAACTCCTCCTGGCACCCCAGCTACCAGTGTTGGCATGGATGTTCAAAGGAAATGTTCCCTCTACCCACCACGCCACCGATGCCACATGGAGCAAATGGACTGCCCTCATCACTCAGCGCGCCCGTATCGGAAACTCAAATTGCACTGGGATTTTGGAGATAATCACAAACTGGTCAGAAGGTGAAAACTTGGGTCTCACTGATGAAGAGCAAGAGCAAGTGACATGTGCCGAAGAAGCTCCACCGTATAATCAGCTGCCAGCAGAAGAAACGCGCTACGCTCTTTTCACTGACGGTTCCTGTTGCATCATAGGGATGAACCGGAAGTGGAAAGCAGCCGTATGGAGCCCCACATGACAGGTTGCCACTGAAGGAGGAGGTAGATCAAGTCAACTTGCAGAACTCAAGGCTGTTCAATTGGTCCTGGACATTGCTGAGAGAGAGAAGTGGCCAAAGCTCTACCTCTACACTAATTCATGGATGGTAGCCAATGCTCTGTGGGGTTGGCTGGAAAGGTGGAAAAAGGCCAACTGGCAGCATGGGGGAAAACCAATCTGGGCTGCTGATGAGTGGAAAGACATTGCTGCTCGGGTAGTCAAGCTACCTGTAAAAGTCCGCCATGTAGACGCCCACGTCCCCAAGAGTCGGGCTAATGAGGAGCACCGAAACAACGAGTAAGTAGATCAAGCTGCCAAGATAGAAGTGTCAAAGATAGACCTAGATTGGCAACACAAGGGAGAGTTGTTCCTAGCTCGATGGGCCCACAACGCCTCAGGTCATCAGGGCAGAGATGCCACCTATAAGTGGGCACGAGACCAAGGGGTGGATCTAACCATGGACAGCATTTCTCAGGTTATCCATGACTGTGAGACGTGTGCTGCAATCAAGCAGGCCAAGCGAGTGAAGCCCCTATGGTATGGCGGGCGGTGGTCCAAATACAGGTATGGGGAAGCCTGGCAAATTGACTACATCACCCTTCCCCAAACCCGCCAAGGCAAGCGCTACGTACTGACCATGGTAGAAGACACCACTGGATGGCTGGAAACCTACCCTGTAGGTTTAGCCTCACGCTACTGCCCGGAACACCATCCTGGGCCTGGAAAAGCAAGTCCTGTGGAGACATGGCACCCCTGAGAGAATCGAGTCAGACAGTGGGACCCATTTCAAGAACAGCCTTATAACAACCTGGGCTAGAGAACATGGCATCAAGTGGGTGTACCATATTCCTTACCATGAACCAGCAGCCGGTGAACAGTGCAATGGCCTGCTGAAAACCACCTTAAAGGCGCTGGGTCGGGGTACTTTCAAGAACTGGGAGATTAATTTAGCAAAGGCCACATGGTTAGTGAACACCCGAGGTTCCACCAACCAAGCAGGCCCTGCCCAATCTGAGCCCCTGAGAACAACAGATGGAGATAAGGTTCCAGCGGTACACATGAGAGGTATGCTGTGAAAAACCATTTGGATTAATTCTGCCTCCAGCAAAGACAATCCCATCCGTGGGGTTGTCTTCGCTCAGGGACCAGGATGCACCTGGTGGGTGATGCAAAAGGATGGAGAGACCAGATGCATACCTCAAGGAGACCTTGTTTTAGGATGAACTACCCACATCATGTGTCTGTACCCATATCTGTATGTATAGATGTATATAATTTAGGTAGTGCATATGTAGTGTATATATTTTTAAAGTTTTAAATGCAATGTAATAGGTTGGTATGGGAAAAAAATCGGGGTGGATAATGTTGGGGGTTAGATTTGGTTTTTTTTTTTCCTCTTCACTTACAGAATTTTTTTCCCATAAGTTTCCAAGAAGCCTTAATGACTACTTAATCAGAACAAAAGGGAGGTCCTGCCCCCTTCCTAGCAGCTATCTGTCTTTCAAACCAACACAAAAGTGTACCCCATTAGACAAAGATCGAGCCCTCGAAAACAGTTGTGGGGAAAGCTGTAATTCAAGGGAAGGGATTTTCACATGACAAGCAGGTTTCCATTTCCCAGGTGGCTGATTCACTGTGACATTGAAGCCATGAGAGAACAGTTGCTTGTGGAGAAGTCTCCATGGCATGGCAAGAGAGACTCCTTTCCCTAAGAGAACTGAAGAAAGACTATTTTAGAGGTGGTAAACTGACTGAAAAACCCAGGTTTTGTCTCTTTACACTGTCAGTGGGAAAGAAAAGAGGACGTGGGGGGAAGAAAAGTATTCTGAAGGTTTTTCTGATTTCTTAACTTTTTTCTTTTAATTCTGTTAACAAAGTTTTTCTTTACACTCTTTAAAGTTTTGAGCCTGCTTTTGTTCCCTCCTAATCCTTATCTCACAGCAGAAAATGAGTAAATGATTCTAATGGGTGCACGGGTGTTTCGGCCAGCATTAGACCCACTACATTAATTGGTGCATTTTCCAGGAAACTCAGATTGGTGAACCAAACCCACTACACTTAACTGGTGTTTCTTCCCAGATTCAAACCAAAACCACTACAATCATCTAACAGACTTTTGCAAGACCTTTTCCATCTTCATCTTCTTTGATATTCTAAATGTAGAAACTGAGCAGAACCGTCACTCCAAGCAATAAGGAAAAATACACATTGTAACAGATGTTCACAGCTGCCCAGAAGAAAATGGTAGGATAGCATAGACTTGGCTCAGTTCTCTGTCCCACCAGGAGAAGCCCAGGGTTACCTTCCCTGGCTCCCAATTCCTTCAGACATTTCACTCTCTTCTGTTAGGACACCTAAAGTCTTCCTACTTGCTGCCACACTCAACTCAGGATCAAAGTTGCTGAAGTGGCTGCACAGGGACAGGGGACACTGAACAATGTCACACATGTGACAAGGCCCACAGTCTGGCCTCACTGAGGGTTCTGATCTTCCCATTCCATCCCCACACAACTCAAAGACCACAGCAGTTGTGGCCAACTGAAAGTTGGCTTTCAGTTGACAAAGATCAGCATGGGTTCAGGGCTTTTTCACCATCAGATTTTTTCCAGAAGTCTGCTGTCCCCACAGAGCCTCTTCAGCTCTGGCAGTTGCCATGTCTTTGGTATCCAAGAGATCTGGTTTAAAATCTCACATGGACAAGGCTCTGGGGCAGAGCTACCTCTCAGTGACCACTTCTTTGTATGCCTTACTGCAGAGCAGGTTCTGAATTCCCTGTGCACAAGCTGTTTGAGAAAGCCATGGCTGAGTCCCCATTCATGAAATAGCAAACAATGCAGTACAACAAAAGCCAATTTTTTGCTGCTCTTTAGCTGTGTCACCATATATGTCAGCATCTGTGTATTTTGCATCCCCTTTTCATTCCAAAACTTTCAGTGCCATGGCCATGAGAAACAAACATGTAGAACAAGTGCCCAAGAGCCATACAGAGGAAAACACCCAAACAAAACAAAACATTCATTAAGCTCTCTTTAATATATCTTCTTCCCTTTGCCTCCCCATAAGAGGAGATGGTGAGGGCTAGCAAGGGGGAGGGACAATCCCAGCAGAACAGCCTAACTATAAAAATATGAGTACAGTTGCTAAAAGCCCAATCTATTTTCAAATGATGTGCTCTAATGGAATGTTGCTGTACATCTTTTGATGAGACAGGAGTCTATTTAAAAAGACAGGGGCTTTCGAATGTGCTTTTAAACCCCGTCTGTCAATTAGAACAACATCAAGGGTTCAGTGGCGGGGAAAAAAGATGACAGTAATGAAAAGCTGGGAGCACAGCAGAAGAAAAGAAAGATAAAGACCAAAAAAAGTGGGAGGGGGGAAAAAGACAGGAGGAAAACAAAGAAAGCCATATTAAAAAAAAAAAAAAAAAAAAAAGGAAGTGAAAGTAGGACAGAATAAAGATTTATAAAGAATAGCAGAGAATAAAGATTCATGAAACAAGATTGCACTCTTTTAACCTCCAAATATATATATTTATTGATTGCCAAGAAGGATGCTGAGTACAGAGAAAGCAGAAAATGCAATGTCTCTTAAAATTTGATTCTCTGTGTTACTCAGCATCTTTAAGTAAGGGAGAAGAAAGGGTTGCTCAGCCTTTCCATGGGTGGATCCCATGCAGGGACCTCTTCCTGCAGCTGTGCTACAAACCTGAGCAAATGTAGGAAGGTAATTTAATCTTTGAGAGGCACTAAAGTGAGGATCTACTATAGGAAAAAGTCCATGAAGAAATTTATAACTGGTATTAAGTGCAGGATGCAGAGAGCAGTAAGTCACTAGGCCACAAAGCAAACATGGCAGAAAAAAACCCTTTGGGCTGGGTTCTGCCCAAGGGAATGGTCCCTCATCTGCACACTGGAGGTGTCAAGAAAGGTGAAGGTGGAGGTGGACACCTCCACCTTAGAGGTGAGTACTGTGCAAAGAAAGTAAAAATCGTATGTGGTTTTAGTTTAGTCTCCCAAGCCCGATGCCCAGGATGCAAGACTCAGAGGTCTAAATGCTCCCATAAAAGTCAGTGATAGAGTTTCTGTACCTCAGTCCCATCATGCAGACAACTCTGACATGCAGGGTCTCCTGGTGCTCACCTGTAGCAGGGAGTCCATATCCATGCCACACAGTGGTACCTGAAGCAGCTGCTGTCCTGCAGGCAGAGCAGAGGTTTTCACAGAACAAGATGTGTTTCACCCCTTTTGCCCTGGAAGGAACATAAGCACTTGCCAAGAAGCAGTCCTGAGCTCTCACTCATATTGTTGGGATTTAGAGACTTTTGTTTTGTTCATTTCTACGCCTGCACATTGTTTATGCCCTCTGTTGCAGTGCGCCTTAAAAAGTCATAACATTTAACATATCCAACTCCTCGAGAAACTAAATAAATCCTCTTCTTCAGATTCCTTTGCTGCTTGTGGAGCAGTTCATGAAGGCAGGGCACTATTTCTCCAGGTTTAATTGCAGGCCCTCACTCAGGTTACAGCAGAGCAGGAGGGCAGAGCAGGAAGCCATGGCCAGGGTTAATACTGGATGCCTTGCAGGAGCCCACAGGCATCCTGGGCTGTGCTGGCACTTGCTGTGCAGAGCTGTCTACAAAGGTGGAGAGAAGTTAAACCAGCATGATGAGGAATCCTCTCTCTAGATTAGACCCAAGTGGATTTACACATCTTAATGAGAAAAACTGGAGGTTTTCAGAGTCTTTTCTCACACGATATTTGAAGAAGGGGATGTGCAATCTCTCTCATGTGGCAGTTCAATTAGGCAGTGTAATCTGCAGGGAAGGAGGTAAAAAAAGCAGCAAGCTAACTTGAAATACTTCATATTTTTGCATCATCTGCTGATGTATGGTGACTTGTTGCCTATGCTGGTATTTCCTTTTATATCTCTATCCTATTTCTGGACAAAAAAGTGCTTGTTCAGCCAAGAAAACACTTTACAAGCATCAGCCATGCAAAGACATTAACTGGGGATAAATACTGGAGCTGAAGTTTCCCACATTAGACAAGAGAAACAAAAGCCCCAAAGGCTCTTTTATATAGCTCCCTCAGGCATTACTCCATATATATAACAAAAATACTACAGGGAAACAATTAATGGCAGAGCTGGTTGCTGCAGGAACTTCATGGCCACAAAAATAACAAACCTCTTATCAGGCCTTGGCACCCACAGGCATTCTTCTGAATTCAGTGCAGGCTTCCTTGTCAGCCCTTATATTCCAGTGTGGAGGTACTGGTTTAGCATAACAAAAATAGAACTCCCTTACACAGAGGTTGGTCAATATTTGCTGTCTCTGAAGCGACAAGTCTGTGTCCTTCATCCCTTGAGGACCAGGCTCTTCCTCTCTGTGTAAGGAGAGGCACAGGATACTGCCAGTGCTGGGAGTGCAGAGAGAGTTTGGTGTGGGCATAGGATCACACCAAAGCTCCCATCTGTGCTCAGTTCAGGCAGCAGCACCACAGGAACCATGTCTGAAGGCAAAATAATTAGGGTTTGGGGGCTGGGGTGGGTCAGGGGTCCCCTCTCTGCCAGTTCTGTTTTCCTCCCCACAGAGACACCTAAACTCCACATGCTGAGATAACACCCTTCCCTGTTTGGAGAATAAATGCACTGCAGTGTGTGAGGTGCTTGGAGACTGTGGAAGAGAGGTCTATGCAAGAGCCTCCATCGAGCAGGTATGTTTAAGCAGTCACTACTCAGATCTCCAGTCATCATTACCTAGGGAAACCAGCTGTTCTTCTGCTATTTATGATCTCCCCCTTAAATCTACCCTCCCTATGACTCAACCCACAGGCTTTAAAGTGTGCAGTGTATTGACATTTATATAGTACATTTCATACACTTCCTCTCAAAGCTTTTTACAAAGCCATGAATTACATACCTGTCACCCACTGAATTCATTCATCCAAGAAAGCAGCAGTCATTACGCACTCAGCAATAAGCCTCATAACACTGCCAGCCATTGAGTTTGTATATGTGTGCACCAAAGAGATAACGTTACTTTAATGCCATCTCTTCTTTTAATGCAACAGGGAGCAAGGGAGGGGAAGGATGAGGAGAGGGGGAGTAAATGATGGGTGGGAAGGTCTGGGTCTTTCTCCATACCTAGATGTAGAGATGTAGCATATATTAACTGCCTAAGAGGCTGCAGCTGCAGGAAGGTAATTGTATGAGTGGCAAGGTGCCTCCCTCCTGGTCTATAGGAGAGATATTAAAACAATAGAATGCTTTGCATTTGTTTTGCTCCTTTCATTCTGGGATCCCAAAGTGCTTTTTAGACAGTAATTAATTCTCACTAAAGAAAAATATATATAACACCACCACAACTTTGCAGCGGTTCTCATTTAGGAGATGGAGGCAATGATGAGTTTGCAGATTTTCTGCAGGCTGCAGAGAGAATTATAGCAGAAATAAACCCTACCATCTTGGTTCCCAGCTCACTGGTCCACCTCATACACTCACCTCCTCTTCGTCTATTCCTATCAACCCTGGTTCTTTTTAATCAGTATTCCAGTGGGATGACATTCGTTGCTGAGAAAAGGCTGCTTTAACTTTTGTCTCAATGAACCAAGCATATGCACAGCATCTAATTAATATCTCTGGACTTGATTGCAGGCAGGAAAAAACCTTTCTCCAGATTCCAGTGCTTTTAGCATGTATTTTCCACCAGCCCTGTAAAGCCCATCTGTGTTGAGGGACTGGAAGCAATCAGTTCAAAACAAAAAGACTGAACTCAATCTGCTGCATCCTGTACAACATCCTGTACAAGTCCTGGATTTGCCTCAGAGTAAACCCTGTGCTGCTTCTGAGCCAGCTTTTACCCAAACATTAACCCTAATTCCTCCTCCCCATACAGTGCTGCAATGACATTTTTGATTGCAGGATTCAACAGATTCAGATTTGATAGTCCAAAGCTTACCCCAAACCTCAGTGGAAAAGGGCTACCCTTGCCCAGAGCAGATGAAGAAGAACTGGGAGGGTGCACAGCATAAATCACCTCTTAAGACATTTATTTAGTTGATGGACGGAAATTGAACTGTTGTAAAATGACAGCTTCTGGTCTCACTTGAACTCTCCAATTTCAGAAGAATTCAAAAGCAGGGCTGAATGAGAGAATTCACTAAATGGGGAAAATTAGTTAAATGGGTTTTTTTCTTTTTTGCTAGTCCTAATATGGCTTTTGTAAGAGGAAGTTCCTCTTCAACCCCCAGGACACCAAATGCATTAAAGGTGTTGCTCTGGAAAAATAAAAAGTAGAAAACAAGGTGTGAGAAAAGAAATGCTCTCTTGCTGAAGGCTGCCACCACCTTCATCTTTCCTGTTCCAAGAGAAGCCAAGAGGAAAATGGTCTCCCTTTTTCCCTGATATTGCTATTTCAGACTCATTTCCAACAGATGAATTTCATTCTAGAAGGGTGGTAAGAGATTCACCTTCAGCAAAATTCAGTCTGGAAAAACTCTGAAAAACCACTGACAAAAATATGCTCAGCCCTGATTTCCAGTCCATGAACCATTTTCTGGACTATTCTGTCAGTGGTTGGAAAGGATGAGCTCATGTCAACAGATGCTCATAAAAACTGTCTTTGCCCAAATCCTTCTCAATTCTCTTACCAATTACTGCAGTCACCAATGAGGAAAGTCATCCAGATTATCAAATAACCATGAAAATTTCTAGTCAGGAATGAAGGAACCAAAACAGCTGTTCAGGTTTGTGTTTTCTAAGTGTCTTCTTGCTCAGGACACAACTTGCCAGGCACTGACAGCTTCCAGATGACACCACCACTCAGCCCATGATGAGTGGTTAGAAAGACAGATAGATGGCCAGAGGAACAGAGAATACACTGATACTTATTTGCACCCCATCCAGGGTATTATTGCCTGCAATGAGGTGTCGTCACTCATTTCAGAGGGGTTTCTATCCTCTATGCCAGGTTGATGAAGCAAGTGCAGGTCATTTGAGGCCTTGCTGTGGTAGACACTGACACAGATTGTGTAAAGCTACACTGATGACAGACCCTTTACAGAAAAATCTCCTGCCTCACATAGGGATGACGCAAGCACAGAGTTTATAAACCCATTTGTAAACAGTGTGTGGTTTAGCAATGACAGCCTCTTTCTTATTTCAAGTCATTAATTTAATTGCATATTTGTAACTTAAACACACCTCCCTGTATTCTTTTCCACCAGGCTCTGGCCACAGAACTGAAGGGTGCCACACCAACATGCAGAGTGTGCTTACAAGGCTGGGAAATTCATCAGGGAATCAGACATGTCAATCACCAAATGGCCTCTCTTCAAAACCTGAAGGCCTCCAGGGAACAGGCAGGATCCAAACCACTGAACCTCATGTAACGTTCAGAAGCAACAATACCTGTCTGGAGAAAGAGCTTCCCTCTGTCTGCATTGACTAAAATACACAATAGTGGAATTCTCTTTGCCTCTGTTTTCACCAAATCATAGTTCTCAACGGGGTTTAAATATGTTCTCTCAATTGGAGATACGTTCAAAAATCCCTCTACAAATGGCAAAATAGAATTTAAAGCAACAAAAAGGGCATTGCTTTAAGTCTAGCTAGATTGCAGTTATTATGAAAAAAGATATTTTATATTTCTTTAGTAAATTCCACAGTAAAGCATTTAGCAGCCTACCGCAATATGTTGGATCATATGCTTAAGACCCACTAATTTAAATGAAAAATAGAGATAGGCATTTACATCTCCTACATATTCCATCTCTCTCTTCCTAGCACACATCTTTGCAGACTCTTGAATGCACACAGAAATCCCTTTGGCCACGTTGTGGTTTCTGTAGTTGTACTGCTGAGCTGATTGTTTGGAAAGACCAATGCATTCAACTGGCAGTCAAGAAGAATGAGTTCTCAAACTGCAAATGAAGGGAAAAATGGAGAAGAAATCCCATTTTTACTCACAGGGTGTGGAGTGAGTTATCAACCATGCCGGAAAGGGGAACCACAAATTCCTGGAGTCAAGATGCATCCTATTTTTCATCCTATTAGAGGAAAGTGCTAGAGGAAAAGAGTCCCCATCCTCTGTCAGGACCCTCATCTCAGCCATGACCAGAATTCCAGCTGTTACATCCATGGATGGTGCCACAGAGGTATTCCTCAAAGCCTGTCTCATATTTCAGACCAGGCTAATCTCACCTGTGAGTACACTGTGTATCAAGTGTGTCACAAAGGAGAAGACTGCTACATGAGACTTCGGGTGTTGTAGATGAGGGCAGAGTGGGCTGAAAACTGTAGGAAATTTAAACCTAGTTCCAGTTCACAGTGATGTCAAACCACAGGAAATGAAAGCAGAAAGTGGAGATTTATGAAAAAAGTGGCAGGAGCCATTACTATGTGTGCACTATTGATTGAAGAAGATCGTGTTGCCCCCAAATTGAAATGGCTTTTACGTGTTTGGGCCCATCCTGACAAAAACACTTTCTTCTCTGTTGATGAGGCCATGTTGCCATGGAGATGCAGGGCTGGATGCTTGGCAAAGGCACGTTTCGATAAGGCAGGTCTAATGGATATATTTTTACAACATTCACAGTTCCTTTCTGTTCATTTTCTCCTGAGCAGACTTGTCCACTTCTTCCATTTTGCCACTTGATGAAAAAATATCTTTTTAATCTTTTAATTTAGCTTAGATTTCCCTCCCTCCAGCACCGAATTTGCCAATTAAACTACTTATCTGAGATGCTCCACACCAAGGCCAAGTGCTTGCTTTTCATTATCAGGTTGGGTGGCTTCTTTTCACCCTCCCTGCTCCATGTCTGAACCTCTTTGCTACTTGCTGTATGTTATAGATGTTGTGATACAAGATGTGAGCTTAGAGTTTCATGCTAGAGGAAGAGGCCATAGGTCCAACTTTTCTTTAAGGCAGCCCTTCTGAAGTCCTTAGGACAACAAAACAATGTTGTGGTGGCTGGTACACGTCTTGGAGCACACACTGATGCTGCCTGGCCCAAAAGCAGGGATAATAATACAGCATCACCTAGAAAAGAGGCAGAGTTTACTTAAATGTTTTTAATTCTGGGTGTCTGTTTATCTTTTTACTATAAGCAAATTCAAGTCTCTTTTAAACTAATTTGAATAAAAGAGCAATATCTGTGCTTATGCAGGTACACAAATACAAGCATTCCTACACACAGATAAATAACTTCACATCCAGTTCCATTCAAATATGTTTTCTGGGGTGGGGCGGGGGTGGGGTGCAGTTGTTGGGGTTTTTTTAGTGTCTTTGCTAGAATCTGGGTTTCTTCAGCAGGAATAACCAGCAGGCATATTGACTAGAAGGGATGCTTACAAAAACAGCCTATTTGAATGGAAACAACAATCTGAAAGAATACTTTCAGTCAATGAATTGAAAAAATATATATTCATTCCATAAAATGCATTTATGCCATGTGGCCTCTGTGACCAATTAAAATTAGTGAATTCCTTTTGGTTTGGGGATACTCTTAATGAACTTCTCCTAGAGACTAGAGCCGACCAAGGAGTATTTGCATCAGCAAACAATTTCAAACAACCAATTAGCTGGAGAAATCAACACTGCAAGCATAGAAAATTCACAAAGAGAAAAAGATACAAACTTCATCCAATAAATTATTCATCATGAATTATTTGTCCAGTTTCCTTTAGATCTGGCCAAAGTTATTACTCATTAGTTATGGACACCTTTACCTACTAGGGCAGACTTGGTTGAGAAGTGGAAAAAACCATTATCCATAACAGTGATTTGAAGGCAGCTCCCAGAAGCTGGTAACTCAAAGCTTGCATCACCAAGGGACTCTTACAAGCTCTCTTGTTCCAGCTGACAATAAGAGAGGCTGATTTTCAATTGTGCCAGTTATCAAAGAGAGTATTCATCTCTTTCCCCCCAAGTCAGGGCTAAGGCATGCTGTTGGGTCAATATTTTGGAGGCGTAATGGTTCGGCACATTCAGAAAGTGCCCAAAGGACTGCAGACACCAGGGCTGTCACTCAGACATTTTACAGAGATTGGAATGTTTCTTTGTCCTTTTGTACATGCCAGTGTTCTTGGAAAAAGAAAAGAAGAAATGAGATTTAGTATCACAGGATTCCTTGTTTCTTTGGCTTTGCCTCTGTCTGGGCTGTATGTCACATAATAGGGCTTTGGCCCAGGACGTGGGCTGTGAGATGTGAGGCAAATGGGGCAAGGGAATAATCATCCAATAAGCAAATTCATTTCATCTCCTCATGCTTCAATTTTGCCATCCACAAGACACTGCTAATGACACTTCCCCTACTCTGAGATCTTTGGATGCAAAAACCCAGCATTAACTCTTTAAAAAGGCTAATCCTCTTTGTCTGCTTTAACCACAGAAGCATGCAAAGCTCATGTTAGATGTGCCTCTGCAGTGCAGAGCAGCTATAATTGGGAGCTCAAAAAGGTATGGGGGAGAAGGGGCAAAGACAGCCAGAGCAAGGCACTGCTTCAGTAGGAGGAGACACCAAGCAGGATCTTATGGATCCTGAGAGAGGGATGCGATGAGGTCTGTGGGACCACAAGAGGTGGGAAGGCAGTGAGCAGGAGCAATTTTTCACCATGTTGCATAAAGAGTGATTCGTTAACACATTTAAAACATGTAAAACACAGTCCTTTCCACACCATTCCTAGTGACTCTGGGATTGTACCCAAGAGCTTGTTATCACCACAGATGGAACTGTTTTTTAACAGCATCCCTGACCGATCTACTGACTCTGAGGAGAATCAACAGACTTCCCCAACACCCTTGGTATAACTGTCAAATTTTGCAGGGTTTTGAGGACCTGTGCACAATCCTGTCCTAAGCATCAGAAGATTGCAGCCACATGGATGTAAATGCCCTGAGTGGGAAGATATTACTGAAAGAGAGAAGGTATCCTATCAACAGGATGTCTGCATCTGCACAGAGCCACGTGCAGCCAGTAGACGAGCACAAGGCTTACTTGGTTACCTTGTTCATCTGATTACAGGATGGGAGATCAGAGAGGAGGAGGTCTGAGTACACAATGCCTTCCTTGTAGATTTTCTCTGTGGAGTTTTCACATGGTCACGCTTCATTGATAAAATGAGTCCCAAGAAGGTTTATTCATTTTACTGCTTATTGTTTTCTCTAACAGGTGCAATCACTATAATTAGGTCTGTACAACAGCATTTTCTTGTTACTCAAATTCCTTCTGTCTTTCAGATGTTCCTGGCTATAGCACTACAGTGCTGCTTAGGGAATGAGTAAAAAGCAGTTATTTTCTTTCCCTCCTTTTTCTTTCTTCATCCATATTAAGACACAATAAATACATATAAAGACACACCCTACATTTCTCACAGATAATTTCTTCCTTTCTTTCTCGGGCTCAGCCAAAGATGTTACCAAATGCCCCACCCACTTCTGATACCAGCATCTTCCTTGAAAACACAGCAGAGACCCACACCAGGGACAGATGCAAGCACCAGAGCAGAGCATAGTGTAAGAGGAGAAGGAAAAAAACAAGGCTGTCCCTGGGGAACTGCCCTTGCCTTCAGTTTTGAATGGAGAGAGACCACGCAGCTCAACAACTGACCACTCATGGCTCCTGCAGGAATAATGTTGGGCAAAGACTGATATCCAACAGTTAAACACATGTCCACTACATCTTTTCCTGCTTTATAGGCCATGTTTCTTTCCCTCCAAGTTAATGCACACAAATACATAACCCATCAGAGACATGGTGTAATACTCAGGAGTGTGTGGATGCATCCAGTTTAACCAGGAAAAAAACTACCTTTTGAAGCCACATCAAAAAATGCCTCCTCTCCCAGGAAACATTGAACTTGCCTAGAAAACAAGGGAAAACACATCTCTGTTGGCACTGTACAGAAATGGGATGTTATCCCTGTCATTTTCTTGCCTCATTATATGATGTGCCAAAAATGTAAATTCAAATAGTGCATTGGAGTGGGGTCTTTCTGGAAATGATGGGGTTGCATGTTGGCAGAGGCCTCAAGGCCCAATGGGTTGGAGGCTACAAGAAGCAACATTGCACTCAGAAAATGAGGCTCTCAGGATAACAACTGGGGGGATGTGTGCTGCTTTCAGTCAGTCAAGCCCAAACTCGGTCACAGAGTAATCAAGCTCAATTCAACTGACTTCTGTGTTATTATTGTTATTATTTATCACTTGAATTACTGAAGCACCTTGAGGACCCAACTGAAACGAGAGGAGAGAGCTGCTGCTGCACAAAGATATAATGGGAGTGTGGCTGTAAGGGTGAACACACAGGCTGCAGAGAAAAGGCTGGCAACAAGATGAAGAGAAATAGGATATTTGCAGTGTTCGTCTGCTGACCCTGAGGAGAAGCCTGCACCTCGATTTCAGACAGGCTGCTCAGCATCTGGGAAAAGCTCAAGACTCCCTCCATAGCTGGTGGCAAGAGAGTGCAAAGCTCAAGTCTGACACAGATGTGCAGAGCTGCATGGAGCAGCAGGTTTGGGCTATCATGCCGCAGTAGTCCATCAGAGCTTTCATCTTTCCCATGCTTCCTCAGATAGGAGCTTTCTCATCTCACTGAAGTCATTGGCCACTGCTTGCTTCATCCAGCCCTTCTCTCAGCACCCAGTGCTCTCAGCAGAAAAGCTGACACATCCATTGGCATGTCAGCTGAGATCTGTCCTAATGAGACAGGAGTCAAGTCCTTCCCCTCTGCCTAGCTGCTGAGCTCACACCAACTGTCATCTGTAAGTAATATGCTAGACATGTTTCTTTTTCAGTTAAAAAAAAAGTAATTTATTTTCTAATTACAAAAAAATATAGGATGGGGGGAAAAAATGAAAGAAAAGAAATTATGACTACCAGATGGCAAATCACCATTTAGCAGGAACAGGCAAAGAGAGAACTCAGTCAATCACAGGGTAAGTGATAAGACACCAGAGGGAACTACCGAAAAGAAAGGCAGCTCATTACACAAAGCACTAAATTATTCTTAGTGGGACTTCTCCTCCTTCTTTTCCCCTTTCTATTTTTTATTCTAAGCCATAAGTAATTCCACTGAGGCTCTCTTTTAAATGATTAACATTTCCATTTTAACTTTTGTTTTTGATTGTGTCCCTGCCATTAATCTTCCTGTCTTTTTCTGTGCCCTGTGTTCACCTCATCTTCTAACTTTCTAATTCCCTTGGCCCATCCCGCACACCCACAAACGTATCCATAAGCTTTGCCGCTGTGGGAGCCTTGGATGGATCAAACCAAGTTCGGGGATGTCCCAACACAGCATCACACAAGACCCCAGGAGCATCCTGGCCCATCAGCAGAGTCACCGTCCCTCTAAAGAGACACCTAGTCCAGACTGCCTTATTTGCATGGATGTCCTGGGGCAATTTAGAAATCCCTGGTAAAGAGATAATCCTGAGATATACCTTGCCAGCAATCCCTGCCTGACTGATAATATCTTAAGCTGATGATATCCCAGTCTGGCTGAGATCTCTTTCTGGCTCAATTCTTTTCCACTGAGCAGGTAATTCATCAGTGGGATGAAAAGTTTTGGGCAGCACAGTGTTTTCAGGCAACATCACAGTAACATCTGTCTTTGCTGTTTGAGGAGGCAGCTCCCTTTCCCCAGGGAAGACACTGGGGGAAAAGTGGCAAGTCAAAACAGACTGTTGTCCATTTTTGCACGTTTCTGGGTAAATAGGAAAATTGAGGGAGTGTTCATTATTCACTGGTTGCTCTCACTGTGCCACGTGTCCCAGAAGAGCTGAGAGTTGCTGGGCTGAATTCCTGTCCTGCCTTTGATCCTGGTCTGTGCTGGGACATTCCCAAAATCTCCTCCTCCCCCAGTCTCTCTCTGTTGCCAGAAAGGGAAATATTATTTTCTTCCTTTGCAAATCCCCTGTAAAACACTGCTAATGTGCAGGGAGGGCTCAGGTTTTAACAGCTGCCTCCTGGCACAGACAAAGCCTGTTCCCCTCAGTAGGAGTGAGCCAGACATGGGTGTTGCTATCCCATAAATTCCCTCTCACTATCAGCCTGCTGGCATTGCTGGCATTTAAAGCTTGTTCATGTGTTTTAGGAGTATTAGGCAAAATACTCATAGCCAGGCATTTTATGATTCATATTTCTCTGGCCTTAACAACAGAACACAGTGCTACTTGCTAATGAACTGGGCTGAAGCAAATGTGTTGGTGGCACTAATTGAAGGGAAAGGAGTGAAACTTCACCTGCCTGCCCCCTCTGACCGCCGCCAGGGTGTGGCCATGAGTGTGTTACTGGGAATGGTGGCAGCAGCCAAGGGCTCCCATGCTGGGCCATCAGCTGGGGAATACCCTCTCCTTGGCTATAAAAGCAGCGGGGCTGGAGCTGCACCAGAGAGAACCTGGGGGAAAGGGGCTGAGGAAACTCCAGGGCCTGGCACAAAAGGACTCCCATCGCACTCCAGGCAGCCTCCATCCTAGAGAGGAGCTGTTAAGTGATGCAGTTGATTTTTTCTAGAAACACACAGGCGAAAATGAGAGGTCTCAGTTGATACATGAAGTACTTTTTAGCAAAATGGGAGAACTTCAGCTCTGAGCAGCACAGGGGCTTCCGTTAACTGTGGCAGCTTCAGTATGGGCACTCACTTGTCAATGAAAACCAAATTATGCGCTTGAAGCAAAAACAAATTAAAATTAATTAATCAGTGGAAAACACTTCATTTGAACTGGGAAGAGCAGATGCAACTAGCAGTTCTAGGTGGACAAACAAGATAATCAAATCAATACTCACACTTTTCTCACTGGCTGGCAGCCACAGGCTACTAAGTGAGAGAAGAGGTGTGGTTCTGCCTTGTTTTTATCAGCCATCAGCTGGTTCTGTAATTAACTGGAATTCAGACCTGCTGGGGGAGTTATTACCCCATCCTTGGGTGGATTTGGTCTGCACACGGCAGTCAGCTTTCTCCTGCTGCTGGTGTCTCCTGAATCCCATCTTGCTTCTGCACAAACCTTGCTCCCTCCCTCCAAACCAGCACTGCCTGTGAAATGTGAAGTGTAGGAGGGTGGTGGATACTGGAGGGATAAACCCAGTTCATGGCTGTACCAGCTAATCAGTGCCATTGTCAACAGGAATAGCTGTAAACGAGTAGGGCCAGGTGTAGGGCTCAGTTAATAATGCTGTAATTGAGAGCAGATTATCGGGCCCTGTCACAGGAGCAGGGCTGTGGAGAGATTTTCTTCTCTTTGTTTTTAGCTGTGTTTAACCATTTATGAAAGAAAGGCTGCTTAGATTTTGCAGATGGCAGTGATGTTGTTCGTGTGCCAGGACTGCATGTACCCTCTGTGGGGACAGCCCCCAGTGCAGTTGTGGCTTCTGTGGGTGATTCCATAACGGGTTACCCATGGAAATGACTAGGAAGAGAGCTGGGTCCCCATTCCTATCCACCTGGCCCCGGGGGCAGATTGTGTCCTGAGGGCTGAAAGCAATGCTGGTGCCAGTTAAAGATACCCTGTGAAATTTGGGCTCTAACATTTGAAAAGCAGGAATCAGCAACTGGGAGTTTCCCTGTCTCTTACTAGAGATGGCCCAAGAGCTATCTCAGCTGAAGAGAGGAAGACTTTTATTTTCTTTAATTACATTTGTAATTATTATTTGATATTTTCTTTTTGCTAGAAGAAGCAGTCTTGGTCCTAGAACTGGATAGTGAGAAGTCACATAAATATGCATTTTAAACTGCTCTAAATTAATTCCAGAGCAATTCAGTGTGGTTTTTGCTTCCCACAGACATTCAAGAGAAGAAGTTTTGCTAGGTGAGGCAGTAACCAAAAAAGACAAAATTTCACAGAAGCATTGAGAATATTTGCCAAACTACCCCCTACCCCCTCAAGTTTCTCACTTTGAAATCACAGGCAGTTTCAGTGGTGATCAGAGTAGAGCATGAAGAGTTAGTTTCATCCTGCTGGGGCCAAGAAACATGTGGTAACACCTACATACTCAAGCCAAAAGGGGCACACTGCAGATTTCAAGTAGCACCAATGACTCATAGGTCAAACAAGTGGATTGGAAATTCACTCAAATATAGTATATTCAGTAAAAGGGGGGGGGAAAAAAGACAACTCACTAGCAAAACAGGAATGGTTCTCCCTAGACCCATGCTTCATTGTTAATGAATTCTTAGATCGTCTCTCCTGTACACTCAATACCTTTTTTATTGTCCCTGTTCTTAATTTTGCATTAGTTACACATGAAGCTTTTTGTTTAGGCAACAGAGACATGTATTTACCTGCAGCACTTCTGTGTTCCTGAGATGAACGTGGGTCTGGTTTAGAGGCTGGGAAAAAATCATTACTCTGAGTTTCAGGGTCTGTTTGCTATTCCAAAAGCTCATGAAAGATGAGTCCCAATGATCAAGATTGCCTGTGTGTGTGTGTGTGTTTGCATTCACACCTTAATGTGCATCTCAGTGGTTTTGTTCCTCCCTCACCCCCCTTCATCCACCCAAGGTCTAATTAAAACAAGAATGCACCAGGCTGCCTTTTCCTCTGTTTCATCTCCTGATATTTTTTTGTTAAATCCACCAAGGAAATCTCCTGAAGTCTTTGAAGTCTTGGGGTGTGTGAATAAAGATGTCACAATGGTAGACACAGGGCTTCTTAATGAGGACACAAGGTTTGATGTCAGAACACTTCAGTGCCCAAAGGAAAGAGATGCTCACCAACAGGCCCTCCCTTTCTCTCCTTCCCTCTGTTTTTTTTTGTATTCTTGCTGCAAGGGCCTAACATTTTTTTTTCTCTTTTGTATTTTTTATTCTGTCCTCAGCTTTCAAGGAGGAAAGGGATAAATGAGAGGAAATGTAGGGAAAATGCAGTTTTACAAATCCTATTGTTGTTGATGTCACTGTTTCTTTGTCCTATTTAATCCCAGTATCATCTGAGGTATCAGCCCCATCCAGATTCCTACTGCCTCCTTTCAAGTCTGGCCTGAGGTACCAGACCCTCTCTCCATCTCTGCCTCTCCCCCAGCCAAAATTCTGACTCAGGGAAAGAAAGTTTGGCTTTATCAAGAGGAGAAATCAATTTCATATAACTGAGGGGAACATCTGATCCCTAGAGTAAAAAATTCATTACCACAAGCCCAGTCAGTGTCAACAGCTTCAAATACTCCCTGGGACTTTGACGTGTTTGAGGTAATCTATGTCTGCTTTTAATTCACCTGCTGGACCCTTATCCCTATTGCTTTCCCCTGTTGCATCTGAGAAGTCAGCTTGCAAAATTATGGGCAAATACAAACCAAGGAAACTTATCCCATGATTCTCCCCCACATCTAACCAGCAGAACAACAGGATACCATTAAGGCAGGGCTGAACATCCTCTTGAGCATGTCAGTTTTGTGGTGGAGAAAGCTCCCACATTTCGTGGCAAAAAGATACTCCTTACACATGGGAAATGCCTCAGAGCCAGGTGTTCCCATCCCTTTGCTGTGTGCTTTCTTCTGAGGGAACTGCTGGCTCTCTTGTTGCTAACCTCTCAGGCAGGGTCTGGCAGGACAATGTCCTGTCACAAGTAAGCAATGTCTCATTGTCAAATATGGGATCCCTCCTTTGAACACTGTCCTTAAATCCAGACACAGCATCCTGGCTGATTTGCTCCCCATTTAACTCTCATCACCGTGGGTTTCATGGTGGGCTCCTCCCATGTCCTTCTCTCCTATGGGCTGTTTGAGAATCTCTCCTCTTCTCATCATTCTCATCAGCGGGGTATACACCTCATCCTCCCAGTCTCTGATCACCTTCCACAGTACTCAGCACACTCCAATGCAGAAGTGAGCACATACAATGCAATCCTCCCAGACACAAGGGACCTTCAGTGGTAGGGATGTTGTTTTGGTGCTGTTTAAGTCTGTACAGGCTTCTGCTTTCATGCCCTGGATCAGTGAGCCCCTGAAGGAAAACACTGGAGCCTTGAAGCCTCAGAAGTTCATGTTTTCGTGAGAGGTGGTGGGGAGTACTTTCTGGTTCGTAGCGAGAAAATGAAGTTTGGGGCAATGTTGAAAATCCAACCTGCTGGCTGCAGAAGCCAGTTTGGCTCCTAAGGATACTGCCTGTGTACTTTTTCATTAAGCTCAAGCATAGCTGGAGTTCCTGCTGCAAACCTCTGAATTTCAAGCTCAGCATGAGTCAGCCCTAAAGTGCTGAAATATTTAAGGTTTTTTTCCACTCAGGAGCTAGATTTATTGACACCAAATAAACTGCATCATTTTTCAACTAAGAAAACCCTGAAGTTTGGGGTTGATAGTGATGGCGATTGTTTGAAATGAAACCTTTTGATTGACTGACCACATCTGCTCAGTTCTACCCTTTTCAAATACGACACAATCTTCCTTCACCATCAGGATTCCTCCTCAAAGCCTATTGTCTTCCAGCCCCCTCGGGCGATGTTAATACATTTTAATAGGGACGTGGGAGCACACTCACCTCCTCAGTTTGTACTTTGATTTAATTGTCTAGACCTGTGGGCTTTCGTTCCCACTGCTGAGAGATGTCTGGAAGAGGGAGGTGAACTGTGAGATCCCAGCCTACCTCCAAGGGGCCTGGCACAGCAGCTGAGCTGGAGGGCCCAGGCTGCAAAATACCTGTGCAAGTGCAGGCTGGATGGTCTCATAGCAAGGGGAACATGAGTGTTTTTGCTTTGCAATTTTCTTCAGAAGAAAAGGTGGGAAGTCAGCCCTTTCCTTCCCTCTCTAAGAAAGTCACAGCCATTTCTTATTTCTCTCAATAAAACAAAGTACATAGATCAGGTGATTCATTTTAATAGTATATGTTGCACAAAGAGGGGAACATTTGTGCTGGAAAATAAAAGGGCATGATCTGAGCTCTGGCCCTTATATTTACTGCTCCAACCTGCTACAGCAATCATAGGTGCCCACAGCTCCCCTGCCAAAGGATGTGACCTCCAAGGCTGAGATTTGGGTAAGATGTTTCTGCCTGCACTGTGATGCTCTCCATTCCCCAGACAGTGATTTATTATCAGACTCCACACTGACAGAATAAGTTAACACAGAGGCAGTGAGTGCTTATCCCAAGCAAAGGGGCAGGGAGACAGCTGGGTTGGTAGCCTGTTACAGAGAGCTCTGCCAGAGGCTGCCTGTCAAAATGAAGCCCCTCTCTGCCTGTCGAGCTCAACACTTGTTATAATCTGGTCTTAGACCAGAGCTCTGACTCTGCTGTGCTGGAGACTCTGAAAATTCTGCGGAGTATCAAGTTATTTTCTTGAGGGCTGGCAATTTTTGAGTGTTAACAAATTTGTTATGTGTATGCTAAGAGCTCAGGTTGCCATGTAGTTTTATCTATTTACCATCCGCTTTGCAGGCTATGAGCACACCAAAACCCTGGTCTGTAAACCCAGAAAAATCCCAGAGGAGTGCAGGGCTAAATCCCAGTTTACCAGCACTGGCCAAACCTCATCTCTGGATCTGATCATCCTTCACATCAGAGAGGTGAAGCCACACAGATCCCAAGCACTGTTACAATGATTGCATTGCTTCTGCTGTCAGACAGAGGATTAAGTCCTGTTCAGGTTTAAGGTCACCTCCTTTCCCAGTCTAGGTGAAGCCATCTGGTTTTTGTGTCACTGACCTTTGTCAGTCGCCATTAATTCACAGAGGCTGGCAAAAGTGCTCCAAACTTGCTCTCTGTAGATCCATAGGCCACCTATGGGACCTAGAAGGGTAACAAAATAGCTGCTCAGTTTTGCTGTGATTTCCAGATTATCTTGAAAAATCCCCGCTCAGGTCAAATCAGACTGTTACCTGTAAAATTCCCTGTCTTTGATTCTGTTGGCCTGAGTTTCTAATCTCCATAGCACTGCAAGCCAGCACTACCACAGCCCCAATTACCAGCTGTGGTTTTTGATTTTGTCATCAACCCTCTCTGCTCTGGTGTGCCAGCCTCCTTCCTTGGCTTTTTCCATGTCCTTCTAAACTCTTTGGTATCTTTTTCCAGACACCCAGTTTGCCAGTAGCTCCTGGTCTACCTTATCATAAACCCAGGTAGTCCAGTGTCTTCATTCCACCTCATCCAAATAAAAATTTTTTGGTGAGAAGATGTGTCTGGTTTTCACAACCTGACCTACAGCCAGACTTGTCAGAGTCTGCAGGAGCACATCTGCTCATTTAATGCACCAACAGCTCATGAAAATGATCAATTGGTGCTAATTGGAGACTATAGTAGGCTGACTCTGGCTGGACACCAAGTGCCCAGCAAAGTTGTTTTGTCAGTCTCTTCCTCAGAGCAGGGGAGAGAAAATATAATAAAAGGCTTATGGGCTGGGATAAGGACAGGAGAACATCACTCTCCAGCTGCCATCATGAGCACAACAGACCCAGCTTGGGAAAATTAATTTAACTTACTACCAATCAAATCAGAGTAGGATAACGAGGAACAAAACCAAATCTTAAAACACCTCTCCCTGCTTCCTAGGCTTAATCTACCTCCTCCCTACCAGTGCAGGAGGACAGAGAATGGTACCTCCAGGAAAGAATTCAGGACAGAGTGCAGGTGGAGGGAGCATCCCATTGCACATGCCATGGCCCTATCCTGCATGTTCAGCCAGGAGCTGGGCAGGGAGGGAGTAGTGCTTTACATACCACTTAGCCTTTCTCTTGCCTGGAGCCCTGGGTCACCACAGTGGCACAAATGCCATTAAACTGCTTTAATCTGATTTGCTGAACTTCAGTGGTCCTCTGGTATTCACAAAAGAAAAAAAAGGCAGATTTTTCTTCCACTCATTCTGGAAAGCATTTTCTTTCCTGTTTTGTTGCTCGCATGATTGTTTGGTTTGTGCTGTTATTTTAAAACGTCTGTCAGGCAGCCACAGAGGAGAAAGATTTCCATGTGCCCAGTTGTATGCCATGCAGAAATACCAGTAAATAGTTGAATTAAGCAGTCTTCCAGCTCTCCATAGTGAGGGAGTCAGCCATCTGAGCTGCTCTTTCCATCCTCATGAGTACAATCCCTAGTGACGGGGGACACTTCTCAAATGCAAGGCTCTCTGCTAGTGCAACTTCACTTTGGGAAATCCCATTTGGCATGGTCATTTCTCAGCAGCCTCATACTGTGCTTTCCGCCTTCCCTGAAGTGTTATGCTGTTGAGAGGTGGGAAGGGCACTTCTCCTGGCCAGGCCTGCAGAGCTGTGTGGCTGCAGCCCATCACCTGGGTGCAGGGAGAAAGCTGTCAGAGGTACACATGGGCTGGCAGAAACCAGAGTTCCCTGGACAGTGACCAGCAACCTCTGTTACTGGAAAACAGATATAAATGGAAGGGGCTTGATTGCATAATTTATAATTAGTCAACAAAATTGACATGAAAATAAATAAGGGGAAGGCTTCTAAAGAGATGGGGAAATCCAAGTTATTCAGGGCTGACCATGCTGCTGCCTCCCTTCTCCTTTGTCCCTCTGCAACTGGATAGCTCTCAGCAGGATAGTCTGGGGTCAAAGATTGTGATATCTCACATTCTTTCTTCTATCTTGTCTTATCTTTGCCTTTGTAAGGATAGCTGTGGACTAGTATTTGGGGTTTGACTTGCAAATTTCTTCAAAAATGAAAGATTGTGGCAAAGAGCTGGGGTCTCATATCAAAGAATCTCTCTATGCCTTGTGCACATATTAGGAGATGGAATATAAAAGTAATTAAAGCATCTAAAGGTTGTTTCCTGTCTCCAATGCTCTGTGTGCAGTTCTGTTGCTAGGATTGCACGTGTAACCTTTGCCATGTGGCTCAAATTCCATGTGAACAGACACTCAGACTTCAGACCAAAGCACACCTGCTGTGCTTCCTGAGAGCAGGGATGAACCTACACAGAGACCTCTTTGGTCTTCCCAGGATCCATGAAAACAGGTGAAAGAGAAATATTGAGCAGGCCTTGAAGTGTGTGGAGCAAACCACAAAAGTGGCCCTTATATGCAGAGATTGAGTGTAGCTAAAGCCACTTGTACCCTGTCTGTGGGTGAATGCTTTCAAAACAGCCACAGACTTGGGAGCAGGGGGGATGTGTCCTTGGGCAGCATTTCAGCAGTCATAGGTTGTCCAAGGTCCTTTGGCATTGTGACCAGATGAGTGTCAATGTGCCAAACTCTTTTAGCAAGAGCTTCTCACAAATGGTGACGCTGAGATCGAGCGAGCTGGTAAAAAATGTCTTGTTCAGCAAAATCTAGCTTCCCTTTTTTCCTTTAGAAATTACTGCCATTTGAAGTATGCACAGTGGCACTGCAAGCCAGACCAGCTGTGTCTGGGCAATTAACTCAAAGTTCAGATGAGGTTTGTCCACAGAATTGGGGTTGGAGGTGTGAGTCAAATGTGATTGTCACCACAATTTGAAAAAAAATTGCAGCTCTGTAGAATTTTTATCGAAGTCCCCTTAGAATTCCCCAGCGTGTAACACAAGGAGCAATTTTACCCTCCGGTGTGATCTCAAAGCAAACATCATGCTGACACTGGCATGTGTGCAAGAATTAAAACAAGGAACCTTGCAAAACAATAAACTCACTTCAGTCATCCCCAGCAAGCAGCACAGTGAACTTCCTTGGTTGGTATTGAAGAGGACACCAAGGCCATGAAACATCTGTTCAGTATTTTTTAGAGCTGCGTTACTACTTGTGCCCTACTTGCCTAGAAATACACTTCAAAAATATACTGCCTTTCACTTCCAGCACTTGCATTTGCTTCCACACAGCAACTTCTACAGTTTCCCATTCTTCAGCTTGGCTCTGTTTTACATATCTCATGCCGGGGGTTGACCCAGCTGAAATCTCTGTTTCTAGTTCTTCTGAGTGAATCACAAGCCTTTCATTTTTTAATGTTACTGTTTTTTTCAGGAGCAGAATACTTTCAATATCCTTGGGGTTTTTATAAAACCTCACTAAGTTCAGAAGTGATGAGCTGAGACCCACGAAGTTCAAAATAGCAATACTTTGTGGAGGATGTTCCACTTGTGGGAGTCACTGATTCCCCTGATGTGCAGAACAAGAGTTTGATTGCCTTCCCTATAGCAAATATGCACATTGCCTGCTCCTGATCCTAATTACATCTATGTCAATCTGCTTAAAATACCACTGGCTGCATTGAGAGTGCAGGATGTGGGCCAGATGCTGTGCATGGCACCTGAGAGTTCCTGCTTCCTGCACAGAGATAACCCTGATTCGAACCCCTGCTCTCCATCTTCCTCCTCTTCTCTTTTGGCAGCCTGTGTTTTATGCTTAGCATTTTTCTTGCTTTGTGCTAACCTTTCTGCAACCTCTGGAAGTCTGATTTAGGCTTTCTGCAGTGCACCATTATTCCCCTAAAATTTAAGAGTGAGCTGACCATGTCAGTATGCTTGGCCTTTTGTCTGTATCAGACTGAAATAAGCAACATTCCACATTCCTGCTTCTCCGGTGAGCAAAGTTTCTGATGTCTGCCCTAGGGTTAATCATAGGGTTAACCAAGTCATGAAAATATATTCTGGGAAAATGCAGATTTCTCGCTTGGTTGGACTGAGCAATCTTTCTTTTATAAATTCAGTGTCACGGGGCAGCCAGACAGATCCCTCTTTCACTGTCAGTCTCTTCTGCTGTGGGTCAGCAACATGATGTGCTTCTCCTTCCTTGCTAGTTCAGGGCAGAGCAGAAAGCTGTAATTTGCTCTGGTCCTTTCAGGATGTCAGCTCGGTTTTCCCTTTGCTCCAACTCCAGGTGTGGGGAAGTCAAGCAGCAAGATCCAAAGCACTGCTGTGGCTCATTGGCCCAGAGATATGTATATGTCTTCTCAGAGGGGCAAAAGAGTGTTTCTTTCTGCTTTCATCCCCAATGCAGTAGTGACCAAAGACTGCTTCTCTGGAGCCAGAGTTCTCCCAGCATTTTCTGCCTGTCTTGGTTTGAAAGACAGGTATCTGCTAGGGAGGGGTAGGACCTCCCTAGGGATGGAGAATTCAAATCTCCTCCCTCCAATTTATTATGATTTAGAAAATTAAGGGGGGCTTTCAGGCAGAGGTATGGGGATAGGAATAACAGTTCTTTACTAGTATATATGACAAAGCAAACAAACAGCAACTACAGCATTAATAATAAACAGAACCAGGAACCATGAGGGCTTTCTTTCACAAAAGCCCGGGGCAGTTTGATCTCAGTGCACCTGCGGGACTCCCAGAGACCAAGCTGGAAGGGAGGAAAGTCCCGGGCTGGTGGAAGAGATGACGAGCTCTGCGCTGGCAGCTGGAGCGGCAGGGGTCTCCCGGTAGGGCTGGGCAGTGCAGGGCTACAGAGTATCAGGAGAGCCTCAAAGCCAGGCTGAAGAAGCCACAACGGCGGGACAGCCAGCCCAGTAGGGCAGGAGGAGGTGAGCTCAGAATCCCTGGGCACACAAGCAGATGAGCAGATGATGGTAGATTTCCCAGGACAAGACGGAGTGATGACAGTGAACTCTTCCTCCAGTGAGCAGCAGCCTGACTGTCCTCTCTCCGATGCCAAGAGGAAGAGCGAGCAGCTGCCCCCAGCTCCGTCCTTTACCCCTCCCAAAACTCATGTTTTCTCCCCTCTCTGAGGGAAACTCCCAGAGACCCAAAAACAATAGGTATAGCCTTGTGCAGCCATCTCCTTTGGCCACTTCTTTGTTTTAGTCAAGCGCTAAGTCATTAGTCTTCTAGCAACTTATGGGAAAAAATTCTATAAGTGAAAAAGCAAGATCTAACCCCCAACTCTGCCCCAGTAAGGAGAAAATGGTACCTCCACTGGGCTCCTGTGTCCCAGAGGGAGTCACTGAGGCTTGAGATGGTACATACACAAGTGCCATTGATGCCTCTAGTCTGAGATGTTTATCTCTTTTCCTGTGTGAGAGTCCCTCTGGGAAGATTGATTCCCCCATAAAAGGTAGTTTTAGACTATGTGTGACAGGGCTATCTGGCTCTGTCTCTGAAGTTCACTTACAGCTGCCCAAATTTCCCCTTTGCTAGGCTGTTCTGATTTCTCCTGCCCCAGTCCGATTCCTGCTCCTTCTCATTCCTTCCAACAGTCAGTGCCCATCCACAGTAAAGAGCAGTGCTCAGTCATGCTTAGATGGGCAACCTGTAAGTCTTTGTAAAAGTTTTAGGAATGACTTTTGAAGTTGCTGTTTATTCCCCAAGCCAGCTCATGTCGCATTCAGGAGGGCAGCATTGCCTGTTGCCTTTCACAGCCAGCATCCACATTTTGTTTAAAGTCTGTGTACAGCAAGGGAGTTTTGATGGGAGAGTGCACAGTGCTTGGATAAATTAGCTGGTGCCTGCATGTCACTGGCAGCCTCTGGTCACTGCTCACATGGCTCTGCACTCCTGCAGCCCCTGGCATCAGTGGGGGAGCAGCCACACTGGGTGTCCTGGCTCCAGGCTCACAGGCTCTTCCCTGCACCTTCAGGAGGTGCAAAATGTGCCAGGTGAGGGGGAGTTGAGGAGTCTCCTAAGGTGTGGGTGTCTGATGTGGGCAAGCAGCATTGAACACCAGATGCCCCCAAGAAGCTCATCAGAGTGCTCACAGGAGCTACTTCCCCATCTCCAAGGAGGGAAGAGGAGAAGAATCCTGTAACTTATAATTGTGTTTAGGCTAATATCTATAAGCCCACTTGGAGAATGGGTGAGCCCAGGACTTAAAGCCAAGGGCATGTAGAAGGGTAGAAAAAGTAAGAGGAGTAGTAACAACACTCAAATTATGATTTTGTGCATCCTGATCCCCTAATGACCCAGGGGTCTGGTGTGCTCTGCTGAGTTCCTGGCATATGACACAACTAACCTAGCCACCCTGAAGTTCCTCTGCTCACTGGGGCAGTCTAGAGATATAACAGAAAGCTGCTCCATTCCAAAATGCCTTCTTTTCAAATGGCCTTATAGTATGGTAGGAGTTGATCCTTTATATCGCTTCTTTTAAATTGCCTTCTGCTCATCAGCTGTTCTTTAAGAGATGAACAGACATCTTCATATCCTGTCCTGATCTGCTGGTGGCTCTGAGATGCTGCCAAACAGCTGCTGCCTTGCACAGCAGAGAGGACTCTTTTCTCAGGGAGTGGGGGTGATATCTGAAAACTTACGGTTTAAAAGTGCTTCCTAAATGTCTAGGATAAAAGCCACCGGAGAAATGTAAAATATTAGTAGTATTTTAAGAAAGTGTGTGGGTGTGTAGACACAATTAATTTTCCTTTTTATAGGCCTACGTGGAATATCTCCATCTCTGAGGAAGACGCCTATATCTATGGAGTGTTGGCACCCCAGAGGAGGGCACTGCTCTGTTCATGTTAACAGAAAATGCCACGGAAATTAACAGTGCAAGATCACTGTTGTGGTCAGGCTCTGTCAGCCCAATAAATTATTGTATGTGTGAGAGGAGGCAGGTTCAGAATCTCTCCATCCTTCCTGTGCTGAAACAGCTCTTGTTAAATGCACAGTGTAGCAGTCGTAGGGGATTCTTGTCATGTTAGTCCCCCAAGATCAGAGAGAAGCTGACTTGGAAATGACTGCGTGGGATTAAACAGCAGAGGGGATATGTGCTCACACACACAGGCAGAGTGTCTGCTCTCGTGCTATGCATTGTTATCAACACTCTGCACCTTAATGGCTATAATGTCAATGGCCACTTTGGGACCTTTACTCGCAGATTATTAATGCATTAGACCACAGTTTTTATGGGTTATTGTGTCAAGAGCAGAGGGGAGTGGATGCCTAAAGTACACTGGCAGAACAAGGATATTTTTTAACCAGGGCTGTGGTGTGCACTGTGAGTGCTGCATCTTAGAAATCATGTTTACTGCCCTCTCTTACCTTCTTTCAGCAAGTGGGATCTCACTGCAGCTCAGAGGACAGCATGGAAAAAATGACACTGCCAGAGAGGAAAAGGGACAGTCCAGGGAAAGGAAGAGATCCTGGCACCTGTAGCCAAGCAATTGTACATTGCTATCCCAGGCCATGAGGAGATGATTTCCTGGCACTAGCCACGTATACCCTGAAACATGATGATTAATAGGGTCTTTATTTTATTGTTAGGAGCTGCAGGTGCTCCTTTCATTTATATAAACGTGCGCTGCTTTCCTCACTGTGGGTTCAGCCCAGGATGAATCCTCCTATGGGACTGTGGGAAGGGAAACTTTCTCATGCTGCCTCTCTGCCTGAGAGCAAAAGTCACACCACAGGCTGGAACACGAGTGTGGGGGATGTCACCAGAGCCTTTGAAGGTGATGGAAGCTGCAGGTGCCCAGCACTGATCAAGGGACAGGTCCTGTCATTTTCAAGGACCTTTTTGAACACATCACAATTTGCAGAGGAAAATTATGCAGATGTAACAAGACTTTGGCTGATCTTTTCTATGTAAATAGGATGTATGTGTTTGCCAAAGCCCCGTTTGACAGGACATCATGGTTAAATCTGCAGAGAAGTGAGGAGGGCAGTATAATGTTCAGACACCCTGAATGAAGGCCTTACTACTGTGCTGGAGGAGCAGAGGAAGAAGGGGGATCCTGAAAGCAGGGTGGCAGGAGCAAGGAGAACACGCATGACATTGTAGGGTTGGAAACATCTTACCTGTCATTTAAATAATGCAGTCACTTCCAGGTCAAGCAACTCAAAGGACTGAGAGAAGGGCTCTTAACAAGAGCTTTGAGTTTATTTCTGGCAGAAATTGCCATCTTTCTTGTAATCACTGCTACTCCATTCTGTGGAGAATTGGAGAGCTTATCCTCACAGCCAAACTAGTTATTGGGCAATAAGAAACAGTAATCAGCCAGTTATAGAAACAAAACCCACATCACAGGCCCTTCTTCTAGGCATTAGCTCTAATAGATGGGCTGCAAAGGCATGGAGCAAGAAAAGAGGGATGTGAAAGGCCTGAACCCATAGCAATGCTGATTCTCCAAAATCCTAGAGGGCAAGAAATGGCACTGACCGAGGAGGGAAATTCCTTATTTCAAACGGCTATCACTGCACTTAAGGCATGTCTTTCACTTTCTCAACCTCTCATTCTCTCAGTTTCATAACTGAAGGAGGCCAAGAAATCCCCTGATTTTCCTGACAATGCTGAGTTCAGTTTGACTTTCCTTCATGTCATATCTGGCCTATGGAAAGGCCCCTGCTTTTATTGTATGATGACACAGAAATTACTGAGTAATTACAGGATTATGCGGCACCCTGTAAATTAAATGTTACCTCTTTACCTTTTATAGAACAAAAAATAACCATGTAATTACCTAGTGAATTAAACTGTTAAGGTCTCATGGTAATTATACCTGGAGTCAAAAGCTCTGAGTTCTTCTGCTAGTTACAAGTAAAGAATTATCTTTCATTTTTAAACATATGTTGCAGTTGGATCCCAAAGCCTGCACATTCTCATTTTAATAACACTATGGCCTGCCCAAATGAAAAGAGGCATATGTCTCCCATCTGAGTGTGCAAATAGAGTGAACATGTATATATAAAATAGATTGGACATATGCAAAACTGACCCAGGTTGATACCAGAAAAATGGAATACCAACAGAGGTAAAACATGATTAGCTGGATGATAACATTTAAAATTATGTTCAATTTCCAAGCACTGGAATTTGTTTTCATAGGAAGCAAGTCAGTTTGATCCTATTTTTCACGTGCTTGTGACTATATTTTGAAAACAGACAATCAAGTCCATCAGGAACTTTTGTCTCCTAAAGGAAGGCTCAAGACTTGCTGCTGTAGGTGAGTTCTGTTGTGTGTCAGCAAGGAGGGGATGACTGGGCTGGCACAAGAGCCCATGAAGCCAAATGCATTGATGGTGTGAGTTTGGTGGATGGACCTGCCTCAGGTGAGAAGGTTTTGCTGTTGTGTGCCAGCAGCAAAGGGACAGAGCTCTTGGGGAGACTGGCCTGGGATCCAGGTACTCCACAGCCAGCCACAGAGAGACTTTGTAGTGCAGAGCTGCAAAAGCAGGGGGCTGCAGATGATGGAGGGTTTGCTGCCTTGTGGCACAGCTTATTCCTCTCAAAGCACCTTCAGGAACGTTTTCCTGCTTAAAAAGTGCCACTAGAGACCTGGGTCTCTGCAGAGGTTGCTGAATATGGAATAAGCTGTAGCATAACCACAGACCATCTAGCCTCTATGGGTGGGGAGGGTCAACAAGCATAAAAACCAGTGGATCAGTGATTGCAGATCCTGAAATTCATTGTCAGATTTCTATTAAGTATGAGGATACACAGCACATAGGAATTGCCACTGTTGTCTGTGTATCCTCTGCTCTGGTCTGAGCTGGCTAAAAATGCCTTTCTGTTATTACAAGATTTGCTTTTTTTCTTTTTTTTAACTGTTTGGCATAAATTTTTCTTGTTTGATTTTTAACCAGAAGAAAATCAGACCAAAATGTTGTTTCAGGTTGTCTTCTACTTTCTTCAGGTTTTTATCTCCATTTTTTCCATATTTCAGAAAAAATTCAATGAACTTTAATCATGAAATAATAACCAACTTTGATGTCCTTTCTGTTCTAAACTAACATTTTCATAGGTCCCAAAAACAGATACTTTGTCTTCTTAACTTTAGATCCTTAAATCTGAAAAGCTTGATGTTTACAATCAGTTACAATAAGCCTGACACTGTCTAAAAGGTGCAGTACGTTCACCTCCAGCCCTTCAAATAGGTATTATGTGCATTTACTAGCCAATTTTTAAATTTGTTTTGAAATATGTAGCATGTTATATAAGAACCCGCTTTGGTAATCCTGGGATAAAACGCAGAACCAGGATAGGGAGGTGAGTTTTTATTGTAATGATGCTTAACAGTGACATTTTAACTGTTAAAATTGTCTGGTTTTGCTATCACAGACCTAACTATTAGATCTACAAGTCATCCCTAGTCCAAACAGTAACTGCTCCAGGCACAAAATGAATCAAAGAAATTAACTCCAAGTCTTTTTATTTTGCATGTTTTTATTGTTTTGCTTTCAGTATGATCAGCAATTCTCTGTAGCACTATGTGTTTCACAGTGTTCAAATCCTGCAGTAACGCTGCCTGATGAATGCAGTAATGTGCATTTATTTCAAAGAGTCATTTATATCCCCTGGTGAGCAGGTAGTCTTTGCTTTAGAGATGCTGGGGTGTTTTGATGCAAAGGGGATTTTTTTACATGTGTTTGTTGCATGATTTTTTTCCCCTCATGTCCATCACTTGTATCACTTTGTAGTTGATATCCAGTGAATATTTAAAAGTCCCCATTGGTATTGGATCTGAAAAAGTGGGGGAGGGGATGGGTGGAATTATGCTCCATCTCATTCCTCGTCTCTTGCGTATCATGCCTTCATTCTGACACAGATTACTGCCAGCATTGTGCTCACCCCATTCCTCTGCCCTAATAGCCTTACGTCTGGTTGGAAGTGAGATCAAAGACACAGAAGTACCGAAGGGCTCACATTCAATTAACAGGAAAGGGGCAGGCTTTAGACGTGCTCAGCAGAAGCTCCGATTGCACCAAACTGCTGACTGCAGATCGTGTACCAGAGCTATCAGCGCCTGCAACGCCAGCCTTTCCCTGCCACTCTGAAAGGGGTCGGGAAGGGAAATGGCACTTTCCTGCTCTTCCCGGCTGTGTCAGGATGGAGAAAGCTGGAGAAGCCCGGGCCCCTTCACGGACATGATCAGAAATAAGAGGAGGAGAGGGTGTGGGGGTGTCTACCTCCCACTCTGTTCTTTTTTTTTCTCAGAGTTGCAGCCTGAAAACTCTGTTAGACCTTGACCAATGCATTGGACAACTTGCATTTTTAATGAGGAGTGATTCCCACTGCTCTTCTACACAGATCTCGGAGTTAGAGGATTAGCCTGCGGCAGTCAGAACTCCTAGGGCAAAAGCTGAGACTTTTGACCCTTTCTGTATATTTGGAGTGTATCACAATGAAATAAAGCCCCTTCCAGCGTTCAGAATAAACTATCTGCTTTTCCCTTCTCCAGGTATTTGTGACATTGAGATAAACTGAAAAGCTGTGTATATGAGAGATAGCTTGCAATTAGGAGGTATCTGGACCAGCCACTGCTATGGAAAACACAATACTGGGAAGACAAGAGACTTGGCTTGCTGTGGCAGTCTGGGTTTAAAATTGCTTAATTTCTCTTAATGAAAGGTAGAGGCAAGAGTTGCAAAACTAGGAACTGGACCATAAACCTGGGGAGAAAAAGTAGAGCATAAAAAAAGATGGGGGATCATCATGAGTTTATTTTTTGAGCATTACTGAAGTGAGAGAGCATCCCATCCTCTACACACCCAGTGCTCATTGCCACTAACTCCAGTTATGTTGAAGCCTCACATTTCCTGGGGTTATGCATGTGACGTTTGGAAAAGACATGAGTCCTTAGCTATGCATTATTGGTGGAATTTATTTTAGCATTATTTTTTAGAGCCCTGAGAGAGCATGGATCCCTATTTGTATTAAATCTCTCTCTCCACTGAGCTGATTGCTGAGATAACCTGCAGCCAGAGCTGTCTGAACTTATATGACCTGGTTCCATCTGTGTACAACCCTAGTTTGCATTCTCTTAAATTTACTTCTAATGCAAACCTTGCAGAGCAGGATGTTCCTGCTACACATACACAAAACATTCCCTGTTCCTAGGGACTCAGTACCTGCTCTTGCCAGGAATATTTTCAACTATTTTAATCTTTTAAAATTTTCTGCATTACTATGGGAGATGACCAATCCTCACTCTGCTCACAGGTTAACAGTGCTTTAAAGAGTGCAGCTGGTCAGTGGAATCGGAAATCACTGAAAAGGTCAAAGCATGCAAGTATTGCAGAGGTTTCACTCTAAATGAGAGTAGCCTGTGACCTTCACTTAACCCTTACTTTAAATGATTGCAAATTAAGTTGGGCAACATAGCCTGAGCTCTAAAAATCTAAATGTATTGAAAGATGAAACTACATGAAACAGCTTTCCATCACTGTCAGGCAGTGTTCTCTGACACATGTACACCAGATAGACATTTCTGTCTGTGAGTCTCACTTACCCACTGAGGTGCATTCAAATAAAGCCCCATTAACGTGCCCAGTGCTGAATGACATCCATGCATTTTTACCATCTTGCAGCCACCCCTCTGAACAAAGGCATATCCAACCAAGGATCTTTCCAATAAGGTGTTTTTTAATCTTCTTGGCATATACAGGACTTAGAGATATAATGTACGGTGTTTGCATAGCAGTCAAAACAGAGTTTTCAGCACTGTGAATCCATCACCTGCTTCCCATCAGCCATGCCAGAGCTTCCTTCAACTTCAGCAGGCAGTATCCAGTCTCCTGGGCTCTAGGAACCAAATGCCTGACAAAATGACCAAATGTCAGTGATTAAATACAAAGAGAAGAGCACTGCAGCAAAGCATCCTGTGACACTCCTTGTCTTGACTTCCTCCATGCTGTGACACCAGAGCAAAACCAGAGATGGGGACCGGTGGTCCTCAGGGAGAACCATGCATGGGGGCCCCTGTGGGGTCACAGCTTCTGAGCAATCACCTGTTCCCAGGAGCAGCAGAGCCAGTGACACCTGCCAAGGGCCAGGGGATGGGATCCCCAGCTAAACCATCAATATTCCTTAGTCAAAGGGGGAGCCCTGAAAAAGACTTGGCATTGGACAACACTGTCAGGTCTTTATTGTTGTTCTTTAATTTGGCCTTTTTTTCTTTTATTCCCTGCTTAATTACCTGACCCTTTTTTATTCCACAGCAACAAATGTAGAAGTAAAACCATTTACTAAGCTGCAAACTCAAGAATTTCTATTTTTTGCACCCACATAAATCTTTATCCCAATAACAGGAGCTGAAGACACACCTTCATAGAAGCAACCCACGAAACAAATTCTTTACTTCAGTAAGAACCCAATTCTTCATTAAATTAGTTGACATTGAGAGAGGGAAATAGTGGTGGAGAAATTATATATCCTGGGAGCAGCTCAGATTTGTTCAATGCCATGGCCAAGTAATGGCTGCTCAGTGACTGAATTACTGGCCAAGAGGATACTGTACTTTCTGAATTCCCATGGAGATGGCCTGATTTCCATAGCAACTGGATTCTTTCTCTTCTCTTTCCCTTTAACAGGTAGAAACACACTTGAATCCTGAAACGCTAGATTGTTCTGAGTATTATTGTATTTATGGACACTAGAACACTTCTTGGACAATATGTTGAAATACAGGCTCCTTAATGAAAATTTTTTGTATTCTCCTTTAGAACTGGTGATGTTATCTTCCATCTGCTCTTAAGTGTCCATAAGGCAATCTTTCTTTCTTTCTTTCTTTCTTTCTTTCTTTCTTTCTTTCTTTCTTTCTTTCTTTCTTTCTTTCTTTCTTTCTTTCTTTCTTTCTTTCTTTCTTTCTTTCTTTCTTTCTTTCTTTCTTTCTTTCTTTCTTTCTTTCTTTCTTTCTTTCTTTCTTTCTTTCTTTCTTTCTTTCTTTCTTTCTTTCTTTCTTTCTTTCTTTCTTTCTTTCTTTCTTTCTTTCTTTCTTTCTTTCTTTCTTTCTTTCTTTCTTTCTTTCTTTCTTTCTTTCTTTCTTTCTTTCTTTCTTTCTTTCTTTCTTTCTTTCTTTCTTTCTTTCTTTCTTTCTTTCTTTCTTTCTTTCTTTCTTCTCTTAATCTTTATCATTGTTCCAATTTTTCTATTGGGCAACCTGCAATGCAGGATGATGACTATTGAAGAAAGTTCTTTGGAGAAAGAGAGCACTGATAACACTAACTAATAGCAATATTCATAACATACAAGATATATTTCTAGAGAGAGTTCAACCTCTACCCCAAAGATGGATTAAAAATTGGTGTCATTATTCAGTATGTTGGATAGGAGATCATGCCAGCAGTAAGTAAATACATCATTTTTTGCCTATTTATTGAGACTTTCAATGGTTTTAGGTTTTGATTTTATATGCTAACTTGAAGTGTCTCTTTAGGTCTCTCCTTCCTCAAATGCATCTCTTACTGCTTCTCCTTTCTAGACTACAGCCGAGTAGAAGGACTAAAATCAACCCAGAAGAAGTCGTGGGGTAAACTATGGGGTCCCTTATAACCACTGTGAAGGAAATAAAAGTGGACAGACCCTGCAAACCATCTCCTCAAAGATTTGCAGAAGACACATACAAGATAAAAAGTTGTAGAAATAGGCTTTTGGATAGTAAAAAGACATCAGTCTGGTTCCTTAAGGAAATAAGGACCATGAGCCATGTCTGTGAATTACAGGGTCTGAAAAGGTGCCTAAGGTGCATTTGTGAGGAACCATAGAGGTGATGTTCTCTGGAAAGCACCAGGGTTAGGACAGTCAGGACCACCCCAATGAATGGTACAAAAGCTTCTGCATGGCAAGGGGCGCTGACACAGTCAAAGGAAAGGCAACAGGAGGTGATGAATGCAAATCTTTTGTCTGCTAGGATGGATAGTTGGTGAAAGGTGTTTCTGGCAAGTGAAGCCATTTGGGAATCCAGGAAAAGCTGTAAAGTGCGTGGGTTGCAGAGAAAGTGAGAAGTGTTGTTACAGATGTGCTTTTCCTTTAGTCACAAATCACAGGAATGTGATGCCTGCATTGAGGATGAATTTCACCAATATCCCTTTCAGACAGCAGTCTGGCCCTTGCCCTAGCCCTTCCAGTTCCATCTCTCCCTGAGCACACACTGGCCTCTTTCCCCCGACCTGGCAATTAAACAGTCAATTGTGGTAGCCTGAGATGCCATGAGAGCATCCTGAGGGCTTGACAGCACTTTGCCAATTCACTGACCTCTGTTATGTTCTGAACCACAAGAGGTTACACCCGAAATCAGACTCAAAAATTGACCGACTTTCCTGTAACCCCCAGTCTGACCTTACATCTGAGTTTACATTTTTAAATCTCACCATGAACTGCCAGCTGACTCCTCCCTCTCCCTGCAGCTCCTGCACAGCTGTTCAGTGGCCACTGTCTCCCCTGCATTTTGCAGCCCCTCTTGCCCACACACCCTTGCTCTCAGGGGTTCCCCAGGTCTTCTACCTTGATAGCATCCCTATTCTCTTGCCTGCCCTCCCCTCCTTGCTCTCCTCTCCTCTCCTCCCCCCTAGCTGATGTCACAGAGGAAAGCCTAGCAAATGCAATAGATGAGAGCAGAGGAAGAAAAGGGTGGTTGGAGGGACCTCCAAGGCCACGGGAAGAGAAAGGGAGGGCGGCGCTGGAGCTGGACCTGGTCCTTGGTAGTGGCAGGAGCTTTATCACCTGTGACCTCTAGAGCACTTAGTGCTGATGAGGAACATTCAGACAATCACATTAGGGTTGTTGTGGGGAACATTCAGACCATAAGATTAGGGTTGCTGTGGGAACTGGAACGGCATGTGTGTCCTGGGAGTCAGGGTAGAGCAATGTGGGATGGCGGGCAGCTGCCTGTCACAAGGAAGGGGATCACAGAGGTGAAGGTGCAGTGCTTGGTACTCCCTCCACAGTATCTGTGACTCCCCCTGAGCACCCCAGGAGCAACTGAAAATTGTCCTTTGTGCTTTTTGGGGATATGCCCATAGAGGGCACTGATCTGTCAACAAATTTTAAAGGAAAAAAGTATTTGGGTAAGAAAGACTGACACGGAAGGCTTAGGCATCTTCCTGTGTCTCATGTAGGTGTGTTACTTCTGAGCTAATGATGGACTGCTTCTTTTTTTACTTCCCCTGTCTCTCTTGAAAATGCAAACATTGTTGGGAAGTGGGAGAAGTGGCTTCCCCTTCCATTTGCTAGAGGAGCAGATGGCCCCACAGATGATTTCTCCTTGCTTCCCTCTGTCAGTAAAAGATAGCCTAGCTCTGAGAATACCATTTCTTGGCAAAGATGTCCCTGGGAAATAGCAGGGAAATTCCCAATTCTGTACTTTTAAGCTTCTCTAGCCTCTTTTTTAAAAAAATCTTTAATTCTGCTGGTAATGACAAGGTGCACATCTGCAGCTGTGTTTAGTTACTTCAGAAGACACGTGCAGTGCTCAGCTGGTGCTGCCAGGAGCATAACCTCAGGGAAAACCCAGGAGCTCTGCCCTCCACCGAGGGGACAGCATCCACCTCCCTTGCGGCTGGCCAAGAAAACCTTTCAGGTCAGATCAGTTCACTGTGGGGCTGCTGTGTGTGCAGAGAGGTGTGGTGGAGAGAACAAAAAGCCTTGGCTGCCTTTTCTTTCCCTGTGGCTCTGCTTCCCCTGCTCCCAGCTATTCCCACTCCTCCCTAGCAGACCAGCAGGGAGGAGGCCCATTAGCAGCAGCTCTGCTGCAATGTCTCTTTAAAGGAAATGTCAGGAATAAAGATTTACCTGCAGATTTAGGAATACAATTATTGTACGTTAATTAAATATGAAATGACACTTAAGAGCATATCCATTGCCTTAACAGCAACTCTCTGTAATAATAATAATACTTAGCACTTACATAGCTCTCTCCATCTATACAGAGCTTCACACACATTAACTAATGAATCCTCACAACCTCCCTGCGAAGCTAAAGAGGCTGTTGGCATGATGGGGAGTGGGAAGAGAAGATGTATCAAGGGAATAACCTCCTCTTGGCCTGCTGCTAATGCTGCTGCTTTTCAGGCTGCTGTGGTCTTTGCTCTCCCTCCTTTCTGTCAGCATTTCCCTAATTGTGCTTCCCTCCAGAGCCAAGCAACAGGCAGACCAGCAGTGCAACGAGGTGGTACCTGTGGTCCACTGGAGTAGGCACCGGGCTTCCCTGGCTCCTGGCACTGAGCCCAGATAGCAACAAGTCCATAGCACCCAAAACTGCCTCCCATCCCATCTCCTTTTCCTCAGGGCTCAGCAAGGGAGCCTCAGTGTAGGTTTGCCTGGTGCTGGAGCATTTTGAATGTGGCTGTAAGAACAAGGTTCTAGCTTGGACATAAACATCTGTAAAATGCAGAAGTCCAGTACCAGGACTGAAATAGTCTGGATTTTTGCAAATTGGTTCTGGTGAAGCCATGCCTTTCCTTCAAGTCTCATTGGAGAAGCCAAAAAGTTTCACTTTTATTTCACTTCCCCAGAATGGAATTTTGGAGCTGAAAGCCCAGGTCTCCTGGACAACTCTGTAGGCGTTGACTTTTCTCCTGGTATATGTGCTTGCTTCACCCTCTTTGAGTTCACCACATGATGACCCATCTTTTGAGACTGCCACTTGACCCAGAGGGGATCATAGATGCTACACTAAGTCAGTGTTTCCTGACATATTTACATTTTCCTCACTACAGACACCAGTGATTGTGCAATGTCTCTGCTGGAAAAGCTGAGTTACAAAAAAGAGGATTCATTCTCTCTACAAGAAGAAATGGACCTAACTCTCCAGAAATCCCAGCACCACACTCTGCCCTCCGTTGACAACCCTCTCCTTCCTCCATTTCCTGTGGCAGGCCTGGCTCTGCCTCTGCTCTGGCTTTTAGGCAGCAAAGTCCAGTTTTACCTGTTTTTCCAGGTTTGAAAAGGCACTAGTTTCATGTCCATTCCCTCTTCCACATATGAGCTGCTTCACTCTAGGCAGGAGCCTATGACAACAGGGAGAGAAGGGAGCAGTAGACCAGATCTGTTGGGAGGGAAGAAAGTGATTATTCCTCCCTTTTCAGGGAGGGGTTTTCTGCATAACCTTCTTCCAGACTGTTTTTTTTTTTTCCAGCTCATTCTTCTTAAAAAGGTAATAAATATTCAAAACATAGTTGCTTAGATTACCAGCCATACCCTAACAGCTTCAGCACCTACAAAGCTAATTCATGTGTGTATCCACTAAGCAGTTGTCAAACTGCATTGCTTGTAACATTTAGGATTGGTTTGGAAGGAGATCGCAAGGCTACAATCTACAAAACAGTCTGTATTGGCCAAGGGGAAAAAAAAAAAGACAACATGACCTAGAAAATCTCATCATCTTCAAAGCTCACTGATTCTGCTGTTCTTTATTTAGCACTATAAGCCCACCAGATCAGTTTCTGAGCAATCAGAGAATGTTTTTGTCTTCCAGAAAGGTCTCAAGCAAACCTCTAAGTTTGAACATGCTGGTATTTTCAGATAGTCCTGTCAACACCAGTGATTTCAGCTTTTTTCTCAGCTAACTCATAGGTGGGCTTCTTGGGGTTGCATTTAGTTGTGAAAATGCCACACAGAGATGATGCTCTCTGCAGTTAGGTGCAATATCAAAGGTTACCTCCAAAGTTCAGCAGAATCTGCTCTTCCTGCACAGATCAGTTATCCTGGTTTTATTCATCACAGAGTCCTTAATGAGGCAGTGGGAAAAAAAATTAGTGTGTGAGAGCTCACCTGTCCAGTTCTAAATGTACAGTTCAATGGAAGCCTACCTCAAGTGTTTTGAGGCTTTCAATCATGTCTCAGTATTTCCTGTCTCAAAATTTGTCTTTCCTCTGCTTTTATTTTGCAAATGCAGTTACTTACCCTGGGGCTTTGGGAACTTCAGGTGATACCAGCAATTCTGACTGCCTCCTTCAGCCACAGGCAGATGACAGGTCAATTGTGTTTGAGTTCAGGTCTCCAGCAGCAGGACCACTTAGGTGTTTCCACATGAGTGTTTTCCAGGTATGGAAAGACTCCTGCCCTGTGCATGGAGGAGAACTGCATGGTGCAGACCTGCTTGTTTGCACCTGCACAGCACAGGGAGCAAAGTCCACCAGATCTAATTCACCCAGGACTCATCCTTCAGTCCCCAGGAGATTCCCTCAGGTGAAAAAGCAATTCTCCCACCCATGTGGTCTATAACTGGGATCTTTCTCCTCCTTCACAAGTTAACAAATTGGCCATTCCCTGAGAGCAGATAATTTCTTCTTAATGATAGCCATCTCTCAGCACGTACTTCGGCTGCCAGCTTTCAAAGGTAATTGCATTGTTATTTAGGAAAGTCAAAGGTGCATTCTTCCAGAGAGGCTCTGGCTGCAAGCAGGCATGGGGAGGGCTGGCCAGAAATGGCTTTTCTTGCTCCTGTTAGAGCCAGGTGTCACTGTGGGCAGCCAGGAGACAGGGGTGGATGTATATGCCCTGCCCCACTCCCCACTCTTTCCCTCCCCACAGAAGAATCTGTAAGAAGTCGTTTGCTGAAAAATAAAATTGGGCTGAAAATACAGAACACAAATGTTCCTTTTTCTGATAAGAAAGTGATGTCACAAATGACCTTATTAAAAAAAGGTAAAATGCTTGTTTACTTAAAGCACTTGTTCAAAGAGAGCAAGTGAAAATATAGCTTTGGGGTATTTTTCTTTCTCCTTTCTCTTTCCTCCTAAATGAGATTGAAATACAGTTTCACATTTGCAAGGCCCAGTGCCCTTTCTGCCAAGAAATCCATTGACAGTCCAATCAACAGACATGTTCTGGTTACAGGAATCAGGCATCAGTCAAACACTTGAAAGCTGGATCCAGCAAATGCAGCAGATAATAGTATTGAAAACAGCCAGTGGGGGAGATGAGAAAGTAATTGGAGTGCAGGTAAGAGCTGGTGTAAGCAGGATGGATCGGCATATTGCTGACACGTGGAAGGGAGGAGGCAGAGGGGGAGAGCTAATGAGAGGGGTAATTCTAATGATAGAAGTAGTTCAATGTCAGGCTTTTGTTTTTTTGAAGGCTGAGAGAAGGATTTATTTGTGCAGAGGCAACTCAGCCCATGGGATTTATACATCACTTCCAACACAAGTCCTCGCCAGCTTCCAGAGCTGGCTCAGCCCTGGGATTTTGCAGGTAGATCCACAAATCTGCTCGGCCCACAGATTTGCAGGTTATCCTCCTGTAAAAAGCTATGTCGCATCAGTGGGGAGGACTGTGGTGCTGGGCTGGCCCTGGACCAGGGGCTGGAGCAGATGTAGTGAGGGTTTGCAGGGGGATCAAGGCAAAGGCCGTTGTGTCAGCCCAGGGCAGCTACGAGCACCCTGGGGGGCTCATTACCATGAGCAGAGCAACACTGGTCTCTGCGTGAGCAGGGTCTGCATCACTAAACACAGTCATTTCAATCTCCACAAGCCCTAAAATTTCTGATTTCATCCCAAATGTAGAAATCTAAAGACAGGAGTGAAAATGAACAGAATAGAATTTGATTGTATGGATTATATATCCTAATTTATTCCTGAGTCTTTGCTAGTAAAATACCCAGGCTCTGATTAGAGTGGTGAGCGAAGAGAATTACTCACTTCCTATGGGTAACATGACGAGCAAATTACCTGAATTTCTTGTAAATCTGTGATCCTCTTTTGGGACACAGCACCATGGAAATGGTAGAGAGGGGCTGTTGATCTCATACACTGTGGTATGTACTCTCTCATACTGAGGGTGAGTTCACCCTACATACATCACCCTCCCCGTCTGAGTTATTTCTGCATATTTTTAGATTAACTTTCTCTGTCCCACTGCCCCAAGCACTTCGTTCTGTTTGGTTCAGCCCCCAGGAAGGGCTGTTTTCAGGAGCTGTGCCATTGTGTGCTATGCTGCATTGGAGGTGGCTTGGAGAAAGGGGCAGTGGGGTTGGCAGAAGAACTGAACACTTTGTAGGGACAGCACAAAATATTCCAAAGTAATTCAGATCCAACTTGAGCAAGTGATAAATGAAAACAGCATGGCAGTGACAGGTCAATCAAATATTTATAGAACTCCATCCATTAGCATTGCAGCAGCAGAAAGGAAGCAGAGAAGTCCGGGCGCTGCCAGGGGTACACATGTTGATCGGCTTCCCCAAACTCTTGAGGTGTGTGTGGATCTTCTGACTTATCCTGGAGGGGCCAGGATAGTTGAGGTGGTAGTTGAGCTAAAAAGATGTTTGGATTACACAGTAGTGTGTATTGGAATAAATTTCGGTGATGTCCTTGGGTGGATTAATGTATGTACATACTGGTGAGGAGATTCTTGTGCCAAAATGATAGGAAAGATGAGTGGCATGTGAGGGATGTACATTGGTGTGTACACACTGGGAAAGGGCACGAGGTTTTGCAATACTCTGGAAAAGCAGTTGCTACAATCAGTGAAATGCCAGAAAAGGTTAAACCACAACAGACAAGAAACCTTAAGGAGAGAACAGAGTGGAATTGGAAAGCCTATTTTTAGGATCACATGACATGATTTGATTAATATTTTAGGAGGCAGTTATCATATGCTAAGAAACAGAAGGATTATTACCAGCATCCCAATGTGCCTGCTTTGAGGGTTTTTACAAGGGAGTCCTATACAAATTTCTCCCTCCTCACCTATGACCAATTCCATAAGCCAGGGACATGGAGGAGTGACACATGGATGCACTGGAAGATACAAAGGGCTGTGGAGAAGCTATTCATTTGATTTCAGCACTTAAATGGAAATGCTACAGTGCAGCTTGTGCTGAGGCAGGAGCACACTGCAGACACATGCAGACAGAGAACTGTTTAGCTGGGACCATCTCCACAGAGCTCCCAGACACTCCAAAGCAATCCAACAGAAGGCTGGGGAGGAGAAGGATTAGCCTGGTCTCCCAAGGGGTTAAAGAAATGTCTGACTTCCAGCATAGGAAGGATTGCAGTGAAGTCCAACTTTGACCTGTTGATGACATCTGTGTGACCAGGAACTATGCCATCCTGGCCACATAAATGTGCATCCTGCATCCCTTCTCAGGGTTCACAGGGCCATTCTCATTTCTTTTGTCAGTTTGGGTTTCATTTTTGTGGTCTCCACCTAAGGGCCAGTGTGTTTCACCCCCCCCCCCCACCCCCACCCCGATCTGGGGCTTCTGTGATCACCCACCTGATGCTTTTCACCAAGAGCTGAATTCCTGTGAATAGAGGAGGAATGTGGGAAGGGAATCGAGGTCCTTCTTTTTCATTCACTGTTCTCCTGAAAGTTTCCTTCATCTGGCCTGGGGGCAGTAGGGACACCATGTGTTGGAAGCAACCAGTCAGCCAAAGGGTATGAGGCAGAGCCCAGCACTCACCAAAAGCCCATTTGCTGAAAATTGATGATCCAAAGTTGCATGGGGAATTTGTATGAATGGAAGAAAAGACAGTCAGTAATTGGGATCGGTGGGTGAAGTGTCAGCAAACAGAAGAAAGGGATACTTTGGTGACAGTGATAAATGCTAGCAGCTTTGGGTCTCATCTGGAGGAGCAAATTGCAGCAGAGACTTTGTAAGAGGAGGGAATAAAGAGACAGTGGTCTGATGGATGCTACAGAGGAAAAGGGCTCAGAAAACAAAAAAAGCAGCAGTGTGTTTTAGGGGGATGATCAGAGGCAAGTCACAAGGGTCATTACCCAAAGCTGAGGGGGTCATACTTTTTTACACTCCCAGGAATAAGCCAGCATTGGGCTTGGTGGTACATGGATTCACCAGGCACTAGTCCCTGCAGAATGTGTCATGTGCTGGGCACCATGCATGGAGCTACAAAGCCCTCAGGAGCAGCCCTGGGGTTCTCCTGGGTGAGCAGCACAGATGTGAAGGGTCTGTGCCTCTGGGGGGGTGCAGAAGCCCTGGGATCACCGCTGGGCATCAGGGCTGGAGTGCCAGGGCAGTTCTGCAAGCAGGGACTCTCAGCAGGCACCGGCACACTGACCCCTCGGGGCTGCTTTATTTCCCAGCCAGCCCAGCAGGTTTGTCTCAGGGAGGAATTTGCTTACAAAGTATGTGAAATAACAAGTGGCCATTTCTAGAGTAATTTCTCTGACCCTCACCAGCATTTCAAGACACGTCTCAAATGTAACTGGCACCTCTACACTGCCAATTTTAGAAACGTTTTGCTTTGGAGGAAGGACTGGAGCACAGAGGTGATTATCCATCCCCTCCTGGCAGCTTCAGGAGTCATGCAACTTGCAGGGAATGTCAGAGATGTATAGCATGTAAAAGATCTCCTGCAAACGTTCTTTCCCAGAGCACTGGAGTATGCCTCTGTCCTCCTTTAGACTGTGGAGGATCTTTGCCTCTTACAAGAGAAAAGATCCTGGCTGAGGTAGCTCAGACATCCATCTAACATGCCCTGAGACAGGAACACCAGTGACAGAGAGAGGGACTGATTCTGCTGTCAGCAGTGTAGGAGGGGAGCCAGTGGAGCCAACGGGAGTCTATGTTTACTTCTGTTGTGCTGCCTCACATGGACACTGATAAATGTTATGAATTTTAAAAATTGAGATTCACATTAGTTTTCTTTAACTCATTTTAGATTTTCTGCTGAGCTTTATTAAGTGGCTTTTAAAAGCAGTTTAGGCTCCACAGCTCTTACTGCACCAGCTCTTACCTCACAAACCCTGCCTCCCAGCCTGTCTTGCACCAGGAATAAAATGAATCCATGGAGGCTGGAGAAGAGCAGGAGGGCACTGGGGATGGAGCAGACAGCCCATTGTCTGGGAGAGCCTTGACAGAGCAGGGAGATGAAGGTGCAAGGAGGTGTCAGCTGTGCCTTAAGGCCAGTTTGGACAAAGGTGGCAGATCCTTCTGAGGATTGTGTCCTGAAGCACCATGCAAAGCTGAAGATCCAGAGGTACTTCTGGTCCCTTGAAATACAGATAGGGGAATCTTAATGCAAGGGTTGAGTTTTCTCTGTCCTGCAGAACAATACAGATAGGTAGGTCTAGGCATTTTCAGGCAACAGATCTGAGCTGATCTCCTGCATATTAGTGTAAATCAGGATTAGCTCCAGTGGGCTGAACTCAGCACCCTCCTGAGTTTTAAGGCCTGATCCAGCTTTCTCTGAAGTCAGTGAGAAGATGCCAGCTAACTGTTCTTGGATCAGACTCTAAATGCCTTGTTTTAATATCCACAAGCTGCAGTAAAACAATGCACATCTCCCCTGTTCCATCCTAAACTCTGCTTGCCACCTGCCATTTAATTTTTCATGACACTATTATAATTTTTAATAATACCACTGCATTTTCTTGACTAAAGAGCCTCTGGAGACCCTGTCTGAAAGAAAAGCTTTCCCATCTCCTCTCCTCCATGCCTTTAGGTGTACCTGTATCATAGCAAGCCTTTCCTAAGCATCTCTTCAAAGACATTCACAGCTTTGTCTCCTCTAATCTTAGATGCACATTTGACATCACTAAATATGCAGTTACACAGTAAACTGGTGGTGAGAGATGTGCAAGTGGCAAATCTCTGTTCTGGTGGCTAAAAACCAGTAATCCTGCCTCAGCTTTCACTGATTGACTGGAAAGAGAATCAGGGGGAAAGCAGGCCCAGTATAGACAGAAGAGTAATACTGATTTACAGGAGATAAATCTCTGAGATGGTGATTTATGCCCTTGGGATTTTTTTCTGAGATGACACCACACATCTGCAGGACTGGAACCAGGACAGATAAAAGTCTGAGTTACATAAGCAACCAAAGAGGACCAAGTGCTCTGGAGTGGGGATATGTCTCCAGGGACATAATTCTCCTCCCCTATAGGCAATCCACTTTTTTACTATTGATTATAACAGGAAGGGAGAGATGGAAAACTCATGTAATTCCCTGTCCTTGGGGTTATGGCCTGGGGGAAGTTGATGCTGTCTAATCTAATAAGGATGCGATACAGCCTGGATCATCTGGGCTCTCCTCTCATCCTCTGGGAGCTGTGTGCAAATGAACACTACAGAAAGGAATTAAAAGTCCCCTAAAAAAAAAAAAAAAAAAAAAAAAAAAGCTGATGTTTCTGCTTTCTTTTGAATGGCATCTGACTTTCCATCAATGCTCTTGTGCCATTTTGGAGGGAGATTGCCCAGCAGAAATGTAAGAGGATTAAGCTGCTGCCTTTCCATCAGGGCAGGCTGTGCTCTGGGGAAGGGGGATGGCAGGGAAGGGGTGACAGCCATGGGGGTGAGCAGGGCAGGCTGAGAGCAGGTTTGCAGCAGACAGGTGCTCTCCATGCTGGAGCCATGCAAGGGCCAGCACAGCACACTAAAACAACTTCCCCAACCCGTTGTGTGCACATGCTGTTCCTGGTGCAATGTCACACAGAAGTGAGACAGTGCTGTGACTTTCACTTGCTTCAAGCTAAACCAAGCCTGACATACACCCTTCACTAACTCAGCAAGGAGCAAAATCAGCCAAAGCAGGAGAGTGTCCCAGGAGCTGGGCTGGGTGCAGCTGTGCCCAGCCTTCACTCTGCTTCCCACCTCGCACTGCACAGCATGTTTCCTCAGAGCCCATGTCTGTCAGCATAGGAGAAGTGTGTTGACTGCAAATGTGGGCTGACATGGCAGGCAGCAGTGCCAGGTGGAAAATGGATATATTTCATCCAAAATGTATATATTGCATCCCAAGATGATGCATCTTCCCATTCAAATCAGCTCACCAGCACAGATAGCTTTATGTCTGCAGAGAACACTATTTAGATGGCAGATTTTATTCGAATGACATTTAAAAGTTATTTTTTATTGAATTTAATTTAATTTTAATTAATCCTGTTGCCAAGGGTGGGCTGAAGTGGCCTCTGCTTTTAATTTTTTCTCCCCAGAGTGGATGTCCTTAAACTTCTCCCTATAATGATATGGTTGTAGCTTCCAAAAAGACAGTCTGGATTTATTATTCTGCCTCTCACCTTGTTCCTTCTGATCCTAGAGAGAACATTGCAATGACTGTTGGTTAGAAAATTAGTTAAGTGAACTGTATACTGTATTCTCTTTCTATATAATTTCTTATTAAGGAAAAAAGATTATATAGTTCCCTCTCTCCCCTCCACTCACCCTGCATTTCATCCAGAGCTCATGTAAGGAGCATTTCAATGGACTGCTGCAGCCTGCTTGGAAAAGGACTCATCACATCTAAAAGCCCTTATGATAACTCAACTTCTGGTGCAAAGTGCAGCAAGAAGTGTCATACGTGTGGACAAAGATGGTGCTGAGATACCAAGGCAGAGGTGCTAAAGAAAGAAGCCTGTCGGGGTCGCCTCTGCACTGCACAGCAGCAGCCTGTCACCTGCTGCACGTTTGAGCTCTGCCTCTGCAGCACTCAGGATTTCACATATTTGAAACACAGAGCTGCCATTTCCCTGTGGGTCCAAATAATCAAACTCCTCCAGCTCCTTGTGCTCCATTTGGTGCATCCCAAAGCAGAGTAGTGCAGCAGCACCAGTGAGCTCACCCATATAGAAAGCTCGCATATTAAAAAAAATATATATAAATATATATATATATATATATACTTTCCACCAGCTACAGCCTGGCAACAGGAGGCTGCCCACTCCAGGTGGTCTGTGCATGGTATTTGGAGATCAGAAACATGGGAGGACTGTTAAATGGGGGCACATACAAGGTAGCTGACCTCTTTAGCAAAGCATGGACAAGACATCCTGCAGCCTGGTTAAAAATATTGTCAAAATGAAACTGAATTTGTAGCAGGTAAAAAGCCAGAAATATCTTCGTAAAACTTTATTGCTATACAGTTAATAGTAGATCTTGCTTGTTCGTATGGACTAGGTAAAAGAAGAAATTTTCCCAAATTTAGTCAATTTATTGCACAGGGGCCATTTTGAAAGAATATCTGACAAAGAAATAGATGAGCCTGTTATGAGAATAAACTCCCAGACAACTGAAAGGACAGCCCCAAGGAAGGCCAATCTAATGAGAATGGAGAGCTATTAAATGAAGATACTCTTTGTACTCCAAATCCAAATATATCTCATGCAAGAGCAGAGCTTTCTAAAACAAATCCCTATGATAGATGAAGGATTTAGGCACAGCCAGGTTGTCTGTTTAATGAATTCCCTGCATTTACCCCACTGAGGGAGAAAAACCCAAACACTGCTGTTCAGAACCTTTTTCATGTGGATTAGAGCAGCCACAAATGACAGAAGACTAACTTTGCCTTGTTTCCCTCCTTCGCAGTTCATCTGTCCTACTTTTTACTTTTAAAGAAATGAGTAATTAAAAAAAAAAAAAGCCTCCAATATTTATGGATGCTCTGGTTCTTTTACACTCACTGACTGTATGAATCAAGAGCCTAATTACATATTTTGTATGTAATTCTTTGAATGTATCAGGAAAGCCTTGACTTGGAGGGAAGAAAATGACTTGAAATGAAGTTATATGCTCTTTCCTGTACTGGGCCATGTTCTATTCTGAAGGGACATTTTTGTCAGGAGTTCTGCTCCTTTTGTGGTTCGCTCCTGCATTAAGCCTGGTCTGTTGACAGAACCTTTAGGAATTGCTGGGAAAAGAAGGCTCAGTGGATTATCTGATACATCACAGAAAAGAAGAAAAGTAGAGATCATCCAAGAGGATACCATTTGGACTGTATGGGGTGTCAGCTGCATTTCAGAGGGTAATAAGCTGAAATCCCAAATTTCAGTCATTCTTTCTTTGATTTTATTTGGAAAGTGGATATTGAAGCTCTGTACATGGAGAATTTCACAGCTGACCTCTACTCACAATAAATACCTAGCCTGATAGCTAACCCCAAGCAGTTTGTGAGGAACAAGACTCACAGGCAATTTTATTTAATGAACAGGGTTTTATTTAATGAACTGATCCACCTGGCAGTTGAAAGAGAAGCCCTTTCATCTTAAAGAGAAATTGAAAGCCTCTGTGGCTGTGTCTCTAGAAGCAGCCACAAGATGATGCTGGGTGCCTGTACCAACCCTGGTGTCTGAGCTGCCCATCTGGCCAGGCTGTGCAAAAGACACTGCAAAGAGAGTGATGTGGCTTGAGAGCTAGAGCAAATGCTGAAGAATTCCCAAATGGAGAAGTTTCCATGAATACTCAGTATTGTGCAGCCCAGACTTCTGCAGCATTTTCTGTTACAAAGGAATGCCCTCCAGCTTATCACCCTGCAGCTGTGGGGGGGCAGAACAGACATCCTATCACAGTTGGCTTCCCCAAGAGCTCCAGGAAGGAATGATGGCCCTACTGCTTGCTGACTATCAAATTCCTGCCCTCCAGGGACCACACTTCATGCAATGACCTCTTGGAAGGAGGTAAGCTCTCCAGAAAGGCAAGGTTTCCCTTAGCTTCTCTGTCTTGAAAGCTGTCTGTGGATCCCTCTGCGAGATCCCTTTGTCTTAACTGGCTTTAAATGCCTACTTTTGGCACCTGAGTCTCATCCCAAGAATCAACCATGAAAAAATACCTAAATGAATCTCCCATTAGGATTCACAGAGGCAAAAAGTGTTGGGGAACTTACTGGACTGAGTCCAAATCCAGCTCATATTTGCCTTAGGAGTAAATCTAAGCTATCTTCATCCTTGACCTTGTTACCTTTCCCTTGGCACTTAAAAATCCTTTTCCTCAGACTAAGTAGCACAAGAGGTGCCAGGAATAGGTGTTAGCAACCATCCAAGTGAAGAGTTACTTTAAATCCAGGCTGAGTTTTTGACTTCTCCTCCTGTTCTCCTGAGCCACCAGCTATGGAAGTGATTAGCTGCTGGAAATGTCAAAAAGAGGCTACAGCTGGCTGCACAGTGGGGAAATATTTCCCTGCTAGCCGTGGAAGCCGCTGTGCACCGGACCCCAGGAGAGATGCTCCACAGTCCACTGCGTACAGTGACTTGGCCTGTGATGCTGTTAATGCAGAAACACCCCAATGTGCTCTGCTCAGTGAAGTTCACCAACAGCAGCGAGTCAAACCTACAGACAGCTCAGTGGAGGGGAGGCGGGGCAGGTTTTTTCCTTTTCCTACTTCCATTTCTTTCTTCTTTAATTTTGGTAATGGATCAGAGTCAAATGAACAACATCTGGCAATTAGCACGTCCCTTGCCTGGCTCTGATCTGCCACTAAGTTCTGAGTGTTTGCCTTTATTTTTAAATCGGTGGCTGTCAGAGAGAATTAAATGGTGCCTAAAGAAGCACGCAGACGTTACAATTAAAGGCACGCCAACCTTGACAGGTAGCTGTGAGTAGAAATTTCAACTTTTCATGGAAAAAGAGGCTGTTGGCATGCGCATGTGCTCTTAAACTCCATGTGTTTTCCCCAGCTGATCTATCCCCTGATGCTTTTTATACACCCATACTTTCAATTAATTTTCTCTTTGTCTGCTCCATTTCAACAGCCATCCAGCCCAGTATTGCGAGAAGAAATGTTCTTTAGATCTAAGTGTAAAACTGGAATCCATTAGCTGTGATTGCATGTGCTGCTGTGGGACTTGCTGTTAACAAGGATAGAAATGATATAATGGAAAACAGAACAGGGAGCATAAACCTGCTCGTGTGCAGAGCATCCTGAAATCATGAAATCCACATGCCTTCTAGCTAACAATGAATGCCTGGTGCCCCGGGCACTTCCCTGCCAGGCCATGTTATTATAATCATGGTCTTCCCCCAGCTCGTTCTGCTCCTTCTAATTAAAACAGGGTCAAATCTTCCTCCTTACAATATTGACCCACCTGAATCACAAGACCAGCTGACTCTTCTAGGAAATAATGAGAGCATGGAAACTGGGTTCATCTGCCACCTGCTCAGCTTTGATCCCAGCAGTGCACAGAAGAAAAAACATTATGTTAATAGGATCTAGCCTGGCCTCACACCCCTCTTCCAAGGATTTCAGGTGTCTGAGGCTGCCAGTCCAGCATTTTTCCTGTCATTGGTTTAGGGGTGTAATTGAAGGTCACATGTGGTGTCAGGCTGTGATTTGCTCTCAGCCCTCTCTTAGGGCTGGTGCTGGTCCTGCAGAGGTGGGTAGAGCTGTATTGCTGATGGGAAGGGTTGTCCCGACATGGGGTCTCTGTGCTATCACACAACTGCAAGTTTGGATATCACACCAGGCATCCCAGGTTTGAGAATGCAGCCTCTCCACATCTTGTGTTTTAAATCTGCATCTGCCGCAATTTTTAGTCTCCTGGTGATTTTATCTGCTGTCTGCAGGCTCAGGCTGGACAGCATTAACAGCCACCAGATTTAACAGCCACACCATCCTATCTGGGGTGGCTTCAATAAGGTGATGCTGACAATCTGATTCTTAAGTTAGTTTTCAAGCAAAATTTTAAACAAACTCACTCCAGTGATCCTTGCACTGCCTTCACAGGACTTGCTTGGCTTGCTTCACTCCCTAACAACCCTGTAAAACACCTATCTCATAGTGTTTAACAACTATCTCATGAGTGTGCTTCCAGCTGCCCAAACAGCCAGGGTGAACTTTCTGTCCACCCTGGAAAACTAAGGTGAATTTTGTGCAACTTTAGTTATCATCCAAGGGAAGGAAGCCGAGAGAAGGATTTAGGAGAGAAGGGAGGAGCAATAAAGGCATGGTAAAGCCAGGCTAATCAGACTGTTACAGAATAAACTCTCTTCCCATCTTCTTGCTGCAAAACTGCTGTAGGTGGAAAATAACTGAAGGAAATTAAATTCAAGATGAGAAACACCAGAGGGATGTAACTTCTCTTTCTCTGTCCTGCACCTTGTAGCTTATTCCTACCCTACTCCCTGCATCTCTCACTCAGCTTACGATATCTATCTCCTTCTTTTCACCCCTCCTTCCCCTGCTCTCATCCCCAATACCTCTCCCTGCCTCTGATGGATGGAACCATTAGTGGAATCACTGTAAATAATGTGTAAAGTTGGAAGTTACAACAAGGTATCTCATTAAAGCCGCTTCACTCATCTTACTTCCCAATTAATGTTTAAGGCTTCGCTGGAATGCGGTGACAATATGTCACAGCATATCATTGTGGCAGGCGACAGGAAGTTAATAACCCACTGGCCCTTAAAGAAGCCTTTAATGTCAGCTGCAGAGGAGTAAATAACATTGGTTTCTTCCCCCCCAGATATCCTCCCTTCTTTTCCCTCTTTTAATTTGCTGCAGGAATGAAAGAGTTTGTGCTGAAATAACATCATTATCTCATAAAGCCGTCTTCCTGCAGAGGCAGAGTACAAAAGGTTTTGCCCAAGGGACTCTGGGATTTTCAGCAGCTTGACTAAGTTGCTCCAACTCCCCACCCTGAAAATTCAGGAACTCATGGAGTATTTGCCTTCAGCATCCTTTCTGCCTTCATTTGGGGCCTCTTTCCTTCTTTAATAATGGAAATTCCTTCACCCACCTTTTCTTACTATTAATTTCTGTCGCCTTCCCACACCTGCAAGCCCCTAAACACAACTTCACAGCATCAATGTAGTCAAAAGTTTCTTTCCATGTGTAACAGCTTTATCTGCTATTACTGAAACTTCCTTTGTGTCACTGTTTTTCAGGGGACAAGTCATCTCTGTCTTTGCCTTTCCTCTAAGTGCCTGTTCACTTTGAATGCAATCGCTGCTCTTTACCCTCCCGTTGCTGCATGATGGGGCTTAAGCCCTCCTGGACATCAACCACCACAGGCTCCAGACCAGGACTGGTCCTGAGAGACTCCACTGGAGTCAAGGAAACAGCTCTATTTCATCCCACAGCTGCCGAAACTGGAACTGAGCTCCTGATTCCAGAAGAGATGCTGTGGCAGCAGTGTCACTAGTCTGTTCCCCTCTGGGGATCTAAAGATCCATTTATCACATTGTGATATAACATAAATGATCCATTATTGGAAACCCATTTTGTAGTTATATTTTTCCCAGGAGAAAAAAAGAACAAACCCCATATACATGTAGCATTTATTTTAAAAAAATTACAGGAGAAGCATCCAGGGCTTGGGGAATGAATCCCACAAATTCTCTGCTCAGGTCAGCCACAGACCCAATATATCATAGTACACAAATCATGCATGGATTTCTTGTGGCCTCTATTCCTCCAGTACAGTATGTCTAAAAATGTTTGCTCTCCACATCTGGGTTATTGCCTTAGTGTTTGGAAAGCTCTTTCAAATTTCAGGCTAAACAGTCAAGTGTTGTGACTATATAAATACTTATTTTACTTATTGTACCAGGGATATTTTAAATAGGGCCCTAGACTTCTGTTTTAATAATAGGAAAATGCAGGATGAATATCAAGATCAGACTCTTAGCAATGAGATTAACTGTTACTGCAAAAAGGCCCCAAATGAAAAGTGTATGTTGGTTCTTCCAGAGCACTTAAAATGTCACTAGTTCCAGAATTTTGGAAGGCATTGTTCTTTTCTAAGAGAACAGAGATGGCCAGCCAAGCTGTGTTGCATCTTCATGTGAGCCTGAATGGGCTATAGAACATGTTGTGCAACTCAGATGATGGAGAGAGCTCGGGAGATTGTCACCAGTAAAAGAGGAATGTGAATCCCAAGCAAGTGCGGGCAGTAGCAGAGTAATGGTGGAGCTGAGTTTTCAAGAAGCCAAAGTTTGATCTATGCAGTCCTGGAGACAGACTTTAGCACTTTTGGGAAATCACAACCTGGAAGCAGATGGAATTCAGCATCCCATGGGAGACCCCAGTAAGGGGTAAACTGAGGTCCCTATCCTGTGGGAGGGGCAGGGAGGTCTGCCCCAATCCAGGGGTCTAGTATGACATCTCAAGTCCTGCCCAGATCTAGACCTTTGTCCCTCCACCTTGTGTGTGACTCCTTCAGCCACCTGGCTCTGCATCCCCACACTGCTGGAAGTTTAACAAACTGAAAGTCCCCACAGTGCTTTGAGATCCTCAGCAAAAGGCACCGCAGAAATGCAAATGTGCTCAGTTCCTAGCTCAAATACATTATTGATTTGCTCATTTGCCAGGGGCCACTTGTCAAAAGTATAACAGCATTAGTAGCACTTGATGTAATAGGGGAATGGAGAGGTCTGTGATTAAGTTTAGACAGCCTTGTTTGACTTAGTTAATTGGTTAAATATATTCAGTTACATGTGATGCTTCAGAATTTCAGCTCCAATAAAATATTACATTAATTAAAGCTCAAAAGAGTTGGCCAAATATTTCTATTTTCACAATATTTTTCTTGATCATATAATTGATATTCTGGTAAAACAGGGATTCTGGTAGAAACTGAGGCCTGGAGCACTTTGTCTGACCATGAGAACTTGAAAGAAGAATAGACAGACTAACATTGAGGAGAAGTGAATTTATTAAAATCTTTCTAACCTGAAGAGAAAAATGAGGTGGAACAAGGAAAAATTCCCCTCTGCCTCAAGACAGGATTAACTTACGTCTTTTCTGACAGATGCATTTCTGCTATTTCTTAAAAATCTAAGATTGTCATGAAAATCATAACTGCAAGAAGTTGCACCTCCTCCTAAGTTTGTCCAGAAGTCTTCATGTTGGCAATCCCTGATCATCATTTGCTCTTCCCTTGTTTAACACCTGCATCCATCACAACAGGAAGGGTAAATAGCATCCCATGGGTTGCCTTAGCTAAGAGTCTCAAAAAGTGAAGACTCTCACCAGTGAACCCTGAATGATTCCAGAGACAGAACTCCTTTAGTTTCCTGATTAAGGACACTCCTCTAGGACTCCTCCTTTATTTGAGTGTTTTTCCAAAGAGGGAAAATTCATGCCAGGGATATGTTCACACCAAAGGCATATTTGCAAAGAGATGCCCCACATGGCCAAGCAACTTTCCTTAGCTCTTGCCTGGAGAGGTTCAGTCTGGCTTGCTGAACTGCTGCCATCCTTGGGCCATAAATATCTCCATCCAAAGCACATATGTAGTTAGGTGAGGCATGTGGAAGCTCCAATAATACTGTCAGACTGGGATAACTGGAACAGTCTCACCTGACTGCTGCAGCACAGCAAGACATCCAGCAAGTATTGAAAGGAGGCGTTGGCTGATTCCAGTGAACCCCACTGTCGTCATAATTGCAAGAGTGGGTATTGCCTTCTTAATGACAGCAATTGAAAGTGCAAATACAGCCACAGCACATTAAAAATAGCCTACTGCTCTCATGAAGCAGCAGCTGCATCTGAGGAATTTTCAGAAAGCAGAGCTCTCAGGACCATCCCCCCAGCTTTCCTGCCAGCTCCCCACCCCTCTGCTTTGCATTTCGATTATTTTTCCTTCTCTCTCCTCAAATGCAGATTCAAAGATCTGAAAGAAGAGTCTGAAAGAATTGCATGGCAATTTCTGTGCTGCCTACTGACCATAGTCTAGCTTTCTTTATATTACCTACACAGGCAGTCAATCAAAAAAAAAAGTGATATTTTTCTTTTGCAGTGCTGGGCTCCAACTCTGCAAGCCTTTAATTATCTATCAGTGGAGCCAGGACTGGGAGAGGGTGGAAAGATCATCTATTCTTTCAGCTGATCTGTCCCTGAGCACATTTAGCTCAGGTGTTGTGCATGTTTTTAATAACCTCCTTTTGCATGTTTTTCCCAGTGCTATCTGCTGCAGGATCATTAAGGCTCTGATCTCCTGAATTCTCCAGGATCTAAATGACCAGGCACATCTATAAGCACTTCATTGATCAAGGGCCCCAGCTTGGCCCAATGGTCACACCTTACATAAAAGATGAATTCATAAATCTTCTTTAGAGTATCTGTATGTGGCAAATGATGTTCTTGACAGGGCTGATAAACCTCAGCACCAACTTCTGCTGGTTCAACTCTGTGTTTAATGACGCACCCCACTCTAACTTTTTATCACCTGTCATTTATACACCTCCCTTAGAACCAGCACAGCAGAAAGTGCCTGGAGCAGAAGGTGGAGTGACCTGCTCCTTCCCAGAGCTCTGGCAGGAGTGCTCCAACTCTAAATAAAATGGGTCATTACCAGCTTTGGAGTGAGTTGCTCTCCCTGCTCACATCTTCCTCTAATCCATGTCAGACAACACCAAGGTGGATGAAGGGGCAGCCTCCAACATCAAATGGGACACAAGAACAAAATCCTGTACCTTATGTTAAGGATTCATAGCACTGATGCCTGGGCAGTGCGAGGGTTTGCTGAATCTTGCTGTCAGTAGTGTTTAACAAATATGGCAGTGGCATAATGCTGGTGTTTAAGTGTAGCAGTGGCATAATGCATAAACGGTCACAAGCAGGTTGGGACCCAGTGTGCAGCAGCCTAAGGTAAGAAGCCTGATGTCTCACTCTTGTGTTAGAGAGACCAGAGTTATGTTCTCAGGGGAGCCAGTCATGGGGCTGGGACGGACTGAGATATAATTATGGAATAATGCATGTTCTTTTCCCACCACTCCCCTCTTTCTAAATTAGCTGTCATGTCACTAAAACGTTTCTGTGTTCCACAATCAGTCCACTTAACTGTAACAAAGCAGCGCAGATCTATCAAACTCACAATGAGCTCCACTAATGACCGCTGAAATTACCAATCAGTCCTGCTTCCCAACACCCTGCCCTTCCCTCCGTGCCCCTCGTCAATCAGCGCTCTGCTTGTGGCCCTGCTCGAGGGGAAACGATGGTGTCAGGCTCCACATCCACGTCGCTTTGCCATGCAAAGGTGCTCTTCTGGATGCAGAGTGTTGAGATTACTGGGATTGTGCCTTTTTTCACTGTGAGAGGGCTGCTGGATGCCAGAGGTGGCTCTAGGCAGGCACTGGAGGCACTGAAGAGAGAGCAGCAGACATACAGCCAGCAGTAAAATACCAGCAGAGTGCATTGTTCCTGGTCCCTGATTAAGCATTTAACTAAGCACTAAGTACATCCTTTTTTTTTTTTTTCTTTTTTCTTTTTTCTTTTTTCTTTTTTCTTTTTTCTTTTTTCTTTTTTCTTTTTTCTTTTTTCTTTTTTCTTTTTTTTCCTGGTAACCACTCCTCCGAAGTGCAATCTCACTACTATTCAGATACAATATGGCCTCTATTCTCTCCCCCAGTTTTAATTATGTGTCCGCCACTGCTCCTTCTCCAAGCTGGCGGTCTCTGAGATTCATAATTTCAGCCTGACACCATAGTAACCACTTAGTTTGATTCAAGACTCTAATGTCATCACTGGCTGGTCTTGAATAGAGCAGGGAGAGAGGGTGTAATTTGAAGGCAGCATCACATAGAAACTGCAATTATTTCTCCCTTTCGGAGGGAAATGTAAACAAAAGGTCATTGCTGGTCAGTGCTCTTCATTTCCATCCTCACACACTGACAAGCTGACTTTTTTGTTTATTATTTATTTCCTCATCCACTTACATGCCTCCACACCAACACCAGGAGCAGCAGCCAGTGCTAGTTTTCACTCCTGTGTAGAAACATGACTACTCCACTGGGAGGACTCCTCTCGTGTTTGAATATGGCCACAGACAGCTTTGGAAACAAGTCTGGTTCCCATGAAGTGACTGGAAGGGACTGTCCCTGTTGGGGAAGACAGCTTCTACAGCTCTCCTGCCAGAGGATAGAACAGGCAGTACACAGCAGTGACAGACATCCCTGGCTTCTGCTGCCCTTGCATAGAAAGGATTTTTTCTCCCTTTCGGGAGAACCCTTTCAGATTCTCTTATTCTTCCTGCCTTCTCCCTTACAGTTCCCACATAGACTTTCTTACACTGTTCCTCTTAAATTAAATATGAGTCTCTCCTCTGGAGATCAGACTCCATGACTCCAGAACTGACCCAAGAGCCCCTGAGAGCCCTTCTGTCCCCTGCCAGCTCAGGGGGATGATCACACAGGCTCATACTGAAAGAGCTGCAGGGCAGTAGTGCCACAGCACAAGAGACTTGCCCAAGGTCCATGGTTTGCCCCTTCTCTGGACACAACCTTTCTCAGATCCTACTGGGAATGTCTCCTACAGAGACACATAAGATGAATATCAGAAAGACAGATGAATGTGCACACACAGAAAAATGCAATTCACTCAGCAGCATTCGCTGCAAATCCTGCTGCACGAAATGAAGCTTTCCTGCCTTCCCCAATGGCTCAGTGATAGAAAGGAGTTAAGTGAAAATAAATGTTCATATCAAATCACAGGTATTGATTTTCTGAGCTAGTAAATGAAGGCACTTTATCTCCAATGGGAGATTGAATGTCTGTGTGTCACGCTTTGCTCCATTTTCATAAAAAGGAAGGCATGGTGAAATTATTTTACCTGGCTTCTCATAAAGTGTAGAGGGAGCAGATTCTCATGTCCATGACACAAGGTATCAATCAGGAGCAACGTCATCACAGTGATGGAGCCACTGAGGATTGACAATTAAATAGCAAGCCTGAAGGCTGATCCTGGGCATTGGCTCATCCTTTGCAGATGTGGAAGTGTCTTTCATGGGTCCCTGTAGTTCCCTTCCCTCTCCAGGTGACTGGGATGGGCAGTTCTCTGCAGTTTTTGCTTTGGTTTGCTAGAAGGTAATCTTACATCTAAATCATTTAATTCTACCGGCTGGTTTAAGACGAGAACAAGAGTTTCACTGCTACTTATGCCCTTTTTGAGCTCTAATGAGTTCTGAGCAGGATGTGATATTAAAATTATTGGTACATTACATTTAATAATCTGCAGAAAGCCTTAAAGGGAGCTGTCCATGGCCTTGAGGAGTTGTTTAGAAGATCAAAGCTGACTGTTGCAAAGTAATTCATCTAGATGGAAAAAGTCACACTCACAAAGGTCCTTGGAAACACAACCTTTTTTTGACCAGGTTCACCTACACAGGCATGACTAAAAGTGAAAGAGCTAAATTTCTGCATCTGAGATCTGCAGATCTATGTTCAAACCTTCTGTCTTATCTGGCAGTTACCCATCTTATCAGGCAGATCTCTGGCACCAGCAATCCATCTCTGCAGCCCTCCACCCATTTCACTATGCAGCCAGCACTGATGTATTTTGCCGCTGGTATTTTTCAAAGTGAAAGAGATCAAATATATAAAAATAGATACAAAGAAATAAGCCATTAAAAAGCAGACTCCATGCAGGTCTCCTTTTGCAGACCATGGATTCTTCTGGTATAAAACTGCTGCTAAAAAAACTGCTGCATTTTCACTCCCTGCCGTCTATGACCCTGCACAGCAAGATAAATTAGAGAGGGTCCAGTTTAATCCACTGACAGGGAGAAATGAAATCGCAGGTGGATTTCAGCCAGGAGTGACTTTTGCATGATTAGGAGAGACACTCAATGTTCCTGACTTGGAGCCTTGTTGCATTGTGTTGCAACAGAGTTCATCATGTCCAGGGAACAAACCGGACAAGTCTCCATTTTATCAAGCTCAAAAATCCATTTATTACCCCCAGGGGTGAGGAAGGGGACAAAGATGAAGGACCAGACAAAGGCAGGGTTGTGGGGTTTTTATAGGGTATTGCAGGGTGGAATTTAGGATTTGGGTCAAGGGAGGAGTTAACACAAGAAGGATAAAACCAAATTCCCACCTCCTTAGAACGAAAGCACTCCACAAAGCCTGGTTACCTTTCATATCCCCATAGTATCCAGTGGAGAGCCAGTCTGGAATCACTGCCTCCAGGGACAAAACCACTGACCTGAAACTCTGAGGCCTCTCTGTGCCATCAACTTGAAGAGACCTGGGACAGTATTCAGAGTTTAAAAGAGGTTTGGCATGGCCCAAGGCTATTGCTCTGTCCAACCCTAGCCTTACAGTTTCCACTAAAGCCTAAGAGAACAGGACCAAAATCAAGATCATCACTTTGGTGGAGAAATGCTCATTTGTCCCATTGTGGATTCCCATAGGACAACAGGAGAGAATACTGTCTCTTGATAATCGGTGTTTGAATCTGAAAGGTGGGAAGCAGCAATATGTGTCTAAAGAAGCAAACATTTTCACTCTGCTTGGAAGGAAACCTACAGTATAAGGGAAGATGATCAGATACTGTCCCTGCCAGCTCTTCTTCTGCCAGTCATTGCACATGGCCCTGTAGGGCAAGGCTGTCTTGATGTCAGGCTCCCAAAGTGGTCTTTGCAAAGCAGCACTGTGAAAATAAAAGAAATGGTCTTGTGACAGTGTCCTTTGAAAATTACTTTATTTTTTCAGAGGTATTGTACCTCCTCAAGGTGGTATATGAAATCCTCCAGGAGCTCAGATTTGCCTGGGGAGGTGGGCACTTGAAATAAATAAATGGAATAAGGCACTCTTTTATATATCTCAATTGAAGCACTCGAGTCACTTTTGTCAGAGTCATGGGGAAAATAGGTGAGAATTCCTTTTTATTCCCAGTGGGGCGGTTGAACACAAAGCATTATCATTCTGTTTTGGTAGGACTTCGATTTTTATGATGCCAATCATTTTACACCACCAATACTTTCAGCCTCTCTTTGCAACTGGTTGTGGGATTTGGCTGTTTTGAAGGAAAGAAGAAGGATTGTTTGAGGGGAGGAGTTGGGAGGTTTTTTTGTCAGTGGAGGAAGAGGACATGCTACTTTTTATTATTATCGCTCCCACCCACTTGTCTGAGGCATCTTTTTCAATAGTTTTCTTACTGCAACAAGCAGAAACTCCACCCTATACAACATTTCCACAGAGTGCAAACATCAATCCTCTCTTATTAAACTGAAGCTAAAATGCTCATAGACAAACTGTTAAAAAGAAGAAAGCATCCATGCTGTGGTAGAAAAGGTAAAATGCAGTAATAGTCCAAACCTTCCAGGAAGAATGTCTCTGTAGGGAGGGGAGGACCTTTTTCCCTCCTGTGGCAAATGGCCAGAAGACACCAGGAAACCTCACTTCACCAATATATATTTATTTTTTATTTTTAGGCACAAAATCACCTTTATTTCCCTTGATTCCTGTGAATTTGTTCCAAGGACAGACAAGAGAAGCTAATATCTTTCCCTGCCCAGTTTCCTGCACACACTAGCCCTATCTCACATTGCTGCTCTTTTCTGAGTGCTTTCTGAATCTGATTTATTTGCAGTCTCACAAAGAAAAAGAAAAGGCTCTTCCTTTCATGTCTACACAGCAACAAGAGAGAGAACTGGAGCATGTGTAGACATATAGGGTGAATTAATCTGATTAAATTCAGGATTGTAAGTTTAAGCTAGTCACCCAAAGCTCCTTTCATACACTAGGCAGACATCTCATCAATATACAGTCAATGGAGCCAGAGGTGTAATTTATCTCATTCCAAAGTAGATGCCTAAAGTAGGTCACATGAATCACATCCTTGAGAGCTTTTCTTCTCCCCATTGACTATAGAAGAATCCCACCATGACTAAATCACTTGTAGATACTGAAACCAGCTTTGACTGAGTGGCTTCTCTCCATTGCACAGTGCCACTCCATGCCTTCAAATGCTTGCATGAGCCACTCTTCTCCCCTGACATCTCTGATGCTGAGGGTTTGCTGTTGTCTTTGCTTACTCCTGGAAAGTAAGGCAGGTTCAGCTATGGAGATACAGGGATAAAAGCACGGGTCTCACTGAGGCACTCTGAGGAAGCCTAGAAGAGCACTGAGAGCAGGGCAGAGCAATATGGAAAAGTTGGTCCCCTTAAAAAGAGAGTGACATTGTTATCCTGATCTTGGATACACCAGAGAGCCCTGTGCAGGACAGCACAGCTTTATGGAGCAGTCCTCTGAAAGCATCTTTTGGCAATCAGAGGTGACCTATGGAAGTCCCCACTTATAATCATCATTACCATCATCATCGTCATCATCATACCTGGAGTAACCAAGAGAGAGAAAGTAGATAACAACACAATTGAACCACCAGAATATAGGAGCTCAACCTTTTCCTCTGCTATGGAATGTAATTCACTGCCTCTGTGACTCCATTTCCCTCCTGTGGCACTAAAATAAATGTTTCTTCTTTCCCTCTCCTTGGATTTATCCCTTGGATTTTGAATTTCTTATCATCGTACTGGGTGACAGGGGATGAAGGTGTAAACCCATGGCCCAGCGAGCTGTTGATCTCTGGACTTGATACACAACTTTAGACCAAATAGCAACAGCATTAGTATTTGAAGGTGGAAGAAGAAATTGAGAGCTTAGTTGGGGATGTGAAATGGATTCAATTGGTCATTTTGTTGAGGAAAAGGCATTTTTCCTTTCTCTGCCAGTAGATTCTTTAACTGACCTTTAGAGTTAAAAAACCCTCAGATAAGCAAACAAACCAACCCCTAGAAAAGGGGGAGGGGAGGGGAGGGGAGGGGAGGGGAGGGGAGGGGAGGGGAGGGGAGGGGAGGGGAGGGGAGGGGAGGGGAGGGGAGGGGAGGGAAGGGAAGGGAAGGGAAGGGAAGGGAAGGGAAGGGAAGGGAAGGGAAGGGAAGGGAAGGGAAGGGAAGGGAAGGGAAGGGAAGGGAAGGGAAGGGAAGGGAAGGGAAGGGAAGGGAAGGGAAGGGAAGGGAAGGGAAGGGAAGGGAAGGGAAGGGAAGGGAAGGGAAGGGAAGGGAAGGGAAGGGAAGGGAAGGGAAGGGAAGGGAAGGGAAGGGAAGGGAAGGGAAGGGAAGGGAAGGGAAGGGAAGGGAAGGGAAGGGAAGGGAAGGGAAGGGAAGGGAAGGGAAGGGAAGGGAAGGGAAGGGAAGGGAAGGGAAGGGAAGGGAAGGGAAGGGAAGGGAAGGGAAGGGAAGGGAAGGGAAGGGAAGGGAAGGGAAGGGAAGGGAAGGGAAGGGAAGGGAAGGGAAGGGCCCAAACTTAAGCTAGACAGCATGAAAACAGAGCTGTGAAATGTGCACCACTCTGCTCAAGTCTAACTAGAAGCCCTCCAAAGCAGAATCCAAAAGTTATCCATGAGATTTTGAAGCCTAGTGAAGAGAACTTTTTGAGGAAAAGGAAAGAAACCCATTGCAGGCAGAACAAGTCAGTGCTTCACACAGCTGCTTTCATGAATCCAGAAAGACAGTCCATACATTATTTAAACCATCCAATTTATTGAGCAGCTCAAACAGGTTCTTTCTACACCAGTCAGAGCTGACAAGGGCTCACAGAAAACTTTGCAAATCATTCTGCTTTCAGTCAGTTCTGCTCCAGCCATGGCAAGTTTTGCTCCCTTGCCTGGATCATTTGCATGTATAAAGGCCTTGCTCCTGTCACCATTTTCCTACCTCAGTGCAGAACCTCTGGTGTTAGCAAGAGTCACCTGTGCTTCTTCAGAGAGAGGTGTTGTAGAGCTTCATGGCCTCAGGCCAGCACCTTCACATGCAGTGATGATTCTACTGGCAACATCACAGCACCAATACAACAGAGAGCTCAGGAAAGGATGAGCCTTTAATAACACCTATTCTGAGATCTGTTGGAACTGGAATAGCAGACATTAGCTGCAAGGCAAGTGCTCCCATCCATGGGTTTCAAGAGAAAATTGTGTTTAAAATCCTTTCCAACACTCACACAGTGAACTGGCCACCCCTGGGTATCAAAAAGATGCATAAGCCATAAAAGAAGTTAGAATTCCATGCACTTCCAGATAAAACCCACACAGGTAGGTCTCTTACAAGCTATGGAACTGGGAAGAAAACTTTTTCACCCTTTAAATAATCTCTGTTTTTCAGCCTGTGCTTGAATGAAAGTTTGTATCTTCAGTTGAGGTATCCTAATAAGCTCTTTATTTTCTCCTTAGTAACAATCCTTTGCCTCTCCAAGATTTTCTCACATCTGAGTCACAAAGTTTTGTGTTTATGTTGGAAATGTGTGTAAGCAGATCTTCCCTAAACTAGTAAGGCATTGGCAAGAAGCAGCTGAACAAGAACATGCTTGTCCATGTAGACACACTCAATGGACTCAGCACAGCTAGTTATAAATCTAATAAACTGGCAAGCACTGCAAGCCTTATGCTGCCCATAAATAATTCACTGCCAAGATGCTTGTAGGAACAGCACCTTCTGCATAGTCCACAGGAAATTCTAACAGGTACCAAGCCCTGCTGATTCCAGTTTTAATCCTGTTTATTGCTGCAGTGCCAAAGGGCCAACACAGAATGAGCCCCCTTTGGGCTAAGCACTGTATAAACACAGACTCTTGAGTTTGAAAGGACTCTGAGAGGAAAAATCTCTGGTATAACTATGTTAGCTCAGCCCCAGGACTGTCAAGACACAAAATTTCTTTCCTCTCCAAGAAACAGCAATAGCTTTTAGGCAAAATTCTCTGCTTTGTGTTAGAAATAGACCCAAGCTGCTGAGTCTAGAGTCTGATAAGGATGTGAATGTCTCAAGCTCTAAAAAATTTGTATGAGTTTGACTTACTAGACTGGTCTCTGCAGCATGTTTCACCTCACTGGGAGGAATTGGCTGAACAGGGAAGAAGAATATGCCCTCTCAGAGGGACCTGAGGGGTGATGAAGGTCTTGGGAGGGGTCCTGAGTGGACCAGCACTGAGGCAATGTGCAGAGTGGAGAAGAGGCTGTGGTTGTAAGACAGTGTTCTCCATCACAGTTTGTGACCAGATTGAGCCAAAAAACAGGAAGAGAGGAATCTTCATTGCTGAGAGCTTCCACATCCAGAAAAGGCAAACTCAGTGTAACAAATTTCCTTTTTTTCTTTTCCCCTTTTCCTGAGGACCTCTGGTTGGCAGGAGGAAGAGCTGTGGTGGCAAAATAAAAAAAAAAAAAAATGTTTTCTGTTAGGATTGAGTGAATCTGACTCATTTAATGTCAGTGAGGGGCAGAGACCAGACTCTGCAGTGTGATGAAAGGGATGTCTTGAGGGCACACTGGGGTACCTGAACACAGGGCTCTGGGACACACCAGAAGGCACCAGCGATGTCCCAAAGGGCCATCAGGGGAAAGGATGCCCAGGTGCCTAGGGCTGACCCAGCCCCATGCCACCCAGGGATTCTCTGTCCCTTCCTCTGGGGCAGTGAGCCGCTGGGTTCCACTGCCAGGGGCAGGGTCCATTGTCACCATTCCCTGGGACCTGTTGCCAGGGGTAGGTGGCATATTACAAGGGAGACCTTCAGGACTGATACTGCAGCATGTGTGGTCAGTGCAGTGGTGGCCCCTAGCCCATAGTGTCCACCAGGACAAGACAGGAGTACAGGGCTGGTGAAAGCCCCTGTGCATAGCCAACCCCACATCTTGCCCCTTAGCAATGAGGCATTTGTGGATGCTTCTCCAGTCCCCATCCATAAGATGGCAGAGAGACTCCCCAGCTGCTCCAGGGTGGTCCTGGAGGAGGATGGGGCTCCCCAGGAGAGCAGCTCTCCAGTACAGCCCCATGATGTGACAACAGAGCAGCCACTTCAGCCTGGTGAGTGAGGGGACCTGCTAGGCTGGGCAGGGCTGGGCTGGGGACCTTGTGCAATGCCAGGATCCCATTTCCCCAGCGTACTGGGAACGGGGGACTCAGAGCGACACTCTCCAGCGGGTCTCGGTGTTGTGGGCAAGGGTTGCTGGCCCATACTTGCCCTACCTGGCCCAGGCCTAAAGGCACCAAAAGGCTTCCCAGATTTCTCTGCTGGAGTTTGAGAACTTGCCCTTGCCCACCAGGGCTGTGTCCAAGAGTTCCCTAGGTGTTCTGGCCAGGATATGTACTGGGTCCTGAAGACAGGATGAGCCCAGGGCTTGGACCTCTGCCCACCTGGACCTGATGCAGTCCCGGCTGTGGCATGCCCACAAGGTTCTCTGGGACTGCAGCTTGGCCAAGAGCAGCAGGATTTCAGATCCCCTTCCCCAGCCTTGGGGCCATGTCCCATTGTCTGCTGCTCTGCAGCTCTCCAGAGAAGCCCTCCCTGCTGTTACAAATGTTGCAAAAACCAGGCCGTAGATCCAAAGGTGGAAAAAGAAAAAGGCCAATCCTTTATTGAAACAAAATGGTTACAGGAACAAGAGGTTGAGCTAGTCTCAGCCCCTCACGGCAAGCCAGAGCAAACAAGTACGTTTATACGGGCAATCCCTCAGAACAGGCTGTTCATGAGAGGAAAGCACCCCTGAGGGCGGTCAGTCTCTTCTTGTAAGTTCAGTCCCTTCAGTGATAAGTTCACTTTGGATCCTCTCTATGATTGGTGCATTTCCTCAGCCCTCATTGGTCTGTAGCTATTATAACTATTTAACTAACTGTAGTGGGTACACTCTACACCAATCATTCTTTCCCGCCATGAGTTGATTGGTTGATTATATTCACCAGTGAAGGCTCTGGACAGTGGTCTCTGGGTTGTCTGGAAGAGAACAAAAGATTCCTCCCCCTTCTGTCCCCCAGTATGACCCCTTGGCAAGCCTATCACTATTGAAACAACTTTGGGACTGCAACTGCACAAAGTTTCTATTGCCACTTAAAACTATACAAAGCAACACTAACCAACGAACACTTTAACAACATTACAACAGCACTACTCATAACCGCACAGAACCTCAAGAACCACTTGAAAACATACAAGATGCGAACTGAAATGAAACTTATAACATACATACTTATATACTTATACAACTAGCAAAAAGTTTTAACTTCGCTATCCTAACAATGCCACGGCTGGGATCCTGCAGTGGGAAGAGCTCAAGCAGACAATCCAAACACAGCACGTGTGGGAGATCACAGTGCGCATAGTGATGGTAACCTTGGAACCCCAGGGTCCACAGCCTGAAGCTGGCCCCAAGAGCTCCTCTCTGAGCACATCCTCTCTTCCCAAGGGTTCTTAGAGAGTCCTCAGCACACCTGGGTCCTGGCAGATACACAGAGGTATCTCAGGGCCCTCGAAGACCACTCTGCCTGTGGCAGTCTCTGGTCTCTGGCTGGAAGATGGGATTATCCTGGGTGGGAAAAGGAGTGCTGGGAAGGGGGATTGGTCCAGCCAGCTGGGGAGAGCCCATGTCAGCCCTGTGCCCTTGTGGTCTCTCCAGCTGGTGAAGGACAGGAGCAGGGCAGAAGAGTGCCTGCATCAGAGCCTGCTGTACCTGAAGGACCCCCAGGTCACTGTGCGAAGGCGGCCATCAGGTCCATCAGGCCCCAGGACCCATGTGGGCAGCCTGGACCCGTCCCTCAGCCCGGAGCCTGTCCCTCAACCCTGGGCCCATGTGGGCAGCCTGGGCCCATCCCTCAGCCTTTGGCCTGTCCCTCTGCCACCCCTGCCCACACGGCTGGGCCTGGTGGCCGCCTCGCTCAGTGCCACCCCTGGGTGGTCCCTGGGGATGAGGGGGGAGAGCAGAGACAGGGAAGAAGGGCATGACAGAGCTCTGTGCCCAGGACTGGCTGCGTGGCACCTGTGGGACCAGAGCACGGAGACACTGGATCAGATCCACAGCAGTGAGTGGGGAGGATGGGCTGGGAGGATGCAGGAGGGGTCTCTGCAGACCCAGGGGTTCATCTCTCCTCTTTCTTTCAGCCACAGCCTTTCAGGCCTTGGGGACAGACCCTGAGCCCTCCATCCAGTCCCTGGTGGCTCAGACCATCCTGGTGCTAAGTGTTCTCAGTCTGCAATGAAGACCCAGATGGACCCTGCAAATGCTGTAGTGCCACTAAGCCAGGCACACAGGTCACCTTCCTTGAGGACATGGGGAATTTGATTTAATTTAATTTCTGAAGAATTTAATAAAATTGTTGTGAATCTATGATTGAATAAGGCCAGGCCTGGCAGTGCCTTGGGCATGCTGAGCAGCTCACGTCCTTCACAGCCTTCTCCCTCCATTCCCTCTGTCCCTGGCTGCTTGGACACTTACTCTTCACTGAGCTCCTCATGAGTTGGAGATCTGAGTAGCATCAGGTTTGGAGTGCAGGGTGCTGATGTTTCATGAGCTGCTTAGGACAGATTTCTAACCTGGAATATGTCTGCACCACCTTCAGTAAGGACCTGCTTCCCTTTGGACCACAACAGGATCACCTACTGGGTGATGCTCAGGTTTGTGGAATCTGTCCATTCAGGCAAAATGAAACCAGGCTTGGTTTGGGGCAACAAGGTTCCTCCAGGACCAAGGGGGCATGTGAGGGAGACATGATTCCTCTCCCTGTGCTCAGCCACCCATCCCTGGGGCTCACCCTGTTTGTGCTCTCCTCTCTCCAGTCACAAACAAAAAAAAAGCCTTGGAGCTGCTGCCAGAATAACTCCCCAGGAACCCTACCTTAGCCTGCTGCTGTTACTTACAAAAGTTTCTGTTTCTGCCACAGACTTGCTTCCCAAAACCTCCTATCTGTCCATCAGACATTAACCTCAGATGATCTCTACCCAGGGCAAGCAGAGAAGCTCAGGCTGGAAAGCAGCAGGTACAATAAAGGATGCAGGTAGAAAGCAGAATCAATGACTTTAAGAGAAAAACTACAATCGCATCCCATGCTGTCCCAAAAAACAAGCCGTATCCCAAAACAAGCTAACAGAGGAGAGAACCACACTTTTTTCCTACCAGCCAATGACTTAAATTGATCTAATGTAGGAAGTCATCCTGACTAATCCTAATTTTATAGAGTCTAATGTCCATCACTTATCTGTGATCACAGTTTATACAGCGTGTGAAAGGGACACAGGTCAAGTTAGGGTGGATATGAAGGCAAGTGAGAGATTATCCACTTTACAGCTGTTGAAAATGAGGCAGGAAAGGGGAGGTGGAAGGGAATAAACCCACCCTGACTGAGCAAGGCAGTTCCCTACCACATCACAAACTGCATGAATGGACCCTGAGCAACTGCAGAGATCTCCAGTCTGTATTGGCTTTTAAAGATTACTCTCCCTGTAATCTGCCTTTTAGGATCTAAATGGGCCATGACAAGAGACCTCTGATTAAGCACTTATTTTGCTTTGTTATACTTCTAGGTGAAATTTGTGTTCCTGAAAATAACTGAATAAAAATGAAAAGAGGGAAGGACTGATTGCCGCCTCAAAGTGCTGGAGGCTCTTCACTGTCACAGGTTCAGAGTTGTTGGAACTTTAGCCAAAACTCATTCTGGGTCAAATACAGCATTTTACTCAACCAGAAATAATTATTTAATTTTAGGTTTTGGGAAACTTATTGTAGCTCTATGAAACATGCATATTAAAAAAATACTTAGCTTACTTTTTTTCTACTTTGAAGAAAACTTTTTAAATATTTTAAAACAGAACCCATTCACCAAAACAGACAAAGCTGCAAAATTATTCGGCTAACCCATGCCTGCATTTCAATAAAATGATTATGAGCTAGTCCATCCAGCTTTACTATCAAAAGAAAGTAAGCTTCTCATTTAAGTTTCCTTTTCCAGTGGGATTTTACAGAGCTTAGAAGAGACCTTTTTTCTAATTTTCTTTAAAAATTATCCAAGAATGAGCTTCATAAGGACCACGGTGGCTGCAGGGGGAACAAGCAAATTAAACTAACTAAAACCAAAACCAACAAACACAGCAACATTTCCCCAGTGCTTTCCATCTGCTTGGGGAAAGGAAAGATAAAACTGAACACCACAGTGCACAGGGAGCCCATCTCCTCTCCCTTAAGCAATCCAAGTGCTCCTTGTTCAGCAGTGAGGACATGCTTCCCAGCCATCACATCTTGTACCAATCTACAGCCATTTAGCAAACCAGGGCACAAACACTGCTTCAGCTCAAAGCTCTGATTTTTTGCTTTCCCTTAAGACAAGTGAAATGCTGCATTACACAAATATAGTACAAGCAAGTGGCATCTCTGCTGAACAGTGCAGATGATGCTTGCAGGACACATGAATGGCTGGAAGGTTAAATCCTGAAGTGATGAAGTGACAAAGTGAGGAAGGATGTGGAGGGGAAATCCTCTTTCCTCTGTGATGGCCATTTTGCTCTGGTAGGGAGGAGAGGAGTATTTTTCTCATGGAGTCTAAGCTGTATACAAAATAGGAAGCTACAGGGTGGAAGATAACACATCTGAACATTTCTCAGAATTCTGCTCTTAGGAAGGCTTGTTGGCATGTTGGCAGTGGAGGGGAAGGAGCAGAGGGAGTTCAGTCCCAGAAACCATATCTGCAGTGCCAAGCACAAACACCTGAGCCAATAAGGGGGTAAATGTCCCCATGGCTTGCTAAGATAAAATCCTCAGCTTGGTAACCAGGCAATGGCTGTCACATACAGCAGAATGAGTTAGTCTTTCTAACTCCTTCCCACTTCACTGAAAAAGTGATTCCATAACTCCCAGGTCACCAAGCAGAAGGAACCTGGATTGCAGAATGTTGCTGGTACAACTGAGCTAAATTCTCTTTAGAGGTCTTTCACTGCCTGGGAGAATTGGTTCTCCTTCATATCAGAGAGAATTTTTCACAAGCCCTGGATCTCTTAGCAGTCCAAACCACATCTGTTTTTTATGGGTCTACCCAGTTCTCATTCAGGGAACTGAACAAAAATTTTGGTTAATGACTAGTTCAAAGTCTGGATTAGCTCTTTGTTCCAACTGGTTCCTGAATTAAACAGTCAAATTGGGAAGTCAGAAGCATTTCTGAGCAACTGGCCAAGTCCCTGTACCTGTAAATCTGATGGGCTGAATTCTGCTCTTGTTTGCCCTCCTGCACACACACATGAAAAGGTCAGTGAAATCACTTCATCCTGACAACTCTGGAGTAGGAGGCAAAAGCAGAGGAATATCTGAAACACCCCTGTGTTTTTCAAGTTTATACACTGCTGTTCCAAGGGAGAAAAGAAGTGAATTTCCTCTCAGCCCCAGAGACCTGAAGATTCAACAATGTCCATACAGATGTCAGAACTACTCTGTCCTTGATCTCTCCTTGAGATCTCAAACACCTGCTACAATATTCCTTTTAACAAAAGGGCAGTTGGTGTTCCAGATGTTTTACTTTGTAAAGGAATGATTCTTTTTGTCCCTTCAGCATCCATCCCCATGCTTCTTTTTGCAATTCTGTTGCCTAATTTGCAAGAGCACAATCTTTTGCCATTCACCTCTGCCCCATTACTCATTAGGTGTACAACTTTCAAAGTAAATACTTCAGGGACAGAAGTAGGAGGTAGCTGAAGATTTGGCTTTTGGCGGCAGGCTCTACTGATAAGTCTTGAATGGGGGAGATTAATAAAGAAGTAGAAAACTGTCTTGGTTTGAAAGACAGATATCTGCTAGGAAGGGGGCAGGACTTCCTTAGAGACGGAGAATTCGAATCCCCTCTCTCTAAATTATTCTAATTTAAAAAATTAAAGGAGCTTTCAGACAGAGGTATGGGGATAGGAATAACAGTTCTTTACTAGTATATATGACAAAACAACAAACAAACAACAACTACAGCATTAATAATAAACAGAACCAGGAACCTTGAGGGCTTTCTTTCACAAAAAGCCCAGGGCAGTTTGATCTCGGTGCCCCTGCAGGACTCTGAGAGGCTGAGCTGGAAGGGAGGAAAGTCCCGGGCTGGTGGATGAGATGAGGAGCTCTGCACTGGTAGCTGGAGCGGCAGGGGTGTCCCGGCAGGGCTTGGCAGTGCAGGGCTACAGAGTAGCAGGGGAACCTCAAAGCTCCGAAGAAGCAGCGGCGGTGGGGGGGAGGCTGGAGAAAGGGAGCTCAGGATTCCTGGGTACATGAGCAGATGATGGTAGAGAGACATGATTTTCCCAGATAAGAAGGTAATTAGATAAAGCAAGATGTATGTGTGTTTGATAAACTCTGCCCTCAAACCCTCAGTGGTTGGTCCAAAATGTGCATAGAAGCTTGATGTCCTCACCAAAAAGAAGCCTCTCCAAGGCCCCCCATCAGAATAGGGGAGAAGGAAGGTGGGAGGCAAGAACAAGGAATTGAGTTGTCCAAATTGAGCCTGCAGAGCCACACATCATGTGCTGCCTCCTCCAAGGTGTCCAAATGCTGCTTGCCCTGGGACACTGTACCATGAACCTTCAGATGTAGCTGTCACCAGAGCCCTGAGCTGAAGCATCACAGCTCCTGGATCCTGGCCCCGCTGCAGTAAACATTTGGCACAGGTTGACTCCTCACTCCTTCCAATGCACAAATATCCTCGACCACACCTCTGGGGAGAGAAGAAATTGTCAGCCAAGCAAATTGCTTTTTGGATTGCTTTTTGTTCTCTTGTGAGAGCTTAACTTTAGGAGCTATCATGGGGAGAGGTGACATGATCGGACGAAAACCCCACATCTCAGAGGTTGCTGCAGGGGCACAACATATACTAATAAACTAATTCCTTGCAGCTATGGCAGAAACACAGAGCAGCCTCTGTTCAGAAGACTACAGATTTTTGATGAAGTGTGGATAAAAAGACCTATTTTATACCTAAATAATAAAAATAATAAAGGGAGGCAAATAAATAAATAAGTAAATTCTGCTTGATAAATGCATTATTAGCTGTAGTAGGAGCAATTACAAGAAGAATGGGAAGTGACAGCTGCAGGTCCCAGATAGCCAAAGCACAAAAGGGGAATGAATTTTTGACAAATGTCTTTCAGATAATGGATTTGTTTCTCATCTAGTTTGGGGAGGGAGGTGGGAGTTATGGGAAGCATTAACAGGCTGTGCTTCACATGGGGAGTAGAGATGCAGCAGGAATAATTTAGCTTTTTTTTTTTTTTTTTTTTTTTTTTTTTTCTTTCCTGGTGCATCTGACTTCATATTTGTTTAAGGTAATGTGGGTTTCTCTGTCCTCACCCTCCTAGCTCAGAGCTATTCCCATAAAGAGAAAGAAAAGAGGGTCCTGGAATTACCTTCTCCATAAGCATGTCTGTTGCAGGACTGGAATCTCAGATTAATAAGAGAGTGAGGTGACCTCTGGGAATGGGATCACCAGCTCTGGGAGTGTCCATGCTGGGCGGTCATGGAAACTTGATGGCAGCAGCCCAACAGAAACAATCCAGAGATTGCTCTTAGGAGGCCACTTCCTCCAGATACCTCAGGGACTTGCAGAAGTAAGGTCTGCTCAGGGTGTCTCATCCATCAGGCTCTTTGTTTTGCCTAATCAGCCTCCCCAGTATATCAAGTCCCCTCTCCCCTTAGCATAGTCCAAGTCCATTGTCCAGAGCAATGCATCCCAACACAGTAGCCCTACAGCCCTGGTGGGCCGAACCTGCATCTCATCCACTGTGATGCCTTCTACATTTGTGAGCCCTGTGTCACCCAACCTCCAGTCTGTGTATCTCCTCTGCTGACTGATGCTTGGCTGGGACGTGGAGGAGAAGCAGCTTCATGCAGCCATAGGGGATCATTCTGCTCCAGACCTTGTGCCAAATATACAAGGTAAAGTTGCTGGGATCTTGCTATAAAATCTTGCCTCACTGTTTTTCCCAATAAGGATGAAATGTGAAAAAAGTGAAGCAAATTCCTCCATTTTTTCTACTGACCAGTTCTGTTCATGCCCCTGAGACTGGCGTTTGGAGCCACACCTGTTGCCCTTTTTGTGTGGAGCACTCACTTTCACTTATTTAACCCACAGTAGTTTTTCAGCCACACAGTAATGAAAGCTCTCAGCCTTTTCAGGAGCAAGGGAAGGCATAGGTGATGGAAGCTGGAGGGAGAATGACTCCACTGGATAGCAGTGCATTCCATAATAACAGTGTGAGAACCAGTTGCAGTTTTCTGGGGATGATGACACTGAGGTCAGACAAACTGCATTATAATTTACATCCAGAAAAATGTAACCAGACATGACCAGACAATGAAGGATCACTCTTTCAGTTATTATGAACAAAGAACATGCAGCAGGAAATCATAGAGGCCTCACTACAAGACCCCTTTGCCTTCAGCTTAGCTCCATCCCAGCATAATTGCACTCCCTGGTTTGCATTAGTATTTTCTCCTGCCTCTCCCATGTCCTCTTCTCCCTGTGTGTCATTCAGAGCCATTAGCAAAGATTGCACAACCCTACTAGGGATCCCCTCTAGGCATATATAAACTTTCCTCACAAAATATGATCAGTCCAGCCTGAGGCAACACCCAGGAGGGAAGATTTCAGCCTGAGTGGTTACGATTTGGGAAAGGTGCAAGAGAAAGTGGCATCTAATAACAGGAAATGTGAGGCAGCCCTAATAGAAAGCAAATTACAGACCTGTGCTCTGCATATAATGTCTCCAAGTTAATTGCTCATCAGTTTGGTACATAAACAAAGACTGATGTTGTGATTGTGCAAATGGCAGGGCTCATTCCACCATGAGCTTCTTGCTGCCAAAAACAACTCTCCCTGTGTGCTGTCCCCTGCCTGCCCAGGATCGAAGTGTCTGGGAGAACCGCTCCCCTCAAAACCAGGTGGCCCTCCTGGACCTAAGGAGCTGAGGGTCTGTCACTCTGAGGGTCTGTCACCCTGAGGGTCTGTCACCCTGCGCTCTCTCCTGTCAATAGATGTGTCGAGCTGGAGCAAGGTTACTGCAGTATCTGCTCATCTCAAATGCAATCCCTTCTCCAGCCCCAGGAAGGCTTACTGGCAGATCTTTGATAATTGCAGTTCATGGCTGGTGTTTTGAAACTCTGCCAGATTTACTTTTGTAAAAACAGGCATCTACAAGTGCTAGGACAGCAGCACAGGCACTGCTGATGCAGAGTTATTACGGCAAAGTCTGAGGCTGGGAACAGGGAGCATCCTGCAGTTAGAACATGCCCAAAGGACTGTGTGAGGCAAACACAGCAGTGTCTCTGCTGAGGTGTAGGAATATGCACAGAACTAAAGCTGGAGATCTGAAGGAATCTGAGGGAAGAGAATTTATCAGGTGACGTGGGTAAGGGTTGGAGGACAGTAAAACAGCATAGTGAGGGGGTTACAGAAACAACAGATTAACCACAGATAGACTTGGTTATTCTTTTCTTACGGGGATCTAGATTCATCCCACATGAAGACATGTAGAACAAGTTCATCCTACCCAATCCTCTGAAGGTGTCACCTGGAAATGCATTTGAACAGACAGCTAAGAACTCAGATCTTATTTATAGACACTGAAAAGAGGAGAGGAATCCTGTATATGACATCATGGTTTGTTTTGTTAGATTTTGCTTCTCCATCCCTTTTGCCATTCCTGTGTGCCCAGAACTCTGCTTATTGCTCTTGAAATGTTACAACAGCTCCTGCTCTGGTTCCTCACTGCCATCATTCCCCTCTGAACCTAGAAAAGGAAGCCGAGAGAAGGGGAAGCAGTATTATTATTCTGTGAGATAGATAATGGCTCTGTGGTCCTTCACATCCAGGAGAGGTCAGTCCACACCACTGAGTGAAGCATCACCTCTTAAACATCCCCTACTCTCTTAGGAGTGGTTGTTCCTGTGGTGGCAGCTGAAACTTCTGCGTGGTTGTGACACAGACGGAAATCAAATCACCTCTCTCCCAGGCAGTGCAAAATTTAGCCTATTCCCACTCCTGTGCACAAACAACGGGAGAGGGCAACTCAGTCCCAGGGCTCAAAACACACTTGCAAGGATAGAGGTATAAAGGAGGGAGTGTTGCAGGGAGATGCCCAGTGACCAGAATTAATCCCTACACTACCACAAAGTTATTGATCCAGAGATCCAAACCATTATATCCATGATCCATGGGTACCCTTGGGTACCATGGTATCTCACAGGGCATTGTTTCAAGAACTATTTTCTCCTTTACCCACAAAGACATACTTCTGTGCTGAGTATAAAGACAACAACCTGGGAGCCCAGAAAGGCTGTCTCCATCATGTGGAAGATTGCACAGCCATCCTAGGCAGGACAAACATCCCTTCTGTAACCGTTTCTGCTTTGTCCCTGGGGCTGCCCAGAATATCTCTGCTGGTTAGAAGGATGTACACACACATCTAAATATGTTTGTATGGACTGAGGTGAGCATGAGCAACTCCATGTTCACTACTCAGTAAGGTCAGCATCTCACAACTAATCTGATGAGTCTTTAAGTCTGCACCACCACATGGCATTGAAGACTGAATCTGCATAACTTGCTAAGAATTGCATTAGCATCCCTGTCTGTCCCTGCTGGGACAGAGCTCCTTGGCACTTGGCTTGGCAAGACTTTCTAAGTAGACTTAAGGGCTATCTATGAGAAAAACAAAAAATCTGGTATTCCTGATTGCACCAACAACGGTCTCACCAGGAATCATACAGCAGAAGGTGTAATGAAGTGTTGGTGTTAGGCAGCAAATATGTCTAGAGAGATCACCAGGCTGTTTCTAAATGGCAGAGAAGGAATGGCCAGAGATGAAAATCGTCTGTTCTTGGCACTGTGCTGTTTGTAATAGTCTTGCTGCCCAGGAGGATACTGTAAGTTATCCCATAGCAAAAGATATTCTAATGTGTCTTCAGCTCGGCCTACAAGTCTGTAATCAGTGCTGCTAATCTTTAACAAAAGGGGTTCACAGGAGCCTTTGTTTTTAATGACATGGTGGGTGATAGCTCTTTCTTGTTATAATCCCCTCTCAGGAAGTATCTGATGGGGAAAATGTCTCCCTTGACAGTTTGCTTAAATTTTCATTTGCCAAAACACTGAATAAACTTCTTGTTTGTCTAATGGAAGTAGAAGGAATTGTGACACTTTTATTGTTTGTTTACTTCCTCACTGGGGCACCAGCTAAATTGAAGATGTCATCACAGAGCAATGAGAATCAAGCTTCTTAATTTAACTGACTGGTTTGTAAACAAGGGTCTCCAAAGCACTGCTCAGCCACACAGATTTTACAGTGACCACAGACTGAAACACATCAGTGAACTACAAGCAGAAGAAGCAATGCAATGGGGACATAATCCCAGAAAAGCTGCTTCTTTTACAGGGTATCTCACAGAGGCACTGGTCAGATAGTATCTGTAAAACCAGCAATGAGAAGACAAAGAGAGCAAATTTTCCTACAAATCCTACATAATTAGCAGCTGCTGCTGGATTAATGCTAGCTCTAATTCTGAATGGGTGGAGGGGGGTCTGCATTTCTTGCCTGAATTCCCTCTATTATTCACTCTTTTTATGCCCTTAAAACCAGGAGTAGAATTACTCTCATTTTACACTGCACTAAGCAAGGAGAGAAGGCAGCAGTCAAGATGCAGACAGAGGAGCAGTCCCCCACGGATTGGTGAGATTTTCAGACAGATCAAATGTTGAGCTTCAGGTAATTGGCAGAGATCCTTTAATGTCTGAGTTTAACACTCACCTACTAGAAGAGAACGCAATTAGGCAATGAGATTTGGAAGAGTCTGAAGTGCCAAGTATAATAATTCAGCTATAGTGAGCTGTTCAGAGGAAAGCTAAAGGCTGAGAGCTGTCAATTACACCAGAGGTGAATTAATACAACCAAATTCATGCACTGAAGCGTCTTATTATTGCTATGATCACATTTTATTATGAAGCAGTTTGGGTGAGGTTATTTTTTAATTTATTTATCTATGTTAATTTTGTACAGAGGCAAATAAGTTATGAGTTGGGAATTGTATTAATTTCAGTGCTTGAAAATATTTTAATAGCTGATTAGGTTGTTTGTTAGGTAATGCTTTTTTCCTCTCTTTTTTCTGCTCATTACAAAATTGGTCTTTTTTACGAGAAACACCACAGGCTAGCAAACCATAACCCTCCCTTGTTTTCATCCCCCAAAAAATTTACTGGTTTACCCTCAAAACTCAGCTTCCTTATCACACATTTTCTTGCCTTCCCTGTGTGCATTTTAAGGGCTTACCTCTCCAGTGCAAACAGAAGCTGATTTTAGTGTCTAGAGGGAAGTCATCACATCCTCCCCAAAGCAAAATACTGTGTTTCACTTGTACAGCAAGTACAAGGGGGCTCAGCAATCAGAATGCACAACCAAGAAAAACCCTCATAGAACCACAGAAGGGTTAGGATTGGAAGGGACCTCAAACATTATTTAGCTTCAACTCCCCCTCCGTAATCAGGATCACCTTCCACTAGACCAAGTGGCTCAGGGCGCCACCCAGCCTGGCCTTGAACTCTTCCAGGGATGGAGAATCATAATTCAGCCACATCCAGCAAATAATGTCACATTTAGAGGGCAAGATTGCACTTCGTCCTCCCAGCCTGCCATCAGCAGCACTGCTCTTTGAAGACCAGGCAGGCTGGAGGGGAACCACACAGTTCAGGGAAGATGCTGAAGTGCCTTCTGGTTCTAGGTCATGGTATATCACCTAGGCAAAGTCACTGGTGTGTGGTGCACATTTGGGATTGGTAGGAAGCTGGCTCTTTACAGGACGTGGCACGGAGGACAACACTGAAGCCAAGGACCATGTACACAGATTGGACACAGCACAGGAGACCACAGGCAGGAGGCCAATGCTGCATTCTTGCAGAGAACAATGCTCCTGAGGTCTCCAACCACCACCTTTTGACTGCACAGACCTGATCTTCTGGAAGGAGAAAGGAAAGAGCAGAGTTGGGAGGAAGAACAAACAAATTCTGTGATCTCTCTTGTTTCCTTACAAAACTATGTGAGATAGAAACAACGTTTGAAAGCCCTGAGATGATACTGGGAGTTTTGCCCATCCCATTCAAAGAAACAGAGATGACTGAATATTTGCCACTTTTATATTCTAGACATCTCAGCCAGTATAGAGAAGTTAATTAGTTTTTCACCTTGAAAGGACAGTGCTCCAGGATTTTCCACACCCACATATGTGGCACAGGTGAAGTGACGTTTGTGGTCTGCCAGGCATTTGTCTATGGTGGAGCGGGAGTGTCTGCAGATGCCAACCACAGTCTCTGCCTCTGGCAGGTCATTCAGTTCCTGGGCTGTCTGCCTTTCCATGACCTGCTCCGAAGGAAAGAGCCTTTAACTGCCTCAAAGTGAAGGAAAAGACTGCTTCATTGCCTTGGCTGCAGATATATCAGCACAGCATCAACGACTCTAGATGCTGGAAGCTCAGAAAGTTAGAGGAATCCTACAGTAACATTTTTCTTTGCCTTAATTACCGAAATAGACAAATGGGAAATTGGCCCATCATGAAGATAAATAGCAATAAAAAAATACAGTTGAGAAAAGTGTTCCTGCTAAATTATAATTAACCACCCACCAGCAGGTACCTGACAGAGGTGAGAGGGGAGGCTGCGAGCAGCCAGTCTCATTGGCCGTCAGCTCTCCTGCAGTGCTCCTGCTACTGCACCTCTGGGGCACTTAACGCACCATTTTGCTTTCAGTGCAATTATAAAAGGCCACTTACATTTGCCACCCACCCCCCGCCTTTGTCTCCCCACCCCAAGATCTCTAATAGTCTAAATTATCAGCAAATTGCCTATTTGATAAGGGCAAGCCATTTTGCATTGAGAGCTGAACTATTTCCCACTTCTGGGGGATAATATTAGGCAAATAACAAGCATCATTCTTTTGACATGTACAATTATTTGGCAAGTGTATGTTTGAATAGCCTGCTCCTTTGTGTGACAGAGTCCGTTCCCCATTAGCATACTTGACAGATGAATATGCTTGGTCCTTGTGGAAAAACCTGGCAGTAACCATGGTGATTGGGAGACAATGTTTTGAGTGAGAGATGAATTATCAATTTCAACTGGAAGTGGAAAAAAAAAAGAAGTGTGCTGCTAACGAGCTGATCTGCAATACAGGAGATATACATTGTTCCCAGGTAATTAAACCAATCTTGGTACTACTTTTAAACTCACATAAATTAGAGTCAGAGGTGTCTACCTGTTTTGCTGTTTTGCTGGTTCCCAGTGGAGGTTTTTCTCCTTGAGTTTTAATTAACTTTCAGTTTGAAGGAACTGAAATATGGTTTTCTACATCCTCCAAAGTTTTGGGGACCCCAGGACAAAGTGGATCAGGAGGACACATCCTGTCCCTGGGTGTGTGGGGGAGAGGTGAGTACCTAGTCTTAGCAGAGGCCACCACCTTTTGGGTTCCTCTGGCTATATTTGGAGCTGTCCTTTGGGAGCTATGGAAGGAGACGTGGAGGGAGATGTTGCCTTCGTGTCACCAGTTAGAGCAAGTAACTCAGCAGGGGCTGTAGAAATCTTTCCTGACCTTGCTGAACCAAAGCCAAAATGCAGAGACTAATTCCCACCTCATGGATCTGATTTCATGTCAGGGCAGCTCTGATATTTGTACTGGGTCCCAGCTCCTCCTGTGCACACAGATATCCCAGTGGAAGCTCTAGGGAGGGAGGCAGGTAAACTTGGGGTTACCTGGTGCATCTGAAGAGAGAGCTCTGGATACAGCACCAGACCATCATAAGAAAGAGAGGTATCCTTATGCCTACCTTTGATGAGAGGGACTGTTCTTGTGCCTCTCCCCCTTGGGAAAGAGACCAAATAATCCATGCATATCAATGCTTTGCATTGAATCTTGTCCATTTAAACCTTTACAGAATAGATAAAAGCATTTCCATTTTGTCCTGGTAGTTACTTTGCATCAGCTTTGCTGGGAATAGACTGACAAAACACCAAGGCAAGGAGGATCAGGACCAGCTTTTCCTTCATGTTTTGTTAATAATAAAACCAGCAAACTGAAAGCATTGCCTAGTCGCTCTCCAAAGTCCCTAAATCTCCGTCATACATAACCCCACTTTACAGGAAAAAAAAGCAAATTATAACAACAAGGTTATTATTAGCAGTTTGATTAGGAACATATTCTCTTCAGTCCTTCATTAGAAGGAATGTCCCTGCCTTTTTAGATACAAATTTGCCACCATTTCCCACACACCTGGTGCTCTCTCTCTTTCATTACTGTAAAATATCAACTTGGAAAATGCTGAGTCAGGTGCCTGAAGTCAAAGAAGGCAATTTTTACTGGAGTAATGAAGCCCTCTGCCTTTTAGGACTTTTTATTATTATTATTTTTCCCCCTTGCCTTTTCCTTGTTACTGACTCTATTTTAGGCAAATGTTTAATTTTTTTTTCCCCACCCCCAGCTTCTCTCCCCATTACTCTCCCCGGTTTGGACTTTGGCAGGTTGAGAGCTACAATTAGAGCCAGTGTTTATGGTGTCGGCCATATGGCTCGCAATACAAAACACCAGCTGCATGGGAATCTCGGGACGAGCCCTCTGCAAGGTCACCGTGTGGTGGCAGGGTGTGCCCGCCCGGGGGGGACACAAGGGCTGTCCCGCGTGGGGCTGTGACACACGAGTGCCTTGCCATGCCTCTGCTGCGGAGCCCTGCCGGTGTCACGGGGGAACGCGGTGTTCAGCACCCGAGCTCGCACAGGCGGAGGAGGCTTCTGGCCCCTCTTTGGGAGCCCAGGTGCAAATTCCTGCAAGGCTGCAGCACCACAGAGCGATTTTTTTCATTGGAGCACCTGTGTGGCTCCCAAAGCTTCTGACCAGCCTTGGGGAGCCTGACTTTGAGGAGTTGCATGTGGTCCTGGGTTGTTTTTTTTATGGGAAAGAGGGGGAAATAAGAGAAGAGACAGACTGAATACACCCTTATTCAGGAGCATACAGTGTCTTAAATGCTAGGTGCAGGCCAGCAAATAGACTGAGGTTTCCCTTTTGTCAGGGAAAAGGGTCTTTAGGAGGCAGACCAGAGAGCCTGAGTACCACTGGTGGAGAGCCACACAGACAGGGGCTCTCAGAGCACCAAGCACTTCACTCTCCTGAATCAGGCAGATTTCTGCAGATTTTGTTGCAGCACTGACCCTCTCCTTCCCACCCCAAAAATAACTGACAGTGTGGCAAGAACAGTGGTTCTTTGCTTGATTCGTAGTCTCAGCTGTACCAGTGACAAAAACATGGCAAAAAATGTATTGCTGCAATCATGAATGCATTATACCCATGTATAAAGAGCAGGGCTTTGTCCCAGATGGTGCAGATTATTTTTTTAGTGGAGAAAGCTGTTTAAGTCACCAATTTTCTGTAGAAATAGTCCTGTAAAAAAGCAACCTGAGCATCTTTTGCACTCAGTTGCTTTGCAGGAAACCTAGCACCAAGCTGACCCACCTGGGATTTCCTCTGGGTCCATGGTGACATTAGCAGATATGCTTTTAAAGATGTCACATTCATAAAAGAGCAAGGATGTGACCTGACTGAGGCAGACATTTCCAAGGCTGTTTATCACCCTCCAACAAATGAATGAGAGCGTTTGAGGCTCACAGACTCTAACTAGACCAGAAAGGCACTCCCTGGGACTGCACCAACTGCCCTGCTCTTCTCAGAGACCATAAACTGCATATCCCAGGGACTAACACACAGGCCACTGAGCAGCTCTTCATCCTGAAGGAAGCTGGAGAGCTTTACATATCCCATGGTGTGGCCTGCCCCAGAAATGTGTCCACTGCTGCATTTTCTGTATGCTGCTCTTTAACAGTATGTGGCAACACCATGCAGCAATTCAACACAGGGAGGGAGGAAGGCTGCCACAGGTACCTCAAACTGCCTGAAGGAATTAGCCCAACACTAACCTTTCCACAGGATACAGCCTCCCAGCCCTCACTAGTCTGAATGTCATGGCTGATTTAGGACCTAAGGCTCTAATACTCACCTAAAAACCCGCAAGAAAGATCTTGCCTGCCTGTGTTTAAAATTGCCATCCTGCCCCAAACTTAATCTATATGAGAAGGGATGGGAGAGGTTTCCCACCTACGCACTTAATTCCCAGCGCTGTTATCTACAGTAACATGCTCAGTCCTCATAAGGTGCCCACAAAAAGTAACACAAAGGGTAAGAAAGGAGATGGAACATATAAAATTTCTCAGGACATGTTAAAAGTTTTATCAATAGGTGTTCAGATTCCTAAAAGAGAAGAGCCTGAAACTAGAATTGTTTAAGTATGTAATAGAAGTGTTAAATGAGAGAAGAAGAAGAATGAAAATAACATCCATTATCTTGTGACAGCCCAAAGCCCAGTCACACAAAACAGGCACTGGGTGACAGTGAGAGGGCAAGGCACATGAGGTGATGGGGCAGAAGTTTTTTCTGGGATCAGACCATGCTCCCTCTCATATAGACAGAAAGCTTAAAGAATGGACATCTTCCTGTGAGTCTTTCACATTGCCTAATTTAGGTTTTACACAATGCATTGCTATACACGTGGATGCAGAGAGCAATTGAAAACATCTTAATGAGGTGTTTGGGCTCCTTACATAGTCCATGAAGAGAACTGGTGACTGACAAACAGCTGAGGAAGCCTGGGAGGGATCAGAGCTGCTCTGCTCTGTAGAAAACACAAGGCACAGAAGAGTATGAACTTTCTCCCTTCAGGCAGGAAATAATTGCCTGCCTTCCCAAACCAGGGCGCTTCTCTGCCTTTGTGTCACTGGATAAAGTTTTCAGCTGAGTAAGGCACAAAATAGAAATTAGTTACCTTCAGGGTTTATCAGTGTGGGATGGAGGGCTTCTGAGTTGCAATTTGGGATGCAAATACAAATAGCCCCTCGCACTTTACTGAACCAGCTTCACCACACAAGGCTCTGAGGAACTTCTACTTAAGGAGAAAATCCAAATCTGGTGGTAAGCTCAAGTTTTGGCAGCCAGAGCTGATTGGGACCTTACTGTTGCCTGCAAACCTGTGCTCCAAGGTGGACAAACTGGGTGGTAAGGGGAAGAAATGTCCAACATGATCTCCTCCTGTGAGACCCACAGCTAGCTGATGTACTGACCTGGACTGTCTCCAGCAGTGTAAACACATTTTGGGATTCCTGAAGCTCCCCACCATGAGGCAGCGGCCACTGGTGTAGTGGCCAGCCAGAGCCATACGCCACGTGCAGGCTTATCTGGGCTGCAACAGCCTCTAATTCCAGGGAGATCCAGAATGAGCATTACCATTAGATACAGGCCTAAAGACACATTAAAACATAATGAAGTGTCTTAATCACCCTTTACAAGCTAAATTTATCACAGTGAACCCTGTAAAATGAAAGTGAAAGAGCAATTCCACAATGAGGCTTACCCAAGACAGATTGAGAGATATTATTTGCTGTTAATGAATGGCAAATTCATTGCTGTCTCATCTGCAGGAATGAAATTTGTGGCCACGTGGAGCAAGAGCCCTGGGCTGCTTTGAGAACATTCTGTAATCAGCTCACGGCACCTGTTAAAACTGCCTGGGAGCTTGGTTACACTGATGCTCTAAGGCCCAGGCACGGGCATGTCTGCCTTAAAATCCTCTGCTAACCTGGGGCTCAACAGCTCTATGGCCCCTCCAGATTCAATTGACTCCATCAGCATGATTTTCCTTCACACAGCCCAGAGGGAGAGCACAATGATTTCTGCAGCTTCTTTAATGAAGCCAAGACATCTCTGCCGAAGTGGTATGTTTCCCTGCATAATTAAATATTTGGCAGTGAATAAATATTCCAGGCAAATACCCCAGGTTCCCAGTGTCTGCTGGGCACCTGAAAAGTTGTAGTCTCTATGCATGTGCATCCCCATCAGATGATGGAAAGCACTGGGAAGTTCTGATCTTTCCCTGTCTCCCTGTGGCCCTCTCAGAGCTCCCACCCCAAAAACGTGCACAGTTCACTGCAGCCAAAGGGCAGTGTAGGCAGACATCCCTCAGGATCACTCTCTCCCACAGGCTGCCACTTGGGCAAAGCCCCAGCCAGCCTTCAGTGCTGCCCTGAAGAGCAAGGGTTTGATGAACATGCTGAGAGGCCAGATGGACCACATCCCACCGGGCTTCATTACAGACCTTTGCTCTGTTCAGTAAAAGTGGTCAACAATCTCTGTCCTCTAGATGTGCCCTGATGTGCTGTTTTCCTGTAGCCTTAATGACAGCAATGCTGTGTGTTTTGAATGTAAAAAAATACACAGACATGGCAGTAAGGCTCTTTGCTCACATCTGCTTGAAGCCTCCAAGGACTTTGGGGCTAGGAGAGCACCCAGCTGCCTCTCCAGCTGAGCAGAAGCCCTTGCCTCTGACTCACCAGGGGCATATCGACTGGGCAAGACAATGCAACTTCCTCTAAACACTGAAGGAGTGAATTTGAATAAGTGGCTTTCCATCACAGATCCACCAGACATCTCATGCTTCCCTGTGCCCATTTCATGAGTGCCCTTTCGGTGTCTCTTTTCTACCTTTTTGACCTTTTTTACACCTATGTGCTTTAAGACAACAGAACACTGCTGTTTTCCTGTTCTAGCCCAGGCCACTACAAAGCTGAACTTTTCTTCACAGGGCTAATTTCTGCACAAAGCAGCAGGGGCAAGGTGCACTCTTGAAGGATAAATGCTTTAGGATTGTTCCAATGGACATTATAGGAAATCTCAAAGCACAGCTGGTGAGGTCCAGCTCACTGCTTTACCACAAATTCACTGCATGAATGTGGATAAATAAATCATTTCACCTCTTTCTGCCCCATATAAAAAGAACTGATGATGCCTTTCCTTTGTCAAGTACTGTGAGATCTCAGGATAAAACACACTCAGAGTTTTATTAATTCTTCTTTTGGCCTCTTGTTATTAAAGTGATCTGTGTGGTCATGCACCTTTGAAGTAAATATCAGCAGGAAATAGAAAAAGAGAGCTCCCCAGTATCCAGGGATCAGACAGTCCCATCGATTGCAAACACACAGCCTCGTTTAAACAAGTGGGTGCCACACGCACACGGCAGCCAGGACTGTCTGCTCCCAGCCAGTTCCAGCTAGATGTCCAGAGTAACCTGCTGGACACACACCCAATCAAACTGATGGTGCAGGAAAAAATCCTTCTTTATACATTTGCAGTTCTGCCATCATCAGAAGCCGGTGGCGTCGCATGACCTTCCTGCCAGCAGACGATGGCTGAGCTGTGTATTTTCCTTGAGGGTCTCATATATCGTCCTCCTGAAACGTGGCTGAGGCAGGTAACTGTTTGTTAAGCTGTGTGCTGGAGGATTGTACAAATACAGCTTCTTCTTGTCCTTGAAGAGCCTATGAATAAATGGGCTCTTACCTTGACTGCAGGCTGCAGCATTAGTCAACACTCAAGCAGTTCATTTGGAAATTTGTACACAATAGAACCCAAGACACTTGAAAAGCAGCAGAATGTACCTTTTTTGTGTGGAACTGGATTTAGTGCTTGAGCAAACTGCCGGACTAATAGGCAGAAAGACCAAAGGTTTGTATCCATCCCTAGCAACACAGCTCAGGCAGCCATGGTGTGTATGCTCCCTCCTTAGCCACCCCAGCAATGGCTCCAGAGCCTTCCAGGGGCTTGGGAAGAATCGCAGCCAACCCTATGCCTCTGAAGGTGGTTGTATTGCATAGTGACTATCTATCCCTGGGACTTCATTTTTTATTTGGCCTTGCAACCTGAGAAATAAGAGGATCAATTCTCCTCCCACCATCTATTCCCTTTCTATTTACCTGATTGGAGTTTTAAAAAATTACTGTCTGTGTTGTCCAGATCTGGATACACAGCATACCTGAAAAGCAGGTCCAAAGCAGTGCACAGGAGCTGGATGTCAAAACACAATATTTCTCTGCTGGTCATTTTTTAAAATATGTAATGGTTATAGTAATTTTTTTCTAGCTCTTATTAGCCTTATAACTGGATGACTTAAATTATTACTCATTTCCACACTACCACTTCCATAATTTATATTGTTTATGGTCTTGTCACTTTAATTATTTAATTTTGCAAGGTATTTTGGAGACTTGTCTGTCCAATGTAACATACTGTGTCAGCCTGCCACATCTTGTACTGCTGTGATTCCCACTGCACGGCAAAGCAAAGGGCAAAACAGAGAGAGTCCTTAGCCTTGTCAACTGCATGAAATGAGCCCAGATTGATGGGTCTTGTTACATGAGTTATCATCTCTCACCTCGGTTCCATTGGTGGATCCTGTGTTTTTATGAGAACCAAGAACAGGCTCTACACAAATGCCTCTGAAGGAAGAATTAAAAACCGTTGCACACTTAGTGAGGATAAATGAGTATTCAAATTGGCTAATAAAAAAGTAATGAGGAATGCCTGCAGCCCTGAGCCACCTAAAGAAAATCAACAAATGCCAGCTAAAATGCAAACACTTTCCATGGTCAGAAGTGGGGATTTCCAAACAAGGCACAGAGGGCTCATGGGGATGACAGGGGAGAACGACAGAGGAATTGCATCTGCTGGAGGATGTGCAAGGGAAAATCATGGGGGAATTTCTCACTGAAGACAAAGACAGAGCCAATCCACAGAGCTCCCATCTGAGACAGGGCACACAGGCAGACTCCTGTCCCATCCTCCCAAGGAGGAAAACCTCCTCTGGGTGTTGTATGGTCTCCTTTAGAGCTGAGCAGTGGACTGAGTGGCTTCCTTATTCAGCTTTGAAGCTCAAGGAGTATCTCTCAAGGACATCTTCAGGTTTGGGTTCAGGTTCTTCCCAGCCATCCCCAAGTTACCAGAGGGATGTTCTACCACCACACATGGTGTCATAATGCATAAGGCCATGCTCTCATTGCATCACAGACGTTCCATAGCATAGGATGCTTATCTCTGGGCTCACCTTCCATAAACACATCAAAATTTAGCCCACTTGAGGCTACCCACCTTCGGATGGGTATAATTGACCTCTAGTGTTTCCTGTCTCCTCCGTCAATGCTGAGATCTTAAAATCCATGTCTAAGCTGAGGATAGGGAGATTAAGTTGTTGAAATGAGTGCTGTTCCAGGGGAAGCACCACCGTGCACAGAATTGGAATGGGCTGGCAACCATGCAATGTCCCTCAGTCATTCCAGGGTGGATGAAGGAGAGGAGGAGGTGATGGTGGAGACGTGTGTCTCAGAAGCATGTGAAGAGAACTATATTAAAGATTATGAAATGCTCAGGTACCCTGGAGACCATATAAGTATCTATGAAAGGACAGTGAGAATAATTAGCTCAACAGCTGTAGGTACTGATCAGGAGCATTTTTAACAATATCCTGTCATGTTTGGGTCTATTACTACAGTCCAATGATGTGTGATGCCATTCTTCCTTGTGATGGCTTTCTTTCCAGGAAGCATTGAGGTAAGCTTACATTTCAGCAGGTATCTTGAGGGTCCTTGGCATATTTTGTCCCTTATTTCAAACTCAAAGCACCTTTTAAAAATGACAAGACAGAGAAGTGAAGTCTAACAGACCTGTAGGAACAAAGTCTATGTCTGCAGGTCCATGGTGTTAGAGCGTAAAGAAGCAGGCCAAGCAAGATTTAGAATGCATACTGAAATGGGTAACAGGATTTCCTGGCCTTCCAGGCTCAAAATATTCCCCTCAGCAGGAGGCTTGTTGTAGTTGTGCATTTTTGTACTCGAGCAGAGGTATTGAGAGAAAACTCAATAGCTTGTTATTATATCTCTTGTGTTATTTATCTCTTCTGCTCAAGAATAGTGGCTTAGCAGAGCAGCCAAACTTCAAAATGTGAAGGAACAAGGATGGAGAAGTTTCACCGAGTGTCATTCTCAGAGTACCCCGAGTCCAAGCTGGGGTGACAGCCTGTGGTGTCTTCTCAACAGGCATCTCTCACACCCTCCAGAATGATTCCTTCTCCATGAAGAAGGCCAGCAGAGGAGGGACAGGGAACATTGACTTCCACACCACAGCTAGAAATGACAGGAGTGTGAAATAAGAAAATCCTGGAAGAGAGCCAGGGAATGTGTTTTCCAGAAGCATATAATCTGCAATTGGGCTAATTCTGATGTATTTGTGTCTCCAATTCTTTGTTTCCCTGTTGCCTGTATAACTCTTGATTGGAACATTTGACGTCGCTTTTGTGAGTTCCTAAATCCAATCCTCTTTGATGATGTACATGAATGTGCATCTGATGGATGTTTTCCAGCACCTTTTTGTTGCCTCAATTAAGGGATAATGGACAAGAATTGTTCCTATTTGTAAAACATCTCCTGCTATTTCCTGCTTCCCAATTGGTTGGACAATATGTCTTAATTAAACACAAAGCCTTGCAATTTCTTTCAGGGGAGAGAGACCGGAACTGGGAGGAGAGGAAGAAAAGGAGGAGGAAGGGAGAGGTGGGAGCCATTTGTACTTCCAGTGACTTGCTTGCAGAGGCATTTTTGATTTGTTGCACTAACATTTGCACCTTGCAGTTTTCTCTGAGTCTGCTACTGGGAGAATGGGTAAGGACACCAGAGCGATCTCCACTCAAATCCATAACTTTACAGAATACCAAAATCAATACCTCAGGGAATAAGAAATGAGATGTAGAGCCTTTCATTTTTAGTTATCAGACAAAATCTGGTTCATCTCCCAAGGTGCAAAGAGAAATAGCCATCACCTGCTAGGTCCTATGTAACATAAGATTATAGATAAATAAAATAAAATAAAATAAAATAAAATAAAATAAAATAAAATAAAATAAAATAAAATAAAATAAAATAAAATAAAATAAAATAAAATAAAATAAAATAAAATAAAATAAAATAAAATAAAATAGAATCAGAAGACATTGCATTGTATCTGCATCAGCAGAGATCACAGGAAAGATGAGGTCATGAATTTTTGGCAAGCTCATCAGTGTGGGTTGATATCTACCAGTGTGGAGGGTGAAGGTCCCTTTGCACTGCCTCTGCTGCTGTGTGACTGGAGAGTAGGCATGTCATGCCATCTTTCACCAACACACCGTGCATTTGCTTATATGATTGTAAATCACATCCCTCCAGATGTGAGCACAAGCATATAACATGCAATTTCATGTTTTAGTCCAATTAAAGGTATTACAGAGTGTCATTTATCCTGCCTATGAAAAAGCAGCTTCAGCCTGATCTTTGGCCTCTCAGATCCCTGATCCCTGATTAAAAGTCTGTTTTGTCTTTGGATAAAGCCCAGAATGGGTGATGGTGTCAGCCCTAGGTCTGTTAGATCGGCTGCTCCTGCCTCTGCTTCCCCCTCCACTGAGCGCAGGGTGTGACATTTGTGGGGAGGATCGGATTACGCGCTCCGATGCCATCGCTGACTAATCGAATTCCATCCGCCCTCCTACTCACTGTCTCTGCCAAACTTCCCCAGCCGCAGAGGACGAGGGGCGACCGCAGCAAACGTTTGCCCCACGCGGGGAGCCTGGCCTCTGGTTTAAGTGGAGCCATATGTTTAATGCATAACACACAACGCTGGCAAAGGAGGGAGGCGATAGGAGTCTTTGGAGCCTGTGTTACACATGCAAATATCGCCTGTGAAAGGCAAGTCTGTCTCCTTTGACACTGCTTGTAATCCTGATGTCATCCTCTTCACTCCCTCTCGCACACACAGTGTTTATTTTGTCACGGTGCATCTGAACACAAGACTAAAACCCTGTGGGGCAGCAGAATTTTGCACATTTTCCAAAGCCAAGTCTTCATCCCCACAGAATATGTACGTTTAAATATAGAAAGGGAGAGTCATGACAGAGGGATGAGGGAATTGTATCTGGTGTTTGTCATCATAACATAACTCTGCAGTGGCATCTGTGAGCCTGGAGTAGCTCCAGCTGAAATAACTGGACAACCCTTTCCGCTGCTGGGATATCCTGAGCAAACCCATGCCCTGAGGTCTGCTTTTTCTTTATATTTGCTCCAAGAAATCTGGAAGCAAAGATTGTATCTGTGAATCATAAATACTCCGTTTGCTCTAGAGTATCTAACCCATCTGTAGCTGAAAATGAGGAGATATTGGTAGATGCTACACTCCGTAACTTTGTGTGGACAAAAGAAGGGGCTTTAACCTATCTGAATCCTGGCATCATCTCCTGGTTCACAAAATCAAGAGCAGCAGCATAAGCATCTCCCATTGCTCTGCCTCAAAGTCCCAATCTGAAAGCACCTTGCCAGATAAGGAAGAAGAGCTGAATCTCCACGGTCCCCTCAAACCTGAGCTTCTCTGAAGCTGGCAGTGAAAGAACAAGCTACTTTTTTCTCTAGGTTGTATCATGTAAAATGTGCTTAGGTACTCTAGAGATGGAGGCTCCTGTAACAAAGAGATAAGCTGGAGGTAGTGGCAGCTCTGGTGATAGGGGCAGGGATGTTTGAGTGCTGGACACAATGCTGAGGCTCTCAGGATGACATCAAATGCGCTGATAAGAATATTCCCCTTGCAGGGAGAGCAGAGACCCGGTGGCCAGACTTTTATCTTTCCCCCCACATGGGTTCCCTCTTCTCCTTTGTGATAAAAAGCCTTGTGCATAGACCAAGGGAAATAAAAAGCGCCAAACATCCCTGGGGCTCTCCTTCCTAAGGAAGAGACTGTGCCAGCTTGGCACCCTTTTCTCTTATCCCCTCCTCTCCTTGTCCACACCTCGTCTTTTCCTGGCTCCTCCAGTCCCATCCGTGTCCCTCCTGCCTGTGCCTTGCCTGAAGAACTGGCAAAGCCATGGACATCCCAGTGGGAGAATTGCTGCTCTGTGCACAGGAGATACCATGAGGCTTACTCTTTTTTCCACTACATCTTAAAAAAAATAATTCTGCTAGCCACTCAATAATTAATGCTTATGAGCACTGATTCAGCATGTCAGGAAGAGAATTTTGCACTCCTATTGTAGTCTTTTGTAATTGAATCTTATGCTGTTATATTAGTGTGGCCCCAGGTGAGTATGCAATAGCTGAGGGGGAAAAAAGTAAGATAAAGGAATTACAATAGAGCCAAGCTAATGTGAGAACAAGGCAAAGTCTTCTGTGCCTCAAGGTGTTAAGTTAATCTCTGATAAGTTATTAACTTATTAATGGGCTGAGAAGGGATGAACTACTTTTCATCCAAAGTCCCAAGTGCTCCTTGTTTTCTTTCACATGCTTCTCCTTGTCAACTAATTCTCCTTAGGCGCTGCTCCCCCATTGCCCTGCCTCCCTTCCTCCACGTATCCTGTCTCAGCCAAACTGAAATCTACTCAGAGAGCTGCTCTGTGCAGTGATCACATCATGCTCAATGCTGGGGATGTGGGGACTTCAGGAGAGATTCAGGGATAGAAATATCAAAGGACGAAAGATAAAGAGGCCGTTACAGAAGTTTCTAATTAATCTCTCCTCGTGTTGTTGACTAATCAATGATGTGGACAAACAAAAAGAGGGGACAGGGGCCTTCATATAAAAAAAAGGAATTATGCACCTCCATCCCAGCTCTCAGTTCAGCACTGGGTTCACAAATGAGTGTTTCTCCACTGAGGATCCAGTATATGATGCATCATCTGAAGTCATTGCCATTGATTCCAGTTTCTCCAAAACCAGAGCAGAAATTTCAAACTGGTGAAATGGGGTGAAATTCTGAAAAGCTTTTGTTAGGGAAAGAGAGACAGGTCCAGTCTCATTCTTGAGGGATATGATTCCTCCTCATAGCTGGATTACCTTTGCCACCAAACTGTCTCAGTAATCCTTCCTTTTGAAGCCACTGCTGTGGTCGAGGGAGGCTTTTCCCTCCCTGTCCCCATTGCAAGTCTCAGAGCACAGATTGGAAACCACAGCTTGTACCCTCCTCTAGGTCTTTTTTGCCAAGGAGCGGCATCTCCCAATGGCACAGTGAGAATGTACTAAGCTGGTGATCACAAGGTCCAAATCTCCCCTTTAAGTGTGGTTCAGCAAGGGATGGGTCCAGAGTTTCTGCCCAGAGCTGTTCCTTTCATGTGACCAAAAATGAAAAGGGAAATGGTTTAAGTGTGCTGGGTTGAGTGGCCATTCCCTTGGCCCAGAGAAGCAGAGTTAGAGAGGGTCAGCACATGAACACAACAGATTTCTGACTTCTGTACCAGACCTGAGACCTCCTGCAACACCCCACCAGTGCTCAATACTGTTTCTGCGGTGTAAAAAACAAACTGTGCTTTCAAGCTTCCCTTCCAAGCTTCCAGTGCTGAGATTGCAGGAAGCAGAAAAAGGATACTTTTCATTATAATCTGCAGAAGATGATGAACCTGATAATTCTTGCATGTGAAAAATCAATGACCTTTTAGCTGGAGAAAGGCACAGGCCATCACGTGCCTTAGCACAAAGCAGGGGGGGATAAAAAATAGCCAGCAGCCAACTTTGGAAAACACACAAGGGGTCTTCTTCGAATTAGCTAAGGCTTCAGCCCAAGTCTTTCTGTTTGCTCAGAGACAGATTGGCATCTCTGTCTGTGCTGCTGCTGGTGCTCCTGCACAGGGTAGAGAGCTCATCAGAGCATGAAAGAGATTGTGATAAAGATACACTGACTGCCAGCCTCCTTTCATTGGAAGCAGGCTCAACTTCATATCCGAGTGACATCTCAAACACCAGCACCAGAGAGGGGGAGGGAGGGAGCTGATCTTTCTTTGTCCTTTCTGGGTTTGATATTATGATTATTATTTGCGATTATTCATTGCTAGGGCAGCTTCTCAGGTATATAAATAGAGGCAAAAGAAGTCCCCTTTCCCCTCCCAGCTTCAGTGCATGCCACCCTTTCATGTTGCACCCAAGCTGATTGAATTGTTTGATAGATAAAAGCCTTAGTTGAAGATTCCCCTGCATCCTCACTTTGTGAGCTATTCCCATGCCAGTTCTGCTTTCCAGCAATATCAGCTGTGCATATAAATTTTCAGAGTCATCTGGATGAATTCTCTTTTGCCAGCCAGCTGTTTGAAAGCATTCCCTGGCACCACATGCCATTTGCTCTGCGGAGGTTGGCTGGCACTGGGATGTTGCTGTTCTGTCAGGATGTGATGCACTTCTCACCATGATGGGGAAGGGGAAAAAACTCTTTCCATCTCCAGGGCTTGCCCACAGTGAGTGGGTAAGTCCATATGAAGGCTTTTCTAAGCTTTGCCAGCTGAGAGCAGCTTTAAAATGGTCTTCTGTCAGCTGAAATTCATAATTCATGCCAGGTCCATGGGAGGATACCAGAAGAACCATCATCAAAATATTTTCTTGTGTCATAGAATCAGTTATACTCAGGAAAGTAAGATACCTTGCAGGCATCCAGCCACCAAAACACAATGACCTATAGGCAACCAGCTTAAATCTGCACTGTCCCAAGTGCCTCATGAAACCATTGGTGTGTTGTTCTCCCTCTGTAAATAGGGGGAAATAATAGCATTGTACCACTCCACAAGGCCACGGTCATGATGAATGCCCCAGTGACTGAGATTCTCACATCTTCCAGCATTAAAGGCCACCCAACACTTAAGAGAAACAGTTTTGCTTCAACAAGGCTGTATAAACACAGCCAGGGATGGAAAAAAGGATTTTCATATCTGAAAGAGTAACTTTAGGGAAGGACAAGCAAGGCATTGCACATCCTTACCAACCCAAATAATCCAAGTTGTCATTCCCATTCATGTTTATGAAGTTTCAAGATCTGTAAGATTTTTCACTAGGACCTAACACTTAGCCAAATATTGAAGAATCAAAAAGAAATTGTGAAAAACCTCATGATTATGACCATAGTGTAAATACAGGGAAGCAATCCCAGACCACAGCCAGTATTTCATTGTCAAAAGATAATCAGCCAGACTCTCAAGTGGTGAATTCGAGTGACAAATGGGAAGCAGACCTCCTCACAGACATGGGAATGCAGGCATTCTGTGTGTTTTTCTGCATGAAACCATAAATCATCCACAGCATTAAAATGGCTGGAGAACAGATAAAGGGTCTCTGTGTAGCTGAGCAGGAATCTGAGGCCTCCTTTAAATGCAGGAGTTGGCATTAAGCAGTTCAGGCTCAGCTGATACACATGAGCAGACTGACTCCTTGTGTGAAGAGTTTCTGAGGAATACCAACCACAGCACTGGTTTACCATCCTCCTCAGACCTAAGGTGCTCACAGGCCCCCAGCCAAAGAAAGCAATGGGACCCAAAGGACACCAAAAATGAATTCAGCACAAACTTACATGTGCAAGCAAACCTCATCACACACCTTTCAGTTTGAAGCTTGATCATGTTTGGCTGGTTCCTCTGACCAGACCAGCTCCCAAAGGTGCTAAGTTGGTACAATGAATGGAGCCCAGCACATAGGAGCAGTTCAAACACAGGTTTGATTTCCCTTGGTTATCAATTGCTATTGCTAGGCAGGGAAAATGTCACTTATCTCCTCCATGCCCTACCTGCCTTTGGTCATGTACAAAACAGAGAGGATGACTAATGTACCTCCCCCAAGGGAGAAGTGAAAGTCACTGCACTTGCACTGTTCTCCATGTCCCTTAACCTGCACTTACAGCACCTTTTGTATCCCCAGAATTATTGCCCTCTGATGCAGCATTATCCCATGTTGACTTGTTGTCGTATTCATGGCAGCACTACATTCCCTGGGGGAAAAGGGCTCCTGGCAGTACTGCTTTGAGAAACCCTTTATTATATTGATGCCAACACAGATTGCCTCTTTGATAAATGAGCATGTACCTGTGAATAAATACAAGAGTACATTTTATATGTATTGTATATCTGCAGTGACAAGGGTAGAGGTTTGTGCAGGTATGTGCTTTAAATATGGATGGAGGACACAAGGCAGGAGGAACTGGCAACCATGGGCTGCTGCCTGTATATTCCAATGCCAAATGGAGGATCCCTGACTGTCATCTAGACAAGATGTTTCCATTGCATCCCTCACTTAAAGCAGTTGGAGGATACCCACTCTGCATACTGACTGGGTAGGATACTCTCTGGATGCAACAGGACCTCCTTGTAAAGTGGCAAACCCAGCAACGCTGGCCAGACTTCTGGTCTCTCCTGAGGCAAGGAAGTGAAGGGTGTTGGAGTAACACATGTATTCCCAGACTGACACAACAAAGCAATCACACATGCAAATTACTGTTCTTCTGGGAGGTCTTCCTGGTGGTGCTGAGTGATTGTAGGATTGTACTGCAATGCTTTGGTGCACAGTGACAACTGGGAAGAAACGGATCCAAAATGGTCCAAGGAGCAGCGCCAGACTTCAAAGGCTATTTTGGTTTCCCAAGCTTCCTGATGAATGGCACCACTTCTCCCACAACATCGGGCGTAGGAGCCCACCCCTATCACCACCCCAGGCAGAAGTGTCTGTGTGCTGCCCTGGGTGGAGAGTGACCACCACACAGAAATGATCCCCAGCAAGAAGCCACTGCAGGGTTAGAGAACATAATTTTACTCAAAGGCTAAAGCTTTCCCCAGAATGCCCAACTGAGAGATGCTTGGGAGCTGACCCAAACCAGATTTCATCCTCCCAGCCAGGTCTGCAAGAAGAGAATTGAAAGGCAAAACAGAAAACACCTTAGCCATTCTCATACCTCCCCAAAACCAGCCCACAGTCCCTGAGGAGGGAATAGCAGCCTGCCCCTTACCAGTCACCTCCTTGCCTGACACCTTGCCTCTTCCCAGGGAGCAAAGCAAACACATTTGCCAGGTCCTGCTGACCCTGCCTGAACAGCTCCTTGTTATATTCTCTGAAAGTTAAGAAGTTGTCTTTGAATACCACAACGTCAAGGTGATGGTTACCAAGGGAACTGAAAGGAACTGGCCAGGAGAAGGTCAGACTTTTCTGGGTATTTTTTTGTGCTTTATCTTGGCTGAATGCTTTTCCAGAGAAATCAGATGGGTGTCTTTCTATCCTGGAGAAATAAAGCCATCATATACTTGAAAAGGGACTGATAAAAGCCAAAAGGAGTAGCTAAGATTTCCCACAACTGCATACCATATTCTGGGGCAGTTACTCTCAAAATCACCTATGATGGGAAAACCCTGTAGCACCACCAGCAACTGTGATTTCAATTGAGGGACATAACTAGGAGAGCCCTGCTGTGAGGAGTTTAAAACTGGATTTGTTTGGAGGCCACAGTAGTGATAGAGAGTAAAAATATCTCCAGAGCATAAAATAGAAAACTGAACCAGCAACTTGCCTGAAGTAAATCAGCACAGCTCTTGGAGCATTTGCATTTCTGTGGAGCTATGGCACTTTCACCAGGAGGAAATTCATCTCTTCAAGAAAGACAGTGAAGCGGAGGTCTAAATGTAGGATCCCACACACCAGATCATCATCCAACCACACAGTGACAGAGATGTGGAATGATTTCTGCTAAAATAAGAATTCCCAGCTGTGAAATTAAAATTAGTTAGCTAAACAAAAACAGAGCCTGATGCTGGCCTTCATAAGCCACTTGCTCAGTATGATTCCTCTGGCCACAAAGGACTAGGCTTCTGCTCTTTTGAGAGGTTGGTTATCCAATGAGCAGGTTCATTTTTCATGCTGCACATGGTAACTGTTGTGTTACAGCTGCCAGTCATACCCTTGATTTGCAGTGCTTCTGATACCCACAATGGCTGCCTGCATTAAATGAGATACAGGAACCAAGGAATGGCCATTTTAAGCTCTTGGTGTGTGTTGAATACCAGCTGCTGCCAGTTTTTCTCCTCTAAGAGCCCTGCCAAGCATCCTTACCTTCTGCACTTCAGTTTGGATCTCTATCAAAGTGCTTCACCAAGAAAAACATTCTTGTTAATGAAAACCTATAACTTTGCTGGCCCCAGTTGTGAGTACTGCTAATGGTGGGGGGGGGGTCTCAGGAGACCCCATTTTTATACAGCAGAGCCACTTGACATTAGTCAATATTAGTTGCCCTTCCAATCCCTGATAGGGTCAGATAAACACGCTCTCTCTACTGTAAACAAAGAGCTGGCTCTACTAAACAATGAAATGTCAAGGCAGGTCAGCCAAGGTGTAATCAGCTCTCATGGCATAGCTGTGAGCTGCAAGGCTTTGTACAGGTGGCCAAGCAGATTTCAAAAAGGAAATCAAAACTCTTACCTCCAGCCTGGCCTTCACAAAATAAAGCTGAGCAAATCAGGCTGATCAGTAAATGACACATGGTTTTGAAAGGTTTTGATTTTGCAGACAAATATGTGTTCCCAGCACCAAGGTGCTTGGCATTTGTGTTGAAACAGATGTTTTAGTGCTGAATTTCTGGGACTGAGGGCCTTTCTCTATGCTTTCTCAAAGAAATTGTCAGTGCAAGTAGCCTTCACGATCCATTCATGTGCAGCCTTCCTGCTCTGTGTGTGTGGCAGGGGGGATTGAGCAGTGGGAGCTGCCAGTGCAGGTGGTCCTGAGTATAGCCCTCACCAGCATGCAGTCATCAGGCCTGGGATGGGCACACTTCCAGATGATTTATTGATATTTACTATTTAAATGCCAGCAGATCATTTAGTCCTGGTGAGTAGATGTTCAATAACAGCAGAGAGGAACCATCTCCTGCCATCCCACCCTGCCTCCTCCATCATTTAATGTCAACCATGGAGCCCTCTCCTTGCTCCCTGAGCTCACTGTGGGAGCTGTGTCACACAGAGCTCAACTCCCCCAGTCCTTGCTGCCCTTCCTACCCATCCACCATGCTTTGCTGATGTCAGAGGCCTCACAGGATTCACAGCATCAGGACCCAGCAAGGAGATTCATTCCAGGTATCTCCTAAATGGGACAGACAAAGCTCTGTTTTCTTCCCAATCACCCTGCGGGGATAACAGCCTCTGCACTGCTGGTGTCCATATCTGTTTCTCAGTGTCAGCTTTTGCACAGCTCTTTAGCCTAGACTTTAAACTGCCCTTTCCTAGCAAGCAAGGACCCTGCCCAGCATATAACAAAGTGCATCAGTGACCTTGCAATAATAATTCACTGTCCTGACACAAGCAGCTGGAGCACAGGGGACCTTGTCTGCTTAAAAACCACCACCACGCTTCTGTGACTCTGCATCCAGCAGTACCTGAGACGACTGAAACAGGAAGAGTTTTTGTAAACCAATTTGCTCTCCACTCTTTTTACCTCTTTGTTTGCATTTTCCATTTCTCTCAGCGTGGGGGATGAGACTCAGTACTAGGCTCATGTTTATCAGTGCTTGGCTCTTCGATTGTCACTTTACAGCCCTGTTTGCAGGCCCTGCAGGTGGCACTTGCTTTCCCCTAAAGAAATAGCACCCCCACAATTTTTATTCCAACTCTGTCCAAAAAATAAGTAGTACAAGAATGTTTCTGATGGTGTCAGGCTTTATAATAGTTCGTTCATTTCAACCCTAAATTTGGGACTGAATTTGAGCTGGCAGTAGCTCTTTAATATACAGGACCTGTCTTATTGCATCTCTGTTAATGCATATTTGGGAACTTTCCCTGAAAGCTCTTGTATAAAGGAGTATTATGACATCAGGAAGTCTAAAAGTACCTGAGCTGCAGATGTGATAAATTCAGCAGGATGATACGTGCCTGGAATTAGTAGTTACCTTTTTCCATTGGCAAATGGCCGCCTGGACTCCATCCCCTGGGAAAGCTGTAGAGAACAGCCAGTTTGATGAGCCTAACCAGCCATTGGATGTCACTTTGGCTCCACACTAATTCAAGGGAAACAGCATTTATCTGGCAGCCAGGCAGCCAGTTCTTCGGCAGCTGAGAGTTTAATTATCAAAGGTTCAGGCAAATCTTGCTCTTGCTATCTCCAACCAGCTGCTGCAGAAAAAGAGACCTTCTGGCCCCATCCAGAAGTTTGTAAATCTCTTGCAAGCTCCCTTTTGCTGCTAAAATGAGTCCCAGCCCATTTGCCCTTTCCTGTGAAAACTCTGGGCTTGATGCCACTAGAAAAAGGAGAGAGTGAAAACAATACAGTGGGGAAGGACTCTGGGTGGACGGGGCTGAGCAAGCAGCAGTCAGGAATAGGAGCACTGGGCAGGCTCCAGCTGGTGCTTTGATCCAGCCGTGGAGGCTTGCATTGATAGATGGATGTGGGCACAGCTTCCTCTAACTGCAGGATGTTGTTCTTTCACAGCTTCATTCTGCAGGGGCGGAGCAGAGCTGCTGTCTGGCCTCTGTTCTGGCCTCTGGTGGACCTCAGGCTGAGGAGTCTCAAAGCAAAACACAAGGGCTATACTTGCCCCATCCCACTCTTGAGCAACCCAGTGGGAAGGGGGGGACTGGAGGGGGCAGAGCAAGCAAGCTGAAGGAAACAAGAAGAGAACAGTCTCTGCAAAGGCAGCTGTTTGCTCAGTATTTCTGCAGGAGTAAAGGCCAGAAGATGCACTAGGAAAATTAGTGAGGGACAAGGTGACACCAAATGAAGCCACCTTTCCCTCCATGAAAACAAGAAGCCAGTGAGTGAGGGACGTGGAGGAGGTGTTGGGCTCATAGGGATTGCTCCACTCTTCACTCACTCTGCCACAGTGTCTCAGACACTTGACATGATTCCCCCACATCTGGGTCCAGGGATCCCTGTATTCCTCTCTCAGCCTTGTTATCAACTACATTCAGTCCAAAACCAAAGGCTGTTGGTACTCTCCCAGGTTCTTCTCAATATCCAGCTGTGAGACACTCAGAACCTGAATGAAGTGCCATTTCCTATAGATCCTTTGCACTTCTGTGTCAGGGATATCCCTGCCCTTCCAGCCCTGCAGTGGCTGGTTAATAATGGGGCCACTTAAGTGCCTATCAGGGAAGTTGGTAACTAATGTGGAAGCGATGCACCTGCTTTTCGTTATTCTCAGGCTCTCTGCAGACACAATCAGACACAATTGCCCATTCTCAAGGCACATTTATCTTTTCAATATGAAAGCAAGAGACTCAATTATCTTGTTCAAAAGCTAAGATTCTGGCGAGCAAATTAGTTATCCTCCCCATTCTTCAAAATGCCATCAGGAACCATCATAAGCAAATACTATCAATCACTATCTGTTTTGCCCAGTCCCCTGAGCTATCTGTAGGGATCCACACAGGGAAATACACGGCCTCCACTCCTCTCCCAAGGAAAGTCTCTCCAAAGCTTGGGCATGACTTTTGTAGTTGAGACTCCAATAGAATAGCTAGACACAATAGAACAAGAGAGCTTAGGGCATGTGTGAACCTGAAAGAGACAGAAGGAGCAGAAACCCATAAATACCAATTTTACTCTTTGGAAATACAGTGCCCTCCCTGCCTTTTTACCACCAACTCAAATAAATCTGGAAGCCACCAAGCCAACTGCTTCAGATGGAAGAGAAACATGCCCTGGTAGCAAGCCCCTGCTAGAAATTTAATCCTGGGCTCCTCCTTGTAGTCCAGGAGCATTGTCACTAAGGGCAAGTTGCTTTGGATGTCTCATTTTTCCATCCTACATGAACAAAAAGTGTTTATTTAAGACCACCTCTCCAGGGTTCCCTCAGCAACCTGGTCTCTAGACCTGTCAGTTTACTTACAGTACTGCTAACTGCAAACTGATTAGTCCAGTCCCCCTTCCCTTCTCTCCCATGGTTATCACTTTTATTAACAGCAAGGGAGTGATAATGGGGAAAGATGATCAAAGCTGCTGGTATTAATGCAGAGGATTAGCAGTATTTATATTCCTGATCAGTGCAGTCTCAGTGTGAAGAGGGAACAGCCACAAATCAGCCTTTTCCAACTGAGAGTTGCTGCATTGCCACTGCCGAAATAGCTGCTGGCTAATGAGTCCTTTGCAGCTGGCTCGGGGAAGAGCTCTCTCACTTGGCTACTGCCATTGTGATATATAATGTGCCCAGGCTGGCATCCATGGCAGCGTGAGGGTCTCTGACCTCAGGTTTCAAAGTGCTCTTGAGGTCTTGGAGAAAAGGTCCTCCACTGTTGAGATCAAGCCAACTAAAGCTGAGCAAACAACTGAACTGCTGTGGCCAGTTCATGCTGGGATTGCATCATTATCACAGGAAGGGAAAACACAACTTCCAGCCCAGTCTGGGAGTTGTGGGAAGTTCAGTGAGCACCACGCTGGGGGAAGGAGGGGAGGTGAAAAAAATCTGTGCCAGGTTTTACAGATAGGACAGGAGACTGAAATCCTCTGCACCCATCCGAGGAGATATGTGGTGTTGCATATTGATTCCAGTGAGATTCCAGCAACCACTCAGTGGCATGCAGGGATGCAGGGACAGGCAGGTTGCTAGCCACCATCAGCAAACCAAGGCAAAGAGGCTTCACCTGCCAGGGGCTTGAGACCAATGCAATGAGCAAAGAGCAAACAGAGGATGCTGAGCTCAGGGACACAAGGGATGCAGAATTTCACTTCACATGGAAGAATCAGGACCCAAGGAAAGTTTCCACTTCCCTTCTGCATCCCCTGAGGACACTTTCAGGGACTCCATGACCCTCATCCTCAGAATGCCCAGAGAAAGGCCCCATTGCAGCACCCTCTTCCAACCACAGAGCCATATATAAATGTTCAAAGATAAACTGAGGAACAAAGACAACTCTTTTCCAAACCACTCGATCTGTGTAAGGTAATAAAACTTCAATATTGAGCCAAAGACACTCATCCAAAGCCAGGGCATTCTTATAAAAAAATCTTCCCAAAAGGCAAGAGAACAGATGTCTTGTCCACCAGCTTCAGGCAGATTTTACTGTTAGCCCATCGAGAAAAGAGAAACCTGGGCTTGATGTCCAAGTTTAAACACTGCTACTCGGGCCATAAGTGCTTCCTCAGGAGAACTAACTGGAGACTGAATGGGAGCTCTTCTTAATTATTGCTAGTAAGAAACAAAGATCTTGAAAATACCATTTGTTTGCATATAATATGGGGTCATTTGTACCTTCATGACCAGCTGGTTATCTTTGACTAACTACACAACTATTTCTTTCCCCTCAGCCCCAAAGTGTTGTTCACCACTTTCCACCTCTCCTCTATGCAGTGCAATAATATAGTAGAGTGTTTATTTATATCATCATAATTGGTTGCTGTGGAGACAATCATTATGTCACAAGTGTAGTCCTGGGAGCTCTGGCTGCAGAATGAATTGTGAAGGGGCCATGGAGGTGAGCCTTGTGGTTTTAGTGCACACTCCCATCCTCCCATGCACACCATGGACCATCTGCACCCATACACAAGCCCAGCTCCACTTGCAATGTTAGTCTCACATGTGGCCATGTGCAAACACAAGGTGACTTGTTCTGGCAAAATCTTAAAGCACTTTTTATCCACATAACAGGCTGAGAGGACAGGAGACACAGTGGAGAACTATAGGAGAGGATTGGAGTAAGGGCAAGACAGAGGCCAACAGTGATGCTCCAAAGCCTTTTTTACTCCCACTCCACCATTCTTGAGCTACTCTCCACACACATGCCCAGTAAAAATGACTCTGAAGGTCTTGGAAAGCCATGTGTGACCCATGGGGAGTAATGAACATTTTACACAACCCCATTACTGTTCCTCACTCATCAAAACTGGTGTGGATTACCCCATTGTCTCAGCCTTACAGCACAGTTCAACCAAGATAGAACTTTCTGGAGAAAACATTTTTTCTCCTCAGGCTGCTTCCAAGGTCATGATGCCCAGTCCAGTGGAGCTGGACTGTCATATAGGCTGATATGGACTTCTCATATTCTCCATCTCCAGGATGTGTTTGTCAGCAAGTCATGCTCAGCTTGGGTCGTGTGTATAATCAGAAGGAGCAAGAGATGGAGGCAAGTGTTTTCTCCATGTGCTGCATCCATCCAAGATCAGCAAAACCACTCACAGATTGCCCTCCTCATCATATCCAATTGAAAGTGAATATAGAAAAGCTGATTGGCAGCAGTGGGATCTGGGTAAATGGAGCTGTTCACCTTGGGATCATGAGTTCAGAGGAAGGTCAGTTCACTGTTGACCACCATTCATTAGCCTCTGGCAGCAACTCAGCCTCAGTGAAATAAGGAACCAGTCTTGGCTTTGGTCCCAGTGGAAAGAAAGTCTGTGTCACTGCAGCTGCTGTGCTCTCTGGACTCTTAGCTGGCCCCACAAGGAAATAACAAAGCAGTTCAGGGAGCCCATCCTCATGGCTTAGCACCTTCCTGGGGGATCAGCCTGGAATAACACAACAGAGTTTCTGCGGTTTCTCAGTGTTGAGACACGACTGCTGAGCCTCAGCTCTGGTTCACAGCTGAGGAGCAGGTGCTGCCACCAAAGAATTACAGCAAGGAAAAGCTCAGACTCAGATGGAGAAGGTAGGAGAAAGGTTGAAATCTTCTGTGGAAGAAGTCAAGCAAAAGGCAAATAAAATGACAGCAGAGCAGCTCATGTGAGGACCGAAGGCAGAAGGCAAAGTTAGAGCCTCATGTGAGGACTCTGTTCTCACCCATTGCTGTTGCACAGCTTTGGTGTTTCAGGGGGAAGGAGAAGAGCCTTTCCCCATCCTCCTATCCCCCTTTGCCCTATGCCCAAATCAGATGTAGATTTTACAGCCCACTCCTGTGGGCTTCTCAATTGCACGGCCACAGGAGACCCTGGGGAGGGAGGGAAAAACCAGCCAAATGAACCATCCAGGTGGCCCTGTGGGCCTTAAATTGAGCATTCTGGTACATACTAAAATAAATGCAATAAATCAGGTCAGTATCGCGTGAAATTCACTTATTGTTTTAAATCATCATTATCACCATCATAATTAAAATCAAGCAACAGCTTAAAGAAACTAATGAATATTTTTATACATGAACTTATCACAGGATGGGGGAAAAAAAACATAAAGTGAAAATGTGCCTGCATTACTAATAAACATTATTGGAGGGACTCCCAGCTTTTCACATTACCACAGTGTGATATGACAGCCTATAATGGATTACTCAACTGCCCGAAGCCATTGTAGGAATAAATCCCTTTTAATATTCATGTGCGGTCTTTGAGAAAATAGATGTAAGCAGTTAATACTTTTCTATAGACAAAACAATGCAGTCTATCAAAACAAAATGTGTGCTTGAAAACAAAAATCACAAAGCTCCTGGACTCATTCTATTTTTTTGCTAATCAAAAAAAATAGGACCCAAAGAAAAAGACTATTCGGGGAGCAACAGTGCATAGAAAGCAAGATGGGGAGAGACAGGATATTAGCAGATGGGGAGAGACAGAGTCAGTAGAAAGAAGGAAAAGACATAAGAAAAATTAGTATTTTGTGAATCTGTGGTTGCAAAGAGAGCACCAAAGGAGCTGTGTGAGGAAGGTGTTAATTGCCAGTGGGGCTGGTAGTCGTCCTATAAAGCTCTCAGTGGGACAGGAGGTAGTATATGGGTGGCAGAGGAAGATCTGGTGCTTCCCAGGAAGGAGGCACAGTGCTCTGTGAGGTGTAAGGTTGCTGCCAGGTGATGCTAGGGCTTAGCCATGTTTATGGGATAGTAAAGGATGTAGTAAAAGAGGTGAACAGCAAAGCCTATGTAGTGCCAGCTGAGGGCTGCTCCCTCCCAACCCCTCTGCTCTACCTTTCTGCTTTTCCTTTTGCAGCTGATCTATAAAACCTACCTGGTTTTTAATCTCTGGTTTGTTTGGGTTGGTTTTTTTCTCCCTTTACACTGCAGATCAAGAGCAGCAGCAGCAGTAGCATAGAGGAGGATTTGTAACTTTTGTGTTAGGGAATTGGAGGGAATCGGAGGTTAACCCTTCCTGCCTCAGCTGTTTGTGGGTAGTCGATGCTTGGAGGGAAAACCAGATAGCAAAACTGTCTCAGGGACTGGAGGGAATGGCTGCAGCCTCTCAGAGGTGAAGAGGCAAAAATGAGAGATTCGATCTTACAGCACTGGATGCTGCTGTTATGTGAACCCAACTTTTATTTGGCTGGTATGGTCTGTGGCTAAGAATGGCTGTAGATGTGTCTGAAACTGTGAGGGAGAGAGATGCAGAAGCTCTTCAGTTCCTCTTCTGCTGTGAGACCTAGGCTTCAAAGACAAGCTTAAACTGAAGCATCAGGAATAAATAAGTCTCCCCTGGGACTCACGTGGCTTTGATATCTGAGGTTGCCTGATGAGTGGAAGAGTTGAGTCACAAATTCCTTCTGCTTGCCCATGAGAGAGAGCCTCTCATGACACCCTTTGTCCCCGGCACAACCACAGAAAAGGCAGCTCAGGATCTGCCTTGGGTTGGGGTAGGTGCAATCCAGGCTGAAGGAGACACCATGTTCTTGAACCAAATTCAGCTCAAAACATGGCCCAAGAGACTGACAGTGCTCAGGATGCTGCAGGCCTTAGTGAAAGTTGTGATTCTTGGAAGAAGGTCCAGTTAAGCACCATGTTTAAGATCCACATGGTGCTTAACTGGACCTTCTTCCAAGTGCCACTGGTTCCCAGGGACCTGCTTGAAGGAATTCAGGATAACACATGTCGAGCTAGCTGCAGCACCCTGAGATCCTCCCATGCTTCAAAATGCTTGGGGGAAGGATACGATCCTTTAAGATACCCAGTTTTATAGTAGTAATTCCAATCATTAGGACAGGAAAAAAATCCATGAATTACTGTATTAGTGCGTCAGACCAATCCACTCAACTTTCTCAGATTTATTCACATGTAATCTTCATGAACATTCCAGTTCCCTGTCTGGACAAAGCTTCAGCTGTATAGCCATTTTTGTAGCCAGCAGTGTTGGGAAGAGTCTGTAATTAGAAATATTCCAGGAATGCTTGTAGAGACAGCATTTTTCCTACATACCTCTATTAATTTATTGTAACAGTAATCTTGTCACTGTAAACACCATGAGAGTCCTTTTAAATGCCAGATAGTTTTATAGACTGTATTGGGTGATATGAAAATGGGCCAGTTTTATAGGTCATATATTTCTTTTAAATAGAATAGGTCCAGAAGACAATTGGGAACCAGAATGGGGAGAATTCCTCCCACCCACCTCCTTCCAGCAGAGCAGAGGTGTTTCTTGCTAGGAAAGGGAAGAAAAAGTTTCACCTTCTAATTGTTGTATTGAGTAGCTCATTGACTGCACTTTCTGTTCAATACCTTTTTTACCACTCAGATTGTCTAATCAAAAGCTTTTTCCTTCCTTGGTTTAGCTTTGCAGCCTCTAGCATTGATCCAAAATCAGAAACAAAAGGGAGAAACAGGCTCTGGGAAAAGAGAACACAATTAACACCCAAGCAGCTTCATTTTGGGGAGTGCCTTTAAACATCTTGCACTTCTCAGTCTATTCTCCCATTCTTTTATTTTCCCTTTTGTGTTCTGGAGGTTTCTTTAAGGAAAGCCTTTATCAGCTGCTCAGGGAGAAGATTAAAGCGCCAGTCACCGAGAAACAGGTTACTTTTTGTGTCCAAGTTCTTAATTCACTTTATTAAAATGTTCCAAATCTTCCTTCAAGAGGAGGGATCAGAAGGACATTTCCCTGCCACCCCTGGCATGCCTTCCTTCCGGATACTTGTGCTTCATTAGAGGCTAAAAAAAACCAAAGTCGAGGCAAGGAAGAGAGAACAAGACTGCAGTGACTGGTTAATACAGGATGTGGAGCCTTCTACTTCTTGGTCACTGGTACTGCTCTGGCCCCAGGCTGGAAGCAATTGAAAGCTTTTCCCATCTCAAAGACACTTGTGTGAACCGAGTCAGAGATCTCTGGCTATTTTTACCTTTGAGGTTCAAAGAAGAGAGTTTCACAGTGAACAAAGCCAAACACCCATCCAGCCTGCGCTGAAAGCAGCAAGAAAGGGTGAGGATACATGTCTGCTTTTCTGGGTACACTACCCGCTCCCCCAGACCTCAGGTCAGGTATTGCCCACCTGAAATAATGGCTTTCTGTAGTTAATAAACTTTGATAGATTTTCTTCCATGGCATCATCTCATCTTTTTTTCTGCATATCCACAATCTTTCTCTGCACTAGCAGAGCCCTTCCAGAGCAAGGCAGAAGGACACCAACACAAGCTGCTGCCTGGACACTTCTGATCTCTAGGAGCACCTAAAAAGCCACGTTTTGTGGTATTTAGTTTGAAGTCTTCCATATTAAGACCCCTGGAAATAGAAACAAAGCATGTGATTCTTCTGGGCAGCACTGGGAGATGTCTTGGGGGAAAAAACAGCCTAAACCAGGTCTAAATCACACTTTGGATCTGGCACCAATTCCTCATGTGAATATGCTTCACTCAGCTCTCCTTTCCCTTCCCTTCCCCTCAGGATTCTCACATTCGATTTTCACAATCTGTCTGCCCTGTCTCAGGATTATGGCCACAACACAGTGCAGGCAAACAGTAAGACACACCACCTCTCATAGTGGAAAACTAAAATAAGGATAGGACAGAAACTGCTCCAAGTAGCCATGATAGAGGTCTAATGAGGCATCTGCCATGACGGCTTTTCCATGTACCCTGTCTTGGTTTTAAAAGGCCGCTTGCTTTGCATAACTAGCTGCTGTTTTGTAAAGCAAGTGTATACGATGCAGACACTCCTTGTGCTTCCTCAGGGTACAATTACTTTCTTATCTGTCTTGTACTGCTGTTTCTCTGCAGCTGAAGTAAGTTCTCTAGTGTGAGACTGTAGGGTTAATCTTTTGAGTAGGGAAAGTTAAAAGGGTTGGAGAAAAGCATGGCAGCCTAAGAGAGCAAAGAGCAAGGAGGTATCTTGGCAGGCAGAAACGAGGAGTAAGGTGTTCCTGAAAGACAACCTTCGCATTTCCCATCAGTGCTGACTCATAAAATGTCAGGTTCATTAAAGGTGATATACACACAAACTAGAACTTGAGCAGTCTCATACTCGGCCAACTATCTATGCAATTGGCTTTTCCCCTGCATCTTGACACTTCCAAGTCTTCTGAGTCAAGAATATCAAAGTAATTTGATATTAAAATGTGTCATCTGGTTAATAAAAGTGTAGTTGAAGGCTACATTTTATTTATTATTCAAATTACTCAGTAGCTCTTTGAAGCCTTGGCTACAACACAGCTCTGCTCAGAACTCAAGAGGCAAGTCCCTTCTGCTCCTACCCCAGTGAGTGCCACTTCACAGGGGGACTTTCAGAGGGCACAGAGGTCTAAGTGTGGGATCCTGTAGATTCCCCTGCCTTCCTGACAGGTGCCTTCCCCTGCCCTATTTTTGACATGCCTTTGCAGAGCCTCCTCTCACAAACCACTGGCGAATACTGCAGGAGAGGGAGCCCAGAGCTCAGATCACTTGCGACAGTCTCCAGCCACTCAGTGTCACTGCTGTGCTTTAATCACAAATCATCCCTCTTCTGCTTTTACAGCAGGCACACTGCCGTTTTCCCTGCCCACCAACACTCCTGTTCCAGGTGTGACACAGTACAGCACTCTGCCTGAGGCTATCCTGGTGCCCTGTGTTTATCTAGTCTTTCCTGATGGCTTCCACAACATATTCCCTCTATTTTCAAAGCCCTTTTTAAAGCTGCTTTGAATTCCCTTTGTGTTTAAAGATCTGCTTTGCTCTTCGAGCTCCGTGCACCCTCACCAGCCAGGTTTTAAAAGCAAGGCCATCACTGGAAGTTGTCATTGATACGTGATGCAGAACAAAATCCAGCTCACTTGAATGCAGCTAGATTGGCTCAGCAGGGCTGACAATGGATGAACTGGGTCTTATCAGTGGAGGGAGCGGATAGAACACGGGAACAGCGTGCAGGGAGCAGATAGCAGCTCTGCGAGAGCAGACAGACAGGCTGCTGATAGCACAGGGCGGGGGGAACGTATCACTTTTATTCCCTGTCTGGTTTCAAGGCCGTTGTTTCAAAGCTGGCACCTTTCTGACCACAGCCACTGCATTAATGGGGAAAAGAAGCAAAAGTGACGGACAACTCAATGGAGCAGTGCTGTGATGAAAGGTCTCAGCGGGGCGCGTTTGTCCAAATGAGCCACTGCCTCCCTGTGCGATTTATTCCTTGCTCCAAATGCATTTGTTGGATTTAACGACAAGTTGGTGGCATTCCTGCAATTAATCCTATCAAAGGGAGGTGATTTTACACAGAGCTGGTCCCATATTTCCTAGGCTGTGTTTTTGTTTATGAGGAGAGGGGCTGCCAGCTGTCTCCCAAGTCCGAGCACTAGAGTTCATGGAAAGGAACTGTGGGTTGTTAACCAAGTGTCTTCTCCTGACATCTGAAAGCAGCACAGCTAAAAAATACAACCTCAGATTGTCCTAACAAGCAATCTCCAAACTGTAAATATGCAACAGTGAGAGAAAGTATTTCTTTACCAGTGAAACACTTTAATGAGTGGATGGCTCAGCAAATCTTTTATGCAGCTGCTTTCCCTGCTGCAGATACTTAGATTTATGGTAGGAAGGGAGGGGAGTTGACAACCAACCAGAGAACTGCAGTTCCTGTATACTGGGGTTTCACCTCATGTTCTCATTTGACTGGTCTGATCCTTCTCCAACTCTCCTTGGATAAACCATTAATGGTCCCATTTACTGGAGTCTTTGGGACAGGAATGGAAGTAGCTCTCAGTGCCAGAAATCATGACTTGGCTAAGCAAAAAGGAACAATCCATCCTTCTGATAAGGGTATTGATGACACATACCCAAAGACTTTAATAACCTCATTTGGAGAGAGAGAATCAATGCAGATTACGTATTTTTGCAATTCTGTGTTTTTCCATATTGTCGTCCAATGGAGAGGTTCCTAAGCTCTTGTCCTTCTGTCCAGTTAATGACATTTCTAATGAATACTAGAACCAAAATGAAAATCACAACATCTGGTGCAATAGGATACAAAAGAAACAATCTTCTTTCATGACAGTGGTGGACTAAAAGGCAAAAGAATAGCAAAAGAAGGCTGAAAAGCATTTTCAGATGATTATTCTGAAAATCAGTCCTTCCTAAAGATCACAGCCTCCAACAACAAAGCCTGTTTGCAGAACAGGATCCTCAGACATGCAATTAACAGCAGTATAAACAAACAAGTTAAAAAAAAAAAAAAAAAAAAAAGAAAAAAAAAAACAAAAAAAACCCAAAAAAAACCCCTCTACAAACCCGTACATCCTCAACTGATTCACAAACCGTCTGAGCTGGTCCATGAGCCACTCTTGCTGTCGTGATGAAATTTTCACTTTCCTTGGACCTGAGTTCCCAGCAGGAGGAGAAAGCTCACCCCTGACTTACTTGGCCTTTGGCAGCAATGCACTCATATGGGAAATCTGCTGTATCAGTGACAGTGTAGAGCAATTTTTGTTATGACACCACATCTTATTTTGAGCAATTTAATAGTCATAAACCCAGCAACAGTTATCTTCTGATTTGAAAACAAAATGTCACTAGAAACTGTTGCAGTTACCACACTTTGGTGTTGCAGACTGAGCCATTCAGCCTGTTACTTGCTGAGAAAAGGCTTATCTAAGATCATATCCAATAGCATTTTCTGATTGATACTTTTTTGCAAAGGCTCTGGAGACAGACCAGCCAGACACAGAGACTTGATGAAAGCTCCTGAAGGAGTGTGAAGGTCTTGCTGCTGAGGACACACAGATGAACACATCAGCAGAATACATAAGATGCTTTCCACTTTTCTTATTTATCCAAAAAGCTATTTTTGTTTATTAAAACCTAGTTACTAGCTGCATCTTGCCAATAACCTGGAGTGCTTGCTTGGTTAATTTAAGCAAGCAGAGCTTTGACAAAGTAATTTTACCATCCTCGGGGATCTGCCAGCTTATGCCGGTCTTCACTATTTCAGATGAAATTGAGTTAATTTTCACTGAAATTGCTTCTTAGCATACAAACACATTCCCCATCATTGCGAGCTTATGCCTCTGCAGCTCTATTATTCTTTAATTTACACAACCCGGCAGCGAGGGATTAATGCCTGAGACATACAAAAGGCTACAGTGTGGAGAGGAGAAGGCAAGGAGAGAGAGGGAGAGAGTGGAGCTCTGCAGGGAATAGGTAATGGTGTTTCAGTTTTATAGTCAAAACATTTAAAGTCCAGCATTGATACAGAGTCAACTCTTGTTGTCCTTTTGCTCTGGAAACACATCGTCCAAAATCTCAAGGCAGAAAACCTCTCAGATGCTCAGTCAAGCCAGAGGTGATGGCAGGTCCCTGCAGGATTGCCAGGCTGAGAGGGGATTCACTGGGATATTTCAAATGGCTCCACATTAGGAACTGACGGCAGGCAGCCAAAGCGATGTGGAGCAGAACTGCAGGGGAAGGCCAGGCTTTGCCTTTGCATCTTCCACAACACTCAAAGGGGAGTTCCCCCCTTCTACCCTCCCCATGCCCTGCCATGAAAATGCTGCTGCCAAGGCTCTTGGGATGGCTTCAAATACTCAGAAATTAAAATCTCAGATTCTCATAAGCATCCAGACAAAAAATATAACTAGTGCCAAAGCACCTGCAAAATGGATGGAAAAGGGGGATTCCACTATCTGGCTTTTCCAGAGAGAACTGGCAGAAGTGCCAAGTTCAGCAGTCCTTGTAAAGTCTCTAGTGAGATTTTAAAGTAGCTGCATTTTAAGCTTGTCCCAACTGATGATTGATCAGAATAGCAATTATGCTCCTTTTATATGTTATCCCTTCAATTTTGCTTCCTTACTTAAATAGCTAACCATTTCCTCCTTTAATACATACACCTCTGAGGTATATGCAGGTGATTGGATAAAACACAACAGTCCTGTATCATGTATTGGTATGCACGTAGCAATGTCATAATGGGGTGTTTAAATTCCTTCTCTTCCTTTGAAGGGATGCCTTTCTTTTCCCTTCCCCAACTACTACCAGTGCCACATCAGCACCCAGTGCATACCAGGATCCCACTCCACTGCCCACAGTCGTACATCTATGACACACCAGTTTGCCCTTCAGGGCGACCCAGGGAGCATTTTACCCTTCTGCCAATGTCACAGATATTTGGCTCTGAGTCCAGTGGAAGAAATATTGCTCTTTTTCCCAAGTCTGCAGCCAGCATTGAACAGCCCTGGCCAACACTTCCTACCACCAGCATGATGACACTTGACTCTGCTTGACACTAACACCTTAAGCTTCCTTTATCTGATAACATTCCCTCCTGAAAACTGTCATGGTTATCTGTGGATAGGACAGCAGTGGGGAATGAAGTCCTCAAAGTAACTCATGTTGAAAAAGATTAAAGGAAGTCTGGTTCCGTCCAGAAACAACCTCACCACTTTTACACAGGGTAGCACCAGCTCTGCTGCACTGCTGGGAAATCCCAGTCTCCAGAGCAAGTCCTGGTTGGATCCAGGTGTAGGTCACGGTAAAGAAAGGCTTTGCACTAAAGACAGACTCATGAGAAACTCCTGTGCAGTTAGAGCAAGATTTGAGAACAAGATAGGTGCCCTTCCCATTTGCAGAAAAGGGAAGAGAGGAAAAAGCAGAAAAACATTAATGGACAAACAGTTCATTGAGGTGAGTAGTAAATCCTGAAAACTGGCACTTTCAACCACATGAAGCTGAGGTGCAGCAATTATCAGCTGGTGGAAATTCCCTCTGTTGGATCTACATGATTGTTTCTTGAAAAACAGCCCAAAAAGTTTTATTACACCAGTGGTCTAAGGCAGGGTAGCACCAGCAACCCACCAACAGTAAAGATGACTGGGACTAGTGGCTCAGGCAGGTGCACTTTTTCCTCCCTCTGCCATCCAAGAGCAAATTCTGCCATTTTCCCAGTGAAGTTATTTCAGAAATCAACTTCTTTCAGCTCAGCTGAGTTTTAGCTTCATGCATTTTTATACACTCTCTGCAAGAATGAGAAGGATATTTACATTTTTTAATAAGCCTGACAGTTTGAAAGTAATTGGGGATTTATAATGGGTTTGTTTAGGTCTTTTTTCCACTTGAATTCCAACTGCTAGTCTTAGGCCTAACAAGCAATATTATCTCTATGGTGATGAGGGAACCTCAACAGGAGGCCCTGAAGCCAAAGAATAAAGCACTGGCGTGTTTTGTTTTGTCATGTTGGTTTTTTTTCCTTTGAACCTGCATTTTAAAGCCAAAACAGCATGACAAAATTTGAAGCAAGATCAAAATTCCTCCCACCATCCAGTGCTCATAACTCTGTCTTCTTCTGCTGATTCTCCAAGGAGCACACAAACGAGTGTCTGATCTCCATCATGATGGGGTTTTTTATTCTTGGCAATGATCTGCATTTATTTCCTCTACTATGGCTCTAAAATTATCTCAGTCTGATTTTTCTTTTGGGGGAGTTAGGTGTTAGGTGGTAAGGATGGAATTAACCTGCAGAGCTCAAGATCTGGAATCAGATTCCTAGAGCTAAATCTCAAGGTCTCAGTTTTGCATATTCCTAAAACGAAAAGAAAGCTGTTCCCGGTGGAAGAGATAAAGAAGTGAAAGTCAAGAAGTGGTCTGATCCAGTTGTGATAATGGGGTTTGCTGTGGGGACTGCTATCAAAACCTCGGACTCCTGTGGGTCTCTCTGGCTTCCTTGACATTGCTGAGTCTGCAGTGCTGATATGTCCAAGGCCCCTCTAGGCAAGGGCTGCTGACATTTCACAGGTGATAAGTTCTGAGCCTAAATTTTAAATCGGGTCCTTGCTTCTTTGTGCCTCAGTTCCACACCTACTTAAGAGAAGAAAGAATAGTCCCTGTCTTCTGCAAGAGTAAGGATATAAATGCAACAGAGAACAGCAGGGCTTAGTGTTTAAATAAGAATTGCCCAACAAAACCCACAAGAAACAGTCAGAATGAGGAAAAAAGCCAAGCAGGACTAGCACTGTCACCCCGCTCAGCAGACATCAGCACATGCCTTCATTTCAGTCAAAGTGAGCACCAAGCAATAGTGCCATGGGACATCCCTGATTTTGTTGAGGACAGAGCCTTTCGGTTCACATCTCTGTGCCTCAGACCTCCAGGGCACACCAGATAATCCCTTTCTGCACCCCATAGTGCTGTTCTTTCCTCAGAACAGCCCAAATTCTGCAAATTACCTTCATGAGCAAAGCCGAGCAGAGATGTTGCCACTGCTCTTGCTTGGTCCTCACTGAGTGCTTTGGGTTGACACCCAGGCAAGGCACAGAGCCAAGGGGCAGCTTTCCGCTTGGGTCTCTGGCATGGAACTGTGCACTCTTATTTCCTTACCCTGTAGTGCAAGGAGAGACAAAGAGGACAATGCCTATTCCTACTGTTTCCTAACTCTCACAACTCCAGGAGGGGCTTCTCCAGCATCCTTGCAGCAGAGAGAGCTGTTGTGCCCCTCCTTGCCCTGGCATCTGTGGCAATGCTGCCCACTCCCTGCTGTACCTTCCCAGCACTTACATCCTGCATCTGCAATGATGCTCAGGTGTCATCACTGTCTGGGAGGGCAGCAGGCAGCAAAGGGGCCGCAGGCAGGGAGGAGTGGGAAAAGAGTCAGGGAGAGGAGATAAAGAGAGGTGGGGTGGGAATGGGAGAAAGGCAGCAGGGATGAGAGGAGAAAGTGGGAAATGAATTGAAATGAGTTAGAAAATTCCAGGCAGATGAGCTTGAGCATTCAGCAGCTGAGATGTGGGGCCTCATTAGTACAGACCGACTGAAGATAGAGACATTAAGGAAGGAAATGTGTGACTCACGGGGGAAAATGGGAAAAACAGCACACACCATAGCAGCTGCTCAGTTTACTTCAATTAAAGAACAGCTCAAAGGGTATGTTAAGGGGAAAGGAAGGGGAAGCAAACAAAAGCACAAACAGCAGAAAAAAAGTCAACCAGATGAAGCAACTGTTACCCTCAAGCATCTAAATGAACTGAGTCAGGTATTTGAACAAGGGGCCAGCATTCCTCACCCTGTCCCTCCAAATTGGTCGAGCTGCCCAGGGAACCTGCATCCAGGTACAAGGCAGTGAGCGCTCACAAAAACACTGTCCCAGCTATCAGGTGGGGAAGAAGAAGGCAGTTTCCCTTAGCATAGCTACATGTCACCTGGGGAATGCACAGGCAGGGTCCTGGCTGCACCTGACCCACCAGCCACAGCATCTGAGCAAGGGAGGGAGGAAAGCAGCAGTGGATGTTTTAATCACAGCTAGAACTCACAGCAGAGCTGCAGTGCCTAAAGGGAAGCAAATTGCGCTTGGCTCCAGGGCAGTGGGGAACACAATGACAGCCTCTCCATCCTCTAGTGCCACTCCCCAGCCATCCCAGCTCACCTGTTCCAGGCTTTGCTGACAGCATCAGCCAGAGCCAGGCAGCCTCTCACAGTTACCTCACGAGTCACCATACCTGGCTGGGATGAAAACACTTCTCCTACCTCCTTCTGTGGTGCATGGGGATGCTAAGAGCTCACTGAGATTTTTTGTGCTGCTTTTTCAGAAAAAAAAATTACATTAATTCCAGCTGGAGACAGTAGTTATTCCAGCCACAATGGTATGAACATCCTGGCACTGGAAAAAGAGAAGAATAAGCAAGGTGACACCCATCTCTTCCTTCCTCCAATAAATGTCAACCTTAATTTCTCAGACCTTGTGAGCACTGAGAAATGTTATACTAAAAAGGTCCTGGATTGCAGTGAATCCTGTTTTCAGCTTCCAGGTGATAAATACTGAAACTGAAGAAAAAAATGGACCCAGGAGAAACAGCAAGACACAGGAGAAGGAAAGGACAGAAGAAACCCTCATGCCCCTAGACGTTTTCTCCTTGCACTTTCCACCAGGACAAAATGTGTTAAGGATTTCTAGGGGAAGAAAGTTTTCTGTTCAAAGCCCCCTGACTGCCATAGATCTCTGTTTTCTTTACTGGTGCCCTTACGTAGGAGGTTTATCACTCTGCTCCAGCTGTGACACCAGCCTGCAAGGGTTAGTTGCTTTGCTTGGTTGACTGAAACCTCAAATCTGGAGGCTACTGGGTCAATCCTAACTTGTGGCCGTCCCAGATGATCAAGACAGACAACTCACAATGTCAGAAAGCATCTACTTTCATCTTTGGTTGGGGAAAATCTTTGCTCAGATTCTATCCTTCTCTCCTTACCTTTGTGGATGCTTCCCAATTCCCGGATAAACCAAATCCATGACCCTGGGCTGACTCATTCCCCATATGAGCATGGCAGTGGATTTCATGACAAAGTCCCATAGTCTCAGGATAATTACCTGCCCAAAGTCTCAGATAGAGAGCCCAGATACAAGCAAACTTCCAAACTCCTGACATTTATCACTCTAAAAAGCAGCCAGTGGAAAAGCAGCCCTCATCAGATAAGAAATGCCAGTCAAGATTTCAATGTAGTCTGCTGCGGCTTGTAAAGGACACATCACAGTACATCTGCAGGACAAAGTGTGGTGAATGTTAAATCTCCACAGCGTGGGGACCAGCACAATGGATCACATCTCCATATGTGATAATGGAAACTCATAATTCTCTCACACAAACTTTAATGCCAAAAAGTTGCCACAGAGAACCACCGAGGACACAAGGGCTTCTTCAAAGTCTCTGAGATTGGCAGCATTAAAGGCATTTGCTTTGAGCTGGCTCTGTGTTAAGCTTCCTCTCTGTCCCTTCATCTCTCCCCAATCAAGCTGTGCCTCAGTCAGCACCCAGTTGTTAAATTCTGGATGGATTAAAGAACCTGAGAAAGTGCTTTTTCAGGAAAGTGATGTTTATCCATCACTCATCTATGTGAGTGTTAAATTTCAGATCTTCGGCTCCTCTAATGATTGTTACATGGTGGTGCATTCAGAGCTTTTGCTTTGCACAGTAGTGGGGATGTTTGATCTAAAGGCTTCTCTTTGCCCAAGATTAAATCTGAATTTGAATCATCCTTTGGGGTCTAATTGCATAGGATTTTGGTGCAGCAGGGCCACAGAGTGTACTGGCAGGAAGGACAGGAATTCCTCAAATGATGGAGCTCAGGAGATTTCAGTAACATTTTGGGCGTAGAAGAAAATTAAATTCAAAGACGGAAAAAAACTCAGATTTTCTTGTGTAGTGTTAAAAATGGAGAAAGACGAAATATTATCTCTCTAATTACATTCCTAGAATTAAGTCAGGCTTCCAACTATTGCCAGCTTAGAAGAAGAATTGACCATTTTCAGATCCTCTCTGATGGAACTGTGGGTGGACAGGGTTCAGACTGACAGTAAGTTCTTCAAAACTGCAAAGTTTTGACACTGCATTAGGCATAATTACACCTGTCAAAGATAACATACTCCTGGAGATTTTCTGTTGCAGAGCTAATGGCAGAGGGACTCTTGCAAAACCCTCCACAATCATTTCTGGATGCCTCAGGCCTTCAGGACCTATCTTGACAGAATGATGACATCTTGCTGTATAACAGGAGGCTCTGCTTCAACTACAGGTGGTGTGGGACCAAGCAATTTGAACCATCTTTGCTTTTCTTCACCTGGAAAAGTCCACCCTTTGCACTTCAGCAGTGCTTACAGAGGCACAAGAAATATGAAGTCATAAAATGGGCATTTGCCAGTCAGCTCCTCTAGTCTGTCAGCTCCACTAAAGGGCAAACACTTCAACACAGCAAGGAAACACATGATGATGCTGAGTTTCGTGGCAAGACAAATCTCTTCTTCCCCCCTTCTCAATCCTAAAAATTACTCTAAAAAAATAAAAAGGATATGTTCCTCCCCCCCCCAAAAAAACCCCTATCACTTAAAGGGCCAAGAACAGCACTGATGGTAGCCAAGAAATACATGTAGTAACTGCAATATCACTTCCTGGTTCAATTTCTTGCAAAGCCAGCAGTGCAAAGATTGATGTGAAGTTTCCCCCAGAGCAGCAGCTTTCCCCCCACAAAGGAAAGCTCAACAAGACTGAGGCTAAGCAGGAGGGAAAGGTCTGTGTTAGAGCAGGACAGAAACCACAGGACTTGCTACAGCTTTTCCTCAGCTCCTACCCCAGTCTATCCCAGTGCCTGCCCTGCCCAGGTGAATCTGGAAAACTGCCTTAGAGATTCCAGACAAAGACAGTCTATGCCGTGTACAGGTGGGTATGAGGCCAGGAACACACAAAGGTGTGTCAGCGTTGCCTCAGAGCCTGCTAACCACACTCACACCAGGCTTTTTCTTCCTTCCCAGTGGTGCTCCTTTCACTGCCACACCACCACACCCTTCCAGCTCCAAATTTGCATGCCCTGGGGAGGAGGAAGGTCAGCACTCAGTGCCAAAGGATGAAATGTTGAAATCCTCTTCCAGCTGAGATTAAATTAAGGGAGAAGGGATGGAGCATGCCAAAGGCAGGGAGGCTTAGATAAAAGCTCATTGTCTTCACTGGGAGCTGGGTTTGAATAAGAAGTTCAGGATTTGGCAGACTCTGTAAAGCATTGCAGAATGACTGCTATGTGCATGCAGCTAGTTTTCATGCATAATATATATAGGAGCATACCATATGTTTAAAGCATCAGACAATCAGGCCAATCTTGGATGATGTTATAAAGCTTTCCTTCAGTGTTGCATTTGTTCTAAACAGATGCATTTCTCCTTTTCCCCCTCCTCCCCCCAAGCCTCCCAGCCTGCCAACACTCATTTATAAGGAAACCGGGTGTCCATCTTTAAAAAATGAAATAAATCAATATACAAAGGAATCTGTCCAGGAAGAAAGCAACTGCCCATTTCTTCTATTTTTGTTTCAAACAGGAAATATGTTGATAAACAAACTAACAAATGGACAAACAAGAATCAAAACAAGGAAAAGGAAGATATGAAATTCATAGGAATTAGGTTCTGAATTCTACAAAGCCAAATGCTAATCGTGCCAGTCCCCAAATGTACAGAACAGATGAATTCAAGAACAGAAAGTGCACCAGTGATAGCAGATATGCTCTGGATGAAACATGTCCTGCATCAGTTATGAGAAGGGCTGGATACTCTTGTCTTTAAAGTGTATGGTTTGATTTTGAATTAATTCATCAGCACTATCACCGGTCTCAGGGGCTCGTCTCTGCTCATTATAGGTGCTTTGCATACGTGGTTGGAAAAGAAGCACCATCTGATTTGCCTCGTTGCTGCTCCCTGCTGTCGCCGTGTTACCCTGGTAGGGAGCTGTTGGCAGCCCCTGCCTCACATCAGGAGCTCTGCTGGGTCCTGGCTCAGCCCCAGTGGGTGCTGGGTGTCCCGGCAGCAGAGCAGATCTGACAGCTGGGAGACAGTACAGCATCTCCCAGCACACTGGGTGTTGGCAGCACAGGGAAGGGATGTGGGAAAATCCAAGGCCAACCTACCGTGTGCGAATCACCCATGGGCGAGCAAGAGCAGCTCTGTCCTCCTGCAGTGCTTCAAGAAACATTGCCTCCATCAGTCCTTGACAGAACAGCAAAATCACCTTGCAGACAAAAGCCACCAGGCTCAGCAGCAGAGCAGCGGGGAATCCCTTGCAGCTGGTTCCCTGTCCTTCACATGGAGTTCCCTCCACTCGTGCAAGCTCTTAAGCCATGTTTTATATCCTAATTAAACTGAAACAAAAGGAATTGGATAACAGTCTAAAAGATTTGCAAGCTACATCTATTTCACAAAATTACTCCTGTTCCCACTAGTGTAGCTCATCAGGTCCTGTACATGCTCTAATGTGTGGGACTAATAGATTTGTAACAGTGATAGCTCATATGAGTCTGTTCTGGTTACATACTTATCACGGGTCCTTGCAGGCTTCCCATCAAAGCTGCTGAATGAAAGCACTTTTAAGAAAGAGGAAAAAACCCACCCTCTTTTCCCATAAATCTCTCAGCACATAAGCCCTCAAAACAATTCACTGAGGCAAGGTCGTATTTCCCTTGCATTAATTTAGATCCTTGGAAAGTTCAGTGAGATGAGAAGACAAGACAAAACACAAAAGGCTTCATATTCGGCTGCCATGAACCAGCGTGGCTTCCCATCAGCTGAGAATCCAACCATACATCTAAAGAGAGGCATAGGAAATATGTAACTATTTCTTTAAAGTCTTGGGGTCTGGTAGTGATATTCCATTTGTTGTATTATAATTTCAAAAGGGAGGTAGCGACTCAAAGAACAGATGATATTTCACAGGTGAGAGCAGCTTTAACAGCCCAGTAGTGAAAGATTTTTTTTGATTTCAGTAGGATGGGGTTTGCCCCATGGTGTTGGGAGTCATCAGGTTTAAGAGGACAGGAAAATATTCTGTTGATTTGTTTTGTGTCCAGGCAGTATTTCTGTGGGACAAGACCTGAGGCCAGTTACAAGGCTGGCATAGAACATGACAAACCAAGTCACAGAGGGACAGGCTGAAGTGAAGCATCTGATGATGATGCTCTGCCTCTCAGTTATCTCCCATCGCTGCTCTGAACAGCAAGGAAAGCTGCCAGCTCTGAGTCCTGTCCCTTTGGTACCACAGCTCTCTCAGTCATGTTTACACCCTTCAGATATTTTTAGGCCTTTTTTTTCCACATGCAGAATTACATGTTGTCATCTCACAGCCTTGTTTAGTGGTTTGAGCCTTTCCACACAAATCATTTTTCCCAAACATCTGATCATTAATGATCAGAAGGCAGAAGAGTGGTCTGATTGCTCCTCTTTTATCTTCCTCCCAGGTCCTGTTATCTGGTCACATCATGGTGGCCAAGATCAAGAATGTGATTTATTTCAAGGACAAATCAGAAACAAATAGGGAAGAGCTCTTTCTTTCCCATGGCACAATTTGCCTTTGTGGAAGCAGACTATTTTATTTGCAATAATATACTAGTTCAAATTGATATCAAATTTGTTATACACTGGCACTTCAAGGACCCCCATGCCTTATCTGGAACTGGTGGACAATAACTTGTCAAAACTGTTAATTGCTGATGTAATTGGAGGGGAAAGGGGGCCCTTGAAAGCAGCTTATGGTTTAGGATGAATAATTTCTAACAGAAGGAACTTGATTTTAAAAAAATTATTTTAACAGTAAATCCACTTTTCTCCCCAAGAGAATAAGGTTTTAATCTTCTTCACTTTGAGACCTTCCAAATCTTTTCTTTTTGTGAGTTGTTTCAACAATTTTGGATAGCATTCTTGCACATACACATATTTGACATGTTTACCGAAAAGCAAATATCACATTACAGCAACCGATTTGTGGGCATAATCTGGTCCAACTAGACAGACAGCTAAGAACTGAAAAGAGTTCTGTCAAATAATTATTCTCATCAAATTTCATTCTCCATCATGGTCACGTTACAGAGATTAAATCCTTGGTTCTTCTGTAAAACTATCTTAGAATATCCCACACAAGCACCATTAAAACAAGCTATGCCAGATCATGAAATAAAAATTCATTCAACCCATTATTCTATGAAGAAAAAGCTTTTACAGGCCAAATCCAATTACATGCTATGCTTGTAAATTCATTCCAGAAAACCACTGTGGCCAAAAAGGTCCACATTAGCCATTATGGGGTGTTCCTGGCAAAAAATCTCCTACTGCTGCAACCACTCCTCCCCATCCCACCCTTGCAATGACCTCCAGCAAGTGCCACATCCCAGCTGGTTGTTGGCACAAAGGTGAGGAGTTGGTTGGTTGGGAGCAGCATGACAATTACCCAAGGCTTGACAAGGTGTCCTCCCTTTGCCCACCCCGACTCTAAATGCCGGCGCTTCCCAGCACAAGGAACAACAACCAAGGCAGCAGGCTCACAACCAGGACCTGGCTATGGGTTAGCACTTCATCAGATATTACCTGTATCACTGTACTTGACAGGTCTTGCTTCTGTAGAATGTGATCCTGCCTCTTTCTGGGCTCTGGAGGGTGGTGGGTAACCATAGAAACAATGTTGTAAAACAGCATGAGAGTTGACACGTAATAAAGCGTTACCTCTCTGGAACGCCTGAGCAAAGCCCTCCAGGAGGAGCCCATGTGGATGCACTGGTATGGGCTCCAGCAGGGACATCCTGTGTGCAAAGTCAAGAGTGGGCCAGAGGACAGAGTTAGCATGGGAAGGCTGGCACCAACCATTAATACAAATTAAAGTCCTTTAAATAAAGCCCAGAAACCCATTGTCCTTGGACACTTTTTCATTCAGTTTCTGAAGGGAGCAGGCAATGCTGAGCTCTGCTCCATGTCCCCACACAGCTTTAAGGCTGCGTTCACCAAAATCTCCTACAAGCACACTTAGGACGCTGCAAGTCTTGTCAGATTTTTTTGAGGAAAAATCAGTCTCTTCTTGGCTTGTTCCAAAGCTTGCTCATGCATGGAGAACACTCTTCTAATTATACATAAGTACTTAAATGTGAGATATCCTAGAAACAGTGGTATTCAGTAACCTCCAGTAACCTGCAGGAGCAGGTTCCCAGATCACCCTCATAAAAATACCAGGTTCATTCTGTCAAACAGAAGTTGAATGCTTGTGGTGCTCAGATTTGCCACACCAAGGAGGTTTTTGTTTTAACACTGAGCTTCCTGGCTTTCTCTCAAGACATTCCCATGAATCTCAGTATTCTGTGGGGACTGTAGAAGGTACAACTATAAAAGCCATGTTTTCAGGAGGAGAGAAAAAGCAGATGCTCTCCCTTCACCTTCATTATTCACCTGCACTGGGAACAGTCACCACTTGGACCAGAAATTTCAGCCCAGCATTAATCCTTCCCTTACCATATCTACACCTTCAGCTCTGAAAAACAGTGATGCAAATGCAGCACACTCTTACAGTAACACTGCTTTCCGTCTGTGAATTCTCCTACACACAGGACATGATAATAAATCATACACAGAGCATGCTGATCGATTCTGCCCGAGCAGTCTCCAGGGCCAACAAACCAGCACTTAAATAAAGTTTCCTTACTCAGTGTGCCATGCTGCAATAAAAAAAGTTGTTGTGCATCCCAGACAGGTCATTTAGCCTCCTGTGCAAGGAGAATGACAAAAAGATACACATGTAGGCATTAGAAAATGCTCCCACATGATGTTCCTAAAGAGAGCTCTCCAACAGCTCAACATTTCCCCTGTAGTCTTCCTAATAATTAATGGAAAAATAGAGTCTTCTGGGAAAATTGTCACCGGGTAATTAATAGAAAATGAAAGTGAGAGAGCAAGAACTACAGGGATGTTACAGAAAGCCTGCAAATTGAAAGCGGCAGCCTTAGAGTTGTGATGCCTTCCCAGTCTCAGAGGGAACTTAGTATGTGCTCCATGTTCCTCAGTGGATCACTTCTGACACCCTGCCTCTTCCATTCACACTTCTGAAACAAGAGACATTGTGATGGAAATGCTCACACCTCGCCACATTCCTGCCACAAGGGCCCAGCATGAGCAGACCTACTCAAACAGATGGGGAATGGCTGTCAAGGACAGATCTCCAGAGTCCAGTGGTGATCTATTACCAGGTGACCACTAGCAAATAAAAGTCACTGTTTGTTTTCTACCTGTAGTTTCATTCTGTTTATCATTTTGATGTGGAGGGTTCATTAAAACACAGGAAAGGGGTCCTTTCTCTATCAAAGCAGTGTGATGCAATGTTCTTTTGCTTTAGAATCTCTGAAATGCTTCCCCAAAGATCAAACACTTAAGTACATTTATTTCACAGTTCCCAAAGCAGACTAGAGTTTAAAAACCCTCTAAGCTTTCAAGGTCAAAAATTGATGCTCTCTTGGGATATGGGGTTGAGAAACCATTGCTGGAAATGTCCATGTCCCAGCTCTGTCTCCACCTGCAGTTTGCCAACACAAGTGCCTGAGCTGTCACAGATGCTGGAGAATCCTGAGGGGAAAGAGGATGAAGATGGATGGTCTTATGATTAAGCCAGAGGACAGGGATTCAAGGGACCTGGCATCACTTATAGACCTCCTGTGCTGACTTTGGGCAAGTGAATTAACCTCTCTGTGCCTCTGCTTGCCATCTGTAAAATGGAGATAAGAGACTTCCCTCCAGCACAAGCATGTTCAAAGGAGACTTGTGTGGTTGACAGATGCTCTCATCCGATGCCAACAAGAGTCATGAGATTTCACTGACAGGAGAGTGATGGAGTGGAGAAGACCCACTGCCATTTGGGGTTATGTGGCTTTGTGAAAACTCAATAGGTATCTGTTCTGCTTCCCCTGCCACCTGCTTCCCACCTGTCTTTCTTTCAAGGTACAAATGCTCTCCTGACCAAGCACTGGCTCTGATACCAGCTGTGGGAACCCAAGTGCTTCACTGGATGATCCCACGAGAGGAAATGTACCAGTGAGGAATTCTGGCATTAAAAAAAGTTATGTGGGTCTCAGAAATAGCTATGGAGAGACCAGCCCTGTCTTACCCCCATGAGTGTGCAAGTGACTGAGGTGAAATATTCTGCTTCCCTGGCCTGCTGCCCTTGTGCCCATGGGGCATACAGATAATTCCCCACTTAGGGAGGGGTGTCCTGCCCATCACAGCAATGCAAGAGGTATCACAGCTGGCCCCACATGTCCTTCTCTCCCTCCACACTAGAGAAGCTCAACAATATCTCCAAGACTTTTACAGCTCTGTAAACAAGGGAACATAATTTGTGATTATGCTTTTTGATTTCTGGTTGGTTTTTATTTTTAAGACACCAGAAAAGAAAAGCATTACTGTGCTTTCACAGGTAATGCTATATTTCCCCTTCCAGTTTCACAAGAGAAGTTAAAGCATCTAATCCTGACCCTAGCAAAGCCTGCCTGACCTTTTTCTGCAAGGCTCAGGGGAAGGATTTCTTTCCCTCTCCTGTTGAGTTTGTGGGTGGTTTGTTTTGGTTTTTTTCCCTCTATTAAAATCCCATAGTATTATTAAAAGGAATTGTTCAGTTCCTTTAATTGGCTCAGAAGAAAAATTCTTCCCTCAGCCCAGGGGGTCATGGCCATCAGCAGCTATTTATTAGCAGCATTGATTGAGAAGAACAGCCTTTAAATGGAAATAAATTGAATTCCATGGCAAAGAGTATTCCATACAGGCTATTAATATAACACAAGGAGCTTAACAGTTTTATTTCATATTTATTTGTTCCCCTCCTCAGCTCATAGCTATCTTCACTACTCCCAGTTATTTCCTGTTTTTCCCACCAGCCATCGCCTCCTCATCATAGGAATTTCCTTACCTACATGGGTGAGAGCAGGCACAAGGGTGATAGTGAGGATAGAGACTCGAATGAGCTCAGGGAGGCTTCAAATCAAGTCCCTGGGAGCCAGTGGAGGAAGGAGGGTGATGGAGAGCAAGATGAGACTTCCACATGCATGAACAATAGAAATGAGAGGGGGAGAAGAGCTCTCCTATGATCTCTGGGGAATTTTTTGTCATATTTTAGCCCTCTCTACTGCTTGAAAACTGCCTTTGCCACCCCCTTCTTGACTCCAGAATACATTCATAGAGCACACCTTCATTCCAGTGTTTAATTGCTTGAGATTGTTACTTGTAGGCTGCTAATTTATTAAAACCAGATCTCTCGTATTACTCTAGAGCCCACAAGAATCATTGCCTTCTATTAAAGGCAGTGGTGTGTGCCTGCTTGTCTTTTTTTCTCTAGCCACCTCTGTAATTGCAGCCCATTGCTAAGATGTGAAACTATGCCCTAACAGCTCAGCATCCTCCACTGGGAGTGTTTGCATGGGGAACAAATGCAGGAGACAGATTCATTTGGAATAAACAGAAATAACTGCTCTGATGTTCATGGAGATTGCACCAGGGATGCACATAAGCCTCTAAGCTGTTCAGGTCACATTTCGCAGATGGGCCAAAAAGTGAAGCCAGAGACTCCTGACACAAATGGTCACAGAAAGCATCATACAGACCAGACCTCAACAAAATAGGATGATGGATCCCTACAGCATCCAATGGAGCCAGCACTGTCCTTGGCCAGCTAGGCATAGAAAGATCTTCCCTAGTCATATGGGCCATCGTTCAAATCAAACACATCCCTCAAAGCAGACACTTGCACCATATACTAGTTCCACAAGCACAGATGGGATTCTCATAAGAGGAGATAGAGAGAGATACACATAAACACACATATCTCTATATACCAGGTGGCTGACAGGCCAGAAGCTCCCTACTTCTTCTCAGCCATCACCTCTCCAACAGGTCTGTCCATCTCCAAAAGGCTGCTCAGTTGCCTTCATCTTCTCCTGACTCTGCTCTGACTTTGAAGAGCTTCCTGGCAACCCCATGCACACACCTCATCCTACAGAACTGTTCCGTAACGTCTAACATGGAGAACTAGCATCCCTTAAAGCAGTGCCTGAGCCTGGTTTTCAAACTCCTAAAGAAAAGAAATCAACAGACAATTTGGTGATGGAAAATCACTCTATACTTGAGATACTGCTGAGCAGCAGTGGGGGAGTTGTCCATCCCTCTCCGATTGTTTTCTGAGATCCTGTAATCACAAGAGGCAGGTACCTCTCAATATATAAGGACAAGATCACATCTCTTTTTTGTAATGGCAGAGCTCATGTTTTAGACACACGGTGATTCCTTCAAATTTGGGTTCCCATGATTCGCGTCCTCATCTGGATTTGGCACTTAGCTCCACTGATGTACAAGTGCCAAGTTCAAATGTAAGGTTAAACCACCACCACATGTTGGGATGGAGCACTGGATCCAGACCAGCTGGGAGACTGCTTGTGGAGTTTCCAGCCAGCTGTCAGAAGGACTCAGGAATCTAAATCCTCCTGTGGTCCAAAGGCCACCAATGCTCCACAATGCACCCAGACAGCCCACAACAGTTTTCACAGTCACTGAGCATCTGGGGCAGAGCTGACAGCATGTGCAGGCAGGCGCAGGCAGAGGAGGCAGAGGCAGAAGCAGAGGCAGAGGCACAGGTACCACCAGCTCTCGATACTTTGCAGCCAGCAATTAGAACAGCAGCAATACAAGACTAAAACAATAACATTTTGTTTATCTCCCAAACAGATAGCTCATTTTAGCACTCTGCCTTTAAGTGCTAGGTAATAACAGGATACAAGGCAGGCGGCAGCTTTGAGTATCCAAAACAGTGTGGGTGCAGCTGTGGTTGTAAAGTAGAGGCTGGCTACTCCTGACCCCCAGTCCTGGAAATGGTGTGGTTGCAGGTGGTGGTATGAGCTGTAGGTTAGGCTAAATATGGGGATTTCTCTGAGATATGGAGTGGAGGCAAGCTAGGCTAGCAGCTCTTGTGTCTGTGGCTAGGCTTTGACCCAGATCCTTTGAAGATCTGATCCCTGTTCCTGAAACAGCCTGCCTTATTCTAGGACTGTTTTGCTTTTACCTAAGTATTTGATTTATTTGATGTCCAAATGTCCCAGGATCTATCTGAGACCTGCAAGCAGGACCCCACAGCAAAAGACAGACTTACAAAGATCCAAAAAAACCCATTTCATTTAGATTAAATAAGGCCATTATTGTGGTTTAATATAGGAATTGATTATTATAAGTATGCATATTGAGCTTAACAGCTTAGATTTGTATCTGTTTCATCACTGTTAATCTTTGATAAATATGTTTTTAATAATATCTGGGTATTTATTGAACATAAAACTGTCATATGAAATTGAGAATAAGATTGCTAAAGATACTTATTATACACTACTTCAACACAAATTCATTATTAAAAACCTTTCACCAAGGCTTACTTTTAACCACAACATAACTGATGTGGATACTGCATAGTTAATCTATAATAAATATATTTGCAATAAACTATTGATATTTAACCTGCAATAACTGTCTTAATAAATATGATACATGGAAATGGCTTTTGAATAAGCTGCTCCTTTTTTAGCTCTGTCAGACCTTTGGAGGATGTGGGGTGAGAAGGGGGAAAGCTATGGCTTCACAGAAGGTAGTTCACTTATCAGTCCCCACAGCCTTCCCCTGCCCTGGTCACTGGACTCATTGCTGTTTCAATCCCCACATCTCCAGCCCCAGACTCTTACTCTTACAGGAGTCTTCGGTCATTTGGTCGCAGTCCTGACTCGTATTAACATTTGGCCCCAGCCATCCCTACAGCTCTGGTGAGGTGTGCCATACAAAGGCTGTTAATTCCACACCTGGTGCCCCCAGATGATGCTCTGTCTGTCCAATAGTTTTGCAAAATGGATAAGCACCCTTGAGGAATCTGTAACACACAGAACCCATACCCATTGGGCAGCAAAAACACAGGCTTTGTGAGAATATAGATCACCAGAGAAGCTCAAATGAGGAGATTTCAGTTTTGAACTCAGCAGAGGTCACCAAATGTCTTTGACACATTGTTGGGGGTTGAGAGGTTTTTCCTTTCCTTTCCTTTCCTTTCCTTTCCTTTCCTTTCCTTTCCTTTCCTTTCCTTTCCTTTCCTTTCCTTTCCTTTCCTTTCCTTTCCTTTCCTTTCCTTTCCTTTCCTTTCCTTTCCTTTCCTTTCCTTTCCTTTCCTTTCCTTTCCTTTCCTTTCCTTCCCTTCCCTTCCCTTCCCTTCCCTTCCCTTTCCCTTTCCCTTTCCCTTTCCCTTTCCCTTTCCCTTTCCCTTTCCCTTTCCCTTTCCCTTTCCCTTTCCCTTTCCCTTTCCCTTTCCCTTTCCCTTTCCCTTTCCCTTTCCCTTTCCCTTTCCCTTTCCCTGTTAAGAGTGGCATTTTTGCCATTGTGTTGCTAAGAAGCACTAAAGGCTGGGTGCTTGAGACAGCCTGGAGGGGAAACTCACTCCATCAGAGCCTTCAGCCTTCGGAAGGTGCGGTGTAGCTGCTGCTTGGGAAAAGAACTCATGTTGCTGCTGCAGCAGCCCAGCTTGGTCCTGTTTTTCTTCTGGTGTGAGCCCTCACCCCCTGCCTGCCGAGACCTCCCACGTCTTTAGCCTCAGTTTCTGGTGCACGTTCTCCATCTCCTCCGGTCTGGGCCAAAGCCACTGTCACCTCGTGCTCCCTGAGCCTCCCCACAGCGCCCCCTGCAGCCGCGGGGGGATCATCGCACCTGCCCCGCCTGCCGGGAGCCACCAGCGCCCCTGCCGGCCGTGACCAGAACTGCACCAAAGGGGACCGTGCTGAGCTCAGCGAAGTGTTACTGCGTTCCTGGTTCTGTTTGTCATTAATGCTGGAGCTACTGTTGGTTTTTTGCCTGGTTATACATACTAGTAATGAACTGTTGTTCCAGTTCCCATAGTTCTGCCTAAGAGCCCTTTCATTTTCTAAATTATAATAATTTGGCAGAAGGGTCTCTGAATTCTCCATTCCAAGGGAGGCCCTGCAGATTGCACAAAATTTCCCTCCCAGCACTAGTCAAATGGGAGAGGAGCAGAGTAATTCCTCCCCTGTCCTCTCCTCTGGGCCTTGCCCCATTTGTTATATGGCCACTCATAAGGCCCTTTAAGACTTCCTGGAGGCCACAATCTAATTCTCATTTATCAGAGAGAGCCAAAGATCTCAACATGCAACTTTTAATTGAGCTGTATCATCTGCCACAAATACGAAATTAATGGTCCTACATCATAATCATAAATTCATACATAACCCCATGCACCAGCAAATAACTCTTTGCAGTGATACTACAATGGTAAGCTGATTTGCAAGAAGCGCACGCTTCCCAGGAATCCTAATTAACCAAATTAACACCATCACTTCAAATCATGTCCCAGCAGTAGGACATTTCCGATTGGCCTCAGGCTGGAGCAAAGCAGCCAAATGAAAACCTGACAGCATCTCTGTGAGTCCGGCAGCCTAACCCTCTACTGAGGGGAATATCTGCTGCCCATTCATGCACACAAGGAAGGGAGCAAAATCTCGTGAGCATTTGTAGGCACTGACCCAAAATAGACCATAGCACAGAGACACCGTGCAATAGAGGAGTAGCTTTCAGCTCCTCATGCATTTCCCAAATCTAACCAGCAGCATGAGGAACTTCTTCCTGCCATGCTGGCTTCCTCCAGGGGGTTGTGACACTGCCAAATCCCCTCAGAGAGCACCAAATGTTGCTTTGGGGGAGTCTGCAATGGGTCTGGGGTCACAGGGCAGGGCTGATAAAAGGAACAAACTCCAGAAACCCCAAACCTGTTTCCCTGAACCCACTTGTTCGCACTGGTTTTCCCTTGTGACTTGCCCAAAATATCTAGTGCTCAACACCATTTCCATCCCCCCTCCCACCCCCACCCCTTCTGGGTAGTCAGGTTTTTCTATTTCTGACATGGGAAAAACATGTTGCTATTTTGGGAACATGTGGGATTCAAGCCTATGACTGCCTCAGCACTCTCTGCATGGAAGAGGAGATCCACAGCCTGTGTGCCAGAGGGACTGGCTTGTGTCTCTGTACACATTCAGCCTGGGTGGCAGGAAAGCCCAGTGCCACCAGGGTCCTCACACTGGTGCATGGAATGGCCTCTGCTCCCCAGGCACAGGGCCAGAGCTCCCATCCCTGCTCTGAACTGATGCTCCAAAAGCTGGGCTGGGAACTTTGGACCTGAAGGAAAAGGGGGCTCCTACCAGAAGTGGGGTTCGAACCCACGCGGGCATGCGCCCATTGGATCTTAAGTCCAACGCCTTCACCACTCGGCCATCCTGGTGGGCTCTGAGCTCTCCCCTGGCCCACCAGCTCCTCCTGAGAGCTCACACCTCACCAAGCCTTCAGAGTCTCAACCCAGGACACTTCCCAAGCCCAGTGACACCATTCCCTCCTCACTGCTTTCTTTAATGTCCCCAGCAACTGATGGAACATCTCACTAGGAAAGAGCAGGTCTCATGGGACATGAACCATGGCACAGCCCTTGTCTGCCACACTAGATCCTTGTTCAAGGACCACAGTTATTGGTTGTGATGCCAACAGGGACCCTGGAGCAGGAGGGACATCTCTGGGAAGCCCTTCCTGACCCCACTGGGTCATCAGGGGAAGGGAGCAGCTCCGACAGCCTGGCAGCTCTCAGCCAGACAGAGCACACAGTTAAAGCCCTGGCTCTGTACCCCAGGTTCCACTCCTTACCCCCTCCTGTCTGCATACAGTACTCTGCTACTGCATTTGGCTGGGACAAACAGTGGTACAGGAAGGTCTTTATTTTTCCTTTGGGATGAGGTACAGCTTTGTTTCCATCATCTAGGAAGAAGAAAAAAGTGCAAACATCACTACTGAACCTCATGGGATTCAAACTTACAACCCCTAAGTGCTCATGTGCAGGAAGTCTTTAGCCCTTAAGCCACAGGAGTCTGATAATTTCTGTTTCTGAATTCAGCCACTCAATCTTCTCAGGCCAGCACCTTCACCCAGGGATGTTATCACACAGAGAAACCCTGCCAAGCCTTCTCACCAAAGGATTCTGTCTGCTGCAGATAATCTCAGCCAGGCTGTCCTGGTCCTGTCCTGCTTCAGGAAACTGAGAGCAATTTCCTCCTTTTCTCCACAAGGACTGCTCATTGCTGCACCCTGGGGTAGCTGAGCCACTTGGAGTGCTTCTGATTGGCTGATGGAAAGGTGATAGGCACCGAAAAGTGATATTTCCAGGCCTCAAAAGAGGTGGCACAGAGCTCCTCAGTCTGGGGAGGTCACCCTAACCTCCAGAGAGGTAGATACTAGGAAGAATGTCGGCAACATTCCAGACATCCCATGAGAGAATGTTGCACAGCCTCGGCTCAGTGAAGGACTGGATCGACCTATTCATATGCTGCCAGGAGGAAAACTCACAAGAGAGGACAGAAACTTTCCCTTTTTATCCTGTTCATTACAGTCACAGCAATTTGCCGTGCTGGCCTGTGTGTGCAGAATCACAGCACAGCATCCCTGGATGCCTCCAGCTGCAGCACCCACATTAATAACAAATGAAGTCATGCTCACAAAGAGTGTTGTGCTCACCAGCTCCCGAGGAATCTGCTCCTAATGAGCGACTTCAAAGCATTAATGAGTTTGCAAAGCTCTCCTCTTCGTTTACAGAGCTGGATCTCACATGCTTGGCATTAAGACAGGGGTCACCCATCAACAGAGGAGAATGCGTGTGCATGTCAGCGAATATAATATATTTGTCATCCTCCAAGAAGCAAAGATTAATCATGCCCTCCCCAAAAGGAAGTTTTTATGCTACATCTGCTCTTCATAGCAGGGAGAAAGGACCTGCCCGAAAGGATATCTATGACCCACACTGCTCGTACCCCCAAAGAGCCCAGCTTTGAACTTAACAACCCACCTTAACCCTTTGGGTCCAGGCTGAGAAATGCTACTTCAATTGGCAGCCCAAGGAATGAATAAAGTGATGGAATTCTGTGAAAAACGTGAAATGATTAATTCATGTTCTTATGGTAAATTGGAAAATTATGAAACTGTATAAATTTATATCAGGTAAAAGTCTATGTTTTAAGAGACCTTGCAGCAGATGGTGAAATTAACAACCCTGAAAAGCAGGCACCTCCATTCAGAAAGGAACAAAAGACTTTTCCAGGAGAGCCTGCAGCCTTCTCAAGTACCGGGAGGAGACCTATCAAGGTGGAGACCTATCGAGATAAGGTGGCATCAGCAACTCACACCTTGGTTGCCACCTTCACAGATCCTCAAGCAACATCATCCTTATCTCGATCATTCATCAACCATAAGGACCTATAGGAACTGGACATTAACATTTGAACTGAGAAAAGAACTCTTTTCTGCTTGGTCGGGGAAACTCCTGAATTTGTATAGCTAGTCGGGAAACAATGGGAAATATGGGAAATATTGCCGAGGGCAGAATAAAGTGTATAAAAACTAAGCCCCGAACCGGGCAAATTTGTGAACTGTTGGGGGAGATAGCAGGCTGCCAGGCCCTGTATCTCACAGTTCACCCTTGGCATTTTCCCGGGAAAACTCTGTCAAGTTTGTCTGCTGTTGGTGGGTTTTCGAAATTCTGTGATTTGATCTTTATTAATAAACCAAATTATTATTTTAATTGGAATATCGTATTTGCATTTATAACAATTCTGTCCCAGGGAAGGTTTAATACATGCATGGACGGAGGGAGTGGTATGGATATGTGAGAGAGCAGGGTTGACTGATGATTCCTGCTCTGTGGCATCCATCCAGCACAGGCAAGGAAGGGAGATGCTGGCCCAGAACAGCAGGGCTGCACAATGCATCTGCTGCTCTCTTCAGGAGCCACTCTCCCTCAGCCACAACCCCCTCCAAGCATCCCTGAGCTCACCATAAATCCTTGTGTTGAAACAGCCCCCAGTGCTTGGCCAACAGCCTATTTGCACCCATTTGAGGAGCCGAGCCGATCGTTTGTGCTCTGCTGGGAGGCGGCCACACAATCAAACTGTTGGAAGGGACCAGCCTGAGCACAGTCCTGGTGCTGGGCACTGACTGCCCTTCCTCCCAAAGCCCATGAGCCTTTTCAGCCTTTCCAGAGCCCTCTTCTTGGCTGGTGTTTCTGCTGATGCAGAGAGGGTTGGATGAGGTATGGGACAATGAGATATGAGCTTGTTCTTGCACCTCTGCTGCCCAACCTTCAGATAATCTCCACATACACCTCCAGGTGCACTGGAGGAGGGGCAACTCAGCTTCCCTGGCCTAGTTAAAACTTACCATGACATATATCCAAGGGGGTCACAGGCACAGCCTGTCTGTATTTAAAAATTCAGCTGCTTCTCAGGGTCTGCCCTGGCTGTGCATTATCCAAAGGTTGGTTGGCTTCACCTGCAAACCTGCACAGAGCCTTGGCTGGGTCTGGAGTCAGCCTTGCCTCGGCAGGGTTGTAATATCAGCTGAATTACATGTACTGTCTTGGACATCTCCTGTGCAATACCAAGCCAGGCTGGCTGTACCTTGCTTGTAGTATCCCCATGAAATGTCAGCTTGAAGATGACATGGCTATAGGCTTTCAGAACACATGTTCTGCTAGAGAAAGACAATAACGTCCTGAAGTCAGAAAGGTGTCATCCTTTGATTCAGAAATACATTGGCAATGTTGACTGGAAAGCTGTTTCTCCCCTCTTCTCCCTCCAAAAAAGATCTTTTGGCAGTTGGTGTCTACTCAGTAGGTCTGTGTTTAATTTAAATAGCCTCTGGAGGCAACTCTGTCCTGCATGCTAATACTGCAGCTGAAGAATGGTTGATTGGTAATGAATAAAAAAATCCAAAGCTTTAAAGTTAAGAACAAAGTAGAGTAAAAATGACACTTTGAGGGATTTCAGGCTGAAACTGCTCTATTGTATTAATGTGGATGCAAAAACATTCTCAACATTGTAGCTTTAGAAACTAGTTAGAAAAGGGGGAAAGTGGGACAGGATTCTCCTCTGTGCTCCTCTTATGCCCTTCTCCTGCTATGAAAGCAGTTCAGCACATGGGCTGTGCTCCCTTTGGAGCTCTGTGACCTGGAGGTTTGGCAGCCTTACCAGGGGCATCTTAGGTTAAGCATGAGCTGACAGCTTGGCTCCACCTTGTGCTGTAGGCTTGGGGGGAACTTCATGCTGCTTATAGCTGTGTTCATGTAGAAGTTAGTGGGGAAGCTCTTAGGACTTTGTCAGATTTAAAATACACTACTGATGTCCCTCGTGCCTGGGAACTACCACATTTTGAGAACAGCTAGAGTTCATTGACAAAAAGAAGAGTTGAACAGCATTACTACTTAACTAGGCCTCAGTAGGTTTAAGAACAAACAGGCAAGAAAACATAGAAGATCACTCTTGTTCCCTGTCTTTCCTCCCTCTTGAGAGGCAATTCAGGAAACCAAGCCAGCCTTTCTTTGTATTCAGAGAGTTTTTGCTATAGGATGGCTAGAATATTCATGTTATAGTGCTATGGGTGAAGGCTTATACTCTGCAGAATTTGACATGATGCCCTGCTGCTTGTTGGCACAAATCAGCCCCTGTGGAACTACAAACCTTATGCTGCTGTGTAGCTCCAGAGGAAAGGTTTTCCATGTAGCTTGCAAATACTGATGTTTGGCCAGAAAACCAAAGATCACTTACTGTGGGCACACAGACTTGATTAAAAACCAGTGGAGTTGTGCAATTACAGGAGGTTATTTATCCCAGAGGGAAAACTGGTCCTCTTTCTTGAGTAAATTATTTCCAAAAAATCAACAAAACCCTCATCAAACCAAAAGCAATGCCGCTACCAGAGCTAAAGTAGTAAGTCACAGACAATAACAGATTTGCGTTTTTTTCTCTGTTTCTCAAAAATGGTGTCCCAGATGTTTACAATTTTCCACAAGGTTTCACTAGGCTAAATTATTCTCTGACAAATATTCTTGGACAAAAGAATATTCTTGGACAAAAGACAGTTTCTCAAAATTTAATCTTGAGAGTTCAAAGTAGCCTGGCTTTGCATCATTGTTTCTGTTTTGATTCTGAGTGGGCTAGTAAGGAGATGTCAGGAATGAATGGTGATGGTTCAGCATTTCAAAGTCGTCAGCTACCCATATTCTATTGTTCCTGTTGTTCTGGACAGGATGCACAAGTAGTTCATCAAGACTTTGTCTTTTTTCAGTCTGAATTAGATTTTGTGAAAGATACCATCATGGGCACATCTCTTCCTACTGCTGTTCCATGTGTCTTCCAAACAGAGAAAATGAGTCACAGCTTTGCAGAAGGGAAAGCTCAAGAATACATCATGGATCACAGTGCTGTGATACTGATTCCTCAGATGCTGAGTGCCCAAACCATGAAGTCATAAAGTGACCTGATGTAAATAAGACATTCGCTTCATGTTATCTACTCTTGCCCAATGCAGTCAGTCAGCTTTTCTACAGTCACTGCAGAGAGAGAAAACTTGGTCAGTCCTGGCTTGAGGCACATGATCTCTTCCAGCCCCACTCTCCATACCTGCATTCCAGCATGTTTTGATCATCAGATGTGTGTAAACCAGGCTCTATTAAGGTCATTCCATAATCACACAATAAAAACTTACGTGTTACTTACTTTTGGCTCCCTTTTCATATGACAGAGGAGTTAGCTCTGGTAAACAACAGCTCAGTGGAGAACTCCATCCTTTCTGGTACCATAACTTAGGAAATACTGCAGCAGCTCTCCTCTGAATTAACCCAGAGGGGAAAATGAGGTGACTGAATTACACATGGACAAATACCAGTAGAAGAGGTTCACATTTGTCAAAAGAATGTCCTGCAATTATTTATATACCTTGGACAAAAGTGCTGGAATGAATGGGAAAAACCTTTTGCTCTCCACCTGCAGCATCAGCAGTGCCCACTCCTGCTTGTTAGCTCAGCAGGGAAGTGTGCAGGCGACAGATCACATCCCAGATGTCAAGGTGCATCTGCATGAATTCCTAAAATGACATGTGTTCTTTAGCCCAGAGCTTGGCTCCAGGCTAAGAGCTAAATTTGATGTTCTCTGCGGCTAAAACTTCTTCAAAAACCATTCCAGGTTAATTAAGGAAGGGAAATTTTGGCTGCAGTCTGTTCAAGAAGATTGACTTGGGAAATGGTACGAAAGTCATGGTTTTTGCAAGAGCAAAGAGAAAGAACAGACTCATTTCTAAAAGCCCTGCACCTAAGAACTTCAGAAAAGTGCAGAACTTCACTGAAATACAATAAAAGGGATTGCCTAAAAGCAGAACATTTCCTTTGGCTCCACGTACCATCTCCCAGAGGCATCACATCATTCCTGCTGCTCACAAAACAGCTTCTGCCACCTTTTAATAGTTTTATTTTTAGGCTTCTCATATTTAATTCTCCCTTTTTCCTTATGTAAGGTGCTTGGAAAGGCTGCAGTGTCAAACAATAATTACATCAGAGAAAATTTAGAATCCACAGTGTTAAATGAGCCTGCTCTTGACAAGTGAATGAATGTAGGAAGTGAGGGGATACAGTTTTGTCGAAGAGAGCACCCAGCTGACAGTGTAGCAGCATCTCTCCAGGGCTGGGGGCACCCGCCCTCAGATGTGGGCAGGCTCAGCCTGGAGCACATCAGTTCATGCCTGCATTAAAGACGGATGAGATGCAGGTGCCTGTTCAGGCAGTGCTGTCAGTGCCTCTCCCCAGGAGCAACCTTGAACTAGGCTTAAAATGCAGTTTTGCCATCCATTATCACCCCTGGGTGGGCTAAAGTGCATGTGCCTATAGCTGTAGCTTCACCTCAGCTAAGGATCAGGAATTCCTGGGGTCAGGATGCACCCCCATGACCACTTATATTACTAACACCACCATTAGCCCACTTATATTAGAACTGAAAGAATGAAAAGATCTCTCTGCTTCACCCAATCTGTGTTTCTAAGGATATGGGTACCTACCTCAGGCAACATTCCAATACCTTTATAACTTATTCTCCACCATCTGTGCTGAAGTAACTGGACATATATCTGCTGTGCCAAATTAAACTGTTTTAAAGTTAGAACTCAAAGTGACACAACACTGAATATTGGACTATGCCCAAGTATTGCCACTGCCAGGGTGTTAAAGGAACTCACTGGTGATAATCTCCAAGCACCTGTGTTGTGTTTTCCAGCAAATAATCAGATTAGGGTGAATTTGATCTTCCACCCATGAAAGCCACGTGGAAATCACCAACGACTGACTTCTGTGGGTGACCAAAAACTTACGAAGACCAGGAAAACTATGGAAGACCAGGAAAACATTTTTGTCTCTAAAAGAGAGCATCAGCTGCCTTACAGTAGATTCCAAGTAGAAATATTAAAATGCTGACAGGTATCAGCTATCTGTCATGCAATGTCTAAAATCAGGTTGTAGAGAAGAGTAGGTGTATAGAGTGAGCTCACACATAGTACACACAAGAAGTTTTCTAGGGATAACAAGTTTATGGACTATATATATTTTTCTCCATATGGGTTCCCAGCTGGACTTCTTTGCCGCCTTGGAAGAGACCAACTTGCTAAAAACACCAATAATGTCAAAATCCAGGATTGTCCTAATTGGATGTGACCTTTGAAGGGAACTGCTGAAGGCTGAGAACTCACCTGTTTCCGTGAGCTTACCCCTGCCTGCTAGAGGACACCATGACCAGGGGCACTTCTCTTTCCATTTGTTGCCTTGTAACTTTACTTGCCTTGTAACATGTTCATGCTACCAAGGTAAAGGGAAAAGAAGCTTATGAAAGAAAAGGATGGGAGGTGAAGGAGGGCAAACCTGTGAAGTTCCACAGCTTCAGATCCACAGTCAGTCTTCCATCTGGCATTTGACACCCTTCATTTTGCTTTTCCCGATCCATTTCATTCCCATCAGTTGGCTCCTGCCCTTCCCGTCCTTTGCTCCTCCCACGGAACAGAGGCCTTTGAGGGGCAAGGCCATCTCCAAGTGGAACTGGCCACCAGGAGAGCATACAACCAAAGCAAGCTATTCCAAATCACGTGGCTGATGGCTTCCTGGGAAACTCAAAAAGAAACTTCTGAAGTGAAAAAGACAGAAAAAAAGTAGTTCTTCAAATTTATTCTAATTTGCTGTAACTATTATTTTTTTTTACTTTCAGTTTTCAGAAGAGCCACAGAGAAATGAATACTAAGCCCCTCCACTAAGCCTCTGAACATCAAGCACTTCTCTCCAATGTCTTCTTTCAGAACTTCAGATCACACGAAACAGCCAGACGTTTGTCTGACTGTTTCTAACAGTCTAACATATTTCATTCTTCATTTGGTTCCTTTTGGTTGGACTTTTTTGTATGTTTGGGTTTTTTAAGATATATTCTTTCTTCTGGGATTTACAGCCTGAGTTTGTAACAATTAGGCAAAGTAAACCATGTGGAGATTTTTTATGATCTGCTTTAAACATAAAGTTTTGGAAAGTAGACAACGAAATTATTATTATTTTGCTGAACAGCTGTGCTAAAGCGCAGGGGAAAGACTGAAAAGACACTACTATTTGTTTATTTGGGTTTCAATAACTATGACAAAGCAAATAACAGCTTTGGTCTTGGTCCACAATTGAGTTAATTGGTAACACCTCCAATTGTATGTCCTAAAAAACCTCCTAATTAGCAACTAAGCACAGGATAAACTAGGTAGTATGTGTTCATTTGTATTCCAAGAGGACCAGCCAATACATAACAGACAGTTAACTGAAGATCCAAAAGCATCTGGTTTAATGTGTACACATGAAGAAGGGATGTGTATATGTGTGTGCAGCACCCAGCACGAGGGGCTGGGCTCCCTAATGCATTCTCTGCACAACTGGGACCCAGTCTGAAAACTACAGAGAGTCCTTCCAGGGAGACTTGCTGCCTCCAGCAGTCTCTGGGTCAAGGCCCACTAGGAAATATTTGCCACTGCCTTCCCTCGTAATTTCAGAGAGTTCCCAAGAAGATTCCCTCTCTTTGCTCTTTCATTTACTATTGAAGCCCCTCACACTGCAGGAAAGTACTCAGAGCACCAGGGGAAGAAATGGTCCAGATATGAGCAGTGAAGGCAAGGGGAAAATAAACCCAGATGTGCAAATACCTGCTCTGTAAAAAGAATGTTTCTGGGGGCAGTGTTAGAAATCATACACCTAGGCCAGCAATTCAGACATCCAAAGAACACACTGTGAAACATGGGCAGCAGAGGCATGGGAATAAGACAACAGCTGACATCGGAGTGAGAAAGTGCAGTCAGAATCCTGTAACATATGCCTGCAATACAGATCCAGGATCAGGGGTCAATCTCTTGCCTGCCTGATGATCCCCTAAAATGAGTTCATGCGTCTCAGTCCGTCTTTAGTTTACTAAAAGCTTGCACCACCAGTCCTTGGCAGGACAGCTGGTGATGCTGGGGAGCAACATCACCAGCACCAAAGGGGAAGATTGGTAACTCAAGAAAGCAGCAGCTGTGTTTCAGTCCTTTGCAGCATCTGGGACACTTGAGGTTGATGGATAAAAGCAGGAGGCCATAAGACTGATGCTCAAAAACTCAGAAAAGACTGCTGGGTGCAGAAACAGAGGACAAGACAGTAGCAGAGCATTTTCCTGAAATGCAACATTAGTCTTCCTGTGGAGATAGATGAGGGAGAATTTTTGCAACGGCTGTCCATGCTGTCTTCTTTCTCCTTTCTTTCTCTAAAGCACTAACATGGACAGGAGCGCCTGGTCACTTCTTCTGTCTGCCTCTTAAGAGACAGCCACACAAAATTTTGGCAACTCCTGTACAGCTACATGGAGCTGGATGTGAGAAGCAGGGAGACAGGACACACTGCCCAGTCTCTCACTACTGACTAAGCCCAGCACAGGGATGGGAACACAGCAGTCTTGTACCCAGACTGATGGAGAAAGACATGTTCCACCAGGGAAAAATCTCTGTTAAAAGCAAGTATCTCCCTCCAGCTCTCTTGCCTGGCTTACCCAGAGAAACACAACTGGTGCCATAAGGCCAGCAAATGTTTAACAAAAGCCCTTCTTTTGGTGCTCTCTGCTCTGCTATTTGCATGGCTTTGCGAGGCAGACTGCTATCTCTTATTAACTAAATAAACAAGCAGCAAAAGTTGAGCAAAATGGAAACACATACACAGCTTGTCTGTAAATAGAGACAAACTCCTCCATTGCATGGCTGCATCCAGCTGTCTGGCTGTCACCTGCTTAAACAGCTCTAATTTCACATTAAGGTCAATGCAATCAGAGCCTCTCCTCCCAGCTGGAAAACCTGGCTAATGAAACACTCAGGTTTGTGTTGAGTCCACTTCAATGCAAGAGAAGAGCATTTTGAGGAGCTGAAGTGGGTGCCCTGGCCATTCTAATGTAAGGGTGAGTCCCCAGGCCAGGCTGTGGGAGAAGGGCTGAGCAGGGGCTGCTCTGCAATCACCTGCTGAAATGATGGGGCACTTCCAGCTTTCAACTAGGGCATTCTCCTGCCAGAATAATCCCACACTGGAGAGAGAGTGCAGAGAGCAGAGCCCTGGCCAGGTCTGTGCTCCTTTCTCCTGAATACCCCAGACTGGTTCCACTTCTAGCAAATGTTATTTATCCAGCTTATTTACCCCTTCCCTCTGTCATTCACACCGCACTCTTGCTTTACCCTGAAAACATACATGGGCTGAGTAAACTGTCTTTATGTATAGTCTGAGGGGTTTAATTTTTGAGCTTCATTTCTTACGCTTCAGTTTCTTTTAGCTTCTCCTTTCTCAACACTGGAGGTCCTGCCCAAGTTTTGAGGAAGTCCATGAGGGTGACAAACAGCTATACAATGACCAATTGTATGTAGGAAGCTATTTGACCTGGTCTACGTTCTCCATGTTGCTCAAGATGAAATTAAAAAAAAAACCAACAAAACACCCTTAATCTTTCATGCCTTCAAAGTTACTGTTCTGAGGATAATTTAAAATATTGAGACATTGATTCACTAAACATTGTTGGCCTGCTTATATGTGGGCAGACAAAGTCACCCATTATTGGTGATTTATTAGCTGTAGCTGCCTCTGATCTTCTCCAACATCATGCACTTGATATCCTGCTCCCATGAGGCAGCAGGGATAGGAGCCCTTTCAAGACTTTCAGGTTATTGTGACTTACATTTCCCGTACATGGAATCACCTCCACTTCAGACACTGCATTTTACTGGATTCAGGGGAATCTTCCAGAGCCCTACAATATATGCAAAACCAGAAGTTACTCTTGGATTTAGAAATTATGATACCTCTAAATTGCTTTTAGGGGCTTTCTGTGCTGCTTCAGGCTCCAAAGTGCTTAGTTTGCTGACAAAAATCATAGGCTCGTACACATTGGAGATAGAAAAGCCCTGCTAGCTTCAGCTAGTCCATTTCTCCTACCCGGGAGGGAATATTCCCAGCAATCTGTTTTCCCCACTACTTTGTCTTGTCTATTTTTAAACATCCCATGTAGCAAAAATACATTTAGATTGTCAGGATTTCAGAGCCAAGTTAGCTGTGGAAGTACCAGCTGTAGCCTAACCTGCTTTGTCTGGTGGCAGCAGCTAAATTGCTCTCTGCTGCCTTTGAAGTCAATGGTAAAAGTCTTATTGGCTTCTGTGGGAGCATTCTCAGGCCTTTGGTATGGATGACTGGAGCAAATAGCTATGGAGCACTGATAAGCCATTCTTACACTATCGCTTTCCAGGCTGTAAGTGCATTTTAATAGGCAAGAAATTGTCTCAGCAGCAGTCAGGGTGCAATAACAGCAAAGCCATGTGGAGCATGCAACAGACTGGGTCTGCACAGAAGTGATGCCTGCCATGACCACACAAAGTCATATCCACAGGCCCAGATAGGTTTAGTGAATAACGTGATCCTGGGGGTACAATCAGGGGCAGCCCCTTTTGCATCTCCTTGAACTCTAAAATCTACCATAGGTCAGTTCTGTTCCTAGATAGCTCCAAAGGGTTTTCCTGTTTTCCCTTTTGCTGTTTTATTTAACATCATGAATGAAGGGGGCTGGTCACATTAGTGTCCCCATATTTACCTATCTTTCATGCCTTGACTGGAATATAGCATAGGTATGGCACTGCCCTATTGTTCTAACAAAAGAATATAAAAAAAGACCAGTTGTTGAATCACAGAAATTGTCACCATGTAAAACTTGACTCACCTTCTCCAGGAGAAAACTGCCAACAGCTACCCCATGAGATGGAGCTCTCTGCAGTGGCAATGACACAGCCCCGGTGCAGCTCAGTCCTGTTTTCTCTTTTAATTTCAGTAACAACATGTCATGGGTTAGCACTGGCCAGATGTTAATGCACCCATGAGTGTATGTTTTTCCTAATGAGCTACTGTGAGATGTGGTCAAGAACAGAGCAGAGCAGGCCTAAAACTTGAAAACAGAGAATAAAACTTTATTACATTACATAAGAACAGAAATAGAAAGGGAAACTCTAAACACACACAAAAACAGAAATGAAAACTCCCCAGAACATTTCTTCTCCTCCCCCAATTTCCACCCCCTACACATTACCCTCCATAGACCAAAACCTTGGGTTTTAAATCAAACAATCACCACTCAAAAAACTAATCTTCAATTCAGCAGGGGAGAGAGGAGTCTCTCTCGCACCACAGACTGCTCCTCAGAAAACACAGGTCCACCCTTTATGTGTTTCCATGTCACCCGTGGCACCGCTCGGAGAAGTCTGCAGTGGTGACACTCTCTTTTCCATGTCCAGTGCTCTCACCACTGTCCATGGGCTAAAGCTGCATATAGGGCTCTTTTAAGGATGCTTGCATGCTGAGCTCTCCCCATTTTTCCCCAGGGGCTGAGGTTTCTAAGAGCAGGTCTCCCCTGAGGGCAGAGGGCGCCACCTCACCCTCCCCCTCTCTTCTCTGTTCGCTCCACCCTTAAAGTGCCAGTCACTGTAGCAAAAAGCAGAGGCAGCTACATCCACCCAAAATGCAATTTATGTTCAAAAGAGACTCGAGTTCAGTCTATGGCTAACATTATACAAGAAAAGTCCAGCTCAGAAGCCACTCCTCTTCAATCTTTGCCCATCTAGGGTTCTTTTCAATTGTGCTTTATCATCTTGGTCCCAGGCTGTTTCTCTTTTTCTTCTGAAACCACTGCCATGAGAATCAATGTCTGGGAAAAAGTTTCCTTCTGCCAAGAAAGGGTTAACAGTTTCTGGCTCCCAGCAGGGCTGCAGGCTCAGGCACTCCCAGGCTGGGCAACTCCCACATGCAGCTGGGCACCTTCTCCTGGGGCGGGGGGGGGTGGGGGGTGGGACGGAAGGCACCTCCACAGTTTTCCACCCCTCCATCCTGGATGGGGCCAGCTCAGCTCCAGTCCTGTTCGCTCTCTTCCCTCCCCGGGGCTCCAGTTTACCTCAGCCCGGCCACGTGGCCCCCCTCCCCCACCCATCCTGGGTAGGGGAGGAGGGAAAAGGTGCTCCTCTCCTGAAAGCGGAGCCAGAAAAGAGGAAGTCCCTCTGGGAGGCCTCGCTTTTAACCCCTTGTGTCCTCGGAGGCGTGTCCAACCCCTCAGTGGCCACTAAAAGTGCCAACATTCAAACCTGACCACTGATTGGTTTGACCACAGCCTCTTGAAAAAACTCACTTCCCCTCAAACCAGGACACAACGGCAGGTCGTGAGAGCCAGGGTTGGATTTAATTTAACCATTGTTGTGCTCTACTGGGGGAACTTCCTCTGCCTTTGCATTTCCTGTCTGGAAGTTCTCCCAAAAGGATGGATTAACCAATATATGACCTGTATGGGAAATGCTCGTTATTGAAGCTATTTTTCTAGGGTGGAGCTGAATAGCTCTTTACCGGTACATAGCTGCACTACGTGAGAGATGGCAAAAACACAAAAAATTAACTCTATTCGGGTATAACTAGGATGTAAGGAGGCAGAGATAATTATATTGTGCTGTAATTTTAGCCTGTATGTAGAGGGCACTGTCTTTGTGTGACAAAGCATGGGGTACCACAGCATAATAGTGAGCACAAGGGAAGGGACTTTCTTGTGCATAAATACATACTGATTAATACCATCAGGGCAGGCCCCAGCATCCTGGCAAGGACAACCCACATGCTAAAGCTCGTTGGACATAGACCCCTATCAAAAGACTGCTTTTTTCACATAATGGAAGCAGTGAGTGACATGTCCTGCAGGGAGAGCTGTGATGGAGACCAAGCACAGTTCAATCCTCTCTTTTACATAAGGGTTCAGCAATCAACCTGTGTCCCAGAAACAGTCCCACACTAATTTCATGGCAATCTCTATCTGTAGGCATCCCAAGTCAGACTCAGCTCTTCACCTGTATGCAGGGAGCTGTTGGCTGCTCTGAGCTGCCACTGCCATCCATGGAGCACAGTCCCACTGGTGATGGTCCTGTTCCAGGCCATGAAGGACAATCTCTCGGTGGTAGCACAAGGCTGCACAGCACAGGCAGCACTCAGCATGGGAGATGGAAGCATCCAGAATCTCTTCCAGAAGCCTTGGTAAAGTCCTTGCTTCCCATTCACATCCCTTCCTCCCCACCTAATGCTACCCTAGCAGGTTAGCAGTGCAATTCAGTTATTGCAAATTTACATCAGGGTGGGAGACATGAGAAACTGAGCAGAGGCTTTAAAAGCTATGTGGTTTTTTGGTTGGCTTTTTTTTTAATAAAGTGTTGCATAAGCCACCAGCCAGATTTACCATGACTTTCCTGTGTGTGCACATGAGTTATATGAACAGTAAGTGTCCCATCATCACGAATTCTGCTGATGTGTCTCTTTAACAAGCACCTATCATAGGGAATTCATTTGGTCTACATATAGCTGTCACCTGTACTACCAGAGTGATTTCATTCCAATTTAGCATTACTTAATGGTGAAGATAAAGTTAAGTGTTAGCCATGTGGGTCTTTTCTTGGCTTCTCTCTCTCTGACACAGCAGGAGTGTGACTGCAGGGTGTTTTATGACCAATAATTCAAAAGAGCAAGGAAAAGAAGGAGCAGCAAATATCAACTGCTTGTCAATCATCCACAGTCTTTCAGCTCAAATGGTTATACCTGGACCTTTGACCTTTTCTTCTGCCATTTCTGATCCACATGTTTGTTTGGAGTTCTTTAGGTACTGCAGCCACCAAAATATATTTTTTTAAAGGTTCAGGCTCAGGAAACCTGCAGTGGTTACCCACAGTGATAGGAAACTGTGGTATAGAAACCCACACCTAATGGCTGCAGTATAGCAGCCAAATTAAAACCACCCCTACAAGCTGGCCGAACAATGAAAATGCTGTAGGGAAATGGTGGGGGTTTATAACATCAGTTATAAATGTTTATAAATGGGGTTTATAACATCAGTTATACAGCAACAAGTGATTTGTCTCCCAAGCCCCTGTGCCCCCCCACCACTTTTCCTCTGGCTCAGAAAAGTAATCATTCTCTATATATCATGAGCTTGTTTAAACTGGACATGAAAAGCTAAAAAAGTGCCACTTAATTGAACTCTGCGTTGTGCTATTACAAATGCTGCCAACCTCACTTGCAGTCCATTATCAGAGGGTTCTGCTGAATGCTTTAATTAAAGACAATAAGGCTAATAAAAAGGCATCATTTTCTTGTCTTCAGCACTGCTGGAGAGTTGGGGCTGATGAGATTATTTCCTGTTAATGCTCTTCTGTTGTTGCTTTTAAATCTTTTTTCTCCCCATGGTTTGCAAATACTGTCTGAGCCTGAGTTGTACTAGACTCATTAAGAACAAGAAAAATATCAGTTTTGCCTCTAAACTGCTCACCAATATTTGACAAGAAGAGCTCTTCTTCCTGATGATTTCCAGTGCCTTACCCAAGGTATTGCTGCCTTTTGCTGTCAGATCCAGTCCCAGAGGAGGACAAAGCTTCCCCACACAGGCACGGGTGCACATATGGACCAGTGGAAGGATGCGCTCTGCCCATGGCACCCGTTTGCAGGGAGGACAGAGTGACAACAGTGCCACTTGCCAGAGGGCAGGATCTAGCCCACAGTGAGTAATGCAGCACCTCTCCATAATTAACACGCTTACTAACAGCCCATATGTGCCATCTCTACTTTCATACTGGTGATAGTATTAACGATACCAAGCCAGCCGTTTCCAAAGCCAATTAAGGCAGCCTGGTTGGCTGCTTTTGCTTTCCAGCTTTGGTCCAACAAAGCAGAAGAAAAGGAGGACAACACGGGATGGCATCAGTGAGGATTATCACAAGGAAGAAGAAGTTTGTAGCCTCAGTGGGAGGAGCCAAAATGCTGGCTTTACACAAGGGAGATGGCAAGTTTTGCAGTAGGACAGCTCTGCTCATCTGGCCACAAGGGAATGTGCAGAGGGATAAGTGAGGCAGAATGCTTTCCACCTCTGGATGCACAGGAGGACACATCAGTCTCTGTCTTCATCCCTCAGCTTTCCAGGACATCTGCAAGGGCTTGACCTTGTCCACCTGATGCATTCCTTGGTCTTTGGCAAATAGCACAAACTAAGAGTGGGGGTGTACAAAAAGGGCAATGAGAAATGCCCTGGTGGTCCTTTCATGGATGTGTTTACTGAACAGGCACATCCACCCATCAGCACACAGGCTGAACTCAGCAACTCTTCATCGCTGGCCACAAAACAGTTAAAACTTTGCTAGCAATCCAAGCCACATTTGAACAAGAGACCTAATGGCAATTGGCATTGTAGCCCTGCTGTGAATAGGCCAAACCATCCAGTCCTACTGTGATTAAAAACTTCTCCTTGGATTGAGGAACAAGCAGCCAGATGCTAAGTAACTGAACTTTGCCCCTGCAAGGAGGAGAGCAAAGAACTAACCACTGAGCCAGCCCAGTTTGCCAAGACTTTTATAGGGAAGGAACTTTTACAATTAAATATAGCAAAGGGTTTCTTCCACTGTGAGCCTCTGAACACAAGTTGAAAGAAGCAAAGTCGAACGTAAAAGCCAAGTTAAGGAAGAAAAAAAAAAAAAAAGAAAAAGTCTTGATCTGAAGGTTGCAGGCTCAAAGTAGCTGGAAATCTCATCAAGTGACTGAATGGGAACAGTGAGGGGAGGGCAAAGACCACAACTCCTCCCTGGATAAAGGATGAAGCTGTAATATGAGGCAGACTGACCTAGTTACATATTTCTTCTTCGCTCCCCATTTCTCTCACTACAGTTGCCAGGCTGTCATGTTGCAAAGCAAATTGTACCTGAAGTTTCTACCATCTAAGCCAAGACAAGGAGAAAGCAGGAGCTCTGTAGATGGGAGCATCTTGAGCAGCACCATCTCAGGTCTCCTTGAAGGAAAGGCACTTGACTGTGCCACATCACCCTATCCAAGGTGACTCTCTCCATTAGGTCCTTCCCATTCATCTTTTCTTCATATGTCAAAAACTGCCAGTCATTTTTGGCACAGTAGGGAAATGATCCACAACCTGGTGACATTTGCAGCTTTATCCTCCTGAACATGAGGCACATGCTCATTAAACAAACTCTCTCCATCCTTCTGGTCTGCAGTTCAAGCAAGGGAGTTTTCCTTTGGGCTAGGAAGGTCCTGCAGCCCCCACTGCTCCACAGGTGCTGCACAAAACAGATCTGCCCTGGACTACTAAAAAGCCAGCAAGTATAGGGATAACATGGTGCTGCCATATACAAGTGCTGCTGATCCCCTTAATTCTGAGAGTTGGGAATTGGGAAGAGAGAGGGTGGTGTCTTTTACTCATTGTGAGTTTTGACAGAGTCAGGAGCTCTCTGACAGCTTTAACTCATTCCCAGATACACCCATGTGCTGTTGGAGAGGGGCATCAAGCACAACTTTATGGCCATGGTGAGGCCCAGTTCCTCTCTGCATTTGGGTACAGCATCCTTGTAAAGCCAGCCCCGAAACTGCACCTGGATTTTCCAAACATGTGGCAGAACTGCTCTGGCTATGGCACACAGTGGCACGCAAGGCACACGTCAGGCTGGGCTGGCACAACCCACACCATGCTCCTGCAGCGGGCACTGGAGATCAGCAGGTTCCAAGGATTGCCAGATGACATCGTGGCATTTGGCCCTTTTGTACCCAAAGATAGCCAAGGATACCTGAGCACACTGAACTAGTGAGTATCTAGAGGCCAGGAAGTTTGGAGAAGCACATAAGATCTGGATCTGCTGACTGAAGATTTCCAAATTATCCACTATTACTGCAGATTCACAAACCTGACAATCTTAAACCATAACCCACCAAGATGAGATGGGGTGCAGGGAAGGCTCTGCTTTTCATGAGCAGCTTCCAGGAGAGGCAAGAGAAACTACCAAGGGAAGCATTTCCAAAAGATGAAAAAACCCTTTGGGGAGGACAGTATTTTGGAAGAATTGATGCTAAATGTAGGAGCTTTAATGACTTGTGGGGAGTCTCCAGTCTATAACTTCTAACTGGAAATGAGGGGAAAAGAACACTGAAACCTTCTGAACTTTTTACCATTCAAAACTACCAATGGTGCTTTTTTTGCCTCAGGATTTTTTTTGATATGTGCATGTCTCATTTTGAATTAAAAAATGCCTTTTTCTCTCTTTGACAGGGAGAACTGGCAGTGATATGAGGAGATTCATGCCCTCAGTCACAGCTACCCCCTCCAGCTGAAGCAAGGGATCTCCAGGAAAGGAGTGGTGCAGATGCTGAAGCAGATGCTGAACAAATATGAAGCCAGACAGCGTTCATTTGGTAAACAGTTGCTGTGACCCCACTTTCCAGCATCACTCTTTCTCTTAAAGCCTTGCTCCTGCCTCATCATCACTTTCAGAATAGGGTAAAAGAATGGGTTTGCCTGTATGTCTCTCCCAGCTAGGTGAGGTGATCCAAGGTCTGGCAGACAATTGGGTTGAGCAATTTTTCCAGTACACCAAGTAAACACTGCTGTTGTGGACATATTTTGCCTCAGTAGTTCTGAGGATTCGACACTACAAGAGAGTTTACCTGAAACAAACTCCTCTCCCCTCCCTTGCATGTCTCAAATGTGTTTCAAACCCCAAAACACATCACAGGTACAGTGTCACACCTAGCCTACAGCAAGACCTGTGCTCAGGCTTTGTCAGCTGAGGCTGCTGGAACACATGAGGGGAGCAGTGCCTTGAAGGAGAGAAAAGAGGGTGCCAGAGCCTGAATCCCACTGCCCACTTCGTCTTCCAGGAGGTGTTGGGAGATCTGCAGACATACAGCCGGGACTGGCACAGAGGGTTGTCCCCCTCCTCAATCAGAAGGGTAATTAGGGAGCACTTCTTCACACAGAGCTGTCTGTGCTATTTGAAAGCTGCCCCATGCTTGTGCTCAACAGGGAATACCATGTCCCAGCAGCCCAGGAGCAAACCTACTCCCTTCCCTCACCACTGCCCCAAACAAAAGCTTTGGAGCGAGCAATCATTTCAGAGAGGTCAGTGCTTGGTCACCATTTTGCAGCCTTCCCAATCCAATTTGCTCTACAAGCATCCTGAAGAGAGAAAAGAAGAGGTCATTATAGATGTGTTCTCAGGAAGAGATAAACCCATTCCATGTATTAGTAAGCTCCACAATCATCGCTGCTGGAAGCTGGGTGTTTATGACAACTGGCTCATTTTTAAGAGCTGCACAAACACAATGTGGGGTGAATACCAACTTCAGTAGTGGAAACCAGAAGATTTGGACCAAAGAGAATATCATGCATAAACTGAGTATGATTTGCCTCAAATCTCAGCTTTGGGGTGAAGGAAAACAAAACAACATTCAATGTGGGACAACTACAAATGACTCATTCAATCCTGACAGGAATTTTGTTTAAATTAAGTTATTACTTGACTTTTTTTTTTCCTAGAAAAGAAGCCCTCTCTCATTTTAAGTGAAAAAGACTATATAAAAATGTAAGTTTAACATGTAAAGATTTTGTCTCAGAAAGCTTCACCTGGTCAAGGAAAGACATGTCCTATTCTGAAACCTGCAAACCAACACTTCCAGCCTTTCTGATCGCCCTCCATGGCTCACCAGAGGTATGCACTGACTCCAATTCACAAGCAGTTTCCATTGTCCTGTAATTTTCCACTAATTGGCAAATTTACTGTGCACTGCACATATTTTACCCATGTCTGCAAGAATCATATTTTCTGTTCTCCCCATTCTCTTCTCTGCACCTTCTGCTCTCCAGTCCCCACATCTGCCTTTTTGCTTAGAACTCACAAACACACAAATATGCCTCTATTTCATCTGCAACATCTGTACGGCTTGACCAGTTTCCTCCGAATTTTTTAATACATACCAACTCAACAAATAATGCAAATGGGCCACCACCTAATTATTTCCTCAACCTGTCACACAAGGAGCAATTTGAAGCGAGGGCTGGAGGTGGTGAGAGAGGCAGCACTGCTGCTCTCCCTGGTCCCACCAACCCCACCCTCCAGCTTTCCAGCAAAGACTCACTTCACAAAATTTAATTACTCTGCTAACATGTCCCATATGCTCTGTGGCAGGCAGGGAAGGCTTTAATTACATCTGCTTTAGATATGTTGGGAAGCCCTATTCCCCATCTCCCAGGGATTCAACACAGCACCCATGGGGCTGAGGGTGCTGCCAGAACCTAAATGGTGGCTCAGTGACAGGCCCTGGGTACCAAAACACGCTATTTTTCCTCCTTCTGCCCCTACACACACACACAAAAGCAGATAATGGTAGGGCCACAGCAAGAGAGGGCTCTACTCTCTGGAGGAAAACAATTCATCCCTCTTTAAAAATGCCGACCATCACTGTTAATGAACTGATTAACAATCACTAATGATTAGAAAGCCCTTCCACACCATTGCTCATTTGTATGGCACTTGAGAGACATCATCTCTCATTTGGAAAGTAGAGGACAAAACCTATCCCCAGCTGGCCTTCCTCTTCCCTCCATCCTCCCAACACTTCAGCACACCATGGAGCTGGTTTTCCCCTCCTTCCTCCACCCCATTTTACTTTTCATTTTCACAGCTGCCTCTGCAATTGCTACTTTCATAGCCAGTGGGTGTTGCTGAGGTGGCAGGTAGTCAAAACCATTTTGGGGCACAATACATCAGGTGGTAGACAAGGAGCAGGCAGGAATTTGTTTGACGTGACATTGTTATGCAAAGATGCTCAGAGTTCCCAAGGCTCTTCATGCAACTGGATGGCATTTTCTGGAGACAGAAATCCTGCTTTAGGGGAAGAAGGGCTGGAGGCAGGGGAAATCCTTTCATTCAGGATCATGTTTAAGTGTGAGAGCAGAATATCTATTGTTATCCCTATGCTTTTAATGTGGTTTGTGGCTTATATGATCCAGCCTGTAATCTGTTCCACATCTTATACTGCCTTGAATTTGATTGAGACACATCTGAATTGTGATAGACTGCTCAGCCGACTGCCTTGTGGTGAGCCATCTCCCACCAGCTACAGCTAGTGTTTTGAACAAGGGCCAGTCATTATTGTTTGCAAACTCTTCAGGCAGAGGGGCAATTTCCAAGAATATTGTGGGTAGGAGAAATTCCACAGAAGAGGCCTTTGATCTGAACTTTCCAAGTGTGTGGTATGAGTGTACATGTCCACACAATTTGTGCAGTAAACTCCCTGTGCATCCTCCATCAAAGACAGCTGCAGGGTCATGATTTGAAGCAGGAATAGCCCTGCTTTCCCAGGGATCAAGGATTGTGCCAGGGTCATTCATGGGCTGTGGATTTCCAAGCCCTGTTGCAGCCATCTGCAGCATCCATCAGCTTTTCTGCTGCAAAAGGGCATCCCTGACCCAGCCATACTCCAGTCATCTTTGACAGCCACAGAGACGTGCAGATGATGTGCTGAGCAGTGGGAGAAGAGCAGGGTAGGAGGCCTTTCCTGAGCCTCATTCTTTGCCTTCTTGCATGAACTGGCCTGCTTAAAGAACAGTGCTTAGTCCACGTTTTCCAATTGTTTTTATTCCTATACAGACACGGCAAGCTTCATGGGAGCTTGCTTTCCCCCTGCACTAAGTAGAGTCTCGTCCCATGAGCAAGCTCTGCAGTTATGAGAGCAAGGCTTGTGGCTTGTGGCATAAACCTCCATTCTCCCTGTCCCTCTCTCCTCTGGAGCTGCTATACGGAGCATGAAATGAGCTCGTGCTCGAGCTCCACGTCACTGATTTCTCCTATGAAAGGGAGATAATCCACAAAGCACTTGTTGGAAGGGTGGTACAGCACATTCTCTCTCAGGAGATGTTCATTTCAATGCCCTTCTTTCTCCACCTGAGGTCTCAATGAGGTCTCATATATGGAATATTCCTTCAGGAGGATGCTGGTCTGCTCCCTGCATTTCTCAAGCATATCCAAACTGGGCTAAGGTTATCCAGGTTCCATGCCAAGGAATCAAAATATGGCTGGTCTAACTCCACACTAAGCTTTGTATAGAAGCCAGTTCCCTTTTCAAGACCATCTTCATTTCTTTTTAACCTAGAGCCTAAAATTACCACTAGAGAAGCTGAGGGAAAGGGAGGGGATGAAAAGAAATGGGAATAAAGGAAACAGACAGAGAGTGAAGCCAGTACTTGGGACATCACAGCTAGAAAAAGTCAGGTTGCATTTTTGAAGGGCTCATCCCCTTATTTAGGTTCATGGTAATGGGAGATCCTGCCCTTTTCTGTTTTACACATTTTAATAGCATCACTGTCTTTAGGGTGAACCAAATTGATTTAGTCCGGTCCCCCAGTTCAATTTCTAGGGCCACTCAGCCAGGACTCTCTAATCTGTGAACAGGATTTCATTGTGGATGGGCAATCCTGATCCTTCAATTTATGGCTTGACATTAAATTGGGCTCCAGTGATGCAGGTCCACTTAGATTATGGGTATGAAAGATCAGCCAACTGTAGCTCAAGCAGTGGGAATACAGAGGAATTCTTGTGGAAGGGAGTCTCCCTCCCTGAGTAAAATAATCCTGTGACACCCCGTCTGTGTGATCCCAAGGGCTTTGGTTTTGAGGTCAGGATGAAATCTCATTCAGGAGGAAAAAGAAAAAAAATTTCAGGGAAAGTTGCTTTGCAATTAAAAGAAGCATTTCTTTCTAAAGTGCCTGTTCCTAACTTGCAACAATGAAATGAGCTAAGCAGCTGGAGTTGTTTCAGCCCCCAAGTCTGTTTTTGCATTTTGGAGGACAGGAACTTGTGCGAAAATGTCTCAGGAGTTTTTGGGGTGGTTTTTTTCTATTCCCGGTAAAGAGACACACAATACAAAACCACCTAATTATAGAAGCAATGTTTGGAAATAGAAATTTCAAATCCACTATTGTGGCCCTAAACCAGAGCTTATCATTTCCAAGCATAAAGAGATGCACAGCCATTGCTTAGACATACAGGACTTACCCTGATTGGTGCTGGGAGCTGGGCGGGCAGGTCTGAGCTATGATAAAGGAATTTGTCTCCTTCCTGTCTCGAGCAGAGCACGTCTCCCAGGCATATATTTTAAGAGTAACCAGGACTGCACAAGCTCAGCTTTTTGCAGGAACCAACCTGCCAGTCCTTCAGTAGTGCATTTTATCCATGACCTCAAAGTACTGAGCAAGACACTCCAGCCAAATAGGGCTGGAAAACTTTTCAGTCCTAAATATCTGAGATGATTAGGGGGCTGCCCAGCAGCTTGCCAGAGCAATATCATCTGCTGCTGTGAGATGTGTGCCCTGAGGTACAGCAAGAAAGCATGTGGATATGCTCAGGAGTGTAGAGCAGCTGGGGCATTCTGCTTGGGAATGTCCAGTCTGATACCTGCTGCCATTTGGGCATGGGTCCTAGACTGAGCCCCAGAAGGTGTCCAGGGACATCTTGGAGACAACCCAAGACAAAGCCCAGAAGTAACTTCACAAACGATTTGCCTGGGCAATGGGGCCCCTTCCTAGGGCAGCCCAGCAGAGTTGCCCACCCACACCAGCCTCCCCCACCCTGGAGCTGACTCACAGCGGTGCCCAGGCAACATCCCCTCCTTGTGGGTAATTTCCTAGTCCCTGCATTGTTTCAGGGAAACACGTACTTGGCAGCTCATGTTTTCCGAACCACCAGCCAGCAAGGATGGAAATAGCGGTTTCCACAAAGTGTCTTTCTCCACTATGTCATGAGGTAAATATACAGGGTGTGTGCACACAGAGAGGGTAGGAAGGTTTGGCAACAGACCTCAAGGATCCAGTATATTGGGATAGCAGAGGCAAACCAGCCTCAGGGTCACTGCAAAGAGCACGGGGGTCCCCTGAGCACCAGGTTAGCTCAGGCAGAGCGGCACAAACCCAAGCAAACACAGATCCCCACCCCTGCACCTCACTGCTCTGCTTATAAAATCAAGGGAGGGCTCTGGAAAGGAGGGCTCTGTGGAGCACAAAGTCCCTCACAGCCTGGAGATGAGCACCCCCAGGGCTCACCCCAGCCCCCTTGGCAGTGGAGCAAGGGGCAGGTTGTGCCTCCTGCCCCCTTCTCGTGCCCTATCGACTGGACACCACTGTGCTGCCTTCTGGACACAATCAATAAGCAGAGACAGGTACTACTGTTAAATTATCCCACCAGCCTCCTGGTGATCTAATAGACTCTCCAGTAAGGTCTTATTAAATTCCAAGCCAAACTGCATCCAGTTACAGTAATTACCGAATATTTAAGAAACAGGAATTGGCTATTTAGAGCACACTAAAAAATATCTCATGGAAAATTTCATGCTCTTTAATTACTGTGCAACCTATCTTTTTGGTGACATCCTCCAACCTAACCTGGATTTATGTGCTAATTTGCATCTGCTCTGCTATGTTTCAGCATTTTAGAAAAGAAGAAAAATTAAAAATTAAAATAAAAAAAAAATTGAGAGCATTTCTCCTGTTGAGGGTTGGGACCTGCAGGTAGAGAAAAACCTAATGAAAGCAGGTGCTGTGCCAGCTTTTCCTATCCCTGTGTGGAAAGTCCAAATGCTGCAGTCCATCACTGCAGCTTTCCACATCATGCCAGCTCCAAACCCAGCCCTGTCCCTCTGCACATTCAGCCGTGACTTCCACAACCCCCATCACTCTCACCCTAGGGCTCAAATGCTAAAAAAAAAAGCTAAGTCAAGCAAACCATGCCTTTGCTGACTGATGTGCATCCTCAGGAAGTAGGACAACACCTGCCTGGAGCTCATTTCCCTGCACGCAGCCAGAGCCACGGCCAAATCCGAACATGGGTCCTCTGTGCTCTCCGAGAGCCGTAACCCCAGCTGTGCTCTCCACCTCGCTCCCTGCCTTATTAGCACTGAACAGCATCCTTATTTAACACACTTCAATTTAGAGTGGAATGGATATTTCTTACTTCAGAAAGTCTCACCTGCCTCTCAAATGGCTCTTGGCATGCTGCCCGCTCTCACTCGCACTCTGCCTTTAACAAGGCAAGCGTCATTCCTCTCGAATGGAAAAGAGCTGGCAGGGCTTGATTGAAAGTTTGGATTCCTTCCCCCTCCCCATCCACTTTGATGCCACAAGAGCCCCCAAATGTATATAGCCTTCTTATTGCCAGAAAAGCAAAGCTTTTGCCAGCACATCTCCCAGGTTCCTCATCACAGAAAGTGAAGTTAAAACATCTAATGGAGATACCAACAAAGATTGGCACAAAAAAGAAAGAGGGGGAAGATGAGCACTATTTGCAGAGCTTGCCTGGCCTCCTGCTACCCCTGCCCCCATCTTTTCTTTCTTCACTGTTGTATCCTCAGAACATCCAAGCCTAAGGTAGAAATATCTAACAAGTAATTTTTTTCTTTCCCATCCCCAACCACTCTCCTTCTGCAGGCAGCTTGAATTGCAGAGATCCAAGAGAAAGGAGCATACCTCACTGCTCCCACTTTCCTAACAAGACCTCATTATAGTGCAGGAAAAACTTGACCCCATCGGAAGTGTCAGGCTGAGGCAGCGTGTTTATTTCTCACATAGCCCCCTTCACCTGAATCTTGGCGGTGCTGCTGGGAGGTTATTCTTTCTTCCTTTGATTGCCATGGGGAGTAAGATTTTCTTTTTTTAACAAAGCTAGTTTAAAATAGATGTTTAACTCTGTGCTATTTTAAATGATGCATAGAAAAAAGCCCACAGCAGAGCTGCAGTTCAGCACAAAGACTGGACAAACAGAAGCCCGTGTGCTCCTAACTGTACAGAGGTGAAAGGAATACACAGATGACTGTCTTGAAGAAAATGGCCGTTTGGGGCTAAATGATGGTCATTCAACTGGGAACAGCTGCAAACCTGCTAGAGGCTTCCCTAGCTTTGCTGTGAATACCCATGGTCATCTCCAAACACTGTGAACTACATATTCGCAAAGCAAGGAACAGGATGGAGGAAGGCTCTAGGCTACTTGGTGCTGTGGACACCATGTTTCTGGCCATCCTTTGTGCTGGTGGTCTTGCTGTAAGTTGAGTGAAAGCCCATCCACAGCCACAGGAGAGAAGAATTAGACACAATGCATGTCATCCAGGAAACAGACTTCCATCTACATCCCCAATGGAAGTGAGGTAGGAGTCACTAGATATCAACAGTTCCAGGGACTCAGCTTGGATTTGTACTGTGATACATAAGCAAAAGAGTTCTCTCCTCTCCTCTCCTCTCCTCTCCTCTCCTCTCCTCTCCTCTCCTCTCCTCTCCTCTCCTCTCCTCTCCTCTCCTCTCCTCTCCTCTCCTCTCCTCTCCTCTCCTCTCCTCTCCTCTCCTCTCCTCTCCTCTCCTCTCCTCTCCTCTCCTCTCCTCTCCTCTCCTCTCCTCTCCTCTCCTCTCCTCTCCTCTCCTCTCCTCTCCTCTCCTCTCCTCTCCTCTCCTTATAACCCTCTGAAGTTACAAAACTATGTAGGCAGTGTTTATCTCCAGTGTTCAATTATTACAAAGTTATTCATGCTCAGCAAATATGTTTTCTGATAATCAGCTGGCATTTACCTTATAGACATCCATGTCATTAAATACACAAAGAGAGGGGATTTAGGGATTGTGACAGCAAATTGCCCTTGTTCAGTCTATAAAGCATCACGTGCATTTTTCTAGCTGCTCCATCACCATGTGCTACTGTGGGTCAAACCTTCATCCAGCCCAGAGAGCCCTGCATCTCCCAAAACTTCCTCCTCTCAAGCAGACAAGGCCACATCTTCTGCATGGGAAAGGCAACCCATACCTCCAGCTGCATTGATGTTGCTGTCTGGCACTGAATTATTTATTTTCTTCTCACTGTGAATGGAAATGATCTGCAGTTTAAATGGGATAAAGAGAAGTTTGAATCAAAGGCACCTTAACTCAGTCAAACACACATTGGAGACTTCCTTGCCTGTGACTGTCAGGGGTAATAACCACAGCTCTGATCAAACAAAAGGCCCTTCAGACCCACTTAGTCCCTGGAATCTGCAGGTTCACATCTCCTCTTCCAGCTGTCGGGGAAGAAAGTATTTAAAGAAGTTGAGTCAGAGGGACATGAGAACGTTGGGCTGTGGAACATGAACAACTTTCCTGTAGATTGGAGGCTGATTTAAAGCTAGGCTTTCTCAACACTCAAACACTTTGTCATGCAGGCTGGCAACACTCTCCATTTCCTCCTGACCTGGCAGGAAAGGAGGGTCAGTGTTAGCAGAATTCATGTTGGCTAATTCATACAGAAGTGTAGAGGTATTACAGCTGTCACTAACACATCAGATGCCAGCTTTCTCATTTCCTAAACCTCTTCTGCTCAAAACCCACCATCTCTGATCACTCCTCCCCTCCACACCTGAACCCAGCAGCAGCTCTCTACTCTACTCATAGCCAAGTCCTCCCTATCCACGACTTCTTTCTCCATATCCTCTGTGCTGCCAGCAGCTGGACCTCTGCAGACATCAGTCTTCCTTGGATAGCAGTGTCCCTCTCCAGATCACAAGGTGATGGAGAGCACTGATGAAGTGTCCTCATGGTATGGCGAGAAGGATGGCACAGAGCTGGAGGCAAATAAGGGATCTCCTAATGGTCATTGCAGAGATCTGGTCAGTGGACATCCTGAAGTTAAACCGAAATCCATCAGCATTTGGAGAATGAGAGACTGCTGTCTGCCCTGCCCCTGTTTCATTGCCCCCCCAACCCTGTTCTCCCCACAGGAAAATTCTAAAGTTCTCCCCTCCTATGCTGTGGGATGCCCCCAGTTTGGGATGCTTCTCTCAGGGGATGCCATTGGAGGGAAGCAGAGGGATGCTCTGTCATCACAGAGCCAGGCTCTGCCAGCACCAGCACCACACCACAGCTCAGGCTTCCCTCCCTGCCCCGGCCACTCCCGGCCCCCCAAATTGCTAGCATTAAAAGGATTATGGAACAAAAAGATGAGAGAGAAGGGATTACAGGGAATTATCAGCCTTGATCCTCTCCTAATTAATTACTGGTCAGACATACGAAAAGCTGGCTGCAGCATACCCCACAGCAGTGAAGGAATGACACATGCAACTGGAAAGGCTTTAATAAATGCCAACTCCTATTTGCTGATGCAACTTTCTTCCCAGAAAAGGCTAATTTAGAGAGCAGGACGTAGACATGGCTGCTGCTATCATCTGTATAGTTTGTGTTCCTATTCATACTCACCTTTTTCCTCTTTCTAATGCTTGCACTCTCTTGGATGATTTGCAGCCAAGCCTGCTCTGCCCCAAACCCTGGGACTGGCTCCACAGGGCATTCCCCTCCCTCAGCAGGCTGGGAAAGCTGATGCTTACCTGGCTGACTGGGGATGCCTGGTTTTCTTGTGAGAGGCTGGGCTGACTAATCAAAAGGTATTTTTCTTAAAATTCTTATGGATTGGTGCAATCATCGCAACAATCAGAGCAATCCCGCAATGAGGGGAAAGAGGAGGCATGTCATTTCAGCTCTGCTCTCTAGAGGAAGAGATAACAGAAGATTTATTTTTCTGTGTTTCCTGGTCTAAAGGAAGGGATGTTCTCATTCCTCTTGAACCACTGTTTACTAGAACTGGCCAACTTATGTCATTTTTTAATTCACAGAGTTACACCCCAGTAAGTAAGCACTAAACTAATGGCTAGCCTCTGCGTGTTGTGCTTTGCATGCTTTCCAGGATCCATCCCGTGTAGTGAGAAAGAGACACCCTATAATGATTGGTTTCATCAGTCACAGTCATTTTTCCTGAGAACAGAGGTCCATCTAGTCCTATAGGTTTACTGGGCCTGTTCCCACTTCTTTCCCTGAGAGACCAGCTCTGTGACAGGGGCATGGTGCCACATGAGCAGAGCTAACCCCAACTGATTCATGATTCCTGACTAGGCTCACGTGCTTCCTTACAGAACTCCACACCTTGAATAAGGGTGCCTATGATTTCGGGGTGCACAGCCTTTCTCAGACAAGCTCCATGCCTGACATCCCATAAGTTCACCTTAAATCTCACTGAAGCTCTCTGATGGAGCACCCAGAGTCCCAACCCAAGTCAGATGTTTCCAAGTTACCTGTAAGTGAAGTGGTTGCTTCTGGCCCTTAGTTCCAGCTACACCATGAGCATCTGACAGAACCCTGGTCTTGTTTCCTCACCCAGCTGAGCATTGCCAACCTGATGGGTGATATAGGTCTGGCTTGGGAAGTGCAAGTTCTCTGTTTGCAAACACCACACAGCTCAGCAGCTCTGGACTGCCGTTAGGCTCAAAGTGGTGTGCAGCCACAGCAGGCTTTGAAGTGGAAGGTACTTGCAGGATGTGGCTGAAGATCATCTCTTTTTGCATCACACATTTCCCATGCACTTTCCCTAACTGCAGGATCATTCCCAAAAGAGTCACAGCCAGAACACTACATCAAGTTTCCTTTCATGACCCACAAAGCCTTTCGGTGGAGAACTCAGACAAAACTTTTGCACCAGCTCCAAGATCCCCCAGGTCAATCCCCATTGCCTGCTTTTTTTTTCCTCTTTCTTTTAACCTGAACAACTCTGCAGCAACCTAAAATCAATAAAACAAAGAAAGGCAAGGCAAGCTGCCACTAAACACCACCTGCTTAAAAAAAGATCAGCTAGAATTATTTGCTGCTACACAGTAAATTTCTGCCTGCTCAGTCCCCTGGTTGCTGCGCAGTAGATGGCCAAGATGGGGCAGGACACAGAGGTGGAGGGACCAGCCGGCGTCCCCTTCCTCACTGCACAGAGCAGTTGGCTCTGCTGCAGCTGCAATTTGCACCATATGCTCAGGTAAGTGATGAAGCATGGCCACAGCCCTTCCCTTGCTTCTGGAGCCGAGAAACCCCAGTGGGGGAGCCCAGAGAACATCCTTCTGCATCCAGCTGGGAGTTTATCAAAGGGCATCCCCCTAGCTGCTGGGACGGGCAGGCGGCTTCTGCACGTGAGCTCTGCTTTTGCCCAGGGGGACAGAGGCTCTTCTCTGCTCCACACAGAAAAGGTTAAGGGAAAGCAAGATTTCTGAGAAATACCAGCATGCTGGTTTTGACAAAAGCACAAATTGGAGCCGATATGGAATGCAGATGTATGTAAACACTCATGAAATTATCCGATCTTTCCTGCATAATGGAGGGAGCCGCAGAGGCTCTGAGCACTCTGCGGGGCCAAGCCAGTTTAGATCCATGCAAATGAGGGAAAAGATGCTGTAAAGGTACCAGGCAAGAGTGGGAAAGGAATGAGGGAAGAAGATACCTCGTCATTAAGTTAAAGATGGTCCTGCTTGGCAGCAGAACACCCTGGCTTTGGGACTGGAGTCAGCGAGAGTTTCAAGAGCTGCTTCCCTGCTCTGCCTGCAAACACCTTTAACCCTCAATCTCTAACCACTTTACAGAGCCTGGGATAGCAAACACCACATTACAGATATTGAACCAATTGTCCCAAGGTCACACCATGAACCCTGGAAACAGAAACCAGGAGTCCTGACTCCCACATCCTTGTCCTAACCGCTTCATCTCTGCCCTCCATAGCTGTTGCCATGGAGATAATTTCAATGCCACCCATTCCTTACCAGGACATCACTGAAATGGTCCAGCAAAAGCAGTACATAAGCCCTCAAGAAAAACATCCTTCCGTGTTCCTGCTTCCATGGTGAGCTGCAGCAGGGCTGGGGCAGAGGTGAACAGCTTTCAAGGCTTTCTCCACATAAGAGCCCCTTTTTAATATCAAGCTCACATATTTTCTATTTACCTACTGCCAGCTGCACCTGCCCTGATCCCAGCCATAAGCCCCAGCAGAAGTTAATCTCCCCATCCCCACATCACAGCTGCAAAGCCTCAACTCCACTTTTCATAATGGTCTGTATGAACAGATCTCTTTCACTAATCCCCCACCTTGCCCTGGCCCCCCAAGAGCTTTTCAGCACCAGCCATCTCCCCTGTTCCAGCACTTCAAGCTGGATTTTGAGATGAGAGAAGCCTCTTGAGCACAGGATTTTCTGATTAAAATAGAGAAGGTGAGGGACACATAAAAAATGAAAAGCAGAGCAGACATCCCATATTCTTCCAGGGAACTTAAAAAATTTCAGCTCTTGGGAATAAAGGAATAGAAGTGAAAGCAGTAAGTCCTGAACTGCCAAAGATATCTCACTCCCCTACCCCTCAGTAGGAACATTGGGACTCACCAACCATCCTGCTGAGGATCCAAAAACCCTTTTCCAAGAACAACTAAATCTGTAGGCTTCAGGGAAAGGTAAACAAGCACCCACATACATAAATAAAGCATGGTAATAAATGTCTTAATAATTAGCAGTGATACAGATGCAGCTGAGCAAACAGCCCTGGATCCAAAAAAACAAACAAGCCTTCTGCTTTCTGTCCTAGCTCCAGTGATAATTGCTTGCACCTTCATCACAGGGGATCCCAAAGCTCTTAAAAAATAGAGACAAGGATGTCTATGGAATGGAAGCTGGGAGAGGCAACCGAGTGGTGCAAACTTACTGCCTGGGCTCCCAAAAGCCACCTTTGCGTCTAGCACAGTCACTGCCCACTGGTGCCACAAGGTGGGTGCCTAGACACACAGAGCACCTCCAGCAAATCCCTCTGCTCTCCAGGAACCCCACTTTCAGATTGCTGAGGAGGGGAAAAAAAAGGGACTGAGGAAAACTGTGCACGTTCCCCTGCCTTGCAGAGCAGCCCCAGCCCCCAACACCTGTGTTCATACGGTTGCTCCAAAGCTGCCATTGGACTCAGTGGGACAGCGCTGAACAGCACCGGGCATCTGTGCTGGTCCAGGGCCATCTAGGACAAGACTAACACTCAGTCAGGAGCAAATCTACAAGACTTTACTCTCAGTTATTTTTCGCTCAATTATACCAGAAGGAAATCATATTACAAGAGGGATCAATACAGGAAACAGAGCTGGAGGAAGGAAGAGCAGTACAGAAACACATGCACTTACACAAACTCCTCTCTTCTGAACTCCAGCTGCAAAAAATCCCAACCCTTTGAACTTTCCCTTTGAGTCCTGAGCCCTTCTACTTTTTTTCCTTTTTTTATTTTATTTCACCCTCCAGACTCAAGGATGCATTTCCAACCTCAGAAAGAAAATCCTCCTTCTGTAACAGTCATTAAATGGCTTTGGGGAATCTGGGCCACCAGATATGCCCCTAATCCTATACACAGTTCCAGTTGCATGTTCAGAGTTGGGTTGGCTGGCACTTCTCTCTGCAAGAGACTTTTTAGGGGAATTAGCTGCTTTCTTCAGCCACTGCAGCTGTCTGCCTTGATATATTTTTTAAATATTGTGGGGGGAGGGGAAGGAAAAGACAGTCAGCAGATCATGTTGGGGAGATACTGATGGGAATTTTTCTCTTTTTAAATAGCACATTTCTCCATTATCAAGACACACAAAGCATTGTCAATCACCTTGTCCTAATACAAAAGCAAAGAGCTTGCCAAAAGGTTGGCAGCAATCAGCACATCCTTGTGGGTGGCAGGGTGTTATGAGAGTGAGTGCCAGTTTGATAGGAGCTGTTTCGACTGGGAGGGTGTTTGTCATGATTTAAAACGTTAAACCGTGGAAGTGGTACATAAAGGCTGACACAAAAATGTCTGAAGAACACATCCACGTGGCTTCTTCTCAAAGGTCCCAGGAGCCAAACACAGCTCAGGGTTGTGAATTCCCAGCTGCCCTTAGGAAAATTTTAGCTCAAACCTCTTCGAGTATGGAGGGATTTACAAAGCAGTCACCAATTGCAATTCACCGTTTCCCCAGGTGGTCCTACCTCTAGACACTGCTCACACATGCAGGGCATCTCCAGGCAGCAGGTGGGGGATCTTCCTCTACAACATGGGAAAAGTGATTCCTGCAGAAGATAATTCAGGCAGGGGTCAAACTTAGGTGCCCTAAGCCTCTTCCCAGAGATCCCACTCTCATATACTCTCCAGTACATATCAACAAGGACCAAAATGAAATCAAAATTGGGTTGAATTACTGTCTTGAACAAAAAAAGCCAATCCAAACACATATGAGAATCCTTACTAGAAGGAAAAAAAAATAAAACAACATGTATTGCTTATTAAATTATTCTTTTTCTTATTACTGTCTCTCCTGGTTCAGACTGAGGCATTGAAAAGCTATGAGACACATTGATCTTGTGCTATTTCCCATTTAATACTGAAGCACTTGAAGCTCATGGGAAAGGTCATTCTGTTCACCTCTCTACCTGAGGAAATTTGGATTGCACAAATGAACACCCAGATGCTCAAGTCTCCCACCTATCACACATGGCTATTCTTTTTGGGTCAAATCCTTCCAGGCTACATTTAGCATTCTGTTGGTATCTTTTGAAAGATGCAAAGTGTCCTTTAAAAGGAGAAAAGCCAGCACAGGATGGAGTCGAGAGGCTCTCCAGCTGGAACGTTATCCTGGAAACCACTATAAACTGTAGAGGTGAATTCCAAATGAAAGATCAACAGGGACCTGGAGGTAAGCAGATGTCTCCAGGAACTGGGAGTCTCACACCAGCTACAAGCAAGTGATTACCAGCAAGTCACAGCTGGGCTGGACTACACGAGCAGGTGAAAATATGACTATGCTAGGGTGACATGCTAGTGTGATCACACTGCCAGCAGCCTCTGACACTTCTCCTCTTGCCTTGCTGGCCCTAATGCTACTGAATGTAGGGATTATTTCCTTTAGAGACATTTCACCCTAGGAGGCCTTTAAAAACAGGGGTGGGAAGCAAGTTGACAAGATGCTCTGAAGTGGTGGATGTGTAGTTATCACTGCAAGAGGTGAGGAGCACATCCAGACAAATGCAGAGTTTGCCAAAGTGGCTTTTGAGACCTGGTGAGGCATAAGATGAGGCTGGGAAGGAGATTTCTTCAGCCAGAGCATGGGAGGGCAGCCTGGGGCCACAATGTGGGAGTGACATTTCCGCTAGACTTGGCCATGAGGATAGGAAAAACTGGCTTCCTCATTGCCTGCTGTCCACGTGGGTCTGCACTCGAGCAAATACAGACAGGCTGTTCTGAATTCTTGGAATGTGTCCCCCTCCTGAGTGCCTGGCTGTAAGCCCCATTTGTGAGGGAGCAGCTAACATAAAATTTCTGATCCAAAATTGTGGGCTGGGCTGTAAAATCCAAACCAACTTCAGCAGCCAGTCTGCTCCCTGTATTTGGCTTTTTTTCTCCAGCTTCTTTGTCCAGTATGTCTAGAGTGTAGATATATTGGCAAAGTCTCAGGAAGCACCATGCATTTGTTTTTGTGTATCTCTAGAAATGAGAGCAAAGAGAGCGATGATGCCGAAATGTCTTCTCCATTCCCTGCAAGTTACTGCCAAGTAAGTTTACAGCTCTTCATATCCACAGTTGTGAAACTCTTGGGCAACAAGCTGATTTCTGCCTTTGCTGAAAGCTGGAAGCTGCTGGCCATTTCCTCATTGCTGGCCCTGAGCAATTCTGAGAGGTGCTGAGCCCTCCAGTGCTGAACCACCCAGTGCTGAACCAGCTGCAAACCACTCCAAAGTTTTGGCCTGGCCTGCTAGAAATTACTACAAACATCATTCAAGCAAGGTAAATCAGAGTCCACACCTTCCTCAGATACCCTCCCCTTCTGCACTAGATTTCTAGCAGTGCTGTAGAGGTCTCCTGCAAAGGACCACCTGATGCTTTCGAATAAAGGAGAGAAAAAGCATCTCATCAATGAAGGCAAACATACCCTTCTTCCCTGCTGCTTCACCTCTTCCCCTTCCTTGCCCCCATCACGCTGTCTCTTTTTTCTTTTTTTGGCACACCAGCAAATTCTGATAGGTTTGGGCAAAAGCAGGCAGCTCTATCGCAGCCTGTGTGCCGGGGATGTCAGTGTCATCCTCTGCTTTTCCCCTTTTTTCTCACCGGTGCTCAGAGCCAGCCTCTTGGATCGACTGACGGATGACATGCCTGGCTGGGCTGAGGCACTCGGATCGACGTTTCCCCAGGGTGCTTCTCCTGATGGAGTTTGCAGCAGGAGCTGAAAGCTGCATACAGATAACTCTTCCTTCCCCTTGCTTTCTCCCCTTCCTTCACTTCAGCAATTCAGATAGAAGAGGGTGAAGAAAATGGCACTTGGATTAAATAAACTAACAACTAGCACACAGGGCTTTTAGCTGTAAGTGAGCCAAGTGTCCTGTAACATTAAATAAATGCAAGATTAACCTTCAAGGCTTCCACACTAAATTATTTATCTTGAGAGGCAAAGAGGTCGAGATTGAAACAAGGGGTAAATATTTGAGGAGCACACTGCGTGCACCGGCTCTGTGGCTGTTTGCCCACGGTGCCGGTGCTGCCAGCACTTCTCGTCTGTGGGCTGCCTCTGTATCCAGCCCGTCCTGGGATTCAGCTGTGAAGGCAGCAGAGGGGACAGCCCTTGTGCCACCAGCCATGGCATCCTGCCTGGCAGAAGTTGTGAGACTGGGGGAGAGCCCGAGTGACCTGACAGAGGCTGATAAGTTGTTGTCATTTCACTGAGCATCCCAGACTCTGCAATTAGCAGTTGCATCTGCCTTCTGTACTGGTGTATTATTAACTGCATGATTTACATCCAACCATTTCTGCAGCCACTGCAGGCAGGGAATTACCTGATAACAAAATATCCTGCTGTTCATGCTAAGTGACAGACCCAGAAATATTAGTCTGTTTAATCAAAGCACTAGCAACACCAAATAGATGAAAATATTTTGCCATTCCCTAGCTGATCTCCCCTGTTAAGATCTTTAAGAATTATTCTGTCGAAGGTATGCCAATTATTTTCTTTTCAGTAAAAAAATTTAAAATGTATCCACTACTGGGAAAGCATACAGCATCAGTTTAACAGTGAATTGCAACTTTACAGTGTATTTTAAGGTGAGGAACACAGAAGGTAGCTATGACCAGGACCGATGTAATTAGTCAGGATGCACAACACCTACAATTACCATCTTTGTACTTTCTAGAATTGCCATGCTTCAGAAGCGGATGAGCCAGGATCTCAGTGTTAACTCACCTGAAGAAACCTTCCCTAACACACTTTTTCCCTAGAAAAAGCATCACCAAATCAGTAATCAGTGGCTGCTTGCAGTGCCCATTTCCTCACCCACACTCCTGTCCCGACCTGGTACAGAGGCAGAGCACTGCAGGTGCCACGGACTTCACAAGATCACAACACACTGTAGCACTGCCCAGCACCTGCCACAGATTTAGTGTTAGACACAAAAAAATGGAAGGGGTTGGGGGGAATGATAAAGCTGCAACTTATCAAATAAAAATATTTCAGCTACTTGTCAATACACCAAATTCACAACATCATACTGAAAGTGTGTGCATGAGGGAGCAAGACTGGGCTGCCCTCTGCCCTGGGCTAGTACTCAGCAGAATAGATGGAACTTCTCTGGCAGCTTCTCAGTCTGTCCCATCCATATACAACATATTAAACCCCTCAGAAGGTGTAAGGTCAGGGATGGATTTTCTCTGAGTGAAGGAAATAATTGGAGTAGGATTTTACCATGCTTCACAGCAGGATGTGTGCTTTGGATTGTTGGATCAGCTGCTTATGTCCATGTAGCAAAGCCCTGCTGTTTCAGAAATCAAAGGCACTGGCGCTGCTGTTGATCCCTCAGTGTCTCTGAGGAGTGCTTTAGATGGTGGGGTTCAGTCTCCCGCACAGGGTGTGTGTGTGCCACAGGCTTCCCTCATAAAATGCTGCTTGCTGTCATTCCTCCTCCACTCCACCTTGCACCTAAGCCTCACCCATCACATGCAGCCTCAAGAGCTGCTTGCCAAAATAACCCTTCACCCCCAGCACTCCCATGAGACCCCAAGACACATCCAGGAGTGGTGTGGATCACAGAATCATAGACTAGAATGGGTTGGAAGAAACCTTAAAGACTTTCCAGTTCCAACCCCCCTGCCCTAAGCAGGGACACATTCCACTTGCCCAGATTGTTCAAAGCCCTGTTCAACCTGGCCTTGAACACTTCCAGGGATGAGACATCCATAGCCTGTCTAGGCCACTTGTGACAGGGCCTCACCAGCCTCAAAGCCATGAATTTATTCCTAATATTGAATGTAAGCCTACCATCTTTCAGTTTGAAGCCCTCACCCCTTGTCCTATCACTTCCAGGTGACAGCAGGAAGAAATCTGGGGATGGGATGCACAAAAGAACAAGCTACCTGCCCCTCCTGCCATGGTGATGTGCAATGCCTTCACTCATCAGCAGATGAAGGTTTTCCCTCTGCTATCAAAGAGCACGAGTTTTAGGGTAAGGTAAGTGAGGTGAGCAAGCTGTGAAACCCAAGTGGCTCTGAGATACATAGCTTTCTACCAGTTATGAGCATGACAGCAGGTAAAGAAGCCATAGCAACAAAAACTTGACCTGTTCCACTCCAGAGGTACAGTTGAAGCCTATTCTAGCTGTAATGTAATCTCTTAACACCTACTGCTACTAATGGTTCCTCCATAATAAGGGGGATTGCAGATCTATTACAGATCTGTCACCTCCTAAAGAATATGCCATTAATCATGATCATTTATTTGCAAATTGGTTTATAATTTTGCAAATCATTTGCAAATTACATTAAATAGCAGACTGGGGGGTAAGGGACTTCTAAAGCAGACTTACATGCTATTTCCCTCCTTTGTTAATGACCCATTTTGAGACAAATCATTGTTTGTGCACGTCTGCATATGTATATAGGTATTTATGTATGGGAGCAAAGTGGATGAGCACAATCAAACAAGTGACAGCAGTTGGCAGAGAATACATAGGACAGTGTATCTGTTTCTGCAGAGATATCTTTTTACAGGCTGATTTTCACCTGGGCAGCTTTTACAGATGATGAGCAACTGAGTATTTGTGTATGCCTGCCCACTGGTGACACTACTGCCTGGGACACAGTGAATATCCCTGTATGCATTTCCTTGGCCTTTCACCAAGCTGGTGTGCATCATATTTGGAGGTTGGGCCCAAGATTCACACCCTCCTCATCTCAGTTGTGCAAAACCTTGTTGTTACCCCTCAATCTAGAGCCAGCAGTTGATTCACTCTGACCAACTAACAACACCTTCAGCTGCTTGGAAAGTCCTGCAGGGCAGAGCACACTACAAGAACACATTGAACCATTCCCCCATCCCACAGCTCAGTCTAGGCTTGGGTGAGCAGAGATTAACTCCCTTCCCTCCCATCCTTACCCCCACCTTCTGTGAGGCTCTGCCCTTCTTTCCAGCTTTCCTTTAAACTCACCCCAAAATCCCCTTACCTACAGAGCCTCCCCTCCACTCTCCTCATCTTCAGCCTTTTGCATCCATCCCTGCTTCCTGCCCCCGCGGATTAAATAGACTTTGCCTGGATTACAGCTGCCAATCAAGTTCAAGTGCATTTTTAATAGTTTAATTTGTGGCACAAGGTTTCAAATAAAATCATCAAGTGCAGTCAATTAAACTCATTAAGTCCTTACGGACTCGTCTGTGTACTGTGCTGTTATCAGATTCAGAGACATGAGAATTAATTAGGCTGCTGTTATCCTTTGTCTGGATTACTGTGCCAGGCCCAGCAGCCGGGTGTTTTCCTATGAAAGCATGAGGTCCATAATCTCCTTACGAGCACAACCAGGGAGGCAGTGGCCTAAGAGATTTCTTCAGCATTCCTCAAAGATCAAACAACAGGAAACACACTGTTCTTTGATTTCTTCTTTCCCCTCTCCTGGTTTTCTTTCTCTTTTTTTCTCCCCTACCTGCAAAGCCCAGCTCATGACTAAAGGCAGTTAGGTGATAAAAGGACAGGTGAGTAGCAATGGGCTGCTGGTAGCAGGGCTCCACACACTAATCACCCCTTCCAGAGTACATCAGGGATGTCCTGCAAGGTTGCTTCTGCTTCAGAGGGATGCCCAACAGCCCTAACACTCATCTGCTGGGGCTGTTTCTCCACTGCCACATCCTCTAGGCCACTGCCCACACTTGGGGAGAGAGACTAAGAGTACCCAAAGGGACTAAGGGTGCCCATTGCACCCCTACAGATCCAGAGTAATGTGAAATCACAGCTGATGCACTGCACAACACACTAGGATGCCCCAGATTCTGCTGTTTCTGCAATGAGTGTGATGCCTCCAGCACATGCTTTACTTGCCTCTGGGAACCAATGCAGATGGTGACCTGCTTGGAGAGGCAGATGTGCAGGTGGAAGGACAGTGCAAGCCACTGGCTTCCAGGTCTGTATAGATCTAAAGATGAGGATGTACTGAGATTAGCACCCATGTGGGTGCTGCAGTCTGTACTGTGGGGTACAAGTGGGCAAATGGGCCAAGGTGAAGATAAACAGGATAAAAGTAAACACCCCGAACCTGACTGTACTTCCACTTGCAGTATTCTGGCCCCTACCCACAGAGCAGGATTGCACCACACAAACACTAACCTATATAGTCTCTATATAATTTGCACACTACTCTGCTCTACAGAGCAGAAATACATATATAATATGTATCTCTACAGGGCTTTTAACAAGTAAATTCTCACATTTGTTACACCAACACAGGAAACCAGCACCTGTACCACGCAAATGCCAATATAGGGAACTGAAGAACTGAACCTTTGCAGTACAGAAGAGGTTTATGGACTCCCTTCCCAAGCCAGCAAGACCCAGACACATCCCTGAGTAAGTGAAGATGATATCAGAGAAGAATTTAAGTACCACAGGCAGATAAGCATCTCTGACGTTCTAATGCCATGAGGAACTTCACTGAGATTGGGATTCTGAAAATCTCTCCCCTCGTAGTAAGGCTGCATCTCATTTATCGAAGTCAGCTATTACAGAGGAGGGCAGGAGGTGTGAGATCCAAAGCAAATGATGACAAGTGGGTGCCCATGTGTGACAGCTGAGGGTTGCTGCCTCAGTCAGACTTTTGATAGTGAAGTTATCTGGTCCTTGACACAGCAGTTATTTCTCAGAGCAACCTGTGTGCAGGAGGGCCTTAAAAAGGCATATTGCCAAAGAGGGGTTTATCCAAAAGGTTTTTCTGGTGGCCACAAATCCTTTCCAATGGGTCAGCTGCTAGGAAACATGCTGCAACAAATTTAAGAGAACATAACCATGCTGTAAAGAGATGAACTTAAGGGACAAAGAAAAGTAATCCATATTTAGGCTGGCAAGGGTTTTATGCTTGCTAACAGTCCTGCTGAATTGCATTTGAGGGGAGCTGAACTATAGCAATTTCTAAACTACATCAGTTGGGCCAGCCAGTATTTCTACTAGTTTATTACAGAAATTTACTCACAAGGGTCAGTGACCCCTCAGTCAGTGACTCCCCCAGGTGACTTCCTGAGCCACATTAAGCTACGAGCATTTGCTCTCATTCCCTCTGATGTTCTCTTTCTCTGCTCCTCCTCTCCCACTTCCCATTTCATTCGCATCCACAAATCCCTTCTTTTTTTCTCTCTATTGTCAAATCAAGGGAGTAGTGTGCAATGTGACAAGACAGTGTCAGTGGAACAATAAGAATGTAGACATGAAGGAGCAACAGAGAGGCAAAAGGGCTGGGAAGGGATGCTGAGAAGCCTGAATGTGATGGAGGGGAAAGGGAGCTGTGAGGAGCTGCAGGAATGGCAGTAAGGCAGCTGCACTTTTGGGAAAGATGAGGATTTTCATACCTGCTCCCCTGTACAGATGATATTAAGACAAGGATGAGGAGGAGAGTAAAGGTGCAGCCTCCAAGATGCAAAAGGTCTCCAGAACCATTTTAGCTACTAAGGTGCAGAGAAAACAATGGCAGCTGCAGGGCATAAGGGGAGGAAGAGGCATTAGGATTTGGTACAGAGGAGGAGGACTACACAGCAGAGCAACGGTATGGGCAAGAGGGAAAAATTAGAAAGTCGGATGGCACTGAAGGAGATTAAAAAGAGGGCTGTCTTTTTAATGGAGAGGAGTGTACTCCCTTCAACAGTGCGCAGCCAAGAGTGTCAGGTGAATTATGCTCCCCTTTCCTAAAAGTGAGTGTAGACAATCATGCATTCCCCAAGACCAGAACATCTGTATTTAGACAAGATGAATCCTGCTGAAACTTTGTGTCACCTTAAACAAACTTATGCAGGTTCAGAGCACTTTTCTGTGACTAGGCAAGGTCTCCAGGCCTGGCCTAAATCTAACCCTCAGCATTTCTCCAGTAGAAATGTAAACTAAAGAAATTCTTCAGGAAATACTTAATACACATCCCTGGAATATAAATTGCTGAAAATATAAAGGCAACCCAGTCTACTACAGGATTTCTGCCACTGTCCCAGCCCAGCCAACCTCCTCCTGCTTCTGCAGTTCTCCACAGATTATTAATCACAAGTGAAAACATACAGAGTGAGCAGGCTTCCTTTTTCCTTCCCAAGTCCAAAAGAGTCTCCTTGAAGTGTCTCCTTCTCGCTCATTAGCTTTTTCTTTCTTCTCCCCTCATCCACACTTAAGAAATTGATAAATGTCTCTTTAAGGATGTGTCTGCCGCCTTGCCATGCACCCTTATAAATCAGATAAATATCTCGAGGATTCTTATCCTGAAAAAATTGAGATAATTGTACTAAATTGAAGAGCCACTTTTTTTTTTTTCCCTCACCTCCTCCCATCCTTCTTCTCTTTTCAGCTGGAGTCTCTTGTAGAAACAGGTGTGCTGACTGCCAATTCCTGCACAGGAATTACCCCCTCCATCTGAAGGGATGGCCCTCAATAGCTCCAGGCTACCTCGTGAAGTGAATTTTAACCAAGATACCACATCAGCTGGGAACATTTTCATAGCTCCATCTGGATCTCTCCTGGAACAGTTCACCCTTGCTGGTGCACTTCGGACACTTACCTGCCCAGGAAGCATCTCTGCAGTGTGATTGGAGGGTTGTATCTGTAAGGGGTAAAGCAAGTTTGGCTCCAACACTCCCCTTGTGCCAAGGACTGGTGCTGTAGCTGGGAAAAGGGAAAACAATAAAAATAAATAAATAAAATAATAAATAAATATTTGTGACACTTCACACCAGCAGCACCAGTTATAATGAGGTATTATCCCTCCCCTCCACCAAAGAAAGGTATCAAAGCCACCAGAAGAGCAGATGATGGGGTAGCAGGTGAAGAGAGCAAGGAACAAACTGTTGGCCTGCTGGTTTTCTCCCAGGTGAAGAAAACTTTACAAACCAGAAGCCTACGACTGAGTTTGACTTTTGGTCAAACAGCCAAACACACAAGAAAATTGGGACTATCAGAGGGACTGAAGGTGACTGAAGCTGCAATCCAAAGGGGATGATTTCGTCTCTAAAAGATTTCCAAGGAGCATTTGGGGTCACCAGGGGCACCAGCAAAAAGGATTTTTTGGTGACTTTGTATAGACAGGGAAATAAACTCAGAAGGTTCTCAGTGAGCAGAGATGACTCTACATGCAGAAAACTCAGGAGGAGGCAGGCAGTGGATGATGACATGATGGTGCTAAATAAAGATGGCCCTCAAAACCACAGGCCTTCTCCAAGTACAGATTAGACCATCCACCCCAGCCAGCTCCTCTAAAGCCTGCATTGGCTGGAATAAAGCAGAGCAGACTGGCTCCAAGCCCCAGGAGATAATTGCTGAGCTTAGGCAAGTGGCCTTGAGCCTGCAGGTGGGTTGAGAGAGAGGAGGACAACAGCTGTTTCTACTTCATCCAGGTCCTCTATGCCAGGAGAACCCTCCTTCATTCCCAGCAAAGCAAATTCATCAGGGCCCATTCTGTGAAAATTGCTCTCATGTAAACCAAAAATAGCCCAAGAGCCCATGCACGGCTGAAATAAGATGAGTGTGGTGGCGGAACAAAGTGATTTAGAGCTGTGAGTCCACTCAGAGCTCTGCCAGCACATCTCTAGAGGAAACAGTTCCAAAATGAAGGACAGTCCATTCAGATTTGATATAAAGATTAGGTTTTTCTACAATAAGGGTGGTAAAACACTAGCAAAAGCTGCCCAGAGAGGTGGTAGATGCCCCATCCCTGGAAACATTTGAGGTCAGATTGGACAGGGCTCTGAGTAATCTGATCTAGTTGAAGATGTCCCTAATCACTGCAGGGGGTTGGATTAGATGGCTTTTAAAGGCCCTATCCAACCCACACTATTCTACATTTCCATGATCTCCACCCATTCCAGGTTTGGGGTAGAAAGAAACAGAATTAGGGAAGGTGAGAAACAGCATCCCTGAAGTCCTCTGATGAAGAGGAGATGGAAAGAAGATTCATGAATCAACTTCCTTGTAGGCCTGATAGTTCTGGGTCTGAGAGATTTTAGCCTGCTAGCAGCTGCTTACAGGCTAAAATCTCTCAGACCCAGAACTATCAGGCCTACATTCCCTCTTTTCAATTGCAGCCCAAATTTTCTCACCTTTCCTTGCCAAAATACCAGAAAAAGCAACCACAGGGTACCATGCCCTGTACCCAGGACAGGTGCAGCAGAACCTCTGTGCCTCCTCTGCTTGCTCTATGTCATCTACATAGACCCACTGTGAGTTTAAATCCAGAAAAGGGGCATTGGTTCTCCATAGCTTCCTTCAACATTTGCCCTGGCTCTGCAAAGAGGCTGAGTGCAGCTTTCAGTTCTTATGGGACAGGATGACCCCTACCAAGCCTTCAGAGTCTCTTGTAGTGGTTTTGGTAACCAGGCGGAAACACCAATTAAGTGTAGTGGTTTTGGTTCACCAATCTGAGTTTCCCAACCAATGCACCAATTAATGTAGTGGGTTTAGTGCTGGCCAAATGCCAGAACACCCACTAGAATTATTTACTCATTTTGTGCTGCAAGATAAAGATTAGGAGGGGAGCAAAGCAGTCTCAAATTTTAAAGGGTATAAAGAAAAACTTTATTAACAGAATTAAAAGAAAAAATAACAAGAAATCAGAAAAACCTTCAGAACACGTCTCCTCCCCCCACCTCTTCTTTCCCACTGATAACATAAAGAGACAAAACCTGGGACTTTCAGTCAGTTTACCACCTCTAAAATAGGCTTTCTTCAGTTCTTTTAGGGAGAGGAGTCTCTCTTGCCATGTCATGGAGACTTCTCCACAAGAAACTGCTCTTTCATGGCTTCAGTGTTATAGAGAATCAGGCACCCAGGAAAGGAAAACCTGTTCACAGTGTGAAAGTCCCTCCCATCTCTTGCAGCCTTCCCACAGCTCTGTTCACAGGCTACAGCAGCTTATTGGGGTGCTATTTTAAAGATATTCTAACATAAAAGCAAAAGTTCTCATCCTCTGGGAAACAGAGGTGTCACCCTGTTTTTGAAGACTTTTCTAAGCCTTCTGAATTGTCCTTCATATTGGAGTCAGAATTTTTACTTTATCACACTTTCTACTATAAACAATAGCCTCGTTTGCTAACTGTCCTTCATGGTTTACATATTTTTAGGTAGGCAGAGAGTTGATTGACAGTTGACTTGACCAATGTGGTTTGAGAGGTGGGATTCGATCCTCCAATCCACAGGCACCTTAGGAAATGTATAAAATTGAGTTTTGTAAATAAACTCAGCCTTTTCCTGTTTTGCTCATCCGTGTGTCCTCGTGTAGTTCTTTTTGTGTCGACTGCTACACAGAGATTTTCTTCTTCTCTTCCTGGGGCAAAGGGTCTCATTTGTTTCTGTTCAGACTTCTCATTGGATCACAGTTACTTCAACATCTGCTCACTTCAGCACTGGTACCTCTGTTCATGGCTGTAGTTAGAATGCTACATCCCCCCAATGCATTCCATGAATTACAGGGAAAAACCAAAATCTGATCTATCAATTATATCTTTACCATAACCTTAAAAGAGAATTTCAGCCCAAGACTAAGGCAACTCCTCAATCTCCTTGCACCTAGAATCTGACCTCTTCACTGACCTCAGTGTCCCATGTTGTTTTCTTAACATGTGTTCACCCTTTCCTTTTTCCTGATTCAGAAGAGAATTGGTGTTCATAGGTTCATTTGTTTCTCAAGCTTTATCGAAAGCAGTTCGATAAACTGTTGACTGAAACAGTTTTTATAGAGTTCTGCAGTGCTGGAAGGTTGATCTCATCCATCGCTCACCATGCCTCTCTGTTGATGACGTGGTCCCTTGCCGGCACAGTGCAAGTTGCCCTGGCCTCTGGCACCACCCCATAACTTCTCTTCATGTAGGGCACCAAAAAAAAAGAAAAGCTGATGCTGCTGCTTTTGTCCTTCTGTCTGCAGAGTAGCTGGCTAAAAGCAGCTAAGCGAAAAAGATTCGTTGCGAGCCATGCCAAGATAGCTGCAGCCACACGGCCCTGCCCCGGCTGTGCTGATTTCCGCCAAGCAGTCCCGGCCATGAGGCCACTCCCAGCTTTGGGGCTGCCTCCCAGCATTGGTGCCAGCCACATGGTTGCTCCTGGCGGCATGGCCCGGCAGCGCCACCTGAAAAAAAAAGGACCAGCGGGCTCTGCCAGGGAGTAGTCCCAGCTGCGCCACTGGGATGGGGCCCGGTGGATTCCCTGGGAAGGAGCTTGGCCCCGCTGGGAAGAGGCCCCAGCCGCGCTGCCAGGACGGGGGCCAGCGCACTTCCAATGAAGGGGCCGGTGCAGCAGCACAGCCCTGCCAGGCCATGTGGGCCATGCACGGCCAGCCCAGCCAGCATCGTTACCTGTTCAAAGGCCAGAAGCAAGAGAGCTTTTCACGGGCTTGCCCGTCCTTCAATGTGTTTTCACAGAGACATATCCAGCTCTTTCAAGTGGTTTAACCAGGTGTCAGTCTTCGAAACTAGCCAGCTGACTGATTCCACCAGGTCCCCACAGGGAATCATTTCCACAGGTCATGGATTCCCTCGTTCACTAAAAACCAAACCTACGTTAAACCACAACAGTCTCCTGGCATCAGCAGGCTCCACACAACATTCCATTCCTCTCAGGAAGAATAGGCTTGATGGTATTTTGACTCCTTTCTCAGAGACTCCCACATGGTACTTTACAATCCTACTTTGCTCTTAAATACACATCCTGGGCTGCATCCCAGAGATGTGTGTCAGGCACGAAGTGCTGTCAGTCAGCCCCAGTCACAACATATCAGGGCTTAGGAGAAGTCTGACTGATCAGAGTGAGGGGAGGAGGGAGCACAGGAACAAGAGAAAAAGGCTGAACAGGAAAAAAAAAAAGAGAAAGAAAAATCAAGTGGGAAAATGGCAGGAAATATTCCATACAGCAAAAGATGTTTTTTATCTGCGATACAACAGCACTGTCAGGCACCAAAAAGGACAAAGATGTTCAGATACAGAGTGTCCTAGGGTGACTTTATGATGCTTGTATCCCCTGTCCCCTACTCTGTTTGTGCAGTATATTGTGTTCTGTACCTTTAAGACTGGCTCTGAGGAGCAGGGAGAAGCGCTGAGTTGTTTTGAGAAATCTGCCAGACTCCTCCGCATTCCTTCTCCTGGACTGTGTTTGTCTGAAGTACAGACAGCAGCAGGACAGAGCTTTCCTGTGCTTTTAGTTAATTTAGCTAGCTGAGGCAGAGAAGCTCTGTGGACTGGTTTTTTTTTCCTTTTTCTTGGGACTGTTTAAACCTGCTCTGGACTGAAAACCCAGGGGAGCACTGGGAGCTCACACCTGCTGCCCCATCAGGGCCTGGACCTCCGGAGGGACTGATAAGAGACTGAGCGAGCTTCGCTACCCACAGCAAAGACTTTCTGAATTTCCCATCTCACTTCAGAGCAAAAAGAGGTATTATTTTTTCATATTATTCTTTTTCTTTTGTGCTTATGGGCACTTTGTTTGTTAAATAAATATTTTTCCACTTTTTTTCTCTGAGGAAGTTCTTTCCCAGACCAGTTGGGGGTAGGGGCCGTTTGGGTTTGCTTCCCAGAGGGATGCTATTCAGGGATTTTCTCCCAAATTTGCCCTAAACCAGGATACAGGGTCACAGGGAGGAGAGTGGAAGAAGCTCCTGGGAGGGCTCCTGGGCTGAACTCCACTGTCTCTCATCCATGTGGCTTCAGGCAGCAGAGGCTGAAACGTACTGTCACATCAGCAGCATGGCAATTAATGTAAAGTGTGCTGTAGGGACAAAGCTCCCAGATAAAATGTGTGCCTGGCTAAATGCCACTTGGGAGCTGGCTCTGATATCAGCACCCTCAGCCAAGAACGACCAAATGGCCATGGCATTGTGGCTGCCTCTCCTGTGCCATGGAGGAGTTCACTGAGCACAGGGAATGTTCACTGCAGGAATGGCTCAGGGTAGCTCTCATGCCACCATCCCAATGTTTTCCTACATAGAAAGGTACGTGCAATCCTAACAGTCAAGATAAACAAAGCTGAACAAAATAGGAACTGAGAAATCAGCTAAAGCTGTGCTCATTTGAAGGCAAAGATTAATAAAAATTAATTCAGAGGAATGCCTATGAGAGGGCACTGCAGTGGAGAGGGAGGAGGTCCCTCCCCATTCTGGGAGATGAAGGCCTTCAGAGGAGACCTGGAACATTGCATAAAAGTTTGAGATTACTCAGGTATGCTCATTCTGTGAATTTCAGTATCTTCCACCATGCATGAAGTGAATAAATATTTGTTGGGCTGAAGAGAGAGGAGGGCAGTGAGGAGAGATGACTCCATAGTATAATTTATACAAGTATTCCCTGGACCTCGAACAGGAACCAGCATTGCCCCTACTCCCAGGTGAGTACCTGAGCATCTAGGCTGAAAGTCCTGCTTCTTTTCACTTTCTCACTGCAACCCAAGGTTTAAAAAATACTTTATTACTCTTTCCAGTGTTGAAAAGTTCAAATAGAAGGACTGAGCAAATTCTCCTGCTACCTCAAAACCAGAATTACCTGACAATCAGAAGTGTCTTTCCAGGTGGGTTCAAGTCTCTTCCAAAGGGAGAAAAGATAGGAGCATGGAGGGCTCTAGTCACTACACTATTTTGTGAGAGTGGCCAAAGTTTCAAACTCCATACACATCCTGATCTCTGATCCATGCCCAGAAGATGCCTCATAGATTGGACTTTCCCAGTAAGCCAGACATGCTGAGAATAACATGTTGTTTCAATGGCACTGACTGGTTCAACACACAAAACAGAGGCGAGTCTGGCAGAGAGAAGAAGCAGATCATCAGGGAGGATGGGAAACAGAGAAATATGGCAATAATACTGCAAGGCACCTGAGCAGGGGCTCTAAGGATCCAAACTGAACCTCTAAAGCTGTTTTTATGTTTGGGGTACAGCATAATTGGGGCTTGTTTCTTCACAAATCCATTAAAGAGGACAACAGACTTGTGCTCACCTACATCATGAAGCTGATACAAGGGAAAGAGCTGCACGAGGAACCTGCTGCTCAGGCAAACCATTCCAATGCAAACTCCAGGGCATCATCACTCTCTTGTCTACAAGAGGCACTACTACCTCTCTAGCTCATAAAGGAGGTGAGGGACACAGACCATGATCAATTTCAAATTATTCATCACTGAGGCTCAGACACCTTGCATAAGCACTGTCTGCACTTCTGGCTTTATGGCCTGAGTTTAGCCAGCTCACATAGCATTGTGTTGGATTTTTTCTTTCATCTGCATGGAAGACAAAGGGAATGAAGTGGATGGTGTACACTCTGACTTCATGAGGCATTTGCTAATCTCTGAGGAGGAATCTCATTAAAGAAATTGAGGAGGTCATTAGGGGTAGGGATAGGAAACTTTAGAAATTACACATCACTTAGAAAAATGACTAGAAGAAATGTGAGTCTCTGTGCAAGCTGGCTCATGGGGGAAATTGAGTCCATCACTCTTGCTTCCTTATATTCACCATATTCAAAATCATGGATGTAGTGAACTGATCCTGACTGGATATCAGGTGCCCACCAAAGCTGCTCTACCACTCCCCTTCTCAGCTGGAGAGGGGAGAGAAAATATAATGAAGACTCAAAGGTCAAGATAAGGACAGAGAGAGATCACTCACAGCTACCATCATGGGCAAAACAGACTCATTTTGCAGAAATTAATTTAATCCTTTAAACCTTAGGATCCTGTGCTCAATCAGTTACTTTCTCTTGGAAGAGAGCCTGTGAGTCAGACCAGTAGGCCCTATAGCTGAGGTAAGGAGCCAGCACTCTTGCCAGTCACTTTTTTAATCCAACAAAGGAAGAAGAAATAGCTATAGAATGGAGGATATGGAGAGCCTTGCCTGTCACTGGCTCATCTGAATCATAATTAGAAAGTGCTGCAAAACATCTCTGCCAAGAGGAAACCCAAGAGGAAACCAGCCTGCCCTCAATCTGTAGCGAGATCAGCCCAACAGCAGGTGCTTGCAAGCCCCAGCCTGGCTCTGGCAGGGTTAATGTGACCATCCATTTCTGACAGTGTGTCAATACAAGGCAATTTAGGAGTGCATGAAAAATCGACCCGAGGTAACAGGCAATTTCTCCGCTCTGCTGGTCAGACTGAAGTAGGGACCAATGAGGCCACAATCTTGGAGCACACTGAGCTCTGATGGCATGTGCTGGCATCTTAGCAGCACTCACCAGAGAGAAGGAGTGAACAAGGCAGGAGCAGGACACCTGCTGTGGACACAGTCTCAAGATGGCAACAAAGAAGAGCTGAGGGTAGCATCCCATACAGATTTTGTTAATTGGGGAGTATTTGAGTATGTAAAGTAGCAAACTGGCTGAAACAGAGTAGACAGACTTAAACATGCAGACGATTATAAGGCAGAACCTCAGCCTTGGGTCCATGCCACCTGCCCTGTGGGGAGGGAACCACTGGCTGAACCTCGCAAAGCTGGAGAGGGCCAAGCAGGTGGTGCAGACAACCCAAAACAAAACTTTTTGATTCCAAAAAGTAATTTCTTCTTTTAAGCCAGACTCGGAGCATGCCTGGATGCGACCCCATGCACTAACACCATGCTGCTGCCCTTCTACTCAGTACTCAAAAAGCACATTTTACACTGGTGCATCTCCCCATGCAGGGACTAAGAGAGGTCATGGGAATTATCAGGGAGGTGCAGAGGGTGCTGTGGGACAGGAACCTGAAGGCACAGGTATCACTAAAGGTTAACCTGCCCTCCTTCCCTCTCTGTCACAGCACAGATTGCAGGGAGGACACTCATTTGCCTCTTGCCCACATGGTAGCCACCAGAAGCCATCTCAGAGTGCTGCCTCCATGCTGTGAAAGCACATTGGCACAAACACCAGAGCTGGCTTGAAAACAGAGGGTGAGCCCAATCCAAGCAAATCTGTTTGCAAATGCAGAGTGCAGCAGCACTGTGCTGGCAGTGCTTATCCAGCATGATGGACTGAGGGTCACTCCCACCACACTAAAAGCATCTCAGTCTGTCATTATTAAAGTAGAAAACACAACAGATGCAGCCTGTGTCTCCAAGTCCAAGTTTTGCTCCCTTGCAACCCCGGATGTTGCACTCTGAAGAGCTGATTCAGCTCACTCACTCACCCAGAGAGGCCAGAAGTGTTGCCTCCTCTGAAAGAGTCAGGAGAAATCACACTTGATGCTTATTTTTTGGATGGAACAACTCTAAACCAGGCTGAGCTTCCCACCCATGCCACACACAGAAACCCTGGAGGGTGCCAAGACTGGTAACGCAGAAGTTAAAAAAAAGAATGGATAGAGAGGAAATATAACATTGTCATAACTCTGCCAGAATAACATCCTAGTTTAAACCTATCCTTGGACATATTTTTATCTGGGATATCATAGGATACAGCCAGGGAGGCAGGGTTTGAGGTTGGGTCCTTTTAGTATGGTTGCATTAAGACTAAGATTCTCACTTTATTTTGATTTAATAAGCTAGTCAAAGTGTGTTAACAAAATTAAAAGCCATTATTAAAGGCAGATGTACTGGTATACAAATAGCTTTGACTTTAGATGATCCACAGCTTCAGCGTATGCTTCTAATAACCAGCTGTCACTTACCAGAGATGGAGTAACTCTTAGTAAATCCTTAATGGGCATGTGGCATTACATTTAGAGTAGTATTTTCCCCTCCTCACTTCCATCTTTTCCCACAGGCAACTGAGCCAACTCACAAATTTACTGCATCATATTTTCCCTTTGTTAATGGGATGCATGTTGAGATCAGAAGGGCCAAATGATGACCTATCTTTTTGATTTTTACATCCCTTTGGAAAAATCCATATGACACTCTGAGTGTCAAAAGAGTCATAACATATCCCAGACGCCTCAGCACTAACTGCACGTTTGCTTCTTGAAGTTAACAAGGTCCCCATTCAACCACAAGCCCAGTTTGTCCAGTGCTGCCATTTTCCTGAACAGCTTTGCAGTAACAGGCTGGTGAGCCCAGCTCTTGGAGGAGCCACCACCACCAGCCAGCACAAATACCTCCTCCAACACAAACTGCATTTCAGAGGATCTGGAAACTGTGGCGTTGTTGAGTTTGTGAGAAGCAAAATCTGTTTCTAGGGTGGGAGTAGGGGAGCAGGGTTAAGAGAAGAAATCAACCTCACTTGATCATTCCTGTAAGACTACAGTAGAAGTGCCAACAAATGGAAACAGTGCTTGAAATCAGGACAACATTTCTACCATCCACTGTTTTTCACATATTTTGCTTTTTAACTGAGGTAAATGCACTCAGGAGTGCAGGAGTCAGTACCTTCCAGCATTGTGGTCTCTACAGGATGCCATCAGGGAGCTGTCTCTGCCCAGGTGTCAGCCACACACACCAGGCACAAGGTGATGCCAGTGGGCCCCACCATACTGGAAAGCTTTGCCTTGGTCCTTTCCCCATGAGAAGGAACTGGCACCCTCCTTTGACTCTGTTTTTCCCAGCACCAGCAGAGGAAGACAATGCTTTGGACACACCACTAAAGAGTATCTATGAATATGTTGCTGTAACAGAAATAGACTTCCCTTGCCCCTCACAAGATGAACAGCTGGACTGCCTGCCCCAGGCAATGGTCACTGCTATCCTGGGAAGTGGAGGAGAGCATCAGGGCACTGCTCTGCTCTAGGCACTGCTAGCAGCCATAAACACGGGATATTTGTGGTCTAAACCTTTCCATCCTTATGTCTGAAGGTCCTGTTCATTGTGCTATCAATCATTCAGAGAAATATTAAACTGCTGGAGAGCTGACGATATCATTTGCTATGTTCATTCCCTTGAGGATCAAGTGTCTCAGCGAGAGCAGGAGCAGAGTCCAAATGCAGAGCCTCCCCTATCCCTGATCTCATTACAGTCCTGCTGCTTCCACAAACCCCTTTTCCCTTCAGGTCTCTCTTCCCACAGCATTGATCACAGCTCATAAATTAATAAGTGCATGCATTTTTTAAAATCAGGTTTGTGGTGAGCAGATGTTGAAGATGAAGTGGAGGGGAGAAGGGGGAAGAAAACAAAAACCAACATAGACAAACAATTCAAACATTGTGAAATGTTTAACAACATGTAAGTCCTTCAAAGCCACAAACCCCTTGGTCCCTATCCCTGGCTGAATTCGCTAATGGATTTGCTGTCAGTGCCAGTGTGGAAGGCAGGGGTGCACAAGGATCCAGGACTTTTATTTTGCCTTCAATTATATGCCAAGTTAAAAGTCAGGGGGGGAAAAAAAAAAAAAGGAAAAAAACAAAAACAAAAACACAAAAAGAAAAAACCAAAACACACACACACAAAAAAAAAAAAAAAAAAAAAAAAAAAAAAAAAAAACCACAAAAAAACACACACAAAAAAACCACCACCACCTAAGCCACAGTAATTCTTTCATTCTTTAATCCTGTGCAGCTTATTAAAAGCAAGAGGACAAGATAGTCCACCCAGACTGGCAAATTGGAGGCTGCTCATTCCCTCTCCAGAAGAAATCAGCTCATGTTTTCTCCTGAGGCTCAAGTCCAGAAGACATTGACAATATGCTACAGAACAGAAAAAAAATTAACGAAGATAACTGTGAAAAGGTTCAGAGGAAAACATTTCTGTAGTGCTGCTGAGGCCAAGCAGGAGCTGCCCATGCAGCAGAAGCTGCTGGCTCCCCCGTCCTGGTCGTGAGAGGATCACACTGGAGAGATAGAGCTGGGACCAGAGCTTTTAGAGGGATGAGCAGCTCCAGGGATTGGGCACCAACAGCCTCAGCTACAAAAAAGGCTGAAGGAGACAAAAGAAACTGTCTCTCCTGCTATGCAGCCAAAGAGGTCAAGGCTGGCCAGGTCACACAGATGGAAAGAGCTGGGCAGGGGGGATCTTCATGTAGGGCACTCACTCAGCACTTACGTTCTCATCCCTTGCTCTGTCAGGTTCCCTTAGGCAAAGGACAGAGGCACAAAGGGACACAAACACACTCAGTGGGACACAACAACTCTGCATGGTATGACCCCAGGTGCTGGAGAGGTGTCAAACGCCAGGAGGAGCAACAAACCTGGTGGAGCAAAAGTACCAATGTGGCTGTTTCCCTCAGGAAAAGTGGGAAAGAGGAGGTGTAAAGTCAGCAATGCCTTATGAACAAATATGGTGGATGAAGACACATGACAGGATGGAGCATCATTTTGGGCCACCAACACTGGGACAAAAAACCAGAAGTAGCTCCATCAGAAGAGTGCTGTAAGTTTGTATGGACACTGTTTGTACGTATATATTAACATTATTAATGTTAATAATTAACATTATTAATAAAAAGAAACTATGAAAAATGCCCCTTCTAGGAGACTAACTACCAAAATAAACCTAAAAATGCAACAGTAAAAGCTCACACATCCTAGCTGCAACAGTTAAAGGCTTGAACACCAACTGTAGATGCATCACAAAGACATGACTGTGACTTAGACCCAATATTGGTGCATGATAAAAACAGAATGGAAGAGATGGAACCGGAAAATAGCCTTGGACAGACTGATTTATTTAAAACTCCTGCCTCATTTTGACTTATTATAAACAGAAGAGACAGATAGACAACAGCAGAGTGCTGCCTAAAGGTTCCTGGTTTCAAAAGGGCAAACCTAGCCTTGCCTATAAAAGGTAAGTTCAAATATCCCTGGGGACTTCACCCCAAACACAGAAAAATTGTGAAGGAGTAAATCCTGGGTGGCTCCTAACTTGCTGGAATGAGTAGAGCAATGCAGATAAAAGGAATAAGAAGAGAGCAAAGAAAGGGAGATGATTAATCAGCAAAGAGCAAAATTTTAGGGGCTGAAAATAGAAGAGATGGAGTGGGAAATGCCAAACATCAAAGGAGTTAGACCTGAGGAAGGATATTAAATAGTAAAAGGTTCTCCAGTCATACAAACACAAAGGTAATAAAGACAGAACTAGTGCTGTGATTCAGTCTGGGGGAACAGAGTTCACAGGAAATCCAGGTGAGGTCCCAAGACTAAGCGAATTCTTCTCAGCAGCTCTGGACAGTGACAATAATTATAAGCATATGAACTTATCTGGGTGACTGATATGGAAAATGTACTTACCACAGCTGAGAGAGAAGTGAAGATCCAAGATCTTCCTGTGATCAAGTCACAAAGCCAGGTATCTCACAACTCAAATTCCTGGAGGAACTATTCCATGAAACAGACAGATTGGGAGCAAGGGCTTCAATAAATTCACCAGTAAGGAGGTGAGGAACATAAAATACAGTACCTGTAAGTAAGAAGGATGAAAAAGCAATCTGAGCAGCTGTCACCCATGGCCGTGCGCAAGGGAGGGAGCAAAAACTGGGCAGGGCTGTGAAATATAGGGGATACCGGACTATGCCATTTGGGATTGTTTTTATTTTTATCTCACTTTTTGTGTTACTAACTGATCTTCTAGATAAAGGAAAATACACATTTTAGTGAATCACTTAATGCAGGGCCATGATGGGACATGATTTGTTGTGATAAACAGGAAGAAACTTATCCCAGGCACTGTAGAGGTAGTGTAGGATTTGATAGAGGCGTAGCTGGTGACAAGGAGGGAAGGGTTCAGCTTGTAGGGAGTTTGACAGCAAGTTCCCTGAGAGTGGTCTCAGGATTTGCCCTGGTCAACAATTTCACTAATGAGTCCTTCTTAATTAAACTAGCCTATGACAAGGAGAAACCAGGGAAGACAATATAGATGTCACACTGGAAGCACAGCTTGAGTATGGCACAATCCCTGAAGCAAACCATGTAGTTTTCAAGAGTTTCTGCTGCAAATGGGAAATTCATAAGTTGAAAATTACTGAAGAAGAAAAGGCTTTGATTGTAGGAGTCAATTAGAAGCTGATTAAGGAGATAAAGACACCAACAGGTAAATCCGATCCTAACATGCATGCAGGGGAGGATTTCCAGTAGAGGAGGGCATCTCCCAATTCACAAATTAAACTGGTCAGCCACACTCAAGAGCAGCAATGGATGCAAAGAAAGGCTGTCAAGATAACCAGTGGATAGGAAATGGCCCAAAAAGACTGGGTGCGTGAATATTTTATTTATCAGGCTGAAGGAGATGTGATTTTTGTCTCCATTCCAACTGTAGTCAGTAAACATGGGAAAAAGCAATGGTGGTAGAAGGATGACATGAGTACTAAAAATATGTCAGCTAGAAACATGTCTAAGCTCAAAATTATGCCTCACCAGAGTAGGGAGGCAGCTGGGGCAAACAATGAACAAACAAGGAGGAAGTATTTTTAAGATGGCTCCTGCTAGGAATATGAAAGGGATTTTATGAGGTGGTTCCCAGCTGGGAATTTGGCCAAGGTACTGGGATTAACACACCCACTACTCTGAAAAGTACCAAGGGATTTTCAGCAGCCCGAAATTGCCAAGACCTTGGTTTTAAATCTCTGCTGCTGAAATGCAACTATTTATTCAGCACAGTTCCACTTGAGCAACTATGTGAAATGCTGCTCTGAGACTCTCAAAAGTCTCCCAGGGAGCAGGCAAATATATATATATATATATTCTGTCTGGAGCTGATTCTCTTTCCACACTTCTGTCCCTCTCATCCTGCTTCACCACTGACAGGATTTGCATCAGAGCAGCCTAGCTCTCAGAGCCAGGCAGCTCCCGGTCTCTCTCCCTGAGCCTGTCACACCATGGAGACATCACCTTTGGACATTTGAGCACGAGGAGCAGGGTTCCAGGCAGCCAGGGGGGGACACTGACCACACAACAAACACCTCTGTGCCCCTCCTGGCAAGCAGAGAATGAGTTCAGACATTGCAGGGTATTGTACAGTTTAGATATGTCCAAGCAATTCGAGCTAGGAGCAGATGCTTTCAGAGTCACTCAAGACTTTCTTAATAACAGAGGCTTACCTGGACTGAAAGAAAACGGAGCCATCCCCATCCTAAGCCAAATGAGAAGATATCAGCAGCCTCCATGGTTCCCAGGTAGCAAAGAGCTCATTTTAACAGGAACCATGTCTTTATGCACAAAGGAACAGCCACTGCTTGGGACACCCAGGTGTTCCAATGCCTGCATATTATTTTTTGTGAGCTCAATGCACTGTGTTTTCTTGCAACAACCACCAGACTCTGCAAAAAAAGACTGCTCAACCAGGGCTCCCTGTTTTGAGGGGAGTAATTTTAGGTTTTTAAAACCTTGTCTCTTTTTTTTACTCCCTATTATTTGTGCTGAATGATACAGGTGAAAGACTTCACACCAAAGCCTGTACGTGGACCAGGAAGTACTACAAGTCCTGCCCTGCCAGCAGTGACCAGCATGCACAGCACAGTGTGGAAATGCCAAAGCACCACAAAAGAGCAAACCTGGGCAGATTAAATCCTCCTCCAGCTGCTTGTTGTTTATCCCTAGCTGCTCAGTTTGGCAGCAGGGCTGAGCCAAGAGGAAGCCCAGATAGTGGGAATGGGGAAGCAGGCAGAAGGGTGCTCAGCAGTGAGCTCTTCTTCCCACAGGTATTTACAAGCCTCTAGGCAGAGAGGTGGATGGAAGCAGATGGAGTTGTTGACACACAGAGGTTTAGCAGTGAAACCTCCCATTCCTCTGAGCCTGTAGCTTGGCACAAGAGTGGCAGGTCATTCCCCAGCATAGTGACTTCAAAGGTTGCCAACAAGATGAGGTACACTTGACACTTGCCTATCCTGCTGCTTGTCCCAAGCAAGCACCTTTCACCTTCCTCGGCCTCGGGAGGCTGTCAGGACCCTAAACCACAGCAGAGAGGAGCCAAGCAAAGTGCATGGGCTGCTGGGAGAGACGTGTCCAGCGCTGATCTCTCCCACCCACAGCCAGCCCTGCCTCTGCACTGCACACCCACCGGTGAAACCAGGCTGCCCCTGCCACGCCACACACCCCACACACTGCCGGGCACCCGTCAGCACCCTGGCCCCCCGGAGCAGGGGCCCAGGCTGTGCAGTCCCCAGTGGTCCCTCTCATCCCCTCCTTGCTGCCCCCTGCACAAGCACACTCTCTGCTGCTCCCCTTCCCCTTCCCGTCCCCGCTTGTTGCACGAAGGGTGCGTTTGACCTCAATCTGTCTGCTAGGATTAGAGTCCGGCGCCGTTCCCCTCTGCTGAGCACAGAGCTCCAGCAGGGCTGCGAGGCCGCATCTGCCACGGCCGGTTATTCCAGAGGGGCTCAGCGAACGCTGCCACTGTCAGGGCCATGGGGACACAGAGGTGACAAGGGGGATTGCTGGCTGCACCCTGCCACAGCCACTGCTCCCGACTGCTGTGGGGGCAGGCACCAGCCCACCAGGGTCAGCTCGCCCTGAGAAGTGAAGGCGAAGCAGAAAGGGTTACGTGGTGAAGGAGAAGTGGGGATTTATTATTATAATGGAGTGGAGACTGTTGCAGAGGCCAAGCTCCAGCTGTAGGGATATGGAACCTTTGGATTTGCAGCAATGTTTCTTCAGAGTACTCAGAAGACATTCATAAATAAAGGTAAATAAAGGTAAGTATAGAAAATGCAGCAGGGCACAGTCTTTGGCCCAAGGCAAGTGACTTAGCATGGCTCAAAACAACTGCACTGTACTACTTGTTCCCAAAATCAGAGTGACGTCACTCAAACTGCTCTCTGGGAGGCATTGTTGCCCATGACATCCCAAAAAAGTGCATGGTCAGGAGACAGGTTCCCACAGGAAGCCCCTTTAACTTCACTGCATCATGTCCCATGCCACAAACACCGTCTGCTCTGGCTGAAGTCCAGCACCACATCAAAGATGTATCCAAAGGAAGGACTCGAGAGAGGCAGCAAAGTACAGGAAAGACCAGAGGGAGGAAGGAGGGTGCCTTCCATCACCAAACAGACGAAAAGGACAGAGACATTTACACAAGAAGCTGACAGGTCAGTTTGCGAAGAAGCAGGAGGGTGACAGCTACTGTAACAGTCCTCATGTGCACACAGCCCAGCAAACTGGTCAGGAGGGAAGGGCAGCAAGCCTGGAGGCTTCCACTGTGTTGGTTGAGGGTGACAGGCCAAGTCTGACAGCTCTATGTGCTGTCATCATCTATTGTGTTGCATTCCCTGAAGGACTGCAGGGCCAGCACAATGCCCAGAGCCCTAGCGAGTGAGCTACCAGACAGCATGGCACAGCCAAGAACTGTCCCCAGCTGCACACGACTCTCCACGTCAAGCCTCTCTCCTCTCTTTCTCTTAGGGACACCAAAAGAAATATTTCTCCCTGCTCAGAGGACAGGTCTGCTGGCAGCATCCAACCCATCACAGCCATTTCTGACTACATCAACACCAGTCCTTCAGGAGGGACCATCATGTCCCATGCCAGAGTGGTCGATGCCCTGCGGACACGAAATTTCACCGCAGGGTGAAGGTTGCAGCCCATTGTACTGCACCAGTGTCCTGCACCACAGCAGCTGATTAACACAGTGCTGGGACTGAACAGCAGCCTTGGACACCTGACCAAGCCCAGAACTAATATGGGGTCCATTCCACTTCCTCTACAGAGCAGGGTCAACTGTGAAATGTGAATTCACAGATTTAGCTTGTGAAACGTCTGAAAACCTCAGGTGCCCAAGTTAGACATTTGCAGCCCAGTTCTCCCCAATGAGCAGAAGAGGTATCAGTGCTGAAGGAGAAGCTCTGCTAAGTCTTAGTTGTTTTGTCTGTGCCCAGAACTTCCAAGACTTTGTCCCATCCAGTGGAAAGGACATAAACACACAAGCTGTGGCTAAGATGCACATATCTTGCAGAGTATGTCTTTCAGCATTCCTCCTTCATTTTATCTTGCTCTGTCCATCACTCAGTTTGGAGTCAAAGCCCATAACAGCTCCAACATGGAAATCCAAGGGAAACCCCAGCTGAAGAAATGATGAGTCCAAATGATTTAGGGCAATCCACACGCCACCTGTTCTCTGCTCATCTCCAAGGGGAGAAGCCACCAAATGCTCTGGAGTAACAGCTCTGCAGGCAGAAAGCCCAGCATGTGCCACCCTAGGACTGCACAGCTCTGCTGCTGCCTGGCCTGTCTGCTCTGTCCCCACAGCCACTGAAGCTCAGCCAGTAGCTGGGATGTGACACAACAGTGACATGACAGAGGCCTGGCTGCAGCTTCATGCTGGAGGCCAGCCTGGCTGCCGTGTCCTGGGGCATCAGCAGCAAGGAGACTGGCACATCCCTGCAGCTGCCCTGATGGCTGGCCTGGCTGTGCTTTCCTTCCTCTGCTCCCTTGACCCTGCCTAGCCCACAATCCACGACCCAAAATTTCCCCTTATTTCAGCCCAGTGACACAGAAAAACAGCCGTCAGGATGGGGGGAAGGAGTCAGATGCCAGCATGGAGAAATCCTCCAAGTCAGACACACAAACAAAACCAAATCACCGCTTCTCTTGGATGTCACAATAAGTAGCACAAACTGTAGCTGCAGGAAAAAAATCCAATAGACACCAATTAAATGCATGACTTGACTGCCTCTGCCGTGGCAGCCAGTGGTGGCTTGCTGGTGGTAGCAAAGTATCACTGGTCACTGCTGACACTGCTGAGCTGCTGCGCTGCTGCCTCTCCCAAGGAATGCCAAGGATGGTCAGTCTCATAGGCGTGACACATCCCTGTGTACGAGCTGGCTTATTGCCAACTACACCATAAAGTCACTTATGTCCTGCCTTAAAAACAGGGGACTGTCGCTCTGCCATGATCCCAAATCTCCCTGGAGTATTAGCAGTGGATGAACTCAATGGTAAAAAAAAAAAAAAAAAAAAAAAAAAATCCTCTTTTAGGTTGTCCAAAATCTGGAGTAGCACAGACAAGGGCATGCCTGCTGTTGCTAAGCAGGATGCTACAGACAGGGCTAGCCCAGCAAAGGTCCTGCCACACCCCACACCCCTTGACTTGAGAGAGAGCAGGGTCACCCCATGACAGAAATATCCAGAGCAGCTGTTGGGTAGCAATGTGGCACAGCCAAGAGAAAACCCACAGCCCATCCGTGAGTCACAGTTTTCCCTGCATACCCAGAGTGATGCTGCCATCTGCTTTAGACATCCCAGAGACAACTCTGGTGTGATAGCCACAACAGCACAATGCTATGCCAGGAAGCTTGGCCACAGCATTCCCAGCTGCAGACACTTCCAAAAACCAGCCCTCCTGGTGCTGCTATCAGGTATCGTACTGCAGCTACCCTGGGCATCTGCATCCCACTGCAACAGGTGCTCTTCCTGGGAGATTCTGGGCCCCAGTATTGCCCATGGCACTGGTGCCTGCTCCCCTGCAACCTCTGCCTGCCCTCTACACTGCACCCCTGGACAGGAGCACTCTGTAAATCAGAGCCATGACTGCAAGAAACACACATCCCTCCTTTATTTAATCTGCAGCCACTAGAGGGTAATCCAGTCCTCCAAGTTAGATCAGCTCTTGCTTTGATACACTGAGGAGCAGGTAAGTGCCTGAACCACAGCAACTAATTACCGGGTGCCTTTCTCCTGCCTCAATTAGCATCCATGCCTCCATGGTAGTCAGAGAGGCCTGTTGGCTACCCCTGAGCCACGTTGTCTGGAGAAGGTATCCTGAGCCAGTGCTACATGCTCCGGTGCAGTTGAGACTGTTTCTTCCCCCTGGCTGATGCCCCCCCTCCAAGCTGATTAAGAAGAGTATGAGATAATAACACAAATAAAGAAATAACATTTTAAAAACCCACCATAACCCTGAAATCTTCATTAATTATGAATTTTGCATGGCAACTGTTACTAAGAGAGTCTCCTCTGAAACTGATGTTCAAAGAACTTCATATCAAATCTTCAAACAGTCGAGGAGGTTCAAGCTACAAAGTCGAAACATCTGTTGCTTTCCATGCATTTTTCAATGGGGAGATCAGAGAGGAGGAAAAAAGTGTACAAAATAATCCTGGTTCTGCTCTATTATTTAAATACAATGATGGTCTATGATATACACTCTGTGCAGAGAGAGAGAAAGAAAAAATGAACTCAGAGCGTTACACAGTTCTACCTACTGGAGCCAAAAATATAATATACTTCAATTTGCTTTAAATTTAGCCCTTCTGGGAAGTGCAGCCCTTGGGGATGAAGTCTAAAGCAGGAAAAGAAGGGCAACTTCTCCAGCAGAAAGAATGAACTGACAGTCCAATCCCTCCTCCCAGTGCCGTGCAAAGCATGGCTGTAGTGAGAAAGTTGTAGTCAAGACTATGGGGTGCACCTCCCAACGGTATATATGCCACCTCACTTCATCCTTGCAGCCAGCAGGGAACAAGCAGAAAGGATTGTCCTCTGCCTGTGGGAAGCACCAACCAGGCAGGACCACCTCTTAAATCTGCTTTCAAAACATACTCTGCACTCAGCTTTTTGCCCTAAGGGCAGGCAGAAATCAAGAAACTGGTGCCTCTTCACACCTGATCAGTTCCATCTAGTCAGGTCTTCCCTAGACCCAGCTGTGGCATTTTTCAAACTTTTCAGTTGAGAAAAAATAGCACCATTTTAGCCCAAACCAAACCTTTCAAGCAATAAAAAAATAACAAACTTTCCCATTTTTTTCCAGGACTTTGCAAAATATTTGGTGTCACACAGGTTCAATGTTGCTTTCAGTGTAACATTGACATTTTTTTGTTGAACAGTGAGAGGAAATTTCTAACATTTGGATTGAAGACCACAATCCAACACTCAGCACAGCAACCTCTTGCCACAGTACCCTCAGGAACATGACTCAGAGGTCCCTGCACTTGTGGTGTGTCCACAGCTTTCCCTGGAGCCCCGAGCATTGCTGCATCATAGCACTGATCCCTGAGGAGAGAGCCTTTTTTTAAACAGGAAAACTGACATCAGGTTTCAAACCATGTGCTTTTCGGGAACACTGCTCCTCTGAGACTTGGTGCTGGAAGAAACCTGGGCTGTCACAGGTAGGTTCATCTAATGCCAGGAACCAAAACCAATTAACAAACTTCAAGTCAAGAGTGGACATCAAGGACATCTGTAACATGAGGCTGGGAGTGGCTTCCTGGCTCACTGCACCAAGTTTGTGTTGTCACAAACACCATGACATATTATCCATTAATAAACACAAAGCTCAAAGCTTAGGTTCAAATTCCCCAAAAATGAAGGTGGAATGGGACATGAGAGAGAAACTGAGTGGCTCCCAGAAGCCTTGTGAACCAGAAATTCACGCCCAAACCCTCCTCCTTCTTCAGACTCACCAAAATTTTCCTCAACACACAGTCTTCTCCTACTAACTAGTCAAAGGTGAGAGTTTCCTGCACTCACCCCTTCCAGTAGAAAGGTGTCAGACCCCTTCAAAGAGGCTTTTTCTGCCCCCAGAGCCTTTTTTCAGCCTCTGATCATTTGTAGGCAGCTGAGAAATTCATCTGCTGCTGGCTCAGAGCGGGCAGGGATGAATTACCAAATCTTGCTCCTGAAGGCATGTAAAACATCCTAGTGTCAGCCACCCTGGGCTCCTGGCCATCCTCTAGCTTTCTGTGTAATTTGTCATTTCAATTTGGGCCCCAACAGTTCAACAGCCCTTGAGGTTTGGATAGGTCAGAAAGATCAGAAGAAGAGGAGGAACATGGAATTAACATTTGCAGAGAGCTCTGTCCCAGCAGCTTTCCCAGCTCACATTTCATCCAGACCCACCTGGGGCCCCAGGCAGCTCCTGCACAGTGAATCCCATCAGGTTTTGCTGAGTCTTTCCCATGCAGCCAGCCCGCAGTGGTCAGAAGTGAAGGCTAAAGCCAGTGCAGAAATTCCCTCCTCCCCAGGCAGTACATTTCAATTACCACAGCACAGGCTTCCAAGTGGATTTATCAAACTGGGCCTATAAAGAAAATTGAATAATCTCATGCTTCAGACCTATAAAATTTAAGTATTATACTTGAAAGTACTTTGACAAAGTAATAAAGATGGAGAGTGAATGAAAGGAGTGAGGAGATCAACCAGCTCCTTGTTGGTGTGTTGTAACTAAAACCCCTAGCTCTAAGGTGCCCCTCCATCATAGGACGCTTCAGAGGGCACATCCAGCTGTAAGACTGCATGATCTGGATGGAAAGCTGATAAACTCTAAGGTATAAAGGTGCTTGATCATCCATTTTGTCCAAGACTATTTCCCTCACTACTGAAACTTCAGACATCTCCGAAAACTAAAGAGTGCAGGGGGAAGTTGGAGATAAGTGAGACCTTGGAGTTAGATGTCCTTCCATAAACAGCATCTGTGACCAATCTGGTATTCATCTCTGCTAAGCAGGACCAGTAGAAAAGGGATTGTATTGTAACAAGTAAGATTTAGGCTGGTCAGAAGGAAAAACATACTGAGGGGAGGAAGTCCTGTTGCATATTGCCATTGATGAGTACAAACATACAGTCGTTCCTGAAAAAGGAGTTAGGGGAATATCACATCACAGTTTAGGATGAGGAGAACACTGCTGCATTGGGCAGGTCCATGAAAGACCAAAGGTGAGGTCTTTCATGATACTAAATCACGTGAAAATTGGGATGCCAGGCAACGTGAAACACAGCAACACCAACAGCCCCGGCTCTTTGGGAGTTCTACTCCACCCAGTTCTCCACACCAAAGGTCCTTCTTTTTAGCTCCATCCCTGACTGTAACACTAACCCTCAACCAGGGTTGTCTTCCCATACATCCTGATATTAGAAGTGAACACAGGTTCCTCCCCACAATGGTGTCCTGTCCTTCTCCATTTCAAAGGGACCTCACAAATCTTGGCCACTGTAACAGCATAGTACTGGGATTAGCTGCAAACACCTCCTCCCTCTAGCAGAAAAAACACCCTTACCCTGACAGTACTATTTTCATTGTTTGGTAGGAGCAGTGCTCCAAGTTCTGCATTCCCAGTTCAATCCCTGCCTTTCATAAATCCCTTGCAAACTACGCTAGTTCTAGAAACAGACAACCCGCAGTGATCACCCAGACAGGATCTGTAACCCCAAATGAGCAGCAAACTACAGAAAGGGCTGAACTTCTTGGCTCTGCCTCTAACCTACCTCTCCAACATTTACATGATCCAGGAGCATTAATTCAAGAAATGTAACCATAAATCCTTCTTTTTGTCTCCTCCCCAACACAAACACATGGGAGCCCACCTTTCTACATCATGTATTTCTAGCTGGTAATTCTGGAGTAGCATGCTCAGTTACCCAAATTGATAACACGTGTTGAGCCAGCCCACAGTACGTGCATTCATTCCATACCAGCAAGCCCCATTTTGGCCTGAAGCCCTATCCCTTGACAGGACACCAGCTGAGGGTCACCTTTCCACCCAGGTGGGACATAAGCCCAACCTTCCACTTCAGAGCATGGGGTGTTTCCCCTGCTAAATCAACATCCAGATCTGGAAGATGGTGCAGGGTGGAAAAATCATATAACCAGCCCTTCAGAAAATTAAAAATAATTATCCAGCCTATTAATTTACCCCTGTGATTTCCCATCACAGTGAAATCCCTCTGGCCATCAGCTGGAGCTCAAGCAGACATCAGACCCCTCTTCCTTGCTTATTATTTACTCTCCACCCACTGCTTCTCTTCTGCCCCAGTGACTCCACTGTTCACACATCTCTGCTCTGCCTTTAACCCCATTTTCATTTAGGGTCTGATTAACTCTTGATGCTGAAGGTTTTCACCATCAAAAGGCTTTGTTTCCATGGTAACTCCTGGGGGGGATTATTCAAACCAACGGGTCTAGCTAGCACAGGGTCAGCAGGATGGAGGAACCCCCAGGGATGCTCAAGTCCCGCTCCACAGTGGTGACTGTGCCTCCTCCCACCACCAATTACTGCAGATGAGAGCCGAAATCCCGCCGCCCTCTTTAACTCTCTCTGCATTAGCACTGGCTCATGGACATTTTTTTTTGTCCCTTTTTTTTTTTTTTTGCGCCATGTATCACTAATTTTACTCATTTTCTGAGTTTGTCTAGAATAGTAAAAGATTTGATTAGAGTGTTCCCGGTTTTAATTGTAATTAGGACAGTCATTGTACGAGCTATAAAAGGAAATTGGGCTACCGCCGAGTAGAAGAGCCCCTGAGAGAATAGGAGCTGCAAAGAGAGAATTTCGTTCATAAAAAAGGAAAAAAAAAACCAAAACAGTTTGAGGAAGAAATAAAACTCCAACTCAAGATAGTGTGACAGCCAAAGTGGCCCAGGCATCTAAGACCATAATCAAAGCAGATTTCCTGGGGATTTCAGTGTCGATTGTGAGCAGTTCCTTTCCCACTGCAACCTTCTGTATGACCTTGGACCAAGCAGCTGTGCCCTCATGCCTCAGTTTCCCCCACAGGATCTCATCTGGGTGGCCCGTGAGGTATTGGCTTATTTTATAATGTGCACTGTGATCCCTTGTGAAGTGGGAGAGGCAACCATTGAAATAACGCATCCAGTCCCCATCCCTTACCAGAAGACACCTTGCTGGAATCACCACTGCTGCTGAGGGACAGCACCTACAGCAAGGGGACAGGAGATGCCCCTGGCTGGCATCCAGGTCCCAAGGATGGACACTGGACATATCTGGTTTTTTCCAGCAGAGTGGAGGAAAGGCCCATTGACACCCATCACAACTGGGTTACTGCTGGGAAGATCACCCAGAAATAGCACATGCAGTGTCACATCAGTCACCACCTGAAAAGCACCCAGAGAAGAGCAACTCCCCCACACATAGATAGCATCACCCCAGGGTTTGCCAGTCCAGGGTGACCTTGCTGGCCACCTGTGCCAGAAACAGGGTGGTGAACCACCAAACCATTGAGGAGCAGAGGAACAGGCAAGATGCCTGCAGCTATGTTTCTTAGCTGACATCACTGTATGGAAAAATTGTTCCTGACAGTCATGGCCAAGACTCCCAGTGGTCATGGCCTCCAGACTGGTCACTGCACCCCACTGCTACCACCTCTAAAAGGGGACCCTCTGGAAAGGGACAGCTGGCAGTGCCCAGAGCCATGTCACCTGCCCTCTGCCCCACAGCTCTTCAGGGGCGCAGCTTGCAGAGCCTGATCTGTCAATCTGGTGCAATAAAACTCGAGACAAATCAATTTTTCCCCTTCCTCCTGCTCTAATTCCACCAGGGGAGAGAGTCTTTTTCCTAAAGCAATAATTTGCCTCAGTTAAAAAAAACCCACACAGTGGAGCTCTGCTCATGGCACATTAATGTGTATCAGCCACCGCCTGTCACCTACTAATGATCCCACCTCCGATCCGTGCCCAAAACTGTGGGCTTTTTACCACTACATTTAAAGCAAAGAACAAACATAAACCAGTTGCCTCCCAGCATGGCTGCGATTTTCATTAGTCCAGGCGGGGAGAGGAAGGGGTTGTTGCTCTGCTCAGCCCTTACTGCCTTCAAATTTTATGGATTTCCTTTTTTTTTTTTGTTTCCTCTTCCCAGCAGCTCAGAAGAAACTTAATCATCACCTCTGAGGGGGAAGAAACCCCCTGTCGTATCCTTCAATTTGCAGGGTCACATGATGCTGCTTTGGCCTTTCCTATGCAATGTCTGAATACAGCACATGGCCTGGCACTTGCAGCCCATGTTAATGTTGTAGCTGCATTGTAATTTATATTCTGTTCTATTCTGTTCTATTAATATACGTACTATCAAATCTATATATACATTTATATTATAGACTATGGATTTTATATATATATATATATATATATATATATATATATATATATATAATGTGTGAGAAATAAAGCTTCTCTTCTATGGAAAGTGGATGCTTGAGGCCCCCCCATATTCCCCTGAAGATGTGGCAGATCCCTTTCCAGCAGGATTACAGAGCTCAGGGGGCAATGAGGGACAGCCCAATTAGTCCAGCTGCTGTCTTCATTTGTAGGTCTCTGGGCCATGGGGCAGCAACATAAGGACCAGGACTGCCCAGGGTGATAGTGCAGAAGAGAAAGGGAAGGTGCAGGTGGTCTTTGCTGGAATCTGGGGATGGTGGGCAAGGGACATGTTCCTGCTGACCTTTAGACTAAACCTGAAGAAGAGGATGAATCTAAAGTTGTTTTTAATTACTCAGTTTTTCTGATCACACCAGTGGTGACACCAAAAGCAAACACACACGGGGGGACATCAGTGGCAGGTCAAAGAGGTGTTGAACCCCCAAGCCAAGCACTCATTTCTTTGTGGAGCAAAGCTCATAAAAGGCACGAGGAGCTTTACTGGTGACTGTCACTTGCAGCACCAGCATGTGGCTGTCCATGACTGTGCCTAGGGAGATGAGTGTGTCCCTGTGCTGCAGGCTGTGGGTCCCCATGTCCCACACCCACCACAGCCTGAAGTGACACATGGCACTGAGCATGCAGTTCTGCAGGAGCAGAGCCACCATCTGCATGTCCTGGCCCTCACTGCATGTATAAGACAAGCAAACGATTATATAGAGACCCAAAGGCAGAACAGCATCATCTCCCAGGGCAGAAGGACAAGGAGGCACACAGGTAAAGTACAAAACCATGGTGATGGTGAGAGTATAGAGGTTTTTGTACAAGAGCCCAAGATGAGACCTTCAGACCCCATACAGGTGCCCTGGGATGTGCCACTCACCTCTAGCCTGAGTTTGGATGAAATGATGGCAAGGGGGTTTCCAAGACCCCCAGGTCCATCAGGGAGACCACAAGGAGGGCTGCCTCCACCTCCAAACCCCAGATAGCTCCAGACACACAGAGGCTGCTGCAGATTTGCTGGATTAGTGCCATCTCAGGTGCCAGTGGTGTATGTTATTGCTGGAAGGTTCACATTTTATCATTCAATCAAATAAAGTGCATTTGTGGCTTACACAATCATTTGTGGGCCTTGATAATCTTTTTCTGGTTAGTTCTGCACTAGGACTGAGGAGGCAAACAAAGACATTTGTAGCTGTCGTTGGAGGCCCTGGCTTCCTGCCAGAAGCTCTTACTCCTTGGGAAAACTGGTGCAATTTGTATTGAAGAACATCCTGGTGATGGTGAAAAATTAGATATTTATTTATTTGGTCAGCCAGAAGGTTTTAAAGTTTTTGTTCCCTGGTAAAATAATAGAAAAACAAATTTTAAAACAAAAATCCTGTTTGTAAAGGGCTCAGAGTAAAGCACCAAGGTGCAGCAAGGTCTCTTCAGGGAGAGCCTCATCTCTATGCCTTGAAAAAAGAAATGAAAGCCCCATTATTATGTTGGACTGACAACTTACTTAAATACAGTTTCAGTACCCACCACAGTGCTCACCTATTTGATGCTCAGCTGCCACCTGCTTCCACATGGCCATGAGGATGGTGTTTGCAGCACAAAATTGGGGAAGATCTTTTTCTCGCTGCCCTCAATTAAATCCTCCCTGAAACCTGACCAAAATTCAGTTCAAATGTGATTTGCTTAAGTATTTGAAAGGTTGGTAAAATAAAATTATTTTTTTAAGATAGAAAAACAAGGTCAAAATAATCTTTGTTGTATTGATGCTACGGCAAAAACAGTGGATGTTCAATACTGGCCGATGATGTTCGCGCTGGAGAGTAGGAAAACTGCAAGAGAAAACATGAAAAACATCCAGTTTATACATACAATAAATGCAGAAAAAAATGTATTCAGCTTCCACAGTACAATCAGCCCTGCCAGCCGAATCCCTCTGAAGACTGGCCCCAGGGCAGGAAGAGGCTAAGAAAACAATAAAAAACAAAAAAGCAGCCTAATTTGTGTGACTTCTGTGTGTCTGCTCCTGCTGAGGAGCCTTGGTCCTGACCCCACACCCCAGGGACTCACCCCCTCCTCTCCAGTAATGTCTCCCCATGCCCACCACAGCCATGTGACATCGCTGAGGAAGGTCCCCCCTGTGAGGAGGGGGCTGAGGTGACTGGCTGCTGCCCTGGGCTTCCTAGCCAGAAAGTGCTTCACTTTGGGACCCTGCAGAGACTACAATGCAGTTTGGAGGTACCTAGAGTTACAGGATGACACAGCTTTAAAGACAAGGATCAGGAGCTAGAAAAGATCAGGAGCTGGAAGATTCCCCTGCAGTGTGCAGAGCCTGCAGACATGACTGCAGCATCACCTCACCACTCACCACTGAGTACTTTCTCCCAAACGCCCCCTTATGCCCCTATGGGAGGAAGGGCCTGGATGTCCAAGAGGTAGAAAGGAAGTCTGTCCCAGCCCTGGTCGGTTCCCGTGGATCCCAGTGAGTGGCAGAACAGTCAGGCAGGTATCTACCTCTCTGTGCTTGCAGCATGGCAGGTTCAGCTCCTCTGCGTCTGATTGGCAGCTTTGAGCAGTTTGAAAGGCAACGAGTAAAATCAAACGGTTTGAAGCAATTTAACATGAGCCACCCAGGAAAGGGGCTGATGGGGAAGCCACCTAAATCCCCCAACGAGTGTCTGGAACTCCTCTGGTGGGTGTTAGCAACCACAACTCAGCACTCCCACACCCACACGTGCACCCCATTGCTGGCACATTGTGATGCTATTTTGCATCACATCCCCCCGGCACAGCCACAGATTTGCCCACTGCTCCCAAAGCTGCCTGCTCCATGCACCGACATCACCCCCAAAAACACAGGCAAAACACCAGCTTTAGCAAAAATGTTTAATCTCTCCTTGATGCATGTGTTTATTTACAAGTACTAAATCTGAAGAACATTAAAATAGGAAATAGCAGGATATTTACACGATCAAAGGGTGCTTGACCAGCTGCACTGGCCTGTTGCTTCAAGTCTGAAACAATCACAGAAGGGGAATCAGGACTCCAGAGTGTGATTTCCCCCCCCCCCCCCCCCATTTAATTTTCTAAAACTATTAGAATTGTTTGCCTCTTGCCAGGTCTGCCTTGGGTTTTCCCCTGCTTTCTTAAAGGACAGCTTGTGCGCTTTGGTCAGGAGCAGGTGAGCCTGGAGGGGTCACTCCACCTATGCCCCTGCTCCCTGTCCCCAGGCTAGGGCCAGCTCTGGGTGTGACATGGGGCTCCTGCTAAGGGTGACACTTCCAGGCTGGACTGTACATTTTTTAACCCCAAACTGAAGTGAAAGGCAATGAGAGCAGGGAGGGACCCTCTTACTTGCAGTGGTTGGGAATCAACCTGCATGGTCCAGCTGCCTCTGGTGGGGGGCCAGAGCATGAGTGCCTGGAAATGCAGGCTCATAACAAGGAATGCTTCTGCATCTCATCCCATTCTGGGGCATGGGCTACACCAGCAGTAAGAGGAGCCTTGTGGATGCTTCCCAGCTTCTCCAAACCTTTCCCCCTTCCGAGGCAGTGTCTGACAGGGCCAGTTGTGACCCCACCAGGCCAGTCAAGGGAGGGTGGGCAGCTGCCTGGCACAATTAAGGACGCTGGGCATCATGTGAAAGGCAAAGGTAGCACCAAGAAGTGCCAGAGGCTGCGGGCAGTACTGCAGTGCCCACCTGGCTGACCACCACCCTCCTTGTTAAGAGGCAGGAAGGGGATGCCCAAGAGGTGGAGAGCTGCTGGGGCATCCTTTGGTGGAGCAAACCACAGACACCTCAAAGCTGTCCAGTAGGAAGCCAACAAGAACCCATCACTAATACCACACTACGGGCAGTCAGCATGACCAGAAGGCTGGAAGAGCCAGGTCACAGCACAAGGGGGGCCCAGAAAGCAGAGCCACACTATGGCACTGCCAGCCTACCCAGCATGACATCCCCAGGAGCCTCTCTGCTGCCCAAATCCACCTCAGATCCACCATGGCCAAAAAACTCATCTGTCCCTCCAGCCCAGCTGAGCACCGACATTGGTGCTGAAAAAGCAACAGGCTAAGAGACCTCAGCAATTAACAGTGCCCTCTTTGTCAAAAGGGAAATTTTCAGGGAAATGCTCTTAGAAACACATGTCCATCCCTCTTAACCACCACTAAACCCATGTGTATGACTCCCTCAACAGCAACCAAAGCTCCCCAAGACACTCTTACCACTGCAACAGACCCCACAACAGTCCTGGACAGAGACCTCAAAGCCATTGCTCCCCTTCCATCACACCGCAGTGAACACCGATGCATTGGCACCATCCTCCAGTTTTGCACCAAAGGGAGCTGCAGGCATCCCTCCATCCCACCACAGCAGCAGTGAATTCCACAAAGGGACCCCTGCAGGGTTCTGTCCCACCAGAGAACCCAGGGAGATGCTGGCAGCCAGCAATGGCCCCAGCACAGGGCACACAGCTGTCCTTTAAGGCTCTCCAAGTACCACATTTGAGATGTGAGCCTCTAAAGTCTTTCTTTTTGTTGTTTGTTTTTTTTTCTTCTGGACAAGAAAGTTGCAAATTAATTCAAATTAAAAAAATAGGTAACAGGTCTAAACAAACCTCTAGTATTCAATACTCGCAGTTTCTTTGTTTTATGGTTTTTTTTTCTTCTGTTTCTTAAAAAGATCAACTCAGACTAAAATCTAGCACAGTCATGCAACAGCCCACAGCTCTCAGAAATCCAGCGACAGCTTAAAGTTTGTAGGTTTGGGAAACAATTATAAATTCTTTTTCAAACATAGTTTTGCTGTTGTGGTTGGATTCTTTTGTCATTTTTTTCTTTTTTTCTTTTTTAATCAGCATCTTCTCTCCTTTCCTTTATTAAAACAAAACAAAACCAAACAAAATTACAACATAATGAGAGATGTGCAGGCTTCAAACTATTGTTCTGCATGGTGAGAAAGGCTTGGAAGTTCCTTTCAGACCATTTGGTATCCTTTTTTAATTTTTTTTTAATTTTTTTTTATTTTTAATTTTTTTTTCCAGTGGTTGTTTGTTTTGTTTTAACTGGCTGTATAAATCCATCTCATTTTTATACTGGTTCAATTCTCCTTCAGTTAACTATACAGCACCCCACTGGGGCACGAGAATTAGATTGTAACCACATATATATATATACACACTTTTATTTTTTTTTTTAATTAAAAACTTCATTATTTCTCCCTCTCCCCCCCTTAACTTGCAATTTAAGGGAATGGACAGAAATCAGCTGGGCTTCTCTCCACTTGGATTTCGACAGGCATCCGCTCCTGGCAGAGTGTGGCCCCATGTGCCGTGGCCTGGGCAGTGACAGGAGTTCTCAGTACAGAAAAGGAAAGGGTTTTGCTCTTTTTTTTTTGAAGTTTTTGGTCACCTACTGCCATTCAGGGCAGCGTTCAGCACCTTTTCATCTCTGGAAAGCATAAACTCGCAAGGAACTGACATTTCCAAGGGGGAAGCTGAGGGAGAGACCTCAGGTCTCCAGTGAAGCCTCGTCAGGGCAGAGGCAGCGGAGGGGAGAAGGGGTGACAGCAAGGAGAGAAAGGGAGAGAAAGAAGGAAAAGACAGAGAAAGAAAGGTCAGTCTTGGATGGAAGGTCCTACACACATTTGGGGTCCCCAGGTGGAAGAGCAGGTGACAGCCCCACGGCAGCCAGAATCTCAGTCCCTCCGAGGGCTGGGAATGCAGAGGGGTTTGCCAGGGGGGATATCAGTCAGGAGTGCAGAGGGGCTGCCTTCCCTTTCACTGGGGATCTGGTCCCTTCCCCTGCATCAGTACAAAAAGAGGATGGGAAAAAAACCTAAAGGGGCTTTGTTAAGGTGGCTCCAGTGCCAGAGAATCTGCCACAAAAAGCCAGGCTGGCTCACCATCAACCCTCCTGACAGCCCCCCAGGCCCCACAACCATTCTCCACCCCACATCATCCCAGGACAGGCAGGAGCAGGCAGCACTGCCCAGACCATCCCATGGCCACCAAACCAGGAAAACAAGGGGAAGCTCAAGAAAACATCAACCGTCCCTCCACAATCACCCAGGAAAAAAAAAACAGCCTTGGGGTCTCCCTTCCTCTCTGATTTTGACCTCCAGAACCACTCAGCAGCATTAAAATAACAGCATCTATCCAGCTAACAAAACTCCCAACTTTTTTTTTCTTCAATTTTTTTTTGCACTAAACAACATTCAAATAAAACATGGCACAGGACATATTTTAGAAATATCAAAGCTCAGGAATTTCTCCCTTTCCTGCCCACCCCTAAAGCCCCAACCCCAAATCTCCCCAGCATCAGTCCTTTAGCTTATCTCTTAAAATCGTTTTTGTTAGTTTGTTGCAAAAAATTCAGAATATTTTTTCCCTTCCCATTTTTTGTTATAATTTTTTTCCTTTAAATTAAAAATTTTGTTTGTCTTGTGTAAATTGTGCAAATATAGCAGTTAACACTAGTGGCAGAAGGCCAGAGAGAGAGAGAAGGGGGAAGAGACAGAAAAAGAGAGAGGAGGAGGAGGAGAGGGGGTGGACAGCTGGGAGGAAGGGAGAGCAAGTCAAGTACAGTAAAAATAGGAGCCCACCCACCCTCCCTTCACCAAAGTAACAACAACATCCAAACGCCTTCCTAGAAAGCCCCACGGTCCCGACCCTCCTTCTTTGCGGGCTCAGGGGCTCTGTGCAGGCAATGGATGCCCAGCGGGTCCATGGGGCAGGCAACCCCCTTCTCAGCTCGGCATTGCCTCTCTGCAAGGTCCCTGCTGCATCCTGGTTGGACTGGGGGGGGTTGTCTGTGGGTCAGGGAATTCTAGCGACGCTGCTGCTGTCGTCGGGATTTGTGGTTTTTTCCGCTAAAGCGCGAGGTTTCCATGTTTGTCCGTGGGAAGCGTGCGGAGGCGCGGCAGCTCCCGCAGGCCCAGCCAGTCCCAGCCCCAAAGTCTTGTGCCCGCAGCTGCCGCTGGCTGGTCCTTCCTCCCTCCCTCCCTCTGTCCCTCTGTCCATCCGTCCTGCCGCCCCCGCTGCTGACTCTGGCGCCGCCGCTGCCTTCTCAGCTGCTTAAGGCCATTGTGTCGATCGCCTGCTCCAGCTTACTTCGCAGTCGCTGCCTCCGGGCCTGCTCATCCTTCTCCAATGCAGCTAAAATCTGGGGAGAGAGGGGAGGAGAGAGGATGAGGAGGTGCCCTCCTGCGCAAAGCAGCTCCCTGTGGCCCGCCGGCTCTTTGACAGCATCAGGACACGGGGATGTGGCCCCCACGGAAGTATTCTTGTGCCCCAACAGGGCCAAAGGAATGGCAAGGTGAAAGACACCACTGTGAGTGGTGCCATCCACAAACTGAGCCCACTGGGACCTCCAAAGGGTCTGTAGTAACAGCAGGGACAGTAGTCTGTAGTAACAGCCTGACACTAACGAGGAGCCAACTCACACATGGGGAAATGAAGAAAACACAGTCAAACAGAGGGTGAACCCCAAATCGAAGCCAATGACACCTTCCCACCACGTCTGTGACTCCAACAATCCTGGAACGCCTTAGGGAAGCAGGGGTTGTGTTTCAGAGACCACTAGCAAACCATGAACTGCTTCCACATGCACAGAAACACCAAATCCACAAGGCTTTAGCTGCCACCAGTGTTAAAACCTGTCTCATTTTATCACAACTGGGGGCAGTGGGGTGTTGGAAGGGCACATCAGATAGATGCACCAGCAAAGCCTGGGAGCTCCCAGCCCTGTTCAAGGGGTGCACCCACGGACACCTGAGAATTACTTTCCTCCCTTGAAATCCTTTCTCTAAACAAGCTGCTGATAAAGGATGACAGACTGCAGGCTGGAGGAACAGGCCCCTGCCCTGGGCTAGATGTGACCACACCCTCAGGGATGGGAAAGGACTGGCAGCTGCAGGAAAGTAAAGAACGAGACTCAGAGTGGAGAAAAGGGAGTAAGAAAGTGTAGAACAAAGGGGCAACTGCCCTCCCAGCAGACAGGAGTCTCATCTCACTAACATTATGCCAACAGAGCAGAAAAGCTGATTTAAAAAAACAAACTTTACAGAAATCTCATCTCCTCAGGTGAGCTAGTTGAGAGAGCAAATTTTTTTGCAATTATATAGCAAGGCATCTGTCAAAGGGGACTTGATTAACCATTTCATTGGCTGCATAATTGGAAACAAACTGTTGCATAATTAGTAGACTTACTAGGAGACAAGCAAAGTCCATCAGGAGCCCTACAGGTAACTTCTTAATGGGGAATCAGTTCCCTTTGATTAAGAGCTGCTGCAGCGCTGGCGAGTTGTGAAGAGACAGGCAAAGTGTGCTGAGGAACATTCACCACACTGTCACAACCAGACTCTGGCCACCAAGTCTCTCCCAGGCTTTTTTGGGGCAGGACCAGGCTGGCCCCTGTCTCCTGGGGCAGTAAGAGATGCCTGATGGGGAGTCTCCTCCCAAAAGGGAAACCTACACCTGGGCACTGGTGTAAGCTCCCAAGGAGGGGAAAAATCACCAGCAAGAGCTGGACACATCTGATTTACCTCCCCTGGCAGCAACAACCCAGGGCAGCAGCTGGAATGGCAAGAACTCAGATTCTGTCACAAACCTGCTACTGGCGACACTCCCCCCATCCATCTCCACAGATGCTCTCAGCCCTCATGCTACACACAGAGTAAAATACCTGTAGTGACACTCACACAAAAATCAAAACCCCACATGCCTGAAAGGTGTCTGAGCTGAAACCAAATGAGATTGGTCTGAGAAGTGAAGGGAAGCCTATTCCCTCTACCTGCCTCCTCTGCCTCTCCCAACCAGACAGCTGTATATCCTGGAATGCTGAGGCATCAGATGATTCCCAAACTGCCCATGCATTTATTTACTCCTCTCTTATCTCAACCTTATGGAAACAATGCAGTCAAAGGAAACCTGTGCTGAGTGTAGAGACCCAGGTTTGTCACCTGCTGTAAGGAGCCAGGACCACTGATTACCAAGATGCAAGTACCCAAATGAAAACTAATTATGATTTTCATTCACAGCCAATGACAGCATATTATTGCACTGAACAACAGGAAAAATTATTCTCTCCCATTTTGCAAAAGAGGGTGCAATCGGGCTGCATATAATTGTGCTTAATGAATGAAAACAAACAAAGGGAACAGCTGCGATTTATTAATCCCATTACAAATAATAAAAGAAGTTCCTGAGAGCTGTGAACACACTTGTGATGCTCAGAGAGCGGGCAACAGCAAGACACTCAGCATATGTCAGGCTGCTGTTAGCAGGCAAGAAGAGGACCTGTGCCCTTAAAGAGCATCTCATTAATGCCATGGGTTCATCTCTTGCCATGATCTCACCCAGGGCTTGGAGGATTTATTTAAAGACTGTGGGACTTTTAGCCTGGAGGAAGCAAGCACTGGATGATGGCTCAGGGATGATAGCTGGACACAGCAAATCTAGATCTTCCAGTCTGCTCTACTTTAACTCTCACAATAGCCACAGAACAGTATACAAACTGTAAAACCCCAATGGCCAACCCATTACCCAGAGCAACAGGGGCCTCTGGGAGGTGCCATCCAAAATCGTCTAAGGGCTGTCATAGAGGTCCCATCAGCATGGTCATCAGTACATGGCCACCAAGTGCACCAAGATGATCACTACACAGCATCTTCCCAAGAACCAGGAGAGCCAGGATCTCCTCCTCCCTCCTGTAAAGCACTGAGTTCCATAGGATATTGGCCACCATGATCCCAGTGCTGACCTTAAAGCCAGTTCTGCTACAACCTGCCCATGGACCCCTTAAATTCACACCTGAAAGAGGCATTGGGAGAAGCCTTTTGGGATTGCTGCATGGTATAACAGGGACCCCATTTCTTCTCCTGGTTCTGAGTGGGAAGATGTTCTGGCACTCTGTCACCTAAATTAGCCACCAATCAAATATAGTCATCAAGCAACTTTATTGGGACAATAAAACCTGTACTATCACGCTATGTTTATAAACCTGTATTTTACTGTAGTTACATATTTTATTGCTTTAATAAGATGTAGGCTGTGGATTTGAGCAGCATTTTGAGAAATTAATTTGTATAAATTACAACAGAGGAGTTCTTAACCATCCTTACTGACATTCACAAAACAAGCACTGGAGAGGCCACCACATCCTCTAACATCCCGGGGAAGAGGAGCCAAACACCACCTCTACAATTCCACAGCATTGGTACCACCATGGTGCAGGACTGGGTGGCAGTGGATAGGGGAAGCATGCTGAGATAATGCTGGGACCTCTGGAGCCTCACAGAGCTCATGTGGCAAATGTGTAGAAAAATAGGTGTTTCCCATATTACTCACTGCAGAAAATATGAGGAATGAGTACTGCCCACTCCAGCTCCTGGTTTCACGACTCCCAAACCTTTTCTTCTCCACCAACCCAAGCACAGACATGGAATATGTTACTATTCCACATTTCACAGTGTGTTTTTCTGTAGGAAAAAGCAGGGGACTGCAGAAACAAGGAAAAAGGACTCAAGTGGCCTTACTTTGCCTCACCACATCTTACCTCATCCTTGTACTTGGTGATGTAGGAGTAGATCTCATGCAGGGCACTCATGCTGTTGAACTGGCTGAGGTGTAACCGCGACTGCTCCGCCAGGTACGCGCTCATGTCCTGGTCACTGATCGCTGGCATTTTAGCTATATCTGCATAATATCTGCCAGGGAGGAACAGAAGAGTGGGTCAGAAATAGGGGCAGGCAGGAAGGGATGGATGGATCCTCACCATGATGCTCACAGAGAACAGCCACTGGAAAGGCAAGTGAAGAGCATCTTTCCTCCAAGCAGTGACATATAATCACCCATTATAACACTGCTCACTAAGAGGTCTCTGAGCACTCCATGGAGCAGTCAGCATCATTAGGAATGTGGTCCTGATGGAACAGTGCCCAGCTCAGTCCAGTTCTGCTCACCATGCTGGGAAGACAAGTAATGTTGCTCTAAGGGATTTTCCACCCTCTCCTAAACTACACATTTTTCATCCTTCCATCCATTGGCATGTTTTGCCACCAAACCACAGGACTCTTCACACTTGCAGCAACACACAAGGTTTTGCCACCATGTCCTAAGGTCACCATGTCCCTAAAACCAACAATAATGCCCCTTTGCATTCAATTAAATACTTGGGGTATGAACACATGACAAGGTGACATCCTGCCCCTGCAGCGATACACATGCTGTGGTAGTGGAAAAACAGAATATCCGACAGGATGTTCATCACAACCCTGAGAGGACAAAGCTGCAGCATCCCATTGCAGCGGGAGAGTTACATCAAGCAGACGCACCACTGGACTGGCTGCTGAGGACTTTTTGAAAACCAGGGTTGTGTCTACAGGCCTCATTTTAAAAGAAACCCCACCCAAAGCAAATGAGCTCTGACTGCTCCCAGAGAGCAGTATTACCAGTATTTCCACCTGGAAATATAGAGTGCCAGCCTCTCTCAGGTTTGCTCTGCTCCTCATGACTCCTCACTTGGTGAAGTTTCTGGTACAGTGATTAGCATCATTAGTGTCATCAGCTGAACGCTGAGATGGAACACTGCTGAAGCACTTGGATAGGAGCAGATGGCAGCAAGACCACTTGAGAAGATGAATATGAGGATCCACTCCACCCCACTGCACTGAACTCAGCTGGTGATAAACTACTTGGGCAGTTTTTACAAAGAGGCTCATTCATACCCAGAAAAAAATGCAAGAGAATTTCTGGATGCTGCCAGGAGAGCAGTGGTCTGAGGTGAGGACCTCTGACTAAACCAGGCATCTCCTACACCCCTAGAGAGATCACCCCAGAGTGACATTTCCTAAAGCATCGGTTTCAAGTTCCAGGTGTTATCATGACACATAGGATGGGAAGAAACCATCATTTTTCAATACAAGTGTGCATGGCTCACATGGACCAAGATTCCAGTCACACCATCCATTTTCAGACACCTGCGACCCCAGCAGTAGTTCCCTTGGGTTTCCCCAGTTTTCTCACTTCCTAAGCCCTTCCCTGTGCTATTCCTGCCTCAGACTGGCAGGATGCCCTTTTTTCAGCTGGTGCCTGAGCCACAGCAGCAGACAGACCTGCTGTTGGGACTGGCAGTCCCACTCAGCCACCCCCGCACCACTCCCATCCCTCCTCTGCAAAGCTTTGTGACTGTAATTGTGCCAAAAGCCAGAAATGCTGATTATGCCATAAATCACTGCAGTAGAGTAACAGTAGCAGACATAGTCACCCCCTGCACAGGACACTTCTGCCCCCATTCATCCACCTCTAGGACCATACTGCAGGTAAACAATGGCAAGAACATCTGTCACCACTGAGATCTCCCACCTCCTCCTCAGGGACACAAAATGTCTAGACCAATGTTTAATTCTGGAATGGTTTTATACATTTTTTTCTTCCAGGCACATACACAGAGCTGAATATTTTTGTCACAGAGATGGCAAGGTCAGAGAAATTCACCTTATGAAGCTCATGATGTCCCTATGGGACCCCACTCCAAAGTCCCATCAGCCCCATGCAAAGAACTTCCTCCTATTACAACGCAGCTCATCTCTTATCTCAGGCATCATATTTCAGGGGCACCCTTCCTTCTGATCCAAGCCCTACCTTCCTCGAGGGAAGACACTTGTCTTTGTACTTGCCTGCAAAACAGCAGGTATGCCAATGGTGCGACAAAAATATCTGTGTACAAGCAGTATCCAAGGATGATTTAGGCTATCTAGTTCCACCCTTACAAACTAGAGAATATGACATTTACTGTTGTCTGGATATCCTTCATTTAATTAATTCTGTATTTGGTCAAGATGGTGAAAAAGGGCCGTCAGTTAAGAAAAAGCTTCATCTTTAGCACAGCACATCATCACGAAAGAAAAGTTGCATCAGCAACCTGAAATCTGCCATTTTTTAAGTTTTATGAAGTTCCACTTCACAAGATGGCAACATTTGAACCGTAGCTCTATTTGGAGGGCTTTGGAGGACATCTCCTAGGTTTCTCTCCCAAAAGGATAAAGCTAAACACAGCATTATGCCTGAGTGCATCACTTTGCTATCAGTCTCTTTCAAACCCTGAACCTTTAACACTACATTAATTCAGCAGGACAGAGGGACATCTCTCCTCAGCTAACAGGGGTGTTACATTCCCCTGTGGGAATAGTTTCTCCCCCCTCAGGGATCCCTAGAGCTTGTACCATGTAGTTTGACCCTTCCTTTCCTTTCTGACCCTATTGGCTGTGTCCCAAACTGCCCCTCCCTAGCAAGAGTTGAGAAAAGACCCTGTTCCTCTGTGCACACCCTCTTTCCCTCTGGAGACCACCTAGAATAAACATCTTACTACAGCTGAAGGTTAGAGCCTCTTTTAGGTCCTTTTCCCTGTCTGTGAAATATTCCTCCAAAGCCTTAGAAGGCCTGAGCTAGCTTGGAACTTCGGAGGGGTTAAAAAGGAGGATTTATTTCACAGGGGAGGTGGAGGGTGTTGGAAGATGTCAGGGGACCTGCTCCCCTCCCTGCTCCTCAGCACAAAGACAGCAGCCTGAGCACTGGGAAATAATAATTTTCAAGCATTTCAACAAAACCTGCGTGTATTGTTGTGGTACAAAAAGGCACTTCTCTAGTCCAAGGCTGAGTTCTCACTGCTCTTGAAAAGCAATCAAGCGAGGTGTTAGTAATTCCCAAGTACAGACCAAATTTTTACAACAGAAAACATCAGACAACCTAATAGTGGAGGTTGCTTTTAATACCCCTTAAACAATTCATAAATGGCTCCTCAGAACAGTCACTGCAAACTCATTCCAGGAGACAATAATGAGAAAACACCATCCTCCAAACAAGAGGATCACCTTCCACAAGCATTAGTAGAGTCTTGCTTCAGTCAGCTACCAAGAGGAGCCCTCCCAACAAGCCACATCCTTATATCCACGAGCATCCACTGCAAGTCCCCCCAGCAAAGCAAGAAGCTATTGCCAAGTCTACTCACCTTTCTACCCAGCTCTTGTAGTTGGGGATGTCCTTAGCGTACAGTAGTTTGTTGGAGGGAGAATCCTTTCCTAGCTTGTGCTCAGAAGTTGAGCAGGAGTCCATGAATGTCTGAGCCACCACAGATAGGCAGGCATCAGTAATACTGTTCTTGTGAATGTCGAACACAAACTGGGGGTTCTTAATCACATTCACCCAAAAACGTAGAGGTAGACTGAGGGATGAAGGAAATAGGAGTCAGCACCTAAACCACACCCTGCAGGACAGCTGGCACATACATGCACCTCCATTCGTGGAGGAGCTTCTCATGACCCAGAATTGGGTAGGCTGCTTTTCCCAGCATTCCAGGGATGCAAGCACCCTGGGTAAATGGCCATTCCCCTCTGCCCACTCCCACAGGGCCACAGTTTTCCATGAAGAAATTCCTCAGCACTGCCAACATCTCTAAAGGCAAACCAGGGCAGTGCAGATCTGTGTTTTCTCCAAGGATCCACTCACACTGAAGAGACCTTGCTGAGCCCATGGGGCAAACCAGACATGATCTCTTTCTCTTACATTAATAATCCCTTTGAAGGCGCTGTGTGGCATTTCACACATCTCCCATGTCAGAGGAGGCAGTTAGCTAGACTCCTAAAAGGACTCATTAGTGCATATAACACCAGAGGAAAATTTAGGTGGCCTCTGATGCTGGAAATAAAGCTCTCAGGTATAGACAGCAGGTCTCTTGGCAAGCCATTGACTGGTTGTTTGTTGCATACTGACACACAATGCCACCCTCCATGGCTCCACTTCGCAATCCTGCTGCCCCTCTCCTCTCCCAGGAGCACCACAGAGCCTCCCCGATATGAAATCCTCCTCGCTCTGTCATCCCTCAGCACCTACACTCAGTGAATACTTTTATCTTAAACAAAACACACTTTGTTCCCCAGGACTTTCCTAATGAGGGTACTGGGTGCATGTACATATTTCATTTGTAAAGGGAATGGCCTGGAGAAATTAGCTCCACACTTCGAATTAGCGCTCAGAGATAAGCACAGGCATTAGTATGCAAGAGCCTGCATGCCCAGCCCCTGAAGAGTGAGGCTTTTTTCCTCCATTGCCTTTCACTCCTTCTTCAATATAGGGAGCTGAGTTATAAATCAGTTCCAAGCACTTCCGCACTCTCACATCTCCATTTAAAAATGTTTCTTTTCCTGCCCTGCTAATTGCAAACAGTTACTGAACTACACAAAAGCGATTTGGCTGCCATTTAACAAATGCCAGACACGGGGAACACACGTACCCATATCCAGTCACGGCAAAATCCAAGAGATGAAATCAGTGAGGCAGCAGAAATGAAAAATGCCAAAGGGGGCTAAGGAGCCAACATCTGCCAAAGCACCACACCCAGGAGGTCTCATGAGCTGCCCCATCCCATTGTTCAACCAGGGATTAGCAGAGCAATGGCTGGCTCTGTGGGCAAGGGCAGGGAGGATGTGCACACAGATCTGTGCTGACTTTGTTAGGCATGGCTGAGTAACAGCAAGGAGTGTGGAAACACCTTCAGGACAGCAGAGATGGGAATTGGGGCTGGCATCCCTGGAGGAGCCTGGAGGATAGAGAGGCCAAGGTGAGATGGGCACAGAGCTGCTGTGGCCCTCAGTGACTGCAGTCCTCACGGGGGAGCCTGATGCTTTGGATCTGGGGAAGGTCTGAGGGAGCACTGCATTCCTGAGATTATTTCTGTGAAGAATGGCATGCAAGCGATTAACCCACACCCAAAATACAGAGATTTGGGCCTCTCTTATCCTGGACCATTTCCAGGTACATATTTCTGCTCCCTGTGAGAGGGCTTGGAAGCCGCAATGTTGTTAGCCCACTCCCTCAGCCCACCATCCTTCTCCATTACCAGTTACTCTTCCAGGTGTGCCTGACATCATAATCATTGATCTGATGCTTATCAGCTTGTTCATCCAGGAAATCAAACATGTATTTGATGGCGAGGGGCAGTGCACTCCCACGGTGAGCTGTGCTGAAGATGGTCTCAAACAGGTCATCCACAAATTTCTGCAGAGTGCCCTGGGGAAGAGAAAGAGAAAAGGGCTGCTCAGCAACTGCCAGCAGAGAGGTGAGTTTTTAACGTATGGTCAGCCTCTAAACCAATTTCACTTCTATTCCTACACCTGAAAGAGCAGCACAGTACAGTCTGTATAACCCTAGTAGTTCTCAGTGGTTTATACTGGGAAACAGACACTGCAGTGATGACATCTCTCCTTCACTGTATGATCTGGCGTGCTAAAAGTATACCAAGAAAAACACTATACAAAACAAAAATGCATTGTGTGTGCTGAGGGAAGTGGAACATGCTGCAATGCCAAATGCCTGGGGTAATCACCCTTCCCACATCACCAGTTCTGCAGTTTTATCCCAAACACCAAAGAGGTACCTATTGCACGACATCTCTGCTGTGCAGACCAGCAGATGCTCAAGGATACATGGAACAGTAAAAACACCAAAAGGTGCAAAAAGCAAACAGGAAAATCCATTCAGGGGATATTCACTGATGGTTTCAACACACAAACCCTTCACCTCCAACTCAGAAGAGACCAAATAAGGGCCTCTTTCTGTGCTAGAGCAGGAGTCTAACAAAAAAGCAGCGCTTACCACTTTTGGACGACACAAATCACCACCCTTTCCCACTCAGATTTCAAAAACCAGGCATCAGCTGTTGGTGTCTGGGCCATACCTTGGTGGCTAACAGACGGGTCAGGTAGATCTCCGAGACCATCTTGCTGCCCCGGTCACCCTCCCGCTGGTCCATGTGGTCGTGGTTTTTCACCAGATGCCAGAGCTTTGTGCCACTCTCCAGGTCGGGGGTGATCATGGGTGTCCGCGAGCGCAGGCTGTCGGGGCTGCTGGCTGTCCTCAGCATGCTCTCTGCAAGCACAGGGGGATGCTCCTACCCTGACTCGCCACCAGCCCCATCATTCCCCTTGTCTCCACAGGAGCTTTGGGATTCAGCCTCTGCAGCCACTATGAACTGGGAGCTCTGCTGAGGCCATCCTCACTGCCTGCTGGGCCACATGCAAGCCTGCCTCATGTACAGGAGCAATCGCAAAAGGAATTCTGCAGAACTTGTCCTGCTCCCAGCATGCAAGTACCAGGATCACAGATGCTTCCTGTGCCAGTCTGAGCTGATCACACTATTCCCATCCAAACCAAGGCTGAAGTACACCTGCCAGCACATTCATCAGAATCTTCAACTCTGCTCCTTTAAGTGCTAAGTGCCTCTGTGCTTATTTTAATTAGATTTCAGGGGAATAAAAGGGAAAGGATCCCTTAACAGCAGCCATCTAATATTTGCCTTTTTCCCCTGAGTCCAACACACTGCAAAGAAAGATGGCTCTGTGGGCACCTGCCCCCTCTCTTACACTAGAATAAACAGCATCGTGCAGGAGAGCTGGGAGTTTGGAGGACTTTGTTCACATGAGTTAATGTTAAAGTCACTTGCCCTGTGCCTTGGTCCACATACCCAGCCCAGTGCTATCTCCCCTGCCAGCCCAGAGGAGGATGCCTATGTGTACTCACCATATCTGCTGAGGGACTTGGTGAAGGTGGAGGAGTTGGAGATGTTGTATGCTGAGTTCTGCTTGGGCACCAGAGCTACCGAGGAGCCGTCCGTCACCTGCGAGCAGAAATGGGCTGAGCAGGCTGCCACACCTGAGAGGTACAGGGGGTACAGCCCCAGCACAGGGAGAAACTGGCCCCAGAGGGATGCAGTGACACAGCCACCACCCCAGGGACATAATCTCCAGCAAAGGAGCCTGACATATCTCTGTGACAGCTGAGGGAAGGGGCAGAACAGGAACACACCAGAGAGGTCAGCATGAAAATGACAGAGTAAGGTCAGTGTGGGAAACAACCTCTATGAACCCTGGAAATATCCCATATAAAAAGACCATAAACATGAGGTGCAGGCAGAAAAGTGACTGCAGACCTCCTGGCCATGGCCCTGGAGAGCTGAGACCAGGCCCTGACCAAGATGAGGGAGGGAGAAAAGATGCTCCAGCTCAAAGCAGCTAGTGACTGCTCAGTGTTCTCCATCATGGACGGCCTTACCTGGTAGTGGGCCAGAGTGTTCAGCCTCTTCCAGTCATTGTCAATTTTTGTGGTGACATCTTCATCCTGTAGTATGATGCGGGCCATCCTGCCCTGCCGCCACTCTGTCCCCATGAGGGAGAAGGGCTCGTGATTAGTGGACAATAGGAGCACAAAGCTAAGACAAGGGTACAAGCACAGTCCCAAGGCATCAACTTAAGAGGCCTCCAACACCTCTCTGAGCCCCCAGATTGATGACTATCAATATGTTGGACAAATCCAAGTACTCAGGGAAAGACAGTATCATTTGGACCCTGATGACTGTTACCTTCGCTCCTCTCCATTCCCCTGTTCCCCCTTTAAGAACAAGACTATTAACACTGGTCTCAACTATTGCTGGCCTCCTTGGATCTCAAGACACCTCAGGCCTGCAATTCAGACCCCAGAAGAGCCAAGGGGGCTCTTCTCCGCACCCCCTCTACTGGCAGGATCCACACTCTTGTGCCAGGGCTCCCCACACACAGCCAGTGCCACCAGTATGGCAAAAGTGGACTGAACAACCACAAATATGCTTCTGTAGGACATGTTGATTTTCCTGCTCTGCACAGATTTATTGGCACTTCTGCTCTTAGTCACATCCCTGTTCCCCACAGGGAAGTGCTTGGCCTCTCTTACCCAGGTCCATGTCTCCAGCTTTAGGTCGCTGGGAATAGGGCACACCCTTGTACACAGCATCCAGCAGCTTCTCCTTCACCTGCGTGATGGTGTCGCAATTCAGCACCTTGACAGGGATCTCTGGGGCGTTCTCATTCTCAGGGTTCACGCAGTTGAGGGTCTGCACAGGGTCAGAAAGGGTTGAGTGAGAGGCTGTGACACTGGCTGCAAAGGCAGGTCCAAGGACACAAGGCTACAGCTGTCTACAGGCTGTGTCTTCTCACCTCCTGAGCTGGAGTTATTGCCATACACAGGAATATTGCACATTCCTGCTCCCCTTTCCCCTCTCCCCACCTCTCCCTGCTACTCTCCTACATCCAATTCCCAGAAAGGAAGCACAGGGTCAGTGAAGGAATCCTGGGTCAGCAAACCATGTCCAGTGCACCAAAGCCTACTGAGAACAAGCAGTGCCCAGGCACACTCACCTTACAAACTATCCCTGTGGATACTGAGCTGCAGATGAAGAACCAGCTGCAGGCTCAGCCAGGGGAAGGGTCTGGCTCATCATTTATCTGTACAGAGAACCTGGCTGAGAAGGAAGAGAGGTATCTATCTCCTGCAGTAACTCAAAGCACTAACTTAGATCCACACTGAACATGAGCTATGGGCTGCTCCATATAGCACAAGCTCAACAACATCTCTCACTCAAACCTGCAATTGCCAGGGGTTTGCTTGGAACGATATGGAGCAGGACTCAGTTCATGCTTGGCTTCCTTGGGCCCATGGCAAGAGCAAACCTTGCCAAGGAAAGGCCCTGTTTCTAACTTTGTCTGAGAAGGGCCCCACTCAGACAGGGTAAGAGGCATCCCAGGAATGCTAGAGAGACCAACAGACAAAACTCTCAAAGTATTTTGTGTGCCTCCAAGATCTTGTTAAATAGCTGGACCTGGCAGTCCAGGCAAGCACCAGTACCACTGAGGCTTCTGCTTGCACTAACCAACATTTTGTAGTCAATCTGCTGCCGGATGAGCTTGTCCTCACTGAGGGAGTAACGAGCCTCTCCTGTGATGGCATCAATGGGTCCCTTCTCCATCTGCTGCTTGATGGCACAGTAGAGCATGAAGAGTGGTTCTCCAGCACATTCCTGTGGGACAGGGGGATGGGGGAGAGGAGAGAGAGGAGTTAGAAAGTGCCAAGCACCAGTTTTGCCTTTCAAGAATCACCACCATGTCAGAAGTCTCCTGTGGCCCTGCAACATCAATCCCCACACATGGCATTATAAAGAGTCTCCATCCCTTGCTCAAGACTGCAAGGAAAGGGGTCCATGGTAAAATTCATCCTGTGAGGCAACTCACTCTCTCCTTCCAAGTCCACTGGAAGTAGTTTGTCTATCAATCTGCAGGCTCAGATTCCCAGAGCTTTCAGACACTTCTGGATGAATTCTGCTCATTCTGCAAGCCAAAAATGAGTTAAAAAGGGTAAATTCAGGTTTACTGAAGAGCAGATTGGATCTGGGAACCTTGAGTACAGGATACAGCCTGTCTTTTGAGCTCCTCCAGACGAAAGAAGCACCTGAGGACTGGAAAGGACACACTGCAGTGGGACAGCCTGAGGTCTCCTGCCCAGATATCATGATGCAGTTCTGACATCTGCCAGGAGCCCAATATCACATGTAAGAATGTCAAAGGACGTTTCTCCAAATGACAGCTGGGCACAGCCAGATCCAGTGGAAAGGAAAAGCAAGGGAGGAACCCACAGACAACCCTGCCCTGAGTCTCCAGGTGATGGAGGGAACCAGGCAATGCGATTTCCTGCAGTTAAACCATTCGTGACCTACACATCTCCACTGCCACAGCCTTGCAGTCAGAGCCAGCTTTAGCTACCAGACAGAGCCACATCAGCATGTATCTCACACATGTGAGGAAGAGAAACTGGACCAGACACTTCCCCCTAAAATATTCTGCGTGCTGGATTTGGAAACACTAAAGGACCTGCCAAGGTTGGAAGCAGCGACCAGCCTAGAGCCAGGATTTGGCATAGCAGGACTGGGAGTGGACACCCGTTCACAACCCTGTCACCTGAGCTGCATCCCAACAGCCCTTCCAGATACTGGCATTAGCCCTAAGGGAGAAAGAAGTACAGTGGGAACAGAGAGGATGAAGAGGAGTCCCAGCAGATTTTACCCCACTAGCCCTCCTCCCTCCCTCTCGGCCGCCTCACAAATAAATTGTACTTTGGTGCAAAGTGCGGCTGCTCTCCCTGTCACCATATGCTGTTAGCATCTCGTTAGCATCTGCCGTAATTAAAGAGACAGCTGCTAACGAGCACGAACAGGCATACATCATCCCCAGACCTTCCGACAACACGCCTGTCTTTGAAATTATGTTTCATTTGCAAACTTGGCTTCATTAAGTCAGCTTGGAAAAGTGAGAGACCCAAGTGGGTGCTAGGCTGCACATCACTGGCTGCCTGGCAAGGCAAGACTGGCTGCAGAGTGGTGAGTGTCCAGGGGTCCCAGGGCACCCAAAGCCTACCCCTCTGTTCTGGTGGAAAGACTTAAGTTGCCTTTTCTGGTTGCTTGCAAAACTTCCTTGTGAAAATTCCAAGTCTGTGGAAATGGTATGGATGAAGGATAGCTTGGAGTAGGACTCTTGCTTTCATCTGCCGTGGTTGCTACTGTCTCAGCCCACAGATTTCACCTCTCCAGCAAGGCATGGCTGCTGCCCCCACATCTGCAGCTGGGCACCCAACTCTAGGGATTCACACCAAGAGAGGTGGGCTCAGTCTTTCCTACACTGGCTTCTCTAGTGGGGATCCTACCTTTAAAATGCAATATCTCACTCCCAGCCTCACTATCTCCAGTGGCTCTTGAAGACAAGGGCCAAGTTGCTGCCGTGGGTCACAGCTCACTGAGACACTGCAGGTGAGGATGGTTTAGGGATCATCTTTGACAGAGACCAACAAAATGGACAGGGACCAAAGAAACCAGTGCTGGGCAGTTAACCTGAGTTGAACTCCATCAGATGAAATACAGAAGGAAACCACTGAGATGTGGCCAGGTGGTCCCTCAGGTTGATGAAGGGCAGCTAGTCCCCCAAATGTGACTGTGCCCACCCTGCCAGCCCTTATAGTTTGCTCATTGCTGGGGACCTGACTGAGGGGAGCTTTGGGGGGGGTCTCCATGGGAGTCGAGCTGGAGGAGGACAGCTGCAGACACCCTGTGCATGCCCATGTTGATATGTTGGGAGCAGGCTGAGACAAGCCAGCTAATTCCCAAACTGTTTTACTGACTAGATGTAGCTCATCAGGCACCTAATATTGTGCATTTTTCAGCACTTGTCTCGATTTATCTATCTCCCTTTCCCTGAGGTGTCTCATTAAGAGTCTGATAAATGCTACTACAGGGTCCTCCTGAAAGCACCAGCTTTTGCTGGCTCCCCACGCTGCTGGCCCTGGGCATGAGGGGCTGTCCTGTGCCTGTCCCCATCCCTCACCCCAGTGTATCTTGCCCTGCTTGGGGCAGGTTTGCTGAAAGCTGATCCAGAAGCTGGGCACATGATTGTCCGCCATTTACATGCACAAGTACTGCAGTTTGGGGCACTTTCCCTGCTGGCAAGCTGTCTGTTGTGATACTCTCCATTTACTCCATGGCCTTCTCCTGCTTTTGCTGCCACCTGTGATCCTCACTGTCGAGAGACTGGCGAGAACAGCCCCGTGGGTCTCCTCTGGTGGGACCGACCCAGAAGAGAGCATGAGCATATCCTCAAGTCTCTTCCAGTTTAACTCAAGTGACTCAAGCAGTGGAGTTTCAACCACTTCCCAAGGGTAACAAATTTCACAGCCAGCAAGTTCATCTAGGCCCTCTGTGTATGTTTCTCTTGTAATGGTGCACCTAGATCAGACCTTTCTCCTGCTGCTACCACACAGAGACTGGAGGTGTTTTCCCATGCCCAAGTCATGGTTGTAGCCAAGACTTCTTTATAAAGAGGCATTATTTGGTTCCACTATCCCCACACCTCTCACCTGCTACTCCTTATCCTCAGACCTGTTCCACAACTGGTAATGTGCCCAGAAACCTCTCTGAAGGGGGACAAGGACAGATGCAGAACATTAGTGGTGCATGAGCTAATCCAAAGTAGCTTCTGAACATGGCCTAGTCCAGCCAGTGACAGGTCAAGGATGTCAGGTCACACACACAAATACAGTGTCTCCAAAGACTGCTGTGGGTTTTGGTAGACTGTGCACTGCACTTTGCTCAGCCAAAGCATAACCCTCTTCATTTCAAGGAGCCTTGGAGGAGTTTATCCACAAGCTGGAGCGACAAGTTTACAAAGCCCAAAGAGCCTTTTGCCAGTGTTCCACCGGATCCCACTGGGCACTGCTGACGCAAAAGGGCTCTGCTGGAAAAAGCCCTAGCACAAAGCGGTAGTGGGAGGTTTGACATCTCCCTATGACTAGCACAGTTCTTCTCCCCTCCCACCCCAGCAAGCAATCTCCAGCAAGCTAGATAGATTTTTAGAGATACAGGCTATTCCTCGACAGAGGCAAAAAGCCAAGTGCATGTAAGTGATATTATAAATCACCTCTCGTTGACAATCACTTGAGTTCTGCTGAGACTCCTGCTCGCTCTCATTCCTTAGCTAGAAATAGTTCAAACCCTCTTTATCTTAATGAGGGATGAAATCCCACAAAAACAGCCGTGTGCCACCCAGTCTCACTGCACTGACACCAGGCAGGATCCCAAGAAACAGCCCTGCTGCCTGACAAACCAGCAGGATCGCAGGCACTGTTCACCCATCAGAGTCATCCCAAAGTTGCAGCAGGACTGAGCCTGGGGTCCACGTGCCAGAGCTGCTGCCATGTAATCTGCATGGAAACTGGTGCAGCTTTAGCAGGTGGAAGCACTGGTGCTGATGGAATAAATGTTCTCAATATGGGTAGAAGCACCAGTGGGAAAAACAGAGCTTACATTGTGGCATCCTGTTCTGCTACCCCAATGAAATTGGAAAGAGGTGAATTCAAGCTAAAAGGCTCTGCAGCCTCATGCAGGTGCAGTGGAGAGCTCTGTCCCTGGCTGTCAACAAGACCCTCAAGGCATCCATCCCCACCAGGACACCTTTAGCATGGGAAGCAGCAGCAGAAGTTGAGATTCTGCAGGAAACAATTCCCCTACCACAGAATTTCAGTGTTGGAGAGATGAAGGAAAAGCAACAGCATTACATGAAAAGTGCACCTCATCAAACTACAACTCAAACAGGCAGAAACAGACCCAGTCAGAGCCGTGCCGACAGAAAGGTCAGCTCTCAGGGCTTTTTCCTCCTGAGTTACACAAGCAAAGGCAAGAAGAGAGGAATGGGGACCACCGCAAGACTCAGCTGAGTTGCTTCAGATTTATCTTTCCTCAGGGCACCATTGTTAAAATCTTAAATCACTATGCATTAAGCAATCCCAATCTGGATTTCATTTCCCACTCTCAACTATATCCCAAAAAGGAGACCAGAATCACATCTCAGAAAGCCAGCCTAGAAAGGGAGATCTGGGAAGCAATCTCTGCTCTGGGAGGGAACAGCAATGCTCAAGAGCATGCCACCTTGGGTTTTGGGTAGCATGCTACCTGGCCCAGCAAGGCAGGAACCACCTCCCTGTCCACACGGGGTTGCCATCCCTTCCCAAACTCACCTTCAGAAACTTGTACAGCAGAAACGTGAACCAATTTGTCAGCATCTTCTCTGCCACTGACTCCGTTCTGTAGGGAGAGGTAGAGAGCAAAGCCATCAGCAGACAATATTAAAGGTCTCTGATCTCACCCATTGCCACCTCACCCTTTGACTGCAGCTAAATTATTTTTCCTTTTAAAAGGTTGCATCTGGAAAGCAGGCACAAAGCAAAGGGCACAAGCCCTGCTGGAAAGCCTGCCCTTCCAGCAGACCCCAGAAGAGAAAAGTAAATTGGTCCCCAGCGTATTTGGAGAACTGCAACAAGTCAAGCTCAACCTTGTCCCACCAGGAGTCTCACCAGGGGATGAGAAACTTTCTGCTTCTCCCTGGAACCTTCTGCTTCAATGAACTTTGTTTCTTCTACAATGTCCCATTGGAACCTGGCAGCTCTCTCTACAAGAGGATTGTATGAGGCACCTAAGCCAAGTTCAATGTCCCCAAACCTACCTCAAGCTCCCTAGTAAAGTACAACCTGAAAGAAGGGCAGAGGTTGCAAGGCAAAAAAAGATCCAGCTGGAATCCCTTTCCCCACATGGGAGCTGCTGTTGCCTTCTGGTCCTGCAGTGCACTCAATACTGCCATTGTCCTGATGCAGGCCACCACTGCTGGTGACATGGGACTTCCCTGCAACCCCTAAAGCAGCCGTTGATCTCTAAAGCATCAAAGTCCAGGGCCCACAGTAAAGCAAGAAGACCACCTCCAGTACACTGGTACATGGCCTTGGTTAAAGCCACAACCAGATTTAGGCCTGCAAACTTTGACCCAAATATGTTTTTGATCAAACTTATCCTCACTGCTAATTCAACTGAAAACAAGGGAATTAAAGGAGGAAGTAAGAACACTGGTTGGAAGCTTAACCTGTTTTCCACATACTTTTGGAACATAGACACTGTGCCAGTCTTGGAATTTAACCCTTCTATACCTGCATGGTGAAGTTTAGGGTTGCTGTGTCTCCTTGGAGTGGGGTGGTGATGTAGGAATTTGCAAGTGTACAATGCTGCACCCACTTGCTCTAAAAGAAATTTAAAAACTGAGCCTCTCAGCTTTTGCATATGCAGTTAAAGGAAGCAGCCAAAGCTGCCTGGAGAAAACCTATATATTACCCCTAGTTTCCTAAAGCACAGTTCAAACCCAGATGCAATTGTGCTCCAAAGCAGCATAGTAGGGAAGGTCTAGTTGCCTGTGTCTGCTGTGGACCATGCACAAGAGTGAGAGCAGGATACCTCAGGATGCGTGTGAAATGTGGTGGGTCTGAATAGAAAGAGGGACCTTGGGGTGCTGGTGCTGCAGCCAGGATGTGCCACACCAGCAGACAGAGGGGCACAGAGGCATGGAGGGAGCTGAGGGTGACACCAGACCCTGGTGAACCCTGCAGCCCTACACAGGTGCAGCTTAACATGCCTGTCTCTGCACCACACCTTATCTCTCTGCCATAAGATTAAAACTCCCCTTAACATGTCCATTATTTTAACATGGCCTTCACTCCTTCTAAAATCTTCAGCTTATACACCCATTAATTATCCGATCAGGCACTTGCAAATGCAGACAGTCCTGAAAGCACAGGCAATACAAATAGCCTCAGGGACATGCGTGCATTCCTCTTGCACCAGGGAAACAAATACAAACAGTTGACCCAAGAAACAAAATTCAGAAATAATCAAAATGTTAGAGGCACCAGAAAAAGTCCCACTGCCCAATTTTATGCACTGCCCAACAGCAACACCATGCCCAGCAGATGGGCCAGGAGTAGTTCTCAAAGACCAGATGGCTGGGGCAGGAAATCCACTTTCCCAGAGTTTATTCAAGATGACTTGGTGTCATATGGTCCCTTCCAAGGTTTTCTCTTGTGTTAATGTGGCTTAGCCCTTTTTGCCCTCCCTGGCATAGCACAGCCCTCTTTAAACCATTTGAGGACAGCATTACCCGAGCCTTCAGGGAAGGGAAGGCTTCATGCTCCCACCAGGTAAGAATAATCCACTACAGAGAACAAAAAAAGGGAGAAGGAAAGGAACATGGAGAGAAAGCCAAGGGAGAAGTGGACTGCAGCTATTCAGCAGACATTCTCCCTGGCCCTAGAAAGGACCTGACAAGCCCATAATGCTTATCTGAAGTGCCACCACTCAAGCTCTGGTGGATGTTTGTCTTTATCCATGATAGAGCCAGATGCCACAGCAATGGGGGGATTATCCAACAGACAAATAAATAACAGTTCTCCCCAGTTAGATCAATGCTAATCCAGTTGCCCTGGGCAGTAAGCACACTCTTACACCCAACAGCAAGGCTAATCAAACAGACAGAGAAGCACAGCTCTCCACTTGCTCTGCATCGTGGCTTCAAGAACAGTTTCTTTGTTAAATATCACTCAGGGAAGCACAAGCAAGGTGCTCGCCAGGGGACTTATTGCTGTCCTAACTGCAATGGCCCTCAAGCACTGTGGCTGGAGACTGGCAGTCTTTGGGCACTGGTGCAGGCTAGGTTCTGCCCTTCTGGTGCTGCCACAGCTCAGTCACTGCTGCTGCCGGCCTCCTCATGATGCCTTTTATTTATATTTTATTGATTTACTTCAGGGCTGGAAATGCATTCTAAATATTTCAGTGAAACCTGGTGTTATGGAGGAACGATTGAAAGAGAAGAGCCTAAGAATGCAGTCAGGGGAGAGGGATGGGGAACAGCGGTTGGCACCTCCAAGACCCACCCCACTCCCAGACAGCCATCATCTGCACAACACACCCCCTCTGACACACTGCTAATGAGATGCTTTGAGACATTAAAGGTACCCTTGTAATGTGATAAATGAACCAGAGAGAGTAAGAAAGCAACGTGCCTAACGAGATGTGTAACACGGATGTAACTGGGACCAGCTCACATCTGGGTCTTCTCCAGGTGTTTCTCCAAGGCCAAACGTACAAAACCTGGCAGGCTTTGTCCAGTCTGGCCATGCCATGAATATCAGTTGATCTTTGAAAGAAGCTCTGGGTTTCTTGAGCCTTTCTGGTGCCATGCCAGCCCTGTGCCTGTCAGCCATCCCTGCATCTCTGCCAAAGGCTGGTGGCACCAGGCTGCCGGAGGTGGGGATAGGAGGCACTGCATGGCGTGCAAAGGGAGAAGGTGGCACAGAGAGCCTCGAGCTGAACCAGTGGAGCTTATTAATAGTTTTTGTTCAGGACTTGGTGTATATTTCAATATTCATCAGCCCGTGATGAAGGAGAGCTCAGAGCTATCGTTAAATATTGATGGAGCAGGCAGACTCACGGCAGGGCTTGGCAGGCTGCCTCCTGCTTGCACTTCCCCCGGCCCCAGTGAGACTCCCAGCTTGCAGAGATCTGAGTGACTTTCCCAGGAAAACCCCCATGTGACTGACAAGGCGGGTAAGCCCTGAGGAGACAGCAGGCAAAGGAGGACTCCTGCCTGCTGGCAGCCCAAGGAAGCACCCATGCAGCCACCAGGCAAGGCAAGAGCTGCCCCACATGCCAAGAGATGTGGGGGACCACCTGGTCACCTTCCCTTCTCCGGGTGACCTACAGCAACACACCACAGTGCCTGACACTAGCATGTACCCCACCTGCACCAGCCTGCACAGCTGGTGAGCACCTTGCTCTCTCCTTCCCAGGCAGCATAAGCCCAGATAGGCCAAACTGGAGTGGGAAAATCCCACGGGCGCTCTTGAGTTGGCTGGGGCCACACAGTCCCAATCCCTCTCATACTTGCACACAGACAAGCAAGGAAATGCTAGACCACAGACTCAGTGCTCACACTGCCACAGCCAACACTAAAGCCTTCACTGGCGGCATCCCCAAAGGACACCAGCTCATGTCACTGTGCTCAGAAGTGCCTGGGCACTGCCCACAGCTCCAGCCTCTCAGGGGAACACTCACCTCCGCAAGAGCAGCTTGGGGTGGTTCTTGCTTTCCAAGTTCTTCTCAATAAGGTCGGACAGGAGCTGTTTCAGCACCCCCGTGGCATACTCCATCTCACCCTGCAGTGCCGTCATGATGAGGGAGGCCACGTTGCCGCGGTCGCGCATGGAGAAGCTCCGCTGGGCCTCCAGAGTACGGATGAAGGTCAGCAAGAAGTGCTTCTTGTTCAGAAGCTGACCAAAGAGGGTCAAGGACTTCTCCACATTAGCCTGGACCTGCAAGGATAGAGCAAAGCTGAGAGACAGGCATGATGGGGAGGGTGACAAGAAGGTGGCTGGACTGATCCACACCCTGAATTCACACTCAATCTCGCAAAAGGAAATGATGAAAAAGCAGCTGGACTAGGTCTCTCCCTACTATGAAGCTTCCCCTTTGGCGATCAGTCTCAGTTCCCTCAGAAGAGTTATCTAGTTTGTAAAATCCCAGGTTAACACAGTCTCAGGGCATAAATATATATATATGTCTATATAGACACATCCTTCTATACAAAGATTCTCTCCTACTTGTGTGCAGACACATAAACACATAGCTCCCATAAACAAATACTCCTTCTCTCCCAAGCACACACACAAGTTATAATTTTCAATTTCAGCTAACAAGCAGCTCAATTCCCACCCAAGTCACTGCAACATGCCCTTTGGGTTTCACACAGAAAGCAAATAAAGCCACAACCCTGAGCTCCACCAGCAGCAAACCCACCTGCTTAGGGGGCATGGATTTCAGATAGGGAAATAATAGCAGAAATCTGGCTCTGTCCCACTGCAGACACACCCTAAAATAGTCCCTTTACTCATGAGACATTTGAAGTTGTCTTTCTGGCCACATTTGGCCATGTAGGACCCAGCAGGGACTGGGCTTGGATGCTTTCACACCTGCATTGCCATCAGCAGCCCAGCTCTGGCCAGCCCTGACGACATTTGTTATCAGAAATTAGTATTTTTACAATACTCCATTTTCCCATTAGAAAAGACGGCTTCCTCTGAAGAAAAGCCTTCCTGTGGTAAAACATTTTTTTTTCTTTAATTCTCCCCCTTGTCTTCCTGACTGGGTGAATGAGCATTAAATTTCACTTCATGTCGGTATTTGGAGACAAAACAACACTTTTCATTTCAAAACACCAACTCAAAGTGAAGAACAGAGTTTTGACACATCAAATCATTTCACTTCAATCAAAACTTTGGATTGGTGCTCTTCAGGTCTGAGAAATTCCTCACAGTTCTAATGTCCCTCTCCAAAATACTCTTTCCTGCTGAACAAAAACCCTGTTTGCTACCAAGTCCTTGTCAATTCCGAGCCCCCATGTTCAACTTGCTGATCTCATTAGCAGAAATAAATGAACAATACTGAATTAAATATTTAATCAGGCTTAAATTCTCAAAAATCAACCAGCCTCCCCCTAAACCCTGCAAAGGAAGGGAGCTGGTACCGGTGCGCACTGTGGATTAGCATGTGCGTGAGCAAGCACCGCTTCCTTCCGTCACTTGCAAGAACTAATGTTACACTCTGAGTAAAGAGACAAATAAAAGCAAACCTGATTAAATTATATGAAGCTTACACAACTCTAGTTGCTTTATTTAATCTCTTTCGGGTTTTATTTTCCCCTTTATAAATTTAACCCCTTGCTTCCCAGGCCAGGCTGAGCTGGTGTGCTCTGTCAAGCAGGATGTTTTCAGCTGGGAGCTGGAAGTGGACAAAGTCCACCCAGCCTGACACAGCAAATGCAAAATTCCTCCTCTGATACCCTTTCTACTTTCCCTCTTTAGGGAGAACCTTTAAGAGCAAGAGCAGAGGTGAGAGGAGAGCCAGGCATCTGCACAGACAGGAAGGGCAGGTCGTCAGGGAGACCTACATGCCTGCTTTGGCTCTGAGCATCCGGAAACCTGAGCTGCAAGGGGAAATCTATGGAAACAGGGTCCCCACCACCCTGCAGAGCTGGGGAAACAGAGCAGCAGAAGGCCAGGGCCCACGCCATAGCCATGCTGGCATACAACACCAGCACATGCACTTGCAGTTGGTAAGAGCTTGTTGTGTTGTAATTAGTGACCGTGCATCTTGCACCAGGGCCAATTACTTCTCCTAAATACACTGTGAAGCTCACGTCGACATTAATTACTGTGCTGGGTCAGCAGTGAGGGGAAGCGAAGGTCACCCCCCTCCTTCCTCTAATCAAGAGTGGCCTCAGCAGCCCAGCACATGAGAAGCAATTGCTGTGCAATTGCATGCACTAAATTATACAGAGGTAAGGAGGCCAGGAGAAGAGAAGGAGCTGGTTTGGGGAGCAAAGGAAGGATGCCAAGGATGGGTTCACCATGGGGAAATGGAGCCAAGCAAGCAGGCAATGTTAGACAACCCTGCTAAAAACAAGCGACCGGTCAGGCATCAAACAAACCCAATTGAATAAAGCAAGTGCTGTAGAAAATGACAGTAGCAATGATATTAATATAAATATTGATATTAATGTCAGAGAGTGCAGTAAGCATTTGGCAGCCGGTCCACATCCACGCCGGCTGCCACACAGAGAGATGCACCACACCGAGCCAGCATCCAGCCAAAGCATCTCTCCAGCCCGGGGGCACAGGGGCTTGTGCAGGGGAGTGTGCAGGGGCACATCCCCAGTGCAAAAACTACAGAGACAGACAGACAGACCCACACCTCCATCTCTTTCAGCACAGGGTGGTCTTCTATCCCCGGGAAGAGAACCCGCATGGCGTAGGTGCGGTAATCCAGAAAAGGGATGCCAGCCCCATCCAGGTCGTTGGTCAGCTCGTTGATGTCTGTCTGCAGCTCAGCAAAGGCTAGGGTTGGAAAAGCAGAATTAAACAGTACATCCTGGAGTCTCAGCACACAGCATTGGCACTCAGCCCCTCACCACACCCCCCGCACCCTGCGGGTGGACCCTCCCCAAGGCATGAATACTCTCAGCATTCCTTTTCCTGGCAGCCTGTGATTGCTGTCCTCATCTCACAGATGGAGAAATTGAACTGCAGAGTGTGGGGATGACATCCCCAGAACAAATGAAGTGGCAGATTTGGGAACAGAACTGCCAGGTCCCAGGGGGATCAAATCCCCCCCGCCCAGCACTTGCAGCCTCCCAGGGATGCTGGGGGCAGGGGGGAACAGCAAGGTTTGAACAAAAACAGAGCTTCTTGGGAAAAACATTAGCCTAAACCACCAGATTGCCCTCATTTCTTTTTGACCTAAATACTACTTGAGAGAAGAGCTTGAACACACCCACCCCAGAACCTCCCGATCCCAGCAGAGGCAGCTGTGACTCCCAGAGGAACATGATCCAGGGGGTCCTGAACCTTTAATTGCACCTACAGGGAAAAGCTGATGGGAGAAAAGTCCTGGAAATGCACCAGGGAAGGGGGTTGGGGTGGGGGGAGAAAAACCTCAGAAAAATCAAATTAACAGCACTTTAAAGGGAGCTGAAAGCCAGGCAGAGCACTGCAGGCTCGTCAGCCTGATGAGAAAAAACAAACCGTCAGCTTGAAAGGCGTGCTATCTTATCTGTAACTAGCGGGACTAGAAAAGAGAAAAGGCAGGGAAGAGATTGTGCCTTTTAATTAAAAGCAGATCCTTTTATCTGCCAGCTGTGGAAGACAAGACACCATCCCCTCCACCAGCTCCCTCCCCTCTCCCTGTCACCAGTGCCATCCACAGGCATGTGAAGGGATGGGGACTTGGGGGAGCAAAGGTTTGTCTTTCTTTCCCCTTTTTATATCTTGTTTTCAGTGCCTGCTTCATTCGCAGCATCCAGGCTGGTTGTGGCAGTGGCTGGCAGGGTCGGAGCCTCTGGAACCAGCTCAGGGGGATAATGGGCAATTAGGTTTTACCAGCAGTATCATACAAGGAATTCTGTCCAATTTCACAGCATCTGTCTGTCACATAATGAGAGATCCACTGCCCACTCACAGAAAGCCTTCACTACCCTGCTTGCTCTCTTTTCTCCCACTTGGAGAAATGGAGAAGAACTTCTTAACTGGAAAAATCCCCAAATCCCACCTAAAATTAGTTCAGTTCCACTGACAAGGCAGCTTTGCCCATTCCCATTCTCTCTGAAAGGCAGCAAGGAAAGGGTAGAAGCACACTGAGCCTTGGAGCAGTAAGAAACAACCAAAGACCCTTGTGCTGATGGCAAAGGGACCCCTCACCCTCTTTGCACTCCAGGGCCACCCGGGACTCCAGGTTGTCCATCTGCAGCTGGAGACGTTTCAGGGTGCGGTCAGCATCCCGGGACTTGCGCTTGTAGGCGATGAGGACGATGATGATGATGAGGAGGAGCAGGCCGCCGCCGCCACCGATCCCGATGATGGCAGGCAGAGTGAGCAGGCTGTCTGAGTAGATCTGCAGCATCCCCGGCGAGAACTCAAACCCTCCAGCCTTGATCTGCACAAGGGCGGGGAAAAAATGGACCTGCTGTCAGAGAATACATGCCACAGGTAGCATTCTCTGCTGTGCCCACCAGCAGGGGAATGGGGGCATGACTCTGAGCCCATGGCCTGAATAATGTGGACAAATGCACGTACAGCAGGGGCTGGTGTGGAGCAGTTCAAGGCGCTTTAATGGCATGCAGCACACATGCTGCCAGTGCACGTGGAGCAGGCAGCAAGTTTGATGTCTCATTCAGACAATATCACAGTAACAGATGGGATGTAAAGCACGTTTCCCCATGGGTGGGGAGCCTGGGGAGGACTGTGCTGGGTCCTTTTTTACTTGGCAGAGTCCTGGAGCACGAGCACTGCTGCACAACAACCCCACAAACAAAGGAACCTGCCTTGCAGCATGTGCCAGCACTGGGAGGCAGAGGTGGGAATCCCCTCTGCCTTGCATCCATCACCAGCCAGGGCACAGTAACACCACGCTGAATGTTCAGGAGGGTGACAAAGTATTGGTCCTACCAAACATGTAATTAGGAACAGGGATGCCTAGGGAGCAGAAAAATTACTCCTGAGGATGCTCCTGCATGTACACCAACTATCTGGACCTCATTCAAGGACGAGCACACAGCAGGGCTGGTGCTGGAATAAAGACTGAAATTCTGAGAACAGTGAGGCACAAGGACCAAAGGCACCAGTATCAGCACTTACTGTGACTTTGTGTTGGCCAGTGAGGTTAGGGGACTCGCAAAGGAGCTGTGTCTCAGACACTGTGAGGGTGCAGGGAGTGTCTCCAATCAGCACCGTGTAGTTGAGGCGGGAGTTACCAGCAGCCGGCGGGAGCAGGTTCCTGCCCTTTGAAGGAACAAAGAATGAGACTGTCAGTTCTCATGTAATGGGGAATGTTTGAAAAAACCCAACACATGGCAAAATCTTTCCTCCAGGAGAGACAAAATGCCATCTCTACAGAGGGACATGTCCCTACCTCTTTCCACAGGTGCGGACTCTTTACCTTGAGAATGAGGGGAGAGCTGGGCTTCAGTTCCAGCATCCCTGTGGGGCTGAGTGGCTCAAAGACAGGGTCTGGGTAGTAGACGAAATTGGTGGTGTTGATGATCAGCAGGGCCTGGACGTTATCCATGACAAAGCCGATCTCATCCGGGCGGTCGCCAAGCTCTGGAGGGCTCCGCACAGGGTTGTCAATGGAGGGAGCATAGCACACCATGGTGGTGTCATTGTAGACAGTGCAGTTCTGCAGGAGGCATGGAACGAGGTCAGACCCACTACCAACAAGGTGGTCAGGATCAAACCCCACAAGGATCTCCTGAAAACAGCGCTTCTGGACACAGGGCTTAGATTTGGAATCTCTTGCTCTGCTCCATCAACAGGCATCACATCCCACCCCAGGGCAGAGACAGACTCCTGTCTGCAATGGATGTGCAAGGTGTGGCAGGCAAGATGTCACCGGGGATGAGCTCTTTCTGTCAATATCCTATGGATGTCCCACAAACCTCCCACCAGTTTTGAATGCTGAGATCTCAACCCTCTCCTGAAAGCATGTGGCTGAAGGCTCTACAGAGAGATTGGTGCCTCTCTTAGGGGCAGCAGCTCCTGGACCTCAGCCTCTCCAGACCATCACACCTGAAGGGCAAAGGGTGCACTTTCTGCCCTACATTCCACACAGACAGCATCCCTCCTCTTTGTGCTCTGCCCCAAGCCCCAGCCAGCACCACTTACATTCTCCCTTTCAGAGTTGCAGTACTTGGCCCGGATCCTAGGCTCTTTGATGGTGGCCAGGTTGGTGCCAGTCACAGTCAGCAATGTCCCACCACTAGAGACATGGAGACAATGAGTTAGTTAGGAAAGGCAGCTTCCAGTTCTAGGAGGGAAGCAGCCCTCATTTCCAGCCAGATGCCATCTGCCCCAGCCTGCCTCAGCTACTATGCCCCTAGGGATCTCTTATCCCACTGATATGTTTTAATGGCTGGCAGGACCTGGCATGCACCAATGTCAAATCATTTCAGCTGACCCAAGGGCCAACTAGAGATATAAAACCTGGTAAATAACACTGACATACCACCCTGTGTGCAGATTTAGGGTCTGAAGATGGCTCCCAAGCTAAAGTCAATTAAGCATTCACAAAAGGAAAGCATCCCAAGAAGTACAAACTCCTCTCTGCCACCCTTTCTCCACCACAGAGGCAGTGGGTGACAGGAGAGGCTGAACTCTGCCAGGTTTTCTCCATGGCTTGGTGTTAAAAGCCCCGTGGTCCTGGAGACCTTGGCCATGCCTCTGGGGAGCTTCCTCCTCATCAACAGCCCTGGGAAGATTTCCCTTGGCACTAGCTCTTAATGGATTCCTTCGCCTCCTCTCCAGCCAATTCAAACCTTTTAGAAAAATATGTAAACATTTCAAAATATCCCCCGATGGGAAATATTTTAATTTTATTTGCCGCCGCCAAATGTCAAGCTGAAATTAAGCAGATCCAAAGCTCTCTCTGCTCTTGCCCCCTGCTAGGCTTAGTACTGTAGGCCAGGAGTTAGCAGGGCCCTGATGCCAAGCCATTGCTCACACTCCTCTTGCCACATCTCTGGAGTGAAGCCTGGCAATTATCACAGCACTGAGATGTGCCCATTGGGAACAGGAAATCCGTATGGGAAACAGTCCCCCACACATCCCACAAGCTCCTTTCAATTCACCTGTTGATGCTCCATTCAGGATCAATCTTCTGGATGGTGGGGTCCTCTGTGTAGTTGTACTTCACCTCTGGGTTGCTCAGCTCTGCCTGGTTGATGTTGATGAGGATGGGGGAGCCACCGGGGGTGTGCCCTGGGGGGGTCCTGCACCGAATCTCACGGGCACTTCTCCTGGGGCAGAAACACACAACCTGTCAGTGCCTGGGCAGCAGGGAGGCCAGGGCTGCCCGGGAGGCCCCTGCCCCAGCCCCTCTCCCCTTCTGAAACAGCTGGGAGTTGAAGAGAGAAAGGAGGAAAAAAAGAAAAAACAAAAATCCAAGAAATTAAACAAAAGGCAGCCAGGAAAGACTGAGTAGCTCCCGAGCGTTCCCATCGTGCGGCGGCTGCAAACAGCAGCGATTAGGGCTGATAACCAGTAATTACCACAGGAAAATATTTAAAGAGCCGCTCCATTATCATCCCTAATCTAAAAATTATCCACTTCATGCCTCAGGGCTTTGTGCTTTTAGAGAAAAATCTCTGTTCTTAGGGCTCTTCCTGCAGCCTCTGACACACAGAGGTTTCAAGAGGAGACACCTTTGGCCACCCAGGGGGTTTGGCTCTCATGGTCCCTCTTGGCTTCCTAGCCCAGGCTTCTGGCTACTGTCTGGGGGTCCCACTGCCTTTGAAGCTGCCCGTTGCCCATCCTCCACCACCCTCTGTGCCCCTCACCATGAAAAAGCACAGGGCCGTCCCCCGATGGTCACGGAGACGTTGCTGCCGGCATTGAGGTGGGTGCCTTCAATGGCGATCCAGGTGCCGCCAGAGAGCGGACCCCGGGCTGGGACCACACGGGAGAAAGTGGGCATCTGTCAAAGGAAAAGGGCATCCCTGGAGTCAGACAGGCTGGGAACTGAAACTCACACGCCAAGCAGCTTCAACCAGGTGACAGGGCCATAGAGGAGAGGGACCTGTGAGACAGCAGCTGGGCACAGTACTAAGGCCTGGCAGTGCCAGCAGGACAGTGGGGAGACACAGCAGTGGCAGCCTTGGAGAAATTCAATCATCATGACTCAGTGCCTGACCACAGAATCCCTGCCTGCCTGTCAGGAAAATGATGGCAAAGTTTCCAACTCAGGCAGAAAACCACCTAAAACCACCCAGCACCACCTCCCTTTCAAGGTGAGAGAACTGTCCCCAGCATGGGGCTTACCACAAAGGTGAAGGTCTTGGGGGATATGGCCCGGTAGCTGGGCGTGCAGTCACGGATGCACACTTCTACCCGTGCCTCATGCACCTTGCTCAGGCTGGCATTTCCGATTTCACACACGATCCTAAGAGATGAGAGTAAGAAACTCAGTGTCCTGGCATCAAGACACTACCTGTACAAAGCAAAGGTCTCAGGTGCCAGCATATGTATGAGAAACCAAGGTGGTGTCAGCTGACACTGCAAGCCCTCCAAGAAGCTTCCCCAAAGCCTTTGAGCTCTTCCCAGAGCAAGCATAACCAGCAGGTACTTCTCTCCCAGTTCAGCCCAGTCAGCTCTATGTCTTTTGCAGCCAAGGGTAGCATTTGAACACCATCACTGCAGTCCCTAACCCTCCTGAGGTGATTTGGAGCACACCCGCCCCTCGGCAGGCACTTACTGCTCAGCACTGATGTACTCGCTCTCGATGGGGCTGCACGGCACTTTGCCCACTCGGACACCCGAGCGAACATCTTCAAACTTCAGGCCCAGGTTCTCGCCAGTGATGGTCAGACGGGTCCCTCCTTGTCTGGGGCCGGTCTCAGGGAACAACTAGGAGAGAGCATGATCTGTCACAAAGATGCAGAGCCACAGGGTCACCTCACTCGGGCAGGCTGCAGCTCAGGCAGCTGTAGGATGGCTGTTACAAGCAGCAAGGAGCAGACAGGTGATGAGAAATGCCAGCACATCTGTAAGTTGCTCACAGAGCAGGAAAGACCTCCCCAGTGACAGCTGTATCCACAAAATTCTCCCAGGAACAAGCAAGGAGATATGAGATATGTCTAAGCAAAGGGCTGGGATATGGACACCCTGCTGCAGACACAGACATCTCCTAGGTGACAAGGACACAAGAGTTGAAGGAGACAGGGCAGCATCAGCCATGGCTCCAGCTGAACTGGCAAGGAAGTCCCTGGATGTGCCTGGCTTTTGGCCAGGTCCCAGGTGCCCAGGGGTGAGGTTCCCATGCCCAAGATGTCCACAAAGGAGAAAGAATCTCCAACAGGTCCCTGCAGAGGTGAAATGGCAGGCAGGGGAGAAATGTGCTTCTCTTCACCAGCAAACCCTTTGCTGATGCCAGTTGGGAAGGGAGGGGATCTCACCACAGCAACATGACTCATTTACCAGGATGATGCCCAATAAAGCAGACAGGTGTGGCCTGACAGATAGTGGCAGAATGAGGGATGAACAGAGGTGTGGGCCCTGTTCCAAGGTATGTGGGGATGCTGCCTCCAACCAGGCAGTTTTACATCAGTGATTGCTGGCCCCGAGGTCAAGCACCCACCTGCTGCACTAACTGGGATGAATGGCAGAGCTGCATGCCCTGAGTGGGCCTGGGGATACAGCTGGGCCCCCAGTGACATGAAGACACAGCAGAGGAGGAGCCAGCTGCAGGCAGCAGGAGAGGGAGAGGGGAATGCAAGCTGAATCAGTTCAGACAGAAGTCACACCCTGACCCAGGGGAAGGGATGGTTCTGCTGCAGGTGATGGCCTCCTCTGCTCTCCTGGCTGAGATCCCCCCTAGCACTGGCGGGCACCTCTGCCTGTAGTAAGCCCAGGTCCTGGACAGGTTCAAACCACCACCAAGCACATGTAAGAATGCAAGCACGAATTTGCATTCTTGGCAAATCTGGGCAGCTGCAGCCCTGGGGCCTTAGCCAGATGGATCTTCCTCCTTGTGAAGGGCTCATTCCTCAACATCATCTCCACAGCAAGGAAAAGCGGATGAGCTGAGGGTAGGAAACATGCAGCAGTGGACACTGCCCACATCATCAGCCCTGATGGACTGCATGGAGCCAGGAGCTGTTTCTGCACAGTCCTACTACAGGCATTGCCACTGGGATTAACTTCTGCCCTTTGGATTCACACTGGGCTGGTGACTTTCAGCACATATGAACTCAGACAGGAGCACCCAGTCCCACTCCAGAAAGAAATCTTGCAGGACATGTCCCAGGCCAGCATCAGAGCTAGGACTGGTGCCTGAGCCCTGGGTCATGCCAAAGCAATCACAGCTCACTATTTACACAGCAACAAACCCTCCAGGGTTGTGGGGAACCACTGTTTGCCTAAACCTTGTTCAGCCCCTGCCCAAGTCTGGAATTGGAGCTCATTCTAGCAGCTGTAGCCAGCATCAGATTGGGTTTTCCCCTTAAAAAAGCTCTGGCGGGGCAGCTGGCAAGAAGCGGCTGTTTGTTTGGTGTTTCTAAACGAGTGCTAAAAGCTGCTCCAGCATGTTCGATTCCTCCTCCTCTGCAGCAAAGCTGGCAAGGGCCCTGCGTTCGGGGAGGAAGGAGCCCAGGAATGAAATGACATCGTTGGCCACCCAGCACAGGGAGGTCACTGCTAAACAAGGTGTGTGGGAGGGGGGAGCTGCTCAACCACCCCTTTCCCCCCTCCACCTCCGGACCCTTGGCCCCAACAAACAATGCTGCTTTTCTCCTAATTGGTTTCATAGGGTCCTTTTACATCAACAAGCGACCAGCTCCAGCGGGTACAAGCAGTTGGCTTGCTCTCAGCTCCAGTGGCCACAGCATGGCCAGAAGCTGCAGAGGCCAAGGGGTACCTCCTTCCCAAGGGAAAGGATGTCACTCTGAGGGTCACAGTGAGCACTAGGCAAGATAGCACAAAGATTTGGAAGGGGCTTGTCTCCACCACTGAACAACGGGTAAATGATTCTTCACCCCAAGGAGGAAGAATCATAGTCATCTCCCAGCCCAGCCCCATCACCCATGAAGATACCTGCACTCCAGTGAGCTGGGCAGGAAGGAGGCTGCACCTCCTCAGGAAACCACTGTAGGAGACTCTTCTCCCCCACCGCCCTACGCAGCCCTGTCTGCACTAGGCTTTTCTCTGAACCATTTGGAAGCATGTCCACAGCCCAAACGTGGGACTGGGGTAGTGGGAGGCAGCAGGCAACAGGAAGGCTACAGGAGCAGCATCACACCAATACCTACTGCACATCCACACCTACTGCACATTCACACCAACTGCCACCTCCCAGGGCACTAACACAAAGCAGAGCCAAGGTCAAGCCCACCTGCTAACAGGTCTGTTCCTGCTGCACCTGCAATTACTGTAAAATTTCATAATGATTCAGGGTGGGAGAGTTGTTACCGTCAGCTCTGGACCAACTGCTGTTACCTATGCTGGACACTGTCAGCTGCTGGGAAGCTGCTGTGAGTGGTGTGTGTGTAAATGCCTGCAGCCCTAATCACCTGAACACAAGAGGACAAGGGCAAACCCTACAGCAAGGCCACCCTGGCCATGACCTGCCCCACAGCATTCTCCACTCCCATCACCCATAGGCGTCTGGATTTGGGAGGTTTAGCCTGAGCACAATGACAGGGAAGCCCTGCAGCTCTGCACACAACAGCAGACCTCCATGGAGGGATGCAGGCTCTGAGGCTCGATCCCACTTCCTCAGGAATAGATCCCTTTTCCTGCCAGCACTCCACCAGCCCCAGGCAACTCTGCAGGCAGTACTTCTTGCAGGCAGGGCTCTTTGCGGGCCAGGATATGCCCAGCAGGGCTGTTTCCCCCCGTCTCCACATGGCTGCCACCCAGCACACTGCAGGCCCATCCGTGTGAGAGGCAGGCAGCACACACTGGGAAAAGCCAAGACTCTCATTTCCAGCCTCCATCAGATAAGGCACTGAAACCCAAACAGATCAGACCCTGTGCTAAGACTCCAGTAATTAACACCATCGAGGCCCGGCCAGCCGTGGGTTAGCAGAAGGTATCCAGCTGAAATACCCACCAGTTTCTCCTTGTGAACCTAGATCCCAGCCCAACAGGCATGTGAATATTACTATACACAATCTTATAAGCAAAGGTCGTAAAAGCTGTCAGGGAAATGGGATGATGATGATGAGGAACTACTGGCCCCAGTGCACATGGCAACACAAGAAGCAACCTAGAGCTTTCCTGGATCCCTCAGTCATGTGCAGGAAGGGTTGGAATTTTGGAAATGAGCCAGAAAGCCCAGTGCAGGGGGGTGGTGGAGAGAAGATTTTAGCCTTGGAAATGAAAGTGGTGACAAAAAACATTCAAGTATTAAACACCGAGTAGATCTGGCTGCTGTGAGCTGCCACTGGAGAGCCCCATGCCCATGCCCATGCCCATGCCCATCCCCCATCCCCCATCCCAGTCCCTCAGCACAGGGCATCACCACCCACCGTCCCCACGTACCTTGGTGATCTTGGGGTCAGTGCAGCGGCTGTTGCCGCTGCTGGCATGCATCCAGCTGTTCTCGTAAGCCAGGCAGTGCTGGCGCAGGGAGCAGCGCCGCTCCGACACGCACCAGCCGCACTCGAAGCGTGGGTCAGCCTTGAGGCACAGGCCACAGCTCTCCCGCAGAGCCGAGCACTTGTACAGGTGGGCTGCAACGGCAGGAGGAGGCTGGGGTCAGCACGGGCCCCCCAACCCATGGGCAAAGGCTTTGGGGGAAAAAAGGCACCTGCTCTAGCCCCTTCTCACCAACTGCCAGTGGGACAAAGCCCCACAGGCAGGAGCCAGCACCACCCTAGACTCAACACCAACGCAGAGTGCCTCAAAAAGCTTCTTGGAAAAAGCCTCTTGTTTAGAAACCCATAAAGCACTGGTACAAACTATGGTCAGAGCCAGGGTGGGTTGGAGGTTGAGGGGACCCTGGGCCAGGTCCCATCCCATCTCTCACTCACCCTGGATGTTCTGGGGGTTGTCAATGACAAAGTTCCCATTCCAGACCACAGACAAGTTGACAGGCAGGTCACTGATGTCATTCCCTTCATAGAAATACTGCAGGAGAAAACAGAAGGAGGCAGAGCCTGTTAATTATTGAGGCAAAATGTCCTGGTGATGAGGGGCATAGAGAGACATATGACCTCATTACATGGATGTCTCCCATCAGCCCAGAGGAGAGGGATGGGGTGCTGGCTGGGACTTGCTGGCTAGGAACAAACAGATCTGACAGCCACTCATCAAAGCATCAGTCACAGCACATGAAACCAGTGGGCTGGACTGACAAAAAAAGATAAAGCAGCAAAACAGAGGGTTTGTAAATAGACCCGAAGCCCATCAACTCAAAGGTCTGAAGCTGCTGCTGCTGCAAAAGGAAGAAACAGATGGTGCCTCTGCAGCACAGATGTACTTCTCCCCACAAGGCTCCTGAGCCCTTCCCCATGTCCTCCCCACTCCAGGGATGCTTAGTTGGATATTTAGGATTACGGTCATCACCAGTGAAGCTTGGGGCAGACAGGCTGGGCACATCACAGGACAGGATTCAATAGAGTCACCTATTACAGCCAGTGAGAGGATGTCCCTCACAGTCCCCTCCAGCCCCATCACCTATAACAAAATGACAAAGCTGTGGCCACATGGCTGTGGGTGGGACAGAGCTGAGGACCACTGCAGAGCCACACTAGCCATCAGGAAGATCTCAGGAAAGAGCACTTCTTCCCTTCACACCACACTCCAAGATGCCCCACTCCCAGCTCCACACTGAAATGGCTGCATACCATTTCAGAACTGGAACCACCACCCTGAGTTTCCATGTAGGAAGGTGACACCAGGGAGTCCTACCCCTCCCAGCTTTAGGGGACTCAAAACTCAGGCCCTTGGACCTTCTGCTCTCCAGATCTATCCACCTCCATTTCTCCTTCCAGCCTGGCCAGTGCCTTCTCCCCACCCAGACCTCTCTCCCCTGCCTCAACATCTGAGTCCCAGCCCCAGCAGCACCATCAGTATTCCTTGCAAAGCCCCTGCATGCAGACAGAGAGGTTTAATCGATACAGAGGCAGGAAGGCATTTGGAACCATCCCTGACAGCTAATGACCTCCTTCGGCAAGAGATTCCCCGCTCCTCGCCTGAGAAAATGACAGGCGTGTCAGGAGAGATTAAATGAATGATTCATAGGTTGCTGGAGTTTGTTAGAGAGCAGCAGATGCACCGGCAATGGTTCACCCGGCCATGGGCTGGCCACAGCCCTGCCACCACCTCCAGCCTGTCCCAGCACCACCTTTCACAGCCCCAGGCCATACCAAGGAGAGGCGGCCTCAGCATGTCCAGCACTGCCTCAGCTGCTGCCCCACACAGGACCCTCTGCAGTGGGTCTGTTCTACTCAACCCCTCCACAAGGCCCAGGAATGTGGCCCATGAAGGAGGCCAGTGTGCACAGGAAAACACTTCAGTCTTCTCACCTGACTATCAAAGCTGGCCCCTTCTGTGCTGAGTCTCCCCCAGACAGGCAGCATCACCAGTCCAGCATCAGACATGACACCAAAAGAGTGAGACCTGGCTATGGCAACACCCCCCTCCCTCAGCTCTACAGGGTGCCAATGAGAGCCAAGCCTGGACCTCCATTACAGCTTTTTGTTGGTGATCCTTTGTCCGTGAGCCACTCCACCCAAATGTAGGATGGAAGACTCCAAAATTAAGCCCTCCCCAGGGAGGAAGGCTGCTGCTGGTCAGCCATACACAGCAGTTGTCAGACATAACGCACCCAGCTGCAAATCCAACAGCTCCACCACCATCACCTCTCTACAGGCAGAGCCCCATTACCCCCAGCACAGCCCCCCAGATATGGCACCTCTTGTAATGTTTGCTCAGACGACTTTCACCACATCTCCACCACACACCATCTACCATCAGAGCCTCTCAGCAACATTCCTGTTACTAGGCCTGGGAAGATAAAGCCAGAACTGGGCTAGGAGTCCAGATCCTCCCACTGGCTGTCAGGGGTGACTCTATTGAATCCACTACTGTGATGTGCTGAGTTCACTTCACCCTATCCTATTCCCACCCAAAGATATCCTCAACAGAACCACAACACCAGACCTGTAGTAGTGAGCAGAGACCATTCCCTGGCAGCAGGAGGGAGCACACGCTGGGGAGGGTGGTGGCCGTGCTGGAGCAGAATTTAGCTGTGACGAGCCACGTGGCAGCGTAAGTGAAATTGGCATTTTCAATTTGTACTCTGACATGTCTCATTTGGGGCCCTGGCATCTCAGGAAGGCATCCAGCCTGCAGCTGTCCAAAACACTTATTTGCATCTCTCTGCCCTGGCTGCTTTTGGAAATTAGTTCTTCTGGGAGGTGGGTTGGAGGAAGAAGAATAGGGGGAGAGGGAGGCAGAACATTAACTCTTCATGCACAGGTCCTGAGACAGCAAGAGGACAATTGCACGAGAGACTGTTTCCCTCTGGGAAAGGACAGAGTACCAAGGATGCTGACTTTTGCTGTGGCAGGGAGCTGGAGTGGACAGCAGGGAGCAGCGGGAGCTCAGGTTTGTGTGAAGGGAAGTGGCGGAGCTGGAGTCGTCACCCCAGTTGGTGTTCAAAGCGTGGGATCACCAAGGGAACATGGATATCAATGAAAAATGTGTCCTGTGCATCTGCGTGTCTGTCAGCAGCCTCTAACCTGCCCTGCAGAGACAGCAGTGGGTCTGTGGCTTGGATATTGTTCCTGGTCCCTGTAGAATGCTGGAGCTGGAGTCAGGACTTGGCTGCACACAGGCAGGAGCTGCAGCTGCAGGGTCTCTGGGCTTGGTGTCCTGGGACTTGGAGATCCACCAGATCGCTCTCTAATTTCCAAAGCATCTTGTATTTTGAAAGGTGTTTCCAAAAGGCCTCCTCACAACAGCCCTTGCCATAGTGTAAACTCAAAAATGGCCTCTCTACCCATGGGCACGGCCACAGCCAGGGAGGCGGCAGCATCCAAGTAAAGCAGCAGCCACCTTCCAATCCTGAAGGCCCCACAACTGCTGGGGTTCAGGCAGGGGACGCTTACCAATCTGTCCATCCTATGGGATCCAGAAAAACCCTCACAGATAGCCAACAGGTTCCATCACACTGGCTCCTCCCTGTTCAGAGCTAATATGGTGTTAAACATCCATTAAACATTTAACTGTTATTAACCTCCCAGTTAATCAATCCCAGTGGCTGGCAGCAGACTGGGATGAGTGGCAGGAGAGTAGGCCAGGATGGGTGTGAGTGGGGGGATGCACCTGCCCAGGCAGTCCTGCTGTCAGACTATCTTTCACTCTACAAAGTTGCCCAGGACCCCCAGCTGTGCCAAAGGATGATTTGGCTTGGCAACTGCTATGAGGACAAGCTACGGGAAAGGGACGTTTGCTCAGGGAGCAAAAAACAACAGGCACAGCCTGAGAGCAAACCAACAGTGCCCAAAAGTGCAGCACAGCCCACAGAAGGGGATGGGAGAAAAGATGCCATCAAGTGAGTCAGCAAATGAGATGAGAACTGCCCGGCTCCTTACTTAACCCAGCCAGCCGCCCTGTCTCTCCCTGAAGAGCTTACAAGGCGAATGTGGAAGAGAGGACAGAGGTTGTTTCAGCCACACCCACCTGGATACTGGTCTTCCCAGCAAGATCTCCTTCTGCAGAGATACAGTTCAGGCAAGAGAACTCCTCACTGAGCCTTTCTCAAGGCTCTTTACCCAAAACTTATCTTAGGCATCTTCCCAAGTAATAACCATTGACCTCGTGTTCTTTTCACACCTCTGATTCTCACACCCACCCTGCCCCCACGCAGGGAATGCCACCAGCCCTGCACACAACTAGGGCTGTGGCTGTCAGCTGCCCTGAAAGTCCCACTTTTGATTCTGGCAAGCCCACTGCTCACACACCCACCAGCTAGCAGCAACAGGCACTGAGAGCTACCCAGCTTCCCTTGGGATGAGAGATTCAGCACTCTGAGAAGGTGCCTCCAGGAAACCACACAGGGGACACCACACAGGGGACACAGCTGCAGCTAGCAGGAAACACTCCAAATCTGTGGGCAGATTGCACTGAGATGCATTTTGGGATGCTCCTGCAAATACCATGCCAACTGGACAAGGCACTAGCCCTTCCCATCCCAGGGGAAGCAGGACAGCCCCACAGCCATCACACCCCTTTCCACAGAGCATCCATCCCACTTCAGCCACAACATGACAAGCCCATCCCTGGGGAAGGCAGTAGAGGGGCTGCTCCTCTGCAAGCAAACCCACACATTCAAATTTCCTGTGCAACCCCCCTCACTCCCATATGCACCATCCCCCTGGGCTGCATTTCTGGAGGAGTGCTCGGGCTGCAGCTGTGTCCTATTTTTCTGCAGTTGATGACCTCAACTCCTTCCCCGCACTACAGGGACGGCAGTAATGTACATCGCATCTCGCCAGGGCTCAACTGCAATTCATCATTATTTTATCTGCTGGAATTTAATTGGATCCTATCAAACTCTCCTGATACTCCCTTTTCACTTTAAACACTGCTGCAGGAAAGATAAATGTAGGCACCACTAGGACGGAGAGCACGGCTTTGTTGGCGAACAGAGCTGGGGCTGTGGGCTCCAATCCTGCTTCCCTCTCCATGGCTGGTTAATTAGAGATACATATACTGAAGGTGTGCAGTGCTCAGAACAGGGCATGTGTGTATGATTTATGTTCCTCTATAAATACACCCTGGGCCGAGTAAAATACCGTCATCCACACAACAGCACAACTTGACAGTAACATTCAGTCTCTGATTGTGCATCTCCTTTTTCTCTTTTCACATGGATCTCCTCCTTTCCTCCCCCATCACACACAAGCTTCTTCACCTGGATTCCTCTTGCCTCAAATCCAGCACGGTATGAGAAACTGAGACCCTGGGAATATGTCAGAGCAACACTCAGGTTCTACAGCAACAAAAAAATACCCAGAAAGCATAAATCTGAGAGGTCTTACTCCACTCCTCAGCATCCACACTTGGGGCTGGGCTTCAGCATCAACACTGGGGTACCACACATGCGCCTAGCCTGCCAGCCCAGCTTGCTCTGCACCCACATCACTTTGTCCCAGCAATAATGCTCACTCCAGGGTGAACATCCCAATCCGAGTCTAGCCAGAGGGCAGGAACCTCCACAGCCACAGCAGAAAAAGAGGGCTAGGTGGGCTCTCCATGCCAGGGGAAAGTAGTGAGAAAGAAACCAAAAGGGAGCCAGGGAGGTGACACAGCTGCTCCTCACCATGTGGGGCTTTGGTTAAAAAGGAAGGGAAATAACTGAGGCATGATGCTTAATTTAAAGTGCTGAGACAACAAGCTCACGAAAAGGAGATCAAGGGTTCTTCCTATTTATACATTTAAAGGGAAACAACAGCTCTGGGGATATTTCAGCCTTAAAAGGAACATTTTAGAGAGAAAAGCCAAACACTTGACAGTGAGAAACACCTGTAGCCATTTTGCAAAGGACAGGACTAAATCAGATCAAGTCCAATGTTACAGCATTAGTGCAGATTTGGGACTGTGGCACTTTTCAACAGCAAAACTGTTTCATTTTTGCAGCAATCAGGAGGATGAACTCTACTGAGGGATGTCAGATGAGAAAGAATAGGCAAAGGCAAGGATATTTGGGAAATGAATCTCAGTGGCATTAACCTTATGCATTAAGACAGGTGACCATTTCTCCATTCTCTGCTGCAAAAAGCAAGCCTGGAAATGTCTGCCTCCAGAGGATTAAAAGCAATCAATTGGAAAAAATTAGTTTATTGGCAAAGATCTTCATTTTCTTAGTTAGGCTTGTCTTTCCTTTTTGCATCTTTACAATACATGTGGAAAACTATTAGGGTTGCTTTCCTCTTGGAGAGCATAAAGAGACCAAAGTGAGGAGGCAGAAAAGGTTCTTTCGGCTTGGTTGATGGCCTGGGATGCTGGGGAATACCAGGGCTGGTCTTCCTTGAGTTTGCCAAAGATCTATGGGGTGTTTCAAACCATGTTTACAGTCAACACTCAGACCTTAATGAATGGACTCCTGAATATTTAACCAAGATGTCCTTTCTTCAAAGTGCTAACAACTCACTGGAGTTTGACAAGCACTAAAAAGAAAGAATTTTAAGGGGCTTGACTTATTATGCCTTTCATTCCCCAGAGATTCAGGAAAGCATCCCCAATTCCACAGAGTATTTAACCTCTTGTTTAGATCCCAGTGAACTCCTAGAAACACTGCGTGCTTAAATGCCTTTTGGCATCCATCCTTCACTTGTTGACTGGGAAGTTGTCATCCTTTTTCTATTTCTCCACTCGCCAGTGCTCTCCACACCAAAATCCTAACTTAAAGGATGAAGTGCAATGGAAGAAGCCGTTGGGCCATGGGTGGGAGAGCCTGAAGCACTATCAAGCGGCCAGATGGACTGCAAAAAGACACGAAGGAGACAAACAGCACACAAGTGTGAATCTGAATCCCCCACACCATAACGCAGCCTGGCTCAATGCCCTCAAACATTAAAGCAGGCGAGCAGACCCTGAAAGCAAAGCAGCTTCTTTCAAGTCAAAACTCTCTTTTTCTCTTTGTGAAGCCACCCTGCACCCAAAAGCCACATCTCCTGCCCCAGACTGCAGCCCCATGGAGCTGCTGCAACCTGTTCCACATGCGTCTCACAACACCACACACATGCCCTTCTGACAATTTGTGCTGTTTTCACAGCATCCTCGACACTTTCCAGGTCAACCATCCACCACTGTCAGCCCAGGATAAGGTGATGGTTACAGCTGTCCTCCCGTTTGGAGAGCTGCAGAGGCCATGCAGCTCATGGCACCAACCCTGGCAGTCACAGCATCCCATGAGAAACACAGAGACTGCATTGTGGTTTAGACTCTCCCTCCTGCTTGACAAGTTGAAACATACTGGGGAGAAATGAGTTCATATTGTTCAGAGCCTCTCTGCAAGCTCCACCTCCGTTATGTAAAGGTTCCCCTCTGGCGCAGGCACCTCTCCCCAACACCCCACAGGAGCCATCAGGCTGCTGCTGTCAGCACTGTGCAGCCACAGCACTTCCCTACAGGGAGCATCCTGCAGCACACACATCCCAGACTGCTCTGGAATAAACTCAGCCAAACTCCACACTACAGAACTGGGCAGGAGACAGCTGCCAGCTCCAGGCAGAGGAGACGTGGCAGGAGGCTGGACTGGCTGTATAGCATCCCTCCAGGACTGCTGCCCAGGGCAGGAGGCAATGGTTCAGGATGCTCTTCCTGTCCAAAGGCTCTGCAGCCCTGGGATCACTGGAGGAGGGAGGGAGCCAGTACTCATCTTCAATGGCTTCTAAATGTCACTTGTGCCACCAAAGGGAGCAGGGATCAGCACTGGTGTTAGGCTGCAAATGAGCTTTCACAGTATGAGAGATGAAAAACAAATTTTAAAAGGATTAAATGGGAGAGCAAAGGGAGGGGCTGGCTCAATTCGGATGAGGGCAGGTTGGTGTAGAACACAGCAGGCAGCTGAGGAGCTGAGCAACAGCATCTCCCAGTGGGGCTATTAGCACCCAGAGTGGCTTTGTTCATGGGCCTGGTGCACAGCCAGAGGCGCACACAGTTCACCCAGGGCTGCTAAACCCCCTCCCACTTAGGGGATAAGATGCCTGGAGAGGGCAGAGAAGGCAGAGATGCCTGCAGGAGAGAGCCAAAGTGACAGGGCTGCAGGGGGCAAGGACACAGAGGCAGAGAGCAATGCAGGGAGCATGGGGTGGAGGGCAAGTAGGCAGGCAGCGGAAGGAGGCAGCTGCTGGTCAGATCAGGGATGGAGTCAGGGATGGACAGAGGCTGCAGGGGAGGAGGGGAAGTGCTTGCAGGGCTGGCAGGCACAGCTGCATGTGGAGAGTTCCATATGTGCAATGGGACACAGAGGTGTTACCTCCTTTCTGCCTGTAAAATGGGACAGCTTGGTGTGTGGGGGAGCTCCAGCACATCCGGGCCCAGCTGGCTCCAGTCCAGGCAACTTTCTTCAGCTTTGCAAACCAAATTTCCTTGGAAGTGCTCCTAAAGCCTGGTAACTTCACCATTGATCCTATCTGGATCAACCCCAAGCAGCCTCCAAGTGCCCCTGGGGGGTAGTGGCAGGGAGCCCACCTCACATCCCACAAGCAACATAAACGCCCATTACCTGCCCACGAGAGAGCAGAACTGCCCATGCAATGAGCTGGGGTGGTCCTGGGGCAGGCAGGAAGGAGCAGCCCACGGCAGGGCCCATGTCAAGGAGAGCTCTGTCACACTCACCGAGGTGTTCTGGCACTGGATGCTGGTGCTGTTGAAGCGCAGCGCGGTGACGCGGGTGGTGCTGCCGGGGATGTGGAAGATGCACTCATAGTTGCGCTGGCCAGACTGCGGCTGCGGCAGGTTCTTGGCTGTCAGGGTGATGGGTTTCACCACACCCACGGGGATGTAGATCTGGGTGGAAGGCAGGATCTGAGGGCAGTCCTGCAAGGGAAACAAGAGGCAGATGATGAGACAGGAACACTGTACAGCCTCCCCCAGCACCTCTGTGACCCTCTCCAGGCTGGCAGGCTTGGCAATGCACTTCAAAAACATCACCCTGAGCACATGCTTGAGAAAATCCTCATGTGCAGCAACACCAAACCAGCCTCCTATGCCTGCTCTGCCCAAAGCCCTGAAGACAGGAAAGAAGTATACAAAGAAATCTGGTGGCAGGGCAGTAGAGTGTTTCCTACAGCTCAGGTCGATTTAGGTAGGAAGTGGGGAGAGGAACCATCTCTGGAATCTGTAACCTGCCACTGCAACAGCAATACGTGTTTGGGCCAACTGGTAACAATATGGATTTCAATGCCATCACTGCAGCCAGTAGCTTTTAGAGTTAATGCCCATTGGACTGTGCATTGTCAAGCTACCTGCTCAGGCCTCCTGTTTCCCTTAACAGCCTCCATCCTCCTTCCTTCATAAGTAGAGTAGTTTTCCCTCTTTGATACAGTAATGTTCTCCTGCACTGTGGCAGAAAACCTGCTTTGCAGCAAATTTTGCTGCTGCTGCTTCTATCTCCACCAACTCGAAGCAGTGTCACCCCACCCAGCCCAGCTGCAGGCTGCCCAGCAGACAGTGACTCCAGCCAGGGGATGCTGCTGAGTCTGAGCTGGAGAGGAAAGCACCTCCCTGCCAGTCCCTAGGGAAGGAGACATTGGGAGAGCAAAGCACTCCAACTCTAATAGCTGCAGGCTCCCAGCTGCTCCAGGGGAGCTGGTGACTCTTGTGTGCAAAGCACAGGGGAGCAGGAGGGAGTGAAAATAAATGAGCTCAGGCAGCAAAAACAGCTCTGCAGCCCCGGCGGGTAACGCTTTGGCAACAACAGCCTGATGCAATCCCACGCCAGCTTTGCCGAGCCGGTCAGAGGTCTCACACCTACAGCAGCTACTCCTGGGAGTGTTGGCTTGAAATAACATCAAGAGGGAGTAACATGTGAGCTGCTTTGATAACAGAAATGCAGTGGACACAGCTGCTCCACTGCTCTCACAAAGCGTCCAATAGCCACAGTGCAGCTGCAGGGACAGCTCTGGCCCCAAGGCCACCAGAAGCCACGTGTGACAAAGGCTGCCCAGCTGCCTCCTGCCATCCTGCAGCAAGCCAGGCCAAACCTTACAAAGTGTTTAAACCTTTATCTCAGCCAGTATGATCAATTAACTTTCAAACAATGCAGAGAAAAGAAAAAGAAATTGTTTCATTTGGCAAATCTTGACAGAAAAAACTAACTACTTTTACTCTTTGGGTTTTCTGTTCTTCACAAGTCTGTATTCCACAAAAGCTCAGTTTTCAAGAGAAGAAACTATTTATCTCCAAAACATACTAAACAAAATAGAAGCTGAGAGGAACAGTAGTGTTAGAACCAAATTGGAGATGGCAACAAGGCTGCAGCAGTCTGGGGATGCTGGGCACTGCTCTGCTACCTCCCTTCTCTGTATCATAGCTGCCACTCTGCAAAGTGGGATTTCAGTTTCCTCCCACTTCCAGAATCAGCTCAACTCACAGTAGGGAGACACCTCATGACCGTTGCCATTTCCATGGAGTGTCCCCATGACCGCATGGGGATTGTTCCCCACCAGTTCCCAGCTTGGAAATGCTGTCAGAGGAACAAGCCCCCATCTGCTTCATCTCCTACACATTGCAGGGGGACCCTATGGGTGGCACAAGCCTTCACCACAGGGCGCATGCACACATGGCAAGTATTAACTCCTGGCTCATTCTCCAACACTTCCATCTCCTCTTTTTTCAGTAATTATTGCCACAGTCCAGCTGGGGTGGTGGGTGAGTCCATGCCCTCCAGGCTGGGCTCATCATGGCTGTGTGCAGGCTGGTGCCCAGGGAGCACAGCAGGCACATGTGTCCCTCTCCCCACACAGGCAGGTGGGCTCATTCTGCCAATTCGCAGTTTGAGCCAAGTCCCCCCATGATGTCACGTGCTCCACATCTGCCAGCAGAAGTGTGTCATTCAGCAAAAATGTCAGCCTGTGCCCAAACAGGAAACACCTGGTGCTGGTGGGCGCCCGGGGTGCCCGGAGGGGTGGGGGTACAAGGCCAACTCATTTCCCCTCTGAGTAAGTCCAACCGCTGCCCAGTGCTTCCATCCCTTAGGAACACTCTGCATGGCCCACAGAGCTCTGTGTCCTGCCAAAAATAGCCCCTCCCAGCAGAGCCCCAGGCCCCAGGAACAGAGAGCTACGAAGGCATAGGATAAGCAGAAAAGCAAGGCCCTAACTCACACAAATTCTCAAGCATCATACAACTCCGATTTTCTCCACAAAAACCATTTTTCTAGCTGGATGAGAACATGGCATGGGTGCCCAGGTTTGTCTAGAGAGGCAAGAGCTTTAGAATCACACTGCAAATGCTGCCATTTGGATTCCTCTGGCAGCTTCCAGCTCCAGCTGCAAGGCTGTGCATCAGCAGAGATAGGACAAAGGCAGTCTGGAACTGGGCCTGACCCCAGCTCTGAGATTCCTTCACAAAGTCCTCAGCCCCTCCCACTGATAGGGAATGAAGAAAAAACACTAGCTGAACCTACCTAATCTGAACCAACATACTTATTCCCCACAGTCCGGGAGCCTTTCACCCTCCAGAGCAGCTCTGCATCAGCAGGGGCTGTCTCAAAAGAGCAGCCTTCTGGGATGGGTTGCTCCAATGTCCATCACTGACCACCCTTGGCCAGCACTGCCCACCACAAGTGGAAAAAAAAAAGAACAACAGAAAAAAAGAACAGCCTGTGCTGCTTCATCACCTCTTCCCCAGCCCTGCACCCCCGCAGCAAAGCTACAGAGGAGGGCAATCTCCAGAGCCCAGGCTTTAAAGCTACCACAGCCAGTGGACAGGAACATCTGGACTACTGCCACCATTTCCAGGCACATTTATGTGAGTGGTGGCTCCTACCCACACCCCATTCCAGCCCTGCCACTCCCAGAAATCCAGACAAACATTCCTGGCATGCCCAGGACAGAGTGCCACAGGTCACTCTGTTTTCCTACAAAACAACCACTTTCCCATCCAGGATATTGTGGTGAACTACCCATGGGAAGAAGCAGAGACAGAGTTACCCTCTGTCCCTGCATTTTCTGACCAGCTCCCACCTCACTCCAGTCAACACAGACAGACCAAATCCTGCTTAAAATAACCTTCCTGCAGAGAGGATGGGGCTGGATGTCTACCATTAACTTCTCCAGTGCTGCCACGGGACTGGCACTGAGGCTCTCCACCCACCACACCACCCTGCTGGGGACCAGTATGGCCAGGGATGGGGACAGGATGTCTCATCTCAGCCTGGTCACGGAGCCCACAGACGCAGCTGGTCTGAGGATGCCTCACCATCCCTGCTGGGAACTGCTGAGGCCACACCAATGTGCAAACAGGCTGAGCCAAGCGATCCAAACCTCAAACCAGGCATTGGTCCATTTCCCAGTGTGACCAAAAGGTCTGCTGGGGGACACACTGTTCACACTGGGGAGTGACACAAGTTCCTGAGCAGCCAGTCCGTGGGAGAGCTGCACACATCCCAAGGGCACCACCACTGCGGGGTACAGCCAGATGCTTTGGGGTTCATGTCGCAGGGAGGGGACAGAGCCCATGGCCTCAGTGAGGGGAATGGGCAGACATGTTCTGGGTTCCAGTGGTCTGGACACCATGTGTTGTACTTCGCAGAAGCAATGCCAGGGCTGGCTGGAAGCATGACCTCAGGAGCAGGCTTCTGGGATGCCTGAGATAGGCAGATTGCCCACTGGATTTCTTCACAGCACAAGCTAAGAAAAAACAGCTTTTTCCAACTTTCTCAGGTTAGTAAATTCCCCTGGAGGCAGCAGGACCCTTTCCACTGGGGCCATGTAAGTCAATGGGAAAACCAGGTAAGTTCAACTGGAGCCCCCTTCCAGAATAGGGACAGAGTTTCCTTCCCATAACTTTCCCTTCAGGATCCAAATCAGCACTTACTGTAGAACCAGCAGTGGCTTGCCAAACCTCCATACCCAAGCCCAGCAGCCAACAATGCCACCACAGGCTGGGGACAGCAGGATGTCCTGCAAACACCCAGCCGATGGCAGGTTTCCCCAGTGGGTGGCACGGATGCTGCACAGGATGAACCCCCACGAAAGCACATGTTCCTCAGCAAAGCAGCTGAGATGAAGAAGGCGTGATGTGTAGCAAAAACAGTTTGTTTTACAGATTTCAACCTTCCCCTCTCCAAAAACAAGTTGTTCTGCAATGACAGTTCAAGCTTGCTCCCTTCACAAACATCAAAGGAAAATGCTTTAGCATCTCTGCCTTTGTTTTTCCTTTCATTGAGCCTAAAGTGCTCCGGGTTTCAGCCAACTTCCCAAGCTGCCTCTCTGCAGCCCCACAGCCTCTCCCCACCAGCACATAGTTCTGTCAGCATTTCCCTTTCCTCCCTCACTGCTTCTCAGGCAGTTCCAGCACCCCAGGAGAGGCAGTGGGACTGATTTCTGAAGGAGTTTATCTTCTTCTAAACCCTTACCCAGAGAGCAGGGGACCGTAACAGGACCAGAACAGGCGAGGGGAGCAATCTCTTACCTCAGAGAGCTTGACACGTCCCTCCAGGAAAGAGCAGTCAGCAGCGTTGTGTGTGCAGATGTGGCGGTACTTGCACCAGTGGCAGGGGAAGGAGCCGTTCACACAGGACAGGCAGCTGCAGAGAGAGAGAAGTGCACAGTGCTTAGGGCAGCATCAAGGCAGAGTCCACAGGGACATTTCCTGGGATGCATCAGCAGGACAGCATCCGTAGGTGATCCGAGATCCCTTATCCATGGGGCACATCCACGCACTGGGAGGGAGATGCCTGCACAACCTGAACTCCCAGGCTTTGCCCGTGGCAGGACGGGGTGATATGATCTTTCAGACACGACAGGATTTGTGTCTCAGCTGAAGAGGCCACGTTTCCTCCTCCTGCTGGCAGGCTGACCCTGACTGCCCCTCTCCAGCAGGGGCTGAGCTCCAGACTTTGGGAGCTTTATTTGGGTTCAATGAAAGGCGATTTCTGCAAGAGGCAGCAGAACAAGGGCTCTGCACCACAGGGGAACAGGGGAGAAAGGGCTAGATTAATGCATGCTCATTGAGAGGAAAATTATAACTGGCGAAAGGTTGGGACAGATTAACATTTCAGGACTGTAGCGCCTTTCAGCTGCTCACAATAGGTTGTGTGTGACCCCCTCCCTCAGCCCCCTCAGGCCCAGCCCTCCACAGCCACGCGTGCTTTGTGTCTGTGGCTTCCACCTCTCATCAGCCCCAGACACTTCCATCTCCCTCCCCAGCCTCGTCTCAGGGCTCGTTGTGCCAGGGATCACTCCTGCTCCCCTCTCCCCATCTTTTCTAGGGGTGTGTTCAGGACCCAGGGATGCCAGGAGCCCCATGCTCTGCTTCCCATTCCTCTTAGCAATGAAACTGGCCCCATGGACCTGACTCCCGAAAGCAGGAGGGGACACACAGAGTCCCACAAACATTCACAGGAGTGGCACCTCAACAACCTGGCTAGCTTCCCTTGCTAACCCCCTCCCAGGCATCTCTGTTTGCAGGCATACGGCATCCCACAGCTGGAGGGAGGCTTTTGGAGGTTTCACCCCTGTGAGGAGAGAAGGGGCTGAGCCCTCTCTGCCATGCTGTTTAAGGGGGCATAGCAGACAGGTCCCACATTTAGTACATGAGCCTTCATGGGGCGGGCCTGCACCAGACATGTCTGTGCAGCCCAAGCTGTTCTCCCAAGAAGGAGATGGGAGAGCTGCTGAGGCATAAGCTAAAAAGCAGTAAAAATAATCAGCCTGGCTTAAAAAAAAAAAAAAAAGGAAATAAGAAAAAAAACAAAACAGAAGAAAAGAAAAAAACAGCAGCACTAGTTTTCTCCCTAGAAGGCTCATACCTGCTCCTCACTGATCCAAGCATCAAAAGGATCAGGCCCAAAGCAATTATATTTAAACAAAGACAGGCTCTTTTCCCGAACACAGCTCTGGCAGGAGGCAGGCAGCCCTGCCCAGCCCATTCCTCCTCCTAATCACAGCTACCTGTCTGCCTCTACCCCTGGGAAGCGACAGAAAAACAGCATCACCCTGTGAGGCAGCAGAAAGACAATCTTCTTGGAGAAGATATCCTTGGTGGCAGAGCCTGGCATGCCAAATCCCTCACCCTCCAGCAGAATAGTCACTTTGGAGATGTGGGGACCTGGGGGAGCCACAGGGCGAGGGCAGCCCAGGGGTGCAAAGACACACCCAAGGCTTTGCAGGACCAGGTCTCCAGCATGCCCTGGGGTTTCACACACCATTACATATACAGCAAGAGCTTCCCAAATCCATGCGCACACACTAAGGAAATATTTAATTAAGCTGCTTGCAAAGGGGGCTGGAAGTCATTTCCATGTTTCGCTCACATTTTCACTTCCAAATGAACAGCCCTTTTAGCTTTACCCACAAATATGCTAATTGAGATGCTCCTTATGCAAATATATGCAATTTTATTTCAGCTGCAGAGATTCAACTTAAAAGCAGAGCCACAGCCTCCTATCTCTGGTTGCTTTGATGGAGGGAGGTGCAGAGGGTGGGGGGAATAGGGAACACAAACAAAGGCAAAGGACAGCTCCTGCCCTCCTGCTAAGGACTCAGGCAGGACCAGTGGACAGATAAATCCAGGATATGGAGGGGCAAGACAGGGAACATACAGATTAATCCTCATGGTGGGGAGTAGCACAGCCCCAGAGAGGTCACATAAGAGAGAAGCACAAGCAGCCACAAGCCACATGCTGGGGCCCAACTACCAAGCTGCAGCACAACCTCCCATGAATCACCCCCACCATCCTCCAAAGAAGAGATTTTGCAGTCACCAGGTCCTTCAGGGTCTTCAAAAAGACTCTCCAGTCCCTTTCCCAACACCTCACAAGGCATCTCAAAGCAGCTGAGTGAAGTTCCTGATGCAGCCCTGCCCCAGGCACCCCAACACCAACAGCTGCAGCTCCACTTTGCAGTTCTTCAGGGTCAAAGCCAAGTCTTGGCTATTTCAAGATCCTCCTCACCTGAGGGTCTCCTTTGCCATTTAATTACTGCAGCTCCCAGCTGGTCTCCTGGTCCCCACTTGTCAAAGGACCTCAGGTTATCTTCCACATACACACTGAGGTGCATGGTTCCCCCTTCCTACTTTAGCCCTCCCAGTTGCTTCTAACTTCACTGAGCCATTCCTAAAGCCTCATCCTCGGTGATGGTTTCCACACTCTCCCTTCTGCCATAAAGACGTCAAATACCACTCTGAGAGCACACACACCTTGCTCTGCAGCATTTCCGCTGCGTTTAGAGCCCATCCAGGTCAAAGTGGTGAGTGAGTTGGCACCTGGGTGCCAGTAACATGGTGAAACACTGTTTACAGCCTGCCTTGTCCTGCTGGCCTCAGCATGGCTGTTTGACCACCACAGCACCCTGCAAGGCTGCCCAAAGCCTGGGACAGAAGCTGAGGCAGGGATCCCTGGCTGTTGGTCAGGCTGGGCAGTGTGGCTGGGGCTGTGTCCCAGTGTGTCCATGTCCCGGTGCATCCACGTGCCACTGCTGTCTGTTCCTGGCACAGGAGCAGGTTGCTTGGCAGCATGATGCCATCTGTGCCGTCTCTCTCCTTCCCACGGTCAGGCACTCTTCCCTCATCACTTCTTGCCTAAGAGGCTTTCATCACTCCTGGTAATTAGAGGGAGGCTCTCCTTCATGTGTTGAAGTGTTCCGCCTCCCCAAAGCGTGCCAGGAGCGCAAGAAGCCCAGCGAGGCAGAAAACCGATGGTGGGGGTGCAACACTGATATGGACCCACAGCTTGTTCCCCATCTGCCTCCTCCCCAGCCCTGCCAGAGATGAAGCCCTGGCAAGGCAGGGAAAGGGGGCCAGACCCACTCACAGTTCCCTCCTTGCCTCCCAATGACCTCATGAGAGAGGCGTGGCACCAGCCTCAGAGCAGCATTTCGGGGTCACTGCGCCAAGTGCCCCATCCCAAAAGACATCCAGGCTCACTCCTGGCCTGAAACCTCCCCCAGCCAGGGCAGGAATCCTTGCAGGCAACAAAGCAGCTCTGCCCAACTTTGAGCGCCCCAGGGTCAAAGCCAGAGCCTCCCCACAGCCCCTACACTTGTCCACATCTCATCCCACAGCTGGGCCAAAAACTCCCAGCACTGCTCCCATCCACTCCATAAATGTAATGCCATGCTAGGGAAACACCTGACAGGGCTGCAGGAAGCAGAAGTGCAGACAGGGCAAAAGGACAGCAAGGATGCCTCTCCAGAGTGGGTACAGAGCCAAAAGCATCACTGCAGGACAAGCCCAGATCCAGGGGTCCCCTTAGGGACTGACTCTTCCTTGAGTCTGCAGGCACCTCCAGTGACCATGAAGAGGTTCCAGCTATCCCCACACATGACCCAAAGAAAAGTTGTAACTTATGGGAAGTGTGGAGAGCCAGCAGTGCTCAGACTCCTCACTCACTCTCCTTCATGCATTGCCAGCCCCAGGCATACCACGTGCCCAAAGGAGCCCAAAGCTCTTCACCATACTGAACAGAGGGGACAGAAAACAAAAACAGCATCCACAGGAGTGAGATAAGCCTGAGCAGCAAACACAAGCAGGACAGGAGGTGTGAGCACTTTACACACACACAGACACTGAGGCTATTTCTGTGGCACAGCATGTCCCTAAAGGAAGGAAGGACATGAAGTGAAGGGCAGGGAGGAAGAACAGGGGGAAGTTGAATGGCACCAAGAGCAGAGCAGGGGAGGTCCATTAAGAAGGGAAATTATAAACACAGTGTTGATGAAAACAGCATCTGTGCAGGCACAGCACAGCCGCCTGCAAGCTCCCCGACTGTTCCTCAGATCTCCTCTTGGCAGGAGGATGCATCCTTAGTGAATACTCAGCTCCAGCACAGCCTGCATCTGGAGCAGCAGCTGTCAGGGCTGAGGGACTGAACTGCAGTGCTTTGGGCTTTATATCCATCTCTACCCTAGGGAGAAGGGGAAATCCTGAAGAGCAGTGGAACCAGACGGTCAGTGTCCCCCCAACCCTTACGCAGACCTACAGGCAGCTTCCTCACTGCTGCCCAGGAAAGGTGTAGGGTGGGAGTCACATCTCACTTCCCTCCATCCCTGCCCATCTCAATCCATTTCTGCCCTTCCTTTCACACCAAACCAGTTATTTTCCATCCCTGCCAGATTTTGCCAAGGTCCTTACTCACAGGGTAGTCCAGAGCATCCACCATCACACTGGAAGATGCAGAATCATGCCCTATGTTTTAAGATAATTCTCTTGAAAGACACTCATCTGCCTCCCCTTACTGAAGCATAAGACCAGGCTGTACCAGCCCTCCTCATTCACAGTATACATGATGTAAACCAGGTTATCCTGAGTTGTCTCTTGGGACATCCTACAAGATTTTCCACCTGCCCCAGCCCAGGAACACACAGGGATCTGTTACCACCACACAGCTCAGCCATGAAAACTCAGATACACTCACTCAACTACTTGCAGCCATCTCTCTATGCCTTTGAAAAGAAAGCATCTGTAAGCATCTGGAAACGAGCAGCAGTGGGCCAACAGAGAAGCATGCCATGTGCAGGCAGAAAGAAAAGCTGCAGAGAAGAGTCCAGTGGCTCAAGGGCTGGCATTGTCCCATGGGTGCCAACAGGTGCCTCAGCCACCAAAACAACCCAGCCCTGCCTTACCAGCACAACCCTGCTGTTCCCAGCACTTGGGATATGCATTAAAATCCCATTTACTTAATGGAGGCTTACAGAGAAAGCCTGACCTGTGGGCCTGAGACACAGCAGAGTCACATCTCTCCAGCCTAGAGGAGTTAGAGCCATTTGGCATGTCTGCACTTACTCTAGCCTCAGAGAAATTCAGCACCCTGCAGTTGATGGGACAAAGGTGTCACAGCTGTCACTACATTGAGGCACAACCACAAGGCTGGTAGCATCATGACCACCTCCTGGACTGGAGACAGGTTTCCAGGATGCTCGGATTCCCTCTTGGAATCAGACTTGCTGATATGATTTTCCCCCTTTCCCTGTGCCACCACCTGGATTTTTGCTTCCATGTTGCAGTGGCAGGACATGTTGGTGATGTGCTGAGCACACTGGTGCTTGAAAAACCAGCAGCTCTGCAAAAACTCCCACAGAACTGAAGGAAGCACCAAAGGGCTCTCATCTTCTTTCCCATCCCACTCCACTTGCCAGCTCCATTCCCACAGCCATACACTCCAAAAAGCCAAACCACAACAAGATTTGTGAAACAGAGTTTCCAGAGGAAAAATACAGCAAGAACATGGAAACATTGTGAAGAAATAAATGCATCTTACTATTCCCTGGAATTTCTCACTAGCTTTCTGTGAGGATTCCCTACTTCCCTACCTTGCAGGCAAGCTCTGCCAGAGGCAGGAAGGGAGCCTGGTGTTATATCTTTATCTTAAAAGAGGACTCATTTCCCCACAAATGCTTTGAAGAAGACGTTTAACTCTGACAAAGACGACCTCAACATCTGCCCATGCATGCGCTGAACTCAGGCTGACTCATAACACGATCAAAGGTGCTGAGTGGCCTTTTAAACGTCTGCACTTGATCAGTATCCCATTGGAACCCCCCAAGGGAATCCACCCAGTCCCTGCCATGAGGGTTTTCATCTCATTCTCCACTGCAGGAACCAGAGTCTGTCCCCAGCAGCTGCAGACAAGCCTGTGGGCAGCCCTGCTCCTCTGCTGTGCGCTGGCAGCAGCCCTTAGCCAGCCACATCCCCCTCTGCCAGGGCCCCATTTCTCTGCATTGAACTCTTTCCACGCCCCTGTTCAACACATATCTCACAGCTCAGCCAGGAGCATCCCGTGCCTAACACCCAAGCCTTTAGGAGCACAATGCCCAAAACACAAGCCCAAGCCTCTCAGGAGCCCTGAGTACCTAAAGCTGGGACCTCCAGAAGCTTCTCAGGTGACTCCCGGAAAGGAATGAAGCCCCAGAGAGGACACAAATTCCAGACCAAGGCTCCTAGGGACCCCGCACAAAGTACCCCAGGAGTTACTGATGCTGGTCTGTGATGGGGACAGTTCCATCACACAGGCATAAAGCTCTGCATTAACAGATGGGACAGCTTTGGAGCTCAACCTGGAAGACATCCCCTCTGCTCAGAACATCACAGCTGAACACAGGCAGCACAACCCCCTCTGTACCCTCCTCTCCTATAGAAGTGATCATATGCATCTTCCCTTCTGCAACCCCTCCTTTGACCAGGCAGGTTCCAGCAGCCCTTGAAAATGCATGGGAAGACCACCTGCTATGGTGGTGGGAAATAAGAGCCAGGATGCTCACGCAACAGCAGGATCAGCCCCACAGCCTGCATTTTGCTGATGCCTTTCCGGATGTCTCCTGACAATAAGAAGGGTCAGACTCTCCCTGGTGCACATCGTGGAGCTGCATTGGCTTCTCTTGGAGCTACCCCAGTTAACATCAGCAAAGAGCTGCCTCACTTGCCTCCCATCTCTCCACAACCATCTGAAAAATCTCACTCAAATACTTTGTCCTCAGCTGAGAAATGATTTGATATGCAGAACTCTGCCTTCCAACCTAAGCAAAGCTGTCCAAATACAAAAAGAAAACATAACACACAGTGATCAGAGATCTCTACAGGAAAAACATTAGCCTTGTGGAAAAGTATATTGTTCCTAATATAGAATTTATCAGGCTGACGTATAGATTTTCCTCCACAAAATATGAAACCTGGATTTGAAAGGCTATTAACTCCAGAGAGATCCATTAAAGACGCCTGTCTGCAAATGGTATTTAAAAGTATTGCATCATCCCAGGAGGTATTGTCATGCTCTTTGGCTACGATTCGACTGCAGGTCACACAGTTAAAACTACCTCCAAACCCTAAAACTCTTGACATAAAAAAATAATAATGTTCACCAGCTTAGAACATGGACTTTTCTATCAGCTTCAACTGGAGCCCATAAATATTAATGCATCCATAATTAGCCTTTTTAAATAATGCATCCAAAATTAAACATCAACGCAGTAATAAATCAGTCAGGCTCTTTGTTGTAGGTTTGTTTTGCGGGGGTAGGGTTTTTTTTCCCCTCCTGTGTCAGGCACATAAAATAAAATGCCAATTCCCTCACCACCTCTTCCCACTGGACCGCTGATTGGACCAAATTTGATGCCATTTGTACTTAAAAGTCATCTTTCTTTCATTTAGAAAAATAAAAGTCATATCTGCTTTTTGATTTGCAAAATACTGACATGCAGCCAGCCTGAGCCAAAGCTGAGTTAATGTTATTGAAACCACAGGACGTGAAGGGAGACAAAGCTCATCTCAGAGTCAAGGTGAGGGAGAAAGTCAGGTTTGCAAAGTCTCTCCTCCCTCACCGGCACAGGGCTCCCAGGAGAAGCCCTGTTCCCTGTGCAAAGAGCAGGAGGGAAGGAATCCCCGTGATGCAGAAACTTTGCAGGGGCTGTCCTCTGACACATCCCTCCTGGAGCTCACTGTGAGTGGGTTCCCAGCCAAGGCACCTGCATCTCACCTGCTCCTCCCTGATCAAAGTGGAAATTCTGAACAGGCTCTGGAGGGGTGAACTCCAGCAGAGCCCCCAAGCCAGGCGCAACACTTTGCAAAAAGACATCCAAAAGAGATCACTTGGCATTTGCTTGTCTTTAATTACTGATCAGCCAGAGTGCCACCATCCATGGGAGGTTTCTGGCAGGATAATGAAATCTCTTACATTCTTGATCTCCAAATTCTTTGCCCAAACACACGCCAGCATCAGCTCTGATGGTCCTACAGCACAGCCATCCCTCACTGTTCAAGAACATTGTCCGCAGCTCCTCATCAGGAGTTGTGGTTTGAGACTTTACACACCGTGCTTAGACAGCACATCAATAATCCACACCCCCTCTATTTTATCAAGTGCATATCTCAAGCTGTCTAAAAACCCTTACAGGAGGAGTAGATTTCACAGCAGCCTGACAAGAAAGCAAATTCATCACTACTTCCAGTTAGGAAATTCTTGGGTAAACGCCTCAGGACATGTGGCATGTTCCATCCCATGTTGCTGTAACTTTCCAGCTCCCTCTCCAGCAAGCCTGGGAAGTAGGTACCGAGGCAGGAAAGTACATACTTCTCCTTTTGCATCGCCAAGTCACTCCTATTAGCTGTTTCCAGGAATAACAAGACACTTGGCGTTTTCGGTCACATGGATTGATTTCTACATTCTGCAGTGCAGTAAACTCACTTTTTCTTCCAAAGTTTTGCCAAACCCAAAGCCCTGTTTTCACATGAGATTCTGTCCTGACGCTACATGTTCCCAGACACCCAAACCAACTGTGGGTGCTCTGGTTACCATCCCAGTTTACATGGGCAAAAAGGAGGAGGTTTCTCACTGTAAACACCACTGTACTCAACTGCCCTTTCCTCTTGCAACACCAGCACCCACAAAGCTGAGAACTCTCTCCCAGTCCCACACCATCCCACCAATCTGTTCCTGGAGCTCTCCCACAAAGTCCAGGCCACTTACGACTGATGGACGCTGCAGTTGTAGAAAACAAAATCCACAGAGGCAAATTTCTTCCCTGTCTCCTTGGATTTCAGGTAGAGCTTCACCACTCGCTTGTCACCTGCGAGAGACCCAGGCAAAAAAAAGACATCAGAAAGGACACAATGCATGGCCCAGCATTCAGTCCAAGGCTTGTGATGGCCTGGAGGAAGCTGGGCATCACCATTTAGTCCAGTTAATTAACAAAATCCTCCAAGTGTGGCAATAAAAAGAGAGTGTTCATCCACCCCCATTCAGACACCTAAGAGGCCAGCAGAGTCCAAGTAGAGCTCTGAGCCCCAACAGCTAAACACAACCTCCTGGCATGGAGACTGGGGCCTTGGGCTATACTGGGCGTACTGACAGAGGGTTTAATAGTTTTGGGGCCAGGAGAATGTCCTATACCCCATGGCCACATCTGCCCAGGAATGGTTCACAAACGAAAATAGGGCCAGGGTGCCCAGAAGTGGTCAGAAAGTAAAACCACAAAGTGGTTTGAGTTGGAAGGGACCTTAAGGATTATCCAGTTCCAAGCCCACTGCCATTGGCTGCTTCCAAGCAGCTGTGTCCATGGCTTGGAGGAGACTAAAGAACCAGCCTCCCATGAGCAGCAATTCCTTCTCCTCCTATATCCCAAGAACTCAAGTGGAGTTCAGATCCTGAGACTGGGATCACTGTCACAGGAGGACTGTCCTTGTCCACATCTTCTTGTGGGGTAATACATGGGACAACATTTGTCTCAGGCTTTTTTTCCACTCTGGGGCACAAGCTCACCGCGGCCCCTGGTGATGGGGATGACATCCTTGGCAGAGGGAGAGCTGCAGTAGATCTTCCCATCCTCAATGCGGCTCTCTGACTCGGTGAAGTCTTCAAAGGAGCAGTTGACTCCTGCCGACAGGTCTGGGACATTCCAGGCCTGCAAGACCAGCTAGAGAGGAGAGGCAAGAGCATCAACACAGAGAACTAGGAAAATAGGCTCCTCTGTGTCTGCTATGTATAAATCTAGCCAACAGAAAAGAGCAGGGGGTGCAACTCCTCCTCTGCCACACACACATGGTGGGGAGACCTGCTCTGGGCTTTTGCAAGTGTGCCCCATCCATGTACCTCCCTGCTCAAGCAAGGAACACAGGTTTAAACGGGTTAAGAGCTGGAATGACTCACAGCCTCTGTCCTCTGCCCGTGACACACCACAAGCCTTCATGCCTCAGCTGTCTACAGAGAACAAGAACTGCATCAGGGCTGAAGTATGTTGCACAGAAAGGCAGAAAGGCACCCACTCCAAGAGAGGCGGGGAGGGGAAGAATCCACCTCTTCCTTCACAAAGTCATCCCCAGGGTCAGCAGTTCTCACTTTACAAAACACTTGCCTTATTTCTAATTTGAATATTTCACAGCTTCCAGCCTTTAGTTCTTGTTATGCTTTTCCTTGATAGATTAAAAAGCCCTTTAGTCCCTGATATTTGCTCCTTGTAAAGGCACTTATACTCTGTAATCAAGTCACCTCTTAATCTTCTTTTTGATAAGCTAAGCAGATTGAGCTCTGGAAGTATCTCACTGCAAGGCATTTTCTCCAGCCTTCAACTCATTTACATGATGTTTACGGGAGTTTTTCAGTCCCTCCCTTTGAAAGCTGCATTCCAGCCCAAGCAGAGCATCCCTGCATAATCCACCCCAGACCTCCGGGCAGCATCCTGCCATCGGTATGGAGATAATCACCCCAGGAGTGAAAACACTGCTCAGCTCCTGCCTTCATCCCAGGAGCATCAAGAGCCCACAATGAGGTCTCAGCCCCAGCAACATTTTCCAGGAGAGCAGGTGAACTCCCATCTATGTTTAACTTTAGACTTGGCAATACCAAACCCCAATTTCTCTGCTAAAGAGCCCCACTCAAACCCAACTGCTCTGAAGGAACTTCACACATACAGCCCTCCAGTCCCAGCACCTCAACAGGTCCCATCTGTAGCCATATCACATTTATCTCCACGTTACCAAAGAAAATCTAGCCCTGCAGAAGCGCTTTCCAAACTGATGGAAAGCTGATGGAACTGATGCTTTCCATCCAGTGACAATTCCCCTCTGATGAGAACTTTTTGAGATCTGTCACAGAGCCAGATCTTAATCCACTTAACACATGCTTTATCAATATTGTATAATGCTAATTTTTAATCAGAACGTTGTGTTGTACCAAGTCAAAAGCCTTGTAGTTGCCTAAAGACATCACATCCCCACAGTCTCTCTTCTAATTCAAGTCATAAATTCACCAAAGAGCAAAATGGGGTTTGTCAGACACAAACCCACATTGACTTGCATAAATTATATTCCCATCCTTAAATCATTATCAGGTGTATTCTGTACCTGCTCTTTTTCTTTTCTTCTTCTAATTCTGAAGTAAAACTAAGCAGTCTCTGGCTATTTGGTCCTTTATGCATTTGAGAAAAGAAATAGCACCTTTTCTGTTTCTGGGACTTTTCTCAACATTCAGTTATTACAAAGTCATATTATTACATACATCCCCAGGCCACAGAACTCCTTGGCCAACTTCTCTAGGATTCCTGAGTGCCAGATATGGCACTCAAATATGGCATAAACCTGGCAGTTTATTGCTAATATATGCTGTTTCTTATTCTCTTCATGGTGCTAATGGCCTGAAAAACACTTCAAGGAAGTGCCTCATCCTTTCTGCCTGCACAGAGAGAGAGCAGCGAGTTGAGCATCAAAGTCTCATCCCAAAATATCTACTGCAGGCTGGAGTCAGAGACAGGCTATTGAACTAGAGCTAGATCGCTGGCCTATGAACGGCATTTCTGATGATCATGCTGTCATTATGGAGAAATATCTACTGCTCAGTTATGTCATTCCTGAATAATCATCAAATGGTTTATTATCTCCATCAGTATGGAGCCAATGGCCTGCCCTCATCAATGCCTTGCACTTTGCTCTGTTTTGTCTCATACCTCTCTTCCCCTTTTTCCCTATTCATCATATAGTCATCAGTTATTTTTAATTGCCTTCTCCCTGGCCGCTGCCTCCAGAGGGTCGGGAGGTGGCTGGGGGGGAGTCTGAGGGAGCAGAGGTGTCTTACCGGGACCTCGGACATGGTGACCGAGATGTTCTTGGGCTGCACGGTGAGCTGCACACACTGCTGCAGGTCGGAGGCGAAGCGCTGCGGCTCGTCCGCCCGCTCACACCGGTCCTTGCGGGAGCAGCTGCAGGGGGATGAAAGCACCGTGGTGAGGAGAAGAATCCCCTGGGGTCCTGCAGGGCTTTGGGCTGGCATCATGGCAAACAGACCCTTTGGCATGGAAATCATGCCCAGGTAGGGACCTCGGATGACCGAGGCTCGTACCAGATCTCTGCTCTCCCCTGAGACTTCAGGAGTATTTTATATTCAGTTTTTCTTATTGGCACAAGAATGCTAAACCCAGGAGCCCATGGACAGGATGAGCAGGCCCTGGCAGCAGCTTCACCATGCATGGATGCTCCTAAGCACAGTCTGGGCATCACAGGAGGGGATGACTGACCCCTTGGACCATTCCGTCCCTCAGCATTTTCGGGCCAGAGTCCAAGAGGGAAGCCCACAAGGAGATCAGCAGTGGGAACGAACACATTTTGTCAGCTGTAGGTCACTGGCACAGCTCCAGAAATGATCCTGCTGTACTCACATGTTGTGGAGGACACACCAGCCACAGTGGGGGTCCCGGGAGCCCAGGCACAGCTCACAGCTCTCATACTGCTCACAGCTCTCCACCGGCACACGCATCACCTGTGGGGAACAGACACAGAGTGAAGGGGGTCAGGCTGCCATGCCCACACCTTGATATGGCAGAGACAGAGCCAGCATAGACCCACCCTGGCCTGTTAGTGGGAAGGCAGGAGAGGGCGCAGGCTGAGCCCCTCACCATTGCCCACTCCTCTCCAGTCCCAGGCAGCACATTTGCAGGCAACACTTCGACCACAGAAAGACTTTTACTACAAACAAGCTCCTTTCATTGTTGCACCTTTGCAGTATTTGAGAGTGGGCTGGGCCAACATCAGCTCACACTGTCAGCCAGGCACCCCATGGCTGCTGCAGCCCTGCTCTGAAAGGGTTACTAGCCCTTTATTAATTGCTCCTCCAGATTTGATTAAAATCCCCTCATTCTCCAAGCCCTTCAAGCTCTGTTACAACTGTTCATTTAATTACTTTCCACAAGAACTCTGATAACACCAAGCGTACTAGGGAAGAGAGTGGGCTTTATTAAGGAGAGGGGAGGAGAAGAGGGGGGGACAGGGAGGGGGTGCAGGAAGGGGGTTCCTGCTTGCCTGCCATGAGGAATCAACAGCACCAAGCAGCTGCCCATGCCTGCCATGCTTGTGCCTCAGTTTCTCCACTGCTCCCATGGGGCAGCACTCACTCATTAATTAAAATTTGAAAACCCTACTGAAGGCTAAACCTGGGGTGTTCTCCCTCCAAACAGCACAGCAGAGCACAGGCTGAGCATGATGTCTACAGGGCTGGGGATACACTGGCCAACCAGTGTCCCCAGTGTGGTGAATACACCTGTAATGTTCCCATTTGCTTGTCCCTGACATTGCTTTAGGCAGGTGGTGGCAGAGATGTGCATCCCAGGCACACCCTGCACAGACAAGTGTCAGGTCCCAGTAACTGTGTTGGTCCCTGAAGGACATCCCCAGTCCGGGTCAATACAACTGTCCCCTTGGTATTCACTTCTCCAACATCTGCCCCACAGAGGGGAAGCTTAGCTGGGCAAGCTCTGGGACAGAAACAGCCAAGAATAGAAACATAGCCCAAGACAGCTACATGGAAGAGCCCAAACGCAGATTCTGCCCCACCTGGAAAAGTGCATGTTTCCTGCAGCAGAGCAGAAACCAGAAACAGCCACTGGGAGGAAGGGGAAAAGAGCTCTGCTGTCCCCTCAGGACTGTCTAGACAAACCTACGTTCCTGCTCCAGCATCCTTTCCCCTCCCAAGCCCTTGGGCTGGTGACCAGGAGACTGTGAGGCTCCCAGCTCCGCTTGCAGTCCTGCTCACACACACACCTCTGGCTGGGCAGAGGAGCAGAGGTTCTGGGAGACACAGGCACAGCACACCCCAGCAGAGCCACCCTGTGTCACCTACCAGGCATGGCGTTGCTGACACCAGATCCACAAAGTGTCACCAACATGACAGGAACCCGCTTCACTCCCTCCAATTCAGCCCATGGATGGATGAACTCACACCAGCAGCCCTCCCACAGGTCATGGATCAAGCAAATGCTCACTAAGACAAACAAAACTTCCTATCATGTGCCCAGACCACTCTGCCAGGATGACAACACCAGATACAGATTGGGTTTGTACCTCCAGATAGCTCAGCACAAGCAGAGGCAGGGGCCAAGGGGTGCACACCAGGACCCTGGGGGCGCACCAGCCCTATGTCTCCTCTGTTCTGTCATGCAAAAGCAACTGCTAGCAGAGGACAAAAAGTTGTTTAGAGCAAGGAGCTCCTGCTGATCTGTAAAACCCTTGCTCAGGAGGGGGTGGCCAAAACAGGGAGGAGGTTTATGGCCAGCCACTCACAGCAAGGAAGGGTCAGGAAGCCCTTGGCCCCCAGGGACCATGAGAATTCCAAGCAGCTGCTGCTAACAATTAAAGCCTCAGGACACTGTTTCTGCAGGGAGGAGCAGGGAGGAGTTGTCATGGGGTCCTTAGGCAGCTCCAATCCCAGGAAGCAAAGGGCAGACTCCCCTAGAGAGCTGCTCAAAAGGCTTCCCAACACACAGGACTGTAGACTAGGGCTGCAGTGTGGGCTGCCAAGTCAGGAGAGCAGAGGACTGCTGACCTCCCCCCTTACCTGTTTCTCAGTCATGGCATATATGTGCTGACGGTCAGGGCTCAACACCAGGTCTCGCAGGATAGAGCTGCCTTCATGGGCCACAACATTCTCGTACTGCAGAGCTTGGTGCTTCCTCTCAGCTGGCAAGTCCACAAGGATCTGTGGGGAGAGCAAGGGGGGATGAGCACGATCCCTCACACACCTCAGCCCCCACCCAGGATGCGGGGCACAGAATGTGCCCCATTAGGGACACCACTCCTCCATCCCACACCAATGTGGTGACTCCACATCCCCTGCAGCACAGCAATGTATCAGCTGCCCTGCAAGCATCCCAATCCTTTCCAGAAGACCAAACTGCAATGCCTCCTTCGCTTTACATTTGTCTGGTGCATTTCACCATACTCATGCTGATGGCAGTCATCTCTCTCCAGGGAGGGACGACACATCCCTGGTTCTCACACTGCATGCCACTATGTACTGCTGCTCAGCCCCAAAGCCCCGCCAAGTTGTAGCATGGAGCAGATGAGTCCCTAGCTTGCAGCAAAGCATCAAACCTCATCTTGCCCCAGCAGTGCTGAGAGCAGCTCGCACACCACATGGCTCCGAGCCCTGCCCAGCAGGACGCTGCGGCACACACAGGCTTGGCTCCCGTCAGCCCATCCATCAGAGGAAACACTTGGACTCCTGACCGGGGCAGTCAAGAGGGTCTCAAGGAAACTGGAGGTCAACAGAGGTTCAGAAAGAGCCTTTGTTCCCTGAGCAGGAACATGGCACTGGCTTTAATCTCCTTATGGCTCACAATTATATTAAAGCTCTTCCGAAGCCCACCGGTCTCTGGATGTCCCAGCTATCAGCACATCAGGAGGCACAGTGAGGCTGGAGGCACACACCACACACGGCTAAACTCAGCTCTGCCACTCAGCATACCCTGATTGGCACCTCCATGAGCCAGAATTACTTTGTGCTCATGCTATTACTTGTGATACCCCCAGATTTGGGCTGATCCTGGCATGGGACAGCCTCAAGGGGAACAGTGATAGAGAAATGCTCAGAGGATGGGATGGGATGGGATGGGATGGGATGGGATGGGATGGGATGGGATGGGATGGGATGGGATGGGATGGGATGGGATGGGATGGGATGGGATGGGATGGGATGGGATGGGATGGGATGGGATGGGATGGGATGGGATGGGATGGGATGGGATGGGATGGGATGGGATGGGATGGGATGGGCTGGGCTGGGCTGGGCTGGGCTGGGCTGGGCTGGGCTGGGCTGGGCTGGGCTGGGCTGGGCTGGGATGGGATGGGAGCCACACTAGCCATACGTTCTGCAAAATTCCCAGTGGTAGGCAGTAAAGCATCATACCCAGCAAGATGGAGCAAACTCTACCTGTGATCATCTCTGTGCTGGTGCTGGCACACACAGAGGCCTGGTCCAGCATCCCCATCTGCAGGACTCAGGATCCCCCCATGGGAGAGGGGCAAATTGGCTGCTTGGAAACACCTGCCCAAATACATCCCACAGCCCTGCCCCAATAACACTCAATCCCACAGCCCAGCACACCCATGACCACCTCTTGTGCCCCTACAGCAGCCACCTCAGCATCCTGGCCACCTCGCCTCCTCCTGCAGTAAACTGCCACCAGCATTTGCACAGTTTCCAATCAGGAGGATCCAGGCCGGGAAAGCAGGATCCCGGTGTGCAGCTGATTAGCATGGAAATGTATGCGGCTCACAAACAGACCGGGGCCCGTTTAATTAGAGCGGCGCCTTTGATTCACTGCCAGCCTCCTGCATGCACCAGCCCGGGATTATTTTTAGGCAGTTTTACAAAACAAATGTATTTAATTAAGAAAGAGACCCCTGAGCAACCAGAGAGAGATGAGTCCTGCATAGCAGTGAACAATGGGGCTGCCCTCTCCCCAGGGATGTGACAACTGCGCTTGCAAGGCCAGGCTAACTCTTGGGACATGGCCAAAAATCCCCAGTACCTCCTTCCACAGGACTGAAGAGCCTTCACCATAACCCAAAATGGTCCTGGTATTCACCTACCTTCTCAGCATCTTTTACCAGCCTTCTACACAGACTGTGCTCCCTCCCCCCATCAGCCCTGCACTTTGGTGCCAATGTATGCTGGGGAACCTAGAGGTGCTAAAACCTCTGCCTGCCTTTCCTGCAGGGCTATCTTTCTGCCCAGGTCCAGGACAATGTTTGTTCCCACTCCAAACAGATCAGAGGAGGTCAAGCCCCAGACACCTGTAATACAGGGCCATGTGGCACCCCTGCCCAGCAATGTCCCTTGCTCAGTGGTACCCAGCATCACCAGCAGAACCCTGCCTCCCCACACCTCCTCCTAAGTTGCTCCCCTCCCAGGTTGCAGTTTCTCCCCTACAAAGTCCCTCCCAAGCCAGCTCTCTGGAGGAGAGTAACAAGGAACACCCCTTCCATGACCCAGCAAGGCACCATCTCCCCACCTCACTACAGCAAAGTGACAAACTGACAAACGCACCTTTCCAATCCTTTTATGGGCCGCAGTTGCGGCACAGAACAATCAATACAGTTTTAGCCTGGTTCTAAAATAGATCTATGGCTGGATGTCGCGCTGGCAGTAATTTTTAACTAGCGGGGTAATTTCACCATTACATTATTGCACTGTGGAGTGCTGGGAAAGAGATGTATTAAAAAAACAACAGACATGAAGCACTTCCAGTTAATTTGAGGCTCCAGGAAGAACCTAAAAATACTCTCAGTAGTCAAGCGGGGCTGGAACCCAGCCTGACACACGTCAAGATGTTCTGGTGGGGCCACGCACACACAAGAACCCCTCTCTCTAGGACCTCTCCCTCTGGTTAAGGATAATCTGTGGATGTGTTTGGGAATCAAGAAAAAGAAATTTGGAAGACTTGGTAATCAAGTTGGTTCCTGGTTGGCCAAAGTGCCGGGCAAAGGGAGCTTCTGAGTTATCTCATGGCAGGAAAATGCATTCTAACACTCCTCTCCAGCATGAGGAGATTCATAGAAAGGTTTGGGTGGAAGGAAGCTTATAGATCATCTAGTTCTAATAGCTCTGTTCAAACTCCCTGGTTCCATTATACCAGGTTGCTCAAAGCCCCATCCAACCTGGCTTGAACACTCCTGGGGATGGGGCATCCACAACTTCCATGAGCAACCTGTGTCAGCAGATAGACCCCAGACTACCCCCATGCCAAGCAGGACCCAACTGCCCAGAGCACCCACTGCTGTGCAGACAGAGATGGGAACACAGCATCAGGGCCTTTCCAGCAGGATTAGCCCAACAGGAACCTACCCATCCTGGCCAGCAAGATAAGGATGGGCTGTTTGGACTACAGCATAGTGGAGCAGCACAAGGAATGCACAAGGAGCCTCCCATCTTCTACAGACACTGGAAGGGGCCACTTTCCTCTCCCTTCCTGGACCTGTAGGGTAGCTTGGAGCAGGAAAAAGGGAGAGGATGCAGTTTAATCAGAGCAGACCCCCTCAGAAACACACTCCTTCCTGCCCACCCTGGCTGCCTTCCTACCCAGGGGAAAAGACATTTACCATAAATAAATAAATAAATAAATAAACATATTAACCTTTCTCCTCATCCTGACGCTGATATAATTACCCAATACTAATAATTACTCACACTAATTTCTTGCTCAGGATTCCTGCCCTCGCTCCTGCCTGCCTCGGGCTGGCTTCAGGCAGCAACTTGGCATTGGTGCCTCCTCCCAGGAGCTGCAGGAACCTCAAGGGGCAACCAGCATCCGTGGCTGTACTGAGGCACAGAAGCAGGAGTGAGAGTTGTCTTGAAGGGCTGCTATCTTTTTAAGCACGTGGGGAAGACAATAGGCATGAAATCATAAACTCCCTGCTTGGGTGAATCATCTCAAAGCAAGCCTAGGGGCTGCTCTGCCAGAAATTCCTGTGCACACCCTCTCCACTCAAACAACAAGCCCACCACCATGGGGCCAGCACCCAGCATAACTTCACTAAAAGAGGGTTTTAAGACCTGCGCTACCAGAAGCTGAGAACTCTGTCAAAGGAAGGATGAGGGAAAGGATGGGGTGCAACGCTCCAACCCCTGGCAACTCCGGTGTAATGAGTGACTGCACACTGCACACCCCAGCTGGGCATATGTAAAGTCCTCTCCCAAGAGACTCAGAGAAGGTTCCTGGGGATGGCTTTGCCTTGGCTGGAGAAAGGAGCTGCCATCCCATATAAGGCTTTGGGGGAGGCAAGCATGTCGCCTTGCTAAGAAACAGTCCCTTCCATGGCAGCACACTTCTCCTCTGGGCAAGGTGACCATCAGGCTTTTTCCAGGTGAGGAGACATTTCCCCACTGCCATAACCACTGCTGATCAGCCAACTGCCAGGAGAAAAATCTCCCAACATCCTTACGGCACCAGCAATGGGCACAAGGCAGAGAGGAGCATCTCCCCAGAGCTGAGTTTTGGAAAGACAGGCAATGAGAGGAACGCAGGGCAGTAGCCATGACCTGGCACCTAGCCAGCACTGGCAGCAGACCCAGAGGACAGCACTGGAGGGCAGGGCTTTGCAGCTCAGTCTGGGCCAGGGACACCAGGTGGGGAGGGAGGAAGCACACTGGAGAGGGAAGGCAGCTGCAAACATGCCAAGGCTGCTTTTGGATTTAACACATGCCAGCAGAGGTCTGTGCGGGGTCTGGGAGGTGTGTGCGTGGACCACTGGCTCCTCACAGGACCAAAACCACATTTTTGGGCACCCAGGGAGAAGGTCCCCAAGAGACCGAATCTCACAGGGGACACCTCTAAGCCCAGCACCAGTAAGAGGGGGCTCTTCACTGCCCCACAGCCAGTCTTCTCTCCTACCTCAGCCTTACATCTCCCCACCTCCAGGCTCTCAAGCCTCCATCCTGGGTCCCAAGCGGTCCCCCGCAGACCCCTCCTCCGGGCAGGAGAAGTGCTCAGCCAGGCTTTGTACTCTTATCTGTGCAGGGCTGTGATTAATTCGCAGCGGCTGGCAGCAGCTACAAGAGGAGGGCGCTTTTGCCCGCCTGCCACACTTCAAAGGCAGGGACTTATCTGCCTGAAACACACTCCGCAGCCTTTTCACGGGGACCCTTTCCAGTTCCACGGGGCTCACACGGTACTGACAGGCAATGCGAAAGAAAGGTTTATTTATGGGAGCGCATTTCAAAGCCTCCCCTCTTCCCTCTCAACACACGCTGTGGGAAGCAGAGAGTTCCCTAGCCCCAAGGATCTCCACTGGGGACAGAGATTAAACAAGCAGGAATGAGACACAGCTGTGAGAAGAGAATGCTGGAAAGAGGACCCTGCCCTACCTGTGCCCATGTTCTGGTCCCCTCCTGCCCTGTCATCTTACCAGTGAGCAGCCCTGTAGCACCTGGCTGAGTCGGGAGGAGGAAGATGCTTTGTCATGGGTGGAGGGCAGAGTGCAGCCCCAGGAGCGAAACCTTCCCCTCCTAAGGCCATTGGTGCTCGCAGCTCAGGCACCATGGAAGTCCCAGGCTCCCACACCCAAATCAGCAGGTGCACGTCCCCTCCCTGAGAGCAGGGCCGTGTGAACACCCCCAGCATTCTGCTTTGATTTTGACACCATCCAAACATAACCAGAAGAACAGTGGGTCCTGGTAGAGCTGCCCCTACAAGTCATGGGGCCACCTCCCAGAGGCAGCAGAGGGCCTATGCAGCCTGGCCGCACCAGGGCAGAGGTGACAACTGCTGCATAGTGTCACATAACACCAGGCTGATAAGCCTACAGCTGGAAAAGGCACATCTAGCCAGGGGGGCTGACAGGGAAAGGGATGGCCTTGGGGGGGTCAGCCTGCACAGCCTCTCTTGGCATATGGCTTGGGATCACCCCAAGGCAGTAAGACAGTGTGGGGACAGGGACACCAGCTGCCCCTCCACATGCCTTTCCTCACAACAAGCAGCTGCCACACATATGCTCCTCTCCAGTTTCCAAAGGAAGGGAAAGGGTTTAAATTAAATTCCTGGATCAGCTGCTCCAAGGAGATACACTCTCTTCTTCCTTTCACCCAAAAAGATGCAGCAAAAGGCAGGGAGAGGAGCAGCTGCAGGGCCATGGCATCATCTGTCCCATGGACACAGCCTTGGGAGCTGGGTGTCCTGCTGGAGAGCAGGACATTGTCATGCTGGGGGTCAAGTGCAGGGAGATCAAGGCAGTGGCTCCTGCTCCCTCCCTCTGTATTTCAGATTACCTAACTTTGGTGTCCAGGGTCGTGAGGATTTGCCTCTGGCTTTGCTCAGATAACCAGGAAATTGCCATTAGAAGTGCCTCAGTCACACTTTACCAGGGCCAACCCTACAGGTGCTCTGTGCCAAGAGGCAGGAGTCGGTCATCCAGTGGAAGGGTACAACAGTACAACAGCCAGCAGGGCCACGGGAAGGGCTGTGGGGATGCATCTTGCAGGGGCTGGTCCCAGGACTGATGACAGGATGGGCCTCACAGAAACATCCCAGCTATGCAGGGCAGGCTGGCAGCCAACACCCCGGCTCCCACTGCTCCCCCAGCCCCCACTGCTCCCCTGGCCACCTCCCCTGCCATCCCGCCAGCTGCCCGCACAGGAATGCACCGGGATCAGACACACGCCTCCCGCCGGACCAGGCAGCTGCGGGCTGCTCCAGTCTGGCAGAGTTGGGTTCTGCCTCTCCACCTTTGCAAGAGAAGGTTTCACTGATGGCTCACACAGGGTTGGGATGCTCCTGCCTCATCACTAACCTGCCAAGGAGATAGGCAAGCTGCCTGATTCCATTCAGTGAAACCCATTCACTTGGTAAAGATGAGTGCAAGTCAGGCTTTTGTCCTGAGCCCAACATCTGCCTGAGTTGGAGAATATTGGGACTTCAATCATATTGGTACAACAAAGCAAAAAACAAGGAGATACCTAATCTAAATCAATGCTCAAATGCTCAGCAACAAATCCAGCACCTCACTGACACTGGCAGATGTGACATAGGTTCACCCAGCTGGTCTCAAAGCATGTGTTACTGCCAGCGTGTCATACCCAGGCAGGATCCTGAGTTCAGCCACGTGGGCTGAGGACAGACACACTCACTGCACCTCTCCGGGAGGTAGGGTGGGAACTGGGTGAAGCACTGGGTTTGCCATAGGAAGGAGAAGACAGAAGGAGACAGGGCAGCAACCCCATCCAGCAGGCCCCCACAATGCAGCAACACCTTACCCAGAACTTCTCAATCACCTTTTCCTTTCATTTAAACTCACTTCCATCTTTTCCTCTTATTCAGCCACCCACATAAGTGGTGCTCCACCATGCTCAGTGGGCTCAGCAGAGCCAGTTATACTGGCACCAGCCCACACGGCACAGCATAGGACTGACCAGCTGCACGCTTACCATCTGCAAATTTTCCCAAAATTTCTCCTGACCAAGTTTGGCAGCATTGCTCCATCAGCAGGGTAGGAAGTATAGCCCAACTCACTTTTCCAGCAATTTTGACAAAAATTGTCAGAAAAAATTGTCAGAAAAAATCCTTCCCATCTTTCTATACCAAAACTGAACTGCTGGAAAGAGGGAGCAAGTGCCAGAATAACGCACAGGAGAAGCACCTTTAGCATTGTCAAATCCAGGTGTGAGAGAGACTGATGGATGGTTAAGTGGCAATGAAGTAGTAGGAGGAATTACAGGCTCCCACTGGGAGCCACACAATGTGTGATGGGGTTAAGGCAGTCGTCCCACTTTCATCCCGAATAAAGCTGCAGGTCCCATCCCTGCCAGCCCCTAGCCCCAAGCCCCACAGCAGCTCTGGCAGTCTTGAGCCATTGATTTCACAGCTTTGCCCTCCAAAACCCTCTTGGCTCAGAGCCCAGTTCATATCATCTAGTCACTAAGGAGCAAAATATCTCTATTATTATTGCAATTATTTCCCAACCAGCATTGCTCAGGGATGAGGCAGTCAGAGGGGGCCCCCAACAAACAAATCAATGGGCAGGCACTGCCCTGGGGCTGCCAGGGACCAGGCAGGAGGCACTGGCAGCTGTTGAGTGGCACAAGGGAAGGGGGATGGGGGACCCAAGAGACCCCTCCATGTGATGCTATGACCTGGCTGGGTGGCAGTCTTTCTGACCCTCATCCAAGCAACAGTGATGCAACTTAACCTCTGCACAGAACATGCATGCAGCCACCAACCCTGCACAATCTGGATGCCACGCAAGGGCTCTGCCTCTGAGGCTAAAGAGAACTGACAGGAATTGCAGGGTCCCTGGGGGCAGCATGGCAGCTGCCAGGGCATCAGTTCCCTGAGGAGGGAGCAACAGAGCATCTCAAAACTATGCCTTCAGCAACACAGTGCCTGTTCCCATTCCAGCAAAAATACTCAGTGAAACCTCAGCACCACATCCCACCACAGAAATGTCCCTTGCAAGGCAGAGGAGCACAGGCAGGTAAGACAATCCTGCTTTTTCTCAAGCCTTGGGAAGAAAGGAGGGAGCTCTGGAAAGCCCCATAACAGATGGAGAAGGAATGTCAGCCTTGCAAAATGGAAGGTAAGAGCAGGAAGAGTACAAAGCAATATGCAACAGGGATCTCTTCTCTGCACCCCACTGTTCTTCTGCATGTAAAAATAAAGCCCTGGGTGACAACAGTGAAGGGCAGAGCACATCATAGAAATACTGGATTATTTTTTTTTCCCTGTTCATTAATTACTGTAGGCATCCCAAGAGTCCCAGCAGGCCCCAGGCAAGAAAGGCATGAATGAAACCATGGCAATATGTCACCCTCCCAGCTCCCACAGAACTGAGGCTGCCGGTGACCAGCCTGGGGTGAGTTAATACCTAAACCTTCCAGAGAAAGCCCTGGGGAGAAAGTTCTCACCCAAAGGACTCAATACTGAGTTTTTAAGACAAGAGTCATCTCTTCCACTGCCAAGGCACTGGCTCCTACAGAGACTGTCCAAACCTTTGGCTACTGGTCCCCTCTGAAACACAGCCCATCACAGCAAGCAGAGCAGACCCAGAGCCACCACCCCCAGATTTTCCATAGTTTAGAAATTGCTATTCATTCAACAAATCCAAATTATTTACCTCTTAATGATGTTGCTCAGCTCAACAGGGCAGCATAAACCTTCTTTCTTGAGCTTCCCTCAGCTTCTGCCCACATAACAACCAGACCGAGATAACCCCGATGTAAATGCCAAAGGCTTGTCCCACCACCCTCACCATCCTGCTCACTTAGGACATGTAGTGATGATCAGACAAAGTCTTTTCCTGTGGCCAGGGGCTCAAAGCCTTGCTGCCTGAGAACAAGAATGGGCACTGCCTCATTTCCAGGGAAAAAAGGCAGGCGGGGGTAACAGGCCTTCACCAGGGACATGTCAGGGAGGAAGTATGGGCTGCAGCACAGCTGGAGATCAGCTGGATCCCTCCTCCCCTCTCAGCTCCAGGAAAACAGCTTTTTCCTTCCTGGACCCTAAACAACACAGCAAGAGAGGAGCTGCCTGAGGACTGGGCAGGGGCTGTTGGTCTTGCAAACAGAGGAGCCAGTGGCAGGAAAAGCCCACAGACTAGAAGCTGTAGAGGGACATACCCCAAGGGGGGATCTGTTTCAGGGTACTCCCCCTTGTCAGCTCCCCTCCCACCCCAGTGCCCACTCCAGCAGCCCCACACACACATTCAGCACCAGTCAATCCCTGTTTCAGTGGGGCTGCCTGAGCAAGCACAATGGCTCATATCTGGATTTACCCATCCGTCAGCCTCCAACACCTTCTGCACCCCTATCTCAGCCCCCCACTCATTCAGCTCCTACTTCCACGGCAGGAGAGCCAAAAGCCATTTCCTGCAGCAAGGTGACTACAATAGGAACAAAATCCACTGCACACTCTCCTCCACACAGGGAGAAGGACAACACCGATGGCATGGGGGGTTCAGTTTCACCCATTTAACACCAGCTTTGATACCTTCCTACCTATCAGTCCTCTTTTTATTGCAGCTCTGGTCTGTTCTGGTGTTTTATCTCCATGGACAAATCACACCAGACTGCCCGGGAGAAGCTGATAAGCAATAAACAATCAGGGTCTAAATATTGCAGGGCACAGTGACATTAAATATTAAGAGCCAGTACAGGCAGCAGGACTGGGCATGCAGAATCTTTTACAGATTCAATGACAAAATCATACATTACATGACGGACTCCATGAGAATGTAACCTATGTCATCAGGAGTAGACAGAAAGTTACAGTCACACTTTTTTTTAACATTTTCTGATCAACAGCTCCACTATTAACATGCCATGATCAAAACTCTAGGTCCTGCCTTTCCTCATAAAACAGTCCTTGCTCCAAACACAAACACGTACAAGATTAGAGAAGAAATCCTCCAATGTTCCATGGACAGTGGTCCTGGTGATAATAGCCAGCTAAGCCTGGCTTCACACTGAGCATACACAGAGTGCCTGCAAATTTTTTGCTTGCACTTAAGGCAATTTGCGCAATTTGACTTAGGCCCTCTCACTCACTCCAGCTTGAGCTTTTCATGCTAAATTCCCTGATCTTCCTTTTTGTTCACATTTTAAAGTTTCATTCCCATAATCTAAACTGCTGGCCCTCCTACACCTTTTCCAGTGCAGAGAGCCACATCCCTGGCTACACTAGACCCTTCTGTACATTTCCAAAAAGGCCAGGAAAAGCTGTGGGGGCATGGCTCTACACCATGCAGAACTCAGAGCCAAGAAAACCACTTGTCTGCAGTGGGCTCCCTGGTCAAAACCAGGATGGAAATTAGGCCCTTCAGTCTGTGCATCAGAGCAGTTTTGAAGGAGAGATTGAGAAGATGTAAATATAGAGATTGCTTTCCCTAAGGATGCTACTCAAGATATTTAAGAGCTCAGGTTTTACATAGCATGGATTTCCTTTGGAACTGATGCAGAACTCCCTGCTCTGCTTCTGCAGGCAGAAATCCCTTCTGCAGGCTCTCTGGGAGCACAGGGTCCTGTTGGCCAACACAGAGCCCATCACTGACCAAGGGTGCTGTGGCCACATGTTACACAGGGGGGTAAAATGGGGCACAGAGAGGCTGCAGCCCACCCCGAGCTTTCCAGGTGTGATAGCACTTGGCCACATATCATTGTGACCTCAGTTCCTGCAGGTCCATGCAGCAGGAAATTAAGAGCCTGGTGTCTCAATAAATTCCTCCTGTGAATGCGGGGTTGCACTCTGAAAGCCCAGCTCTTGCTAAGACCAGACCAGATCACATGCCACATCCAAAACTAAGTTCTCAGAAGATCTTTAAGGAACACCTAACACCATCTCCACCATTCCCAGAACCTAAAGGGGATCTCAAGTGGAGCTGCTACCCACCAGGACTTGCCAGTACCTTGGCCATGGAGCATTCCCACACAGGAATGCAGTTGACACTTGGCAGCCTGGAGAGAGCTGGGCCGGGGTCAAGACTATCTGGACCTTACCAGCCTGGTGCTAGAGGGAACAGAGATGGGGACAGGCAGACAGCACCCGTATGAACAGCTTTATCCCAAGATGCAACCCTGGCAGACACCCATCACATGCCTGAATATCTGTAAAGGGAGGCCAAGGGGTGGGAAATGATGTTAATTAAAGTTTTAATTACTGTAACCAAACGAGTAGTATAATTACTTTATTCTCACAGAGACTTCAAACTGATTAAGGACCACGTGCACAATCTTCGGGTTGATGCGGTTTTTAATTAAACGTGCCACAGAAGATGGTGAGGGGTGGGCAGGACGATGGCTCAGCCCTTCCTGGACCTCCAGGGACCTCATGTGAGGAGGGAGCCCAGGCTGGCAGAGACTTGTGGGTCAGCAGCAGCCAGTGCCAAAGGCAGCTGCTCTGAGAAGACTAAATCTGCAGGGTGCACACTGGAGTCTTGCAGGAATAGCTCCTCTCCTATTCATCAGCCCTCAAGCTTCACATTCCCCCAAAATATCTACCTTTACAAACATTTCCAAAACAGCCCCACATGGGCACTGAAAATATTAATAAACTGGTGCTGCCAACTGGAGGGAATGATTAAAAAACAATTTTGCAAAGGTATCCTTTTCAAACAATAATAATACTAAAAGACAGAGCAGTAGAAATTAAATTCCCAGTCCCCTACCTCAAATAAATAGTATCAGAATTTGAAATGAGACATAATTACCCCGGCAAGGTTAAAGCCGCTAATGCACACGGAATACAGAATCACCATTCATCATAATCATATCTCATATCACAGCCATTATTTATAATTAGGAGGCACAGTTTAAAAAACACATAAAGACGCCCATGCAATGCAGTAATTCTTCTGTTATTGCTCCTGGAGGGCCAATCCTGCTCCGATTTGTGGAGTCCAGGATCAGGCAAAAGTAATTCCCTAAAAGTCATTTCCAAAAATCTTCTCTTACGGAAGAGGAACCCACATCAGCCCATCTGCAAGCCATGTTGGCAGCAGTAGAGCACATCCAGGCTGCACTGGGTTCCTCCCAGCCTTCTGAAACCCAAGTGGGCTCACAAAGCATCCAGACATGAATTTACAATTTTTTTCCCCAAATGTCAGTGCAGGAAGAGTGGAGCTGAGCAGACAGTAGAGACACAACCTGGCTCAACAAGGCAGGGACAGGCAGGGCTTCGCCTGGGCTTTCTCCTCAGCTGGGTGGTTGGGTTTTTTACCTATTTTCAAAACCACAGAACAAGTTACAGCAAGAGCTGAGAAAACCATAAGCTAACCCCAGAGCTCCTGAAAGCTGCCCTCCTTTGAAGCAGTCTGCCCTTGTGCCCCAGTGAAATATTAACAAGCTTCCGGTGAAGCAGGAGGAAATTACACTTAATATATTCTGGGGAAGTCCACAGACAGCCGTGCCTGGCTCTAGAGGGACCTGCCTCCAAATCCCCTCTCCTGCCAGCAACAAGGAGCAGCCAGCCTGCAGCCCTGCAGGGACATGCAACAGCTCGATCGCACACACAAGCACCGAGCAAAGCCTTACACAGAAAAGCACAAAGACCTTGCTCAGAAAAGCATAAACCCATGGTGGGGTACACAGCTAGTTCTGCGCCCCAGGAGTCTGAGAGCAGTGGATTTATACCCTTTGATGGCAAAATAGAATGCAACAGTGGTTGGAGATGGTGTCCTGGGGACATAGAGCCGTGTTGCAGAGGTGACAGCAAAAGCCCAGTATAAGGCCACAGGAATGAAAGATATATGAATATGTGTGTGTTAATCCAAGGTACCGTGTTTTTGTGGATTGAAAAGCAAGCTGGGATAAGGACAGGGAAGAGCTGAGGCTCAAGTATCAGACTCAAACAGGCCCAAGAAGGAGCTCAACCCTCAGCAAGCCAAAGCCAGCTCGCCCCACCAGTCTCATGACTCTTACTCACAGCAGAGCTGCACTTTCTCAGAAGTTTCATTAAGCAAGAAAAAAATAACAAGGAAGAAAAAAAAAAGCCAGCTTGCAGATGCACATACAAACACACCACCCCCCAGAACCCAGGAAACACTTTTCAAATTAAAGTTGTCGTAAAGAGAGCAAAACCTCAGCAAAGTTTTCAGCCCAGGTCCCATTACTGGGGGTGCTGTGCTCCTGCAGCACAAGAGGGTAACAGGCACAGGGAGTAGCTGGAAGGAAGGAACAGCCAGAAAGAAGGGCTCTGTGGAGAGCAGCACAGCCTCACTGCCACCTTGAAATGGGAGGGATAAGCCTTTTTGGGGTTCAGACACTGTCCCACCTGGCCATCAGCTCTCTGGGTCAGGTTGTCTTCTTGCATGGTGAGTACCAGCCTATGCATCTCATTGTGAGTGAGGACTGACCTCCAGGGCTGCACACAGGGGACGTAGGGCACCTCTTGGGCCTGGCCTGAGCATTATCCAGGTCCTCCTCTATTTCAGACAGCCAGTGTACCACCCAGAATGCCAAGGACTTGCAGGAATCAGTAAGTTTGGGGAAGACCACTTTGGGAATGCCAGAGAGGGGATACTCCCCACAATACTGTGGCAGAGGAATACTGCAAAGTCAAAGGGGAGGGGGGGTCATCCCTGTGCAGCCAGTGCTTCCCCAAGCCCTGAAATAGTCACCAGCAGATCACCAGGCTCTGTCTAATATCCTTCAGCCATTTCAGCCCCACTAGCACACACCAAAAAGACTTTTAACATCAGTGGAGGCTGAGTTTACTGCAAGCAAAAGAAGCAGAAAGAGGAGGAGGTGCTTTGCAGGCTTGGGCAGAGGATCACTATTTGCTCGTCCAAGTGCTGAAAACTAATCCCCCCTTCCCCCTTTCTATCCCATTGAAAACTTGACAGAACCTCCTAGCACTTTGCAGTTGAAATTGGCAGGTCTTAAATTAATTGACTGCAATTTTACACAACAACATGTTTAGCTGTGAGCTGGCCCGCAGCCCGCTTGGCTCGCCACTGCTCCCCAGACACTTTTCAAGCAACCTCCAAAACTTCATAACACATCGAAGGCGAGGTGAGCAGGCTGCCAACGTGACCCTCTCCCTGCCAAAAGCCAGCCCTGCCTCCCCCACCCCCACCCCGACCCTGCTCCAACTCCTCCGGTGTTTTCTCCCACTCTCGTTAATGGCTCGTTAAATTATTCTTGTCATCTCCGAGGATTTTTGCTCCTCCAAACGCTGAGGAGAACGGGGCGGGCTGGGTTACAGGCCCGCTGCTTTACCATGGAAACAGCAGCCATGGGACCAATGCACGCAACAGGAGTGAGAAAAGTCAGGGTGTTTTTTTTATTTCAATCCACCCAGACGCATTCCTGTTCTCCTTCTGCTTAATACCCCGAAGGACAAAACCCAAAGCAAAAGATGATGATGCAGTGGTAGGTTCGTGATGTCCCCATCCAGGACTGAGTACTTGGGGTATTCGAGGATCCAGGAACAAGAAGTTACCTGCAACCCGTCTCCCATCCACCCAAAAAAACACCATGGTCCTCTTAGGAGAGGGTCTGGGGAGCAGCCTGCCTGCAACCGAGCCCCAGAACTCAGGGCTGCTCCCAGCTCGAGGTGTCTCAGCCTTTCTGCCAGTTCCCACGAGATGCTGCTGCTGCCTCAGTCAAGCACCCCAGTGATGAGTCAGCCCCAGCTCCCAACCCTAATGTAATCCGTCCGCAGTGCCAGGCGGGCAGGCGGCTTTCCAGGGCACATCCACAACACGAAAGGCACGCTCTCGCTGCACTGCTGCGTCGTGAGCTGGAGGAGGAGAGGAGAGGACTGCTCCGGCTCTGCCGAAGACCTGGGTCGAGCAGCTGATACTCTGCGAAAGCCAAACTGGGGGTGGGTTGTTTGTGTGATTTCATTGCTTGAACAAACAGAAACATCCTGTATGTGATTAAGAGCCTTTATGAAAAACACACCAGCACTAAACCCCTCAGCTGGGACCAAAGGTATGGCTGTGGCTGGAAGGCAGCACGCAGCAGGGCTCGGCCGCTCCAGGGTGAGCAGAGCTCCCTGGCAGGTTCACACAGCCACAGCACCCCAGGAGTGTTTCAGACCATGCACAGAAACAGACATCCCCACTAGGAAATCATCTCCCCCATAAAATGTCAGTTTTTCCATGCCAACTTCCCCAAACCCTAGGGAGCAAGAGGCACAGCGGAGTTACTGACAGCCCACAAGCCGCAGGCGATGGTTGCTCCAGGAGAGGCAGCCAAGGCTCTAACATCACTCTGAAGCTTTAATTCTTTCCTTTATCACCTTCTGCCCCAGGATATCAAAGTACTCCACACGTTTCAGGATTGTCCTCCTTTTGGCTGCAGACATCACCACCCAGGGCTGGCACAGAGAAGACGTGGGCAATGTAGGCAGGAGAAGAGAACTGATCACAATCCACCACCACCTCCCTTCCCCCTCCCCCCGGCGCCCCCCCAACGCTGAAAAACGGAGAACTCCAGCTCCTGCCAAAAACCAGGACTTGCCTGGACTTGTGCAGCCATCACCTCCACAGCCCCTGCCCTCTACTCCAACAGAGCTGCCTCGAGGGAGCTACACCAGGAAAACACATGCTTTTGTTTAAGGAGCACAGGCTGAACAGGGAAAAAAGAACTTAAATGTTACACACTCACAAAAAAAAAAAATTAAAAAATTGAAGTTTCACAGTTGTTTGTCTTTGGCAATGTTCAAAGTAGGGTAAGGCTTTTGTTTTGCTGAGAGGCTTTAAAAAAATTTATTTTATCCAAACCATCCTTGAAACATTCTTGACATTTATTGCCAGAAACTTTTCCTCCAATTAATTGCCTCTATACAACTATCATTTTCCTCATGAAAAACAACACCAGAAACTCGCAAGCTATTTAAAAAACATTCACTGTCTCTCTGTTTCTCCCTGGTCTCAAGCATAAACAGAATTAGGGAGGTTAGAGGGGTCAAAAACAACAGTTCTGACTCAACAGCCTTGACCAGTGTAAGCTGCCACCCATAGAAGGGATACTGAGGGCAAGACTTGGAGCTCAGTAGATACTTCAAAAACACCTCCTCTGGCTCCAACTCAGAAATGCACAGTGGGCCAAGACTCAGCTGAAAAATCATGTACTTGGAGATTTGGGCTGGGTTTCCAGCCAAAGCTTCCACAGCACAGTGGTGAGGATGTTCACACAAGTGTGACAGCACATGAAAGGGGGAACCAAAGCCAAGCCAAGGTAAGTAGACATTCTTCCATCCCAGGAGGGAGGCATCAACAGCCACCCAGGCAGATAAGGCCTGGGGGAGTTTGGATGCTCTTTATCACGTCCATTTCCAAAATAAAGCCTCAGTATCCCAGGTGAGCAGGCAATGGGCAAGGACAACTTTAACTGCATGAAGTCTGAAAGGATGAGGCTGTAGAAGGGAAGGCAAATGGTGATGCTGGACTCCATGAAAGGTGGGACACAGATGTGCTCCATCTCTGGGATAAGTGGCTAAAGAACAGGGGGATATGCTCAAGGCACACCAAGCAGCACATTCAGCAGGGACCACAGGTGGTGGGTGCCAACCCAGGCTGTGCCAGCCCTGCCACAGCCTCCAGCCAGAAATGCTGATGCTGCCATACAACCGAGTTACCATAATTTTAGGAGCATGCTGCAGATGGGCAGCAGCTCCACATCACCTCATGGTGTGCCCTTAGCCACTAAGGTGAACCACACTTTGAAGCTCAAGCAAGCACATTTACCCCTCCCCATTCCCTGCTCCTCCATCTCCATGGCAAAGGCAGCAATTTTTTGTCCTCTTTCAAAATAAGAAGCCACTGGAGGAAGAAGCCAAAGCTCACACATCCTGCATTGAAGCTGACCCATCCCCCTGGGAGAGCCCAAGAATCTCATTCCCAGGTTATGTGCTCCAGCCACAGGCTCACATTTTTGCAACATTTGAGGAGGGAAGGAGAGGCAGGAAGGAAACCCCAGCTAAGATAGGGAGTGTTTATCTCATCTACTAGAAACACATCTTTAATTTTAAATGTTGAGCATAAAAACAAGATCCCTTGAGCCTCATAAACATACCAGAAAGAGAAGGAGTGCAACACAGAGTAATCCTGGAGAAATAAAGGGAGAATTCAGTTTGGGAAGTTCCCATCACTCACACAGGGTGGAGATCAGCTGGCATGAGCCATGCATGCAAGGCGCAGTTTTCAGGGGTTTGGTTTTTTTCAAAGGACTTTGCTTAGTTCTCAAATAAACCATCACAAGCATCACCCTCCCCCAGGAAACCAAGGCTGGTGGCACCAAGCCCAAGCCAATCCAGTGTTTCCATCCAGGGGGCAGAGGCTGCTCCCCTCCCTCTGCCAAGGAAGCTGCCAGCACTAGATGCCTCCAAGGTCCCACATCCTGACATCTTTGCCAGGGATGCTGAGCATTTCTGTGTGGCTGTCACCAAGACACCCACTTTCCTTAGCTAATTACAGATGCAGTCACCCTGGCCAAGACACAGACCTATTTCTGGAAATTTTCAAAGAAAAATAAATACATATGTAGAAAGAGAGAGACACACATGCGTGCACACATCAAACTGCATCATATTTTCCTCCATTAATTTTTTCAGTTGCATTCTGCTCAAAAACTACCAATTAATTTCTGACCACTGCTAATGGAAAGCAAGAAGTCAGGGGAACAAGAGAACAGCCAAGTGCCGACCCAGTCTCCAAGATCAGCAGGACTGCAAACTGCCCTACAGACCTCAAGCTTGCCCACAAGCATCTCTGCTGAGTCCAAGAACTACCCTCAGAAGGATTCGGCTGTCATTCAGTAAAAATTTCGTTTTCATTCCTGCTTGGGAGGAGCATCAGCAGTGACACCAGTTTGGTGAAGCTCAGGTTTTGATTGGGGTTGCTGCTGGGAGGGTTGGGGGGATGCAAGAGGGACACTGGAGAACTGCAGGTGAGGAAAGCCCTGCTGGATACATATGGATACTGTGTCCTTCAAGGTGGGAAACATGAGGAGGGGTTCTCCAAGGAAGTGACATCTGTGTGGCTCCAGCTCGCTCCTCCCTGAGCTCCACTGAAGAACTGCTACAGCAAAATGTGGTGTACATTTAACATCATCCCTTCACCTGTCACTAGTCCAGCTCCCACTCCCACAGTTCCAGAGGTCCATCAGATCCAGCAAGAAATACAAGTTGTCCCTAGTAAGGCAAGGATACCCCTTACCTTAGGAACTGCCTGCCCATGGAGCAGCATTAAGCCTCCAGCTATAGCAGCACCAGGTCTGCTCTGCGGATGCTGGCACATAATTAAGATCTGCAGGGCTCTGTCAATCAAGGGGAGAAAGAAACGGCAGGGAACCTTCTTGTGGGACACAGCAGAAGCCCACACATTGTTGGTGCCAGGATGCCCAAGGGATGCTGGTGGGATGGCACAAATCCAATCCACCCCTGGAGCAAGCAGCCAGTCTCTCCACCCTCCAAACTGCCTCTTCTCACTTGCTTTATGAACAGTAAACCCCCCAAACCCAAGCCTGTGCCCTCCCAGAACTGCATAATTCTTAATTCTTGCTCCAAAGGGAACAGCCTCTTAAAAACCCGTGGGATACTGCAACCCAGGGGTGGCCCTGGAGGGAAGAGCCAGCACTGCATGCATGGGAGATGGAGTGCTACAGGGTTTGAGGCTTCGATCTGGCCCACTAAGGAAGGGAGGAGGGGGGGTGGCACAAAGAACCTTTCCAGTGCTACAAACACAGGGAGGAAAAGTCCAAGGAAAGCAGAGGCTGTCCCCTGCTGCTCCAAAGCATTCTCATCAACCCTTCTCTCCAGGCCAAACCACAGAGCTTGGACCCACCAGCTCCCAGCCCACACTGCAGCAGCATCAGGGAGCAGCAGGAAAGCTGCATCACAAGAGCACACACAGCCTGGAAGGCAGTGGACAACCCCCCTCTTTTACCCTGGAGCACCAACCTTTCCCAGTCTGCTCCCAAAGAGGGACTGCCCAGCATGGTGGAGCGGCATCCCCACTACCCCAGAGCCATGCACAGCCACGCTAGCACACAAATTGCTTCATTAAATGTCATCGCATTAAGCCAGTTTCATGAATTTAACATTGTCCCTGGACTACTGTTTGGCTGAAAATTAAATTATGGCAACATTTGTTGTTTCAACGAGTCTGTCTGTCAGGAACAGGGCTGAAGGAGGAGATGCAGGCTCAGGCAGGGGACTCAACTTCAGCAGTTGGGCTCCTGTGAACATGTGGCTTCAGTGAAGATGGACAACACAGCCACAGCTTCCTTCATGGGGGTGGAAGAAGGGAAGAATCAAGCCCACATGTTGTTTCAACAAAAGCCAACCATGCCAGATGTGGAGACATGAGCCAAGTTGCCTGGAAAGGGAAACTATCTCTGTTTTGGTGCAAATAAAGGCTCTGATCAGCCCCAGGAGCCACTGGCCAACACAGAAAAGCATCACCCCATATTTCTCAAGGCACCATGGACCCTGGCTACCTCCACATGAGGAGCTCAGGTAGGCAGTCCAGGGCTTTTTGATCTTTCCAGATTACAAAGCTTTGTCGCATACAGGAACACTCTGAGAAATTTCTCATTTATTCTTCCTTTTCCCTAGAGCAGCTCATCTCTGCAGTATCAGAAACAAAGGTGACAACCTTTCGCTTTGTAAAGAAAACCACCAAACAAAGCAGACTATAAATAGGACCCAAAACTGACCTGCATCCCCAGCCAAGGGGAATGAAATGAAGACAAGTGAACGAACAGCTTCAAGGTCAGAGAGACTTTTTTATTTCCCCTTCATTCAAGGACTGGTAATTTTTATCCACGCAGGAGAGCAATCCAAAATACATCATTAGGGTTGTAGCTAATAAAAACCACACTGCTTTTTTTCAGCCCGGCGTTGTTTCCTTTGCCCATAGAGGGATTATGGTGGGAGGGAGCTGCTTTCCCAGCACCTGCTCTACCAGCAGAATCCCTCCTTGCATCCCCCTCCTTGTATTCCAAGGTTGAGCACCCCAGTCATGCCAGATCTGTCCTAGCACAAAGCTACCAAACGATGCTGCCACAAAGTGTGGACAAATTAAAGCACTATCACATTATCCTGCCTTTCTCTGACAGACTGTAGGGATGCTCCCCACTACTTCAGCCCATTCTCTGCCTGCAGAGAGCCGGCTTGTCACACAGCACTGGCTCTCTCCCTTCTCTCCAGCTGCTAAATGGCATTAAAAGAACTAAGCATCCATTAAATAAAACTTTCCCGCTTGCTTCCCATGTAGACAATTGCTCTCACTGCCACAGGGAGGTTTTGTGGTGGCAGCTGGTCCATGGGTTCACAAAGAGCAAGGAGATGCCAGGATCAGCTCTGGTAGCACAGGTCATCAAGGGAAAGCACCAGAGAGAAACAGGGACATTGTCCCAGGCGTCTGCACCCTTACCACCAGCCAGCACGCACACCAGCTCCTCTATTCCTACTTCACTCCACAATGCCGACCCCATGCAGCACCTTTCTGCTGCCTTCCCCATCAGTACCAGCCTGCCATTAGCATTCTTCTTCCTGTTTTACTTCAGAAAAGCCTATAATTAAGAAGGGCAGGGGACAAGAGGCCAAACAGCAGCTCTTCCAAGCAGCCTGGGACTGACACTATCCTCTCCTGGACTTGGAGACAAATGACCACCCATGTATCAAAGTCTCAGAGATGGATTACAGGATCCAGCAGCTACTAAGAGGCAGCTGAAGACCACATCCTGCATCTCCAAGTGCCATACCACACCTCCATCTTGCTCTTGATCTGATGGATTTTCCTCCCAGCCCAGAAGGGAAAAGCAGGGAGGTCAGCTCATGGGGATATCTGACCTTTCCGGTGGTCATGTCTGTACCTGAGGCAGGACTGGAATGCGCAGAGACCCAGACAACACTGGAGCTGCCTGAGCTCCTGCTAAGCACACGTCCTCCCTCCTCCAGCAGGCCAGGGGCTGAGGGCAAATTCCTCAGGCACCATTAAATCTGGATTAATGGGCCTGTACAAAGGCAAAGCAGGACACTAGCACTGCCCCTTCACACCAGGCATACCGACAGTCCCTGCCTCCCAAACCGTTGCCTTCCTGATGAGCAAAGACATCCTCCCTTGCTGCCTTTGGTGGGTGGTAGGGGCCATTCTCCCACCTGAAAAGCCAAAATTAGTCAGTGTTTGTGAAAGTTAGCCAGTGAATAGGCACAATGGCTCCAATAGGAGGGATCCAACAGAGCTGGGCCCTCCCAGCTCATTTCCATTTTAATAGGGTGGCTTTTCCCCCTGCCCTGTCCCCTTGAGGCCACCACAGAGGTCCCCAGCAGGAGGCACAGTCCAAAGCAAGAGTCGTACTCCCACTCTTCCCAGAAGAATAGAGGTCACAGACAGGGGCCACAGCCCTACGTTCAGCAACAGAGAGTTGCAGAAGAAATTGCTCAGCAGCTTCGTGCTTCAGCAACCAAACCAACCCCACCAGCTAGGAGGGAATATCCACTGCTCACTGCCGGCTCTGCATGCCCCCAGGTAGCCCACAAGCTCCTTTTCCTAACAACAGCCCCCAACGAGTCTGATTCAAACATTTATGGGGGCTCAGCATCGACTCAAATGATCCCCAAAGATCGTTCATCTGCCCCATCCCCATCAACAACCCCAAAGATCGCTTATCTGCCTTTTTCTCCCAGGACTGCAAAGCCACGGCCACTAATGCCTTACATAGCCCTGTAACAGCAGGGAGAGGACCAGTGAGGCACACAGTCACAAACCCCTGCAGGCTCTTGATTTTCCTTTCCCAGCCTTATTTTCACAGTGCTTCTAGGGTGGCAGCCCCTGTCAGAGCACAGGACAGTCTGCAGACACCAGCTGTGAAGGTGATGGTGTTGTGTTTGGCTGGCATGGACCCGCCAGCTCCTGAGCATACCCTGCAGGGCAGCACCGACCTGTCCTGAGGGGCTGCCAAGCAGCATTTTGCCCTCAAACCCCTTTGCAGAGCAATTACAGAAGCCAGATTTGCAGCTGGTACCCCTTTTGAAGATGCAGGGTCTTTGGGACCCACCTTCATCCCCAAGCCTCCTCCAGCTTTCACAAGGCGCTGCTGCCCTAAAGTCACCTTGCCTGGCATGGTGAAGTCCAGCAGCCACGTTGCCGCAGGGCACCCGGATGATGGACGGGGGGAGGCACACGGCTGCCTGCAGGCGCCGGCGCCAGGGAGCGGCCAGACGTGCACCGTCAGCGCTTTCGGCAGCAAGGTTGGAGCAGGGCTGGCTGCTGCTGCCTCCCGGCTGGCCGAGCGCCAGGCTGGCAGGCCTCCCTCACCTGCCGGCTTTGCACGGAGAGCGGAGCAGATGGGGGGAAAGAAGAACGATAGTTGTGGCTTGTGAGTCAAAATGCCTGGGGGCCCAAAGGGTGGAGGGAGCCAGCTTTGAGGGCAGGGAGTCCCCTGACACCTCCTCTCTTACCAAAGGCTGTATGAGCATGCTCGAGCATACCTTGGAGCGCCAGGAGCCTGGAAATGTTCATCCCCATCCATCCTGCACAAGGCAGGAGCAGAAACCCCAGCAGCACTCTGCTCCAAGAGTCACCCGAGGACGAAGCTGGCAGCTGCCTGGAGCCACGGCCTGGCCGCCCCAGCAGATCCCAGAGGCCAGCGGTTCATGATGAATTTCTAATTGTTTCCTCCAACAATGAGACATCCTGTTCAGAGCTGGGCGGCACAACAAAGCCCAATGCCGGCGAGCAGGGCCCCTTCCTGCTGAGGAGCAACGGGGCGATGCCCAGCGCTCTCTGCCATGAGCAAGGGGACAGCAAGGCTTCGCCACCCCCTCCCCACCACCCCAACCACTTAACATGCCTGCTCTCCAGCCTCCACCTTGATTAAAACAGCTTAACGACTCCAGCGAGAGCTCTCGAGGGGGCGGGGAGCCGCCAAGAGGTATTTGATGGATTCACTTTGGCAACCATCGGCTACCGTGTCATGCCAATAAAATTATTGCCATTGACTGGGGAGAGGCACGGGCACATGCTCTGAGGAGCACATCTCCCTCACGGGGCTGAGCACAGGCACCCACAGCGGCTGTAAGCGTGTGGGGAGGGGGCTAGGGGTCTCTAGAGGATGGGATAGGGATGGAGCAGGAGAGGGCACAGGGAAGAAGCAGGGGGAACAAAAGGTCCTTGTGCCGGGCAGCCAGCTGGGAAGAAGCAGCGACAGAGGCAGGAGAACATTTCCAGGGGCTGCACAGGGGTCGATGCCCGGGGAGTCCTCAAGGGTCACTGGCTTACACCACCAGGGCCAGGGCAGGGTTCATGCCCCAAATCTGTCCTGTGTCCCTCTCCACACACCCCAAAAGAAAAGCCAGCCAAGGCACAGGCAGTAAGTAGGGTAGCCAGCAGCAGGGTCACGAGGCAGGCCAAGCCTTCCCGTGCACTCCAGGAGCCGGATTTCACAGCCAAGACACAAAGGGCCCCTTTTCAGCCAGAGCTGCTTACCCTGAGCGCTAAGCAGAGGGTAATGCAAAAGAATCCATGGGGACAGGGATCGGAGGGTGGGCAGGGAGCCTGGAGGCTTCTCCCAGCTCACGTGGACCATGATCAGGTCGTGCATCATACCCAGGAGACCAACGCATGGAGGCTTTTGTGACAGAAGGGAGCCAGCAGGCAAAAGGGAAACCCCAAAAAAGCCCTGGTCAGCAACTCCTTCTCCCCGCAGCATCCATTTTCTGTCCAGACACACCGAAGGTTGTGAACACACTAAAGCATCCTTAATCCAAAGCTTTTAGAGAACTCAAGGGGGGTGCCTCCATAGGCTACCAAACCTGCTTCCCCAAAGCACCATCATCTCCCTGCCCACAGGACAGGAAGCTACAGGGGAGCCCCTCAACCCTCTCCAGGCCAGGAGAGGAGCACCATGTCCACCTTTTAGGGATGGGGATAACCCACTTAGTGCGAAGAGTTTATTATTGTTGTATTAGTATTAGTATTATCAAAGAAGTGAAATCAAAGCAGCCAGACATAGGCCCAGTTCAGCTGTGCTTTCTGTGGGAGAGAATAAACAAGCCGTGTCAAGCACAAGCCCCAGGGGGGGAGCAAATTCCCAATGGAGACACGATATGTTCAGGCCCAAGGCCAGCCAGTTCCAGGACAGAACAGGGAGCTACAGGGATTGCAGTAGTGACTGGGGAGACAGACAATCCTCAAAAAATGAGAGCTCAGCTGCCTGCAAGGAATGTATAGTCCGACACCATCCTGGCTGGGATGCACTGGCTGCACTGTCCTGTAACCACGCCTGCCTTAGGGATCTCCAGTGCCTTGATCCCCAGTGGTGCTGGGTATCTCCTGTAGGACTGTGACAGGAGGGACAGCTCACGGCCTCCCCATTCCACAGCAGACAGAGACAGCCGTGGGCAGGGAGCCACCGGCTGCTTTGAGAGAGGAACTCAGCTCATCCCCTCAAAAATAACCAGACAGCACCCAAAACTGGGTCAACCCACAAGGGCTACACTGAGCTCAGCAGAGCCCTAAGGCGGTGCCGTGTTTGTATAACGAGGAGCAGATGGCAGTGAAGGAGGGCAGCTGGGTCTGTGCTGCACCTCCCAGAATGTCCCACTGCTCCGGCTTCCAGCCGCCAGCCCAGCACGGTGCAGTTACTGGGAGAGGGTTCCATCAGCACACCCCCTTCAGTATCCCCCTTCTTCCCTCTCTCCATACAACACTTCAAGCACACCCAAAATCAAGTCTTTGGCATACACAGCTCAAGAGCTGACATGGGTGCAGTGTCAAATGTGCCTTTCTAGCACATGACTGAGCACTCCCACTGCAATCATACACAGCTTCCTATCCACCTGAAAAACAGAAAAGACAACCTGGGAAAATTATAATTGCCCAATAAAAACATTGCCAATTGAAGACAGGTGGTTTCCAGGAAAAACCCAAGCATTAGGACGCAAATTTCATTTTCATTTCAAAAACATTCCCTGATATTCCTGCTGCAGTATGCTCACGGCTCACGTCCCTACGTCATTTCCCCATCCACAGCCCTCTCAGACCACAGGGTGCAAGGCCAGGTCCTTGTCGTGCCAGCTCAAGGAGTACAGAGGGAGTGGCTCAGTGCCAGCTCCAGCAGTGTTGTAACCGTCCCTGCATTGTTCACCTGGGCATGGCTGGAATTCCCTGACTCCCCCAGTCCCATGACTGCTGGCACAGAGGACAGCGGGCACATGGGATCAAGAGCTTTCCAAGCCTGAACTCTCCACATAACTTGGGATCAGCCAAAGATAACCACCTGCCTTGTAATGCTGCAGGACAAGCTGAGACTGGGCTGCCATGGGTTCTGCTGCTGCAACCTGCTCAGCATCCCAGGGGTTGTGATCTCCATCCCCCTTGGTGCCTCCACATCTTAGCCCACAGTCCGAGTCCCACAGACAATTCTGCAAACCCAACACTGTCTGCAAGATCCTTCCACCCTGCCAAAGTTGGGGTCTCTCTGCAGCCATGGTGGCAGCAGGTGCTGCCCAGCACCCTGCCCTCCTGACAGCAACTGTTAGTGGCAGGGCTGGGGAGAGGCTGCAGGGCAGCCACAGGCTCGTGTGGCTTTTTTGGGGGGACAAAGGGAGGCTCTGTCTGCATGTAACAGTCTGGACAAATGCTGGGCATGGGAGCTGCCATCCAAGGAAAAGCCAGACGCGGCAGTGACTCTGGCCTGACCTTACCCTGGCCCAGATGGCGAGATCAGTGCCCCTCAGCAGAGCAGCAACCATTACAGGATTCCTGGGGGTGGGGAGGGGGGCACCCAGCTGTCAGTGCAGCCCTTCCTTTCCCAGAGGACAGGCCAGGGCTTCTGGAAAGGGCGGAGTGGCTGGCAGGCTGCACCAAGCCTAGTGTGGATGTTTGCCAAGGGGATGTTAGGAAACACCAACAGCTTAAAAGCAGAGGGATGGCAACCACTGCTGAAGGTTGCATCCTCCCACACATCCTCTCTGCCTAGAGGAGCCACCTTGGCTACACTCTGCTGAACCCCTGCCAGGTATTGCATCCCCTGGCTGGGGACACATTGGTTCCACTCAAAGACAGGTCAGCAGCCCCTCCTCACCCTCCCCTGCCTCCAGCCCTGGCAGCAGGATCAGGTAGCTGCTGAGGCAGCGCTTTGTCGGGCAGCCAGGCAGCCCCTGCCGCAGCAGGGCTGGGCTGCCCACTCAAGGTCACTGCAGGGACAAGGAGAGGACCTCGTGGCGCAGGACTTGGAGCCTGCAAAGTGCTCCCATGCTGCCATTAGAGAGCTCTGCAATACCAGGGGATCTGGGGGCTTCAGGTAGGATAAGCCTATAAAACCTAGACAGCACTGAGACAGGACTGAGACCCATCTCTTGAGTCTCATCAGGTCCATGTCCTCATGCCCTGCAGGGCTAGAGAGCCCCACCGGCTCTTTGGGGCACCAAGTTTAAAACTAAGAAAAACAAAGCTTGAGAAAGCCCTGCAGGGAAGGAGGATGCTCAAACCACACCTGAGCATCAAGTTCTGGCTGCAGTCATGGCTGCAGCATGCAGCCCACACACCAACCAGGCACCCACACTAGCTGACCCCTTCCAAATGGCTCTGAAGGTGCAAAGACCAGGGAAAAACTGAAAAAAGATTTAGAAGAAAAATCCAATTTGCCATCTAAAAACCAACCACCAGCCCCTCTAGCTAACTGAGAAACTAGAGGTGTAACACTGTTGCTGTGGCTTTTTGAACCCTCCTCCCACATGCTCCTCCCATCCCCACCTAAAAAGCTCCCATCTGGAGCCCAGCGGCAGGAGAAGGTGGTAGCAACATGACACCAGTCCCTCTGGATCCCTCATCGATCCAGAAGGGAGGACGAGCTGCCTCCATCCCGACAGCTCTGCTGCCGCTGTGCACTCCTCCTGCAGAAAGGCAAGCTGAAGATGTGGGGCTAGAGAGGACCTCTCCATCCTGCCACCGACACCAACATGAGCTGCCCATGCCCCAAAAACACTGCAAATAGGCAGGGGCACAGGCAGTTCTGTCAGGGGTCGTGGGGGAACAGGGGCAGAGTGAGTAGGACATACGGGGACTACACAATGGCATCCTGCTCCAGATTCCTGCCAGGGAAATCACCCTGCCTCCTGTAGGGCATCCTGGCCAGCACAGATCAGGAGATGCAACAAAAATGTGCCCAAAACAGAGTGCTGAAGCATCTTAAAAGTCATAGAGAGATGGGCCAAACCCCCAAGCCATGCTCTGGTCCAGAGCAGAGACCCCACCAGGACCTTCATGTGGCCTTTCTCTGGCTGAGGATGTGTTAATGGAAGTTATGTTTATACAGGGCATGCGCAGCTGTAATTATAGGCATGATGTTATGATAACAGGAAATCCGTGCCCTGTGGAGATGCAGGCAGAGAAAGGCACGCATGGAACTATTTGCTAACTGCCACTGACAAGCAGCCTTTTGTGCTGTGGTGGGGTACAGGAAGTGAAGTCTCCCCTTCGCCGGGCTGAAGCCATTAGCACCCACCTCTGGCCCCCCTGCCCTGGTCAATAACGAGGCCAGATGGACAAAGGATCCAGATGGACAGAGTCTGCCTCATGGCAGCTCCAGGGCAAGCCCACCAGCACCTAAGACAGGATGGGATGGGCTCTGATCAACCATCAGCAAGGACTCAACTTCCTTATGTCATAACCCTTCCAAAAGGCAGAGGTTTTGTAAATTCGGTTGGCAGAGAGAAGCAAGGGGAAATTGCCCCTCACTAGCCCTTTGCACATTATCCCAAATACATCAAGTCACTCTACTACAGAGGCCCAGCCCGACCTATACCCTACAAAGGGCCAGTGAGGCAAGCAGTCATCCCCCTCCCCATCAGCATCACTGAAGGCTTTCCTACCTTTTTGATCTTCCCGCTCCGTGTGCCTGCAAAGACAACAGTTTGTCCTCTGTAGTCATAGGCAGCCACCGAGGTCATCCCATCCTCCTTATCCACAAAGAGTGGGGTCCCCTCGATGGTGACAGTCCCACCCAGCGGCTGGTTAAAATCCTGGCCACAGAAATTGTCGTCAATCTGCAGCGGCTGTTGGAAGAAAGGAAAGGAGAGATGAGCTTTTTGCTAATGCCTCAACATGCTGGACCTCACAGATGGCAATCAGCCATCTCCCACCTTCACCCCACAGCTACAGCACCTTTGGTAGCCTCCTACTGCAGCCACTTCACCTCACCAGCCAAGGGAAGGCATGAGTTGATATTTCCTTAACATTCCCTACACACTGAGTAAGGCACTTGGGACACATCCACTGCATGCAGGCCCTCTCTACATCTGAACAGGCTTTGCAGACCAAGACCAAGGCTCTCTGTCCTCTGCATCCTACAGAGCAGCACTTACAAACACAGCAGGGGCCAGTGGAGCATTCCTGCTCCCCCCTCCATCCCTACCACTGCCATCTCAGCACGTGGGATGCCAGCACAAGTTCCCCAGCACACACACCTCTCTCTCCTCCTCATCCCAGCAGTACCTTCAAAAAAAAAAAAAACCAGCTAGGCAGCAGCAGGAGGGGTTGAATCCTGCACCCCAGCCTTCCCCCAAAGACAAAACACTTCCCAGACAAGACCATGCCAAGGCAAACAAGTTAGGGCTCCTGGAAAAGCCTTACTTCACATAGCAAAGCCTCCAGCAAACACACTACCCACCTGCCAGCCCCGTTCCTCCTCCCACAGGAACGTCTTCAGGAAATCCCCACATTTTTTCCATGCTGCCTTGCCCCAGACAAGGCATCTGGGTCAGCCAGTTGCCTCCTCAGTTCAGCATGAGCCCACAGATCTGGGAGAAGCTTTTGCAAGCTTTTCCTCTGCCCAGAAAAAGGCAGAAGCAGGGCTGCAGTGGCCTCTGTCCACTCTCACCTCCATGACTGCAGGGACCTGACAGCAGGACATCAAGGACAGTCCAGTGATGGGCAAGGCAAAGGCAAAGGGATGCCCCCTGTGAAAGCTGAGATGCAGGCCAGAGAGTGGGATCAGGACCAGATCCACAGCATTCACCCCTAGCTCGAGCATCCTCACCCTGACCTGCTGAGCAGAACAACAGATCCTGGCCACAGCTGCCTGGCCTGGGGGACACATAGGCCTCCCAGCATTCCCACACGAGGGCATGTGTGGGAGGCAACAGTCTCACGTGGTCACACAGCACCAGTAAAAACCCCGTTTTGTCCCAGGCAGTGACAGGCTTTGCCAAATCCCCAAGGGTGGCACTGAGCCTGGCTGCAGGAGGGTAAAGTGGGAAGGTAGGCATGGCTGACAGGAAGACATCCTGCTCCAGTCACAGGATTCTTCCGCTTCACAAGACTCCTTATATAATTTTGAATTTAAAGGGGAGAGAGGTTTTTTGGCAAGCAGCAGGCTCCAAATGCATGCCAGTCCCCAAGGGGTTTTATATCCACACCACATGTGTACAGACCATATGGGAAAATGCCGAGCTCCCAAGCTCCACGTAGGCAAGGGCAGTACAGAGCTCTGTAATTCCCACTCATCACTGCCTGGGAAGCGAGGATCAGCCCAGACCGGCACCCACCAACAGTCACCCATGTGGAGGGGAGAAAACACAGCACTTTTCTGTGCCCCAGCACAATACACTTGCATCTACAATGGCATCAGCCTCCCACAGGCATGGCGAGGCTGCTCGCCCTCCTCACCATGCCACCATTCCAGCTCCAAGGGCAGTGGTCTCATTCCCTGCTGAAGCAGGAACTCATGCTGTGCCAGCCTTCTAGGGAATGGAAGGACCAGTCACACTCAGCCCACCAGGCACTCTGGGGATGCTGGGCTGCTCTCTTAGTCACTCTAACATCTGGTTTGGGGTGTTGAGTTAATGTAAAAAGAAACTCCTTTCCCCACCTGACTGTTGCTCACCCTTCCCTGAACTAGGGGAACTCCTACACCCACGAAAGATGCGGGAATCCCCAAAACAGGAACATGGGGCATCACATGTCTCTGCAACCCTGAGAAAAAGAGGGAAGGAAAATCACAAACTCTCCACTCATCCACTAAATGCCAGCCTTGTCCTCCTCTGTCCATTGGCCAACACACATTCTAAGCATCCTCCTCTAAATCACAAGACTAGAAATTTTAGAACAACAGATCCTAGAAAATTATCTTCCTAATCACAGAGTGAGATCTGAGCAATGCTCCAGCCAAAACACAGCTCCCATTCAAGTATTTGGGATTTCTCAGGTGTTTACTGGGGAAGATTCTGTCCCCCATGGCACAAACAAACCCCAGCACCTTCCACCCAGCCATCTGCAGTTGCAGAAGGGTTCAGGGCAATGCCACAAAGGTATTCAAGCCCTGGCACCCCTGGGTGCAGGTTCTGCTCTCTCTGAGCTCAATCTGCAGCTTCCCCAACCCCGAGGCTGCTGAATATGCAAGAGGAGAAATGTTTATGGTGTTTACTGCTCTCTGCTTTGTCTCAACATACTCTCTGGGAAATGACAAATACAGCTGCGCTCTGGGACTGAGGAACTCCCGCCGCCGCCATGCCGACACCACCTCGATAAATAATTACGCCAATAATTAGCTCATTAACAGCAAACTGCCTCGTTGGAGAAGCGCAGGCAGCACAGAGAGGTCGGGCCAAGGGCAGCAGTGCCGGGGTTATGGAACCCACCGATATCTCCGATGCGGGCTGCAGGGAGAGGCAAGGCAGGGGGCCGGAGGGAAGGATGGACAGAGAGGGACAGCTGTCCCCCAGCCGTGCTGGCAGGGGCCGACACGCACCATAGCACGCGAGGGCCAGTGACCTTGCAGCATTTCAGCCTGCGGATGCTGGGATCTGCAAGAGATCCAGGAGGTGTCGAGATCTGCCCACTCTCACATTTGCATGGGTCTTTGCAGGGGCCACAGCCTTCAGCCTATTGAAAGGTGGGATGGAGTGTTTCTTTGGGGGGTTTATGGGGTTTCTTTTAAATTATTTTTATCTTTTGTTTTTATGTCCATGCTTTTCTTTGGCACCCCTCTCAGCTGCCCAGGCTCAAACACCCCAGGGCTGCTATCTGCACAGCACAGCAGTCCTCTCTCTCACAGCACTACTTTTTTTTCCCTCAAAACATGGTCAGGAAATTTGGATTTCCTGGGGACGTGAAGGAGCAGGAAAGCAGCCCCACAGCACCAAGACAGCAGGAGTGGGTGTCTCCTGATATGCCTTATTTCACTGCCTCCCTTCAAGCCCACTTACGAAAGCAATGAGGGAGCAGACAGCAAGACAAGGCTTACATCACTCAGCATTATTAATTAGCCAGCAATTCACCACTTAACACCATTATAGGCTCACCCCATCCCCCTGTGCACCTCCAGGGGCTGTGACGGAGGACGTGGAGGGATGCAAAGAACCAGGGAGGAAGTTACAGGAGGCTGGTACTTCATGCCAGGCTGGGATGCCAGGCTTTTTGTGCATTAATTGCTGCTCTGAAATAATCCAAGTGTGGTACAGTTTGTTACCACCTGCATTTCTCTGGCTGCCCTGGAAAGGATTTGGCTTATCCTGGCCCACTTTCAGCCCATTTGTCACCAGCCATTGTCCTTTGCCAGCAAGCTGGGCAGCAAGCCTTACTGAGGAGTCAAAACTCATGTTCTCCCTGGGGTAGCCCAGGGAAAGCTGATGCCCACATCCTGCTGGCTCCAGGCACTGGCTCTGCCCACACTAGCAGCCCACGAGTCAAGGGCTCCAGGAGCTCTAAGTAACTCCCTGCTGCAACATCTTCAGCTCCAGCCCACTGCCCTTTCCCAGCCCTGCTATATATTCTTGTTCCTATCCCCAGTCTGGGGATAGGAGCACTGGGCAGATGTGCTGAGCACATCTGGCCACAGGCACAAAGACCTCCCAGCCCTGCAACTGCACAGGGGAAGAAAAGAGCCTGGCTACACAACAGTGAAACACTGAGAGCAGCAAAGCCTCTGGAGAGGTTCAGGGGGATTTAAGCAGTGGGGCTGACACAGGGAAGTGGCCTGGGTGCTTCCACAAGGTGCCTCTGCTGTGTTTGGAAGTCCATGCTCAGGTCTGAGTGCACCAGTGTGAGGAATCTCCCTAGAGAGCCAGCTCCCTTCCCCTTCCCACTTCCAGATCACTGGATCCCAGAAGGAGGGAGAGAGAAATAGGAAGCAGGGATTCACTCCACTTACCAGCACTGGAGAGGAATCACTAACATCTCCTGAGCTATCTGCCAAGCCTGGTAGCCTTTCCTCCTGGCTCCAGCACCAGCTCTGGAGAATCAGAGCTACACTGCAGCACTGGGGATGAGTATCCATTGGCCCTGTACTGCTTGAGGTCTGGGAGTGCAGTGCTGACAAAAATCTCTTCCAGCATGGACCAACCTCAGCCCCTTACTGCCATGAAGGAGCAGAGCCAGAGAGCTCCTTGCACATTTCCATATGGATGGGGTGCAAATCTCAAGCAGTTACTGACTTGAGCAATTACATTTTGCCTCCTTAAAAATAAGAAAAAACAGCATGTCCTTTATTTTCTCACCAGTCCTCACCACCAAGAGATCTATCACTGCCAAGACCCACCCTAGAGGTGGCTTTATTTTATTCGGGGTACAGAAATTCCTGACAGAAAAATTCCTGACAGCCTCCAGACAGAGGCTTCATACTTCCAGCGGTCTGGTTTGGCCTGTGCTCAACACAACAAGGAGCTGAGGGCTTGATGTATGATCCAGGTCATGTCTTGCCCCACTCGGCCTGGCAGCTGGAGAAGGGCTGGGACAGAAAACACTTGGTTCCCCTGGGGGAGGGTGTCACTCCCCAGGCCAACCCATACAAAAGCAGGAGCCTCACCATCATGGTGCACATCCTTCCACCCCACAGGAGCCATATCTGCAGGACCCACAACGTACCTTGAGATCCACTTACTCCCAGGGGCTGGCCACCAGGTAGCAATCCTAGGACCATCAGAGTTTAAACCATCCCTAGAGCGCAGGGGGGCAGAGTACCCTCCCCAAACCCAGGGGACATGGCATTAGTGGGGCACTGAGAGAGGTGAGCCAGGAGTGCAGGAGTCAGCAGCAAGCAACTCCACCGCCGGAGCCAGCAGCTGTGCAACCCAACAGGCAGCCGTGTAACGATTTCATCATTTTCCAGCAAAATTGAATTAGTTCAAAGCCAAAATCTGATTTGAGAGCCCAGCACTCTTGACAGCAAACCCTTTACTTTGTCAGGCAGCTGTTAGCGGTCTCCTTCAGAGTGGTGGAGAGGACAGTGGAAGAGAAAGCAGGGCTGCTCCACAGAGACTCCCTGCCTACCTGCCCTGCTTGAGCAGGGCTGGGGGCTTGCTGATGGGTGCTGAACATCAACAAGCCAGACTTGGGGTAGGTGGGTGATGGCAGGTGAGTCAGGACCTCTACCAGACCCTCCCAAACACACACAGCAACAGCCCAAGCCTGCCTCAGCCCCATATCTGACCCTACTTGGGGATTATCCAGCCTATGACCTCTCCATCACCTGGAGTTGTAGCCACCAGCAAGTACTCACAGTTTATAACATTGCCCGGAAAAGAATGCAGTAACAGTAGCAGTTCAATGAGAAAACAAACCCCCAAGCCAAGCTGCGAGGTCCCCTGCCCATCACCACTCAGAGGTCCCACACTGAGCAGCTGAGACACCAGCAGGGAGCAGACACACCCAGGTGAGAATCAGGTGGGAAAACACCTCTCTGAGGACAGAGGGGAGTGCTCCCTCAGTTGGGAATAACTGTTCCAGGATAGCAGCACTCACCTTCTGCATCTCTGGATGACAGTTTGCACTGGTCACTCCCAAAAGCCACCTCACTGACAGCGCCTTGTGCCCTCCCAGCACCCCATGGAGAAGATGTCATCTCTCCATGCTGAAACAACTTCTGCTGGGACCATCAGCCTCCCCACCTCCCTCCATCAGGTCTATGCTCCCTGTCTTGCATATCCAGCTGCTTCCAACACCTTCTGCTTGGCCACTGCCATGCCCCAGGTGACACAACACCCACAAACCCACACACACCATCTGCAAGGGACTCCACAGCAGAGCTGCAGCAGATGCCCTGAGGCCTGAGCATACCATCCTCCCAGCCCAATTGACTGACATTGCCCAAACCCACAGGGAAAACACAGCTCAGGGCAAATCACTGGGAAAGGTCCAGCCAGAGAACACCACCAGAAACCAGAAATAGTCTGGCTTGAGTAAAAACAGGTGACAACTTACTGAGTTGATGCAGCCCAGCTCCTTATTCAAGAGCCAGGGCAGTGAGAGTTTCCCTTCCCCTCTGTAGCATGACTGGATACGCTCCTTGATCTTATCCTTGATCTTCTTCAACGTGAAGAGGCAGAGCACAGACTCCTTGGGAGGCTTAACCCTATTTTTCTGGCCCTGGGAGAAGATGGTGAAGAGGATATCCTCCTGCTCTGAGACACCCAGGTACTTGGCCAAAGCCTTGCCAGGCTTGGTCAGGTAGGCATCCTGGATCAGGCGGTATTCGATGCCATCCTGCACGCAGCCAATGGGGAATTCCACATAGGAGTAGAACTTGGGGTCATCCACACAGAGGCGGACGATCTTGGAGGTGAAAAACTGCTCCCCAGTGGAGTCAGGAGAGGTCAGCTGGGTGTCCAGCTGCAGGGTCAGGTAGTAAACAAACTGCTCGCTGCTGAAGCTGTAGATGTAGTAGATGTCAAAGGTGGGGAACTTGGAGAGTGTATCCGAGGGGATTTTGAGCTGCGAGGAGACAAATTCATCCTGGTAGACAAAGCCAAACATCTCCGCGTTCTCCTCATTGGCCATCAGCTTGCGGCTGGAAAGAGTGGGGAAGTACTCTGACTTCCCATCAATGGGCGTCCCAATGAAGAGCTTGTTCTGCCCATTCAGCACCTCAATGATGACACCAGACATGGTGCCCGACTCGTTGACACTGGAGAGGTAGTGTTCCTTGCGGTGGTGGGGCTCACCCAACTTGAAGAGGTCATCCAGCCGCAGGAACTGGCAAATCCCCTGGGAGGCACTGCCGCAGGCAATCAGTCGATTCCCCGAGTAGTCCACCAGCAGCAGTTTGTTCACGTTGTTGGTGGTAACCAGCCCATGTGGGCAGGATTGGACACTGGGTGGAGGGTAACACTTCTCATTGTCCTCCACGGGCCCCGTCACGTGGGTCCGCAGGAGTGTGAGGTTATTGGAGAGCTTGTAGATCCGATTGACAGCCCCCACGTAGACCTCCCCGGTTTTGTTATGGACCACCAAGTGTGTCAAGCTCCAGTCTGTAACCAGGAAAGTCCTAAAGGGAGATTTGGGGCTGCCTTCCGCCAGTGGTAGCCAGGTGGTCCCCAAGAGCAGCAAGGTCCAAATGTGGATGGAGAAGTGGTGCTTGAGCCAAAGGAGCCACATTGCAGCAGCCTCACATCCAGCCAAGGCCATGGCCAAACCCAGCCACAAAATAAATAGAAACAAACCCAAACTAAAGGGATGGGGGAGGGAAGAGGAGCTAATGGGATACACTCTCCTCTGCTTCTGCTGCGCTCAGCATTCAGGGCATCGTGGGCACAGCCAGTCCAGTCAACCCTAGAAGGAGAAAGACAAGAAAAGTCAGGTCAGGAGGCTTTCCTGCAGTCTCAAACATGTTCCATCCCACACAGAAGACTGCTGCTTCACATTTTCCTAGCAGGCAGAAGAGATCCTGACCAGCTGCCCCAATCCCACTCTATGGCGGTACTGGGAATGGATGCAAAATCCCAGTTAGCAACAAACACAGCCCAAGTCCCTACACAGAGGAGGATCTCAAAAGCACTTTATAAAGGAGTTGAGAGAGCTAAGAGCCCTGGCATGTTGCCCACCATCCTGCCACCTGCCTGCCAGGAGGGTCATGGGCAGGAGGGGTTGGAGGGAGCACACGGGCATGGCAAGGACAGGCCTGTCCTTTTGGCACTTCTACGCATTAGAAAACACAGGGTCAGACATGAAGCAGTTGGTTTGAGAGGCTCCAGAGGGACAAAGGGGCCCATGCAGGGGGGATGGAATGCTCTGCCTGCTGCTGTGCTACAGCTGGGGCTCACCAATATGGAGCAGCAAAGCAGCGGGGAGCCAGCCAAATACCCCACACCAGGGTGACCTTTGCATCCTGGCAGCAGGGAGGAGATGGCCACAGGAGACCAATGCACAGTTCTGATCTCTGCATCAGCTCAGCAGCCCCTCTGTTACATCCCATCCCTGTCTTTTCCATCCACCCTCCCCACGCAGGCACAAGCACCCCTAGACTAACCTGGGGTTGAGCAAACCCCCCTGCCAGCACACAGCCCATCCTACCATCACAATCCATCCACCCGAGGCGAGACCAAGGTCCATGGCTGGGGCACCAGCTCAATTTTCCAGCCAATGCAGATCAGTCACTCCAAAAGGGAGTGGAGGAGGAGGAGAGCCTCACTCTCTCTCCTTCCTATCCTTATCATCCATCTCTGACTCAGCTCAGGACAACCTCCAAGAGGATCCCCAGCAGGGAGTGGCTCAAGTAGGAAATATGGCCCATGGTGACTGGCAGCTCTGCCAGATCCGATCCCTGGCACAGTAGGGTGTCAGAGGGCAGCCACTTGCCATATCAGCAGGGCTGTGTGGGGCTGAACGCTGCCCCAGCCTCAGCACCCTGTCCTTGGCAGGGCTGTGGGACCCACCAGCTAGGCCACATGCAAACCTCGGGGGGCTGCATCATCACTGAGCCAGCAGTGAGCCATCCAGCTACTCCAATATTCCGTATAGCACCCTTCACTTCTGCCTTTCCCCTCCCAAGCCACACAGCCAGACTGGGAGAGATCTAAGGAAAGGGAGAAACTTTTTTACCCCTTCTCCAACTCCCAACAAACACAAGACCCACCCCCTCCCTTTAGAGGGCAAGCCCAGCCCTTGCCACCCCTGCAGCCCTGCCAGCTCCCTGAGCCCCAGATATGCTGGGCAAAGCTTCTGCACTACTTCCACACCTCTCTGCAGATCTGCCTCTGCCCACAATGCTCCTTATCCTGCTCTCTTCAACTTCCCAACACATCCTCTTCCAAGGCAACAATCTCAAGGGACATTTAGATGACGGCACATGAGCAGCACTGAGACCAAATGCAGGTGCCACAAAGCTCCATGGGTGTGGAGACAACAAAAGCACCACCTTGGAAATCATACCCATGGTCCTAATCACCCATTTCTACTACCTTTTTCAACACTGGCAGCCTCCCAGCAAAGAGTAGGCAGTCACAACAGTCAGGGTAAGGGCATTCCCAGAAGACATTCACACTGACCAGAATCTTCATTTTTCTGAGCTTGCTGGTAAGAGAATAACAACAAGCACCCCAGATCAGAGGTTATTATCCCCAAACCACACTGGCGTGGGACCGAGTGGCACTGTCAGCAAAAACCCTCTGGTTAGCCTAGAAAGCCACAACCCAGCAGCTGCAGGCATTGGGGTTTCCTGAAGGAAACTGGAGAGTGGTTTCCCACCCCAAGAAACTGGCACAGCTATCACCAAGCCACTGCTCCCATGCAGCTGAGCCCCTGAGGAACAGCACAGTGGCTGCCTGGCAAGGAGACCAGCACCAGCACCAAATTCATGTGTCAGTGATGTGCCAAGGAGAGAAGGAATGGGGGAGATGGGGATTGGTGCAGCATGGGGATGCCACCCAGAGCATCTCCTGCCACGATGAGAGAGCATGACAGGGAACTTGCTTTCTTAGTGCATTTCTATGATTCACTGCTTCTATTTCAGGAAGTGGGTGAGAGAACTAGAGGTCGAGCTGCTGCCACAAACCAGGGCTAGAAAGCCCAACAGGAGATTCCCAAATTAACGTAGGGAACTGCAAATGAGAGGTTGGAACAAGAGCAAAGTGAGGCAGAGCTGGGGCAAGCTGAGAGATGACACTCTGCAGAGCTCCTCTGAGATTTCTGCTCCTAAATATATGACAGCAGCAACATCTCGTCCTAGTGACCTGACACCAGTGGTGGTTTTGTCCAGTCCTGCTTAAAACCATCAGCAATGATTAATAAAAATAAAACAGCACAAATAGTTAGTTTGTCTGCTTTCTTTGGGATTCAGTGATATGCGTTCCTGAACTTTGGACTGACCTAAAGCAAGGCTCAAGCCCACCACGGTGTAGACAGCCCTACAATGGAGCATGGGTCCCAGCACAGCCCTGCTCCCTGCCCATGGGAGCAGCAGCCAAAGGGCATTTCCCTGCTGTCACACAGCCTCCAAGTCCCATGGAGAGGTCACAGAGCAACTAAGGCAGGGCAGCTCCTCCGCTGGCATACTCTTTAAACTACAGGGCACCCCAACCCCTGGGGCTGCATCCAAGTAGCACCTCGCCCTGGGAGGACCCAATCCAGGGCCACCATATCACTGCCATCACCAGGAAGCAAGACCTGCACCAGAAACACATCCAGTGCAGTCCAAAGGCACGGAAAACCCTGGAAGATATCCTGGAGCTGAGCCCTGCCCTGAAACAGGCAGCAGTAAAATAATTCACCCCAGCCCAGTTGCATGCATGCCAGCTGGAGAGCAGGACCACAAATACACCCAGCTGTGCTGCTGGGCAGCAAGTGATGCAGCACTGAGCATCCCCAGGGCTCACCCCACAGCAGGGCTACACCACCGGCCAGACAGCACCACAGGCTTGTGTTTTTTGTCTTTGTGTTTTACACAAGACACACACATATTTACAGAAGGAAACCTGCCATCAGAAACAAAGCCAGCACAAGAGCCAAATCTGCCCCAGTCCCATTCATTCCCCTCTGCAAAGGACATTTGTTCACAGTTTCACCTCAAAGAGGCCATACTGAGATGGTTTCAGTCACTGCAAGACTTGGATGGGGGTTACCCACCTCAGCATGGCCAACACTCACACATCCCAGCTTCCAAGGAGCCTTTCAGCAACAAGCCAAGGACACACCCCAGAGATGCCAGTGCCCCACTTCCTGGCTGCTGGAGAGGTGGCAAGGGGTAGCAGCACTCATCCCCCAAGTCTGAGAGCTCCCTGGTCTTGCAATATGCCCAAAAAACTGTGTTTGGAATGGGAGATCACTCTTTGGGAAAACAATCACTTTTGATAGCACAAAGCAGGAGTACTGGGATGGAAAAACTAACCTTAAAAGGCAAGGACTGGACAGAGTGTTAAGGACCAGCTCTCCACTCATCCAGGCAGCAAGTCCAAGAGTCAGCACTAGCCTACAAAGCAGCAGCCCTTATGGGAGCACCCACAGACAGGGTTTAAAACATGCAGACAAGCACAGAGGTGCATATCTGGTACACACAGACCCACCTGCCACCCCTTCTCTTCCATCAACAGGACCCCAGAAGATTCACTCCCAGCAAAACACCCCAAGATCTTTATAGCCTTGCCTTTTTGCAAGTGAGGTTGGAGGAGAGAAGTTATGGGATTGAAAACCCCCAAATAACTGACCCACTAAAGGGGACATGGCATCTAAAGAGCCTTTACCTGTAATCCCTCCAAGCCACTTGCTGCTCTCAGCAATAAGAAACAGTCAAGAAGAGACTAGCTACAAACTGCCAGTAATTAGCAAAAAGGAGAGAGGGGAGATTATCCAGGGGAGAGAAAAGCCTTAGGGCCACAGGAGAGGCAACCTCACCATAGAGCTGGTATATTTTTAGGTTCATCTGCCTGGGAAAAGCCTTGCAACAATGAGGAAAGCCTGGTGGTGGTACAAATTCGAGCTGCACTACATATGCAGTTGCTGCAACAGGGCTAAACTTTAACTCCTTCCTTCACTGCATACAGTCATTGAAAAATATTTGGCTGGGGTCTCCCACTAGCCAGTGAGTTAAATCATTAACAACCTTTATCCCTGGCTCAAACCACACCCTGATGAGATCAACAGCAAGCTCTGAAGCTGCCCCAATTCCCCAATCTCCATTACTATCACCCAGTCAAGGATATCTTCAGCATCTTCAGTTTCCTCCCAGTCTCCTGCCATCCCTCCCAGGCAAGGGCTGAGGACCTCATCCTGTCATCCACTCCAGTTTCTAATCCTGCCCTGCAAGGATCTTCTAGGAAAAGAATTCAGCCTCTTTTGTCCTGAGAAACGTGACAAGAAGAAGCAACCATCTACTGCCCAAGGGCTCATGAAGCTTGACCCTCAGCAAAAAGGAGCATAAAAGAACAAGCAGTGAGGAAATTAAATCGCATTTCTCGAGTTCGCAATTCCCCATCTCTGGTCCTCTGCAAGAAATCATGTCACACCAAGAACAGCTTGAACTCCACAACAGCTCTGGAGCCACTTCATGCACTCTCCACTCCGAGACCGCAGGCTGCCCTGCAGAGAGCCCTTCCAAAAAGGGCTCACAAGCATTGCCAGTATGGAAACCCAGGCTCCCCACAACCACAACATCCCAAGGCAAGGAGGCAGAGGAGGACAGCCTCAGCAGGTCCTGCCAGGAAATAGGGCATGGACCGAGACCTTACATATTTTCCAACTCCATCCAGCTACACCAGAAGTGAGAGTCAGTGGCTGTCCTTTGCCTTATTCCCACAACTCACCTGGGTATCACAGTCCATACAGGGACCCTACAAGGGCTGCCGAGGGTCTTTCTGTTTGCAGCCCGCATGATGGATCTGGACTTCCCAGGAGGAAAATGTGCCCCACACCTTCCTTTGTACTCATGCAGCCAAGAGAGGAGTACACAGACCTGGATTGACTGATGCCTGGAATGGAGACCAGTGCACAGCCACTGGTAATTAGTAATTAGCCACACAGAACATAGCCTGCTGCTTCCCATCCTACTTCAGGAAGTTTGTCCATTAGCATACACAGAGCACAACACCTCAAACCCCTCTCTGCCACTCATCATCCACAGACCCCAACCCAAAGCACCAGGACACAACCCATGGGACTGTGGCCTCCTACTATCAACACCCAGGTCAACTCATGGCTTCAAACAGCAGATTGGTGAGAATTTTGTCACCTCAATCGGGACCAATTAATAACATCTTGCCCCCATCTTAAGAGCAAAGAAGTACAGACCAAATTCCCTGAAGGCCACCTCCCTCTTTGGCTTTGGCCCACACTCCCAGACTGATTCTCACAACCTAACACTCCACTGCCCCACATAACTGTCCCAAAAACCAGCCCTGCTGGCAGACGTCACCCTGGTCCAGCTGGACTTGCAGAGACCCAGAAGGTCACCCACAAGCAAGGTCTCTCAACAGCAGAGAAGTCCAACACTCCAACAAGAGATCCTCTGGCCATCAGCATCCTTCCCTTGTCTGACTTCATACCCTGGAGCATAACACATCACTCCTCACTCGCCAGCCTCCTGCTCCACATCCCTCACTGGGCCAGGGCAGCCACAAACACAAGCCATGATCTTACCCTCCCCAGATCAATGCCCCTCTTCCAGCCCAGATCTCCAAGCTGCATTTTCACATCTCTGTCACAAGCACTTCCCCAAATCCCAGAGGGAATCTGGAGAGCTCCCTCTTTGCAATGGAGCACTGCCACAGGAGAATTCCTGGTTGCTGGATATCCTCTGTTCCAGCAAATGGAGGTCATTCTGGGGTGGTTTAATCCCAGCTAACTGAAATTCCCATGCTTCTGCCCAGCCCCTTGCTGACACTAGCACTTGTGATGTCCTGTGGCAAGCCAAGCACGACTGCCATCACATTAGTTCTGATTAAAACAACCACAAAACTTCTCCAAACGAGCTTTCCCAAGCCATGTGTGCTTTTCCCTCCCCTATAAACCTCCCATCCTTCCCGCTCTGCTGTTTCAGTTACGCTGCCCCAAGAACCACAATGGCTCAGGTCTTGGCTCTGCTTCCCCTGTGGAGTTTCCAGCTCAGCATAGCCCCATGTTTTATTTGCCCAAGGTGAAGCTGACCAGGAGAAGTGAGACATCCAGAGAGATAGAAGAGCCTCACCCGGCAATGGGACAGGCAGAGACAGGAAGAGGAAAAGCCCAGAAGTCGTCTCACAGCAACATCAACACAGATGAATCTGTTCTGAGAGTCCAAAAGAGGCTTAATTCACAGTACCATGGGCAAAGAGCATCTGATATTAACAGGGAGGTGCCACAGCAGTGGCTGTGCCTGCACTCTGCTTTCCTATGGGCAGTGCCAAAAACAACACACCCCACCCCAATTTCCCACAGAAAGGGGGTCTCACCCACTGGACCTGGGCAGAGCACACTTCAAAGCATGGGTGCAGCCCAAGAGCTGCTGGCTGGGAGAGAAAGCAGAGCAAGGCGGCTTCTCCTCTTCGTGCAGATCCCAGCTGCAGCCCAAGCCATGCTGGCCATCTTGCTAGGATGGCCTGACGCCATGCATGAGGAGCTGAGATTCCAACAGGCATCAGCATAATGAATCGGCTCCTTCAGTGCAAAACTGAGAAGAGGCGGCTGCTCACCTGTGCTGGGAGGGTTTTCCAAGCCCCTCTGCCAAAAACCCACTTTCTGCTAATGAAGGTGGCTGGATGGCAGCTCCAGCAAGTGCCATCACCCTCATAGAGGGCCAGGGCCATACAAGCCACAGCCAGTGGGCCAAGAGATCCTGCTCTGTCAGGAGCTGACACGCTCCCCTGGCACCATCGCATCCCTCCCTCCCACTCTCTCCCATGCAGGCACGAGGCCACACAGAGCAGGACCTCTCCCGCATGTGCCAGCAGCCCCGTAGGCACCTCGGCCGTGCTGATAAGGAATAACATGGGAGCCGGGGCTGCTGTCAGCGTCATGGGGCTCGGCAGTGGCTCTCCTTCGGAAACAGGGCTGCCTTCCTGCCTTCCTCCTCCCCCATTTCTTCCCGATGACATCAGCCTGAAAAACAGGTTCTTGACTTCAGCAGGGCTCATCCGGCCGATTCTGGTCCCGCCAGAGAGGGGAGAGCCCCCCCGAGACTCCAGAAATGAAGCAGCCATCCAGGAACTGGACAGAGAGATAAGCAGCAGTGGGCAGGCAGGGACCCTGCCAGCATGCCAACACTCGTAGGAATAAAAACCACGGCAAAGCAGATGAGGGTGGAGGGAATGAGACACTGGGGAACAGATATAAATGGTTTACAGAGGCTGTGGCAGCTGTATGCTGGGGCTCATGCCCTGGCTCTGACACTGCTCTGCTACAGGGCAGCCAGATCGACCCAGTGCAAAACCCAAATCCCAGGGCAGACTCCCATCTCCCAGAGCCCAAAAGCAAGCCCTCAGGCTGGCCACAGTGATAATACAGGACTCAACACTATCCAGCAAAGCCTTCCGAGGGCCACAAAGCTGGACACGGACCAGCAGGGAACACGATCCTGTGAAACATCCTGCCCACCAGCCAAACTCTAAGATTATTTTTAAACTCCTCCTAAAATATTTTTGGGTTTTCCTCTTCCCCTGTTGAAACTAACAGTCTGCGCAGGAAGAGCGAAGCAACCACTCGTACACAAAGCCCGGCCGCACGCACAAAGCAAACAACTTACTGCCATTATAATTACCTGCGATGTTATCGGCAGCTCTGACAGGGTCGGCATTCACAGAAGAAAATGCAGTTTTCACATTGTGCCACTTGAAATGAGTGTGACCATCCTTCCTCCTCCCCTGCCCCCCAGCAGCACCCACTCATGCCAACATCATGGTTAAGCGGAGGAACAGCCCTTGGATGTGGCGCTACATACACAGGAAATTTCTTCCCCTAACACAGGAATCTGCCTCTTCTCTTGCCAGGAATTTTCTTCTGTGAGGGAGCCCGAATATTTTGACACACAAATAGTTGATTAACTGAACACATAAAGCAAAGGGACTTGCAGGGCTCCCACAATGACACCAAGACTTGCCTGGATGGGCGATCATCAGATGAGGATCTGCAAAGGATCAAGCTTCTGACACTGACACTACCCCAGAGGTGCTCAGAGCATCCACACTTCACAATAATTTTGGGAAACCATCCCTGCTCCCAACCTCTCACATACCAGACTCCAAATTCTCAAGAAAACATGAAGAATCACTCAACATTTATCAGTTCAAAACACATGTGCAATTAGCAGGATTTTTTTTCCCTCCAGTATAATTATATATGTTTTAATGCAATTACCACCCCTGTATTTTGTACATTAAACAGTAGGCAACCCAAGAAAGAGAGAGGATTTTATTTTTCTTGGCCTTGCCGTTCTGAAAATAATACTATGTTGCAAAATAACTCCGGAAGCAGGGCTTATCCTTACCAGAAAAAGAAGGAGAGAAGATGAAAAACGAGAAGAGGGAAGGAGAAATCTCCCAAAGAGAAAGAAGGGATTGCAGTGTCCCTCCATGCTGCCCTCACGTTCCAGTCCCTACACATACCTATACCTGGAAAACGTACCTGATACCACAGACAGGACTCAGGAGCAGCCTCAGCCCGTTCGCCCTTGCCGATAGAAAGGAAAACTGAATCAAGCAAATGGTCGTGGTTACTCAAGCTGGGGTCATTAGACGGATTAAAGCTCTGGAGCTCCGGCCAGCAGCACGGAGAGCAAAGTGCAGCTAAACTGCCCAAATTGGATTACCAGCACTCCCAGGTCTCTGTGCCAATTTGGCTGGCAGATTGCAGGATGCTCAGGATGGGTAGGTGGGCAGCGAGCTGCAGGGCTGATCTGCAGGCTGCTGGTGAGGAGGAGAGATGAGGAAGAGATGGTCCCTGCACAGCATATCCCCCACAGCCATGCAGCCTGTCCCCAGCACCCCTGGCATGTTCTCACCTCAGGCACTTTCTCTGGCAAAATCCCTCACAATCTCAGCTCAAGGAGCAAAGAGGATATATCACACCCTTGCTTGCACCAGGCCCTGAGTTGACCCCAGCAACAAAAAAATCTCCTCTGTGCTTCAGGCAGCTCACAAGGGTCTCTGGTCCTGGGCACAGACCAGCACACAGCAGCTCACAGGGCAGGGGCGGACTTGGCCCTCACTACACGGAAACACCATGGGTATAGAGAAATCACCCAATACAGTCCATCTTGCACCATGCAAGGCAACCTCAGAAGACAAAGGAGCAAAAGTGTTTGTGGAGTGTGAACCCGACGATCTGGATGTGGAGTTTTCTTCCAAACTCAAACATCTCGGCACACCAGCAACAAAGAGAAGGTGTGCCAAGCCTTGGCTAAAGGGAAAATAAACTTTGAAATGTTTTCATACAGGTTTTTAAATGATGGCTTTTACATGTTCCACCTGGAACAAGGGCTGGAGGCAGACACAGAGTGCTCAGGGAAGCAAGGCAAACAAGGACACCTTCCTGTGTCTGGCCACGCTCTGACAAACCCATGGGAAGGTGTGAGTTTGGCTACACCCCATGAAGAGTGCAGGGCAGAAGAGCCAGGACTGACCTTGCTTGGCATTGAAACCATCAAGACTTACTTATTGTCTTACTTATTTTCTCCTCCATGATGCACAAGATGTTTGCTCAAATGTGACCTCCAAGTGTAGCAGGCAGACCATGTTGGGGTATCTACACGGCTTCCATGCTGCACCCTGGGGAAGACTAAGAGGGGCATGGGTGAGGCTGTGGGTCAGGAACTGTGTGCGAGCACACATGTTCTCACCAAGTACCACAGATCTGTTGTGGGATGCTCCCCACAGCATTGCATGGAACACTTCCCAGGCTACAGCCAGACAAGAAGCTGGCTGTCTCCAGTCTAAAGCCAAATCAGCCAGCTCACCAGTGGATGGTGACAAACACTTGTTCCTCCTCATTCTGCATGAAGCCATGGCACTTAGCACCTTGCTGAGAAAAGGGGCCCCAATCCAAACTCAGGAAAGGAGTCATGGTCCATGCTGAACCAAGCTCCACATCATTGATAATTCCTGACCTTTGGAACTTCCTCTACACACACTGTACATCACCAAGCCAATCACTGGTCAAACCCTGGCCAGGAACCCTCTACTCACCAGTTTCTTCCACACAGCATACAAACTTGAAGGAGACATTCATGGATCAGCGACAACAACAACCCAAGTTTTTGAGACATACATTCCACCAGTTCAGATCAATGAAAAAGTCAAGCTTGCAGGCAGTGAGGATGGCATCATTGCGGTGACCCATGCTCACCCTTCTGTCGCTGCACAGAGACATGGCAGCACCTCTGCTGTCCTGGCTTTTTCAAGGTTCCCCTTCCACTGAGCCAGAGGTGCCAAAACCCATGTGTGACTCCTCAACGAAGACACAAATGACCAAGGCACCAAAACATCCTACACAGAAAGGCAATTACAACAAAGCCCAGAGGGACTCGGCAGAAGCCTCATACAAGTAATGCTCCCCCCGGTTTGCAGGGAGCCAGTGTCACCAGCACGGCAGCACCAGTCTCTGCTGCTCGGAAATTGCCAGCTCAGGGCCGGCTCCGGCTCTCGGCAGCAGTGACTGCTGCAGCCAGGAGCAAGGCAGGCAGCAACAAAGGGCCTGACCCACACTCAGCCTAGAGAATAAACACATCCGAACTCCCTTCATTATGTCCGATCCCAGGGCCAGATCCTCCGCTTTGTTCAGCAGAAGTCAAATGCAGCGAACCCACGGAAATAACCGGCCTAGCGTGACATTTGCACGCAGGGAGCAGGGCAGGGGCCAGCCCCGGCTGCCGCCGCCATGGAGGAGGGGAGGCAGCCCTGCCAGCACGCAGCAGCGCCGCTTTATTACCCTTTTCCATTTCGGCTGCGCAAACCCCCGGTGAAACACTCCCCGGGAGCCGCAGACATGGCCCTCGGCCCCGTCTCCAGCGGAGTTCAGAGGAGTTTGTTTATCTCTCAGGGCACTGCCTCGCTCGGGGAAAGGGCTTTGTGTGACGGAGCACAAGGGCTCTGCTCCGCAGCTCCGTGCACAGCCCGAGCGTGCACGAAGGCGGATGCCTGCGCTCTGTTCCAAATCCCATGTTTCTATTAAAAAAAAAAAAAGCCAAGAGGGGAAAACTCTCCCAGACGCCGCTATCACCATGCTAACAAAAGCAACGTCGCCAAAACTTTAATCTTTAGGGTAGCAGCTGCAGAAAGCCCAGCCACTCAAGGGAGCAGGAGCCAGGCAGCCCCCGGCGCTGCCTCTCCGCAGCCCCTGGAGAGCGGCGAGCGCATCCACGCTCGCCTCTCTCGGAGGAGCGGAACCGGCAGCCAAAGCCTCCGGCGTACGGGGAGCACCAGATCACACGCTTGATCGGGTATTTTGAATCCAAACTTCCTTACCAGCCTTCCTTATAGCCCCGTGTCGCCACACCGCTGCCGGCATCCACTGGCACCAGCAGATCACTCGGCGGCGAGCGGGAAGAAGAAAAAAACCTTCCCTCCTTGCAGCCACTTAAGAAATCATCCATGCATCCTCCCAGAGGCATCTGCCCCATTGCTTTTCCTTGGCTTCTCCACCTTTCCGCCCTGTTCGGTCACCAGTGTCTTGAGAGAGAGACATCAAGTCACTCATTTTACCCACTGAGTATATACAAAAGACCCTGGGATTGTTCAGGAAGCAATTAGCCGCTCTTCAGAGGAAAATGGTGTTTTCAAATGGATAACCTTTGATGTAGTCAATAGCCTCAGCTTCTCTTTTTTTTTTTTTTTTTCCTCTCCCCTTTTTTTTCTAATTCTTGCAGCCGCATACAAAAGAAAATAAAAATTTAAAAAAATTAGAGAAGAAATCCAGCAAAAGGCTGGTAATTCCCCCCGACACGGCTCTCGCTCAGCAGAAAAGGATTTTCTCGCAAGCTGGAGGAAAAGCAGCTTCGGGAGGCGGCTCATCTGCCCAACTTTTCTCCCCTCCGTGTCCCGAAGCATACGAGAAGGATCATGAATATTCATCCCCCCCGTTAGCAGGTTCCGCTTTTGTTTTGTCCTCCCCAAACAGGAGCCAGGGGGGAGCTAACAAGTGAGGTTAATGCCTGTCTTTTCTCTCCCATCCGTCTCCTCTTTAACCAGTGACCTTCATGTTAAGCCCTGTTTACACACCAGCCCCCCTCCCCTGGCTCCCCCTACCCCGGCGCTCGGCCAGAGGCAGAAGGAAGAATTTTCCCGCAAGGAAGACAAGGGAGGAGAAGGCGATTGCGGGATTCCGGGATTTATTTCGGCATAGCACAGAGATTCTGCAAATCCCTCCCCGATCGCACGCTGGAGCTGCCGTTGTGCGTTCGCCGGGCAGGAATGGGAAGGGGCTAAGGGACACTGAGCGAGCAGCCGGCTTGATTCGCCACCTTCCACGTTCACATCGGCGGCGGGAGGGGCGCACCGGCGCAGCCCCCCACACGGTACCGCAGCCTCCCAAGCCTCGCTCGGAGGTGCCCAGCGCTGTGCTGCCAAACTACAGCGCGATCACAATAGTAACGATCATAACGAGGGCGACGGCAGCCATCCCACCCTATCCGATCCCATCCCGCAGGGCGCCCACGGCACCTCCCCGTCGGCGGCTGGAGAACGGGGAGCGCGGAGGGAACGGCGGCGCTGTGGGCTTCGGGACGAGCCCAGCCCGGATGCCGCTCACCGCGCCCCGGTGGGATGTGGGGATGTAAAACAGCGAGAATGCGTGAATGGATATGGGATAGCACAATGCGGGGATGGCAGCGGGGATATGGGGCAGTGCGGACACAGGGATGACAGAGAGGATGTGGGGCAGCACGATGCGGGGATGACAGCGGAGATACAGAGCAAGGCAGATGCGTGATCCAAGGCGGTAAAGGCTGAGTCCGGTTCACGTCCCCAGCAGTGCCGGACCCGGGAGGGCAGCGGGGCGGCGTGGCTGGGGCAGCGAACGCCGGCGAGAGCCGGGGCAGGAGCGTGCAGCGGGGAGGGAGGGGAGGAGGGAGCCGGCCAAGCCCCGCCGCTGCACCGGGCAGAGAGGCACCGCTGGCATCGGCTGCCCGCGGGAGCGCCCCGGCCCGAGGAGCTCCGAGCGGGGAAGCGGCCCTCAGCCCGTCCAGCCCGCACCTGCCCGGTCCCCGACACACACCGCTACGAGACGCACGCGGGGCGTGCAGCGGATAAAGAAAGAGGCTCGGTCCCGGCGCGGTTTTGTCCCCCCGCGGGAGGCGGCTCCCGGAGCTTTGGGGCGCAATGCGGGCTGGTCCCGGCGGCAGCAGCGCGGCGCCGGCCCAGCCCGGCCCAGCCCTGCCCGGCCGCCGCGGCCCCTCCGCGCCCCCCGACGGGGCCGCTGTGCCCTGCCCGGGCCAGCCCCGCGCCGTCGCCGCGGTAGCAATAAAGCCAAATTTTTTAGGGGAGCAATAAAGCCAAATCCGCATTCTTTTTAACGAACCGACCAATTGGACATATCGCGCCGCGCCCGAAAGTTGCAGCCAGATTACTCACGGCTCCGGATCCCGCTCGCCTCCGCCGTGCCAGCCATAATTGCATTCCACACCAAGCCGCCCGCCGGGCCGCCGCCGCCTTCTCTGCCGCCACTGCCTCCTTCTCCTCCGTCCCCTCCTCCTCCGCGCCCGCCTCCCCGCGCCCGCCTCCCCGCGCCGCCGCTGCCGCTGCCGCTGCCGCCGCCGCCCGGGGCTCCGCGCCCGCCTCGCTCTCGCCGCCGCCGCTGCCCCGCATGAATGGGACGGGGCGCGGGGCCCCGACGGAACGCCGCCCGCCGCGCGCGCCCCCGCTGCGCGCCCCCGCCGCGCGCACGCGCGTACTCCCCGCACCGGCGGCGCGAGGAAAGGGCGGGGAGGCGGGGGCGCGCCCGCGCGCACCGCCTCCAGGGGGCGCCCGAGGGGGAAAGGGGCGTGGACTCCCCGCCCCCCCGCCTTTAAAGGGGCGATGCCGCGAGGGGTGGGATGGGGATCGTCGCTAAAAGCGGCCACCGAGCGGAGGCGATCGCGTGGGGCTGCGGGGCAAGGAGGGGTCCGCACCCACCTGAGCGTCCTCGCCCGCCGCTCCCCTGCGCCCCACAGCAGGACTGCGCTCCCCGCGCTGTCCATTCAGCATCTGCCCACTGGCATCGTATCCACTCCGCCCAAAATTAAAATTACGAAAGGGGAGAAAAGTAATAAAAAACCAGTAAAATATATTAATTACAGGTATGAAGTGGTTGTTTGTCCTTTTTAAGCACTCTCAATATTATCCATTCTTGCAACCTTCCCCTACTTTTCCCTCTCACCGTGCCAGCCACGGAGTTCCTTCCCAGAGAAAGCAGTGCCACCATGGCACCCTGCCTCTCCCCTGTCCTCTGTTTGGTTGGGCCCTAATGAAATGCTCCATAATTTCTCCATCAGGGGGAGACTTTTGTAAAAAGTAAAAATCAGCAGGAATAAACAGAGTGTTTGTCATCAGGACCTCCATAGATTTCAGAAGAGACCTTTGGGATGGAAACAACGGAGTCGATCTCTCCAGACCTCCCCATTGGAGATGGAGCTGTAAATGGTTCTGATTCTCTGGGACCCCACCATTTGCTGCAACACAGGGGCAATCGGTGCAAGGTGGCTTGTTCAGACAGGTTTCCCCAGCCACAACCAGTCAGACTTTTAGCCCCACCAGCTCTCTACACAGGGACACTTTGTCCTTTAGACACTTTGTCCTTTACACACAGTGGGAGTCTAGGAGCTGCCCTATCTGTGGAGGAAGGTGTGGGCTTACCTGGTGCAGGTACACATGTAGACCTCCTCTGCAAGATCCCAGCAGCTATGTGTGTTTACAAACCCATAGGAGCCCCTTGCCTTCTCTGACAGGAGGAACTGAATTCCAAAGCTGTGGAGAGCAGCACAGCGTACTTTGGGAGAGGACATGAAAGGAAAGCACAAGGCACAGGTGAGTCTCAAGCACCAGAACAGAGGAGAAAATGGACCTTCAAAGGCTCCTGTGAGAGTAGGGGGGAAAATGGAGGAGAAAAGGGGGGATTTAGTTGAGTTTAACAGCAGAGCTGTACTCCCCTCAGCATCCTCAGCATCTCAGTGCGTACACCTCACTCAGACCCCACCTGAGAGCAGAGATGATGTCCCTGCAACTTGGACAGCAAGGTTTTCTTTTCATTTACCTCCCCATCCAGCCCTCACCAGCATTCATTTCCAAGAGGCCAGAGGAGCTGAGAACAGGCCTGTTCCCCCAGGGCACAGCATCAGAGGCTGCCATTGTCCTACCTCTTTTTTGTGCAAGGACACACATTGGGCCCAGACTTAAAAGCTTTCAAGACAGAGAAGACATCATCAAGCTCTACCGGCAGGGAAGTGGCTGGGATTTGGATCACTTCCCCCAGACTGAAAGAAAGAAACACTTCTCCTTTTTTTTTTTTTTTTTTTTTTTTTTTTTTCCCTTCCTCGAAGAGACTAAATTTAGTGAATTCCTTTCACATTAAAAACTTGTCAGGTATTCACATCCAAAGAGGCTGATGCTCCTGTCTCTCAGGGGAGTTACCGAGACAGCAAAACCTCTTAAATGAATAAAAAAGAAGGGAGAGATATTCAGGCAATCTCCCACTACTGCTTTTAAATCCACTCTCTCTTAGGGCTGGTGCTGGCGGACCTTGGTCCCATGGCTGCTGGCTCCTGCTACAGAGGCAAAAAGAAAATGATGAGTTCTCCCTCCCCAGAGAAGGACGGAGTGATGCAGCAGTACTGATCCCCGGGCCACTGCTACCCGTGTGCCCCCGGGATAGGAAACTGGAGCAATTAATTTTTGCTAGAAGATGTGTGTGTCCTCATACATGCAGTGACAAGGGGAAACAAGGTGGTGGAGCTGAGAAAAGAGCAGGCACCTGGCTGAAAGTGCACCACCAGCCCCTTCCTGATTCACCGAGGAGGGCCCAGCCCTGAGACAAGGGAATAAAGGAAAACAGAAAGAAAGTCGAAGAACCACCTGTGCCCGTGCCCAGCAAGGGTCAGGAGGGAGCTGCGTTTGTACTGGGTGGGAAACAGCCTCAGGCTCCCAGTGACCCGCAGAGCTCCCACGGCCGCTCCCATGGCTCGTTCCACAGCACGCCCAGCGGGCACTGGGACACGCTTGTCACTCACACGGCTTCCCCCGCGTCTGGGCACCTCACCCCCGCAGACAGACTCTCGTTATCTCAGGAAGCTTGCTCTTTTATCCTGCTTCCCAGGGGGTTGCTCTGTTCATCTACAAGCTCCCTGCTCGTCCTCAAGCCCCGCTGCCGCCAGACCCCGCGGGCTGACAGCCTTCCCGTGCCCCGAGGACAGCGGCTTGAGTGGCACCTCAAAAGCGCTCCCGAGCTCCGCAGGGCGCTGGGAGGCAGGGCTGGAGGAAGAGGATGGCTCCGGAGGCAGCTGGATCCAAATCCCAGCAGCGGGGGGTTCACCCGGCTCCTTCTCATTGTGCTGAACGCTGACTCGGCGATTCTCACACAACTTCGACCAAAATTACAGTGAGACACAAACTGTTCTTGGGGTGTCTGGAGCACTTTGCCTATGTTACCAGAGTGGCATCTTGTTCTCTAAAAGCAGCCGGACAACCTCTTTGCCAAAACCAGAAACTAACTGGGAGAGGATTAGATCACTGGAGAGAGCCCAAAGAGATGGGAAGGCTTTTCTACTCTGCTCTCCCAGTCTGTGTGGTGAAGGACCAAAAACAATCAGAAAAATTCACTTTTTCTACTGTTTGCAGGTTTTGATTGCTAAACAATTCTGCTCAAAGGCAGAGTTCTGCACAGTGCAAGAGTTGAGGCCATGTCACTTCCCTTGGTTATCACCCATAGGTGGAAAAATCTTCAGAAAATGAACCCCCAAGAACCTGAAACCCCAGTTTAAACTTTCTGCCCTGAATACACAGGAATGAGAGAAATCCAGTGGCCTCAGCCCAAAGGTTTTTAGGCTGTGAAATCTGACTGGCCCAGAGAACAGTCTGGAATCCAAATGTGGCTTTGGGGACCCTCACAGCCAAACTCTGCAGCTTTGCTCTGGCCAGATGGTCCCAGGCTATCTCCCCGATGGGCATGGGCACCAGGAGAGATCCACTCTGTCCAGATGACAACAATGGGGTTTTTTCCCCTCCTCCCACCCTCACAGACATCTTTGCTAATCCAGCCTCAGGAACAGAAAGGCTGAGCAGCCACGCTGGGGAGCAGCACTGGGTCTGACCAGAGGGTTTGTCAAAGTTTTCCAGGAGGCATCAGCAGCTCCTTAAGCTTCTTGACAGTCAGGATAACAAACTGTGTCTGCAGAGCTCTGGGGGTCCAGGGTGGAATTAAAATGGCTAATGAATAGAGCCATTTTTTCATGGGATTACAGCTGCAGAGGCATGAAGGGCAGTGGGCAAAAGGTGCTGGAGAGGCACTCTAGGAGGGGACACAGGGTGGCACAGGGGCTGTTGCCAGGGTGGCAGCATTCCTTCACTCCCAGTTCTGCCCAGAAAGGAAGGCACTTTGCTGTCTGCCAGAACAGCTTTCATCCTCTGCCTACTGCTACAGGGCCCCTCTGGATCACCAGTGTCCATCCACAAAAAGGCAAGCAGCCCCTTCATCCACCCCACCATGCTGATGTTCCTGGGAATTTTCTGGCAGAGGCCTCGCCCGGCTAGGCCTCTGTTCATTTCAGTAAGAAGAGGATCTTCTTGAAGGGGATCAGGAGAGACACTAGTCTGGAAATATCCTTATTTTCTCAGCCTGTCACACTGGCGGTGATGCACACCTTGATTTGGGAAGAGGTTTGATGGGATGGGAGCTGTGGGTGTGGGAGAGGCTCTGGGGGCCCCTGCCAGGTCTGTGACAGGAGATTGGTCTGTACATCAGTGCCAGCACATGGGACCCAGGGAAGGACACACAGCCACAATGGGGGAAGACAGACACCCAGTGGGATCGCACACTCTGCTCTCCCCAAAGCTGATCCCCAGCTCCCTAAAGGCCCGCCCCGGTGACTGTGTATCCACCAGCGGACAAATCATGCACACACCAGCCTATCCCCGGCGGGCAGGGAGGTCCTACAGAGATCCCCTCTGGCCATATCTGCTCCGGCTGAGCTCCTTCCCAGCTCCTTCATCCCCAGCCCTGTGACTCATGACGGTGCTTAATTAGCAGGATGCCTGATGCAGACACCTGTCAACTCCTCCCAGACAACCAGCATTTCACATTAGCTGCCCCGGGGCTGTTCGGCAGGAACAGCTCGCTCTTGTATTGATATTCCTTCATCTCAGCCTATTTTCCAAGCCATCAAGCTGCCATCTCAACCCTCCCAGGCCTGGCAGTGCTGGGGGAAGCAGCCTCATGTCCATCAGCTCCTAGACTTTGATCCCACCTTAGCAGCTACTCAGGAGGGCTGGAACCAATTTGTGCTTCCCTGTCAGCCCGACATTCCCACACAAGGTGCACCAAGCACAGACTTTGAGTCAGGGCGATGTTAAAGATAGGGAAAAAGTCACTGTCCCATTCTCCAGGTACATAAAGTCTCCAAGATGCACCCCCATGGACACGGCATCACTGCCACATGGTGCAGGGGCACCTGTCCTGCCAGGAGCTATGGCAACAGCCACTAGAAGAGACACTGGGAAACTTTGTGTCCTTTGGAGCGCTCCTCCTCCCCTGCTCTGCCACAGCCCGCTGTACTGCTGTTTATTCCCACCTGCTCCATACCCTGCTCTGCCAGGGTCAGCTGAGGACCATTTCCATGGAGTAGATTCACCTCCTCCCTCACTCTTAGGATCATGTGGCACTGTCTACTTCCCAAAGGCTTTCTGGTCCTCCACCAGTGCAGGGAGCAGAGGTGCTGTGTGGAGCATGTGTAGGCATGAGGGAAGGCTGCAGTGGCCTAAGAACATCCCCTCTGCATTTCATCCATGGGGAGAAGGCAGAAAATGGCACTATCAAGACCAGACAAAACTTCAGGCCATAGCTCCCTCCACTCCTAGGTGCAAGCCTCCATTTCTAGGATGACTGTTTTCCCCACGACTCAAGTCAGTGGAAAGATAAACACCAAATCCTTTGGTGGCTCAAAAATTCACTTCTGTCACATGGAACAAGTGGGTGGCCATGAGACACCAAGGAGTCCCTTCCCTTTCTCCAGTACCCATGTAAAATTAAAATGGACAAGGAAGAAGCTGCTGTAAATAATGCATTCATGGTGCACTACACAGCTTCAGGAGCACATATGCATTGTCTAGTCTTATTTAAAGAAACCCAGCCCTGCCTGAGTCATTAAAAATGTATCCTGGTTTCAGCTTCATCCCGTATACACTCACCACTGTGAAGCAGGTGGTTCAGTGGCTATTTTCATGCCTCCCCTCTCTCAGCTGGGCCTGGGCAGCCCCATGCTGCTACCAGTGAGGCCTCTGGGTCACATGAAAAATTCACACACTTGGCATCAGGCATTTTCCATCCCCATGCTGCTGCTCCTCCCTCACACCTGGGCCCGAAGATCCACTCTCTGCCGCTGCCTCCCAGACCCCAGCAGCATCCTCCAAGCTGATAAAGGATGTTAATGAGAACTATTAAGCCCTGGTCTGGCCATTGCATCCATCCCACCACTCTTCCATCCCACTGCCTTCTCCCCACCTCCCTCTGGACAGCTTTAGTTCTCCATCACATATTCCCCTTGGTCATACCCTGCATCTCCTCATCACAAGTATCTGCACCTACCCCTGTACAGACAGATGGGCACCCTGGGGTGCTTTCACCACACCAAAAGCAGAGCCCTCAGCCACACTCACCTCATCTCCCTGTTGGAGGGAGCTTGTCTGTGACCACGAGTGTGTGTATGACCACAGCAAAGCCTGGAGGCATTATTCACAGCTTGTAGCATCCTCCTTGTCTGGGAAGTACTGGAAGCAATCCACAGGGTGGGATAGGCTGGCAGCATCATTCGGGCACACGGACACCCAGCCATGTGCACACAGCCAGCATCTGCCCAGGCACCCATCTGGATCCTCTGCATCTCGCCCGCCAGGGAAGAGCTCCTCCAGAGACACTGCAGGAAAACCTGCAGATAACACGTGCCTGCGACATCAGCAATTAAGGAGCATTAATTATAATAATAATAATTATCACAAAATAGCATTTTTATGGCATAATATTATGCTGAAAGATTTACAACATACTGAATCATGAAATTCGTAATTAAAGTTATTTTAGTTTCTAATTTTATTTTAATTCTATTCCAATAAAAGATAGGATAAATATACCTTAAAAAAATCTGCAGAAACCATTACTTAAGACAATTTCCCTATACAGGGATGTTATATTGCAGCACAGAGATCCCTTGAGGAGCATCACAAACCTTGGTGAGGAAGAAATGTTCAGGTCTGTGAAATACCAAGCACCACAAGCCTCACCCCAGGGCAGCAGGACACTGCAGCCTAAGGGTACCTGTGGCCTCTTGGCTTGAGCTTCCTGGCCATCAAACCTCCTGATGTGGGTCTGTAATTCACTGTGTTCCTTCTGCTTCTGAGGTGGGAGGAACTGGAGAGCCTGGCAGCCAGAGGAAGAGCTGAGCTGGGTTTGTTCTTCACATCACTGCCAGAGGAGTCCTGGCATCACCGCTATGAACATATAATAGTGTGGGATGGAGCAGGGATGTTTTACTCTGGCTGTGACTTCATTCTCTGCACCTGTAACAGTCAGTAGGAGAAAAGGCACAAAGAGAGGACCCAAATCCCAGCCTTCCATGGAAAAATTATTATTGACTAAAGTGGTTTTTACAGAATTGAAGCCCAACCTCTAATTGTTTTGATGAAAGTTCATCACCACAGTAAGAAAAGGGGTGGGGGGAAAGGAAAAAGGGGAAATTATTTTAGACATGGTCAAAGGTCTATGTCTTGGAAGAAAGATTACCATTGTAAAAAGGGTTTTCAGTTCCCTTTTGTGAACAAACCCCATAACATTAACCAAGTCAACATACAAAGCCAGATGCTTACCACAGCAGCCCACTCGGACTGCCCCCTGTCTTGCAGCACAGGAATCCTGAGTAACAATTGTATCACCTCACTCCAAGATGCGTTTTAGAATCTCAGGTTCTCCACCCAAACAAACAAGTCCAGACTCTGCTTTGCTGAACCTACATTGTTGTAAGCCTCCTGGGCTCATGTGGGTTCAGCCATCCCCACCTTGATGCCTCTCTGCATTAGGAGACCTGGGATCACCATCAACTGGTCCCAGATCCACTCACCTGGGAGCTGTGCCCCACTTTCCCTGCCAACACCAAAAGGCACAACAGGAGGGTAGGAAAACAGATGAGCTCATGGGCTTGAGAGACCATTTACCTCCAACACCATTCCCATGTACCTACAGCCCTGGCTGTGCCCCAGAAAAAGCTGTGGGGTACAGACATCACACCCAGCCCTCAAGAGCCAGCATGGACCAGCTGGCACATCACTGTCCCACAGTGGCTATACTCATTTGGCCTGGAAGCCAGAGGATGTGCCACATCCCCTTGCCCACAATGCCACCCCCACTTGCTGGCTTTAAGGAGCTCCCTCCTCCTGACCCCAGCTGTGGTATAATGCTGGGGCAACTCCTCCAGTGATGGAGCAGCCACAGGGCAGGCGAGGAACCTTCAGCCCCTGCCCGAAGCAATCAGCACGGCCGACTGCCTCCGAGCCCAGCCCTGCTCCACAGGGGCCCCCTCCTGGGACTTAACTCCTCCATAATTAATTTAAGTGCCTCTGTGCTGCCCACTGGGCCTCCTGAGCACAGATTACTCACCTGGCTGTGAATGCAGGGAACATTAAGAATGTGTCCGGAAAATGAGAGGTCTTGGCTCCCTGACAGCCCCTAACTGATGGCTGGTTTGGGAAGCAGCTGAGGCAACGCCAGTTCTCAGAAAAGCAGCATGATCCCAGCACCCGCATTTCCAGATGGCTGGGAGGGAGACAAGAACACCCCAAAAGCTGAGCAGGAGTGGTGGGGTGTGCATTTGAGGGAAGGGTGAAGGCTTTAACTAGAAGAGATGCCTATGTTGCCAGTAAGGTCTTTAATTGATTCTGAGAGAGTGATTTCTAAATTACATCCTGACGTGTACACTGCAATCGATAAATGCATTAAGGAAGGAGCCTGCCTGCCCTGGGTTGTGCTGCTCCATGCCATTCCCACAGCCAGAACCCTGCTCCCCACCCCTCTGGCCGCAGAGCCATCCCTGTGAGCACCAGGGCTGGGTGCTGCAGCACCTGGAGATGTGCCCCACAGAGCATCCCTCTCCAAGCAGGTCCCCCCACACCTGGGAAGGATGCAGGCATCCTGAAATACTGCCTTTTCCAAGGATTAGTGCCATGGTTTGGCAGCAGAAACAGAATGCTGTACCAGGATGGTGCTTCCAGTGCAGCCTTGAGCTCCTGCTCTTACCCTGCTCTCCATATCCTGGGTACGTCTTACCAATTCAATCTGGAAAACCAAGAGCGAGGCAGAGTGGTCCTTTCCATAAGGATGTGTCAAAAATCCTGAAGAGCTTGGCTGCCTGCCTATTTTAAGATGTCAGATTTAGGAAGGGGTTTACAATCTTTAGAAAGGTTTAGTGATTTGAAGAAGCTGCCTGGAAGTTTCTACTCTGCCTGCACACTCCCCTGCCATATCCCTGCTGCCTGAAGACAGAGATGGAAGCTAGGAAAACAAAAGCAAATACAAACACTTCAGCCTATTTATTAAAAAAAGTTTACAGAATGATGAGTGAAAGACAGCTAATGATGCATCGTACAGTTAGTGCCAGGGAAAACATTCTAAATTAAAATCCTCAAATATGAAAAGAATCAACATTTAATAAGACAGTTAATGTATGTTATTTAAATGTCACTTCATTATTAAAAGTGTATATTTTTTGAGGTTTAATAACCATGTAATTGAGGCATCTTTTCTATAGTTAAACCTTGGCAAATATGTTTTTCATAATTAGCCAGTATTTATTTAACATGCAATAACCATCCCATTAAATTTAATGACTTCAATTAATAGCTACAAAGGGTCCTTTTTTATGTCAATATATATTCCTAAAGCCAGTTCCCAAGGCGGTGCCATGAGGAAGCTCAGCCACCTGGGGGTGACAAGGAGGGGCAGGCCCCTGAGCCAAGCCGTGGGGCTTTGCTGGTGCCTCATTACAGGAATGGTGTGTTACATCCCCCTGGGGAAATGGTTTCTTCTCCCTCAGGGACCCCTGGAACTCCTGTCATGTAGTCTGACCCTTCCTTCCCCTTCTGACCCCATTGGCTGTGTGCCAGCTTGCCCCTCCCTCCGAGACCCTGAGAAAAAGACCCCTGTCTCCCGGGAGCTCTCTCTCTCTCCTGGGACATCATCCTGGAATAAAGGACTGCAGCTAAAAGGGTGAGAGCCTCTTTTGAATCCTTATCCTGTCTTTCTTGATATAATCCTCCTAGGCCTGAGAAGGGCTGAGCTAGCTGAGACCCTTTGAGGGGAATATGGAGGGTTAAATTATCAATGGTGTGCAGGTGGGGAGGAGGTGCTGCATGTCCCAGCCAGGGCTTGGGTGTCACAAAGAAAGGGATGCCAGCAGAAACCCTGTGGGGACTCAGCCCATCCTTGCTGGCACCTCCTCACCCCACATGCCCTGCTTCTGGCAGTGAGACTGAAGGGCAATATCTGGGGGCAGTGAGGCAGCAGAGGCTCAGCCTGACACAGCCACAGCTGAGCCTTGTAGCCCACATTAGAGAACAGCCCAGGGTAAATTAACTCTAACGAACCATCCAGTACAGAGTTATTAACTAGCTCGTAATAAACCCTAGCAGGACACTATGCCTGCTGCCATCCCACTGGGCTCCAGGCTATAGAACCCACTCCATTAGCAAGGAAAGCCCTATCCTGCAGACATGAACGAGATCTAGAGCCCCTACACCTCCCTGGCCCTTGGCAGGGGCTTTGCTGTCACCTCCCAAGATCCCTCCACTCCCATGAGCTCTTCTGCCTCCCTCAACCATGGCAGGACCCTCTTCCCCATCCTCTTGGCCCCTGCTCTCCTCATGAACCTCAGCACACATGCCAGGGACTTGGATTTGTCTGATGGCAGAAGCACCTGAGGAATAGAGCAGGGAAGAGCAGGTGTTGCTGTATGTGGCAAACGGGGATGCAAACTCAGGAACACAGAGGCAACCCCTTGGAAAGCGAAATCACTGCTTGTGGGAAGCAGCACACCAGAAACACATCACCCCTCTGCTCTGTCAAACGTTCTGGGGAACAGAGCCATGGCAGCCAGTCCCAGGGCAGACTGCAAGTGAGGTGCTCCCCCAGGGACCCCAAAATGTCAATGACCAAGGCCAGCAGCCAGCTTGGCCCCCCAGCTCACCCTGGGTGCAGCTGGGGGAACCCATGTGCTCCCCTGAGTTCCAGTGGCCACATCACCTGGGGAAGTGATGCTAGCTGCAGGCACCAGGTCAGGTCACATCCTCCTGGCCTGCAAACCAGTGAGATGATGTTGGAAGTGCTCACAGCAGTTAGGGGTTTCTGAGGAGGTCATTGCAAGCTCTACTTTTCTTTTCCAGTTGTTTCGAGCCAGGACAAGGCTTAAGAGACACTAAATCCTTGAAGGCAAAGGACTAGATTGGTCTATATCTCTGGCTGTGCTGGCCTAGGCTCAGGGTGACTTGGATCACTGTAGGACAAAGATCTAGCTCTAGAAGAGCCAACATCCCCAAAAATACCCAGCACATGGCCCTGGGGCTTTTCTTGTACCCCCAAATTATTCTTGCCCCTTTCAGCCTTTTCCATTAGGACATGATATGGGCTGTGGGGCAGCCACCATCTCACTGCCTCAGTGTCCCTGGCACCTCCTTCCCCAGCTAAAACCCTCTGAGGCCATTTGTAAGGAATGGTCAAAACACACCAAGGCTCGAGCAGATTGGGGAAGCATATGTTTCCACACATATCCCAGGGCATGGAGAGAGATGCCAGCAGCGCTTCCAACCTCCGCTGGGCAAGGCTGTGTGCTCGCCTGCCCCATGTGCAGTGAGGCAGCAAGATTCAGCAGTGATCAGTGAATCCCAATTAATTGCGGTATCGGTATTTAAGGGACCCCATTGTGACAAGGCTGCCATGAGCTGGCTGCAGCCATCTGCTCCCCTGGCCTGGGGACCCTGATGCCTGTGGGGAATGGACCAGTGATTTCTGACTCCCACTCTCTCCTCCCTGCAGCTTGGCTGGGTAGCCTGGCCAGGATGGTTTGCAGAGCCGATGGGGTTATTTAGAGCCTCAAACCAGGCACAGGCTCCCATCGGCCCTGCTGCCAACCTGCGAACAGCTGCCTGCACCGATGTGGCCATAAATTACCCACGGAGCCACTGGGGACCCGCACCGGAGGGCAGGCAGCAGCGGCTGCAGCCCTGGAACAGGTAATTAATCCTCGTTAGCAGCTTGACGGGGAGACGGGCTCGCTGAGCGTGCGGCACTGGGTGGCTGCTCCTTCTGCAGGGCTCTCTCCCCACTTTGTACCCCTCCTTCCCCAGTGTCCTCCTCCCTGCGCAACTCCTCCTTCGCCCATCCCAGCTCCTCTCCTCTCCTGCTTCTTCTAGTCATCCTTGTCTCCTCCTGTCCCTCTCCACCCTTCCCTTCCACCTGCCCTGCCAGCATTGCGCTCCAAAGTTGCTCCATGGCCCTGCTCCCATCCCCAAAGCCTGGGTGAGGCTGGTCCCTGCCTGCCACACTCGGCTCCCAGCAGATGCCCAAGAGCCCATGCAATGGCCACTGGGACCTGGGTGTCCCATGACACAGTCTCAGGGACCAACCTTCTGGCTTTCCAGGGAGTAAGACAAACCACAAGGTCACCCTCAGGGCCCAGACCTCCACTGGTGCAGCCCAGCCCTCAGGGACACAAGGCTCGCTGGGCATGGGCAGAGTGCAGCTCAGCCAGGACAGCCCAGCAATGCTGAGAAGGGATGTGACATCCCCGAAGCAAGCAAATGCCGCTTCTCACACAGCAGATGGCAAATCCCACAGCAGGGAGGGGAAGAGGGGTGCCCATTAGCACCCCCAGCTATCGCCTTAACTCTGCATCTCCCTTTTCAGGGCTGGGAGCCAGCACCAGGCTCCCAGGCTCTCCCTTCCACCACAGTCTTCCTGCCAGCTCCAGAGGTCCCCAAGGACACCCCGCACAAACAGAGACCAACTTCTGACTTGTGTCCCCAGCCCTCTGCACCGAGGTCCATCAGTCATTGCTCCAAGAGGAACCACAAAGCTTCAGCAAAAAAGGACCCTGATTTTAAAGAAAATAACTATTCTAGAATAAATAAATAAATAACAAGCTCAAGCACAAGTCTGCTTTTAAATTCAAATGTGCAATATGGTCCAGAGCCTCAGAGCCAGAAGGAAACTACAGATTTGGGCAAGGAAACAGAGAATATTTCACTTCAGCTCAGTCCAAGCCGTCATCATTTATCCAGCAGTGAGGGAGGTGGGGGGAATGCTGCTCCCTGAGGGCTCTGCAGCTTCAGCAGTCACCCCCATGCTCTCTACCCCCAGGCTGCTGCCCCTGGACTTAAAAGGTTTCCTCCAGACTCTCACATCCCGCCTCACCTCCCCATCATCCCCATCCCTATTCCACTTCAGGGTCACTGCTGTGCCAGGATGGGGAGTTCTCCCTGGGGCTCCTGTTGGAACTTCTAGGTCCATGACATCATGGTTCTGCCCTGCTGGGACCCAGGACCCTGCAGCCCCTGCATGACACCAAAGAGAACCCAACACCCAGCCCTGTGCAGGAGTTCTCTGGAGCCACAGACACGCCAGGGGCCACAGCGGTGGCTATCCAGTTCGGGTTAGGCACTTCTGGGGCAGCAACACCAGAACCTTTTCTCTCTCTAAACCTACCTGAAAGGAGGTTGTAGCCAGGTGGGGATCGGTCTCTTCTCCCAGGTAACAAGTGACAGAACAAGAGGAAACAGCCTCAAATTTAGGAGGTTTAGATTGGATGGGAGGGAAATTTTTTGACAGCACTGAAAGGGCTGTCAAGCATTGGAATAGGTTGCCCAGGGAGTCTCTCTCTCGGGCAAGCAAATAGGGAATATTTCACTTCAGCTCAGTCCAAGCCGTCATGGGCATCACCCAGACAGTGTTGGGAGCCTGTTCCATTCCCTCGGCACACTCGGGAGGCAGCTGCTTGTCCTGCACCAGGCAGGCAGCGCCCGGCTCGGCCGGGCTCTTCACCGAGATGCGCTTCGGGCAGCGCAGCCCCGCGCCCAGGGCACCCGAGGACCCGCCCGGCCCCAGCCTCGCCGGTGGCCCCGGCCAGATGGAGCGGCGGCGGCAGCACGGGCCGACAGTGCCACCTGCTGCTGCTGCCGGCACCGAGGGACGGAGCGAGGAGCGCTCGGACCCGGCCGCGCTGCGGGCCCGGCCCCGCGGGGGGGCTCGGGGCGCTCCGCTGCCCTCGGCAGCGCGGGGCGCTGGGGACCGGCGCAGGGGAGGCGACAGGAGGTAACAGTGAGCCCGGAGCAGGGGGAAAAGACACCGTAAATCCCCAGACCTGTTTTCCCACCGTCAGCAGATGCCCGAACCTCAGCACCATGCACCTCCACACCACGCACACTAGGTGCGAGCACAAGGTGGGGAAGGGCACAAGGGGCACGGCTGCGCCCAGAGCCATGTCTGGGATGAAGGAGCTGCAGAACCCTGGGTCCACAGCCCCGACACCCCGGTGTGGAGGCGTCACCCAAGATAGCGCATTCCCAACAGCCACAGCCCGGGAATGACCCTTTGTGCTCCGCACAGGGAGGTTGAGGGCAGCTGCTCCCACTCCTGCCGGCATCGAGGATATTCCTAGAGCTGGGAACAGGAGCTCTCCTGAAAACAACACAGCTTCCCCTAAAACCTTGGGGACAATACAATAGGGCTTCACCCCTGAGCAAAAAGAGCAAAGCGGGGGTGCAGGGTGGGCTCCTGAGGGGTGTGAAGGCACATGGGAGGTGTCAGACACAGCATGTCACCATGTCAGCCCATCCACACACGCGGCCGCCGGGGAATTACGGCCCTGACACAGTAATCCAGGGATACAAAGGCTGCAAAATGCTGTGACATCCCCATGCCCTATGGCACACGCACATCCACCACAGCAAACATGGAGAGAAAGGTGGGGACCAACCACGGGGTGTGGGGAAATCTGCTTCACAAATTACCATTAGTACCAAATGTCCCTTCTTATCAAGACTGGACGGGTATTCAATTTTCTCTTCAAACGCCTGCCTTCTGAAATGGTAATAGAATTTCGAATCTAGGGGAAAAGGGAGGAGAAAAACTGAATATGCAAGGATTAACAATGAGAGAGACAAAGAAAGAAATTAGACCAAAAAAATATATTCAGAGCCTTTGCAGGAATTAATTAAATACAAATATAAAGAGAAAATTAAGTCTCATGCTTAGGAGGGGGGAGAAAAAGGATATTTTCTGAGTTTAATTAACCTTTTTTTGCCAATAACAATGAAGAGGAAGGGGGAAGAGAGGGAGAGGAGAGCAGAAACTCGTAATTGTTTTGCCTTGCAGGAGATAATTACAGGAGGCAGCCAGGTCAGGGTCTGCCCACAGGAGTTTGGGGTGCGTGGGTCTGGCTCATGCATGTCCTGGGATTGTGTGCACGTAATAGCTCATTTGTTGGCTTTGATTGGGACATGGATTGGGAGGAGCAAAGGCAGAGCTAGGGAGAGCCGTGGTCCCCATGAGACCAGGGAGCTCAAGGAGGGGATGTCTCCTCTCAGTAGGGCCATGGGGAAGGAGAAAGTGTTGAGCATCAGTGGGAGGTGGCTGGTGGTCATGGTGGCTTCTAGGGCTGTGAGACAACCTCTATCCCCACACTCCTAAATGTTTTGTTTGCGGGTTTGATATCTGTGGTGCTCAGAGGCATCAGTCACAGGGTGACAGCTTGGGGGTCTGATGGGGTTTCAAAGCAGCTGTTGCAAAATTAATGGTCTTTGTCACCACTCGCCCCTCCTAGGAAAAGTGGAGGATCCAGGCAGTGGTAGCAGGATGAAAAGTGACATGACAAGGAAAGGTGATACTGATATTTGCATGAGCACCTGCCTCCAGGTCCTTGCCCCAGTGCCTCTCTTCTCTGCTGCTGCCCATGTGGGAGCTGTTTGGCCACAGCCTGGACTACAAAAGATGGGAAGTGACAGATTTGGAGAGCAGGACCGCTGGAAACATTACCAGCAGGTCAACACTGTGCCCAGCTGTAAGGAGCAGCATAGCCTCTGGGCACTGCCCAACACCCAGGCTTACACCTGCCAGCCACACAATGACATTCATGGCCCCTCACACAACCCCAGGGACCAGGAGTGATGCGAATGGGGCCAGAGGCCTCTCAGACAAGGGGTGATGAACAGCACCGTCCTCCTCCTCTGGGTCCCAGTGCTGGGGCTGCTTACCAGGAGCTGCTCCTGGAGGAAAGCACAGAGCTTTGGGGCCAAGGTGCTTCCTGCAAGATGCCTGGAGGTGCTGTCGTGAACAGGTTGCACGATACTTTTCACTACTTGCTTTTGATACCTTGGTGCCACAAGGTCTGGACTAGGACCTGTCTCACTCTAACACCAGCTGGGTGAGGCAGAAACTTCCCAAGGACTTGTCACATGGGCCACCACTCATGGAGGTGTCCTCTACGCCTCCATCACAAGCTCTCCCAGATCAGTGCAAAGCCCTCTCCTCACCTCCAGCCCCACCTCATCGTGGTCATACCACCACCCATCACATATGTGCTTGGGTGGGCGACAGAGAACCTGGGGTTTGGCACTCCTGGATGAGGCTGCAGGCAGCAGAGCTGGTTTTCCAGCAAGGACCAGCTGCACTGAAGTTTCAGTTGGATAACAAAGGGAAAAATTCATCATTCCCAGGCAAGCAGCTCCTGAAAGGCAGAAGCTGAAGACATGGACCTCTGCAGAGGTATGGCCTTGCCAGCAGAGCACTACCCAGGACAGGCTACAGATTATCTGGGAAGCGGGACAGGTTGATTAATAAGTTAAAATCAACACTAGCAACTAGTTTGTTTATTTCACAAACACAACTCCTTATCTGTCCAGGAATAGATTGCAAAATTATTCAAGAGTCTTCAGTGTAAATTATTCTCAGTATAAAGACTGTTTAAATTGCAAGCTGGGAATATTACTGTGAAGCGTACAAGGTATGTGGTAAATTATGTAACCTATTTATGTAATTTATAAATTGAGTTACATAAATTAGCTACACCAGGTACAGCATGAATGTCAAATTGTATTGTGACTCAATTGTCACAATAATGGCTCAGCATCAGATTAGCTCAAGGATTAATCCAGACAGTACAAAGTCTGGATGTTACAAATAAAAAAAAATAAATATCAAACTGTACACTAACAGCTCAAACTAGAAACTCATTAGCATTAATAAAGTGCAACCACTCAATTATTTGTCAGGGGAAGTAAAACAAGGCAGAGTCAGCAGGATCAGTTTGTTTTTCAGTTTGCACAGATGTGGCCACAGTCAGTGCCCTGCTTTAGGGAAGGCAGAACATACCTAAAGCTTCTCCAGAAGTCCTTGTCCTACTCCTAGGGTAGGGAATATCTCTGTTAACAGTTAGGGGCTACAAAATCACAGATCACTTTGCATTAAGAAATTTGGACTAAGGGCACCATTACACTACTTGATACACTATACACAGGTCCAGGGAAGAGTCCATTAATTCATTGTATAGCTCTGAGACTCACCTGCCATACTCACTAATCCAAATTTTCAGGGCTTGGAGAATCCTTAGAAAACCTGAACCAAGGCCATTAGTTAAGTTCCCAAGTTAAGAGTCACAGATACATTTTCAACCACTTCTTTTCCCTGAGCATTTCCTCTTCACTCCCATAAACTACTCAGTCTCCAGGGTTCAACACAGGAGGGAAAACCCTGGGCCAAGCACAGGTTCTTTGGACATACAAACACCATGAGAAGGAAGATGCTTCTCCTGCAGTCAGCAGGTAGAGATTTGATGTAACTTTAAAAACTTGGAAAGGACTTTCAGGCAAATATGATGGGATATGTCACTGTGAGCCTTGTCAGAAAGACACACTGGAGTCCGGAATTTGGGTTGATCAGAGCAGCAGCAGGGGAGAAAATCCCTGCCTTGTTTATTACTTCCTATTTTATACTTCTTGCAAGGTGACCATGAATTGGAGAGTGGGCAGTCCCACCTCTTACCCACATTGGTCAAGGAGGCTGTCATTCAACCCCCCCTTCTCTTGGAGAAGGAATTCATAACAATGGCAATATTTACAAAACATGATCTTCTGTTTACATTAATGAGCGTGAGAAGGTGCACCCTTCTACTTTAGTATGAATGCTCAGCAAACTAGGAAGATCTCATGGTGACAGGGATACACAGCAACAAGAAGAAATATTGCAGACTGGTTACTTAAATTACTTAACCCTAAAATCTAAGGCTGGATGGAAGTGATCTAATTCTTGTGGACCAGATGGAGAAAGGAGAGCACAGAGAGCCAGGACCTCTCCCCAGGGAGCCTTGTTCACAGGGTAGCCCCATGGGAGGAATAGGGCTGAGCCACCTTTCATACTTTTTGCAACATGGTCCATGTTCTCAAAGGATGGTGAAAGGGTTCCAAGTTTCAGAAGTTTTCACCTTGTACTCCTCATTAAAATCCAATTTTCTTTCAAGTTGAGAATAGCAGAATTCTGCCCTCCTGAGAACAGCTGTGACTATGTTGTCATCTGCATGCTCAGGATTGCTGCAAGGTCTGTAGCAGTGTTAGAGCTCCCAGTCTCAGGAGTGACTGCAAGGAGATCTGGAGCACAATTCTTTCGAGTGCAACTTAATAAAACCTCCCTGTAATGCATGTGCTTGGTTTTTCCAGAGAGCAGAGTTAGGACCTCCAATTCCACAAGGTAAGCACTGGTTGGCAGTGACCAAGTTCACAGTCAGAAGAATGATATAGATCACCTTAAATTTATGGTGTGCATATGGGTCTCATTTTTCTGTGCAATTCCTTGCAGTGTTAAATGAAGGTTTTTTAAGCAGCAGAAGAACTACACTATGAAACATCACCCCATCAGTCACAAAGAAGCAAATGTATCTCTTTCTCCCAATGCCACACTTGGATATTGTCACCTCAGCACTGAATTCCTACAACCTAGAGAGATCTAATCCTATTCATTGCCTCAAAGTAGCCTCAAATAAAAATCCTTGAGCTTTGGATCAGCAGTGAACAATACAGGACCACCTGCAGCCTCAGAAGAGGACATCTGCTTTGTTTTCTGAGAAGCTGAGGAGTCAGACCCTGCTGGCTGAGGGTACTTTCACAAAGATAATCAGCTCAGACTCTGAAGCATGAACCCTCTTATCTGTTTGGCCACAGACTAAATGGCAATCCTTTCCTTCAGATAGCAAAGTTCCTTTTTCCTAGCACAGGCAAATGTGGCCAACCACTGGCTGGGTGGAACCAACAGCTGGCAATGAGGTTTCACAGCTTGATATTAAATACATTACTGTGGATATTCCATTTTGTAAACCACCCTCCTGTCTGGAAATGTAAACTTCAGGATACCAGAAGGCACAATATAAAAATAACTAGAATGGAGTCTTCAAACAAATGGATGAGTATTTTCTCTTTTTATAACGCCTTTAACTTAAAGACCCCACAGCACTGCACAAGCACCTGATTTAAGTCTGAAAAAGGCCAGCACACAGATAATTCTACTGCTTTCAGCTTACACTCTGTTTGGACACCTCTGTGTGCCTTACCACTGCACACTTCCCAATGAGATGCAGTAACAGAACTGTACTTGGGAGCAGACACCCAGTCTATGTGGCCACCACACATCCACAGTGTGATCCATTTAATCCAGTAAATTCCAATCCAAGAAAGTTGCCAATAGTTGGCAAGAGCACTCTGGAAGGTGAAGAGTAGAGGGGGGAAAAGTTCCAACACAAAATTTACTTATTTTCCTTTGCAAAAGAAAAATAAGTAAGTAAGGATAAAAGGGACTACAAAAGCTGCTTCAATGAGGCAGTCCACAAAGAACAATTTCTCTGCCTTTTGTAATCTTTTATTTTGGCTGATATGATTTAAGCTGAGTCCTGAACTGGCATTTCCCCTCTGTCTCATTAAGAGCTGCAAAGCTAAATTGCAGTCACTGGCCAGGCTTCTTCAGCAGTTGAAAGGCTACTAAAGGAAAAGAAAAGAATTAATTTTTAAAATGCCATGTTCACACATGGCTTTATCAAATGGCAAGAGTTCAAATCTCTCCCTTGGTTCAGCCACTTGGAGGAGGACTGCAGGCAGCACTGGCAGAGTTCCTGTTTACTTGTTTTATGATGGTTGTAACGAGGAACCCATTAAATTAATAGCCGTGCCTTATTTTTAATGTTATGTTTAGCTAATCCTGACTTACAGTGGCACTCCCCATTCACAGAAAATAAAAAGCAAACTCACTATGATGATGGACTCCACCACCAAGAAAATGGGTATGGCGGGATATTCAAGAGGTCACAGGAGGGAAAAAATAACATCTTTTTTATTCCTTCTGAGGGAGTATCACTCATGTCCTCCACTGTTGGCCACTAGAGAGATTAACTCAGACAGTTCAAGGACTAAATAACACAAAGCTCTGAGTGGGCAAGGAGAAGATGCCCACTCAGAGACTCCAGCAGAGCTGCTCATGCATAGATACATACACAGAAGTCACAGCTAAAGTGTCTGAGCGACTCCAAACTGTTTTCTGGTCTTAAAAGCTGAAGGTAATTTTTTTAAAATTCTGTAGAGCAGGCAGTAGGAAGTGTATAGGACTGAAATGCACACACCAGTTTGCCAAAAATGTTAGCACTAGATGGGAATGAAGACAATTTACCCTGCAGCTGTCACCCCAATATCAACTCAGTATTCAAAAAGGATTTTGAAACTAAGTTTTCAGGGATCCATAAGGAGGCAAACAGATTCTAACTCCTCAAAAAGATCCAAGTGAGCCAAAGGGCTTTGCTTCAACTCATGTCAATTAGCAAACCTGCTCCAAAGATACCAGAAATTATTTTTAAACACACTTTCTGAAAACAAAGGAGGGTGCAAAGTAGGAATCAAAATGAAATTCCAGGTCCCTGCTGCCTATTCTCCTACACTCCCTGTAACAGCAGCCTGCCATGCAATAGCTCCCATACAGAACACAGGGCAGTAGGAACCAGACAAGTGCTATCAACATCTTGTAGGAAATGGCACAAGCGAAATGGCTGCATAAAGCACAAGCCATTCCAATGAGGGCAACCAGGGAGAGCATCTAATTTAGGCCACTCACAAGGGGAAATCAGCTACAGGAACAGTTTGTTACTTAGCCCTGAGGGAACAATTGATTTCAACTTGGAAAGAAAAGTTTGTGTGCTGCTGCTCTCCCTAGGAAGACAACAGAGGAAAAGTTTTCTGCCATACTCTGACCTTATAAAGTCTGAAAGAACATATGTGTCACTAAACCCAAGACATACTTTTGACAGGGAGCTCTCCTGAGACCAGTGGCTGCTCCATTTGCTTCCTCTGGCTTTGCCCCAGGCTGCAAAACTACCACTCTGCCAGCACAATTACACACCAGAGTGGGAGATGGAGGGGCAGCATTACAGCCAAAGGTGCTTCATTACTCAGCTCAAAGGTGATACAGCCTGATCACTTCAGTTCACATCAACCTTCACTCCGCCAAGGAACTGAGAGCAGGGAAAGTGAGGAGAACCCAACACACACCAAGACCAGATTGATGGGGCTGACAAGGCAGGTGAATCAGTTCAGGAATGTCACACCCAAATTTGGACAAGGAAAAAATCACATGAATGGGAGCAGGTGTGTGGTTACATGTCACAGGACACTGAACAGCCCTTCAGGCTCCCATGGGTTCCAAAAAAGGACTGATAATGCTTCAGTGCTGGATGCAACAGCCCAGTGGGGGGGCAAGACAAGAGAAGAAAAAGGTGGTCTGGAGACACATACAAGACTGGCAGTGAAGCACCCGAGGGAGTCAGACACAAATAATTTATCAACGAGTTACAGACAAACACTTTTAACCAGTTTGCAAATAAAAAATAACAACAACTTGAAAGACAAATTGAAAAATTCTGCTTGGAAAAGGAGCACACAGCATGAGATCACAGGACCCAGCAGACTATAAAATAGGAAATGAGACTTACTCCTCTCCCCCTACAGCTACACAAAACCCTCCTACACAGATTACAGACACACTTGGCAATTGCCTTCCTCCTTCTGCTTCTCCTGTTATGGACAAGGCAGAGAAGGTAGCTGCCTAAATGCAGAGAGGATATTAGATAAAGCATCTTGCAAAGTCAAGTGTGAAATATTAACAACAGGAGACAACGGGTTGAGTTTTTATGCAAGATCACAAATTCGGTGCTTCGAGCACTGGTGATGTTCTCGCACACTGGAATCTCAAAGTGCTGCATGTTGAATGTTTCATTTACAAAGCTATTGAAGCCTACTGGAAAATTTTTATCAGTTCTGTTATTTCCTGTATCTTCTCTAACTTCTCTGGTTTTGTTCTTTTCCCTTCCTGCAACGCTAAGAAATTATGCATGAATAAAAAGGTTGTTCTTTCCATTCATCTGGCAAGTTTTAAAACAATTCATACTCTTAAAGCAGGCACTCTGCAAGCTGTATTTTCACATGAAATTACCACAATTGTGCACATTGCATCCAAATCACTGGATGCATTTGTACACAAAATTACCCAGTTTACAGAGAACTGCAATAACCAGGCAAGCAAAATGGACATGCCCTGCTCAGCTGAAGGAAGCACTGTGGCCAAGCTGCACCTGGCCATGGGTAGGTTTGGTTTTAGCTGGTTAAACAGGTTGCAGATATTCCTGGACAAAAAAGCTGTTTTTTATCCAGCACATGCAGCACAGACAGCAGCATGGCTGGCTGCCTCCACCCCACCTCAAAGTTGCATTTGGAGGAAACTGCCTCTAATTCAGCTTCTACAATAGATTCAGACCTTGTTTATCCTGCTATCCTAGCTGTCCGTTAATGCTAGCTGTGGTGGTAGTGGTGTGGAAAGGACATCTATTCAACACTGGACACCAGGCTCCAGGAACAATGATCTCAGCCACTCTGGAGCACAACTGATACCTGCTGTCATAATCTTGCACAGAAAAAAATGGCTCTGAATATCCAACAAGCAGTCAAGGAGAAACCTAAGGAGAGGGAGCCTAGGAGAAGGTGCAGGGCTTCTTTTTTCTTTGCAAGGGCCTTGGTACTACTGGAGCAGCAAAGAATGAGGGGGAAGAGAAAACATTCATTCAAGGAGCTCTGTTACCTGGATACTTGGATAGCAGCTGAGACTCTGCAACTGAACTTCAACAGTTTCCTATTGATATCCCTGGTGATCGTATTTTCCCCCAGACTCAGGTGTCTGAGCTGGTGTTTAGGGCAACAGCAGCAACAAAACTGCTCCTGGGCACTAGGAAACACCAAAGGAAAGGAACTGACTGAAAGGCAGATGGGACCACAGTCCCCATGGACATGATCACCAAGAGGTTTGTAGATATTCAGCACAGAGTAAGCTAAAATCAAACCCAACACAGTAGGACAGAGGAGTTTCTCATTTCAAAGCGGCTCCACAAATGAATGTCTGTCCTCAGAAACTTTTGGAGACTGAGTTAGGCAAGCCAGTATTGAAGTGCAGTGACAGGTAAGAGGTGTATTTTCAGCTAACAACCAAGCAGTCACTCATCTGGAGGTAGTGGATGGCCTTCGAGTGCCACTTTGTCCTTGTTGGGCTGCAAACAGCCGCAATGCACCTGGCCAACATTAGCTGTAGCTGTTACATTTATGATTTTATGGCTGATTTCCCCCCACCACCCTCTATCGAGTTCACTGTCTGAAAGATCACATCTGTTTATGTTCCACAGACACCTGCGTATCTTGAGATGACAGCAACTCCCTGAATGCTGTAATCAGTTATTTCTCAACAGAGGAATTGCCAATTTGGTAAATAAAGCTCATTATAAAAGAACATGAAAATGTATTACAGTTGCCTAACAGGGAAAATTGCCCAGTGCCGCCAAATAATCAGCCCTGGCATCACAGTTCCCCCCAATTTAGGGCAGCTGAAATAATAACATGCAAATTGCTCATGCCAAGGCAATGCTGGATAGGGGCAAGAGGAAAATGAGGAAGAGACAAAATCCATACTTTTCTCTTCAGACCAACAATAATTTCAAACCTAGTCAGGGACAGACCTTAGTGCTCTAAATCTCTGCCTGCAGAGTCAGAGGTTCTGTGGCTACCCCAAGCAGATCCAAAAGCTGGCATGGAAGCAGCAGCAAAACCCCACTCAGTCCTGCTCCAACAGATCTGAGGGCACTAATTGTCCTACTTTGTTTTGGAAAACTTGCTCTTCCTCACTTGGGGACAGCAAGTTTGACCTACACAAAGATGCAGAGCTGGAATTTTTGCAAGGTCTGAGGGTAACAGAGATAAGCCATGCGTAAGCAAACATCACTTCTGAGGATGAAAAGTGTTGTGGCATCAGCTCTCAATAAGAAGGAAAGGCATTTTGTTGCTTTAATGAAGATGTAAAGCACCAAGTTGCTGTCTAAAGAAAAAAGAGACGAAGCAGAATATAACACAGAAAACAATTCTCAGCCCCCCTCATTCATTTTCATAAACACTGCATTAAACTCTGACACAACCTCCAAAAATCCATGTTCACATTCTTCAAAACCTGTCAGATACAGTCAGAGAGGACACAAAAAGCTAATGCTGCCAGACAGAGAAGCTCTACCCAGAGAAAAGGAATCAGGTTACCAAATTAGACCTGCTCCCCTGGTTTGCTGACAGGCCTTTTACAATTCTGCCACACCTACCTCTAGGAGAATAAGGTTCCAGAGGCATCCAGCTTCCTCCATTCCTCAAGCAGCAAGAAGAGGGCTCAACATAGAGCACAAAGGTGAAAGGGATGGTGATTTATGGCAGACACAGCAGGAACTGCACACAAGAGCTCATGAAAAGAAAGATAACTTGGGCCCTGTAGCCAACAGGCAAAGGTTTTCCCAGTATGAGTCCCTAACACCAGCTCCCTTCAGCCAGGACTTTGCAACCAAGTACTTTCAAATAAGCCAGTCATCCTGGGACCAATATGAACAAGTTTTGTGATTTATAAACTGTAACTTGAAATACTGCTATTCCTCACCCTCATTTGGAGTTTTTGTTGGCATCGGCAATAGGCAGAAAACAGCAGTTTACAACCTCATGAGACTGAAAGTATGTCACAGCACATAGTGACCATTAAACATTTTATTGTTTAGGAGGGAATCTGGAAGGGAAGGAACGTGCCTGCTGGTGTAACCAATGGGAGCATACTAGGAACAGTTAATCCTAGCAAGCTACTCAGGGTTACTTCCAAATACCTCGGACCCCTTTCTCCAAAGCAAACAAACAGAGGCAACAGCTCTTGAAACTCAGATGTAGGTTGGCAAAACCAAAATTAGAACTGAGTGAACCAGGCTCATGTTGGGGCAAGACCCAAGCTACAAGCTGTGCTGGAAGCATCTGGCATCAACACAATTCTTTACACTGCAAAACAATGAAAAGAAACTATAGCATCCCCCTGTCCTGGGACCATTCTCCCAACTCCAGGAATGTCCACCGAGACTGATGCATGCAGGCAGTTAGAAGAGGAATCATGTTGTATTGTCTTGGTCATAGAGGGCAGAAGGCACTGGTTTTGGTCAGTGTCTGTCCAGAAGGATGCTGGGGCTTCCAAGGGCATCTGTGGTCCCTGTTCTCTGCTCTTTGGTGGACGATGTTTATCCAGAATTAACTAACAGCTCCTAGAGAAAAAAGGAGACAAAAGAAAAAGATAGCAAGCTAGTTATGCAGCTCTTGACTTGGAAATGTTGCCATCAGAAATGAAAAAGTGGCATTGGCAGGGTGAAAATCCCACAGAAAAATCATCAGGTTTCACCTACTGTAAAACACAAGGTATTCAAGGGGAGAGGACTGTGGAAGCAAAACAGCTCATGGTCACAAAGGTACGGCTGATTTGGTGATCAAGAACATATGGTCAGTTGCAATGATCAGGACTGTGAACCCATTGGCCTACAGTGGAAGAGAACAGCTGTGGCTCCAGGCAAGCCTTGGAGCAGTGAGGTCACAAGAGTAAGTGCAGCCCCACACTAAGTCCTGCCTCAGCAGGACATAGGAGCACTTTGATTAACTGCCATCAAACACACACACACACACTCCCCCCACTCTCTCATCGTGGATCAGGATCAATATAAAAGCACCAGAGAAGTGAGAAGAAGAAAGATGGGGACTCAGAGACCACCCTAACTCCTGACATGTCTGACAGCCTTTATCATATTGAGACCCAAGCCCTCCTAAAATGCAAAGCAAAATCACGTTGCTTTGTCCCGACAGAAACCTACTAAGAGGTACCTCCTCAGACCCTGCAGGTATCCGCATATGAGCTGTGAACTTCTGAGGGTTATTATAAGACAGAAAGCTTCCAACGTGTTTAGGATGGAGACTGCAAAGTCTGCTGTGGTCTCTTCCTATTTTTATCTTATCGCATCTATAACATCAAAGAAATCAAATGCCATCAGCACTGGATGACAAAACACATGACACCATGGTAACACCTCTCCCTCTGAGGATCTGAAAAATCAGTGTTGGATCCCACTTCACAATGTGGGCAATCAGCTCTCCTGCAGCAGCAATGGCATCATTGTGTCAGTGCTACAGGAACAGCAGAACCACAGAGGGTAAGCCCATCAACAGGCTACTTTTTTCCCCTGCTCTGGATACATGCAGGTTCCTTTTGCAGAGCAGACAGTACCAATCCATGTTAAGATGACCCAGCTAAAGCCAACTAGAGAAAGACAACTGAACACTCCACTGCATACAGTCTCATTGCCCATTTTTATTACGGCTCAGTTCTACTCAGTTCTACTCTCCAGATATTTGCCTTTCTGAGGAGAGGAGCTGTGCTTTCTTCAGTGTGGATCAGAATGGAAAACATCACAAAATAATGAAGCTAGCACACTTGGCACTGTCTGTCAGAAGGTGAGGATGTCATTTGGGCTGCTTCTGCACAGCAGGCTAATATTGGCTGATACATAGCCATTGTAGACTGAATATGCTGGCCTTGAATCTCCAAAGATAGCCCCATCTCTGACAACAATGAATTGGAAAAGTTTCAAAGGACTCAAGAATAAAGAGAAAATTGTTCACCAAATTATTTAGACAACGGTTATGCAGAAATCTGACAAATGAACCATCAATAATACTTCACTGACTCTAATTTTCCAGGTAATTTTTCTCACCATTACTGATTTAGAAGTTATGCATGGAGCAATATATTTTAAAAACTCCAATAGCACTCACAGAAATTGCAAGGAATGAAGCAGTAACAACTCAGGATCAATTTTGCAATGAAGTAAATTGCTGTATTCACATTGTAACGCTTCAGTAAAGTGTCCACCAATGCTACATTTTGTGGGGGGGAAAAAAAGAAAAGAAAGAAAAACAAAATCACTTCTGTGGCTACTCAGTGGTTAACCCTTCTGGAAGACAGTAAAACCTCCTTTTTTAAACACTTTTAAAGAACATCATAGGTACACAATTTCATGTTCAAAATCATAACTACATATTTCAACCTCATCTAGTTGCAGGTGTCTCTACCCATGGCAGGGGGGATGGAACTAGATGATCTTTAAGGTCCCTTCCAGACTAAACCATTATATGATTCTATAATATTTTTATTTATTTCAGGAGAAAATGAAAACAGACAGTTCTTAACCTCAATGAATTCTTTCCAGCCTAACCTACCCACATACCAGATATGCATTGAGCTGGAGGCTCACAAACAATCCTTGTGCAAAAACATCAGGTTCCATCTCACTCTGGATCTCTAAACCTCCTCAAAATCTTTTGCACAGTGATTCTGGATCCAGAACTGATGGGCTGAGAGACACCATGTCTCTGAGACTAAACCCATTCTTTGTCCACGTTTTAACCCCACCTGCCTTTGCAACCATGCCAGTGCAGACTTGGCATCCCTCCATTTTCTTTCAACCTAGAATCCTCTCTGCAAGATGCTACCAGGTTGTTAAAACACTTACCTCGAGCAGGAGCCTGTAGCCAGTAGCTTTCCAGTTCTGGTTCCAGTTGAGTGAGGAGAAAGGGCTGACCTCTGCAAGCAGATCTGTTCCACAAACCTCTCCCCCACTGAGAAGGGAGTCCAGTCAATGCCTAACACTGTCCTTGTCCTCTAACAGAGCTGAGGCCTTGGTACCCAGCACCAGGGCGAGCAAGTTTCAGCAAGATTTTCTAATGCACCTGTTCCTCTGTCCTGTTCCTTCTTTCTCAGCCTGCATCCCAGTGCAGAAGCTCAGGGCTGCTTGGTGAATCTGCAGCATCCTCTCCACCTCCCTCAGCTACTGGTCAGCTCTGTGCCTCAGCTCTCGGCCTTGCTGAGGCTCTCAGCCAGCAGAGGAATCTCCCTCCTTGAAAAGCCAGATCCTGAAGAACTTCCTCCCCTCAATGTTTGCCAGAGACGCTGTTTGCCAAGCCTCAACCAAGTCAAGACATATTTATTTAACCAGCCGTTAGTCTCACAGGGTAAACCCTGCAAGTTTGCTCCAGCATGTGCCTTGCCTTTGTTGTAACATCCCTTTAAGCAGTCCCATCACAGTGCTCACACATATGGGCACTGTGTAGCTATGAAGAAATCAGAAAGCAGATCCCCATGATAAATGACTTGGTGCATTTGGAGTGTCAGTGACAAAGTAGAAATTAATCTCCATAGTTCCTAGTTCCCTGCCATGTGCAGGCAGCTCTCAACATCAGAATACCTGTTGGCAGACAGCAGACCTCAGCAACATGACCGCACAACTTTTTCATCTCAGTTAGTGTGGAAAGAGGCACAAACAAAATACAAAAATCCTGACCTACCCTAAGATGGGTGTTCAAGGCCTTTACACAGGATGAGGCATTTGTTGCAGGGCTATTAGCACCCCAAAGCGCTGCAAGAGATATTTGAGTCACTTTGGTTTGATGTATGCTGTAGGTATTTTTTGGTTATGTGCAATTTGTTCTGTTACACTCAGAGTATTGGCTATTTTGTGGAGCAGCTGTGCTGACTAATGGATCACAGCACTTCTGTGCCTTATAGTTATTGCACAGAAAAGCCTCTCTGTCTCTCTCATCCTTCAGGAGTCCAACAGTTGCTGTCCTTGGGACTGGAATAAGGAGGGCCAGGAGCATGCCTGGCAGCAACAAAAAACATTAATTCAAAAAGCTATGAAGAGAGTTTTGTTTTCCCTCTTCTCTGTACTGGTGTTAATAGTTCTGCAAAGCAGGGAAGCTCACCCAGTGACTTCTTGGCTACTTCCCCAGATGGTGTCTTCAAAGTTGGCTTGACAGCAGAAAAGGCACTTCTCAAAAAATTCACCAGATGCATTGTCAGAACATCCCAGAAAGCACTTTCACGTGGAAGTCTCCTGGTCTACAAATCCCACCAACAGAGTGCTAGGAACAGCAACAGTTTTTCTGGTTTCCTCCTCCCTCTCCTTCAGCTCACAAGAGCCTACATACTGCTTGCTTTGCTCTGCCTTTACACCTCCCCATTGCTCTGCATCACCCAAACACAAAGTTATTTACCAGCACAACTAATCTCCAGCTGTTCTGAGACTCACCTGTTTGTTCATGCATTATAACACTGATTTCCTCCAGACAATTGTTCTGATCATTGTTCTAACTTGCAGAGAGCTCCTGTCATTAGCCTTGCTTAACAGGAAATATTTTGCCACTGACTGAGCAGCTCTGCAGTCAGCAGACTGCACAAAAAATCATCCTGGTTGGGGGCTGCATCTCCCTGCTGAGCTGTTAACCCCAGACATCACAATAGGGAACAAGCTCAGTGTTTTGATTTTGGACGCATGCTAGAAAAGAGCAGGGCTAGAAGGAACAAACAAGGCTCTGCAAAGAGCTGCTGCTGAAAGGATGACTGTTAATTAATCCACATACAAACCGAGGGCAGTTTTTGCTTAATCAATGTTAATTGCATTTAATCTCATTCTTGCCATTAAGAAAAGCCACCGGGCCAGGCTGATGTCACTAGCGCCTGACATGTAGGTTCCACCCACATTTGGGAGGCAAGTCAGGAGAAAAATAATGGAAAGAAAGGAATAACCCTTCCTCAACCCCTTCTGCATCACTGCACAATTTCATTGTGTCTGTTCCATTATTTAAACAATTTTTATTTTCCAATAACATTACAAAAGAGCTCAAAGGATGAAAATCAGACATAGAGCATTTCACTACTAGTTATTCTTGCTCTCCCAGGTACCAGCTTAGAGCTTTGCTAACCTGCACAGCTTGGGCTATTGTGCTTCTGGAAAGGACTGATACACAGAAGATTGCGTATGTGAAATGGTGTTTGCTTTTTAGTCCTGGGCTGATCCCAACAGACCTGCCAGAGCCCCTTAATATGACCTACAACTGCTGACTGCCACCTTCCATCAGCTCTGCTGAAATCCTTCTCCTCACCTTGCTCCTGAGCACAACCCCAGCAGGCACCAGAGAAGACCGAAGCCTGTCTTTCTGTAACATAACACAAACTAGTATTTGCTATTAAACAACCTTTGACCAAATTTGCCTTGAAAGACAGAACATTTTTGAAGCCTTAACTTCCCAAGTAAACCAACAGTGCATCCACCAGTGATCTGGCTCTGATCTGGGGACTGCATCTCTATCTGCCCAGCTACCTGCTTGGGAAATGGGAACAATTCTCTTGCCTCTGCAGGAATCAAGCTGGGGGACAGAGGAGCAGCTCTTGTAGCACAGGAAGCCCAAGGTGGCAGATTTCATGACTGCTAGCTTATTGTTTCTGTGAGAGCCTTGAGTTTTTCCAAATCAGTATCAAGAACAATAATAATCAAGCCTGGGCTCTGTCAGTGCCTTTCCCCTGTGGCAGCACACAACGCTTGCCCAAAGCCAATGCTGCAGTTCATCGTGGATTTTTTTAACCCTCAACAAGTGTTAATCCCAATGCCTCTCACCACATGAAGTGGACATATCACAAGTGCCATGAAGGCCTGGCTGAGTTTTAAGTGCTCTGAAATGGTGCCACTAGACTTGGTCAAGATTGCTTTAAAATCATTTCCCATTAGGACTGTGCCCCTCTCTCTTTACAGCCAGTGCAGTGACTGTATCTCAGAGGAAGATAATTATGTCCCACCATCTGTACACATCAGAAACTGCACAGTCCAAACCGTGCCTTTCTGGACTGAATGGCAGAAGGCAATGCAGGAGGGAAAGGAGATAACACTGGACACCCCTCCATCCTGCAACTAGAGTCATCCCAAATGTTTTGCAAGCTCGTGGATTAGCCTCTGGGAGGGATAAAGGGATCCAGAAGGCACAGAGTGTTTCTAAAGCAGAACAAAGACAACTTGTACAAATCCAGCTCTGGTTTTGTGAGGATTAAAATTAACTTCACCCAACTGTGAATATCCGATTCCAGAGCCAAACGGAATGGAAAACCACTTACTTATGCAACAGTATTTCATTATTTCAAACCCTAAGCCCAACACTTCCAAAAATTAAGGAGAAGCAACAGAACATTTGCTGGGGGACATTGGCTGCAGGGGTTTAACTGCTGAACTACCAAGCCATGGTCTAGGCACACGGTAATGAAACAATAGACACAAATATTGGCAACTTCTCTGTACTTTCTTTCCTGCTCTTGCTACCAGCCTCCAGAATAATCAGTGGGAAAATAAAAGGAAAAAATAACCCTAAAAGCCAAGAGACTTTGGATTAAGTTGTATAAATTACCTGTTACCTCCTTACACGAGGAAGAAAGAAATGAAATAAATACCTGCAAAGCCATCTCAGTATCTTGGATTAAATGGATTACAGAAATGGAAAGTACATGATGCAAGATGTTATAAAACAAGATGCCAGAGAGGTGCAGGAATTTGAATCAGGCTGGCAAATGATCCCTACAGACTATTGAGGAAAATTAATAGAGAGAAGGGGTAGAGAAAGGACATGGTAAGAAGACTGACTGATGAACACTGTTGTTAGGATGTGTAAATTCAGGATGTCAGACTTCCTCTTAAATCTACTTCAGTCCTGGAACAAAAATAGCAAATCTTACAGTGCTAAAAAGCACTGGAAGTAGAAAAGTCAGATATGGCAAGCCTCATTTCAGGATAGGTTTCCCCTGTGCATCCCACAAGATTGAAGTTTGTGACTTTAATTATTCCTGGAACGTTGTGTATATAGGGATTCAATGCAGGGATTACTAGCAGGATCCTTGTTATAACAAGTGCCACTTCTCAAACAAATTACACTTCACTGGATGTCAGTAACATACACAAAAAACAAATTAGATAAAGGCAGCAGGATGGCAAGATACAGGTCTGGTGCAAGGAAATTTCACAAGGTCACCCAGAAAGAAAAAGGCATTTATAATTTAAACTCCTAGAACATTTCTAATTCCCCAGTACATTAAAGCTCCATGTGACTCAGACACAAAATCTTCAATACATCAGTGACTCCACATAACCTGAGACCAAGCCTAGCTGAGACATGCTTTATTTGTGAAGAAATGCCATCAGGGAGCAGGTGGAGGAAGACAGAGACGGGAGATAGAAGGAGCAACTCCAGCTGTCCTCCCAAATTTTAGGGATCATCCCATCCCATTCACTGACTGTTCACAGCTCCACACAGACAGATGGGAGAGACAGGGAAAGAGGATGTAATTTTGTTTGGAGGCAAATATAGCAGTTCCTTGGCTGCAGGGCTTCTTCACAAGCTGATCCCAGATTTACATACTGCATTTTTCCTTTCCAGAACTCATGCCAGGATATATTACTAACCTGCACTAGTTCTAATGAGCATGTCTTTAGCTCCAGAAATTTTCATGAAGATAGAAGCACAGGAAAGTCCAGTCCTCAGGTAGAGTGCTAAGAACAGCCAAAAACACTTCAGGTATGGCACTGTGCCTCTGAGACGTGGGACCTCGATGGTGGTAGTTAAATTCCCATACTGGGGATTTCACCAGGTGCTTGCCAGTGTTACTAAACCCTGCAGTTTTCCTGTGCACTCCAAGAGGGTGAGCACTGCCTGGAGTGAATAAGCCAGTCCTAGGCTCTACTTCAGTCACCTCCCAACTTTTTCCAGCAGCTGAAATAAATCCCCATCTCAGTTTTCCTTTCTGTAGCTAAAAGTAATGCCACTTACCAACCACAGAGGTATGATAATTATTCACCAAGAGAAGATGCTAAAGAAATGCAAAAATTCAGTTCTCAAGGGATCCATTCCTCTGTATAATTTGCATTTAGACTTCAGAGGAAATCTGATGCTTTATCTTGTTCCTTTATCTCGTTCCTTTCTGTCTTGCTTTAGCAGGCTCCTGGTCTGGATAAAGAGAATACCTCTTTGGGTCAGGATCTCACGTCTGCATTTAAAGTATGCTTCAACCCTGTCTAGTCCGGCTTCATACACCAAGAACAGAGGCAAGCAGAAACTTCTCCAGATATCTTTTTTCTACGCCTAATTCTATTTTTGTTCAGTGATACAGTGAAATTCCACACACAAGTATTATGAGCTTGACTGGTTTTATTTGTTTAACACTTCACATTTTCATTAAGCTGTTGCTACTCAGCAGCCAGTAATTTTATTTGTGTGATAGCTGTATTCATCTCATCCACATGGGTGTAGATGTCGCTCTCCTTTTCTTCTGGCTGAGGAGGCAAAAATCAGTGATTATAGAGTCAAGGGGAAACTGGAAATTCTCTGGTCTGTGTGCAGATAGATGTGAGATAAGACTTCTACCTGTTTTTGTGAAACACCTCCCAAAGACTAGGGGCAACTACAAGTAAAATTAAAAAGAGTAAAAATATTATTTTGGAAGACTACCCTCCCCTACCCAGGTACAAACCAGAAACTGAAATTATTTCAGCAGAATCAGCCTGTTTGACTCAGCACTGAATTCTCCTGCTCCAGAAGCTTCTTGCTGACTGAGCATTTACAGTATTTGAGTATCAGATTGTAAAGAATTAATTATATGTCTAACTCTTGCCAAACTTCAAGTATCTTGAAATATCTGGTCCCAGGAGCTGCAAGATCTGATTAGATCTCAAGGAAGAAATGTCTGGTTGGCTGGACCTCACCAAACCCTAATTAGACAATCTTCTATCAAGTTCAGGCAACCAAACAGAGAATTAACAGCCCTTTTGAAATGTTAATGACTTGAACCCAGACAGTCAAATGACTGAGCCACACCTCTTGGACAGAGATTTCAGAAGTCAAGAAACACTAAACATTTCACTGTGCCACTCCTTTTTGACGAGATCAAGAAGCCATGGAGCAGGGAAGCGTTGGTTAGGGCATCTGCAGTAGGGGTTGGAGAGCACTGGGTGCTCCTGCCGGGCATGACATATGGATTGGAACGGAGACGCTCTAACAGATTGGGAGGCCACAGAGATGTTCGGTTATGAGATTAGATGGAGATGCCCAACCACAGGCACACCCAGGCAGCACCTGTGGGAAGCTGCAAGCTCAGCTGCCCTGAACATGGCACTGTCACAGTCAGTCCGTAGGCAACAGGGATCTGCTCTGAGTAGCTGCCCACTGGCACCCAGCTCAACCAGTGCAATTAAGAGACCAGCAGATAAAATGCCCTACAACATGAACCGTAGATCTGAGCAAACAAAGGGAAAATGGTGAACACTAGGAGATGCATCTTGATTTCTCAGTGTCTCTTCCTGTGTAAATTCCAAATCTTTCTTTCAAGATTAAAAACCTTTACCAAGTGAAAAACAAGCTCAGCATTTCTCTAACTCCATCCTGTCCCTATCCCTCTTCATAGGACACCCCAGTAGAATACCAGATGCTGGAATAAGCCACAAAATTTTTCTAAATAATTATCTCCTATCACCTCCCCTGCAAATTTATAGTCCTGCATCTGTGTCAAGACAGAGACCTGCTTCCATTTGTGTAAAACACATTCTTTATAGAGGACCTGAAAGTGGAATGTTTAACGTTAGCTTTTGAAAATGTATTCAGAGACTGGAAAAGACAGCTTTTAAGTGTGTCGTTCAATTGTCTTGTGGACGCTGCTCAAGTGGAGGGGGAGCTTTGTATTTTTTTATATGACAAATGATGCCAGTCCCATCTTGTAATTTTCCTCACTGTGCAGCATGTCTGTTCATGATAGATACCAGTGCAGCTGCTTAGGTGTCCATTGATCTGCTTGGAAAGTACTGTCTATTTGGAACCAACTCATCCTAAAACAGCAGCTCCAGAGGGCGAGAGCAAAATAAAAGGGAGGGGGGTGGGGGAGGAAGAGACAAGGGAGTTGTGGACTGGGAACACACTCGTGCTTCTCCTGTAAAGGTTCAGGAAAAAAGCAAGCATCATATTTAGTTTTAGCTACATCTTCTCTTCCTCCCTCACAGGCCATTCTTTTCTACTGTCACTCAACACCTCTTTACACTCTCTTCCCATGAAGACCTTACCACTAACATATACTTAATTTCACACTTGCAACCTGTGGATGAAAAGCAAGCCCTCAGCTGCCTTCTGCAAATCTGTGCCAGCACAGAGGAGCCTTCAGGTCACAACCTGAACAGTTTGCAGTTTAAGGGAACATTTTAAATAAAAACAAAACACATAAAGGAAGGAGAGACAAAAAAAAAAAGGAAGAAAGAAAGAGAACAAAAAAAAAATCAAAGAATTCTTATACTTCATGTTTAAAGAGACTTCAAACAGGAATTTGCCAATTTTCTGTAACCAGGATGATAAGAGAATAAACTCAAATACTTCGTCCTTCTGCAGAGCCCTCTGCACTGAATTTCACTCCCTGCAAAATGACCAATATAAAAAAACCCTCATAAATCCCTCTGACGTAAGTAACTTCACATTACTCTTGGGGAAACAGAGGCAGAGACAGATTCATTAATCCAAGTAAATGAATCCATGAAGCAGTCTGAATTTCTGAATCCCCATAATATCCCACACTAGAAACAGCACCCAGGGCCCAGAAATTTCCATGCCATGTTGCCTGCCATAAGCAAAGCAAGACATTTGAACAGATGAGAATGTTTATGGAAAGGAAAAGTACAGTTATTAAATCACACCTGCCCCAGACATGTAGCAAAACATGTTTTGTACTTTAAAATACCTTCCATCATTTCACTCATTGCATAATTAATGCCAAAGACCAAGGTCACATGTGTAAGATGCTGCCTCAGAAACCTGCTGAGTAGCAGAGAGCTGCACGACCTGTTGGAACAGGTGGGTACAAATTCCTGTGGCTCAGCACTGTCAGGGTTAGCCTGCTAGAAATACTCAAGGCTAGCAAGGTTAGGGCTGTTTTGATCTGCCATCATTATTCTGCAGCCTGGGCATATCCTGAGAGGATCTTGCTACAGGCTGGTACTCTGACTTACCAAGTAGTTTCCATGTGTGCATGGGGAAAGTGGGTCTTATACAAAGCTGTTTAGGTAGGTACAGGTACACAAAGAATTTTATAGGACATTTGTGTTAAAAAAAAAAATCAAAACCAACACTGAATTAAAGACTTGATTTTTAAGACAAGGAGCTGTTCCTTAAAAATCATTGTTTTTTTGATTTTGTTGTTTTTTGTTTTGTTGTTGGTGGTGTTTTTGTGGAGTAGGCTTTCTTTGTTTTGAAAATAATAAAATTCCACAAGTAAGATGGTGTCAGATGAGCTCAAATTGTGTAAGGTAGTTGTCATTATTGTGACTTAGAACTGGAACTTGCATTCAGGAAGCTCAATATTTATTGTTTCCCTAAATTTAAGTTGACAGAAAGAGTGTCTGCTCCCACAGGCAGAAAGCTAATTCCACCACCTCTTTTCCACAGTCAGTCTTATTCTCACATGTAAATTCTCCTGAGTGGAGAATTAACAGCGGGTAAATTCTCCTGCTTACAGCTACCAAAGCACCAGCCAGGATGATGCTGACCAAAGAACTCCAAACACAAGGCTCTGAACTATACAAACCAATCCTGATCCCACTAATGCCTGCCTGGGAAGGAAACAGTGTGCTTGCACACATACATCCCCCAGTTCACCCAGTACAGGGAAGGACAGGCTGGTCACTTGATTTGCAGACAGCTTTTCCATTACTTACTGCAGCACTCGAACAGCCAACTTGCTTCCTCTTTATCTGCTCTGTGGTGGCCATTTCTCCAGAGCTGCCCATCATTTCCTTATCAAGCAGTAAAAACGCAGGATCACTAGAGACACAGCTCAGCCTTGCTGGGATTTCATTCTCTCAGCGGGTTGTAAATGCCCCTATAATGTTGGCTTTTTTAATCTTGTGTTATTATTACCTGCGGTTGCCATTCAGTCTGCAGAGAATAAAGTGCCCAGGCTTTCAGGACCTACACAATGGCTCTGTGCATTTGCCAGTGGTTGGACAAACAATAACTCTGTGTTTCAGCTTTATTGGAAAGCTTTCTGTTGTGGGAGCCTGGCTGCATGTGTCCCTCCGCTCAGGTGACACAGAGGTGCGAGTGGGTGTCTGTGAATTCATCGGTAATTTCAGGAACACGTGCTTTGGTGCCAGCCTATGGAACCAACGTGGAAGTGCACAGGCAGCTGCATGTTGCTGTGAGCCCATGAAACACAGACACAGACCTGCAGAGCCAGTCGGTCTCCTCTAGATCAGCCAGGGAGTCCGAAACTCTAACAGGGCCACTCTGTGAATAATTACGTTCATCTCCGTGTACACGGTGTTGCAAGCTCATAGGGAGGTGTGATGATATATGACATAACTGTGAAAATGTCAAAACACCGCTACCCTGAACCACACTGTCACAAGAAATCTTGGCTCCCACTTGAAATTAAGAGATGCTGCTGCTTGCAAGAAAGGCTGGAAAGCTGGAACTGAAAAAACACAAATTAGAATGCAAAGAAATTTGAAAAATGCAGGGCTCTTCTAGTTCAGGGAGACTGATTGTTTTGGTCAGCTCATTATTGCTTGCAGGGGACACTGCAGATGCGTGAATTCTTAGAGAGCTGCAAATATCCCTTCACTCAAGAAAAGAAGCCCTACTGCAGACTCCTCACATATTGAAAACCTACGAGGAAAGTCAAAAACTCCCACAAACCCACAAGGTTTATTTGTGAAACTGTTTAGAAATACACTAAGGTTATTTCATTTGTCTTATGGTTTTAAGCAATTGAGTCACATTCTTGCATCACTTCTGTCTGGGCAGGAGGGTTAGTTTATTGTATTTTATTTATTCCTTCCTTTTTCTTTTTTTCAGTAAAAACCTAGAACTAAAATTCTCCTATACTTATAAAACTTCAGGTACAACTCCACAAAACTAGGGCAATAGAAAATATGCCAAATATTTCAAGGCTTGGCAACAGTAAGCCTGCCTGTCTCTCTGTGGCAGGAGGAATGTCCGTCTGTCTCAGCCAATGTTTCTGAGTAGAAATGTCTCATCCTGATAGCCCATGTACATATAAAACACCTATACTGTCAGTTCTCCAGGAAGAGACCTTGACATTTTGCAGAATACCACATCCCAACCCCCACCTCGGCTGAACAGCAGCAGAAGGCAGAAGAAAACTGGTAGATCTGAAAATGAAACAATCAGGTGCTGCCTGCAGCAAGGATTAAAGTTAAAATGGAGGAGGTAGTGGTGAAATGAGCACAGCCAAGTCACTGGAATTGATGCACCAAGGAACCAAACCTCCAGGTTTCCCAAATCCATGGCCACAGCTGGCCTGTCCCACTCCCTCTCCTGTGGGCCTAGAGAAGAGAGAATTTGAAGAGTGGGAAATCAAGGTTTTGCTGTCTTAAACAGAATAAATAAAAGGTGAATGGTTTCAGGAGATATTGTATTATTGTTGTGGTAATAGGTGCTTCATGTAACTGGTGAGCAAAACTGCAACCCTCGTTCTGAGCTCTCAGCTTACAGTAACTGGGCTGGCACAGGCAGGTGAGCTCCACAGTAACGCAGTAAGGGGATTGCAATGCTCCGTTCCTGAAAAGAGTAATGAGGTATCCAGAGAGCCTGCTGAGGTGTCAGAGAAACTGATGCTGCTGGACCCTTTGCAGGCCAAAGACAGATTAGGAATAACACAATACCAGCATAACAGCACCTTATCAACAGCCGTGCAAGTGCTAAGAAGTGAATCTGAGCAAAGGCTGTGACAACTGTCTGCATCAGCCATGCTATTACTGCCTTCCGACTTCCCGCACAATCCAAGTGTCCAAATGGCTTTGAAGCAAGAAGCAGCAAGACAGGAAGGTGAATCTGAACTCTGATCAGCTGTCTGAAGAGACAGTATGAATACCTTACATTTCAGTAACACTTTTCATCCATAACGAATCCGAGACATCCATTCAACCTCCACACTCCAAACCACAGAAGTAATATCTGTCCAGGTAGGGATGGGCAAATAAACACAAGTTAAATGACTGTTCAAGGTCGTCCAAGGACTACAAGAGACACACGTCTAGCGAGTAGATTACTCTTCCCTTTTGAAAGGCACACAGACACACACACACGCACAGGGGATTGAAACTGCTTAGCCAGGTGTGGAGCCTGCTGTGATCAACACAGCTTCACTGAGTAGCAACTCTTCTCAATGCTGTTTCACTGGCGCTAAAATGTAAAAAAGCAAACCTTTATAACAGAATTCCTTCAAATAGCTGCAAATAGGTGTGGGGATTCTGCATCTGGGCTAAGTTGCTACAATCCACACATCTTATTTATTTGCTAGTTATTAAATTACCCAAAAGCCATGAACAATTCAAGTCTCTCTCTGAGAGGCAGAGATTAACTAGGAATTGCTATGCAGAAATGCTGATCATGTCTCTAGTGAGATCAGCCTCATGATGAGTTGTGGACATTTGGGAACAAAGGTGAGCTTTTCTGCAAGAAATGAGAGGCAAAGAAAGATGGGGAAGTGATGATACAGGGAGAAGAGGATTTATTTGCAAGGCAAGAATCTATCAGGAATGGTTTCACACACACACTGCAAGCCATAGACTGTGACCAAACACATTCACGTACCTGGAGCATAGGAAGCTGCACTTATGTCCAAGTACTAATGCAAATGACATTTTCTGTGAAAGACAATGAGACCAGTATGTAAATACTAATTTAACAATCTAGTTCGCAAAGCCTCAGCTGATCTATAAATAGCTGGTTTATTAGCAGGCGATGCTGAAGGCAGCTAGCCTGGCTCTATTTCCCATAATTCCCTGTGCCATCTTGGTTTTTTTGACCCCAGAGACACAAGGACAACGCTTAACTGTATGCAGCTCACTCCTCCACTAGTACCTGCAGAGTAGCTACAAACACTTGACAACACAATACATATTTATCAATGCCCTTACACAACAAGAATCCTGCAGCACCACGCACACAATGGCTCCCAGTGCTCAATTAAAGAGAGCAAATGGTTTAGAAAAATAGAAGAATCATGCAGCCTTGCTTTTAAACAGGAGGAGCTGATCACTGAGGTGCCAACAGGCATTTAGGGAATGATTCACACAGAGCCAGAGCCAGGCACTGTCCATCCACATTTACACTGTGCATTGGCAAATTGAGATTCTAGGATAGTAACACCTTTAGTAACTCCAGGCCACAAAACAAGCACTTACCATCTCAAAACAAGATGTCAAAATACTGATCTTTTAATGCAGTTACATTTCATCAGGAATTATTATTTTATAGTACATAATAAAACTTACAACTCTTTACCACCTCCTCAAGCTGCACATGCAGGAATCCCTTCTTTCACACAGGCACAAGATAGCTATTTAAGAGCAGACAGCAACACCACCAGAGTCTAGGGCCAGCAGGCAAGAATACTGCATCCTGGTAAAATTGCTGTGGCATCTGGAGCACCATACCAGAACTGCCCTAACTGCAGCATGGTCAGCATCCATGCAAATTATGATGTTTAAGGCTATTCACATGGATTTGTAGATATTCTCCAAAAGTGTTCTAAGGCTTCAGTCTTCCTCTTGCTGCAAGACCAGTGACAACATACTTGACAAGTTGGGCTTGTAAATAGGGAGATTGAATTAGAGGAACAGAATAGATTTTGTTATCCCTTCCTCCCACTTGCTTCAAATTTCTAAAGAAACCTTCCAAACACAAGAAGTTGCTGTGTCTCTCACGGCCATATGATAAGCAGAACTAAAAAATTAAAAAAAACACAATCAACATTTATTTTTCCATGATGTCCGTCATATTCTTACAGCTGACTCCAGAATTTATCCTGACAGGGAACTTACTGTGCTGGGCCCTGCACCAACCCTGGCAAGGGCAGAGGTTGCTCGTGACTAGGAGGCTCACGCTGCACAGTGTGCCAGAGCAAAGAGCCCTGGTACATTCACTGCCCCACTGCTGCACCTCCCTTCTCAACAGTGCCCACTCAGTGACATGACAAGAGTTTCCAGAACACTGATTTGGCCTGCCACAGCTCAGCCGATCCATTCCAAACGATCACAGTGATCAGTGCCAATGGCAGTATGTTTCCCTACGGAGTGAGTTTTGGATAAAAGATTGCTCCTTCATTTGTCATAGCAACAAACCTTTACAATTTTTTTTAAATTAAACACAAGGAGGTTTTTTTATTAAAAACAAGGGTTGAACTGATATTTACGTGATTGCAATCTTGTGATGGTCTTGCAGTTTGTTTTTAAGACCACCAAGGACAGTGAAAAAGAAACTTTTCTAATGAAGGTCACTTACTAAATTGCCTTTTGTGAGTGAACAAAATTTTTCTAGCATTTATAGAAATGAGATAGAGGAGTTACTTAGCTGAATAGAATGTTAAAATAAAGGCGCTCTCAGAAATTCCATGGAATATAGCAAGAGAACCAATACGTCACAAATAAAGAAATCAGTAGTTTTCATTAATCAACTAGGAAAAAAAAGTATAATAATAAATTTGCAATGATATTGAACAGATTATTTAACAAAACTTTCATACAACTAATGGCAACAGACACAAGCACCAAAGAAGAACTGAAACATTTTACATAGCTCAGTAAATGTAAGATGCTGCGACAAGGTGTCAAAACAGCCCTCCCAGGAGAAATCCACATAGTTGCTGTTTCCCTTGCCTTTGATGTAAAGCTACATGTAAACCTGCAGTGCCAAACAACTCAAAAGTAGCTTTTTCTGTTCCCCAGATCTCTGCATTTTCTGTAGCTCTGGCCAAGTTCCTGCTTCCTTTGGCTGTTGTCTCCTTTCTGATCAGTATATCCATTCCCCAGATCCTTGATTCCACACCCTAGCCAGTTGTATTCCAGGGGCAGTTAGCAGCCAGCACCCAAAGAAAACTTTAACTAAGTTTGGCTCTGTCTGAAGCAAAATTTCAGCAACTGCAGCACAGATGAGATCCAACCTATCCAGAGTAATTCATTCTTCACACTTGTTTAAGCATGGTCACTCACGGAGGACAGACTGGTAGCCTTCTCTGTGGGCTGTGGATTCCACTGCACTGCCAGGAGCTGTGCTGAGACAAGTCCACATCAGCGAAGATGGACTGCACCCTTCAGCTCTGGGATGGAAAAATCAAACTGCTAGATAGGTTCTCTTCCTTGCCAGATACACTGATTTTTAGCAATGGGAAAAGCCAATTAAAGTTGATAAAGACACACTCTCTGCTGATTTTTCCTTACTGCCCACTGCTCAGTGCTGGTATAATGGATAATGTTCTGCCTGTGGGTGTATTTTCTAAGATCTGTCAGTTCTGACAGCATTTTGGCACCTGGATAACTCAAGATCTATACTGAGGGTCCAGGAATGCACCATTTCTCAGTAGCTGATGGGTACATTTTTCAGCAAGGCTTCCCTAATTAAAGGGCTGGAAAGAGATGGGATCAGATTGATAGGCTTTGCAGTCAGATGTTTTATGCTTAGTTTGATGAATTATAAATCACCTTTTGCAACTTTCAGAACACGTGGGAAGAACACATAAGAGAAACTACAGCAATATGTCCAGAATATCACAATGTAATTACTTATTTTCAAATATTACCTCTGTCCCCATGGCAAGGCCATTAAAGACATATTCAAAAGAAGCATAAAGAAGCAATGCTCACTGAAAATAAGCGTAAACAGAAACAGAAATAGAAATATCAAAAAGAAAAGTGAAGCTATGAAATGAGACACTGTTGGTCTAGAGGTACTCCCACACAGAAGTGTTTTGCCCCAGGCAGGACAAAAGATGCATCCCTCCTCCTTCAAGCATCTCCCTGGGCTGGGAACACTGCTATGGAACTGAGTGCTCAGCTCAATCAGCCACGTCCTCTGCCAAACCAGCAGGAAGCTTTGCCTCGTCCTCAGTCATCACAGCCTCATGTCAGGGCTAGAAACACTACTAGCACTGGCTACAAAATTAAATGCTTTGACTTTATTCCCTGTAAAACTGCATGAAGACAATATATTCTGTGCCAGCTTTGTTGTCTCTGTCAGAGCCCCTTCCCTGTATACAGTGAAATGCAACTCCAGAGAAGCCAAGATGTTTCAGAATAATCAGTTTGTTCTGCTTTTAATGGGATCTTTAAGTATTGAAGTTCTTTTTCACAGAGCACGTGCATGTGTGTGTGTGTGTCTGTGTGTGTGTGGAGAGCAACAACAACAAACCCCAAACCCCAAAACAGGATGTGAGAGCCTGGTATCCCAGCATGGAAGTTCGTAAGTGCCTTGCTGTCAGTGGCATTCAGAACAGTGCAGACTTTAAAGCTATAAAGAAGAAATTCACAGAGTAACCAATTGGAATAGGGAGAAAACAGTTGGCAATTTAAACCATGAAACCAAAGAAATACAATGCAAAGCTATCAGGATGTGAAAAGCGCTTCCAGTCACTGAGAGGTTAAAACAATTATTTCAACAGCTGGGAAAATTAAAATGGTAAAATAATAGCTACACTTCAAAATTCTACAGATGCAAAGAGACTCCTCAATGAATAACTGATAAAGGGGAAAACACATTGTAAAAGAGAAACTGTTTCACGCATGAAGGTCATACAAGTATAACAGCTTCTCTTAAGAACCCAGATTTCCAGACTTCACAAGAGATTAAGAGCTAGGGTTAACACAGCAGTCTTTTACCTTGAGGGACCTAGGGTAAAATCCTGAATACTTTAAGTTACACACAAAAGTGACTTTGGCCACACTCTTTCTACTGTTTTTTCTGGAAACTGCTCCCCACCGTAGCAAAAGCAAGGTCACAGGTGCATGCTGGAATTGTTGTAGCAGTTTGTTGCCTTTCCCAAGGAATTCTTCCAGTACCAATGACTCCAGGAAATGGTGCAATTAGAGCAGCCAGTTCAGGTAGTTTAACTGCTGTTATCTAGGACTCCCCCATATACATAACCTTGCTCTGGCAAGAATGCAGTGATATGTGATTTTTCAGAAAAAAAACACAGTTTGTAACAAGTAGCTTTGCTATTCAAGAAAGATCTAACTGGAAGAATAATGCCAGTCAAGACTGCAGTGTGCAAAGCCATGGTGTCCACAATAATGCTCATCAGGACTGGATACACAGAGAGACACATCCAGGGGACCCACAACTCCAGCAGAGCCATCCCTAGGGCAGGAGAAGCTGAAAGAACACAGCCAGGGAAGGTTTATCTGCCACTTGGCTCCAGCTATCCCTGTAGGCAATGGATCCTCTCTCTCTACTAGCTATTTTAAAACAAGAAACCAAAAATTTTCAGCAAGTAGAGAAAAATTGACAACTGAATATGCAGCACTGTTGTCTTGGGTTGCAATATGTAACCAAAAATGTGTATTCTGTTTTCCATCAGTTGAAGCCAGTTGGGGAGGTGTTTTTTCTTTATCTCTTGTATAACCCATTCCTCATTACTCCAGACACAAGAGGGCAGGTGCCTTCTGCTGATGCCTTCTGCCCAGCTGTTAAAACCAGGTGGAGCAATGTTCCTTATCTCTTCCACAACCCATCCTCCCTCCAGGGGGATATCTTCTATTAATGGGTCATTACGGCTCACCACATGACTGATAAAATTACATCATCCCATTGTGAGATGCTCCATCTAGTGGGAGGACCCAACCATTCCTACCTAGATAAAAACTGAGTCAGAAACACCAGGGCAGCCTGTTTTCCACTGGATTTCCCAGAGGAAGAACAGACCCATCTCGCCATCACTGGATCCTTCTACAGGATCATCTCTACTTCAACAGAACCACATCTGTCACTCCAGGAGGATTTATTTGGACTGCTTCCAACACCCTGACCAACTGGGTGTCAAGTCCTATTCTGACTGTCAAGGTTTCTAGGATTTTTGTTTGTTTGTTTGCGGGTTTTTTTTTTTCTTGTACTACTACATTTGTATTTTTTCTAATATTCCTAGTAAAGAACTGTTATTCCTATTCCCATATCTTTGCCTGAAAACCGCTAATAGCAAAATTATAATAATTTGGAGGGAGGGGGTTTACATTCTCCATTCCAAGGGAAGCTCCAGTTTTCCCTGGCAGACACCTGTCTGTCCAAACTGAGACAACTGTAGAGAAGAAATCAGCTGTACAGTGCAAGCTCCTGTTTTCGTGCCTCACCCACTGCAAATGCATAACCTCTTCCACTTAAACACCATGCAAACTGTTAAAAGGACAGCAACTGAATACATCTCATCAGAGTCCAAAAACATGGATCCTTTGGCAAGAAAAGGCAGAATCAGAAGGCCAAATCCATCCACCCCAGCAGTCAGCTCTACTATCATTCACACATATCATTTCACCAGTCTCCAACTGGAAAGTCGTAACTCTTTTTTTTTTTCTTTCTAAAGGAAAGTTTTGGTTACACTGGGATCCTCTTGCAAGAAGACTTTTTCTCTAATCAAAAGCATTTGTTTTTCCAGGATGATTTGGGCATTTCTAAAGGTATAAGACATAGATATAATAGTGCATTCCTCCTCAGCCTTTTCTCTTCAGAGTAGAGCCTACTTTAGTCTTCCCTGAATACTGTCAACAGTTGACACTCTTGTGGTATTAAGTCTTGATGCTGTCATCTCCTCTGATGGGTTAGGCTGCTCACTAGGCAAGGATACTAAAAGAAAACATGAAGAGAATGAGCCTGCAGCCTCCCCCATACAACTTGCTGCAACCACACCAGCTTAAAAACTTACCTACTCACACGAGGTTTGACCACTTTCAGGATCGTAAGTGTCCAACATGCTGCAGAAAGGAGTAGTTGTGTCTGTGAGAAACCAAAGTAGCCTGCACCACAGAAAGTAACACAGCTGACAGAAGGTGTTCAATAAAGGTCTTGATCTTCCTAAGGTCACGAAGGACCCTGTGACACATTTTTAGAAGAATCAGGGCCCTAGTATTCTGCCAAGCTACATACATTTTGTCTAAACTGAAATTATGATTACAGCTTTAATTCAATATGCTCTCCTTCACTTCCGATCCTAATCTGCTGGCAGGAGCTGTTGGACCAGTAAGCACCTGCCTTTTATTTGCCCTTTAGGTGACGTCGTCACTGTGCTGCCTGAACAGATGCCAGCAGCTAGAGCTGCATAGCAAAATCATTTACGAAATTCACCAGCTGGGTACAAAACCTGCCTTAGCAGAGCTCCTACTCCTACTGGGAAATCTGCAGATACATCTCTGGTACCTTGTCATGGCAGTGGTTGTGGTGAGAACATAGAACTGGAATATCTCGGCTTGCCCCCTCACTGTACCAGCATGATGACAAATCATCAGTCTTTTACTTGCCCAAGGTTAAACAGCATCCTGCAAAGCTGATGTATAGCTGGGTAATGTACTCTGGGGTCATCCAGGGTTCAAAAGAGGGCATTAGCCTGACAGAATTAAAAGAACTTGAAGTAGTAAAAGAAGGTATGAGGCTTGCAAAGCACCCACCCCTTTCTACCCTCCTTCATGGGATCTCTGATTCTTACCCATCTTTCTTACAGTCAAAGTCCCCTGTGCCAAGCAGCTTTCATGTTCAGTGAGGAGTGCAGAAGGAGCCGGGAGATGCAGAGGATTACATTATGTCCTTATGAGCTCCCAGCACTCAGAACCCGAAGATTTCTTTTGCTCCTCTGATCAGCCATGTTCAGATGCATATTTAAAAATAAGACAGACACTGAACTCTGTCTTGCCCCTTGAGGGAATTGTAGCCTCCTCTTTCCAAAACGCCAGTTCAGTGCTGCAGGGAATAGGCAGCCTGGTGTCAGCTTCAATATAGGTTTTGAAATGAAAGGAATGTAAATGAAGGGGACAGAAGAGAGGAGAGGAGGGAGGGATAAGGTGCAGAGACACTGGAAGCAAGCAGGTGCAAACATGAAGACAGAGGGGAAAGCAAAAATCTGAGCTCAGACTAGAAATAGGCGAGTAAAAGAGATGGAGGAGGAAGAGGTGGTAGCAAACCCAGGCAATAGTGTATCTCTAGCTCGCTTGTTCATACTACAAGAAAAAATCTACACATGGTCAGAACTGTTCATGCTAAGTGGTGAGGAGGAGATCAGTGAGCCACACATAAAACTCATGTTAAATATCCACAGTCTGTGTTTCAAACACAGAACATCACAGAAGAGTTTTAGAACAATTTACCTTGCTTCTAGCTTGAACATTTGTTATGCACTCTCCTGACCTCATGGGGATCAACCCCAGTGCTAGTGTGGCACTGCAAATATTTGGAATTCAGCACACCACAAAATCAACCAAATCAAAACTACAATGAAGACAATAACTTAGCAGTGCTATACAGCACTTGATTCTGGTGCCAGTGAGATTAAATGGGGATTCCTGAACCTTCATGTTTCCACATCCTGCCCAAAAGGGTTGGTGATTGCTAGTATTTTTAAGTTTAAGAGAAGGATTCCAAGCAGCAACCTCAGGGAAAAAGGTTTCAAAACCATAAAAACATATATTTAGTCCACTGAGAAAACCCCAAACAGATAATCAAGGGCATACCTAGATGTAAACTTGCAAATAAGAAATGTCAAGTCAGGAATCAGGAGGGCAAGTTCTTACAGCTCTACAATGTGCACTTCCAGAAACTCATTGAAACTTCAGTGGTACTTGAGACATTTTGCGCCAAAATCAAAAAATGCTTTCAACTGTTGATTCTGAAGAAATTATCTGGAAGAACACAGGCTTGCCTGAGGTAAAACACACAGTATAGTGTAAACTTACCATCCTGCTGTCAGGATGGACCAGGTATCATGGTACGCGCAAATCAAAATTGATAAAGGGAAGCACCAACAGAGAAAGCAAAGCAAGAACCAAGGATCACAAGGAAGAACAGGCAGGACCCAGATGAACAGCTACAGCCTAGAGGCTTGTGGAGCAGTTCAGAGCCACTGAAGAAATTCTCTTGCAAGAAATTCTCTACCTGGCTGGTGGGCCCAAACATCAGTTGACTACAAACCTGCTGGGAAGATTAACAGCTACAGATTAACACATAATCCTTATAACCTTTTATCCACGTGACAGTGTCTGTGCTTTAGAAGACTCTTCTCAAGGGAAGATGCCTACTTCAGCCTTCAAGCACCATAACATTCCTGTTTTATGTTGTTCCTTAAGAAAAGCTTTTCACGGCAGCAATGAAAGTTTTTTGCACTGAACATCTGGAACCAAAGTCAAAGCACAACCTGGCAGTTTTCTTGGCTGAACAGGGGTGCCATTGAAGCTGAGCTTCACAGGAAAAAAGCCTGTATCGACAAAGGTTTGAGACAGTGGTTCAAGAGTTGAAGGGAGTCAGAATTGCAATTTGCAGGATTTTCAAAAGGAATATTTTGAACCTTACCTTCTGCTACAGCTGGCATCTAGCAATTATCTCCCTTCCTTCTCTCCTTTAAATATTTTTTCCCACAACATTGATCAAAGCCACCACCTTTTCAGCAGGAACAGTCAGGACTTGTCAGGTATCCCCAGATGTTGAGATTAGCTAGCTCTCTTCTGTGTGTGGAACTCTCAGAACCCACAACGTAGTGAGCCAAAGATTTGGACCTGGGATTCAAGTTTTCATGAGAGAATTTGTGCTATTATAGCAGATCTAGTTCCAGACACAGCCACTGTGAACCATGTGTCAGGATATGAATCCTCTTCTGTATATTCCCTCTGTGTAATCTCCCTCTTCGTTCTTTCACACCCCTTTTTTCTCTACAGTATTGCAGCACTTCATTAATTCAACACAATTGACAAGAGAGCATGAAGGCAGAGGCAACTCTCAGATTGGAACAGCTGGTTTTCTTGATAGCATCATGTCCCAAAGAGAGGTAAGGAATCACAAGAAAAGAGACTGCTTACTCTCAACAGCAAACAACTCCAGACCAGAGAAGAAAGCACAACCCTGCTGACTGAGAAAAAGGCAGCAGTGGGATTTTGACTGTATTTCACACTCCTTGATGGATCATGCTTGAAGATTTTGTGGAAAAGCAGAGCTCAGAGGAAACCATGCTTCAAAGCCTATCACTATACTCAATGGGTCTATGAAAACTTTATAAATACAAACCCCTGATATCCTGTCCAAAGCCCACCTGCAGAGCTGCTGACACAACCAATTCCTCAACAGCCACACTCCAAAACTACAACACCTCACTTCCATCAGGCTTTGGAATAAGTTCCTGCCAGCCATGCCAAAGTGGGCTTAAGAACACATGGACAAGGATGACCAGTAGGGACTAAAAAAACCCAGCCAAAAGTCACTCACCCTATGACCAACCTCTGAACAAGCTGTGACAGCACAGCCACCCACAATCAACAACCACACTGAGCACCCATCAGTTAGCTGGCAGACCTTAGGCTGTTTCATTCCCACACAGTTGTCTGTCACACGAGTCCTCAGACACAGGACCACAGCACTGCCAAGTTTCCTCTTCCTTCATCTCAGTTGCTGTCCTGCCTCAACACACAGCAGCAAAAACAAGCTACTTGGCAGGTGAGAACTGCCTGCTCATCAGCAGCAAGAAGTGCTGAGGCCAGCAAGGATCTGCAGTTGCTCTGATCCCCAGAGCCGAAATTTTCCAAGCATGAAACATTAGCCTGAACAACACAAAAAGAGGTGCAGGAAGCAAGACCACAGGCTACCTTAAATCCACGAGCCCATTTCTTTTTCCAGGCTGCTCTTACCTAATACTCTATCTTTTATCTCACCCTAAAATAGGACAACAGGCCTTAGACGATCAAGCTATAAACTTTTGAGAGCTTTCTGTAGCCTTCTAGCAATAAGGAGCTTGTTTCCCTTTCTCAAAAGCAAAGAAGAAAATCAATGCTTGGACAGAGAAGGCATATTCCAAAGGACAATCTTCATAGTTGCAGCAGTGCCACCCTTGCTGAGTCTCTCCAATGAAGGTGATCACAATGGCAGGCAGAAGTCAGCCTCTCATTCAGGTGGGCCAGAATCTTCAAGTGGAAATAGGTTATTCATAGGCAGCCATTTGGATTCCTCCAAATTCATGGCTCAAAGTTTCTCTGTGACCAAACTCAAGTCTAATAAAGAATGAGTCAATATCCTTCTCCCCTGCACAAGCACCACTGAGGTCCCTTCCCTCCACCTAATTGTCTGTTTTTACAAGGAATACAGGAACTTATTACTTCAGAGCCTTTGTGCTTCTGAGGAACATCACTGCAACTTACCAGCAGGTTTAGAGTAAGCAGAGAGTGGGACATAAACCAGGCTCATGGATGCACAACATGGTTACATGAGTCCCACTGTATATGGCAAAGCTCCTGACCTATCAATATCTGTTCAGTTTTTATACAAAGCAAGTCAGGGCTCTGCAAGGCAGTACAACATCTTTGTTGACATTTCAGTCCCTTAGTAAGAAGCTCTCCTTTGGCTTTGTGTCAGCCACTTTTGGCTGTGTCAGAAAATAGTGCATAGCCTGTTCTCTCAAGCAAAGCCATTTGCCTGTGCAAAGGTTCCCAGCAAACAGACAGGAGGCAGCAGCTGGAGAAAGGAGACCTGGGATCGCTGCACACAATCTCACCTTTTATTATTTAGCCACATTTACTGAACACAGCCTGGCTCTAATCCATCAAGTGCAAGAAGCCTGCTAATACACTCAGCTGACTGGAGAGAGTTTCCTGTGTTTTAAGGGGTTCTATTGTAGCAAATGTCAAGGCTCAGCAAAACAAGAAGGCACTAAGAAGTGCCTCACACAGCCTGGGCTCTTTCCCAACCAGTACTCATCTGATACGGAATTAAACAAAGAACTTGAGAGTATTCTGTTGTTTCAAGTTCACAACACAGCTTTGTGTGCACACAAGCCACCCATCAGCAGCTGTAAGAATGAAATATGACTTTCACTTTTAATGGCTTCCAAAATGCTTGTTGTTCTTGAACCAAGTGGCAGTCCATGTGCCTCAAGACATTTGATAAAGACTACAAAGAGGGAAATGCATTAGAACATTACACCCAGTCTGTCTTCAGCAATGAACCTGCTTTTGCTCCAGAAGTCAGTCTGGAGTCTATACAAGCTTTAGAGCTTTAAGGTTGGCTTTTGCAGAACAATACAGTGATGACCAGTGCCATACAACTCTCCACAAAAATTTCTCTAGTACACTCCAACTCTACCACAGTGCCTTCATCATGTCAGCTCAAGGTACACACAGCAAGGAACGTTCCTACATGGATCACAGCATCCAATACATTTTTCAGTGGCTGTCTACTTTTACAAGATTTGAGAAGATTTCCTGAGCCTCAGAATGCTCCTAAATGCACTTAGGTTTCCTACCAAAAGATAAAATACAACCTTGATGTGCCACAGGATGTTCAACAGTACTGACAACACCTCAGGGGCCCAGAAATACTACAGAGCTTGTTAAATTATGGTAATCCTAAGTAGGCCACATTTAGCACTACTGGAGACAAAAGTTTTCAATAGTTCCTGGTGACATGGCCTGAGGGAAACTCTTGTGTTCAAAGTCACCAACTAGTATACACCTGAATCCATGAAGAGACAGTGTCAGAGAGCCTAGAGGATCATTAGAACTATCCATACTACTTCTCAGCACACTGTGGTTAGCTGCAGGCAGTGTCTCAAAAGAAAAATTCATTTCCTCCCTTCTTCCACCCATGAGAAGGAATCAGCAGAAATTCTCAAACATGGCATTGAGATGGGACAAACAAACAAATAGTAATTCAGTTTCCTTTTCAAATCCTTTGGAGAGATCAACAAGTCTCTGTATCCTATCTATAACCAGAAACTCTCCTATTCTGTCAAAGAACTTATTTTATAAAGCTATCAAGTAGGTAACAAACAGCATACTACTTGCCCTACTGCCTCACACAGAAGATAACCTCAATTCTTTGATATTTAGGAACTTGATTCCGGGATTTTTTTTTAATCTTATGCCAATACTATTCCAAATTGCAAGACTTACAGCTCTATCAGCAAAAAGACTCTAATGTAAGAGTATTTTTTAAACAGTAGCTGAGTAGGGACCCATCACATACCTGGGCACTGCTTGTCTGACTGAGCCCTTACAGGCAGCCAGAGAGAATGACCCAATCAGTTCAGTCCTTGTCTTGGGTTATGTAACAAAAAAAAAGTGTATTCTATTTACCTGTTGAAACCAGTTGGGGAGATGTTTTCTTTTTCATTTATCTCTTGTAACTCCAGGGGAGAGGGGGCAGATGCCTTTTGATAATAGACCAGCTGTTAAAACCAGGTGTGGCAGTGTTTCTTATCGATTTCATCAACCTCATCCATTCTCTGGGGGATATCTTCTGTTAATGGGCCATTAAGGCTCACCAATGACATGACACATTACATCATCCCATTGTGAGATGCTCTACCCAGTGAGGAGGGAGCCCCAGCCGTTCCTACCAAGATAAAAACTGAGATGCAGGAACACCAAGCATCCACTTTTCCACTGGATTATTCTCAGAGGAAGACCGGACTCATCTCGCCACCACTGAACCTGTTTACAAGATCATCTCTACTCCAACAGAACCACATCTGTCACTCCAGGAGGACTTATTTGGACTGCTTCCAACACCCTGGCCGACAGGGTGTCAGGTCATATTCCTGACTCCATCAGGGTTTTCTAGGACTTTTGTTTGCTTGCTCGCTTGGCTTTTTTTTGTATTACTGCATTTGCAGTTCTTAAATATTCCTAGTAAAGAACTGTTACTCCTATTTTTTGCCTGAAAGCTCCTAATTGCAAAATTATAATAATCTAGAGGGAAGGGTTTTTACGTTCTCCATTCCAAGGGAAACTCCAGTTTTTCCCTGACAGATACCTGTCTTTCCAAACCAAGACAGTCCTGTATCACTCTCCTATTTGCATGACAGTCAGGAGAGTTCTACAGAGGAAAAACTTCAAGTACAGAAAGGAGGTGCTTTTACTATAACATCTAAAGAAGAAAGGTGCGTCCTAGACAAAAAATGAACTGTTGCACAGTACTACTTCAGTAGCTGTGTCAGGGCACTGCATGGTACTAAAACCAGAATAAACTCAGAACAACTGCAAGAAGGAAACATCCTTCAGAAAATAGGACAAATGTAAAAGTTTCACAGCAGTTTGGTCTGAATGCAAGAAGAAAAAAATGTTGGAGCTGCTACCATATCCCTAAATTTTAAGCTTGTTCTTTTTCCAATCATCTGATTTTCTTAAGATACATATTGTGAACAAAACTTCAAACATGCAGAAAGAACATTTGAAGATCTATGAGTCTGTACGTATACCAGTAACTGTAATGGGAAGGGTACCAGGTACACCTGGCGGAAGAACACTGCCACCTGCCAAAGGCTTGCATGATCTGGGCATGTGGGTGCTCCCTTCAGTTTTTAAGACAGTGTCCATACTTTACAAGTCATTAGAACATTTAAAATCACCCTCATCAGCAAACTCAAAGAAGAATCCAGGGGACAAGCAAATGAATAAAAACATCCTCCATTTTCATATGAAACACTTGGATGAGGTTGGGGTTGAAGTACACACTGCACAGAGAGGAAACTGGAATAATCAATGTACACAACCAGTTCAGGACTTAAAAAATAAATTATAATCTTCTTTCACCAATATTAAATCCTGAGGAGGGAACTAGGTATCTGCTGGGACACAAAAATGCTACCAGTGTAGTGGTGACTGTTGAGAGCTCCCAGTACCCCAATAAAAGAACAGTGTAATGGTGTTTTATTAACAGCCCAAACCAAGGAACCCTGAGCTTTCTGTTCCACAGCTCAGAGAAGTAACCCAAGAGATGAGCTCCTCAGAAATATAAGCCAAGTCCTTGTGGGCAGCAAACATGGAGTGATAAACCTTAGGGGACAGAATGCAGAGGCAGATGGGCAGAGGTAATCAGAAATGACAGAAGGATGAGCAGGCAGAGGGCAAGCAGAGTGCTTGAAGGACAGAGGCAGAAGAGCTGAAATTTTATAGCATACAGGTATTTTAAAAGTTAAATCAATAGCTTTCCAATACCATTATTTAAGAAATCATTCCCCCTAATATGTGCAGGAAGCCAGCTGCTTGCAAAATGACCTTTAAACCCTATGTAACATGCCTTATTAGACTAATTCAGAGGTGGAGGTTGGCTGATCCGGAAATCTATTTATACTAGACAAAGAGCCATTCAGCAGGGACAAGGAGCGAACACATTGTCAAAATAATTTTGTCTGCATTTCTGCATGCACACTCAGGCTCAACACAGTAGAGCAGCATTTCTCCAGCTTCAGAAACAAGGTACACCAGACATTGCAGCACCATCCTAACTCAAGGTTTCTCTTCCTGCTTCCCTCGCATTGCAAAGGTAACAAACTTTAATTATAACAAGTGTTGTCTTTCTGGACAGCTTCTGTGACTGCAGAGGTCTCTAAGAGCCCTTCACCAATGCTTAAAGGCCCCCAGTAAAGGCCTCTAACCAAAAAAGGTGTAACCAGAAGAATGTCTCTTGCCAGAGATGGAAGTATCAGCAGCAGAGCTAACTCTAACACTGCATTCAGATCACTGTAACACACTGTCTTCAACATGTCTTGTTCCTGTATTTGAAGGACTGGTTTCCAGAAAGGTTTTTTCAATTGGCTTGCAAAGGTTTAGCTAGGACTGAAAGCTTTCAATTGTTTTGGAAGCATCACAAATATGTCAGGAAGTATCTCCAGACAAGGAGGCCTGTTGTGCAGACAGACAGTGTCACAGAGGGGTGAAAATCACAATTACTACAGGCATGATGCAGAAAGAAACCTTCCCTCGAAGTTTGGATATTGCAACAGATAAATGCTCTACAGCCTTGGGCAAGGAGGCTCTGTGGAGAGAACAAACATTAGCAAGCAGCATCAGGACAACTTCTGCAAATCTCCTCCCCCAGTGTGCCACAGTTCTGAAGAGAAAAGGACTGGTTTCCCACTAATAGGAGGGCTCATTCGTCATTCATTGCCTTCCAAAGAAGGGCTGCTTGGAGCAGCCTTGCTTGCTTTGGAGCAATTCTTCCAGTGGAATGGGACCACTGCTACCATAATAACCAACCCCCATACATTGCCCACACAGACACATTCAGCTGAGTGGTGAGGGCTTTAAATCCCACTAGTCCTCAAAGTATTCAGCCCCAAAACCTGCAAAAAAAATACCTGATGGATGGTGTGTGAGACTGCAAACTGCACACAGCAGGAAACCATCCTGTGCAGACTATGACCAACAAAGAGCATAACAAATCTTTGGTTTCCCCAGTTTGTCATGAAGGCTTTGGCATCACTGATAAAATTTCCCAAGTTATAGCCAAGCCGTCAGAAGATGGATCTAATATTAGTATGGAAGTTATGGAAGTCAGAGCTACTTTGGAACTTCCCGGGAGTCTGAACGCACTTGACCACTGACCTTGTGCTTCTAACCAGCAGTTGCTATTGACAGCAATTTATGTGGATCTGTTTCAATCTAACTTCAGCAGCAAAACACATAGTTTAAAAAATGGAAATAAACTTTTTTCTGTCCAAGACTGCTTGGTCATCCGTCTCCTGGAATTAATCTGAGTAAGAAGTTCGACTTCCCATTTGCCAACAGTGCTATGAATCTTTTGTGAAAGAACCTGGCTTTGAAACAGCCAGATGTATCACAATGGTCTCTTATTCCCAAGCAACTATTTTCCATACTAGATAAGCCTGACTAAATACAAGCTACAGTTCTCAGGAAAATGCTGCCTAACACACCATACAGAGAGCACAAAACTAAAGAAACGTTTGATCGATGTAGTACCACTAATTTAAGCCTAAAAAGGAAGAGAGTGAATACCAAGAGTGAAATTTTGATGTCTAATGAGACTTTTCAGATACACCCACTCAAAGACCTCATTAGAGCATCAGGTCAGCTGTCTCATTCCTGACCAGCTAACTCTTATAGTATTTTATTGCAAAAAATTTTTAGACTGTTTTTAAACACTGACAGGTGAACAAGGTTTTAAAGCAAGAACTGTAGCAAGACCACATTTTAGAAGTAGCAAAATGTCAAATAATTCAACTTCAGAAATTGTAATGTCATACTGATTTCTTTCCCTCTCTTACAGAAGTTGCTTTCAAAATCATCTGTAAAACATATGTATTTAGATTAACTTTACCTGTAAATATGTCTGAAATCGGAACCATCAAGCGAGACATTAGACTCAAAAGCAATTGTGCCTCATTGTAACTATGTCAACACCCCCAAACAAACAAAAAACAAAAAATAAATGTACAGGGACTTGGGTGTCGAACTCTCAGAAAATAGACTGTTTATGAGAAGAGAAATGCAGTCAGAAGTCCTCCTTCCAGATCAGGCAATGGATACAAGAACTTCAGAGGTAACCATGATGCAGAATATGGACTAAGTATCACTGAAAGAGGAGCCCTGAAGCACAGCCAAGTGAGTTTCAAACTTATTTCTGCTTATTTTCTTCACAAATTATAAACTTGAGGAGGCTTGGGCTTTACAGAGACTACAAAGAGCAGAGAGAGAGAAGAATTTGTTCATGTAGGTTAATAAGTGCTAACAACACACCAGGCTGTGGGGAAAATCAGAGTTTCAAGAAGTGCTGAGACACAGAGTAAATAAAGAACTTATGCCTCCAGTTTCATAAATACCAGGTACAGGCAGCAAACACTTCCATTTGAAGTAGGCCAGCATTTACTCTAGAACATGCCTCATATATTAAGATGGTAGTTTATGTCCTTTCAGGCAGCTCTATATTTTTAGTTTATCCACCAGTGAACTCCTGAGCATATGAAGTGTTATGTATAGACCCAAGACTCGTCAGAACCTACAACTGCTGCCTTGAAAATCAAAACAATAACTGTTTCCATCTTTCATAATTAGAAGAAAAATATGGATCCTCTTCACCTTTGCAAATATCAGGTCAGGGTATGCCTGGGTACAGTTAATCCACTGCTCCTCTGTGTTTACGATTAAACAAACAACAGCTGCCTGCAGCTTGCAGGTCTCCCCCAACTCCCTTGTGGGGGCCATTTATCAAGCCATAAACTCCTCTGATAGTGTTATCACCACAGCATTTGCACAAATAAAGGTTGAAAGAGAGAAAGATTTTTAAAAATAGAGAATTTCCTTTATAGAGTGTTGCCATGAGGTTTTTGTCCTGGTTTGCCGAGCGTTCATGTTGAAGGAGAGACGTGCAGTTTCTTGCGCTCGTTAATGTAAACACTGGCCATGCTTTGCTAACTGTCTTTCATTGTTTACATATTTCTAGGTGGGAGGAGAAAGGTGATTGACAGTTGGCTTGACCAGTGTGGACTGAGAGGTGAAATTCCATCCTCCAATCCACTGGCCTCATAGCAAAGGTATGAGTGGGTTTTTGTAAATAAAGTGGTCTTCCTGCCCTGCTCTGCCCGATGAACCCAGATCAGTGTCCTGAGTCTCACTCTGGTCAGGCCCCGCGGCGATAATAGAGAATGCAAGACAAACCCTTTACAGATATGTTTGCTTTGAGCCAGGATCTACTGACAGGTCGGCAGGACAGCTGTATGTATACCTGGCTGAGGATGGCTGGGTACAGCATTCTCCACACAGGAAACACAGATTTATCTGAAACTACAAACCTGAATTCTGGAAAGCTCAAACAACCCTAAAGCCTTTCAAGTTAGATATATTGTATTTCAAGTAGTACACCATGTGTTAGAACTCCTCAATGAGGCTTCAACAGCCAAGATCTGCCTCTCCAGAATCCCAGGGGGCAGGAGAAATCCTGGCATTTCTCAAGTACAGATATAGACCTTGCTATACCTGTTCCAAATGTTCTTTCTCCAGTCACACACACTGACTACTCCTCTCTATCCCAGTAAGTACACAACCAATCCATAAAGCACTCTGAAATCCACCAGAATGGAAACAACACTTTACCAAAAGCCTGATGATCCAGAATGATCGGATACCTGCAGTGCAGCCCACGGCATCCAGCTTTGTTTCTTTTAAGCAGAGAGAGATCCAAATCGCAGAAATGAAAGCCCCCAGCAGGCCACGCTTCAGCAGGATCAAAAGTGCTTGAGCAAAATTGCTCCAACAGGATGGGACACTGCAGAAACACCTGCAGCATCCTCTCAGCAACCTAAGTCCTTGCTCACAAATTAGAGACAAACTTCCAGCAGAGTTGTAATGCTTTGCTTTGTGTCCCAAAAGGGAACCGGGTTTTCACAGAGATCACTTGGAAATCTAAATGCAATAAATTGACCACATTCGTTTTTATTATAGTCAAGAGCTAAGCAGAATACAGATGGACTCAAGGTTATGTTAAAAGTCTCCCTTCACTGGAATTCAGTCAATCAGTATTTAGCAAGGGCTTGTTTGTACACAGCAAAGTGATTCACAGCAAATGTGTGTGAATTTTTCCTGCACTTTCATTACAAACCCTGAATGTTCATGTTCATAGACAGAGAAACTCACCAGTTTATTGCATTGTCATTTCCTTACATAACAAGCCCTAAAGCCTTGACAGAAGTAGGTTTACCTTTGTCTGTTATAAATAGGAGATTTGTGAGAAGTTGAACACAGAACAGGAAGAGTGCAGGATTATGAATGGCTCCTAGCTAATGTATACAGCTCCTACTGACAAGGGAACACACATGTCTGAGTACACTGCTCCTGACAACTTGGTTTGGCCAGGAGCTGGCGTGCAAAAATTCCACCTTGGTCCTTCTGTGAAAGACAGGCACCTAGAGACAGTAAGGAAACCCCTGAAAAGAAGGGATCCATGCTCTTCACTAATAGACATTTTTCTGCACACAGTTGGAAGAAGCAGGTTCTGTTTGAAATCTCAAATCACATTAATATATGGTCACTGGAGACCTCATTTTCCAAGTGGCAGCTGGTTGGGGATTCCCTCGTACAACCACCAATTATGTAACAAAGTATCCAACTAAAATTCGCCTTCATTTCAGATTTGCCTATTGGTGTGAACAGAACGCAAGGGCAGCAGAATCGGTCACACTCTGAAAAGCCTGCATGTGAGTGCATATTTGCATGGGGGAGGGAAGGAATTCACTAACAGGACTCAGACTTTTAAAACAAAATGATTTCTTTTCCCCTTCCATCTAGACCCAAACTGAGAAATGACCACTGCCCACTTTCTTTTTCCTTCCACACCCCCTTCTCACTGGGACAAGATAGAACTTTGGGGAAACAGCAGCAGCAATTTTCAATTCTCATTATCTAATGGCAGCAATAGTTCTTGGTGAAACTTGCGGTCAATAAACTACAGGCAATTTTGAAAGACACAATGGGAACTGCCCCTCCTACAGCTGTCCCATTATCCCTGCTTTTATTAGATTTAAAGCCAGTGATTTTTATGCTGTAGCTCAAGTTCTGCAGAGCCATGGAAACAGACCACCAGAAAAGATAAAACACTCGTAAATTAAACAGGAGCTATCAGAGTAACACCCCCTAAAGTCAGAGAACCTCCACATCAGCAAAGCATGGGATGCAGCAAGGAACCCAGTGCCTAAAGAGGCTGATGCTGCTGCACTGAATCAATGGTGACACAACCAAAACTCAAATCAGGATGGTGTAAATGGAAAAGCTCATGAGCAGGTTAGGCAAGGTAAGTTGAAAGCACACTGGCTACAAAGGTGTACAACCAGAGCAGGATCCTGCTCCCATAACCATGAGTATCCCAGAACAAGCACCAACTTTGTAGTCTATGTGCCTACCAAGAGGCAGAGGGAAATACTCATCATACTCAGGCTGGCAATTCAGCTGGCCTGTTTCAGATTCCTTTTTAGAATCAGATGCATCATACTCTACATATGCCTATTTCTCTCTCTTGACTACAAGAGAGGGCCCAATAGCCAGAAAATATATAAAACAGGTAACAATAGCCATATCTCTGTCATGCACCACAATAAAGTAACCTGTTCCAAGAAGAAGGGGTGTACAGTAAACCAGTAGAAAATAAATTTTAAAACTCATTGAATGATTATCTGATATATTTGTTCATGGGGCATAAATAACTGAGGGTGTATCTCAGCTCCCGGCTCAGAAATGTGCACAACAGGCAAAGGGAAATGGGTGTCCAAAGGAAAGGTCTCAAACACAGTAGGGCAGAAGAGGCAAAGAATTATTCTCATCCACTATAAGCTGTAATTTGCAGTGTAGAAATCTAGAGCTTGCTTTCTCTGAGTCTAATGTATACCATACCCTCGAGTCATTTTTACCAGCCATCAAAAGAAACTTGCAGAGAACCAGATGCCTCATTAAAAAATATTCAGCAAGCCTTACAAAATCTTCAGTAAAAAGCAGAAGAACAAATCACCACCATGCCAGTGAGCTGGTCACACATCCAGCTTTGATTACATTTCCTCCAGGCCTGGAAAACAAACTGTGTTTAAAAAAAAATGTAAAAAGTATCCCAGAAATTAAGAGATTCTGGCCTTTCTTTGCCACATTCCTCCAACCTGAATTTCCTGAAAGAGGAATGCGCGAGACAAAGCCATTTGGTATAAGATGCTAATTTAAACTTAAAGAAAAATAACAGCTTAAAAAGGGGAAGGGAGGAGGGAGTTTAAATCCTATATCATAAAACAATAGCTTGTGATTGCTGCATGTATCTCAGGAGTCAGAAGAGTCAGTAAGAGTAGTGAGGCAAATTGTCAGGGCTTGAGCTGTCCTGGGACAAAAGAAAACTACAGAAGACATAGTACCTTACAAAATTTGTATTTGAATTTGTACTTGCAGAACCCTCTGGTGCCTTTCTCTAGCTGCAAGGTGTTAGTTACCTAGTCCTTAGTCTCTCAAGCCCCGTCTTAAAACAGTAAGATCTTCCGCCACATTGTCATCATCCGTAACAAATTAATGTCCTATGCATTTCTCCTTCCAGGTAGTTTCTAATAATAGTGGGGAAAAAAATCCTGAATTTTATTGAAGACTCTGGGAACACACACAACCAGACAACCCCCAGTTTTTGGTTTATAAAGAAAACCTACCAAAACTTCCACCAAATCAAAAAAAGATCCAAGTTATTAGATCTTTCACTGCCCTCTGCTGTTACCAGTCATTTAGCTTCCAATTTACTCTTTAATAATGTTGGGCTGGGGCTGGCAGCATCCCAGCCCCTTTCTCAGGCGGGTTGGAGACGCAGCTTGCAAATATGCTGAAGTTTAATGCAATCTGTCTACTTTGGTAATCATATTCCACTCGCACTGCATGCAATAAAGATGTATTGGTAAATGCATTTGCTAAAGATATACTCTACTGAAAAGGCTACAAGCCGCCTGATTTAGAGAAGGCAAGGAGGATAACAAAGGCTGGCAATAGATGCACCAATGCTCTGCACACAGCAACCAGGGGCACGGATTGTGCAGCAGCAGCACAGGCACCACTTTTCTTTAGAGCTGAGGAAGAAAAAGAAACCACATGTTTTGGGAGCTGGGGACTTTAGAGATATCAGAGAAAAGCCCTTTCCCTGGCAGCTTTAACCTTGCTCATTTGCAGACATACAAAGACCTTCTTTGTAAACAGGAAGGAAAAAAATTCCACTAGGACTAGCAACAACATTTGGTCTAATATATCCTGACAATTTTCCCATCTCCTTCTGTCGGGCTTCTTCCGAGAGCTGGCTGGCAGCTTGTTTCATGTTATACTTAGATCAGGCATACAGCTTCCCCTCACAATGCTAATGCAGAGCAAGACTGCTTCTGTGAAATATCCACCTCTCCCCCACCCTTTGCTTTAGTAATCCCAAGAGAGAAGTCTCAATTTTCTATTACCATTCTTTCCCTACATCCACTTTACTATACTCTCAGCACCTTCTGGAGAATTTTCTACTGTCAAAAAAACCCCAAAAAACAAAACAGGAAAGTCTGCCCTTGAGGGACACCTGACCCACTGAATTCTCACATGGCCCAGGACCATACCCTAGTTGTAATGTCCAAATACTTCATTTTCTTTTCCCCTTCACTTGTTTCAATAGCCAGAAATTCTTCCAAGGTACTGAGCAGCCACTGTCCTAAGGCATCAACAGAACCTACTGGGACTCTGCATCTCAGAAGGAAGAGTCATAAGGCTTCCTGGCCTCCCACACAAGATAAAGAGTTTTTAGGAGTGTGGAATTTTCTTAACAGACAGTAGTTTTGCCCAGTACAGAACCTTTCCCCATCCAGCCATGAAAAGAAGCAAGACCTTGAACTGCAAAGTCCCACAATAGGAGATGTTTAGAGCCTGTTGAAAACATTGCAGACATCGCCAGAATGGATTTACTTACTGTTTGAAGTATACAGCATCCAAGAAGGTAAGACTAGGGAAAATCATGGATTGAATTCGAAACCTGGGAGTATTGGTTTTACTGTTTTGGTGGCAGCTCAGTACAACAGGACCCACTGACAGGAATGAAATTGGGATGTATCACAGTGTGACTGGGAAATACGGAATGAATGTGAGAAAATGGATCCCAAGGAAGATATGTCTCCTGTGAAGATTGCATTTTAACTAACAGATACCACAGCTCTCAAAAACACTTCTTAGAAGAAAGCATCATGCAAAACAAGACAGCAAAGCCAGCCAGTACAACACAGAAGCTTTGTTACCTTCTGAGCTGCACTAACACAGCGCTGATACTCCTTCGCCAGCTCCGAGCAATTGAGCACTTGACGTTTGTTTTCACGGTAGCACTTCAGAATTTCAGACTGCAGGTTTACACAGATAGGATCAGCATTCCTCCTCCTGTAGGGAAAACAAGCACAGAATGATGTGTGAAGGGGAGTTTTCAACCACTTACTACCACTTTGTCAGCAACACACACACTAATTTTATGCTGGAGTCATGTAGTCCTAATAGAGAAACTGGTGGGAGCAGCAACCACCGAAGTGGGTCAAATGACCAACAGTGTCTTTCAGTTGAAAAATCCAAGGTACTTCACAGAAAGAAGGAACACGATCTTTTTTAGGTGGTAGAAGGCTGTTTCACCCTTATATAAAACATCATCTCTCCTCTGCAGTCAGAAGGAAAAAAAATCCCCAGGTCCAAGAGTTTCAATGATTTTCTCAACTCACACTGGAAATCTTTGGCAGAACTCAAGAATCCTGGCTGGGCCTGCACTAGATCTGTAACAGTCTGACAAGGAACTGAACAGACTTGTTGAATAAGCCACCTCCATCTATTGAATTCTCATCTATTTAAACACTACAAGAAATCCAGCATGGTTGGAAGCACTGCAATTCTCCTAGTGACTAGAAAAAAAACCCAGAATAATAGCAAGACCAGATATCTGTTTCTTTCTATTTCTGCAGAAATTAGTACTCATACTCTGTAAATGGCATTGACAGCTACCCAAAAACAATTAAGGATGATGTTCTTTTACTCTAATGTGCATGTGTACATATGGCACATCATCAGCAACAGTACCAATAAAGGGGAAGGTCGTTGTAAAACAATCTCAGCAACAATGGCACAAACACAGTAATGACAGTGACATCAGCTGCACAGACAGGCAGACACAAATTGCAGGCATTCGCAGCACCATGGCCCTGGTATGTTTTACCAGAGAATAAGAGAACATATGCTTAGGTGTAGCAGTTGTCAGATGTCATCTCCTAAACCATAAGTCCATTTAATTCCTTGCATTTCGTGCCCCAGTATGCTTAGAGATCTGTGCCCAAATATCAAACACACCTCTTCCTTCCAAAGCACTTGATGCTACAGGAGATGTTAATGCCATGCCATGATGTATTCATTTCCACAGTAACAACAGGCACTCATTCAGCAAAAGGGCTTCATAGCAAGGCAGAGAGAGGGAAAATATGACCTGTCCCTGGGCACGTCACAGTCTCTCAGGAACAGATTTCTAAGAAACAGGAAATCTTAAACTAAGATCTTCTAAGCTTTTGGAAAGCTCAGATATGTGTTACCAAATCATGCACATCTGCGTAAGGTGCTCAGGAAAGAAGTGGAAGGAACGAAAGAAGAACAATTTTGTCTTTTCCATATCAGCAACCTGTGTGCACTCTCACAATAATTTGGTTGAGATATACTCTAACTGATACTTCCTCAGTCCTCAGTCTTACTGCCAACATACATAGACAGAGGAGGAATTTATCAGTATGACAGCCACACTCTGCAACACTGAGATTTGTATCAGAAACCAACAAAGATACTATACAGACTTCTTTTTCTACCTCTTCACTAATCTTACAGCTTGTAGAAGAAACTTACTCCGTGCACAGTCCCTAAGGGCTAGTGTTCATTTCTAATTTCTATGTTATACAGCAAATCACTTTTAAAGCCTAGAAAATCCATATTCTAAAAAAAAAATCTTCAAATTTTGGGATAGAAAAGAACCCAGAGAGAGCTTCAGAAACTCATAATGTTGGCATTTTGCTTCGTCACTAACTTTAATATCACTCTAATCAAATCAGTGAGACTGTGGAAATGATACCAAACAATACCAGGTCAGGAAATACCACCAAATCCTTCAATTCATTGAAAAAGTTAAGACTTTCAAAATTAGTTTTTTTAAACTTAGTGATGTTAAACTGAAGGGCATTTTGTAATTTTCATACAGAAATCTGGAAGAGCTAAAAGGTACAGCATACCACGAACCAGTTTGTATTCATCTGAACTGAACAACACGGTACAAACATTGTTGTAATTTAGATTTAGGGGGGGTCCCCGGGGAGGGTTTCCCAGGAGCCCCCCGGGCTCTAGGTTCGTTGGTATTTGCATGCAGGCAGGCAAGGAGACTCCAGACGGCTGGTGAGGTGCTGATGAGATGAGGATTTATTTGGAGTTCGACTCCAGGAAGGCAACATGGTTACTGAAGGAGAAGGAGAAGGGGAGAGGAGCGGAGCCTCCGGAGGCTTCCAGGGCAAAGAGAGAGAAGGCAACATGGTTACTGAAGGAGAAGGAGAAGGGGAGAGGAGCGGAGCCTCCGGAGGCTTCCAGGGCAAAGAGAGAGAGCGAGCCTGCTTTTCCCTGCACTCTTAACAGGGAGTTTCGAAATGTGCGCGGATAGATTCTTCGGCCAATGGGGTTACAGACACACGATACTGCAGGGAGATTACAGACTTAGGATAAACTATACACTTTCCAGGGGTGAGCCAGAGCATACCATTTCAATAAAATGCAATTCCACAAAACATCTCAGAAATATTTAGAGGTTGCCATTGTCAGCAGGGACAGCTACAGGAATTGTTTTTGCTTTAGATCACTGTCCTTCCTACGGTATCAATCTTCACTGCCTAGAATAAATATGAAGTTAGGACCCACCTGTGGGCTCAGACAGTGCTGCAAAGTCTGTTGCCATCTTCCTTAACAGACCCCTTGGTGCTCAGCCCACACGACTATTTAAAAGCCACACAGTGGTAAGCAAGAAGCCACAAAAAAGAGAATTGTTGCCTAAAGCCAACCAGAGGCAGGGGATCAATCAGCACAGACCAGTATGCATTGCCCAGTAAGTATTTAAACCATCATTCCTACACACCACTTCCCACAACATTGGGAGGATTTACTTGGTACCGTGTACCCAAAATTATAACAAGATTATTTTCCTTTATTTCTACAAAATAAAACCTCAAGCTGTGGTTATGCATCAATTGCACCAGCTTCTCAAAACAGATTTAGAGATGCTAATCAACAAATAGCAAAGTTGGTTTAGGTAATTATCAATACAACTTACTGCAGAATCTGGGAGTACACAAGTTATCCACATCCAGCAGATTAGTTCTGGTACCCATCTGGACTGGAAAGAGGTACCTGAAGTGCTCTGGTGAGCAGTTGCCTGAGATGCTTTCCTCCTTGTGCAGCAATCACAATGCCTGCCCAGTCTGAATCAATGCCATTCTCCTGCTCACATTCAGTCTCAGCTTCAGGTTGCAACATTTCCACACAGGGGGAACTATACACACACAACAGCTGCACCTTACAGGTATCTGCCTTTCCTTGTACATATCTGAGACAAAAAGGAATTAAATCAGCAGTGTCTGACTACAAACACATCTGTAGAACGCAATGACATTGTGAGTTGAGTTCCAAAGGAGGTGGACTTTCATCAACTATCTCCCTTACCCTCAGCCTAGCTCAAGGCTGTTGGCACTAACTTGTCTTTAGAAAAATTCATCTTCTGAACACCTGACCACACTGCTCCTGATGTGCCATTGAGGGTTTGACCCTCAACTTTCTCCTAAAGTGGGTCAAAGTTTTAAGCATATGTCATTACCAAATGAAGTAGACAGTTGGCCTTTATCTAAAATAAAATATATTGCAACCACTACAACTATTATCAAAACAGTTGTAAGAGGCTCATTTACAGCAGCTAGGAAAAAGGCAGGAGAGAAAGGCTGGGCTGGGAGGTGATAGCACGGTATCTGCAGATGGAAGCATTGAAGACAAGCTCTGACAATACCTTGGGAATAAATACCTGCAGAACATACAGAATATGAAAGATTAAATCAATAATTCTCATCTGTTTAAAGAAAGAGGAAAGGAGAAAGGATGACAGGTTGGAAAAAGGAAAAGATGGATTTACAAATAAAATTCATTAGCAGTGCCTCCTGTGACTATCACAGAGAGGAAATAAACCTTTGCCTTGGCACTGTGCAATGGGCAGGAAGGCTACATACACACGAAATCCATGATTCCAGAAGCTCCTCTCCACCTCTCATGGAGAGCTTTAAATCAGTTCTCTGTCTGGAAAAGACAGGAAGGTTTTCTTAAAATGAAACAAAGTGCATCCTTCTCTCTACTATCCCTTAAGTTAAGACAGAATAAGCATGATCTTGCTGCATTTTGACATCAAGAGTTACCAAATCCTTTCTATCACTGCATATTCCCTTTACTTTATTTAATAAATGAAATCTCATCAACTTATCCTTCTTCTATTATCACTGCTGACATCAATCTGATAATATTGGCTTGGCGTGGAATCGTGCTATTATATGTCCTCTTGATATTTAATTTAAGAGAAATGTCTGCAGTGGGGTGAATATGTGAAGCAAGCTTTTTATTACTGGCAGCAGTAAGGACGCTGGGAGTGAATTAGACATTCATCTTAGTCAGGGCAAATCTAGTGGCTCCGAAGAGGTTTTCTTCTTAACCCTCTCCTAACTGTTCAATAGCAGCAGGTAATAGCTGCTTCAGCCAATGACTGCATGCATTTGTCTTGGCAAGTTCATTCCTACGTGGATATAAACCCCATGAAGAAGTACAAAGTGTCTGGGAGCTTAAAGCAAGGTTCTTCAAGAATTTTTATCATAAGCACTGCACTAGTATGAGAAGTGCCAGTCTAAATATCCATCAATTGATCAAGAAGCAACAGTTTCCAAACACAAACACCGAAACCCACTGTAGAAAGCAATTAAGGCCATATCAGGATACAGATCTAGAGACAGAAGGCTTCACACACATCACTAACGCTACTACTTAGGTGCTGCTGACAGGTTCCCTTTTTGAAAGAATTATAGACTCAATATTGGAAAGCAAGGGAAAGCTGGAAGAGGTCTATGTATTTGCCGGTCCTCCCACTCAGCTGAAGATCAGACTGCCCAAGCAGATATACAACTTAAGTGCTTTAGGAATTGGCAGGTCTTTAGCCTAGTGCAATACCAGTAACTCCATAGTGAGTAACACACCATCACTTGGCTTTACTGGGAAGAACAGCAATTCCAGATGGAGTTAAGACCAAGACCTTCTTTTTAAATTTTACTCTGGGAAACCATTCAAGCTGAACAAAAAAACTCAAGACAGAGTCTGATGGTTTCTAAACTCAGACACTTTGATACCTCTGCTCAGAAACTGATAAACAGAAACACGCAGGGTTGCTCATACAAGCCAACTTAAAAGTAGCTGGCTCCAGCACACAGCTGCAAGCAGCAACCTAAATAGGCCAGCAACCTGGAACTTCTTGTGGCCTACAAAATCCAGTGACTGAATTAGCTGCTTTCTGCTGCATTATTTGACGAAGACCAGTGTCTGAACCAACTTCAGCAAACCACATTAGTCCCCACTGTCACAGACAGCCCTGGACACCAGCAACGAGATGCATGGGCAGTGCTGCCAGTAAATCCCAGGGCACACAGCAGCAGCTTCTGCATGTTGGGAAGGAATCAGAGACGCCATATAGCTGCTTAGTATGTTTATGTATCCAGGGTCAATTACACACATTTCAGACTAAGCTCAGTGACATAAAGGTCACATAAATGTGGTGTGCTGCCAGGCCACACTGTACATATAAAAACCCAATAGGTGGTTAACTGACCTGTACAACTGCATCCTCCCTTGTTGAGGGAGTTGGCTCTGATGGCTTCTCTAACATGTCAGGAAAATGACTCCAGACAGGTGCAATACACAGCACACAGAAAGGCTTTATTCTCTCTCATTATTGCATCCTTGACATTTACAGCAGAAAATTAAACACAATTGAAGCATTTCATTCACATATAACAAACTCATCAGCACAGAACAAACAGCCAGGCAAGCTAACTTTCAGCATAGCCTGCAGGATGCTACACTATCACAAAACAAACACTATACCCTCACTTCAAGCTATGGGATTCCCTGATCCTGCACATCAGCTTCATAACATGGTTTTAATGGAAGAGGTAAGAGCTGTGTTGCAGCTGCATGGCAAGGGAAATAAGAGATGGAAGAAACTTTATAGATTATCCAAATGTCTACTAAAAATCAGTAATGTTTCACCTACATAACCTAGCACAATGTAAACAAACATGTCTCATGAGTCTCATGAGGCTAAACAAATGTGATCAGGAAGGAAGTATTTCTAATCAGCCTCAAGTATTCAAAACACTGCTCATCAGGCTTTGCCACTGATCCAGGAGGAATAGAGAGCTTGCAGAAGTAACATACTGTTTAGAGCAAGAGGGGACAGATTAAAAGAAAAGGTGAAACCTCATGACAATTTTCAGAAGAACAGGAGTGCTACCTCCAAATTTCAGCTGAAGCCGCTATATTCCTGTCTAAATCCTTCTCACATGCCTTGTCACACTGATAACAGCACACTCCTGCACACCTGCAGTATTTCCCCTCTCTCTTTCTTGACATCTGCATTTCAATAACAGGTCATCCAACTCTATTTTTCCATACATTGTTCATGGAATGCCAAATGAATGAATATTTTAAAGTACTGTGAGTTTCTAGGTGACTCTGCAATCCTATAAAATCTGTCACTCAAGTACTTCCCAATCTCAATTCCTGTTTTGACAGCTTGTTTGAAACTGCCATCCAGTTCCCCACTCTGAGTTCATGCACTCACTGCACCCTTGTTCTTTCCAGGACAGATACTTCCTTTCCTTCCAATCACAGATATGCAGAAGCTGTTCTGAAATCTTCTTCCGTGTAAGTAATTAGATTCTATCACTGAGAACAAAAGTTACCACAAAAGTCCAACTCTGAAGCATCAGCCACTTACTGTGTCACTATACTGCATTCAGCAGAAACAGCCTACCAAACCACATTTCATTCACAAAAAAAACCCAAAACCAAACCAAACCAAACCAAACCAAAACCAAAAAACAAAAAAACCACCACCCCCCCCAAAAAAACCCCCACTGTCTGGGTTTGAGGGGGAAGTGAACTTTTCAGGGAGTTGTGAGCAAACCAATCAGTGGTCAGGTTTTATGCTGGCACGTAGAGTAGCCATTGAGAGGTTAGACAAGCCTCCGAGGACACAAGGGGTTAAAAGCGGAGACTGCCAGAGGGTCTGCCTCTTTTGGGTTCCGGTTTCAGCAGGGAAATATCTCCTCTCCCCTGCCCAGCTTTATGCTGAGTGGGGGAGGGGAGCCACATGGCCGGGCTGAGGGGAACCACGCGGCCAAACTGAAGTAAGCTGGGGCCCCGGGGCGGGGAAGAGAATGGACAGAACTGGAGCTGAGCTGCCCCATCCAGGATGGAGGGGTGGAAAACTGTGGAGGTACCTTCAGTGTCTTCCCCCCCCACCCCAGCCAACCCCCAGGGAGAAGACGTCCAGCTGCCAGTGGGAGCTGCCCAAGCAGGGAGTGCCTGAGCCTGCAGCTCCCTGCTGGGAGCCAAGAACTGTTAACCCTTTCTGAGGCAGAAAGAAACTTTTCCCAGACATTAACTCTCATAGCTAGTGGCTTCAGAAGAGAGAGACAGCTTGAGACTGAGATGATAAAAGAAAGATAAAAAGAATCCCAGATGGGCAGGTATGAAGAAGAGTAGCTTTTTAAGCTAGACTTTTCTTGCATAATGTTAGCCATAGACTGAACTTGAGACTCTTTTGAACATAAACTGCATTTTGGGGTGGATGTAGCCGGCTCGACTTGCTGCAGTGGAGCGAACAGAGAAGAGAGGAAGAGAGTGTGGTGGTGCCCTCTGCCCTCAGAGAAGAAACCCTTGGCCCCAGGGGAAAAATGGGGAGAGCCCAGCATGCAAGCATCCTTAAAAAGAGCCCTATATGCAGCTTTAGCCCATGGACAGTGGTGAGAGCAATGGACATGGAAAAGAGAGTGTCACCACGGCAGCCAGGTGGTGCCACGGGTGACACAGAAACACATAAAAGGTGGACCCGTGTTTTCTGAAGAGCAGTCTGTGGTGTGAGAAAGACTCCTCTCTCCCTTGCTGAATTGAAGATTAGTTTTTTGAGTGGTGATTGTTTGATTTAAAACCCAAGGTTTTGGTCCATGGAGGGTAATGTGTAAGGGGTGAAAATTGGGGGGGGGGGGGAGGAGAAGAAATGCTCTGGGAAGTTTTCATTTCTGTTTTTCTTTTGTGTGTGTGTTTAAGGTGTTGGTTTTTTTCTTTCCTATTTCTGTTCTTATGTAATGTAATAAAGATTTTGTCTTCTGTTTTCAAGTCTTGAGCCTGCTCTGCTCTGTTCCTGATCACATCCCACAGTAGTTGCTAAGAAAAACATAGACTCATGGGTGCATTAACATCTGGCCAGTGAAAACCCATGACACCCACAAAAAAAAAAAAACACACCAAAAAAACCCAACTAAAACACAGATTGATGTCGAAAGTGACTAAAATCTAGCAGTTTTCTGTAAAAACCTCTAATTTTGGAAATCAACAACAACTTCTTCATTTCAGTCATGAAATTGATACAAAGAGATTGTGTGACCCATGCAATGCTGGTTCCAGCTCTCCATCTGACTTAACTCCAGTGTATCACAAACTCCCCTGGTCCTCCTACATGGTTTATCCTCACACACAAGTGGTCATTTCCCATTTAATCAATTGGTCATCCAGAAAGACTTTGACTATTACTTCATTGTGTTTCGCCAATTTTCAACCAAATTTAACTGGCTCCCTTAGACCCCATGAGCTGCAGGCACTGGGGTTCTGGTGGTGGGCTGTGGGTCTCTGGGGGAGCAGAAGGGTAGCAATAAGCAAAAATCTGTACTAAACCATATAAAATAAAATTATCCATATCCTACTGAACTTGCAAATGCAATAACTAATCACCTCTATTAGCATTCTCCACGGCAGAAGGCAAGTGGTTTAGAATAATGAGAGATTTTTCCCCACAAGTGGAAAATTCCAATGTACATTTGGATGTAAATTTTTTACTGATTATGAAGGTAGAATACTGAGCTATGAGAAACTGCCAGTTTGGAAGATGAAAGGGAAACTACTGCCTCTTCCTTCACTTACCAAGAGATACAGAAGTTAACAAAACTGGATCTCCTGCCCACAAAGCCATGCACCATTTTTTCCCAAAGATGCAAAGCTACTAGAAGTTGACTAGCAAAGATGAAGAGCCTAAAGTTAGTAGCAAAACAGTCCTTGGAAGCCAAGCAGGAATGAGTCAGAATCTTGTTGCTGGAAGTTCTCTGAATCAGAAGGGAAGCTGGCTCAGCTCCCACAAGGCAGAAAAGCAATATAGCAAGCAATAACTGAATCTGAAAACAACACACAGCACAACAGGTGACCTGAATAGGGATTTTCTTTCTTCAGATAAAAAGCATCATCTAGAAACTGGTTAAGATCTCAGGTCAGAAAGGGAAGGCATGCAGTCTGTAGAAGATACGCAGCACAAGCCCTAAGAATATATGGGCTGTGACAGTGCTATAATGTCTGGGAATTAGTTGGGAAACTGTTGGTCTATTAAATACCTTCCCAGAAAGTTTTCTAAAGAAAGTAACTGAAGATGTAATATGCTGATTTCATATAACCACAAGACATGAGGGATAGTAGGTTCAGTAAATTTCTCCTATGTGAAATGATCTTATAATAATGCCACACTGCAAATGAAATGTTCTTTTTTTAAAAGAAAAATCTGACTACCCATTTGAACAACAGTTACTTTTCTAAAATGCCACTGAGCACTGCACTAGGTTCCTACAGTTTACTTCATGCTACACAAAGGGATGGACAAAAATGAGTCCATTGGTATACTCTGCACTGACAGAGTGGCATATCACGCTAAAGATGCCAAAACAAATTTAGAGAGGAGATTGAAGCTGCCAGTGTTAATGTTTAGGTGGGATCTGAAGCTAAACATTCACCTTATTAAAAAATCCCCTTGCTTCTACCCACATTTTCTAATCTTCAAAACCACAGTGCCCCCTTTTATCAAGCTGAGCAATTCTGAACACTGACTCAGCAAAGTTCTCCATTAAGCAGCTACTCATCCCTCAGAGAACATCAACAATGGTACTTTCAAAGCATGCACACACAAAAAGTCTTGAAAGTCCATTTTTGGGGGGAGGTTGAGGGGGGGGGTTGTTTGTTTTTGTTTTTAAGTAAATATTGTAAGCTCAAGAAGTACTCAGAAAACAGAAAAAAACTTAATAGAAAATTATTTACATAACATGGTTCTAAGTCTAAGGAGAACAGCACATGAAGTGTCTCAGGTGAAGTGAGCCTGTGACTCCTGACACTGCTGCTCCAATGTGCTGCTGGTGGCCCTTGCAGTCAGCACAACACTGACTAGGTCTCTCCAAGGAAGCAATATTCATCCCTGAACAAGTGCTCCTGCCTTCCAAATGCCAGGTTTTTCGGTAAAATTAGTCTGAATTGTAGTTGATATGGTACGTATATGTCCCAGACATACAAGAAAGAAACGCTGTCAGGACTAACAAGAAAAATACAAGTATATAAAGAACCAAACTCTCACAATAGGCTGAGTATCCCATAGCCTAGAAACCCATTTTATCAGAGTAAACTTCACAAATTATCAAAATCACACAAGTAAATAAATAACAAATTAAAATTATTGAAGCATGATTTGATGGCAGAGATGGTTTTTCTCTTCTATAAGGGAGAAAAGAATTTAAATCTCTCATCAGCTCAGCATTAAACACCACCAACTTCCCCTATAAAGATGAATCACCATGATGCAAGGTGTCCACAGCAGTCCTGCCACAGTCCTTATTTCCTCAGAAGACAAAAATAGAAGCTCTGACCTACATAACAAACTCTTTCCTCAAATTTCCCCTGCTGGTACTTGCCTTTGGTGTCTTCTACTATACCTGCAAGACTTCAGGAGGAGACTGACTCAACAGTAAGAACACAGTGTGTATAATCCAGAATCAGAAATACAATTACTGCTCAAAATAGCAACATTGCCCTTGAAATCAGTTGCAACTGAACTAATGACCAGATTGTTAGAGTGTTACCTCAACTTTGCCTCAGGCTGCTAATTAGCAAACAAGTCATTAATTCACTGGTAACAAGTGGTTTCTCAGGCATTATTGCTTCCGACATCTTTAATTCACCACTTTTTCTGGAAAGCTTACCCAGACAAATTTAACCTCAGTCCTTTACAGATCAGCCCCACGCTATTACCACCAGCACACTACACTACGCACACACGGAAGACAGAGGCAGGAAAACACAGTAGGAATAGGCTAAGCTGGGTCATTAATTAATATTCATGACACCATTCTCAACTCAAACCAAGGGGAGGGGAAGGCCAAAGGCACAAAAAGTTCTGGATTTTGGTATGGATCTGCCATTATTTGTATATACACAATAAGATACTATGAAACCTGGAGAAACCTTGCTTTCACCATGGTACACGTTGGAACACGAAATTCCCAATGTGAGGACAGAGATCTGCTTTTATTTTCAGTGTATTCTCCACAAAAAAGAGCTGTGAACTGAAATATTTCATGTTCTCTGATGCACAAAGTATGACTGAGGGTTGTTTTAACAGCTGCATAAATATCTATGCTTTTGAAAACAATCTGGATTTGGCCTGCCAACAAACCCTGATCTAAGGGCTTTATAAAGGGATTACTACAGAAAACAAGTGCCTTCCATGTAAAAATCAATAGCAACAGAAACATCCCTAACAGACTTCATGGAGTTTTTGGCACCTCTGCCTTTGCTATTTGAGACCTTGCTATTCAGATCTTATTTTATAAATGCCCAAGTTCTACCAATGTAGTGGTAAAGAAAAGCTCCTGCAACTTTGAAGAGACACCAGTTTTTCAGTGCTAACAGAACTGCAATTTCAGTTCATTGGACTCATCTCTCATCAGGCATGAGAGTGTCATGGTTGAGGGGGAGGTGAATTTTCCAGAAAGTTGTGGGCAAACTAATCAGCGGTCAGGTTTTACGCTGGCACCTGGAGTAGCCACTGGGAGGTTTGGACATGCCTCTGAGAACACAAGGGGTTAAAAGCAAGGACTCCCAGAGGGTCTTCCTCTTTTGGGTTCTGGTTTCAGCAGAGAAACATCTCCTCCTCCTCCCCTGCCCAGCTTACAAGGCTGAGTGGGGGAGGGGAACCATGCTGCCAGGCTGAGGTAAACTGGAGCCCCAGTGGGGGAAGAGAGTGAACAGGACTGGAGCTGAGCTGGCCCCATCCAGGATGGAGGGGTGGAAAACTGTGGAGGTGCCTTCCGTCCCACCCCCCACCCCCCCGCCCCAGGAGAAGGTGCCCAGCTGCGTGTGGGAGTGCCTGAGCCTGTGGCCTTGCCAGAGCCAGAAGCTTTTAACTCTTTCTGAGACAGAAGAAAACTTTTCCCAGACACTGATCCCCGTGGCTGGTGGTTTCAGAAGAGAGAGAGAGACAGCCTGAGACTGAGATGATAAAGGAAGATGAAAAGAACCCTGGATGGGCAGGGATGAAGAGGAGTGGATTTTAGGCTGGACTTTTCTTGCATAATGTTAGCCATAGACTGAACTTGAGACTCTTTTGAACATAAACTGCATTTTGGGTGGATGCAGCTGGCTCGCGTTGCTACAGTGACTGGCACTTTAAGAGTGGAACGAACAGAGAAAAGAGGAAGAGAGTGTAGTGGCGCCCTCTGCCCTCAGGGAAGATCTGTTCTTGGAAACCCTCGGCCCCAGGGGAAAGATGGGGAGAGCCCAGCATGCAAGCATCCTTAAAAGAGCCCTATATGCAGCTTTAGCCCATGGACAGTGGTGAGAGCACTGGACATGGAAAAGAGAGTGTCACCACGGCAGACTTCTCCAGGTGGTGCCATGGGTGATATGGAAACACAAAGGGTGGACCTGTGTTTTCTGAGGAGCAGTCTGTGGTGCGAGAAAGACTCCTCTCTCCCTTGCTGAATTGAAGATTAGTTTTTTGAGTGGTGATTGTTTGATTTAAAACCCAAGGTTTTGGTCTATGGAGGGTAACGTGTAAGGGGTGGAAATTGGGGGAGGAGAAGAAATGTTCTGGGAGGTTTTCATTTCTGGGTTTTTTTTGTGTGTGTTTAGAGGTTTTTTTTCTTTTCTATTTCTGTTATTATGTAATGTAATAAAGTTTCGTTTTCTGTTTTCAAGTTTTGGGCCTGCTCTGCTCTGTTCTTGATCACATCCCACAGTAATTGTTAGGAAAAAACATATATTCATGGGTGCATTAACATCTGGCCAGTGCCAACCCATGACAGAGAGAAAGCACAATACTGTGAACATTAGAATGAATGTTACTCATTTTACCAACAGCAAAACAAAAATCTTATTTAGAAGCAGCATCTTAGTAATCCCCAAGAACTGAACTTCAGAAAGAAGATTCAACAGCTTGGATAAAGTACACAATCTAATAAATTTTCAAGATTTAAAATTTGGTTCAAAAAAAGAATAATCTGGCCCAATTGGAAAATTTATGCAAATCCACTATACATATTCAGCTTCTATTTCCACATGCCATATTCCTAAAGCAGTAGGAGAATATATGTTGCTAGGAAGAAGTTTTTTTACAGAAAGGGTGATAAAGTACTGGAATGGTCTACCTGTGGAGGTGGTGGAGTCACCATCCCCGGATATGTTTAAAGAAAGACTGGATGCAGCACTCAGTGCCATGGTTTAGCTGAGGTGTTAGGGCATGGGTTGGACTCGATGACCTTGAAGGTCTCTTCCAACCTTGTGATTCTATGAAATCAATGCACTGGTACAAATAGTAGGTCTTCCAGAATTCATAAGGAAAATGTTAACATTCTAAGGTAATGAGTGAAAAACTTTGTGAAGCAGAACTGAAAATTATCAGAAACTTTCTTTCAGTAAAATGCACATCATGTAAAATGATACAATGTGAAAATTCACCCATATACTTTTACCCTCTTCTGAAATAACTTTGAGGAAACTCATGCATTATAATCTCTCAGAGAGTATTTTAATTTCCTACTAAGAGGAACTTTATAAAAGTGAGAAACAGAAAAGCTTTGACTAATAACCCACCTCTTTATTTAAAGATTATGAAACAGACTCAGTGCAGACAGAAGAAGGAACAACTAGCACAAACCAAGCACCAAGAGAAGAATAGGACTGGGATGAAGTCAAATAATTTTGGTGAAGGTATCATCATTGCAGGGCAGAAAAGCACTGGGCTGAGGTAAAAACAACTCCCCCAAAAAAGCAACACCAACCAAACCAGCATTTTGAGGATAAATCTAGAGTGCTGCACTAAGCCATAACCTCTTTACTGATGATTTCTTCCTTCCCCTTAACAGATTCAGGGACCGTAATAACATTTAATCCTCAGAAGCTAATCTAAATGTAACACTCAAAAGAAGACAAAGACAACACAACAGAAAGAAAATTTGGCCACTGCCTTTTGTGAGTGCTGCTTTATCCCTGGAGCGAGTGCATTAATACAGCTTGGAATGAAATGCCATTTTATTCTCTGTAGCAGGGAGGGGATTAGCAAATTGTCTTCTCTAAACCCAGTCTGAGTCATGGCCCTATGAACACTGAGAAAAGGATGTGGAATGAAGGGAAGGGTGGGGAGCACTGGCTTTTTATTTACATGCTGCTTCCCTTTGTGGGTGGTTACTGATGTGCGCAGTTTGCTAAACAGGGAAAGAAGGTGAGGGGAAGTTCTAGGTCCCCTGACTTTAATTCCATTGGTTAACAAAAGAGAAAAATAATAATGCACCAATTATAACAACATAGTTGAGACAATATGTCCGTGGCAACTGTCCAATTCACCACAGCATGCAAGCAACAAGAGCAAGTTGCTTAAGGTGCTGAAAGCTGTGCTCAGTGGTATCTTGTTGCTAGGATATTTTTTCTGGGAGGAAATAAAACAGGCTGGACAGAGCCTGAACAAAGGAGAAGGAGGAACTCTGATAGGGGTATGTGGAGATGAGAGCAGGCTGGCTTCAGGTGAAGAGGTGAGGAACAAAGTCCATTGTACAATTCAGGCCATGCAGGCATCAAGCCCTGAAGTGGAAACCAAGAGCTAATGACTGTGTCAGTGATTTAATATGAAGCTCAGCACTTAGTACTTCACTTCTGTTTTTATACAAAGGGAGATAGGAAGATTTACTTGCCTACCTCGCAGGCATGCTGTGAAGGGTCACTGGTGGAAAGGTGCACAATATTCCTAAATCCTGCAATGCTTGACAATCACTAAGGAGGGCAAACAGTCTGTGGAACACTTGACCACTTGTGCAGAGCTGTAAGTGTTGATAAAAGAATTGCAAAAGTCATTAAACACCAAGAAAACACTGAGGTTTTGTTTCAGATATTTCTTCTCTTTGCTTCGACACGGATTCTGAAAAACGGGATACTCACTGTGGAAAGCGCCCCAGCCCTATTTACCTTTTCCTCCATCAGCTCTGCTGATACACTGTGGCAGAGGAGAATAAATACTTGGTCTCACAAGGAACAAGTGCAAGGGGCAGGTCTTCACAGTGTAACACAAATAACAGAAGCTCAGGAAGAGACACTATGATGAAGGATATGGACTCTCTGCAGGTGGAGAAAGTGCCACTCCCAGTTTCCTTTCCTTAAGGAGATATCATAGTCCAGCACCAGAAACAGGCAGACCTATACTTCATTCATACTTTGGCTAGTATTCCATTTCACATAATTTTGCAGGATTGTCAGTTTATTTCTGCGAACCAAAGAACTAGATCTGCATAAATCAGTCTAACCTATCTTAGCACCTACTGTGCTTGTATGTCTAATATGAAAGTGCAAAACAGGACTTTCCACTGAAGTCACAGGAATTTGTGGGTTATTACCATAAACAGGGTGTAGAAAGACTTGAATGAAGGATGCCTAACAAGAGAACCTCACAACACAGAGACTTCAAGTCCTAGCAATTGAGCATGGATGCCAGTGTAGGAAGGAACCTTCCCCTGACCCTGTCCCAGCCGTATCACAACCCAGGTGTAAGGCACAAGAACATTTTAGGAGTGTTTGTACAGTATGTTGTACACAAAGCAGCAATCTGAAAAGGGTCATTGCATGCTGATAGAAGTGACAAACTGTAGACTGATGGTGGGGAAAGCAATGATTCTTCCTGCATGTACAATTATCAAAAGGGCATTATCAGTCCCAGATCACAAACTCCAGTGCTAAGTTCAATGCAATCCTGGCTACTGCTGGCAATTTCTACTGTAAATAACTAGAATGCATGATATTCAACTTCACCCTCAGTTTAACTCATGCCACTCATCTTGTCCCTTTTCAAGACACACCCAGCCACGTTATTTTTTCACACAAAATTCACATGAGGGCAGGTGTCTCTTTGTTGCAAAGAAGACACCCCAAGGAATCTGTCCCTTTATAATGGCTCAAGTTCATATTGCCATCAAATAGAAGAGCACTGTACAATAAGGCCAGAAGCCAGGGACTGTTAGATGATAAAGGCTCAAAAAGAAGCAGAAGAAACCCTTCAGAGACCACAAGCGCATTCTCTGAATCATGAAAGAAGGAATTCATTACGATTTGTGTTGGTCTCTGCCACTAACCTTTGCAAGAAATGGCTGCATTCCTGAGTTTCCTACATTACCAGTCTTCATTTCCACAAGAAACAGAACAGACCAAAGGAAACAGAAACATCAGGAACCAACCTTCAGACTACCTATAAAAAATAAGGTAGTTACAGTCTGTAATAGTAAGTGAAGAACATAATCCCAGGTCCCAGACACTTCCTTTACCAAGTCACAAGGATAAATCACCACTACGCAAGTTCATGACAATTGATCACACATTTGCAGAAGCAAATCCAAGAAAAGACTCAATTGATTAAAGACTATAAGAACATTATGTCCCATGATTTTTTTAAATTTTATTTAAAAAAAGAATTTCGAATTCTGCTATGGAAAACAGGATGGAAATGCAAGCAATGTGTTAGCTGCCTTGTTCTGGCTTCTTTAGCAACTTATTGTTTGACTTTCCAAACAAAAATGTAAAATTACAACAGGTTGTATGACACTTTGGCAGTCAAACAATTTTAAATAAAGACAGCACAATATACTGCACACCCCACTAACATATTCATCACTACTATATTATCTATTTATGCAATTAAATATTGTAGAGTCTGGATGGGACCCAACCGGACTACATATGCTGCTACTTCAGTTTATTGCATGTTGGCCAACTGTTTACCCAACTGAGATCCGAGTGCTGCTCTTGACAGCGTAATTGCTTTAGCCTCATTAATATTAAAGAATACAGAAAATATTTTTTCTTGGGCAGCTGTTAGTGCATGTGGAACAGTAAGTTATATAATACTACTGGAAAATACAAATATAATTTAAACACTATATATGCTCATGGTAAAAAGGCAACATTGAAGGTCTACTCATTGTGATAAGGCAAATAAAAAAGACCAGAAAAATAATTTGTACCCATTCTGAGAAAGCATTCATGAAAATTACAACTCTAATTTGAAACTAACAGGGATGAGATTTAGACTGTTTACCATTTTTTTCCTGGACAATGAAAACTTCAGAAGTGGTGCCATTCTTCCTAACCTCATGCTGCAGTGTGTAGGTTAAATACAATGGGTCAAAGTTGGAACAGATTAAACATGTTCCATTGCTATTTCGAAAACCCTAGTAAATATTCCTATTTAATTATAATTTTTGAAATCCCTCTCTTCTCCCTCATCCTTCCTTGCAAGATCTATCAGCTTTACACTAAACTCCATCAAGCTTGGCACAGAAACAGAGCATGCCAGCTTACACTCCTCAGCCCCCTCAGTACCTGACAGGAGGTAACTTCACACTCTGTTTACAGGAAGATCCAGAAGCTACACACAAAATGTTATGAAATGCAACTGGAACTGCTGAAAAGAACAAAAATGGCTCCTCACTTCATCCGCTCCTCTGCCTTGGTGGCTGCCTCCTGATACTGCTCAGATGTCAGCTTGTAGATCTCTGCATTCTGAAACAAAGAATAGAAAGCTCAGCACTAAAAGTTAAAGGCATCTCAGATCATATCTTGTCACAAAGTCATCTTCTATAATTAGCAACAATTTCCAACAACAAACAGAATATGCAGTTCAAAGAACACCAGAAATACTTAAGAGTCAATTTTATTTTCAGCAAAATGCATCAAGGCCACAACCCATCCTTCATTCCAAGGTTCACCTTTGTGAAAGGAAAGAGGGGGAAAGGTTGCAACCAACCATGAGCTTTGGTTATTCCATGTAACCACAAAAAAACAAGGTGTTTCCAGCACAGAGTTATTTTGAGTTGGGTCATGTTTTGTTCTCTTCCTTCATTAATTACTGTGAAGGCTCTTGTAAGCTACTGACATGCAAGTATCAAAATTGGCTGCTAGCACTGGAAAATCCATTTTACATTTCAGTGCTTCTACTTATATTACTTATTCTTTAAAAGAAAATTATGCAGCCTGTTTCCCTTTTAACAATATAGGGAAGCATATCAGGTCTCAGTTAAGGCGCTGCCAAACAGAGTCTTGAGTGTCTTGCTGCAGGGCTTAAGAGGTTTGCATTAAATTCTCCTGAACTTGTACAGAAAGAGTTTTAGCTCACAACTCCTCACTCGCTAAATGTGGAGGATGAATTCCTCCTCTGGGCAGCACCAAGGAGCCTCCCAGGCACAATCAGGAAGGAATGGCTGCACTCCCCCAGCAACTACACTACAAGATCTTGTGTCACTAAACCACTGATAAAGCTGCATTAGGCAAAACTGCTGGACTCCACTGGCAACTGCCTCACTCAAAGCTCGTCTGCAAGGCTCTTACTCTGAAAAGGCACAAACAGAAAATATGCAATAATCAATCAAAAAAGGTGACAAAATGGTACTGAAAGTGAGGACAGCTATTCTTTTAGGGCCAGTTCAAGCTGCTATCTCGTCTCTCCCCAAATTTGGTCATTTTATATAGAAGACTATTCTTGCCCTTCTTCATTTATTTTCCCATAAATACAGCTGTGGTCCTGTGCATGATGAGCTGACAGATACTGTTCAGTGGTTGGAAAAAGGAAAGGACAGATATAACTCAAGTTCTGTTAGTGGTTCTGCCACTTGTGCAATCTTGGGCAAGTCACCATTTTCCATCTGCAAGTGAGGGATAACAGCTGCCTGTATCTCTGAAGTTGTGTGAAGCTCACCTAATTGGAAGGTTTATAAAGATTTTCAGAGCCTGGTCTTCAAGGTGCTATATTTAAGCATTTTATCTCTGGTGCCTGTATTTGTATTACATACCAAAAGAAACAACAGATTTTGCTTTTTCAAACTTCTACCTAGGAGACAGATTTAAACTGAGAAATCATGGAGGGCTAACCACTTCAAAATGCATTTTACTGGCAAATTATCATTAATGTTTTTGTTTACTTACTTGTTACAGAGTGGTCAAACTTCAATGCTATTAAATCCATTTTTCTCCTTCCTTTATTGAAAAGTTCAGCTTTTAATGGTGCCTTTTTCTCTGGCCTGTAAACAAACCTCATGACTTACAGCTCCCTGCTGTTACTTATTCACACATGAAACCACAAGACCTGTGCTTCATTAATTAAATTTCCCATTAAAAATTAAATAATGTGAATAAGTAGATGTAAGCATTATCTCCATTGGGCTTCAAAGGTCTCATCGTTTCTCCAATTACTACCCAAGCAATTTTCATATTTCATACTGTCTGATTTCTCAAAGGGATTGGATCTGAGAGATCAGAATGAGAGAAACTGGGAAAAAGAGAAAGCAAGGTAGCAAACTTAAACATTTTTCAGGCAATAGGAAGCAGTCCCGTCAGATACTATTAGCCTGCAGCACTCCGCAGTGAAACAGCAGCGGGAGAGGAAAACAGGAACAAATATGTTGTACATGAGACTCAGCATGAGGTCCCATTTAACCCACCTAAAGAAAGTAACGATAGCCAACAGAATCATTTGCTGGACGTACTGTCAATTAAAGTGGTTGTGACACAACCTTACCTAGTTTATTAGAGAGAGTTCAACTGCCCGGTACTTCGGTCAGGCTCATCTTCAACATCAACTACGGACATGGACAAAAATAGCTGGGAAAGGGGCCTGGGCTTTAGTTCTGAATTCTAAAGCTGCTAAAAGCAGGCAAGTGAGAGCCTGAACAGACAAGCAAGAATCTCAGTGAGAGAAAGGAGGAAAGACTTGGTCTCAAAACAACCACGAGGCATCATGCAAAGATTGAGAAGAGGCATAGAACACCTTCAACCTGCTGAGTTTTAAAAATGAAAAGGAAACATCTTTCCATGTGATCCAACTGGCCCTCTTGCTGTTGGTTCAGACCTCTCCCCTTCAAAAACTCTAAAACCCAGTAAAACAATATTTCTAATGCTATGAATCAGCACATTTAAATGCTTCCCCAAGTAATAAAAACAGGGGGCTACCATTTAAATTAGAGTTTGTTCAGCAAGCGCATTTTTAAAATACATTTTGCTTAGTGTTTAGACCCTTTCCAGCCTCAGGAAATTCACATTCCCTTTTGCCCTAAACATTAAATGAGCAACAAATGGGCTAAATGGGCAAGAGAAGGGCTTTTCAGCATGGGCACAGGCACAGCAAGTTCTGTCATCTCGGGCTTCTACTAACAGAGAATAATTTTCCAAAGATTCTCATCTATACTACTTCAGACACAAGATCTGCTTCATTTTCAGCAGTTTACCCACCACGCTATGGCAGGAGAGAACATTCCAGTGACCTAGAACTTTTGAGGGCTTTATAATATAGCTGCAAACAAGGAGCTAAGCCAGGAACCACCTGAGCACTTCCCCCAACTTCAGAAGGGTTGGCTCCACACAAGGGCTATTCAGCAGGATGAAGGTGTGGTATTTGCACTTGAAACAAAGTCTGAGCTTCCTGTAGTCTTAGTGAAGTCCTTTATCTTCATCAAACAATATCTAGTGGTACAGTGAAAGAGAGAACATTCCATACGAAATTACAAGACACGAAAGCCGCTTTTAATTTACTCTCACAATATTTGATGCTTGAGATAAAATGGCAGCTCACAAAGAAGAAGTTGAACATGAGACCTCAACTATTATTAAATAAAGCTCCTGGCAGTCTTAGTTGCAGAAATAAGTTTAAAAACATGACCAAAGGACACTGTAAAGGCTCAAATAACAAAAGACACAGAAAGAATGAATGAACCACCTAAAATGTTTCACTTCTCTCAAGAAAGCTGAGCCTTAGGGGAGTCAACTTCAGAACATTAGAGCTTTATCATATGGGGAGAGAGCTCTCCAGAGAGGACAAACAAACTAAGCAAAGAAATGTTAGTTTGAAAGATTTTTCCCTGCTATTAAATGATGGTTCACAGCAAATAATAAAAACACCAAGAAGTTGTAAACATACATAACCAGAGCATAAAGTGCAACAGAACCATTTTCCTTTACTCTGCTCTCTTTCTACAACAGATCTGCTGCTATACCCTTGCTCTCCACTCTTTCAAAATACCCTTGTGCTAAAAATTCCCTTCCAAAGGGAATCAATTTCAAAACCTAGAGCTAAATTTGGAGTAATTTTAATTCAGCATTCCTCCTTGGCTGCAAACATGCAAAGAAACTCCAGCACTCACTACTACACCTCACTACACTGCCCAGGCCTTTCCAGAACATACAGCAAAGAAAGTAAGAAAACATGTTAGCAGAAGACTGAGTTCTCAGAGTTATTTCAGGAGGGAAAGTAATTGAAACATAAAGAGAAAACCCTGCCAGCCCATTCTCACACTGACATTAAACCACATTCCTTACAACTTCAGTGAAACATGTGCTACTTGCAGTAACATGCAAAACAGAAAACTGAGCAAAACAAGCATGAGGAAATTTAAATTAATCAGATTTTAGGTGAAATTATTTGTGAACATCAAGCAGTGGCATTAAAAACTTGACACTGGGACAAAGATTTCTCCATCAGGTTCAGTCCAGGTCAATAGATTGGAAGGTGTCTTGATTTAAAACCAACAAACCCAACCACCATCACCACAGGTATCTTGAGATATTTTGACACCTCAGAGTATAGAAGCTTGTCAGTGGTCACAGTGTTTAGAGATACAAAAAGGATTAACAGATGTTGAAATGCTGCAGCCTAGATGTATGCCAGTGATAGCTCTGATGAAACAGAGCAGGGCAGTGGAGGCCTTGACAAATGCTGCAGATGACAGCCAGGAGATTAGATGGTACAATCTGCCTCATACCTGACAGAGATGTTGCTTCAATCCCTTCTCCTTATATCCATGCTCACCAGCTTGCAGCAAAATGCCCTTTACAAGCCTCTCTCAAACCCAAGAGAGCACAAGAACAGTGCTGTGATGGGGCAATATGTGCTGTGCCCCACAAGGACACCTCAAATTTCTGAGAGAAACAGGTAAGAAAAGCAAAGATTACTTTTTACGTATCAAATGTCAGCTGGAGGACATTTCAACTCCTGCTTCCAGCTGCTTCTAAAGCCAGAAACAAGACCTCACACCATCCTGAAAAGCAGCACAACTGAGGCCTGCCTGCACACTCCTGGGGACAAGGCAACACACACATGCCCTGGATGCAGCTGCTTCCTCCAGGAAGCTACAGAGAAACATCAGTCAGCACCAGCTTCGGGAGCCACCTTTGGTCCCAGCAGGGCCTCAGAGAAGCAAAGCTACACCCAGGTTCTCCACACCTCAGCGGGTCATTGGTTCACATACACTGTAGATCAGGCTGTTCATTCTCACCACTCAGAAGTCTCACACAAACAGCTCCTAACAGATTTGAAAAATTACCCCATGTACCTGCATCCCTCCCACAGAGGTACAGAGGCAGATGAGCCAAACCAATCTGTTCACTGGATGACCCGATGGATGCGTTAAAATCAACCCACACAATCAATCACTGCTATCAGCTTTGGTCCAAAACAGGGAGTTTGGGAATTTCAGAATATGTTGCGAGAAACAATCTCTTCACCTCCTCAGCTCACTCCTCTGGCATTTCTGCTCAGCCCATTTGCTGGTATTAGGAAGCAGTTAGCTCAAAGAGATCATTCACATTTCCTCCTTCCCATCTAGCACACATAAAAATAAAAGACAATTATCAAGGAAGAGAAACATGCCCATAGAGCGTACCATTAGAGCACAGAAGTTAAGGGTTAAACTGCTTTTTTGAAAATTCATATGCTTTTTTTGTTAAAAGGTAACAGAGAAAAGATGCAAGGAACTACAAACAGCTTGCTGATATGGGAAAAAAGAGTTTTTTCAGCCAAAGCCAACTTCTAAACACAGCTCTGTTGTTTGCTGTTCATGTGTGGGTTCATCTACTCCTCCTGCTGAGACCAATAATGAAATTAGAGCATTGAATTTGTGTCATTCTATTCTTTCCTTCGGCAATAAGCTGTGAGATCATAAATTTTGGATTAAGATTCAGAGAAAGCATAAAGAGAGTAGTGTCCACAGTAAGAACACAGGCAAGTTAAACTAGTCAGGAGCGGAAGTACATTCCTCTTTGAACAGATTTTCTCACGTCTGCAATATTATCCTGCGTTGAAAGCAAAATATTAATTCTCTAGCATATCTTGAAAGCTTCTCAAAGATAAAATCACACAGAATACCTATCTCCACAAAGCTTGAGGGAGGCAGAGCTGGGGAGAACAAACATTACTGGGTTTATCCTGCAGATAACAACCTAGGTACAAAAAGGTTAAGCTACAGTCCCTAAAACAGCACATGGTGACTAAAATAAAAATACGCATCCAGGACTTCCCAGAACCAGGGTCCCACACTGAGATACTCCATCCAAGTGAAAATGGGTTTACAGACCCACACTGCGATCCCACACCAGAGTCAGACTGTCTGTGAAGGTACTCTGGGAAGAGTCTAATTAAAAACACATACCCCACAGCAAAATGGTATTAGGTACTTCCAAAAGCTTCAAGTACCTCACTGGAAACATGCAGAAAAGCCTAATGTTATCTAAGTCAGAAAGGCAACCAGAAAAAAAGAAATTATTACCACAGAAGCAATTAAAAGGGAAAGAAGGAGAAAAGAGAAAGAAACACTGTGTTTATATGAGGTTGCTTTAAAGCACACCCTTCTGAAAGACTCCAAACAAAGCATTTCCAATTCTTCAAACAAACTCTGGAAAGTAAAACCAGCTTCAAAGAGAAAGGCCATAAAATTCTAGCAGGTAACTCAGGCTTTCTGACAAGGACAGCAACAGCATCGTGAAAGGCCCAGATTAATGCCAGTACTACTGAAGGGGAATATCACCCTGCTCTCCTCCCAGCTGGATGTTTAGCTAAGGTGAGGACTTCACAGTAAATGCCTGAATCAATTACACCTGACAAGTGCAGGTAAACAGGCTTCCCAGGCATTGATTAAACATCAAGAGTTTTCAGCATCTGCTTCAGAGAAGTCCTGCATATGGCTGACCTGCGCAGATAATGTGGAGCCCACGGCGTTAAGGGCATAGCACCGCCTGCCAAATCCCAGCACCTCTGCTGGGCAGCTGCACAACTCCTTGGGTCCTACCAGCAGACCCACCACACACTGAGGATGAACTCCAAGATCACAGGATGCTGCCTACAAACAACTGGGCTTTGTCCATGAGAGAGTGAGGACTGCAGAGAATTGATGCTAAGGGAAACGGAGAAGAAAAAAGGAAATTGCCAGAGTATCAAGAGTGCTAAGAAATGCAGGTGGAAGTTTCACTCAAAGGCTGACCAGCACTTTCAGGGGGGAATAAAGAGGGGGAAAAAAACCCCATCAAACAAAATTGGCAGCCATCAAATACTTGTCATACAATAAAAAAGATATGAAGCACATTCCCCTGTCAGGCCTGTCACAGGAGCTTATTTTGGGAAGGAAGGAACATTTTAACTAAGGTTTAATGCTGTCATGCCAAATCTGGTATTTGACAGAGGCTCAAAAAAACCCTCCCACCATCTCGGACAATCATGCTGCAGCTAAAAACTTCCATCTTTCACTGCTGAGAATATCCCTAAGTCCCATTTATAAACTGCAGCAGCTGGCCTGGCCCAATTAACAGTTCCTGCCCCAATTAAAAAAAAAAATAGTAAGTTAAATTCATGACCCCATCCTTTTATACAATAGGTAGCTAAGGAATGTAATACACTGGGTTCCCAGAGGAAGGCAGAATAGAGGAACCCAAGGCAATAGGATGTGCAAGAGAACTGGAGAATACTGAAGAAAATGCATCACATCCATACACTTGCATGGGTAAAGGAACTACAGGGAAGAGAGTCACTATAAGAAACAAACAAAAAAACACTGAAAAACAGAAGTAAGCCAAAGCCTGGAAGATCCACCCCCTCCTAGAGTTCTTCCTCTACCCCCAACTACAAATTATTCTCCATGTACAGTTTCCAGTAAATCATGCTTTGCTAAATAACCCCGACATGTGTGAGGCTGAGAACCAGCCAACAAGCAATGATGAGATGTCCCTGGAATGATTAAGGAAAATGCACACATCTCTCAGGTTACAAGGAAGCCTGTTGTACTCTCCCCTTGGTGCATATGCAATGCTGCAAGCGCTGTTCTGAAACCTCTGATATTCAAAGGCTCATTTGGTTGACAAGGAGCCTGTGGATTCGTGGACAGATTGTCACACAAACTGTCAGGTTTTTAGAGAGACTATCAGACCTCTCTTTGCCTATGTTATGGAGCACATCAAAGACACAGAAGATGAACCAGACACAGACTGCACAGATCTGACAGAATGGTGGGTGTACATATTCAGAATACTGTACTGCTGGGGGGGGGGGGGGGGGGGCGGGGGGGGAGGCTTAATGTGAATAATCAGGGGCTGAAAGTTCCAGAAATGTGACAGTTTTTGGCAGCAATTCCCATCTTTGCATTTATTTATCGAAGGGAGACAAACTGCCATACTAGAGGCAAACTTGAGAGAGGAAGAAAAATTATAGCAGCAGCAATTTATTTTGCCACTGTACTTTTTCTTTATTACTATTACTCCCAGAGCATTTTCTGAAGATATTTGTATTTTCAGTCAAGGTTCTCTCAATGTGCTTGCAGGCTCTCTTCCCATTTCATTCAGTAGGAGAGGCTGGTTTAATGATTACAGCCAAAAAGACCACTAGGACTTCACAGGTCACTATACACGGTTAATGACACAGACAAATCCGCAGTTTCAGAAATGCCTGCTGGCTCATGGCTCGCTCTGGAGATGCTCAGGAGCTCATTATTCAAAACTGCAAGCTCAACTTATGGGTAATCAGCACATCTGAAGAAATACACCATACCCTGATAACCAAACAGTGAAGAGACAAAAGCTATTACAGAAAATACTAGCCTTAAGTATTAAGGTCTCACTTTTAAAATAGGGACAACGTTCACTTATCTTCCAGTGAGCTAGAAACCTAAGTTAATGAATACCTGGAAAAAATTCCCAGCTCCACAGCTCAAAAATAGTGTTCCAAAGGATAACTTTATGTCATTCTCCCTTATTAGTGATAGTTGGACAAACATTATAAAGCAACAAGATATTTTATAGGTGGCAAAAAAATGTTAAGTTATTTCTACAAAAAAATACTGACTACTATTTAGAAAGGAAAATAAAATATAAAACAAAACATTGATAACAAGAAAAAGAAAATGGATTAACACTGATTCCCTTTGAACTCCCTTTACAATACCACTGTCATGTAACCTCTAGTTCACCCTGCAAGGCATCAGTCATTGCAGAGAAAGGATATTCTAGTATTTTTTATTTGTATTTTGCTATTCAAAAGATTGAAATTTGCCACACAGCAAACAGAAAATAAATACTATGTTTATCCTAAGATAAAAATAAACCACAAGGAGGACAAAGGAGAAAGGATGGCAGACGGGATAAGAAAGAAATCAGAAAATATTTGTATGCAATTTCCTTTCCATCATTTGACAGTCTCATTCTCTCTGCTTTTAGCAATCTTCTCTTTCACCTGTTTTTTAATGCAGCTGTTCTGCCTCTTCTAAAAAGGCATTGAAAAGATACTCTGCAGCTGGCAAAGAGAGAAGGCTCCAAATAGAAGCCCATAAGGACCACAGACCTCCAATTAATGGAGAGAGGCCTTTTCACAGCAGGGCTATTAAGCTGTAAATATTAACATGAAAATCAAACACCCACAGAGAGCAGGAGCAGCCACACAACTCCTTCATTCCCATACTCCAGCAGAGACTACTCTGGACACAACCCTGGGGCAGGATGTCACCTGTGGTCTTACACAGCTTTCAGGCACTACCAGCTTAGTTATGGTACTTTCATTAGAGAATCCAGGCAGAAAAAAGGCACCAAGGCAGGTCTCACTTTTAGCCTATTAATCAATAATAGGAATAATTACTTATTAACATTAAACCTCAAAAATCTCACAATGTCTTGCTGCCAAGGCCTCTCAGGAACATAAATGGAAGACTGTCACATGCACAACTTACCACACGCCCACAGATGCAAGCTATACCTACTCAGAATTTCATCTCTAACCACAGTCTGACTGTAAGGATTATTGCATACAAGCAACAACAGACCTTGAACTTGGCATTAAATGAAAAGGAAAGCTTTTATAGGTAGGCTTGAAGTTTCAGAAGAAACTTTTTGGTATAAGCATCCTAATTATCAGGTGTTTGTTGCTGTAGCTAAGAAACTTTGTAAGAAAAAGAGGCTTGGTAAACATTGTTTTTTAGAAATGGATTTTTTTTCACGCTTGTGAAAAAAAATTATCAGTATTTCACCTATATCTGGACAAGACCAAGCAAAAAATTCAAGCTCTTCAACTGGAGACAGCTTGAGTTCAGACAACAGGAACACAAAGAAGGGACAGAACTATGCTTTTTCTGGGGAACAAGAAGAGGAGATAAAAACAAACACCACAAACACTTCAGACCTGGAGGTAAATTCTCTCTCCACAGAAAAATGAACTTAAAACCCAGCACTACTCTGTTTTCAGCTGGCAAGGACAAATGCTGTGTTCCTCCCTGGGATGCTCCATGCCTATCACAGACATCGACACTTAGGACACTATTATGGGGGATTTGTTTTGTTCTTCCTGCAACAAACTCTTGTCTCTAACTGAAGGAAGAGTTATCTCAGTGCCACATGAATGAGTGATTAGCCATCAGGTAGTAATTGCTTTCTACTGTTACAAACAGAAGCTGCATCTCAACAAATGACCTAAAGGTCAAAGGTCTCATATACTACATTTATTTCCCTAAACAGCCAAAGGAAATTCTGTGGTATACTTAACTATTATGAAAAATGAGGTTAAAAAAATGCATATACATGCTCAGACAGGCACAGTACAGCATTTTTACACACATATACGAGTTGTCTTCTCTGATCAAGAAGCACAGTCCAGCCAGTTCAAAGCTTTCTGCATGTCAGGGTAAATTAGACGATTTTTGTGTACTGTCCAGTACATCGTGAGACATCTACAGAGAAAAAAAAATCCACAATCCAGGCACTCCTCAACTGACCCAGGTATGCAAGCTCAAAACAACCTTGCAGCTTGAAATTATGAAAGAAAAAAATTTGGCTTCTGTTCAGAAGAATGGGGAAGGAGAAGAAAGGAGAAGGAATTAAGCTGGTTTTCTTATTAAAAGACTTCAAATGCAGTGATTGGGAAGGAAAAGCTAGCTCTTCTCATAAAATAACCTAGTTATTATAAGTATTCTCAAATCAGAGGCTTAGAGCTTTATCTCAACTCCCACATTTTGTTCTCCCACCTCTTGCTCCCCTGTGGCCTCTTGGAGATGGGCACAGATTCAGCAGCCTCTCAGTGTCTCCCAGCTCTGTGGCCACTCCTCACTGTTGCTGTCTCCTGTACAGGGCAACATCTTTTACCTGCTGGCCACTCCACTGCTGAACACCTATCAGGGCAACCTCCTTTCCACATTTTTCAGGATTCAACTCCCAGATGGCTCTACTGCATATGAGATGTAAATTTACTATTTTTAACTAAAACAAAACAAAATTAGCCATTATTTCATATTTATTTACAATTTATTTACAATTTCATATTTATTTACAATACAATGGCTAAAATGCAAATGGGTGAACCAGGAAATAATCATCTGAGCCAAGGTGTTTAATGGCAAACTGCAGCTGGGATCATCCTTGGGGTAGCAGAATGTGTGGGCAAACCACCAATTAACCCCAAAACCAACCAAACAAAACCCACCTGTCATCATCATGGAATCAGGAGATTCTGTGACAGACAAAGCAAGTTTGCAGTGGCTGAAGACCTCACTGCGAGCCTCATGGTACTCATCTATTTAAAAACATTGAACATGTTATTTACAAGCTACTTCTGAGTCACCCTGGTCTCTGGGGAAAGTGCATTATATGTTCAAGAAATTGGAGTAGCTCTTTTATTTATGTTTCTTTAGAATGACTGGCAGATGGGGAAAAAAACCTTCAGAGAAGTGGCCCCAGGCTGTCATGAAACATGTATTTAACACACCCACAGTAAACTACTAAACACTTCAGAAGGTACAGCAGCTGTAAATATGGAGTAGTTCCTTTTTAAAGTCTGATGTTAGGACTATGTAATTCAGCACAAATCTGAGATGTTCTGAGGAGTCAATTTATAGAGTAATTATTAGCCACCTTTTCCATTAACATGATGACAGCATATTCTGTATGGGCAGAGCCATAATTTTAAGGACCTTTTTAAAACGAATCCCACTGTTGGTTTTATTTTTAAGTCACAATAGTAATGTCTTTCTTCCTGCCACATGTGGAAGGACCACTGTGAACTGAAATAGAAATCTCAGATTCCCCAAAGTCAGGTTCTTATGCAAGTGAATTCCACACATTCCACAAGTTTTGTCTACCTGAACCAATTTCTAAGACTAAGTCTAAATCTGGAATATCCCAAGAGAAGCACAAGCTTCAATCATCAAATACCCAGCAGACACACAGAATCCAGCCTAAGGTCTGGAACATATTTAATCAATTCACTGTGCTAACTCTCTGCAGCTTCATAAAATAGCCAATAGTGCAATAACAGGGCCAGAAATTAATTGTACACTGGTTGGTGAATTACACGGAAGTAACAGGCAGCACTGGTATTTATTGCAGCAGGGTGATGTAGTTGCTGTTGAGATACAACTGCACCTCAGTAAAAACAGGTGAGAGACAGACAGTGTGTGTGTCCACACCTGGAGAGGAGAGAGGGGGAAGCTGTGTGTGCAAGTGCTTCTTCCCATGAGAAAAGTAGCACTGGTTTTACTAGCAACAGTGTTAATCTCTATAAATATACAAATATACACTTATAAATACCAATCCTGCTTATAAATAAGCATGTGAACAGCACAGAGAGGGAGGAACCAGGAATTTAAACTATTAGGCAATGAGAAAATGAAAGAAATAAAAAGAAAGTTTGGTTGAATAAAAAATGCCAAGGGAAGGTATCAGAAATATTAGATAATGGGGAAAGCTCTCAGAAGTAAGACAAAATAACCTCTTGTTTTGCTCTTTTTGGACTAGACTTGACAAATGCTCCAGTGTTGAGATCTAACAAAGAGACAAGATCACATTCTAGGTCTTTTTGTTCTGCCTTTAACAAGTCTTCATAGTGATACACTGATGAGACCAGATACCAGATTGTTATCTAAATTCAGCTGCTAAATTCAGTGTTAAGACACTAAGTTCAAACCACACGTTGCCACATTTATTTCACAAGTCGAGCCTGAGGATGGATTCCTCCAAGATGAAGCAGCCCATAAGCATCATTCTCTCCCTCTGCAAAGACACTCTAAATGCCAGGGAAACAAAATCACCGTAAGGCTCTGACAGTTCACTCTTCAGCTCACAAACTGCAAACCCATCTCTGCACTAATCGTGCAGGCTGAAGAGGAAGCAAACACTTAGCTGCTGTTTGCATAGAGGCTGCTTGTAATTTGATGTAATGTACCGTACAGCAGTCAACACATATTGAAGAGAACATACACACTGCAGAGAAGGCAGAGAGGCTGTGCTGACATCTAGCACATTTTAGTTACCCTATTATAGATATTGAGTTCATCAAATTACCAATCAATTTATCTGATCTTTAAAAGCTGTGTACTGAAGTATATTAACTACTAAACTTCACAAGCTTTCAAAAGCCATTAAATGGGTGAATTGAGCACAAGGTACTGGAAGTCAGTTTGTGTGTTGGCCACTGGCAACAAGGAAGGAACCTCTCCCTGCAGACAGAGACTACGAGCAGCATTAGCCTCCTCCAAACATGCTGTTCAGCCCTAATGGATGCCCACAGAAAGCAGAAATCAGGGATGCTGCCCTCCCTGTCATGCTCTTACCCCAGCATGACACTTAGGGTCTGAGAAAAACTGAAAAGGAAAAGAAGATGGAAGGTTGAAACTGGTTCAGATTATGATTTCAGGTTCATTCCCTTTTCAGTTTGTTCCTATTCAGAAATTTAATCCACATACAGGACAGGATCTTCCATTCTCTAAACATCAAAGGCTGTGCCCTGGGAGACTGACAGAGCCACTGCAACCTGAGAGCAGCATCCACACAGACCCAGAGAGGAAACCTGAGCAACTGGAAGGGATCTAAATGATTAGGATGGATCTTGTCAACGTATTTCAGAAAATTACACTGGAGATTATTCTTGTGTTCAGAAGATTAAATCAACAGTTGGGTGAACTGGGTGCTTTGCTGTACTGCTCTACTGGCTTGAAAGGCAAACTGGTTTTTTGGATCATAGATGCTGTAAGTTCAAAGAAGGCATTGGTGGGTTTGTGAGAGGAAAGGTTTGCAGGAAGGGCTGGGGATGAATACAGAACTGAACAAATTAGATAACAAAATGAAATTGTAAAGAATATTGTACGGTTCAATTATGGAGATAGGGACAAGAAATTCTTCTGAAAGGGAAACATTTTCTGAGACCAGAAGTTCATTTCATACTAGCTGTTCTTCCTCCAGGTACCCACAGCACCAGTTAGAGCATTAGGCTGGTGGCTGGCAAGACTGTGACTAGAGGCAAACAAAGCAGCCCTTACCCACATGGCAACAGCTCACACGCAGCCCCAAGACATTACAGGAGAATGCAAATGACATCTTCCAGGACATATCAACTCATTTATCAAAGGGCACTGAATCTTTAACTCTGTCTGAGAGGGCAGAGGGTTTGGTTGGAGATAACACCTGAACACAGCTTGTTTTTTCAAAGGTAGTCAAGTGATCCTTAGGTCTCATGGATACAGACATGCCTGGCATCTCAACTCAAGGAATGGATTTCTCATCCTTTTCAACAGAAATCCCTTCCCACCTTTATCAGGTGACACACAGCCCCACAGAGTCTGCTTTAAATTGATGATGAAGATCCAACATGAATATATTATTCTGGAAGGCTTTTTTTTCAGGCTTCTATCACCTTTTTTTCTGCAGAAATTTTTATTAGGACAAATTACTGGCCATAAACCAGAAATGACAGTGGACTTGCATGTAGGGGTGACCTTGGTGCACCAAAGTGGGAGACAGCTCCAAGAAGAATAACAAACAAAAATAACTTTGCCTCCCATTCTTTACACATCCTAAATGCTTTACAAACATGAATTAAACAGAAAGCACAAGGGCAAAAAGAGATTAATTTAAACAAACCAAACAAGATGAATGCCACATACAAAATTACAAGATTTGTGAAGTCAAGCAGAAAAAAAGGTGCAGTCAACCTTATTAATAAAAAAGGTATGTATTCAATGCATTCCTTTCCCATTTGCACAAATACTCTACAGCTTATGAATACCTCTTGTGCTATTTACTGCTCTGGAAAACTACAAACAGAAAAACATTGCATATTAATGCACCCACTGCTCACAGTAGTCCACAGCCGTCTAACAAGAGATAACATGGGAGCCAGAGCTTAGGAAAATCCGAACAATGAAAAGGCATCATCTACAGCAAGGAGTTTCACTTTATCTTCCAAGACTACCTTCAGCCTTTCTCTGCTGTTTTACACTACTCCAAAGCACTGCTCAGGTTTTTATTGTAGTGTAGCACTGCCCTTAGCTTTTGTCAGGTTAAATTCAGCAAGAGTCCAAAATAGCAAAAGGAGTCAAACAAATATCTACTTGGGAGAAAGTTTACAACTAATATGTTAAGTGAAATCTCCTGGCATCTGAAGGGTTCCAGGAAAGACTGCTTCTTTCTTACTATACTTTTTAAAGGATATTTCTACAACTTGGAGAAAGCAGGACAAAGCATACACAGAATCCCTAACAAAAATCCCTGTTCTGAGCAGTATATATGTTAACTATTTACTACAAGCGTCCTCCATCTCCCTCCTTGCTTCTCAGTAACAAATAAATGCATGAAAAAACATCATCTTGAGCTTCTCAAGTTGAGTGTGTCTAAGGTTCTCCCTACAGATTATTAGTCTAACTCTCATTCTTTCTACCCAGAGGAACACTACAGTAGAAAACCTCATTCAAAACAGTTGAGAGAAGATACACATTTTATGAAATAATTCGAGTTACATGGACGAGATGTAAAATTACTGAAACAACAGAGTTAGAAGTTTAACCACTTTTAACAAATTAGTCAAGTCTCATTACTGGATTACTTATTGGAGATTAGACAGTCACATTGGAAACACAGGTGTGGAACGGCAAGTCTGTATCACCAGTTCCAACACTGCAATCACACAGAGTCATATAAGAAACAGTCGGTTCAAAGGAGCTTTTCCCTATAATTTTCCTGATTAGCGAAATATTTCAGGAACTCCAAAACAAAAACATTTAAGTGACCCAAGAGACAGAAACACACAACTACCACAAACTATCAAAGTTAAAGCAAAGAAGGTGAAGGGTTTTACCAGTGTAATCATTCTCTGCAAGGAATTTGTTCAATAAAACTTGATTAAAGAAAAATATCTAAGAAGCATACACCACACTGCAGGCAGAACAAAGCCCACCATCCCTTCCCACACACACAACCCCTGACAAACTGACAATGAAGGGTGCAGTGGGAAGAATATATTAGAATAACTAATCCCAGCACTGGTTTAATCCCAGTACACCCACTGTACATATTCAAGTCTGCGCTCAAAACAGCAGAATGCTGCCAGTATCAGCAGTGTGTGGCTTTCGCTCAACACAAGTCAGAAGTGCAAATCAAGTGTCAGGCACTACACAGAAACAGAGAACCAAACAATGATTCTGACACAGTTGTCACACATGTTCACAGTCCTCCCGTATCCTGAGCACTGTGCACACAGTCCTGGTTCACAACCCTCTGAGGATTAAACACATGAGGAGAAGTTCCAAAAATGACTAGCCAGGATGGTCAAAGCATTTGGGGCAAGTACCCCATAACCTTGCTTTGATCACAGAAAGGGTCAGGTTGGAAAGGACCACAGCAGGTCATCTGGTCTCGCCTCCCTGTTCAAGCAGGGTCATCCCAGAGCACATGGCACAGGATTGTGTCCAGATGCTCCTCTGACTGTCTACAGTGAAGGAGACTCTACAACTTCTTTTCCCATCAGTTCAGTTCTTCCAGTTACTCCTAGACAATCACTTTCAGTCACAGCCAGACTAGATGGATCCTTACTGTGAAATAGAACTGCTGCACTCATTGTCTCATTTCTTTAGTAGAAGATGCAGGGAAAACCCCAAAAGCTGAAATACTGCAATTATTTTTTCATACATGCCTTTTCCTGTGAAAATTTTAATAAGATTGTCTGGAGAAACTGAGATTCTCAAGATCTGTTTGAAATAAAGTACACCCATGGTTCACCTCATGCAAAACTAAAGGCAAAGCCTTTTTAGCATTTTTATAGCTTTGCTGTTCCACACCACTTTGCCCTCCCATTATAAGTTATTCCATCATATAGATGGAATAACTGAGATAGATGGACTAAATAATTGTTTCAAACTCCCAAAAGAGAAACGGCTATTAGAAAATGAGCAGGTTTTTCCTTCGAATGCTATGCTCTGTCCAGTAGATTACAGTACTCCTTCAGAGATTACAAAATAAAAGGATAATATATTCACACAATCTGCTGCACTCAAGGAACTATTGAGTTCAATTCTGGTCAATACATCTCAAAGACAGAGCTGCTAAGGGGAAAGTGCCAAAAGACAAACAAGTAGAATGAGAAGTTTGGAAAAATCATTCCCACAAGCAGAGGCTGCAAAGGTAAGGACTGCTCAGTTTAATGGGAAAGTAAAAGAGGAAACAAAGTCTACAGATAATGAATAATGAGGAGAATTTCTTTTTTCTCTTTCACATAAAGGAAATTAAATGCAAAAAAATATTTGGAACTGATAACAGAGAATTTACGGAATATGTGAGTTAAGCTGTGGCACATACCACCACATGATGCTGGAGGCACAGAGCTAAACAGGGCTACAGGAAAAATGCCTTGAGATGCATAGAAGAACAATGGCACTAATCCAACTTTCAGTGAATAAAAATACTGAATGAAAATAAACTCTTATGCAGCAGGATATATGTCTGCCTCTAACTGACAACATTTATGAAGACTCCTCTCAAAGCTCCTCTCCAAAAGTTTTCTTAGCGGCTTTGTTTTGGTTATGTTTTTTTTTTCTTCCTTCAAAGCCTTTGCAAACTGACCACTGTCAGAGGAAACAGGACAGTCTCTGTGTTTGATTCACTGAGCAGCTCTTATGGTGTAAGGAGTATGTAACACAATTACTCTTGGCATCCTACTGGGAAGGTGCTGGGTTTTTAACATCAATAGTTCAAAACACCCTTCAAAAACAAGTCTCTTAAGTCTCCTACTGCTGAATTCTGTTATCATGCAGAAGTGAGGACAAAACCAACCTGGGCACAGCAGGGGAGGAGAGAGGGGAATTCCTGATAGCCTGATCCTTAGAAGGAGAAATTTCAGCTTGCTGATTCCACACTGAGCCATATTCATTCACTCACAGCCAAACACTTCCGAACTACCAGTGACCACACTTCAAGTGGCCAACCCTTCTTAAAACAGCAGAGAAAGCAAAATTGTATTTCAGAGCTCTCTCCCACCATCCCCTTGCTGAGAGCTTTTTTCCTCATATTGACACACACATACACATGTGTGTATACAGATATATAAAAATATATCTAAGCCCGAGTTGAAAAGCTTTAGCACCGTGGAAGGAAAAATAAATAAATAAATGTCAAGGTCTGCGTGCATTCAACAAATAAAAGCAGAATTATATAAAAGCAATAGCTAATAAAAAAGATTGTTCTGTGCTGCATTTTCCATCTTTCCAACCATTATAGGAATAAAATTATCCTCAGAGAAGATCAAAAACCTTTTTCAAAACTAATACAATTAAGCTTTATTACACTGTTTCAAGTACATTTCTCTCCTTTCCCTTGCAGCCCCTACCACCTCCCACTCCAATCCAGACTAATGGTTGGAGGCATTCTTCTATTTTATTACCAGCAAAATGCTAGTCTTTAAGGGTCAGAAACTATCCAGTGTTTCAAGAGAAGAAAACCTATTCTGTTTATCTACTTGCTTTTATACACAACTAGAAGATAGTTTCTCTGTAGCTCTGCAGTTTGAATAGGACTATGGGCAGCCCACCTAACTCCCCCAAGAAGATCCCGCACTAAAATATCCATCACATTGTTTATAAAGGTGTGCTTGTAGTTAGGGACATGGACTTGAAAACACAAACTACACCAAAAGATTTCAAGAAGAGGACAATGAACCCTGGGCACAAACTTCTCCCTACTCCATTGTCCATAAAGGACAGACACATGGGTTTTCCCTGTAATTTCCACTTCATGAAATCGGATCTGGAGAGAAGAACATAATAGAAGCAAACAGCATGGGACCAAGAAATTGCAAGAATTCTCTTTGCATATGAACATATGGACAACTGTGATAATTAGAACGATAGCTGCTAGATTGTTTGCAATTTCACTGAACAATCCCCATTATCTAGAAATAGAATTTAAAATACAAATGCAACACTGAGTAGTAGTTTTAACTATTTATTTTTAATGAATTTTACGGATTAAAGTGTTGCAAAATTGTATCATGTGAATTTGCTCACAGGCATGTTTTACCACTGATGGCTGAAAAAAATGCAGCATGGACAGTCATCTAGTAGGAGGGAATGAAAAGAGGAACAGATATGCCAACAGCTTCCTACCGTTTCTATAATCTATAATTTTCCCATGTTCCATACTCACCATCCCGCTACATGTTGGTAGTATAACTGATTGATTTCTCTGTCTCTTTACAACCCACCCTTTTCATTGTTTGCACTTCTTTTTAGTCACATAACACAACTACAAGTCAAATGTATGCAACTCCCTGTCAGGAGGTCTAATTGCTTCAAATTGGAGAAGATTATTCTCTACATTTATTAAAAAATAAAGACTACTTATAACATTATTTCATTTTGCCAGGAAGTGAAGAACACAGTTCATAAGGAACAGCATGGTTGCTCCTATTTTTATGGCATCAATTTTTAAAAATTCATCATGGTAAACAATTAAACAGAGAAGCAAATCCCATGTTTAGGGGAGAGATTCAAATCCCTAAATGGATTTTCAAAGGTCATTTCAGGCTTAAAAGATGCTTGACAGTGTCTCTTTAAATCATGTTCATTTCAAAGGCTTATCCAGCAGGAAGCAGGCAGTGTACTGCAGCACCACTCTTTGAACTGCTTGGCTCCCCAGAGAAAAATTAATAACACAACTTTAATTCATATTTATAACAAAATTTATGTTGTGATGGTTGATTTTTTTTATTGAGGAAAGGATTTTTAACAAAAAGAATAAAAACGAGGGCATGCGTTTTTTTCAATTTAGCTTTCACCTAAATCCCATGGTGAAAAAGACAATAGAGTTTGAACTACCAGAAATCTTTTTTTAAAAATCATCCAGTTAAAAAAGCCTTTATCTTTCAAACAGAAATTGCTCAGAAGATTTGTACAGCTTTTTCATCACTTACATAAGGGGTAGGGAGCAGATAAGATACTGTCAATTGACAGTTCCAGGTTGCAGCACAACACATCTTGGTTCTCTATCTTTTGGATCCACACAGATCTGTGTCCTACCCCTGCAGAGGGCAGAAATAAAGACAACTCAGCCTTACCTTCTTCTCAATGCGGGCCAACTGCTCTTTATAGAAGACCTCTTGCAGCTTCAACTCTGCCTCCCTGCCTTGCAGCTGCAGAGCCTGGGAAGGACAACAAAACAGCATCAGTAGAAGCAGAAATTAAAAATAAACAATGCCGTGCAAGGAACGTAGATGAGATGCAGACTGGAAGGAACTAAAAAAAAATCACTGCTCAGGACTTGTGCATGGGATCCCCCGCAGTGGAACTACAAACCTTAAGAATTGCAGCTCATTTTGGGTTATCCCCCAACATCTGAAATGCTCTTATTAGCATCATATTCAAACTCAAACCCTTGGTTTTACACCATTTCTTATTAAATGAAAGCATATAATCATAGAAAGGTGACACTTTCCCATTCCTTTTTTCAGAACTCCAACTTATCCATGTCTGTTTTTTCATGAATCATGACAGTCATTACTCAAATGCTCTTTACCTTACCTTAAAAAAAAACCAAAACAAATCCCCTCAAATCCTCCTCTTCATAAATCCTTGCCCCTTGGAGTGTCCAAAAGCTTCTAAGGATTAAATACTTCCCTACAACAGACATACATAGGACTATCTAGATAATTAAGTACTCTCTCCACATGCTCTCTGTGCATTCCCCATCAGCAACTTCAGAGTTCCTCTGGCTGGTGCTGCAGACTTAGAGGGGAGATGGCAGTCAGAGAATTTCTCTTCTGTCTTCCAAATTATAAGCATGACACTTTCAAAACAGTAAATCTGGTATTCATCAGCATAGTGCTCAATTAAAAAGTCTGCGTAGGCACAGCAACAGCTGTAGCCTTCTAGCTCCTTACAGCCAGCACCATTTCATTATATTCCCACCCCTAAACTGAACTAGCATTAAGAAAATATGATGTTGATGGAACTGAATCAAACTTTTGAAGTTTAAAAATAACAAGCAACAACAGCAAGAAAAGATGGCAGTTGTTCTTCATCCCCCATCCCACCTCAAAATCTTTGGGGCCACGGAAGTTAACAGCAGGCAGATGACCTTTCAAAACCAGAATGATTAGCTTGCTTGACATGGACACAAACCCTGCCAGTCCATAGCATCCCAGCAATATTCTCTTAACTTCTAATGATGGTACAACCACAGAAAATGCTGGTCCAACATGATTAAGCAGCTGGGACAGAAATATCTTCCTGGGTTCAGACCTGTCATTTTTCAGCCAAAAGGTATTGCTAACAAGAAAAGTTACATCTGAAAGCATGTTGCTGTGCATACCCTTCTTTCTGCTCCCCTGCTGATGGAAATACAGTGGTATAATAGGGCTTAGAAGAGATTTTAATCTAGGCAGTGAGGGTGGGTGGTTGATAAGCAAGCAAGAAAAGGTTTATATGAAATAGGAAGGTTGTAGGGGTGTGGTGGTGATGTGGGTTTCTTTGTTTGTTTTTAAAGAAAAAGAAATATTTTGGTTTCCATGTTTGCTATCCATGAAAACAGGACCAGGATAAAGCACAAGCAGTAGAGACTCATATCTAAATCTTCCCTCTCTCAAAGGCACTTGATTAAAAGCAAAATCCCTGGCTTTGCTTTAACCTATAGCTGCTACACTACTTCCCACCTGCACTAGCTGGAATAGGATGGGGGGAGGGACGAGAATGAGCTGCCCCATACATGCAGCCTGACAAAAGAGATATCACAGCAACAATAGGGGCACCAATGGGTACTTTGTAAGTGCCAGAACTATAACCATTTTCTGGTAAAAGAACCATAGCTGTTCCTGTGAACCCACCTTCTACACAGAAAAGGACTAAGCAATTTCAAATAAAATGAAATAGATGTAAGAAGATGGGGTGGTCTGGTGGATGACCAAAGGACCCTGATTCTCCTGCAGGTTTTCTGCATAACACTCTTAAAATCAGATTACTCCACAAGTGACTGGTATTTCCTTAAGGGGAAAATAAGAAAGGAAGAGAAAGTAGAGTAAGACAGAGATTCTGCTTGATTCAGATGGAAGGTGCATCATATGATGGAAGAAAAAAAGAAAAAAAATAGAGTCAAATAATGAGTTCTTATAAACCCAAGGAAGTTTCTGTTTAATCTAAACAATTATGTATCAGCGTGAGTCTCCTGGGATAGTGGATATTCTGGAAGTACAAAATCAATACATATAATAATACTGGTGTGCAAGAGGCTTTATTCTTTTTCTAGCAAGACATGGATCACAAACCCACACACTTACTCAACTTCCCAACCTGTGAGTTTGCCTGACACCATTCACCAAGGAATCCAGCACATTTATCCTTATTCCCTCTGGAAGGGAACACTAACAAAATACCTAATCTCTCAAGTAGGGTGCTGAGATGCAAACACGTTAGGGGTGTGCTGCTCTGCACAATGAAGATCTGTGGACTGCCAAGATGACCTCAGTGGAGCTGGCAGTGAATAATGCCTCCAAACCCATACACCCTGCAGCAGACAGATGTTCTGTTAGTCACTTCCCCAGGGTCTTGCAAAACTGTGGTCAAAGAACCAAAACTGGATCTCCCAACTGCAGACTATAACCTCAGAGTATTCCCCATTCTTCCCCCCAAGAAATTTCTCCTATATCATCCCCCATTGTCCCACTTATCACCCACAGTATGATGAACTAAGGGTTACAGAGAAACCTTGTACTTGCAACACAAATGTATTTTCAATGCCTTGCTTGTTTTCAAGAGCTGCTGCTGTTTCAGAGCATTGAAGTATGCAGAGAAACTCTATTTGTGACAGATCTGCTTCAAAGGTGCTTTCTGTTTCCCTCTATCCCCAGCTGTTATTACTAAAAACTTTAGTACACTTTATGATGATGTTTGAAGTACAAATGGTATAGCAGAGCATGTGTCATCTGAAATATTCACTGTTCCAAACTGGGTTAGGTAACTAGGGACATTTTGAATGAATATAGGATATTTATTAAGAGTTCCTCTAGTCCTGCTGCTTATTCCCTACCTGAAGTCAGAAGCTTGTGATGTTCCAGACAGAACTGGCTGCTATGGAGATGATTACGATTTCACAGGGGACTGAGAATGCAAGTGCCAAACAAAGCATCAATACACTTTTTGAAAGAAGGCCTTTTGAACTAAAAAATGAGAGAGAAGGGAAAACATGCATGATAACACACTGATTTGAAAATCAGATATCAGAAGGCTGCATTTCACTTCCAAGCTGCACAACTACTGGAGCTTGAACACATCGTGCAGGAGGTGACCAAAGCCCAGAGATGACACCTAAGATGTGTAGAACACAGACAGTGTGATGTCCAAGAAGTATGAACATAGAAACAAAACAGAGTCAGGGAAGAAAGAGCATACTCAGCTATAGGACACAGGAATGCACCTAGAACTTAAGAAAAGGGGATGTATTTATAAAAGAACATGTATGCAATTAGCCATTGCCCTCTGTACAAAAGCTAGGTATACAAAATGCTCAAGAAATGTATTCAAGAAATGCTCAAGAATCCCCTGTGATGGTGTCAGAATTCACAAGGATTGTATTTTTACAAAAGAACAGCGAAGGCATACTACTGACATGCTACAGCTTCCATGGGCATGGATCCACGGACTGGTTGGGTGTTCTCTCAAATTTTTCCTCTGCTTTATCTTCACATTTTTTCTGCAGCCCAAGGTTTTTCAGGTTATCTCAGTGCTACCTTGAACAGTGACAAACAGCTAGGGCAGAGTTATGTGATTCTCTGCCTCCTTCTCTCCCTTTATCAAGTAACCCATTTAGAAACAAACAGTGCAAGCACATTTCTAAAGCTATACATGGTGTATTGGCTCAACTAAAGGATTCAAGCATTGGTCTGCTAGCTGACAGACAGGCCAAAAGAAATATTTTACAAGCTCCTAATTGAGATAATGAAATATTATTGGTTCATTCACTATGAACAAAATCAGACACTCTTAACCTTGTCCTGAACTGACACCAGCATGCCACACATCAGACTGTGCAACTGATCTAGAGCTGGGCTTCGCTCTTGCTATAATCATTCCCAGATTAGCTTTGGCTTTGTCACCACCCTAAACATCACCAAAATTTTCATTATTTTAATCACATTCCCACCTCAACACCTTGTTAAACATGTAAACTAGGGCAGAAATCTGTTTGGGAAAAAGAAAAAAAAAAAAAGGGCTTACTAGCAAGATCACATGATAGTAAGGAATGTGGCACCCAGGAATACAGTGCAGTGTTAGCACAGTCCACAGCTGACAGCTATCATTGGGCTGTCTCTCCTCAATACTGTCTGGGTTCTGGAATTTGGGAAGAGGGTATAGAGAAGACTCCACTGGACGACAAAAAACCTGAAAACTCTCTCTGCAAAAGGCAATACAAGCTAGAAGGAAAGGTCCAAACCTCAGCCTGTAATGTACTTCCTAAAAGGCAAGTCACAGCACTTGGCAAGATTACTGCAAAAATATTTATCTTCTTGGCAAAGCACTTCCACCACTCACAGACAAACTAGCAAGATGATGTCTAGATAATCAGTCAGAAGCAATCCAGGGAAATAAGCTACAAGGATAAAGGAAAGGATCTCAAGTCTATCAAATGTCTACTTTCTACATCATCCTGTCTTTGCTGAGAGGAGTTATCAGCTTCCCCCAAAGGTAAGCAGTTACATCTCCTCAGCAGCACAGCAGAGATGTTTTGGCTGGGCACCTCAGCTTGCCATGCTTCACAACTGCAAATTCTAATACCTCGTGCTTTCCCAAGTCTCTTCCAGTCCTGGTAGCAGTCCAGGTGGCAGGGGAGAAAAACAAATGCTATTAAGGACTCCAAGATGAAGAGAAGGAATTGACAGCAATTTACTAAAGAACAGAGCTAACTCCAAAATTAGCTAGCTGGCATGTTCCTGGCCAAGTCTAAAGGGAATGGCAGAGCTGAAAGGGCAACACTGAAATAGTAAGAGGCAATTTGTGTACTTCATGCCCAGGACTGAATAGCAGAACTTTACAGGGAGGCTTGTACCGAGCAAGTAGCCATGGGCGAGCCTTGACTCAGCCTCCACCGGCATCAGCAGAAATACCACCATTACCATGGAGCTGTCTGCAATCGCTATTCCAGACACAAGGCCTACAAAATCACTGGCTTTTTGTCCTAGCTTTGATTCTATTGAAAGCAGGTGACCAGGTTCTACTTTAGAAACCAGATGCAACTCATGGCCTTAAAAAGCAATACTGGTATAACCTTCATTTCCTCCTGTTTCTGCTACTCTCTTAGCCAACAATACACATCCCCAGATCAAGTTTGGTTTCAGCAGCTGTAAGCTACACAAAAGGAACCAGCGAAAATCTTTATGGAGGAAATAATATGCAATTTTCTAGCTGAACACCTTTTAAAATGTAATGACAGAAAATAAAATCCTGCATCTGTGCTCAGCAATAACAATCTGTACACGCGCAGTAACAACATGATACTTGTGATAAGCAAGATCCAGACAAAAAAAAGAGAGCTTACCCAGGCATCCAAATCCACAGGCTTAGAATAAAGAGAGCGCCAGATAGAAAGAAAGGGAAAGAGAAGAAAAAGAGAAATCAGTGATTTTTGGAGGCTGCCTGCTGCTGTGCAATAGAGCTTTTATGATGACAAGTTTAGAAAAGTTCCTTCAAAATGACAAGCATCTTAAGCAAAGCAGTGCTGTCCCCTGTTGGGAACTGTGCTATTAAAGCAAAACAAAAGCACATGCATCCCCTAAACCAAAACCGGAGCAAAGTCCCCACAGTCTGCTGCAGGACTCCCATTTAGGGTGGGAACTAAGCAAAGGCAGCTGGGAAACAGCTAGTTCCAGGGAGCCATGCAAGATGCTGCACAGTGTTAGAGATGCTGATACACAACATGCACCAGTAAATGTGGCAGTTCTGGGCAGACTTGCAAGGAGGTGGTCAACAATTGTGCAGCTTCCAATTGCACGCCGAGAACAAGTAATCTTTTAAAGGTCATTTTTGAATGCACAAGCTGACCTATAGAGCAAGTCCTTGATTTCCACGGACAATTTCAAAGAGTGATTCCTAACAGAAAGCCAGTTGACTGATCAGGTTCCAAACCAGATTCCCCTTCATAAGCAACTGAAAACCTCTTGAGTGCACAGTCTAGATCTCTGCCAAAGCCAAGCTGCCTCCACCTGCTCCTTCTTTTGTCCACAAGTCTATTTAGGCGTGCAGACAAGCAATAAAGCAGGCTGCAGTATTGCCTCTTCTTTACTTGTTACTACTTTTTACTTACACAGTAACCCAGCAGCAGCAAAGCAATTCAAAATGATAAACACTTCATGCCCATAACCACCTCCTTTTGAAGCCAAGGCATTTATGAGGCAGGCACAGCTCTCATTTGCTGTCAAGGGCTGCAAGCCTTTCCCTGCCTCTCAGGGCTACCTTCAATCAGCAGCACATTGGCTAAGCAGGAACTTCAGAATGGCTGACCTTTTCCATTATGATTATTTATTTGGGGGGAGTTGACAGGGCACAAGGAACTTCCCTCTTGGTCACAGTTCACTGCCAGAGGGAGCAGACAGTGGAGGGTAATATTTTTATGGGATCTGCCATCATTTTAATGGCAGAGAGTGACTACTTCAGGTAACTGAGGGATGATGTGTTACCAAATATATGTGTCGTCCATCCTCATCTGAGCACCTACTCAGAGGCTTGGAACTGAACATGTACATTTCAATCGAGGGAAGCCAATTCCCCCCTTTCTGCAGACAGGTTTCATATAGGAGCATCAAGCCCTTGCCCAAACAAACCAATACACAACAGGTGTTTACTAGTAATCACTGACCAATCTTGACAGAAGCCTGATTTAAGTAACATTTTTCTTCCTGATGATTTTTACAGTCAGGACAGACACGCTTAATTTTGTTTTTACGTTTTAGGAATTGCAAGTCTGTCCATCCTCAGCAGATGAACAGGAGGAATGCAGCACTATTCATGGTTTCTGCTGTTATTTCAGCAGGTAGGTCATGCACACCACTAACTCTTTACTGGATGTACATCTGTCATCTCTGGGTGCTTGAGCCATGAACTGACACATTCCTGGTGGACAAACACTCGCATGACAAAATAAACAAAAGGCACTAACTCAGTGACACTGGACAGGGGCTGAGAAGAGAGAGTGAGGAGAAGGAACCAGTCCTATCACCAATATGTGCCCCATAAGATACAATGCACAGCAGCAGAATTAGGGTTTTAGAGAATATAACACTAATCACTAATCACAGAGCATCCTCTTCTGCAGGTTCTGCCAAGGCCTCTAATCCTATCAAACTTCAGGAGAGGGAAAAATTATTACTCCAAGAATAGAAACAGATATACTCCACTGAATGGAAACAGGAAAATTAGAACATGTAGTAGTACATATTGCTGTATTGGAAAAAAAAAAACCCAGACTAAATAAAATACCCAAATAAATAATGCACTAATAAAATAATACAAAAAGGAAAACTCAAGAAGGCTACTGACTTAAGTTTCTAACTTCTAAGCATGTACCAAGATCTCTTTGCAGACCTGCATTTACCAGTTTTGATAACAAGAGATACAGCCTGTCCATTAATATTTTTGAGGTTTAAGCACTCCGTTTAAGAAATGAGCAGTATCTGGTTTCCTTGCTCCCTAAGTAAGCTTCACTTCCAGCTCTCAGATGGCAGCTTATGAGTTTTATAATTCCAGTCCTGGGATACAAATCATTTTTCCACATCCTTGGTCAATACTTCTGAACTCTTCTGCTGAAAAAGTTTTTTTTCTCTCCCAGGTAGCCCACTGGAGAGCAAACACAGGAACCACAGGAATAAATACTGGACTTAATTGTTTGAGGTCAAAATCCAGTCAAGGTATTCCTCCTAATTGTATCAGAAGCAAAAGGATACTGAAACAGGATCTTAGGCCAAACCAGCAGCCTCTGTCCTAGGGATTCATATAGACACTTGGAGAAGACTCTGGCTGGATATAGGAACTACATATTAGTACTGTATACTGCAAGTAATACATCTTTGCTTCTGAAAATTTCACATCGGAGCATTGATTATTCAGGCAGGGGATGCCTTCCCACATACTTCCAATGGAATCAAGAAAACAGTGCCAAAATTGTATTTCACTCATAAGGGCAATTCTCAGCAGCTTTTCCCAGACTCACTACACTACATCACCCTTACACATCGTGCACACCACTCAAGTCTGTTACACTCTGGGGAAATGTAAAAATGCCAGTGAGCAATCAAAACACAGTTCTGTGATTGGCGCCAAGGGAGGAAGGATCAGCACAGGGGAGCGGCCTTTGGAAGGACAATGCCTTTGTTACCTGACTGGAACGGCTTCCCCCTAAAGACCATTTCCTTGCCGTAGCCAATAACTCTGTCAGAACAGATTTCACTGCAGTGTGACCAACGACTCAGGGATCCAGACTATCTGCTTGGTAGAGATCTCCTGCTTAAGAACTCAAAGTATTTTCAGGGGCACTGCCAGCTTCAGCAGCTGAAAGACAGCGTGGGAGATGCAAGAAATGAGAGGCAGCCCCTGCCCCAAAACCCAAGACAGCTGTTGGCAATAACTTTTGCACTCATGTCAGTATCTGAAGAACTCTGCAGCACATATTCCAACATCTTAATGACCAGACTTCATCACTGAATGGGCAGTCATTTCTTCTTAAAGCAATAATCCAGCTCTAAATTTAACACGATCCACAATGATAGGAATTCAAGAATTTAAAGAATATATCCAGACATTCAGTATCCACTTCAGACTCTTCAACTCTTCTAGTTTAGTGAAAAATTGAAGCAGTATCAATATTAAATGTAATGAGAGTCTGAGACGTAACCAACTGACAATGGAGAGGGAGAAGGAAGAGGTATTGAACAGCAATCAATTTTGAGGAAAGTCTGTGATGAAATTTTTAACTCTAATGCATACAGACCATATGCAATTCTATAAACATGAAGATGGGAAGCAGCCAAAAAACCCTTTGCCCTTTTATGATTCAGGGACAACTGCCATCCTAATACTTATGGCACAGATACAAATAGGTTTGCAATGGTGACCATTCATGGTTTTCATTTAAAACAAAACTAAGATAAACCTATTTTATCAAATCCAAAGTAAACCATCTGCTTTCATTGCTTGCTTTAATAGTCCAGCCCACTTCTACATTCTCCTTTTCCCATCAGCACTTCTATACATGCATACATAGTTTTCATTTTGTAGGCTGCCAACAGACAAGGCATTCAATGGTTTCAGAAATCTTGCAGAGCATAGGTTCTCTAGAGATGTACGATCAAGATGCATATATCTGATAGTAGGCGAATCAACAACTTGCTCTAAATTTTGTTTAAATTCTTACTCTGCCTATTAGACTTAAGAATCTCCAAGTCTCTGACCAATTTAGTACAAGAAAAACAAACCAACAACCAAAACTTCAAGAAAGGGCATCATGAAATTCTATATTAATTATGACTTTCTAGCCCAGAATATATTTCAGACTGAGTCAATAAGGTATTTCTCATAAAGCTAGAAACAAAGGCCACTCAACCCTTCTTGGATTATTTCTAGCTCATAATCATTAATGCAGACTCCCATTACACTAGCCCAAGGGTGGCATATGGCTTTCTAGGGATAGGACAGACGGGGGAAAATAACAGATATGCATGCCTACATCCCAATCTCATTGCTGTGCCTGCATATGGGGACAGAGCTCTCTCTTGCCAGATTCCTAAATACCAAATATATTAGCTTCTGAGTCAAACATAGTACCTCACACAAAACCACTGTTTTGAAAAAATCAAGATGGCATTCATAATCAACCCATGCACCTCCAAGCAGTAAAAATTATGAACCCTATGTGTCCGGAAGGAATTCCCTTCCCACATTTGCTCTTAGACATTACACGCGATTTTTACCTGCCCCTGAACAAAACAGATATTTACAGGAACCAGCCAATGGATATAGACTAGCATAGTAAAACAAATACAAATGTCTTGCCACCAGATTAGAAACCTTTTTTTTTAATTTAAAAGTTATTATCTCAAATACTATACAGTTTAAAAGAAATGCAGTTGACTTTGGGGCTGCTTTTTAATACAGAGAGACTGTCATAATTACATACTAGAGTAAGAAAATTCTTGAAAGCCTTCAGCCATGGTCATGCATCCTCTGTCTGTCAATGAATTCTTTGGCAGGTGGACAGTCAGGTGCACTTTCAAACAACACAGCTTGTTTCTAGCCCTTTGACAGCCTTGTCCTCTTTTCCTAAATTTTCCTCTTTTCCCTGCTCTCTCATCCCAGACATACGCAAAGCACACTTTACTCAGCATTACAGGGTCAGTATCATTCTGGGGGCAGATTCCAAGCTACCAACTTATCAAGGTGCATGTGGGAAAGACATACATTAAATTAACATTTAATATAAATCATGCGGATTCCAAAGCCATAATGAAAGGACCACATAAAGCATAGGGGACTCAAAATAAATGGTCTAGGGTGTTGCCTTCTGATGGAAGGCTGGCGACTTGGTATCAAAGGACAGCACGGTGGCTGAGCCCCACCCCAGCCGCTCGGGCTATAGACAAACGCTGACACCAATATGGTGGATGGTCAAAATGGCGATTTATTAGCTTGTATCTTGGAGTTAAATACTCAAAGGGGTTTCGCTACGTCACAAAGGGATGGTGAGTCTTAGTAGTTAGTAAAGGGGAATGGAAATCTACTGAAGTTAGAGGGGAGTTGCATACTTCAGAGGGACTTTTTTCGCTTATCTCTAGGGATGAGGCTGTGGATGAGGGGGAGGAAGAGTCCTAGCTGCCTTCCCGTTACATTCTGAAATCTTCCGCGGCGCTTGTGTCCTTGCATACTACACTAGGGTAGTCCACATAAATTATCACACTTGTACTACGGTGTTACCTATGAAGTAAAAACACATGGAAAGAATAATCAGAGACTACCCAGGAAATTAAAGGCATAGAAGTGAGGAACCTGATATCAATCTCCCTTATTTCTCCAATCACTTAAGACACACAGGCAGTTAGCACTGAATTTCCCTACAACCAATTCTGAAAAGATACCTCCATCTTCACCTGCAGCATTCCCCTACATCCTAGGCCACAGTCAGTGCTATGAAAAGGCTGCCAATTAAGTTGTGGTTTTGAGCTATAGACAAAATGTCCACTAGAGACTCTGATTCTTCCTTCCAAAGCACTTGCAACCCACTGTGTGTTTTAGGAAGAGAATATACTAGCTCTCAAATACACGCACTCTCAGCTCCTCTCAAGGCTGCAATAAAACACCGCTAGTCTGCATCTTTTAATGAAGTCCGAGTAGATCATAATATATGCAAAAAGAAGAGTGTAGATTCAGCAACAACAAGGATTTCAGGCTATTGTAAAACTGCATTCTTTATTTTTACATTGCAATCTCCAGGGCATAATTGTATCAAGAGCAACTCACAAATCTATGCCACTGCCAGCAAAATTTTGATTCCCATTTGATGGGACAATTTTTGCAAAGAGTAGTTTTCCCGTTGTGCAAGTGCCTAATGTTTCTAAAAACTACAAGAGTTCAAAGCTGATTCAATGACTATTTACTGGGCAATGCAACACACTCTTGCTTAAGGCAGATGGCTTGGAAAATTCAGGGCAGAAGGAGAGCATTTTCTCTTTCAATGAAGGAGCAGTACCTGGAAGTAATCAACAAGGATCACGAACCAGGTCTTGCTGTTGTCGAGAAGAAGCTGGCATAGACTGGGTGCAACAGGAAGAGTTAAGCAGTTTGAGAAGCTTTTCTAAGGAAAAGAAAACATTTTGCTGTCAGTGAAGCTCCTGAAGCTCAAAAATTATGTCATATGCTAAGGAACCAGAGAAGTATTTATTTTTGAACCTTTTAATCAAAACCAAGCAGCTTGAAATTCAGCTTTAAAATAGGGTATGATCTAAATATAGCAGTCAGATCACCTAAGAGAGGCAAGATTCATGCTCCAAGAGTTTGCAAATTTAAAGAGTCAATAAAACATAGTATCACAGAATCCTAAAGACAGATTGCTATATTTATTGTAGTAGATACTTGTTACAAATACATCTCCACTCTGTTTGCTCTGTAATTATAGTTGGGACACATACAATCGTTTATTTTCTGTAGACTCCTTTTGTATGTTACACCTCCAAAGTCAATGAAAGTAATTTTAAGAACCTGTTGATTGATTGATTTATTGATCAAATAAGTTAGCCAGTGCAATAGACTGGAAATAACCAGACAGGCAAGTGATCTGATAAAAATTCCTGGAGACTAGTCACTATAGACACTGGAAGTCAGCAGAAAAGAAACCTTTGAAGGCAGGTTCAGGCTTCTTTTAGAATTTGTATTAACAGTTGGACCTAAAGCTTCATTCCTTACGCAGGCCTGCTTGGTCAAGTGCACTCCCCAGCCAAATGTTTGAAGTGTTTGAAGTAGCTCTGCAGAATCCAGTGTTAGCTATCAAATTCAACAGAAGCAATTGGTAAAAGCGCAGGTCGTATTATCAGAAACTATGTGAGAAGAAAGGGGGGTGGGGGTCTTACAAACAATTTAATCAGGAAGGAGATACTTCTCTCTGCCCAAGGGCATGAAAAAAATGCAGGCAGAGGATCATCATTCGCAGCTTCCAGTGCTGGCAGCTGTTTTTTGGTGATTCTGTGGTCACACTTCACCAAAACTTTCACTGAGCTCCAACTGTAAGAAGCAGATCCTGCCCCTGGCCAGCACTGAAAACCACAAACTCATCTATCAAGAATTCACTGAGATGGCCTATTTTTTCTTCCTGTGGATTTAATTGAGATTTAATGAGGTTTTCAAAGAAACATGTTGGCAGCTTATCATAAAACTAAGCTGAACACATCTTGTACTCCTTTTACACTGTCCACTCAGTTGTGTGAAGAACTGTCATCTAACACAACCAAGAGGCAAATTAGGCTTTAACTCCATTGGACAGGAGTGGTTTCCTAAGAGGAAGAGGAAAGGCACACTAACAAAGCAGGAGGCAAAGCAAAAGCTTTCACTACCACTATTATTATTGTACAATACTATAGATAATCTTTTGGCACTGTTGTTTTAGGGAGTTTACATTTATCCCCAGGACAAAGGGATTAAATGTCCATGGATGTCAATAGCTTCTTCCACAAGCATAAAATTCTAGTAGGAAAAACACACATTCAAGGTCAGCCAAAATAAATTAGCCAGATCAAATTCACAATCTCTCATAACCTCTCAACATTTGTGAAAATAAATGTCACACTTAACAAAACAACCTTTAAAATAAAAACCTTAAAATGTCTATTTATCTCAGAATATTATCCTTCCTGCCTATCATATATTATATATTACATACATATAAAATCAAAAGAAAAATCCACTCAAAGAAACCAACACTCTAATGCTCCCTTTTCCATTTAATGTTTGCTATACACCCACTGAGATCTTAAAACATTTTAAAGGATCAAGCTCTCCTCATTAGTACCACCATCACGTTGTTCTGAACTGTGGACATATAACCTTTTGCACCTTTTCACTCTATTGAATCAATCTCCCCTGGCAACTTCTGGTGTGGCACTCTGCTCCTCCTGCCTCCGGCTCCTCTTCCCTCACTAATTCTATGTTCAGAACTGTGAAGCACAAAATTAGACATTTCAAATTAAGCAAGGAGAGAGAACTAGAGAACCTTATTAAATCAACATTAGCATCAGAGTGTCTTTAAAAGAGAAACTCAATTGCAAAATATTACTTGTCTCTGTAAAGCTCTTTACATTGACAGAAATGAGACAGTCAGCAGATGAAGTGACCTTCCTCCATCCCCATCTTGCTCCTCAAGCTGTAAATGCAGGATCCTTTTCAGACCAGAGCCCCTCAAGGAAGAAAAGCCAGTCTTGAACTTATCAGCATTGGAATTGCCAAGTAAAAAGGACAAGGTCTACTAAAATGATGTTGGGGAAGAAACATGCACACACCAAATAGGGTGCCAACACACAAAAGCAGACTGCCTTCTCCTCCTCTAGGGTACCAGCACACAAAGGCAGACTCCCTTCTCCTTCCAAGCTTTCCACAACACTGGTTGTTCTCTCAAGTCACATCACGAATTACAGCCAAATCTTCCTTTCTTACAACAAGACAAAGAGCCATTGCAAGTTTCAGTTTCCATTCTCAGTCCCCAAAAATCAAAACTACTGACATGATGGTGATGATCAGCATATTATGTTCCAAAACACCTCAACTTTCTGAATGCAAACCTCTAGTTGCTGACCCGATACCCTTAAACTCTTTTTCATGATAAATCATCGGAGTATCATACCATTCCCCTGTGAGGGATAATCAGACATGTTGTTAAAGACAGAAATCACCTCTAATAGTGCATAGTCTTTAAACATTACTTTTCCTTGGCATTTCTTGATGAAGAGTTGATATTTGCACCTTGTGTCAACAGAAGACATGTAGACTCCACACCATTGAGCAGCAAGCTATGGACTTCTTGGCTGCCACCTAAAAGAGGGAGTGTCTTGGCAGCATCCAGTAGGGAGGGTTTGCCATGTGTGTTGCTACAGTCCTACGGAAACAAATCCTTCTGTTTAGGAATTTTCGAACAATTAAGAACAAAATTTAAGAACAAAAAAATACGTATTTCAAAACTACTTCAATTAATTAAAATCAGAGTCCTCATTCAACTAGGGAATATTATCTTAAGGAGAAGCGACATGAAACTAAAGCTCAGTTTCTGATAACAAAACAAAGCTTTCAAAGCATTTTTGGTGAAAACAGACACTACCCAAACAGAAATGGGAACTGAAGCTTTTGATTTCTCTAGTCCTAGAATGCAATGGAAACTTCTGTATCAGATAGACATTACTGAAAACCCTGCATTTTGCCAAGTTTCTAAGTGCAGACTCTACCAATAAATGGCAGATTGGGAAGCCAGAGGTGCTGGTAGCTCTGATACCTCTTCAGAGCAGTCATGGAAATGACCGCTTCCCTCATGTGACAACCATGCTTAGATGCCATCAACTAAGCACTAGATAAAGCAGTTACTACAACCTTTACAGGGTAAAGACAAAGTGCACCAGGGAAACAGCAAGGAGAAGGAGGATAAAAATAACACCCAGAAGAACTAGTGACAAAAAGCTAACTTGGTTGTTAAGACGCTGATAGATTTTGTTTCATGAAACAAAATGCTTCATTTTCACCTCAAAGGGCAATGGTAGCCATATAAGACTGCTTGGAGCCTTCCAAAATGAAAGGGTCAGAGGAAAACAAGCAATTTACTGTTCAATTATAAAAGCTGAAAAATGGGGAAAACAAAAAAGCCAGAATAATGCACGGAAACTGCTGTCCTAGGCCAGCTCTTGATGCTGACCCAGGCTGGTAAAAAGCCTGTACCAAAATATACTTAACTGCCTGCTAGAGGCCTTCCAGGGAAGGACCACACCAAGCAAAAGCTGAAATTTTTTTTTCTGTTCTCTGCTGCATCTAATTCTCCTCTAGCCTTTCACTGGCAGTCTGACACAGAACTACAAGAGCCCTCCTGTTGCCTGCAAGTCACATCCCTTGCATATGAAGGGGTTATCACATAGTGCCTTTAATTCAGTAGGATAGTAACTACAGTCATCAACTAAAGTAATTAGTTGACATTCACATGCCCAACACTTTCAGATCTTTAATGCCTCCATTCTGAAAAATTTTCAGAAACAATCAACTTATACAAACCACACAAAATGTAGAACTAAAATAAGAAAAAACAGGGGAGATAACTTGTGCAACTTCCACCATCTAATTCTTACAAATCATTAGTCATTTTGATAACACAGCATATACCAGCCCCACAAGCAAACAATGAGATAACTAGGTATTTAAATTCATTTGTAACTGAAAACTTGGAAAAGCTTTAAATGAAAGACAAATCTTTAAAAAACAAAAAAGCATAAAAAACCACCATAGGGGGCTTTGTTTTTGCTTACTAAAAACATACCCTGCTATTCACCTTCAAAGATCTCAGTGAATATCAACACATGACAAAACTTTTTGAGATAACTACTATTCCAAGAAAACTAAAGCGCAAGTAAGATGCAACATTTTGTCCTGATTCATGCAGAAAATACTAGACAGGATCAGGACTGATAAGAGAGACACAAACCACAGAAGAAACCAAGAATTTCATCATCCATGTATTCAAGCAGATGACTGAAAGGAAAACAATTATGGTGTACTTATGCTTGCCTGCTAATATCCTTCCAACAGGGCACAATCAGAAAATTATCTCAAAATATCCAAGTATAATAGAATGAATGTTTACACTCATTTGAGATGAAGAGCTCGGGGAGCAAAAAAGCAATCCCTATTTCATTCTGAAGTCTCTAAGGTATTCAGGAAGCAGCAGGAATGGTGCAAAGCCATCCACCAAACCCAGGTAACTCATATTGCTTGCAGTGATTAACTCACTCTGGATGTTTGCCTGCCATTTTCTACTGTCAGTGCGGAAAATCCAGTATAAGCACTGAGAGGATTCTGAAGAAGGGAACAGAAACACTGGAAAAGAAGATATAAGACAGACACAAAGCAAAGAGTCACAGCAGCCTTTCTTTTCAGTAACAACTTCTGGCTGCAGCAGTTACCCCACTTTTGAGACATGAGTAAAAGGGACCCGTCTCATCAGCACGCACGTTTTCAAGCAGCAAATCCAGAATTAATATTCACGGGTTCTGTGACTGACATAATTGCAATTTAAAAAGGGCAATTAATCATCAGCCACACTGGTGGCTGACTTGCCAGGCTGGGGACTTTTCTCTCCACACCTGCCAACAAACTCACAGGAGGCAAAAGCATCACGGGCACACAAAGCCTGGAAGTGCCATTCTCCCTCTTACTCGCCTCAGGCTGGGGTCTGTTACTATTTTTTCTCCCATGCCTGCCCCATTGGGATAATTCACCCACCCTTTTCTGCAGCAGTCCCCTTACAATGACTAAGCAAACTCCCTTGCCATGTGGATAAGGAAAGCTTTTTCCACATTGCATCTTGTGCATGTCCGACAAGAATGAGGCAATGAAACCCCATCACCTCCATCATGAAGTTCTCATCTCCCTGTTTTCCCCTGTATCTTTGCATAAAGTAATTTTTTTTTTTAAGAGTGATAGCTCAATCCCAGTCTTACTTGGAAAGTGAATTACAAAGGTGAGAGCACAGCTCCAGAGAATCAGAAAACATAGGCGGATGATGGAAACATCAGACCTGGCAAGTGGATTTTATCAGATGAGTCAGAAAAGCCACTACGTCAGTGTTTACTTCTGTGCTCCTATGGGAAGGTTTTCAGGCAAGTTGTAAACAAAACCAAGAACCCAACAACTGTTCTGGGTATCAGTTCTGTCACTTTAAATTCTTTCTATATGAGCACCCATTGCCTCATGTGAAAGGTATTTCAACCAACAGCATTTAGAGAAGAGACATTTGGAAATTTGTCAATCGTGTTCAGGTTCCCAGAAAGAAAGGTGCAAGACTAAATTACTGTAGGGTGAGTATATAACTTCTTTAGGAAGTACAGTTCTTCCTGACAGGAAGAAAGCCAAACTGACCACCGTATTATGCCCGCCTACTTATCTGGGAAGTACATAAACCACTATAATGTTAAGAACCACAGAAAACAAGTATGAGATTGATGGTAAGATTTAGAGCCTAGCAAGCTGCAAGGTCTTCAAGTGACATACTTAACATTATGTCCTCAGGCCAAAGAAAATATATACTTCTAGGCCAAAGGAAGCTTGCTCAAACAGGTGCCACTGCTGCCAGCCATGTGCGGTAGAGACTGAGAATGCATGTTGTAACACAAGCTGTACAGTCCTCCCTTCCTCATTCCTGATAGTCAGCAACCAAAAATTGCCTTCATCATAACAATACAAAGGAAAAAAAACCGGTGCTTTTGTACATGAAAAAATGTCATTTCAATCCTAAGAATTCAGTCAGGATAGAAGCTAGAGCACAATTACATACTGCACATCTTGGCCAGAGTTCCAAACAAAGGTAGTTGGCAGAACATCTCTGCCAGCAGATAATACCAACAAATGGCTTCATTTCCATCTATTATGAGATAATACATAGGTTTTGCTTTCTCATACCATCCTCATTTCTATCAGGTCCCTCTCAAGATTTGCTCCCTTTTTGACACAGGCTCCAGGTGTTCTTCATCCACACACCTCAGTGCATCATTGCAAGTTAAATGAGGTGTCTCCAACCCAGTGCTCAGCTTTGTGAAACTACAGAAGTACAATTATGAGGCCCCTCCAGCTTTTTCTGTCTTCATTTTGCAAGGGTTTAGAAATCTTTTATAGATCACTTTATTCCCAAACAGACCTTTACCTTTCAATGACAGATGTATCCTATTGCCCACATAACCTCTACTCAGATCAGGCTGACCTTGTCCTCTTCTTTAACAAAATCACTACTTAATAAACAAGCGTGTTGTGTTAAGAAACAGCAGATATTTCACTCAAGTATGCATCTTCTCCCAGTTCAGGAGTAAATACCCTGAATCTCTGTTTCTCACAATGACTGGATCAATAATTTTTACTGGGCTCTTCTGCACACTGAGAGGGTGTTTACCAAAAAGAGTCAGTAACAAAACAGGGAGGGGGAGGGAAAAAAAAGATAAATACAAAGAATCTTTCTTAAACACAAACAGGGTTCTTGGGCTGCTGCCCAGGATCATTTCTTGCACTTCTTCAAAAGAAAAACAAATACTTATGCTTCCAAATCTTCCCAACACCTGTAAGCTTAATGCCGCCAAACAGCACTTGCTCACATCTTTACCTTCAAGCCAGTATTATGAAGTTTTGATAAGCTTTTTCCTTCCCGTCTCTCACTCCACATGGATAAAAGCCACTAATAGAAGACTGAGACCAAACCCCTTGTCTCTTCTATTGCCTACATTCAGCAACTGAGTATTGTGAGACCCAAAGCACTGCCATGTATTACACACTTATCTCTGCAAAACCACCCTGCACAAGTGACAACTTCCAGGCAGGGGGGAGGGGGGGTTGTGCAGCTTTTTGATAATTAAAACATAGATGAGTGTCACTGCTGTAGATAATTATGCATTAGCAGTAAAATTACTTAATGGAATTAAATAAACTAAGCCAAACGCTTTGTTTTAAAGGGAATTTAGGGTCTGCACAGGGTGTTCAACTGACAGCCCAAGACAGCAAGAATGACAGTCCTTCATCATTCACAGAAACCACACAACCCCAGCAGAGGCTGGCAGGCTTCCACCTCCACACCAGGTAAAAGGAGAGCAGAGGAGAAGCTAAGGAAAATTTCAACTTTCCCAGTCAGTCAGGCTCTGATCTGTCTGATGAGTACCCACACAGAGACCAGGCAGTCACTAAGAAGAGAGGAATAACTGACTGGGGTAATTTCCTAAAAAAAGAAACCAGCTCTTACAAAATGGGTTAGTTCAAACCACAGCCCAACCCCACGAGCACCCGTGAGAAAAAAAAAATTAATCAGTGTCAGTACAGACAAGACTCCAACCAACAACAGAAACAACAGGATAAGTAGGTGCATGGCCCACAGTGAAACCACTTCCTCCCACCAAACCCACGACGCCTTTCCCCATCCTCTCCTCTTGCCTCACCAACACACAACTCCCACCACTGGTCTCATCTAGATGGCTTCAACAGCATCCTCCTGCTTGTTAGAACAAGGACTCTCAAGGTCAGTCAGAATTTATAAGGCAGCCATTTCATCTTTTGTGCTTCTCTGGCTACATTCCTTCCTAAAAGATGCTGAATATTGGAGATTCTGCTGGGTCTGAAAACCCTGCCAGAACCAGGGCCAACTAGGAATTTCAGAATGATGCATAATAAAGTTATTATGGGAGGCAGTTATGCAGCCAGAATAAATCTTAACTGAACCTTTAAGTGGTTTCTATAAGTTGTTGCTCCTTCTTGAAAACAGATGAAAAGATACTAATTTCCTGCCTAAGAATCTGGAGGAATTTCAGTCAACAACCAGCCTCTCTCTCAAATGAATTTTCTGTGCCAAAAGCAATAATTCATTCAGACAAAGCCAGCTAGATCTTCTTTATGTTTTTAAGCTTCAAATTACTCAAATCAGTCACAAACTTACCGTATCAGTGAAGACTGACCTGAAATACTACCTTTACAAAGCATTGCAAATACATTTCAAACTTCTGCTGAGAGAAACTCCATTTTTCTTCACTATTGGCCATCTCAGTCTACAGTCTGATTGCAGATAGTCAGAGCCAAAGAGACATAGACATAATAGGAAATTTTTACACAGCAGACTTGGGAGAGTATCTCTTTAGAAGGCCAGCATGTTCGTCAAATCAGGGAATCCTAACGAGGATCTGAGGAATGGAGGCAGCCATATCCATTTTGATAGCAAACATGAGATGTCAGTAGGACAGCATCTGCCACTCTCTTCCACCACTTCCAAAACCTAACTTGCTCTCAACAGCTGTTATCTCTCCCTCCAAGAAACACTACTAGAAACCAACTGGTGAGCTGAAGAACAAAGAGAAATCAGAGGTGACTGAGAACATACCACACCATTTGTGTGAAAACCTGCCCTCTCTTCACAACAACCTTGTTCTCCCCTCTGCAGCCTAAACACGCAGCAATGTCACAAGTTCTAGATCTGCGTATTAAGCAGGAAAGAGAACCCCAGGCAGCATGGTCAGAAAATAAAAGACAGAAGCAGTTTGTAAATTAGGTCAGGGCACAGTGGCCTCACAACTCCAAATGAAAACAGACAAGGGGCAATGTTTTTAAATTGAAAGACGGCAGGTTTAGAATAGATGTTAGGCAGAAATTCATTACTCAGAAGGTGATGAAGCACTGCAACAGGTTGTCCCGAGAAGCTACGGATGTCCCATCCTTGGCAGCATTCAAGGCCAGGTTGGATGGGGCCCTGAGCAACCTGATCTAGAGAATTACATCCCTGTCCATGGTAGGACAGCTGGAATTAGATAATCCTTAGGGTCCTTTCCAGTCTAAAATATTCTGTGATTCTACAATTTCTGTAGGAAGCAAAGAACTTCAAAAACTTAGTGTACACTCATCCTGAAAAATATTATGGTAACTCCTGGAGAACCTAGAGTCAGAATGAAAACAAATAAGGAAAAATTTTGAGACATTTCATTGGTATGCAAGCAATTTGAGAGCTCAGCAGTTCCCACTCCACCAATGGAAAAGGAGACTTCATGGGTATCCCTTCAGTGCCACCTTCAGGAAATACTCACTGCTGTTTTCCAAGTGCTCTCCACACTGGTGGAAAATTGTATGAACTCAGCAAAGGCATAATCACTGGCAGGCAACTGAGATGTACATTAAAGAAATTTTAGTTCCAAAATAAGGGTATTACAATGAGAATCACATCCCAAAGAATTGCAAAGCAGAGCACAGATGTGCTTGTTGTTGCAAGATCAGTACACAGAGCAGCTACTGGGTTTGACCCCAAATAACAATTTATCTCCCAGATTCTGCATGAAGTGCATGAAGCAGGTGATAGATTTTCCCAGACCCTACATTCAAAGGGATATTGATGAGGATATGCTCTTTATGGATTGTTTATCAATCTTTGCACCACCATATCTTAAAGGCTCACTTGAAAAGCCAAAACACACTCTTTCTCAAAAATAATTATAAAAACCAAGCTGTTTTGGTAATGAAAGCAGAAAGTTTCATAAGAATTCAGAGTCAGTAATGAAGTGAAAAACATAATGCATGGGTCAAAAAACACATTCTAATATCATTTATTTATTTACACACACACCTGCACATGATGTACCTTAAGCTTCTGGACATTGTATTGACTTAGCAGTAGATGACATGAATTTTCAAGGAGGAAACTTAGCTCCAGTCACTCTGCATCATAGCTCTTATAATAGGCAGATGGCTCGATGACCTGCACAGTGAGGCCTAACCAAGCTCAACAGCAACATCTGCTGGGCAACAAGCAACTAAAGGAAATAAGTCTGATTACACAAAAGTTTGTTACTCGTTCTTATAAACATGTGAACTGCCACAGTTTTAGAATGCCCAGTTAGATACATTTCTTGTACAAAAAGCAGGTGTAACTTCTAAACAGATATGCAAACAACAACGTAAAATTTTTCCTAAGCTTGCGTGTGCGTGTGGTCAGAAAAACCTACTATCTACCATTATCTGCTCACCAAGATACTTCACAGTAAAATACTGAAATTAAGTGGAATTAAAATTCCTCCATGCTGGAGAAAATCTCTTCTATCTAGCTAGTTTAATCACACCTGAAAACACCCATGGTACACCTTGAGCTACTTTCTTTCCTAAGGGAGCAGCCTGCACTTGCAAGGCCTGAGGCAGGGAAGTATTTATCAACCACATTAGTCCCATCCACACAGAGGAGAATGGCAGCTAAAACCATTAGTATTCCTCTCCCTCCAGGTACCTTACCATATTCCTTATTAAGCTCTGAATAAAAGTCTGCTATGGCAGGATGACATTGGAGCATAAGCACAGTTAATGGTCCTTGTTGCGGTTGGATTTGGGGGAGTCCCTGGGGCCAGAGCATACCATTTCAATAAAATGCAATTCCACAGGTCCTCAGATACTTAATCTAGGCACAAACTGACACTCCATCCAGATTAATTACAACAAAAACTCTCATTTTTACACTAGATGCATGAAATTTAATGGACTACTTCTAAACTAGTCTAAAAAAAAGAAAATGCAAGTGGTTGGCAACAGCTTCAAGGTTGCATTTAGACATTCAACACAATTTGGAACAAAGGCAGTGATCTGAGAGGTGGCTTCTGAACAGCCATCAGATGGAAAAGTGTGTTGATGCATCCCACTTCTGTTCCCAGGAAAGGAACGGTATCAAAGTCTTAACTGACCATGGAACCACCTCTTTTTGCAGATCACTGTTTAACAGGAAATCACAGGGAAGCAGGTTTTTAACAGAACTCTATGATAACCTTCACTAACATAAAGCTTTAAAAAATTACATTGCAAAATGTTGTCTGGAACAGGAAACAGCACAGCAGCTAGGGATACAACTTTTTAAATGATAGAAAACTATTGGCTGGACTGATGTTCATTACCTTTAAAATTTTAGCTGGCTTTGCAGTTTAAAGGTCTCATGCTTTTTTGAGTTTTGTACTTGAAACAAAATTCTTTTATGCTGAAAAATTAGGAAAAAGGGTTTAAGAAACATGCCAGCTTATTTTCAGCTGATATAGTGATTGTTGTTGCTTTGGGGGGAGTTTCTGATTTGGGGGTTTTTTCAGGGTGCTGTTTTGTGTGGTTTATTTTTTTGAGGGTTTGGTATTTTTTAACATATCCTTATTTCCAATCTCCCTTTTTCCACATTTAGCTGTTAAACTAGGAGAGAATATTGTATGAAAATACAAGAATGAGTGATTACTCAGGTCTTCAGCTGAGCTTTTGTAAGGAACCTTTTATGTATTGGAAGTTCAGGAGCCGGGGTAGGGGGAGCGCAGTCAGAGTCTCAGCTTGACAGTGCCAATTAGAGCTACAGCAAGATGAACCAAGGAACAAATCCATTCTGCTCAGAGGATGGAGAGAAAAGAGACATGAACCTGTATCTTTGAAAAAATAAAGGGGCTTGAAATCATCTACCAGTGAACCACTTTTTCCATGGCAAAAGCATTAGGCTGAAGATGCAGTGAATGTAAATGGCAAGCTCTCAGTCCTAATTGGAAGAGCACTGGTTATTTAACAAATGTATCCTTAGTCTAATGTTCTATTCAAGTAAATATTAAACTTTTTTTAAGGTTTTTTTTTTCTTTTGGATAGTAATTATACATAGCCCTGCTCATCTGTTTGATCAATTTTTACTTGATTCCTTCTGTATCTTCTTTCAAGTTTGCCCATTATCACAAAGTCTTCAAGGCTAAAAGGGCTCTAAATCCCCTATGTAATGCACAGACAGGAAAAAGAAATACACCTAACTCTAATTCGTTCCCTTCCTCGCAAGCTTGCAGGTGTTCTATTTTCATTGTCTAAAAATCAAAGTCATCAGCTCATTTCCTTTCCCTTAGTACAGTCCCTTTTAAGAAGCTACTTTCTGTCTTTTTTTTACTCAGCACTCATAAATAATATAGATAATTACAAATGGTCATAGCAAACAAGCAGAGAAAGTATACAGATACAGTACAAAGGAAACAATAAAAATTCTGATGTGCTCCATAAGCAGAAAGAATTCCTGGCAAATAGAAGCAGCTGCATCCAGGTCATTTTTTTAGTTAATGTACAGCAATCAGAGAGCCAAAAATAATACAGGGACGGACTTTAGACAAAGCTGCATAAGGGTGCTCGCAATTCAGTTCCCTATGCAACAGCCCATTTCCTACCTTATCCTCATGTGCAAAACACAGCTATTTCTTCCCTAAAAATCTGCATTAAGAAGGAGGAATACCAGTCACAGAAAGATAGGTTTAAACCTGCTGAAACTCCAAAACAGATAAGCAGCATTCACTTAGGAGGATATTAGGCTGACTACAATAAAGAACTCTGACAGAGTCCACCCAGCCACCCAAGAGTTAACATCACGTGTTTCTCATCAAAACCTCTTCCAAGAGGTTAAGCACACAATAGACTATCTAAAGCACAGCTAGAAAGGCTGCTTGAAATTCCACACATGTGCCTCAGCAATGTATTTCTATTAATGTCCAGTGTGTGTCAGCATGAAGATAAGGTACCAACATCATGTTCAACCAGCCAGCTAGAGAGTGGGACGCCGTGTAAAACATTGTCTGATGCTTAGAATCCCGGAGAACAGCAGTGTTTGCAATCTCACCTGCTGCACACGTGCCTGATAACACCAACAACCTGCAGCTTTGGGAAAGTAAAAAGATGGAGAGAAAAAGAAGGAAGCAAGCAAGAATTAAAACAAATATCAGCAAATTAGGGCAGGTTTGAGGATGCCCAACAGTAGCAGAGGGAATAAACAAACCAGAAAATACCTCAGTGAAACTTAGTCTTTGCATCAGCTCACTTCAACCATTCTTTAGGGTGAGAAATAAAAAGTTGTATCAGTGTTTATTTTGATTACTCATATCATACCATTTAGACTCAGTTTGACCTACTAGTATCATCCAACAAAGCCATTTGTACTGGGACTGTACAGTGGAAGACACTGTATTTGAGGAAATATGATCTTGACCAGGACACACATGCTCTGTTGGGCCTGGCTCTTGCAGCTTGAGAAGCCCATGTGTTACATGAGCAGCTGGTGTATTGGAGCCCACTGGAATACCCATGCCAGTTTTGCTGTGCACTGACAGGTGCTACCACACAGATAGATTCTAGCCCATCAGGAACCTTCCTATTAGCTGAATAGTTTACTAATTTAATCTGTAACTTACCTATGCTTGAGAAAGGAAAATTGTATGTGGATGAAGGGGTGGAATGTAGTGATTCCAACTGGGACACCTCAGTGCATGGAGGAGGTGGTGATCGACAGAACAGGTAATATACAGAATGGTCTTTGGGCCTGTCTTATGCTATTTATCTCCCCTTCAATAAGCTGTAAATTAGAGCAGAATTCTACTACTCCACAGTAGTCTGACAGCGGAATAAGAAGACTCAGTACTAGTTTTGCTGGACCAGTCACAGAAAAATATCAACATATTATTCTCCTATTTCTTTATGAATGAAATATTTTGTAGTTATATATAGGGGAAAATGAAGGCTAATCTTATAATTTACTTCTTAAATGATGAAATGGCTTTACAGTAACCCTAAGTCAGAACAAATGAATATTGAAGAAGTTTCTGTGGAGTATATAAACTTGCTAGACAAATAAAAAAGTGTGAAATAAGGGCATAGAAAATTGAAGGCAAGACAGGGGAAGTAGGCAGCACCACAGACAACTTCAGTTTGTTGCAGCTGTTGGATTTTTAAAAAGGCCAACCTTGTGATAAGGTCCCAGCTCAAGAGACTGCAAAAATGAGAAGCTCAAACAACCATCAGCTGCTGAAATCTGCAAAAACTCTCCAAACACAAATTAACCTTCAGTCAGGAGATAAAAGACTAGCTGCAGAAATTGAAGTTGTTAAAATGCCGTCTGACAAATCAGAGCAGCAGTATCAGAAAAATAAGCAGTACATAGGCAGAATCTTACCCTTAGCCGGATAACAGCTTCTCCTTCTCTCAAGAGAAAAGGAGGTTCTCTTTTGCATTAGCTGTGTTTTCACTTTCTGCCATTATTGTAGTGCATGTTCTCCAAAATTGCTTAAGTTAAATTTAGACCTCACTGATGCTCCAGAGAACAGAAGTTATTAGCTTGCTGGAGGTAGAAGACATGTAGATAGATCCTCACCATGCCAAGCTTAAATTTAATGCAAACTTTTCCAAAGTCCATCATTTAACACTTAAAGATTATTTTCTATAGGGATCCCTTAAATGTTTAATGCTTCAATCGTTTCACTAAGTAATTCTTTCACTGAAAAAATATACCCACTTTTATGGTGGAGGATAGCAGACAAAGAGGAGCCCAATTGTAGGGAAAAGGAGGGATATTCTGGCCTGACACTATAGAATAACAGACCACTAATTTTAAAGTCTCCACATACTCATATATTCTCTTCAGAAGAAGTCTGGAAGAGTGTCTCAAGCTCACATGGCAAGAATGAGAGTGATACAAGGCACAAGGACTAAAGCTATTTAAATCCCCCATCAATAGTTTGCAACATTTGGTAATAAATCATTAAGTCTCAAACCTAAAAATACATCCTTCCATTTGTATCAACATATTTAAAAGGCAGCTTTATTCAATTAGTGAAAGAATTAGCTGACAATTAGTGAGAGTATTCAAAAACAACTGCATTGCAACTTCCAGCCCAAGACACTGCTACTCTTGCTAACTTAGTTAGGACCCTGCCGGGTTCTGCAGGCACTGAAGGCAGCTCAGGGTGTTCCGACATACAGGCTGTGAATGCTCTGCAAAGAGCCAAACCACAACAAACCATGTTCATGAGGAGGTGCTACCCCCACAGCTGGTGTCACCCAAACTGTAGGTAGGAATGAAGACTCCAACAACTAAATGCACCACTTATTTTCTAAAGAAAACATTAAAAATTATCTAAAAATAAAGGTATCTTTCATAAACACTTATAGATACCTGTTGCTAACAACTGCAACATCAATGAAAATCAAACTGAATGGGCCTTTTCTTCATTTTCTACTATTTAAAACAAGCCTCCATACTTTCAACGTTTTCTGCCTCATCCATAAAAAATTTCAGTCAAGAAGTATTTACAGAAAATAAAAAGCCAGGAAATACCAAACCTCATGTGTTACCCGTGTTGCCTCCCAGAACCAACCTATTTTCTACACACAGGTTTACTACTTTAGAAAGGGAAGGGTTCAGCTCAGTGTGCTATGTTTTAGCTGTAGAGCCAGCAGGACCAAATAAACTGTGCCTGAGGTGAGCAGTTTCCAAAACGTAATGCAAAGCTCACAGAGACAATCAACACCTTTCATTACATCAACTGAAATAAACAGGGAGGGGAAAAAAAAAGACAAGTTTTGACAATAGAGACCTAACCTCAAAACCAGCAGTGTCACTTCACTGATGACTCCACACTGTCACAGTTCCAGCAAACACCATGCTACTACTGCTGGGCCTCATCCGGTCACCACAACTTGTTACAATGGTAGGAGATTATGCACAACAAAACCCCAGTAATCTACGAAAGAACCTACGGCTAATCACCCACGATGAAGCTGATCCCCAGCTTATCACAAAGTAAATGAAAGCCTTAACAAACTAAATCTTGTTCAGCAGAGTTTCTAAAACAATCTTCAGTAGCAGCTCAGCTGCATCTACAGCTGACACTGATCAACAACAGTGGGCAATTCACAGCAAAAAAACCCCACAAGACTCACCTAAAGCTTCATCAATTACCAGAAATGTAAAGGAAACTTTCCACAAACGGGCTGACTCCTCCACCCCCTATAGAGCGAAAAAGAAAGTATCTGATTACTCCCTAACACCAAAAGTCTCCTCCATTGTACCAATCTATGAACTGACTGTTTATGCTTTCAGCAATTTTAAACAGTTTTACCTCCACATTCCTTGAAATGGAGAAGAAAACATATCAGTTAACATGTCAGCAGCCCAATATACACTAAATCAAGGGAAGTGTCCAAAGTATGTCCAAAGTGTCCAAAGTCCACAGCAAAGCCCAAGAGTTCGGAATGCCACATTCACGAGGTGATACTGTTATCAAAACCCACTGCTTTATCAAAAGCATTCCCAGTCATGCATTCTTCCTTCATCCCATCTTTCCTGAATCAAGAAGAGGAGATGAGAGGCTCTGAAAAACAAAGGTATTATATTCGGGCAAGAAATTACCTGAAAGAATTCAACAGCCTATGACCTTTTATAATCAGCTACTGGAGCAACCTGAAACAAACCCATATCCTTTTATTTCGTTTCATGCCCATTTGAGCCATGCTAGTCACAACAGTCCAATGCTGGAACCACCAGAAAGCAAAGGCTGGCACCCAGCAATCCAGTGAGAAGGCATGATCAGAAACACTGGGAAAAGCAAGCCATCCATTATGAACAGCAGGATAAACTTTCCAGCAATTACGAATTCTCTGCCCAGTCTGTTTTCACACAGCAACCAGTGCCCATCAGTCTTGCCTGAAACAGCTGGTCATAGAGCAAATCTGTCCTACCATCACCCCATTTCTGAACTCATTCTTTCAAAGTGAGAAGGAAGACAATGACTTTTGGTCAATAACTCTGACAAAGCCATTATCTTTGGGGTATTAAATGGCGAGACAAGAACTTCAGGGCTTTGCACAAATCATATTAGTTCAATGCTCAAATCCGGGTAATGCTTCTTTTCAAAGTATTAATTTCATTCATTCTATTTGCTCTCCCTCTGTCCTGATAACACAAATGCACATGGCCTCTAAATGAGATCCTCCTATTTTATAAGTTATAATCCTCCCTTCCTAGAGTAGTAATGAGACATCTTTGCTTAATCGCTTTTATTTCCCCCCCACTTCTGCTTTTATCCATTCCCATTCCACATTGATTTGTCTTAAAGGTTTCAGTGAAAACCATCAGGCACAGAGTCACTGGCTCCAAGGGGCTCACAATGCATATGCTGCACATGTTGCTCAACCTTCGGAGATTATAAAAGCAAAAAGGAGGAAATAAGAGCAGTTTGTTTGCAAAGTTTCCTTTATTGGTGGGAAGGAGGAAAAAAAAAGGAAACCCAAAAGAACTGAGAAGTTAAGAGAAGACATTTTGATTAATTGGAAATGAAAAAGGAAAGACTTCTCGCATAGGGGAATTGTGAGACTATTCACAACATAGTCAAGCAATTAAATAACTTGACTGACAACTTTGCAAGTTCCTCATGCTAGAAATAGAAAAGGATTTAAAGATAGCTGTGTTAATTCTTGGGTATTTCACATGAGACTTAAGGCACGGCATCAGCATTGCTCTAAAATACTGTACATATAATCCTTGTTGTCTTGTAAGTACCCACAGCATTAAATTATTAAATTAAAAAAGTCTACTCAGGACAATGATCCTGCAGTGCTGCACAAACAAACAAAACATTTTATCTCTAATACAAACTGGGGAGAGTTCTACAGCAGCTTAGCAGACTGCTTCCATTTCAGCCAATCCCCAGGGTTAATCAAAAAGCCATATTCATTCAAAGAGGAAAGTGAATGCTGTATTATTACTTACAGAGCTGTTTTGCTTCTTATACTAAAGCTGTAAGGGCTTTTACTCAAAACCTAAGGTATCTAGAAGCTAAGTACCTTCTTCAAAGTCATTAAAAGAAAAAGAAAGATCAAGACAAAAATGCAGAAGAGGACCCAGGTACTTGACTCTAAATCCCTCTTGAAACCAGTACACTTCAAGGAGAAAAAATTAGCAAAACAAAATACACAACCACAATAAAATAACAAGAAGTTTAAATCTGCACCCTGCCCCATAAACAATCAAGTAACTGGCCCCAGAAGTTGACAGCAGGTTCCATATCAAAGGTTAATTCTAGTCCACCCTCTCTTTGTGTGCACTATATAATAACACTGAAGTGCTTATAGCAATATTTCCAATAATAAAAGTCAGTGAGTGAAAGCCATAAAGAACAGATTAAATGACAAGCAATGTTCAGCACAATCACAATGAAATCACTTCAAAATACAGCTACGGCACTTGGATTTATACAAGAGATGGTTTCAGGTTCCAGCACTGCTGCAGACAACAGTACAAGAGAGGGCTACTAATCACTGAACTATTGACATGTTAAAAGCACAGGGCAGCTCAAGATCTCAATGTAAATACTAAAAAAATGAATAAAACTTTCTAATTATATGTTTGTCAATGGCATGGTTTTCAGTTTTTACCAAAATAAGTGCTGCTTAAGAAGCAAATTATTCACTTGTTATTTCTTTCATGGGAGTTGCCTCATCTTTAATCTCATTTCCCTAATAGGTCACAACAACAATAAAAACAACCCTGGGAGTTTCTCTCTTACAAATGTAAGCAGATAGTTTCCATTGCATTTCTCTGCACCTGGATTACCACTAGGTACCTTGAGTTCCACAACTCTCTTCTACCTGAAAGAGAAGATTGACACAAGACACGGACGAGCAGCTCATATCCAGTATTTTCCCCATTTGCTGGGGCTAAAAAAACAGAAAAGCAAGAAAAACTCAAGTTCTATTCATAATAAAGGAGGATAATACTAGAAGACAAAAGACAGACGTGGTTTGAGTAGGATTGAGTCAATACAATAAGGTAACCATGCCGAAAAAGAAACTGTAGCTGAGATAAAGCAAGTCTGATAGGGATCCCAATAATTTAAGTCTGGCCAAAACAGTTCCTGTTTAGGAAGATACCTAGAAGCTGACAAACAATAGCTCTGCCCTCATCTTTGCATGGACAGACTAGACTATCCCATTTTTTAAGGATCCTAAATTTATGACTGATCAAGAGATAGTTACAGAGCAATGAAATTTAGCAGTTTCTCATTCTTGGACCACATTCTGGGCTAACGCACCATGGCCACTATTTACCACAGGGGGACCTAAATCAGATTTTTACAGAACATCAAGCACATAATATCTGGGTATGCAACACTACAGGATTACAAGCTAATTCAGATAACAGAACAGCATTTGTATGTGAGCAATCAGGTCCCAACTCATTTTAGAGGTGTTCCTAGGATTTTACAAATATTGCATGACTCTGCTAGTCCCATTTCTTCAGGATTACACTGCACCTGCCATTGCAGGAGGGCAGGGCTATGCTTTCAGCAAAGTTACATCTTTAGACTGAACAACAAATCCACCAACTTATTCCCCTTGCTCTTACAGAACCAGTTAATTGCATTCACAAAGAGAATATTCTCTTTCTAGTGAAAAGAGAGTTAATACTGCACCTGCTGACCCAGATGTTCTTTGCAGAGGAGCAACAGTCACTTGCCTCAGACATCACTGCTCTGAAGCTCAGCTATGATCCAACACCCCGTGGTCAGGATACAAACTGCCAAGAGGAAACTTCGCGCAACACAGCCGTTCAAAAGCTATATCTGTCTAGGAGAGCAATCTCAGACACTTACCAATCCAATCATATACAAATTTTATCATGGAGACAAAGTACAATGGCGTCCAAAACCACAAACAGACCAATTCACAGAAGAGAATTTCCTTAAAGACTGTTAAACCACCAAAGTGAAAATACAACCTCTTGCTTTCAAAGCCTCTAAAGTCTTAGAACATCAGAACTTGCAAAGGTATAGGTAGGAAATTCTGTTATATACCTGCTCTGTTCTCATGCTCTCCATTAGCAGCTGCTAGGGATCACTGTCAGAGACAGACTACAGCTATAAAGACCTTTTATCTGAACCTCTATTGCCATTCTTATATAATTTTTATTTATTCAGTCCCCAAAAATACCTTCATATTATAACCTCTAAATGCTTCACATTTTGCCTGGGTAAGCCAAGCCTGTTAGCATTCAACATACAGAAAAAAACCCCAAACCTCATAGGATTCTTCGCTTAAATCAAGCACACATTGGTTAAGATACAGATCAGCAGGATGAAAGAACCACAATAAAGACTATCCATACTCCAGTCTGTCCTTTCCCTAAACCACACTTTCAGTATGCATCAGGCAAGGAGAATTCCCTTGGTCTAGATCTCTAAATTAAGTTTTAACAGCACAGTCTAAATGAACGGGCAGTTTGATCTCACTGTGGCAACCATAGCCCCACCTGGCTGTCACACTGATGCCTTGCGAAAGCTGACCTGAAATAAGTGGACAGAGCTAGAGAATAAAGTAGGTATTTATTGAAAGACCTCTAGGATCCACCTTGGCCAGGACAAGAGCCTGACCAGGGCTACACCCAAGATGGACTGAAAATGGTCACAAAATGGCTGACCGGTCAGTCACGAGATCTTACATTTTTATAAGTTTTGGTCCATTTGCATATTGGGGTTTAATTGTCCAATTACAGCTTCAGATTGTAAGGTCTCAACCTTCTTGTTCCTCCCTTCAATCCACTGTTGTTCATGGTTTGGGGCCTGAAAGTTGTCCTTGGTCTTCAGCAGGAACAGGTTTTGTCTACCTAGACTGTGGAGAAAGCTTACTGGCATTTAATATGAGGCTCAGAACTACACACCTAAGCAGCACAGAATCTGAAAAACATGAATGCTAAAACTTAAGGCATCAACACCCTGACACCACTGTATGTCAGGAAAAAATGGCAGTTCCAGTAAAACTTTGCACTGTTTACAGGCAATACACCATTGCCAAAGGAATGGCAGTATATAAAACAAAATTATATAAAATAGTATCATGTGACTATTAACCCCAATGACAATCCCAGTGTACTGTAGTGCTTGATAGAAACCTTTTGCTCTATTTAGCCTCATCTCACTGTACTTCTGCCTCCAGCATGGCTCTTCTTAGCACTGGTATAACAGCAACCCAGTGGGTCATGTTGACAACACCAAGCTACCTGACTAATAGTAAAAGGTGCAGCAAGAAGTCCCCAAAAGTAAGTCTGCCTGCTGGGCAAGAACTAATTCATTTGGGAGTCAGTGGTGTGTCCAAAAAAAGAGTTTATGCTTCCTGGTTCCTAAAAATCAATCTTAGACCTTCTTTAAAAAGTTACAATACTTGACAGTTTTATAACAGTTCTTCTGTTACCAAATCTATAAAACACTTAAACAAAGGAAGACATTATTACTTTTTATTAATTTCTGTACATGCACAATTATACTCTAGAAAAAAACAGAGCAAAGTCTCAGGATACATCAGGTCAGGAGAATGTGATCCTGTACATACTGAAACATTTATTTCACACACTTGAGAGTTCAAAAGAGTTCTCTGTAGCTAGACAAGGGCCACATATACACACACCATACACCCTGCCATTGGTAAAGCTTCCTCAGCACATCCACAGTTCATGCCTTGGCAGCACAGTGACATGCTGCAAGTGCAGCTTGCAGCTGCACTATGAGCCAAATGTTAAGTGATGCTAGGTGAGGAGTGTTTCAGCCTAAATCTAAGTTTCTAAGTTCATCACACAAGTGACATTAAATGAATCCCCTCAAGCAGAGCCCTTTTAGCCTGTCCAGGTTGGAAACACAACAGGGAGTTTGTTACTCACCAGCTGGGCTGCTCTCTGCCTCTCCTCATTTATGCTGTTTCTTTCCTTGGCCTCACTGGCTGCTTCCCTTTCTCTTTTGGCCAGCCGGAGCAACTCCTCCTGGACCAGTGCCTGTTCTTGCTCATACCTGTATGAGCATCAAAAGCAGAGAGAAGGTCATCAGCAGACTTCTGGCAACAGGGTCATGGCTTCTCACGGGGTATCCCTGCTTAGAGCCAAAACACAAATCCAGAATCTATTTGACACAAAATCTGTTCATAATTCCATTATCAGCAGGAATTCAAAATCTCAACAAACTTTAAATATGACTTGCAATTCCAGTGAAGTACAACAACAACAGCAGACATAGCACCACATAAGCTTATACTTTAGTTATATTTAGCTCTATAAAGTACCTAATTATCACCTGAAAACAGTGCAAATAGGAAGCAGTTAGCCAGAGAAATGGACGCTGCTTTGGAAAAGATCAAGGGACACAGAACAATAAAAGGAGTCAGCCCAGCTGACAGTGCTTCTCTTTGGCTCTATCATAGGAAAGAAAAATCACAAAATGCATGCAGCAACAGCAGTAAGAGAAGCAGCCCTGAACTAAAAAAGTCTTCAAAGGGGATTCTCAGGCATTAAAACAACCATAGAATAGAATCACAGACTTGTTAATGTTGGAAAAGATCAAGTCCAACCATTAACCCAACACCACTATGTTCACCACTAAACCATGTCCCCCAGTGCCACATCCACAAGCCTTTTGTATGCTTCCAGGAAGAGTAATTCCACCACTTCCCTGGGCAGTCTGTTCCAATGCCTGACCACCCTATCTGTGAAGGAATTTTCCCTCATACGCAACCTAAACCTTCCCTGGCACAACTTAAGGTCGTTTCCTCTTGTCTTGTCATTTGTTACCTGGGAGAAGAGACTGACCCCCATCTGGCTATATCTTCCTTTGAGGTGTTGTAAAGCCATAACGTCTCCCTGGAGCCTCCTTTTCTCCAGGCTAAACACCCCCAGCTACTCCCAAGGAGACTTGTGCTCCAGCCCCTTTCCCAGCTGTTGCCCTTCTCTGGACACACTCCAGCACCTCAATGTCTTTTGTGTAGTGAGGGGCCCAAAACTGAACCCAGAGTTTGAGCTGCGGCCTCAACAGTGCCCAGTACAGGTGGACATCACTGCTCTGGTCCTGCTGGCCACACTATTGCTGATACAGCCAGCATGCTACTGGCCTTGGCCACCTGGGCACATGCTGGCTCATGTTCAGCTACTGTCAAACACACACTCATTTTGCTCAGACTGAAATAAAACACAGGTATATGCATACATAGATATATTCCCAAATGAGCTAAACTATTGTCTTTTTCAAGAGCTTCACCTCACCTCTGGTAGAGTTCATGCTCTGCAGCAGAATCACTTGCCTTTGGTGGCTGAATTCCTAGGAAGGAGAAGAGAAACCTGTGACAACTAATAGTACTACAAATGTAATCCTTCATCACATCATAAAATATTTTAGGAGAATTTCGTATTATTCATCAAGGCAAAAAAAAAGTCAAGAAAATTGAAGTTTGATGGATAGAGTTTGAATTTATGAAACAGAGACACCAACAACATCATTTTCAACCAGGCACACTAAAACCATGCTACAGAAAACTTCTGTGTGAGGACATTAACTCCTAAACCCCTTATATATATACTGAAACATGAGCATGTGTCTTGGGTTATGTAACAAAAAAAAAAGTGTATTTCACTTCATCTGTAGAAAGCAGTTGGGAGATGGTTTCTTTTTTTTTTTTTCTTTCTTTATATCTTGTGACTCTGGGGGGGGTGGGGGGGAGGGTGGATACCTTCTGATAATAGACCATCTGTTAAACCAGGTGGGGCAGTGTTTCATATCTCTTACATCAACTTCATCCACTCTCCGGGGGATATCTTCTGTTAATGGGCCATTAAGGCTCACAAATGACATGACACATTACATCATCCCATTGTGAGACGCTACACCCAGTGGGGAGGAGCCAACCATTCCCTATCCAGATAAAAATGGGGACACAGGGACCCCAGACATCCTCTTTTCCACTGGATTCTCAGAGGAAGACCAGACCCATCTCACCACCACTGAACTTGTTTACAGGATCATCTCTACCCCAACACAATCACATCTGTCATCATCTCTACTCTAACAGAACCACATCTGTCACTCCAGGAGGACTTATTTGGACTGCTTCCAACACCCTGGCCGACAGGGTGTCAAGGTCATATTCCTGACTCTGTCAGGGTTTTCTAGGACTTTGTTTGTTTGCTTGCTTGCTTGGTTTTTTTTTGTTTGTTTGTTTTGTTTGTTTGTTTGTTTTTGTTTTTTTGGGGTTTTTTTTTGCATTACTGCATTTGCATTTTTAATATTCCTAGTAAAGAAGTTACTCCTATTCCCACATTTTTTGCCTGAAAGCTCCTAATTGCAAAATTATAATAATTTGGAAGGACAGGGTTTTTCCATTCTCCATTCCAAGGGAAGGTCCAGTTTTCCCTGACAGATACCTGTCTTTCCAAACCGAGACAGCATGGTTGTAGACCTACTTTCCATTTCCTTCCTCTAGTTCCAGTAACTCCTCCTCTTGACCTCCTTCTCTCCTTGCACTTACAAGGGATTCCACAAGTGAAGATAAAATTATTTAATGGACTTCAGGCCATCCATAAAACTAAATCTACATTCAGCAAAGACATAGGCTGACAGCAAACAAATCCCTAAAAACAAAGGCCTAGTTCCCTAACTTCATTTTAGTCTGGATTCCTCAAACAAATCCTCACTGCTGATATATATCAACAAAGCCTATTTGAGAACCAATAGAAATCAAATATAGTTTTCTGACCTGTAAAGAAAGACAAGTTCAGAAATCAAGATTCATCATCCACTTAGCCATCTGTGCTTAGACAAGCTATCCTTCCCTGCGAGCTTCTTTCCAAAGAATAAAAAGCAGTACTTCCCTTACCCACACACAACATACATTCTGCGTATGTAAGGCAGACAAGGCAGCTTACCAGAAATGAAAGGCAAAATATTTCTGCTTTACTTATTGCATGTTCATCTGAAACACTAAAAATGTTCACAAAGTGATACAGGCTAACCAAAGAGGTAGCACTGAAAAATACAGCATCCTCTGTAACATGCAGTGGCAGCACCACCCTGACAGTACCTGTAGGTCTGGGTTTCCCCTCTGCAGCTAGTGAAGATGGAGCTGTGCCATTGGATGCACGGAGAGATCTCTGGTTGTCCCTTCTACTTTGAGAGGATTCTTTCATTCGGTTCACTACATCTTCAGTCAGCTGAAACATAGAACCAAGGAAGACATTAGCCAAGTCAGTTTCTGGTGTGTATTTCACTGTGAACCTCTCCCAGTTTGTTAGTTCCCATGATACTACAGAAGTATTGCCAGTTACCTCATTGCAGTGTCCCTCCAATCCAGGTGGTCAGCACTTGTATGTTGACTTCACACTTTTAAAACCCATACTCTATCAGTAAGTGACAAAACCTGCAATCTACTACCTGACCCTAAAAATGTCACTAGACAATCTCCCATAAACTCCAACAAAGGTAGAGAGCACCCATAAAGAAGTCAACCCTTTGTAAAGGGACAAATTTACCAGAAGTGGAAAGAAAGTAATTAAGCAGGTTTTAAATCCATCTTTTCCTCTTCTTGCTCCATGCTTGCTAACCCAGCTCAGCATGGCAGACATGCTGCAAGCCATATGACAGAGAACAGCCACGCAGACCTCCCACTCACATAAGGCTGCAAATACTTTTGCAATCTCAACTTCATTTTCACTCCCTGACTTGGGTTCAAATCCATGAAAAAGAAAGAAAAGTTAACTTGAAGTTTTCTGACAATTCAATCCAAAAGGCCTCTCATAGAACTGTTAAAATTGACCCCTTTCTCCTGCCAAGGTCAGAGAGTCTGGCTGCAGGACAAAACAAAATGAGACTGTTCCCCCACTTAGACTTGCCACAGTAGAAGACATATTTTCAGCTATACCACTACTACTCAACTTAACAGCATTTTTAATACTTTCATTTTACATTGTTATCAATGTAATTCCTGATTTTAAAGATATAAATCCTTGTCTATATCCTGGTAAAGAGAAATTGGGCAAAGACAATTTTACCTCCATCAAACACTTTAACAAGGAGACAGGCACAGTCTTAACTAATTTGTCAAAATTAGATTGTCTTATTTGACAATCTTTTGTCAAATAATTAGTCAAAATGGAATGAAAAATAAGTAGCCACAGCAAAACACACTCAGCAAGTTCATTTCTGGCTGATTTTAGTGGGAAATCATATAAAAGTACCAAGAAGCAAGAGCAATGAAAATGATGGTAGTAATAAAAAACCCAAAATCTAGCATGTAAAAAACCAAAGAAAAATATTAACAGGAAAAAATATTCCTTAATGTTAGCATCAGTCTCTAAGGCTTGTTTCCACACCACACACACATCAATTCCCGACCGAAGGTCAAGAAGCAGTTTCCCACTGGCCCTCCCAGAAACACCTCCCTATTTCCACACGCTCTTATCTCCCCGCCTGTTCATACAGCGGTGTCTTGCCCGGGCTCTTGGCACCATGAACAAGGGCAGAACTGTCTCCTCTTGGATGCCCTCAGAGCCGCGCAGCGCCGCTAGCATCAAACTGCTTGCAAAGCACAAGGCAGGGGCAAAACGAGGTCATTAAGCAGCAAGGGGGAAAACAGGGTTTAGAACAGAGTTTGGAAGTGAAAGTAAAGAGCTGGTGTGCCTCCACGCGACAACACCCATGCCCAGACCCCCGGCCCTCTTTGCCACCACTCACCAGTCGCCCCACCATTTCTCCAACCCCCTATTTCTTCAGCCTTCCAAGTTTCCCTCCCGTCCTCCTTGCTGTTCCCTCCCCTCGTCCCTTCCAACCCTGCACCTGGGTCCCCTGACCTCCCGGCCAGACTCCTGCCCAACCTAGCTCCCTCCGCCCTCGGCCCCCGCAGCCTCCCCAGCTCCATCACCCGGCCCCAGGACACTCTAGGGCCGCCTCACCCTGATGCCCTGCAGCACCCGGACTTGCTCCCGCTCATCCAGCCCGAAGGACACCCTCCTGCCACCGTGGCTGCTCTCGCTGCCGCCCATGACGGCCGGGGTCCCCTGTCCTCGCCGCGCCCCTCTCCCGCACTGGTTACCGGCAGCGCCTCTGCCCCCGCAGCGCCTGCCAACATACCCGCTCCCCATTGGCGGCGGCCGCGGGGTGGCCAGTAGCGCGGCGCCGTGCTAGCGGCTGGTCGCGGTGCACGCTGGGGGCTGTAGTCTGATCCCGGAGCGGGCGGACCGCCTGGCGCCGGGGACGCGCAGGGCGCCAACGCGCCCCCGGGACACGGAGAGTCCCGCCCCTGTAGCGGTGAGCCCGCCATCCACACCGCCCTGGCAGTGAACGTGGCATCAAAGTTGCCGGTACAACTTCCACTGCTAGACGTGCAACTCACGGGGTTTTCCCAAGCTGAGGGATGGCCTCTCGTCAGACAAAGCAGCTGCGCTGGGGCAGAATTCATCTCTGCTCCTTCGAGCCACTCTGCTCCAGCCAGACAGTGCCGTCACCTGCCCTGACGCACACGGGCGGGTCCTGCATGGGTCAGGCCACGGCCGATATAGTCCCCGTTGCCAGGCATGGCTGACCCACAGCCTAAACCAAAGGAATGAGAATGCAACACAGAGGCCAATGGACCAAGAAATAACAGCTTTGAAGAATCTTTCTAAACAAGCTTTCTGCGTTCCCAGAAATATAGGGCCAATTGGTGTCAATGTGCTACTTATCTACTCAGCACGCTACTCCTCAGCAATGCATGGGAGCAGTTTTAGCTGTTTAATGCTGCTTATTCCTCACTGCAGCTATTGTAGCAACCAGAGCTTTGCCTCGGAGTGCAACGTGTGCCAGCATTAAGGGAGTATCTGGGACTCTGCACCCCTCAAACCTTTCCTGGATATCCAAGCCTCTCCTAGAGCACACTCCTGGAAGCAGGGAATATTTTTGTTAATTGTGCAGTACCTTGTGTGCTGGAGAGTTGCTCCACTGCTTGAGCTCTCAAGACAAGGGCACTGCATCCTGCACCATAAGCTGTCTCACTCAGAAACACTGCACCCAACCAGGCAAGAGCACAGGGGTGGCTGAAACTCCCTCCCAGAACACACTCACCTGCCTCCTGCTCATTTCTTATCTGGCACCTGCTCACCTCATTTGACACCACCCAATTTTTGTACTGAAAGAGTCTATGAAGAGATATTCCTTATTCACCTCTTCTGTCCTCTATAAACCTGCCTGGTTTTGCAGGCCTGCACCATTGCTCTTCCAGGCTGGTGAGTTCTCAATCATGTAATTACTCTTCCAGAAGTCCTTCCATAACTGATTATTCCTGTCATCCTTCCCTAGGCCTTTTCCAGGTGTACACTCCCAGCCATGTGGCAGACATCACCTGCAAAAATCCAGGAAGGAGAGCAGGCAAAGGCAAACAAAACCCCATCACACCTGTGCCCATGCCTTCCTTCAATTTTTTTTTTTAAATCCCCCAAGTTATTTTTCATCCCCAAATATATCTCATTTGAGAAATACAGCATGACCATTTATGCCAAACTTAATTTGATTTATTTTACAAACAAAAATATACATTTATTCTATATTTTCTCTCCTTTCACCACCCTTCACACATTACACACTTGGCTCAAGAACCACTTTAAAGATGGCCCAAAGCACTATATATATAGAAATACACAACAGGAGGAAGGTTATCCATGACCTAGTGCAGAAGCTCTTCAGCAGCAGAACATGCGACATTCCAGAAATACTGCAGTCCCGCCAGCAAAGGACAGGATGGATGCTTTGACAACCTGCACAGGTCATCCTTCAGCACTGAATTCAGATGATAAAAAAGGCAAATTTTTAACAGGCTCTTCACATCACCACGGAGGGCAGGTAACTCCTTTCAGTCAGGGTGTTGAAAGTAAACAAATACTCCTTGGGATGGAAAAGCAATTGCTCTTTAGTTCTCAACTGCTTTGAAATCTTCACCTCTCTTGACTCTGTCCAAGGCCCAGGGAAGCTCTGCAGGTTCCCCCACCCTTTCTAACCAACAGCAGCTTGGGATCAGTGTTGTAAGCAGCATTAGGAGCAGCAGCACAGCAGCTCAGGCATCATATCATCCATCCTTTTTACGGCAAACAGTCCAGTGTGGCTTGGGCCAACTGACAGCAGTGACAGAGGAGCATGGAACACCTCACTAACATGGCAAGGGCTGACTTGGCCAGCTCCTTGTCCACCCCTTGCAGTCATTGCATGAAATGGAAATGTGAAAGGCTGTGACCTACAAGAAACTACTCAGCTCTAGCACATAGACAGATGGAAGCCATTTCCCCCAAAAGTAAATAAAATCAAAATTAAAAATGGGGGGTGGGGGGTAGGGGCATTGTTTGTTTTCAAGGTGCCAGTGCTACTTAGAAGCCTGCAGGGCAAAGTCCTCAGGCACACAGAGAAGCTGCATTGCTCATTAACAGAAAAAGATAAGCAAAGGCCTGCACAGTTTTGGCAACCAATATGAACTTCATGTTCTTACCCATGTTTTCTTTCCCTGTGGTGGGAATACCTGGTAGCACACACCATTCTCTACTTGCTAATGATCCAAACCAACACCTCCACACTGCATCTTGCTAATTCTTACCTCAGTATTCTCAGAACAGCAGTAAGATGGGGTAAGAGATTCACACAGTCCGCAAACATTGCGAATTCCCTCGTTCTACCATCTCAAGTGGAAAGTTGCTTATAGCAGCTCTCTGCCTACCTGGAGGACTCAGGTGGGAAAGCACCCCCAAATGTAGATGAATACACATCTTCATCCTTGGAAAGCACAGGATATCCCAGAAACCAGACTGATGCAGACTTCATAAGAACAGTCGCTGGATTGGAACAGCATATGTTGAAACTGCACACCAGACAGCTCAGACAACAGTAGTCACTCTTCCCAGCATGGAAGAGGTTAATAAGAAGTTCCAGAATGTCTTTAAAAGGACTTTTTCCCACATACACATAAGTATTTTCAACACATAGAGCCATAAAACTTACTCAGACCAGTAGCAGTCTGGGGATCTGAACTGCAATGTAAAGGAAGGACACAGCCAGATATACACATCCACCTCCCACTCTTCTCCCACTGCAGCACACCAGCCAGCTTGATTCTAGCACACCTAAGGTGTTTTAGTCACTAAACTCTAACAGCTCATCATAGGCTTCTGCTCTGCCTCAAGCACCTGAATGTCTGTGGAGCCTTCATCTGCAGAGTCACCTTCTTACTTCACAGCACTCTCCAAGCCCCTGCCAAAGCCATGAAGCAGGGTATAGCTGGAAAACGCACCTACCTCACAGGTTTCACTCTTGAAACTCAGCCCTGATTCCATGTTGTTACTTAGATTTTCCTGTGAGCTTAAATGCACAACACTACAGCCTCCACAGACTGGTTCACAGCTCTTTCAGCTCAGCTAGACAGCAGAACTATCTGTCCTTCTGTCTCCCTACTGTTCAGTCACTTCATCCATGTTGTGAGCTACCAGCCTTCCCAAATGTTCCCTGAGCACAGAGAACAGTTCATTCCTCTTCATACCTCTTTTTCCCCCATACACTGAGAACACTCCTTTTAACCACTAGCAATTCTAATTCACAATTTTCATCAGTGTTAGCTGAAACCAGGGCTGAGTCCACGTGACCAGCTTCCCTCATCAGACACTATCACCACCTGTGCTATTACATTATGGCAAAATGCAGGCAGCCCAGGAAGACCATCCTTGGCTTCAACCACCAAAATCCTTCTATATATGTACACAATATATCAGTCAAATCAGCACCCTCATCCCTAAACACCATTCTTCTAAGTGGAAGACAAGTGCTTTCAGTCACTGAAAAGGAAGAGGTGCCAGCCAGGGGTATCTTCGGGGTCTTATTCACCTCTGGAACGTGGTGGATCAGGAAAGTTCAGTGTTTAAAGGTTTATGAACAGAACTGCTCTACATTGTTCTCAGGTAGAAACAGAAAGTGTTCTCTCCAAAAGGGTTTGGGCTGCCAACTTAGTTCCAGTCCTAAGGACAAGAGGAAAACCATGGCAGGTAGCCAAGCACAGATTTCCAGTGGACATTCTAACAGCTGTAGTATCAGGGAGTTTGAAAAGAATGAGGCATCATGTGATTCAGGTGCCCTGCCTCAGGCGTTGATTGATTTCCAGCGGTCACTGTCAATGCTGTTGATGCTGCCCACGTGGTATGGCATAGAGGCCACGTCATCCAGGTAGGCTGTGGTGTCAATCTGAGTGCTTGAGTAGAACCCAGAATCCATTCCTTCCTTCTTGGCAACAGCATAAGGATGGGGTAGGTGCACATCCACATCCTCAGGTTCATCCACCTGACATTTGTAGGAGAAAAGGATCTTCGGTTCAGACCTGGAGTGATGAAAGATTTAAAATGCATGTTCAACCAATGTGGTATCACAGCCACCTAACCTTAACTGAAGCTCACCAGCATTAAGAAATCGTGCATTCAGACCTTGAATGAGCTCTTTAAAAGAGCTTTTGATCTAGAAATTTGTGGCAGAGTAATTGCCATAAAGTAATACTAAATGAAGCTTTGGATGAAGTCACTTAAGAGAAATACAAATGGCAGAATCCTGACTCCACTGTGGGAAAAGAGTTCTCCTCTTCAGGAGCTTTGAATTACAGAGGGCAACAGCACCCAAACACTACTGAACTCCACAGCAACCTGGCTACTGACACCAAAATGAGTCAGAACAGGAGTACACTTCAAGTTCTACCTGTATACATCAAGAAACACTTGTGGATCAGCAGTTTTCATTTTTAACTCTAGAGCAGAGGTAAATTTTTCTATTTTAAAAGCACTTTATCTTCTTAGCTATTTTAAAGCCTGTTGTTTCTTGCTAATGACCAACAAATACTAAAGCCTACACTAAACCACTCGTTTCCCCACCAAGGTGCATTTCCTGTAAGTGGCCACAGGGCGGCGACCCCGGCCTGAGAATCGACCTTCCCAGGGCTTCTCACTGGTCATTTTTGGGCCCATGGTAGAATCCTCGGCCAAAGAGTTACTAAACCCCCACATCCTTTCCACAAATTTACCCAAAACCCACCCACAAGACCGTTTAAGAAATTAAGACACTAGAACTGCTGTTCTAGTTGCTGTCTTTATTGTACAGATTGAGAGAATCTGAGTGCAAAACACCTAAATGACAATATATACCCGTCTAAACTCCTGTTCCTGGCTACTCACCCAAAGAAACCTTTCAGGAATGCCACATAGATGAGAGGTGCAAAGAAGCTGAAGTAAAGGAACGTGGTAGCATCAACACAGCTGTCAACAGCAAAAGGGAACATGAAAGGATTTAGCACTCAAGCACAATACAGCTGGATAACACCACTCACATCCTCCCAAATGATCTAATTTCTCTCTTAAAGTCTCCAGAGATAAAGAAAAATCATGCTAAACAAATTTAAACTGATGCAAAGTAACAGTAATTGCCATCAACATGTGCCACTACTTCTAGACATCGGGGGGAACCATGCCAAAACCCAAGGTCTGACCAAGAGCAGAGTCTCAGTGCTCCCAATTTTGACTCACAGATGTGACATATCCCTGCAGAATGAGACTCCAGGTAAAAGGGAATCTCCGTATTTCCAGCAAACAGACTGTTCCCTCTCTTATTATCTAGTAATGGCCAGACATCAGTGGATTCACACTACTGCTCTCACTCACCCCCTCAAGACAACTGCAGCACATGCAGTACCACAACCTCTCCACTGGGGAGCTTCCTGATAATTGAGAGGTCTTTTGGCACTAAACAGAACCAACAGGTTTATTCCTTCTTAGGAACACAGCATAGGTTTGTTTTCTTGGGAGAGGCAGTGTTGAAGGACACTCAAATACAACACAAGATCCAGGACTGCAGACCTCCTCCCTCAGAGTACATACCACAGTCCTTCTATGATATCCACACAGAGAAGGGCACTGCCCAAGCCCTGCACCAGGTTCAGTAGTGCCAGAATGCCAGCATAAATATAAAAACTCTTCCTGGCTGTGGGAAAGACACAGACACATGTGAAGCTCAACCTCAAACACATAGAAATCTGTTTGATGGAAATGCCAAATTCAACAGAGGCTTCTCACTACCTCGTCTCTAAGAACTGCTGAAGAATTAAGACTGCATTTTCCTGTTCCATGCTGGCAGGATTAATGGTGGTGTAATGGACTAAACCATACCCCTCCTACATGTGCATATGCACACACGAGATGGGTTTTGAAAGCAGGGTTACAGTAACACATGCAAAGATTTAATTGGCAAGCATCTGGAATCAGTGTCAGTCACATAACTGAATGCAAGAAAAACAAAGACAACCCAGCTGGACCAGAAGCTGTGCTCTTCCAACAGCACTAATAAAACTGCTCAGGAGACCCCAATAGGAGCAGCAGAGTATGCTGGACACCAGGCAGATCAGGCCCAGGACCTATGCCTGTGACATACATATACCCTCCCTCAGGATACCCACACAGGGATGTCAACACTAGAGAGAGAAGAGCTCAGTACAAACACCTTAATAACAGCTTCCCTCTATTCAAGAGCTTCAGATATTTTTGCAACAACAACCAACAAAAAAAAAAAAAAAAAAAAAAAAGGAAAAACCACAACAAAAACAAAAACCACAACCAAACAAACAGAAGCATCTTGATAAAAGCCCAGATAAAAACTGTCGTGCAGCTCCCACTTAGCCTTCCCTTCCCAGGGGATGACTAGCATGCACACTTCAACATCGTGTGTGCATTTCAAAGGAAACTGTTATTAAGAAGCCATTCCTTAAGGCTCTCAGAAGATTATATATTTACATTACACATGTATCATTAACTGAGCAGTAGGTCTTGTTTTCTTAATGTAATTGTTTAGCTACTAAAGTAGCAGTGCTCTTACTCTGCTCTCCAAAACACAAAACATATTAATTTTTCTAGGGATAAGTTATCAGTCCTTGGCCATGCTAACTAAACTCTGAGACTGAATGCATGTGCAGCACAAACACATACCAATGCTTTATCCTGATGCTGTAACCATCTATACTATATATGGAAAACACTACAGTTACCTACAGGGCAAAGAAATCCGGTCTTTCAGAGGAGTTTTTGGAAGAATCACCACCAAGGAATAGACCTGTTGAGACAAAGAACTAACAGTTCCATGGCTACCTGGCAACTGAACTCAACAATCTTTGCAGGGATGGTGTGAGGTATTATGCACTTCCTACATGTCTCAGGGCAAAGGCACAAACCCTTAACATCAAACACAGTACAGATGTGAAAGCCCCACAGCTCACCTCCATCACCATAAAACAGCTGAGAAACACAGGAGGGAAGAACATCTGAGCTCAGCTGTAATACAGCTGCCCCAGCTTACACCACTCCCACTGCATCTTTATTGCTTCAGCTTCCCCACCACACGAGAAGCATCAATGCTGCACTGTAGGAGGCAGGAGGGGGATTAGGGCATTATTGTACTCAAATCATCCTCCTTGCTCCATTGACAAAATACAAAGAGGCTACCAGAGTGCTTAATACATTCCCAGTACTTACCAGGAAGAAGAAACAGGAGCTGGCAAGCCAAAAGTGTCTCCCTCCATGGCCATAGATATTGAAGTCTTCTGCTGAGAGGTGGGCATCAGGGTACAGGATTTCCAGGGTGCCCTAGAAGAGAAGCGGCACCAGCTTGATTCTGTTACAAGCAGTATCCTCACTAAAATGCATATTTGGACAAGGGACACTATGCTTAAAGAAGTTCAGAAAGCAGCTGGCCTGCGCCCCCTGTCCTGCTTAGAACAAGTTACACTCCCACAGAAGAGGAAGAAACTGAAGACAAAAAGTGAGGAGAAAAAAGAGTGGTAGGAATCTGCAAATAAAGGAAACTGGCATCAGTGGCATTACAGAAGAGAGACTGAGGTGGACACAGGATGCAAGCACTTATCTGTCTAAAATAGACCAAGAGCTTCTTTTCCATCTTTACAGTAGACATTTCTGCTGAAACATCCAGAATATAGTCAGTTTGGGAAAGGACACTGTCTTGTTTAGGAGCTACCCCTACAGACAGTGGAGAGAAAAGTGCTTGTAAGCACTACTGAACCCAAATATAGCTCCAACACTTGATATTTTATGAGGCTCCTCCAGCTTTATCATGGGGCAATTATCAGCTTACTGCCTCTGTAGCCAAGAGCCTGGTCCAAGAACAAAGCTCTATGTGTTATTCTGGCACTGCCCTGAGTATAGAGACATGGGCTGACCACTGACATGCTGAGGAGGAGAATAAACCCAGACATAGATTGCATTGTGCAGAGACATGAAGACATGCCTAATAAACTGAGCCAGCAAGCCAGCTGCTAGTCTGAAGAGAAGCAAGAGCTCTCAGCTCTGAAAGACACAGCAGACAAGGGCACTGCAGTGACCTTACTTTGGCAAGCACATGGTTTTCATGGCCCTTGAGGCCAGATCCAGTACTTGTGGCTCAGGTGTGGAAAACCTCACTATTGTTCCAAGATTCACTAGACAAGGCAATCCATCCAAACCTCATCTTATTTCTTCACCTTATCTGAGCTATTTATGCAGTGAAGAAGACAAGTAGATACTATCTGCTTATACACTGCCACAAGCGTTCAGTCATCCTCCAAAACCTCATCCAAAGAGCAAAGCTGCCACTTTCAGATAGGATTGTCACATTTAATTGCTTAACTTCTAGCAAAGTTCCTTCTTTGCAAATTCTGCTTCAATGTACTCACCTGGGTGACAGAATATGCCAGAGACAGCACAGTAGTGATTGCCAGCACACGTTTCACGCTTGACTTGCTCTCCAGGTGACCTGTAATTATGGGATATGGAATGACTCAGGATATAATCCCAGCACTGGCTAAAATCAGTTCTTTTCAGAACTAATAAAGGAAAACACTTGTATTTACAGAGGCCTTCAAGGGAAGGTTAAAGCTCTCTAAACCCCATCTGGAGAGTTGAGTCTTTCACAGGCAAAAACCTTACTTACAAAATAACAGATTTTAACTTGCTTTCCTCCTGTCCACACTAAGGGAAAATAACTAAGTCCTTCTGCTGGGGTTACAGGACAGAAAAAGAAAGGAATGACTCCAGCATCAAGTACACTAAGATGTTATAAAAGCTGCTTCTCAGGGAGAAGAGTTGATGGGAGGCTGAGGTAGAGAAATCTGTACTGAAATATATTGAAGTAGGCAATTTTCAGAAGCTCCTTGCAATCTAAGTTATTCTGTGAGACCTCAAAAGATGAAAAATATACTGCTCACATGTCGCACTGACACATGCGACAGTGACATCCACCCTCTCCTCTACCTCTGACCCACAGGGAGAGGCATTTTCGCTTGTATAACTGATAAAAGTAGAATTACAATTGCAGGTACAGATAAATCATTTGGTGAGCCAGGGTGGATCAAACCAATTAAGGATGGGATTAAGGGGATAGAATGGCCCCAAAAGGGACCATCTTAAATAAAATGGGGTTCAAGCAAAGATCAGATAGTTGATCTTGGCATAAAAATCTTACCTAAACTGTATGCTCTACCCTACAATTGCAGAACAAACCAAGCACAAATAAACCCTCAAATCACACAAACCATGGATCTCTAAGTATAATCAGGCCTTCAGCCACTTCTAACTAAATCTCCATAATTTGTCCTTTGTATTTATTCCATAGCCTCTTCACTTTTTAGAATCAGCATCACTCTAAACTCACAAATGCAACCTCTGTGGAACGAAAGGCAACAGGAAACATTCAAAGCACTCAAAAACCTCCTGACACATACCAAAGGCAAGGCCTAGAATCACCACACTCAGTTCAATCGCCAGAAGGAAAAATCTTGTGATCTCCCACAGGATCTGAGGGATAACAGAGACCAGACAAACATGATTAGAAGGAGCCAGGAACCAGTTTGAAGTTAATAAAGCAAAACTCCAGGAGATGGCAGCCTCTGAATGGCTGGTCACTTCCACAAGCCCTTCTCATGCTTTGTAGAGATACTCATCACATGCTTGTTCCAAGCCCTGTTCGTGCCTGTGGAACAGAACAGTTGTCTGGGAACAAGCAAATAGCAGCTCTACAGAGAGGAAGTGGCCATGGTTTGTCCCAGTTGAGGATCTGTCAGCTGTTTCATCTGTGTTCCTGCTGCTGTGCTCCCAAAACGCACAAGGCCATATCCTCAAAAGTAAAATATTAAACAAGGCCAGTTCTTAAAGCAGTAGATATACCTGAACAAACTCTGTATTCTGCCCTCTTCCAAAGCTACTGGTCCTTAAATCTAAAGCATATTCAAGTAAAAACACCCCCTGTTCCAGCTTGTCACTTGCAATCTCATTTTTTATTTGGTGAAACAATAAAAAGCTGGTGAGGCAATTTTTCAGGGAGTCATGCAATACATCTGTGCCAAACCTAGAACAAGCACCCAGATTCTAGCTTATTAACCCTTTACCTCTGAACACTGAATGGTACTCTCTCTTAAAGATATGTAATATTTTTAAGAGGCATTGGATAAGACACTTCTAATCCCAGCAAATACACTGTGTGTGTGAATATATATATGAGAACACAAAAGAAACATAATAGACAGGATAGGACATGTTTACAGGAAAAAAACTGTCAGAGTATGTGTCTTGCTGCATGATTTCCCAGTTGCTGCACTTAGCAGCAACACAGACCTGAAAAAAACACCTTTCCACCTCTTTTTCATTGTTCAAGTCCTGGACATATATCTGCTGGACAGAGGTGAATGAAAAATGCTACAAACACCCAGCCACTCGCAAAAGCAGCTCATCACAACGCTCTGACAGTAACAACAAAGGGAAAGGCAAGGAAACCACACTGATCAAAAGAATAAAGCCCAAAGACCTGTACTCTGTAGGTGGCTCCTCTTTCTCTAAGAGCTCAAGAACTGCAGAGCTTTTTGTTTTAAGTAATATTTTGCTACAAGTCAAATTACTACAAAGGAACAGCACGTACAAACACATTTCCTGTTTGCTAAAGGTTCACCCTGTGCTCACAGTGGTTGCAAGGACATTCAGGTGTCAGTCTCAAAAGAGAAGCTGGTTTTATTTGCATTCAACACAAAAACTTCAACGTTTTCAAAGAGCCACTGGAATCCTGCAAGAGTAACAAAGGCCACATCCTGCCTATCCACTAAAGGTATCTGAATGTTTACCTCTTGCAGAAAAGAATCATTTCATCCCTGTAACAGGAAACTTTTGCTGTCACTATTTGTGTGTCTATTTCAGGAAATCCATTGTTTTACCATCCTGGATGTTGTGATGATTTAGATCCAGCTATCAAAACAGGATTCTGTAGTAAACATAGCTAAGAGTACTGCAAAAAAAGCACATTCTTCTTGTACACATGTAAGAGGGAAGCCAGAGTAGATTGCTGTGATCAGAAGTACACAAAGCACAGCCTCTACCGTCAGCGCTGCACCTACCTTGTCAGCAACCATGGCAGCATCAGAGGCGCTCACAGTCATGGAGACAACAGCTCGAGCAATGCCAACTAAAGCCACCACAAATACCTGCAAAAAAAGAGCAAAAGTGAGCTCATGTCAAAAGGCACACACGCAGTAGTGATCAGAAACCCTTTTGGAATACCATTTTCAGGTCAGCTTTCAAGCCTGACAATGTGTACTAAGAATTTGCTGTGGGAGACTAGAGTTAATTTCTTGAAAAAGATTCCTCAGACTCGTTAGATGGGAGCAGTGCCTTAGAATTTAGGAAGAAACAATTGCCTCAGCTGTCAGATTAAGCTCTGTAGAGTTCTTCACCAAATCTTTACAACAGTGTCTTTACTGACTTCCTACCCTTCATTCCACTGAGGCAGGGAAGGAGGTAAAGAAGCAGACAGAAAACATATCCCTTTGAATTACAAAACCAAATGGTTGGTATGTTTGACTAAATCAATCTCATCAGATAACAGAAACCACTCAATACCAACTAAAACACTATACCACTGTGACAAAACTAAACCTGCAGTTCTCTCACTCCATACAGCAAATGCTCAGCAATGCAGAGGAAAAGTCACCAGCAGCCACCAGCTTTGAAACATCTTACTCTGCTGCACAGTGCAAAATCCAGATCCCCAGCTCACTTCATATACCATTGAAGCATGACAGCTCACCAATACCCTGTGCTGTCACAGCCATACAATGCAATTAAGAGCTCAGCTGGATGTATCTACACTCCACTGTGCACAGTTACACTCTAAGAAAGTGGATTTTTCCAGATAAAACACTCTAAATGTCAGGTTGATCCTAATGATGAAGATAGAAGACAGCTAAACCTATCAGAGGTCTACCAGGAGTCCAAGCTGATTGTAAGGTGGTTGAAGAATGGAAATGACCAGTAAGTGACCCACAGACAGGTATTTCTTTCGTAGAGAAAGAAGGGACAGCAATGGCATGATAGAAGACTACAACTGGGGTGGAAAACTCCATGACAAAACACTGACAAAAAAGAAGGGTCCCTGAATATATTGGTGTTCTAGAGCTGCAACAACTCACTGGAGAGGAACATACATCTTTTTGCTTCCTCTCTAAGCAGGTAGAGACTCTTCTCTATCTTTTAACTCCACATTAATCACCAACTCCACAGGAAAGCATTCCTTTAGGACATGAAAAACAGCCAATTTAAAGGAAGTCCTCACAGAACACACTCCCATCCTCATTTCCCAATAACATACTCAAGAAATGAGTATGAAACTGAGTTAAACCGTTTCCCTCTGAGACTGTGTGATGGATTTGGCTGGGATAGAGGAAATTTCCTTCACAGTAGCTGGTATGGGACTTTGTTTGGGATTTTTTGTGCTGAAAAGTACTGATAACACAAATGTTTTCATTACAGCTGCACTGCACTTACACAGAATGTAAGGCATCTTTTCCCTTTATGCCTTGGGACAGTTGACCCCAGTTGGCCCAATGAACATCCCACACAGCATCACGCTCAGCACATAAAGCCAGGAAGAAGGAGGAAGGAAAAGACTTTCAGAGTAATGATGTTTGTCTTCTCCAGTAACCATTACATGTTATGGAGCCCTGCTTTCCTGGAAACAGCTGAACACCTGCCTATGGAAAATGGTAAATGAATGCCTTGCTTTGCTTTCTCGTGTGCACAGCTTTTGCTTTGACTTATTAAACTGTCTTTATCTTAACCCACAAGTTTTCTCACTTTATTCTTCTGATTCTCTCCCCTCTTCTAGTGAGGGGGAGTGAGAGAGTAGGTGTGTGGGGCTCAGCTGCCATCCACTGCATAAAGTCAGGTCACTTTCCTCTTTTTGGTTTATCAAGAGTTTTGTTTTTCAAAACCTTTGGCACAAACCTCTACTGACCATGCACATTACTGGAAACACATAGGAAGATTTAAACCCAAAGTCATGGTAATATTTTTAAAAGGTTGAAATACTTGTGTGTATACCTGGTTATCCAATACTGTGCAGAAGCCCAGAACCCCAACTCTTGGCCTGAAAGAGCTAACAAGACTTCCCAACAAAGATTCAAGTGAGGCTACTAGGTCAGATTTGGTTTTGAGCTTCTTGGGTTTTGCCATGCCAGTACCTGTACACAGACCAGAGAAAGAGGCATCCATCCAATCTACTTCAAACACATAATCACTTCCACAACCTGTACTAATCTCACTGAAGAAGAGCAGTGTTATTATGTTACATACTGAGGCAAACCAGGATGCCAAAAAGCTTCTGAATTATATTTTTAAACAAATTCAGGTAGAGAACAGCAAGATCTTAGATGTTTGTGAACTGTAACTGGACTGCATATTCTGTTTCCACCTTAAGAACTATCAAGAACATCATCAAGTCAGGGCCTCTTTGACATGATGTGAAAGAAACTAACAAGGTTGGGTTTCTACATTTCCAGAACCAGAATTCTAACCAGAACCCTGTCACATCACCATTTTCTCCAGCAGATGACCAAGCTCTTCAACAGCTTCACACAAATTATTCTTCTTTCACTACCTCAGTGAAAAGCTGGGTTTGTGCCCCACACTACTCACTGCAAAGAGCAAAGAAAGGATAAGACACTAGATTCCAAGACATCAAAGCAGCAAAAGAAGAAAAAAGGAAAACAAAAAATGAAATCACCACAGGAGAACAAAATCCAGCAGACCTGGCCCCAGAACCTATTAAAACCTGAATTCAAACAGTGAAAAAAAGTCTACTTCTGGCAGTACACCTTCAACGGAACACAAATTTTATCACTGCAAGAGCTGGCCTAAGTTCTCTCCACTAGTTCAGTGGTATTGTTCATAAGTGGTAATAAAAATAACACTCATCAGTTCAAAGGCACAGAGTGGTACTCACTAGTATGTAGAATGTAGTGAAGATCGGGCTGGAAGTGACCCGGATTTTGGCTCTGGCAGAGGGCAGCTTCCAAAGAAGAAACATAAAGAAAAGCACATTGGGAACCAGGAGCAGAAGATCCCAGTAGCGGACTCTGCAGAAAGTAAATACAACAGGTTTTATCCCTGCTCTTGCCTGATCTTCAGCCTTTAGAAGGGAAGACACCAGCCCTGGTTGCTTTTCAATCAAACTGAAAAATACACAAAGCTCTCTCCCTTGGTCCACGGTCAGACTGTGGTCCCATTTCCTCCAACTCACCTGGACTTTCCAATGTCTTCATAGAGCAACAACAGGCACTTGTGCGGCACTGTGATGTTCGTGTCATTGATCACGTGCGTTGTCATCGGGGAGAGAGTTGTCACGTTATCTAGCGCTGTCACCAATGCAGTGGGATGTGTGACATTGTCAGACATGGAGAATGTCATCACAGACATCATGGACTGGAACATCCTGTCTTCCTTCTGGTCCAGGTCAAACAGAGCAAGACAACCACAGCAGAGAAAAAAGCAGTATTAAATCAGTTGTGAGTCACAGCTAAAAAAACACATCCTTGACATTAAGCCCCTGCACAACTGCTTCCTGCTTGGTATAGCAAATTATCATCATGTCAAAGACTGTATTACACAATGAAATGCCACCTGCCCTAAGTCTGGACACAGCCATTAGGGTGGTTAGCACAAAATCACGCTTTTATATCAGAGTAACAAGCACCTTCAAATGGTGCTATTTGGGATTACATTTTGTGATTCTTTGAGCTTTGGTAGGTTCCTAGAAGAAATTAAGACTCAACAGCAATACATGGCATCATCAGATAGAGACAAAAACCCTGCCTTACCAGGACCCTCGTTCTTGGTCCCAAGATCAAGAAATGATAGTCAATAATTTGATTTCAACTACTGCAAAGAAAAGTTGAAGGTCTCTCCCAAAACCCCATTGCTGTTGCCAACTCTGAAGTCTGAGAGCAGGGACAGCCTCACACACACCCACCTAAATGGGCTGTACAGTCTTTACCTGTCAAACCCAACACTGGCAAAAACCAAAATTCAGCATTCTTTTTCTAGCAATCTGCAAGACACGAGAACAATTCTATTTTTAGCAAATCTCTTCCCACCATAAAGTAGAACCCTGACTGTTAAGGTACTTAAGTAGCTACAAGCTGAATACAAACACAGGGTCCAATCACCTCTCCTGACAGTCCCCAAAAGAGAGATCACAGACAACGCACAGATGCAAAAATAATAAATCTCTGTCAGCCAACATCTTAAAGATGCACATTGCCAGGGACAGCACTTGAGCAGTATGTGTGTTATAGCTAATCCAGGATTTATCTCAAAAAAATTCTTCCTGTTTGACTCCAGCCCTGATTTGAGGTGAAAAAGTGTGGTGAAAACTGACAGCCCCCATGACAGGGCTCAGAAGGTATTCTCCCTTCGAGGTTCTGGGTGAGTCACAAGCTGGAAAGCATCAGCACAGCCCGATGTCATCTGCTGAGATTTTAGATTTCAGTAGTACCTTCTTCACAAATTGCTTGAGACTGTCAGTCACAGGCTCTTCTTTCTCTTCAGAGGCTGAGACTCTTCCCAGGTTCTCTAAGGGGCAAGGGAATCATTTCACCCTCAACCAACAAACCCTCCCTTTGATTCATCCTTGCTGACAGATACTCCCTGAGCTGGGATTTCCTTTCGTGACTGCCATATGCTGTGCTGCATGAGAGGCATCACAGTAAATAATCACACAGACTTGGAAGGAGCAGCTTTGAGCCAAGATGGAAAAGCCTGGGCCAAAAAAAATTCTACCTCTAAGCAGAGGTTCCAGCAAACAACCTTCACAGTCCAAATTTCTCTCTGGAAGTGCCTTCTCTTCCCTCCAGCTACTCACTTCTCTGAATTGTTAAGAGAAGGATTTTCTCTTAACAATTTTGCTCCGTTCTCCTCCTCCGTAACATCACTACATCTCAATAGAGGTGAGGCCAAGAACAGTCACATTTGCCAACACAGAAAAATTTCTACATGATTTTTTTAGAAGCTGGGAAAAAGTAGAGAAGAACCTCACAGACCACAGGCAGAATAACATTATCAACTGTGAACCATCACAACTTCCTAGTAGCTCTTCTGGGACAAATAATCCCATCTGCCTGTCAAATTGCAAACAGCTCAAGTATAAAGCTGTGAGAGATTTACAATAGAAAAACAATTTCTCATGAAAAGAGCAAACAGGCTCCATTATTTTTTGCTAGAAGCCACCACTATCACACAACAGCAGTTGCTGATAAGGAGAGGAGCTGGCCACATGTAACAGAACTCCAGTCACAAGGTTTCAAAGGGCAAAGCAGAATCAAGCTCACCTCTCAGCGTGGTTGCTCGCTGGTACTTGTATTCTTCCTCCTCAGATAAAGTGTACACAAAGCAGAGCAATAGAACATCCAACATGATAAGAGAGGGCACCCAAGGCCATCAGACAGACAGCACAACAGTCATTCTATTCTAATAGGTAAGGCCTACATCAAGTATGTGGAGAACTGTCCCACTCCTGTCCAAATCAACAGCAAAAATCCCACAGCAACAGGACCAGGCACTGATGGAAAGGATCCAAATAGGGGTTGTCAGCCCCAGCAACAGTGCTCCTTTCAGTACACTGTCCTTGCCCTGTCTAGTCCTAAATAAGTCCAGTCAGCTGAGCATACCCAAGAGCTCACTCGCCACACCCTGCCTTCATAGGACTACCCACTTCAGCCAGCCCACGGGGGGTAAAATCATCCCAGAGCTGCATGAAAAGAAACCAGTGCTGCTGTCGTGATCTCCCCTTTTCATCCAGCAGGCAGCTGCGTACCCCAGAAAACAACATGTTTTTCTACACTTCAGATGAAGTCAGGCTGACTTGGTCAAGGCCAATTCCTCAGTCCAGGCCATGGACAAGCTGCATGTGGACTAAGAACACAGGCATGACTCCTGGGCTGCAGTGACAGAGCACTGAGAAAAACTCTGCGGCACCTTCAGGGAAATATTATCTCACCAATGCATATTGGTCCTTGAATCATGGCACCATAACACTATCAGAGTTCAGTGAAATTCAGAGCTCACATACTGGCAATTCTCCATTCTTTCAAAGCCCATTTACAAAAAGGTAAATTACATACTGCACAAGTTGTACCTGTAACAAAAAAAAATGAAACTTTTCTGTTCTTCTGCAAATAGCATCAGAATGTCTTTTAAGTACAGATCATGATAGGATTAAGACTGCTTCTTCCAAAACTCTATTTGTGCACTAAAAACTGCACTGACCAGATCCCTGCTCAAATATAACTGTTACTTCAGTAATTCGAATGCTTAAAAATACCCCAGAACACTAAAAGTAGAAAAATCAAACAAATACCCAAAAAAACCCCAAAAAAATCCCATCAAGACCAAAAAAAAAAAAAAGCTTCTTTTTTCTTTTTTGTTCTCTTCCTTTATAAGTATCTTCAACACTCTCTTTTTGTCACAACAGCTGCATTTTTCATTTCACTCCTAGAATTTAAGACAGGGATTTTCCCTCAGTGATTGAGGTACTCCCTTCCAGTTTCATTCTCACATCTCGTTCTGAACTAAGCTTAAAAAGAAAGGGGGCGGGGAATGAAAAACACCGAAAGCAGAAGTATCAACAATAAGCCCAAACCCTCAAAGACAGAGAACCATGGCCCATAGGTGGATTTCAGAAATGCATATCCCGGTTTTTTTCCTGTTCTGGTTTTGATTCCTGTGGAAGGCGGTTGTACAACACGCAAGAAAAGCAGCAGTGCGTGGTCACTTGGTTCTAGGCTGGCGAGGATGTACCGCCTGTTTCACAGACAGCTAAAGCAGCACAGCTGGAGACTCGCTGCAGTTGCACCCCACCCTTCAGCTGCCCAGACGTGCCCCAGAGGCTCTGGCCATGGGGCTCCCGGGCTGCACTAGGAGGCCCCCGGAGGCCCGGGGGCCCCGCGCAGCACGGCCCCGCCGCCCCGTTCCGAGGCGCTGCAGTTTCCCTCCCTCCCCTATTACACCCCTCCCGCCAGCCCCGCTCCGCTCGTAACCCCCGGGCCCCGTTCGTACCCGGCCCCGCTCCCGCCGCCGCCGCTCAGTCCCGGGGCCCCAGCCCCGCCATCCCAGCCCCGGCCCTGCCGCTCCTCTCCAACGGAGAGCGTCGCTGAAGAGAGGCCCGAGCGCAAAGACGCGCAGCCAAGCGGAAACGCAGCCGCCACAGCTGGGGTTTGTCGGCCGACCCCAGGGGCGCTATTGAGAGACGGTCCCCGAGAGTCCGGGGCTGGACCAATCAGAGAGCGGGTCCGGTCAAAGGGCCCCAAAACAAGTAGCGGAGCGAGCCAATAGAAAGGGTCGGAAGGCGGGACTAAAGGGGCGGGTCCGCCGCGCTTTAAAGGCGCCTCGTCTCCCTCCCCTGTGGGTGGTCCGTGCGGCGTGGACGGACAGGGAGGTGACTCCGGAGCTGGGCCGGTCCGACAGTCTCGGATCTGTCCGTGCAGGGCAGATCCGGCCTTTACAGCCCCATGCCAGCCCGCACAGCCGAACTTCCCACCCAACAACCAGCGCTCTGCCATCCTGCACCCACCGTCACACACCTCCGGGGTGGAAAGGGGATACACCTCTGCAGGAATTCTGTACAGCCTGTGGATGCAAGGCAGGGCAGTTAACAATTGAGGGAGATCCGATAATAAGTTCCTGCAGGGGAGAATGATTAACAGCCTGTGACTTTGACTTTCAAGGAGACTTTAAAGCTGACTGAAGAAACGGCGTAGCTTGGACAACAGCTGCTAAAGGGAAACACTTTTAATCAATAATTAGCAGGATTTGGAGGTGCAAATACCAGACAGACAAAAGAGACGCTTAGTATAGTAAACAAGGAAGTAACTGTGACAAATGAGCCAAGATTTATTTAGGAAATTAAAGGAAATAACCAGCTAAGCACCAGCACGTTATTCTCAGCAGTAAGAGCGGACTGACAGGGAAGTTTCAAGGCGAATGTTTGTTATCTGAGTCATTGCAAGGACTGGAGGATACATTCTGGCACGGTTTGCTACCTGTGGTTCACCTGTGGCTGCAGGGTTTGCTTCTGTAGAAATGCAGGGCTTTTGCTAAGCTGAAGTTTGCTGTACTTAGCGTACGCCTCTTTAGAAGATCCCTACATTGGTCAAGTTTACATGCTCTGCTCTAGCAAAGATCATACAGAGAGAGTTCCAGATAGATCCTCACATGTAGACAGATCTTCCTCAGCTTAAATCTGCTTGATCTTCTTCTCAGGTCAAAATTTCCAGCTACACCCCAGCAAGCCTCATGAAGGGGTTGTACCTGGAGACTTGCATGCCTCAGCCCTATTCCTCTGATTTTCCACTGGGTTGAAACAGGTTTCATGCTGGTGTCATGCCTTTGGAATGACATCTGGAGAAGCCAGTCCTTAGCTTGTCTCATTTTACACTGTTGTTCAGGTTAATGATATGTTGCAATACTTCAACACATTCCATTTATGGATCCAAGCTCAAAAGGCTTGGCTGACACCATGATACCTGAGTTACAGAAGGGACACTCCTGTTTAAAGAGAGGTGGAGTGTTTCTGCCTAAAAAGTGCCTTGGTGACAGACAAGTAAAATCCATGTCTTTTCACTTGTAGCCTCAGGCACTAGTAAGTTGAATGTGTTACCTCCCACACAACTGTGTCAGAAGGAGAGATTTTGCTTTCCAATCCGCCTGCTCTTCCCATTTGATTCAGTTTAAGGCTAGAGCCCAGTATTTGGGACACCAGATCCAAAAGCTGTTTCATGGCCAGGAGACTGCTGGGTGCCACTGCAAAGACCGTGACACTTCAGCTCCTGCCTTCCTCACTGCTTGTGTGAAACAGGAGGTGGGGCATCCACACTTAAGGTTCCTTTGAATTAACCAGCCTTGCCTATCAGCCCCTACATGGTGTGCGCAAACATAACTCTCCTCTTCCCACCTCCAAGGACTGCTCCATGCCCTTACCTGCACACATCCACTTCAGCTGAGCACTGCTGCTCTGTGCATCATCTCCTCCAGCCAGTGCTTAAAGATGCCAGACCTCACTCCCTTTGCCCTTGCCGTGTCACTTGGTGTCGCTGGGCTGGTGCAGAACAAGAGGTGATGTTCAGCAGCCTCGATCCAACCTTGAGGGCCCCAAGGAAAGCTGGTACTTGTTGCTGTACCTGCTGCAGCCTGCTGTGCCATGGCAATCTCACCTGCCTTACACGTGTCAGACGTGGAAGATGCAGACATGGTGTCCAGAACAGCATTACACCTTCATATCACAAATTCCACTCTTCTGGGACATTTTATCTCTCTCAAATACTCTTTCAGTTTTTATTAGATCAGTCTACTGAACAGGATATTACTTCTCATCTGAAACTGCTTTGCTGATCAGGTGCTGAGCAACTGCAGGGACAGATGTGACTGTCTTGTTTCAGAGCTGTTCTACCAACCTGCTGATTTCTAGTATTGGGCATAAATTTGCACCACAGGATACCACCTGGACTGCACTCCTGTGCCTGTCTCTGCCCTTTTTTTCATAGAGGAATTCAGTCCCTAGGGCTCTTCATGTGCTGCAAGACACCACAAATCTGCAAAATCATAGTGGTATGGTTGGATATTCAGCAGTTTGGTGCTCAGGTGAGGTCACCCCAGCGAGTAGCCTGGGCCCCATCTGCATCTCAGCCCTCTCACATACCCAGTCCATGTCTCTAGTGTAGCAGAAGGAGCCCTGTTCCATGCATGGCAGCAGCCTGATTTTATGGGTGGTTTCACCTGCCCAAGCTCAGCTCTTGTCAGAGACAGAATATCCCAGCTCAAGCATAGGACCACTTGTAGGTGGCAGTCAAAGTTAGCAGTGAAAACATGGACATAGTGTGTTCCAAGAAGGACAAACAGAAAATCTGTCTGTCCATCCAGCTGTCCAGTGGCACTCTGTGGGTGACACTGGCTCATCATAGTGTGTCATCTGGGCCTTGTCAGACAGCACCTTAGCCAGGTCCTGGGCTGCCTTCCCTTAAGCCACAGAGTCATTTGGGTTGAAAAAGACTGGACATTTGGAAAGAATTCTTCATTGGAAGGGTGTTCAAGCATTGAACAGGCTTCCCAAGGAGGTGGTGGATTCACCATTCCTGGAAGTGTTCCAAAACCATGATGATGTGGTGCTTAGAGACATGTTTCAGTGGTGGACTTGGCAGGTATGGATTAATGGTTGGCCTCCATGACTTTGAGGATCTTTTCCAACCTTCATGGTTCTGAACCTTCCCATGATTCCAACCTTTGTGATTCTGTGACCTCTAAGATCATCAAGCCCACGGTGGTCTCTAGCAACCTACAAGTGGGGCCATCTTGGGGGATGTCCCTGTGTCTGTTTCACTCCGAGCACCAGCCAGCTCCCTGCCATGTGTCACCGAGAAGAGGCTGAGCCACTCTCCTATTTATATCATGATGCTCCTGCTTTGCTATATTAGAACCAGCCTGAATCATCCAGCTGGACCCCTGGAAGATCCATTTCAGATTGTCAGCTGCCTCTTCAGTCACTTTTGCTTCTGGTGTCTCCTGTTTCAGGGTCATTGTCTCACATCCGAGTCCAGCCAAGAGCAGAAATAGCCTAATACTAAATAGTGGTCAGAAACCCTTCAGAGAATGCAGATCTTCAAAATCCAAACCACCTGCTGTTATGCAAGACCCTGTGGCCTGGAAGGAAGCATTCCACCTCCCTGCCAAACATCAGCCCATTGCTTGTTTGTATCTCTAAATTCCTCTTCCAGTCTCTGTGGGACAGTTGCTCTTGAGTTCCTCTCACAAATGGCATTTGCTTGCTGCACTGAACAGCTGGAGAGACAAATGAGCCTGTTCTCCAGAACAGCTCTAATCAGCCCCCTCTTACTTTTAGCACATAGAGGCTCGCATTTACAAAAAAAAAAAAAAAAAAAAAAAAAAAAAAAAAAAAAAAAAAGGAAAACCCCAAACAAACAAACCAGGCACGCAAACAAACAAAAAAACCCCACAAAATGCCAGAACCTCCTTCCTACCTCTTGTAGTTTCAGCGAGAATCAGAACAAAGATTTTTGAATTGGGTCAGTGGCAAACCCACTCAAGTCAGGCTTGATTTTAGCTGCCGAAGAGGCAGCCATGAATTCACACGTGGGCACGGGAATTCACAGTGGGATCTCTCCTGTGACTCGGGTTCCCGGGAGGAGGAGACACCTCGAGCCCAGAGAGAAATGTTAACCAAAGTTTGCCAGTGCCGCCGACCAGCCGCCTGAGACCCTTCGGCCGGGGGTGACCGGGGGTGGCCGGGGGTGGTGCTGTGTCCCGCCCGTTCCGGGCTCCGGCCCCTTCGTGCATATTCACAAGGAGGCGGTGTCCATCATGCCGTTATTCATGAGGTTTCGCGCGCTTTTGTGACCACGTGGGTTGGTTTTCGCGCGGATCGCTAGCGGGGCAGGAAGCGGCGATGATGGCGGTGAGCAGCCGGGCCGGGCTGGGCAGGAGGAGCCGTTCATTTGGGGTGCCACCGGGTCCTCCCCGCTGCCGGACACTTGGCGCTGCGGCCGTGCGGGATCCAGAGAGGATTTCGTGGTGGGGGGGACATTGGGGGTGCGCCCGGCGGTGCTCCCGAAACGCCGAGTGAATTTTCCCGCATGCCCGGCGCCGCAGAGGAGAGAGCCCAGCCGGGGCAGGATCGGACCCTTTTCCTCCGCTCCGGCTGCGCTCGGAGGATGGATTTACCCCCGTCTCCCCGCTCCATATGTCATTCTCGAGGAGGGCTAATTATTATAACTCATCGGTGATCCATATACCCCCCCTTCTGACCGCAGCCCCCCTGGCAGAGGCCCCTGGAGGCACTAGCCCCCTCTCTGCCTGCGGCCCCCTGCCCTCACCCTCCCTCCTGTCCTTGCAGGACTCCTCCGAGTCGCAGGCAGCGGTGACCAGCCCCGTGCGGAGCTCCCGCCGCGGCGATGCCTTCACGTCCAGCCCCGGTCGGGACCTGCCCCCCTTCGAGGATGAGTCCGAAGGGCTCCTGGGGACCGAGGGGCTCCCCGAAGAGGAGGAAGAAGGGGAAGAGCTCATTGGGGAGGGGATGGAAAGGTAATGTTATAAATGCCAACAGGTAAGAAAATCGTTCGGGGGGGTTTGTGTCCGGTGATGGGATGCTGGGGATGTCAGTGCAGCCAGCGACGTAGAGGGAGCTCTCCGGCTTTGTGGGATCCCTCTTCTGCGCAGGCAGCTGGGGTGAGGAGGCTGAAGAACTGCTGGGCAATGGAGAAAGGTCAGAGTAAGGTGTCATTTGAGTCCTGGGAAAGCTGAGCGAAGTGCCAGCATGGTCCAGGGTGGGTAAACCAGGATCTGCCTGGATGTGTGATGTGCATTCGGCCCAGCTCTTTACTTCTGCAGGCATGAATTTTGACGTTATTTTACTCACTAAGGCCTGCTGGCAAGCTGAACTTTACAACACAAAGGTTTGAATACTGGCATTCTTAACCATGGTTCTGGAGCCCTTTGCATTCCTAACCATGGTGCTGAAGCCCTTTACTCCAGGGCATTTTCCACTGCCTTCCTGCTCAACACCATTCTGTCCTGCTGCAGAATAACTGCCCTGACATCTGCCCAGCAGTAGCTGGAGAAGGGCTGCAGAATTGCTTTCCTGGCCTGATTCCCCTGTTGCTGTAACTGCTGCAGCCTGCTGTGCCGTGGCAATCTTACCTGCCTTACACGTGTCAGAGGAGGAAGATGCAGACATGGTGTCCAGGACAGCATTACACCTTTATATTGCAAATTCCACTCCTCTGGGACAGTTTATCTCTCTCAAATACTCTTTCAGCTTTTATTGGATCAGTCTACTGAACAGGATATTACTCTGTGTGTGTGTGCTAGGGACTACCGGCCCATCCCGGAGCTGGATGTGTATGAAGCAGAGGGCCTGGCCCTGGATGACGAAGATGTGGAGGAGCTGACTGCCAGCCAGCGGGAAGCTGCCGAGCGAGTGATGAGGCAGCGGGACCGTGAGCTGGAGCAGGGCATGGGCCGCATGAGGAGGGGGCTGCTCTACGGTAGGTGCAAGGAGCTGTACCACGTGTTCTCTTGTGCTTGATAATAACCTAGCCCTGCGGGGGGAGATGGACTCTTTACTCTCAGGTTAGTAGGGAGGTGTCTAGAGCTCCAGTGTGTCTGGGCTCTTAGAGAAATCATTGGCTGTGGGCTTGGCTGGATTCCCCATTGCGGGATCCCTTTCCTTTGGGTTTTCTAGGAGCTCATTTAGTGTCCTTCTGGTTACTGCTGAAACATAGTTAAGATCCTGGGCCTGTATCAAAAGGTTGGGATTCTACCAAGTGTATGCTGTAGAGTTTGTTGGTGTTGGTGCTCCTGTACAGACTTTGTGGGCTGGATGGAAGGGCCTTTGATGCACTTCAAGCTCCTTCCTTGGCCAGTGCATTAATGGACTTGAATGTGTGCTGTTGCATACAAATCTTCAAATTCACACCCTTAAAGTCTTTGTTATGCTGTGGAAGATGTAGGAGCAAGTCTAGAACTGGATTTAGGCTGGGCCTAGGATGTCTCTTTGTTTGTATCCCAGGCTGTGACCTCTTTACTTCCACAGCCTGTGCAATCCCACTGTGACTAATCCATAAGAGTGGGAATGGGAATCCCAGACCTTGAACAGTTTTTCCTCCCACTCCTTAGACAGTGACGATGAAGATGAAGACCGTCCTGCACGGAAGAGGCGGCTGGCAGAGCGGGCTGCTGAAGGGATGGAAGAGGAAGATGAAGACATGATTGAGAGCATTGAGAACTTGGAAGACATGAAAGGACACTCAGTGAGGGAGTGGGTTTCCATGGCAGCTCCCCGGCTTGAGATCTATCACCGCTTCAAGAACTTCCTGAAGACCCATGTGGATGAACATGGGCACAATGTCTTCAAGGAGAGGATCAGTGACATGTGCAAAGGTAGGGCTGGGTCACTGAAGGCTCTCTTTCTTTATATGGGTCACGGTACTTTGTGGTGATCCAGTACAGAGGTGGATATTTTGCTGCCTGCCCTCTTTGTTCCAGACGTTGAATCAGCACTTTAGGAAGGCCTGATGCTGATAGAGATAAATGAATAATGGAAACATGTCTGCTGTCTTCTTTGATTCTGTCTGATTAATTAGAAGGCCCCTGGCGTCTGCTCCTCATTAATATTCATTTTGTAGAAATGCTAGCAAAAGAATATGTGGGGCAGCAGACAGTGGTTTGCAAGTTTGTGATCTGAAAGAGACAACAATTGCTTGCTGTGTGCACCAGTTACTTTCTCACACTGGAAACTGGATTATCCAGCAAGGGTACACAAATAGACCTTGTGACTTCGGAAACCGTCAGTGTTGCAGCCTTGTAATTCTGACTGGACGCTGCCCGAAGAAATGGTCATTAAGGCTGTCATTGATGAGTTTTAAAAGCAGAAACTGTCACATCTAGGAACAGCTCATGTAGCTGTACTTGTGTATTTCTTCTTTATATTGAGCAGAAGCTTGAGCAGTGGAACAGGATCAGTTTTATAAAGCTGGGAAATAAAAGGCATTTGTCTCATCCATTTCCATGAACATAAGACACAGGAGATTTTTTGCCAGCCATTCAGCACACATAATGTCTCTCCTATTAACTTCTGTTTCCTGGAGGTCTCTGAGAGAGTTGTGTATTGGGCTGAAGCTTTTGAATTTCAGGAACACTGAGCCTGGGAAGTATCTGTGCAGAACTGGAGAGGAACAATCACAAGCTTGGTACTGATGAAGAATTTGTTAGAGAAATAAATTTAAAAGAGTTTTCCACCCATTTTCAGTTTGTTAACCTCTAAACTTCTGGGAAGGTGTAGAGATCTAGTAACTGCAGCCTGCATAACACAGGCTTGTCTATTCCAGCTATCCTTTTTAAACTCCTTTAGGAGTGAACAAGCTGAAATTACAATTCACCCCATCTTTTTCTTAAGAGAACAGAGAGAGTCTGGTGGTGAACTATGAGGATCTGGCAGCCCAGGAGCATGTCCTTGCCTACTTTCTACCTGAAGCTCCAGCAGAGATGCTTAAGATCTTTGATGAAGCAGCCAAGGAAGTGGTGCTGGCCATGTACCCCAAGTATGATCGTATTGCTCAGGAGATCCATGTCCGTATCTCCCACCTCCCTCTGGTGGAAGAGCTGCGGTCACTCAGGTAAGAGCAGAACGACCAGAAGTGGCTGTGGGGCTTGCATTATGCTTTGGGGTGCTCAGGACTCACCTCTGAGCTAAACTTCTGGATAAGTCTAACAGGATAGCTGAGCTTAGCATGGGAAAAATCATACTAAGGATGAACTTCCAGCATCCCTGAAGTAAACTTGTGCCTTGTAGCGAGAGTATTTCTGGAGAATGTTTTGCCTTCTGTGCCCTGCAGGCATCCAGCATACCTCTGTCTTTCCTCAGGCAACTGCATTTGAATCAGTTGATCCGGACCAGTGGAGTGGTGACAAGTTGCACAGGGGTCCTGCCTCAGCTCAGCATGGTCAAATACAACTGCAGCAAGTGCAACTTCATCCTAGGACCGTTTTTCCAGTCACAGAACCAGGAGGTGAAACCCGGTTCCTGTCCAGAGTGTCAGTCTCTTGGCCCATTTGAAATCAACATGGAAGAGGTAAGAGATTGTGTGCTTGCCTGGAAGAGAGTGGCTGCTCATCCTGCTCCACTGCCTGTTCCTCACAGCCCTGCTTTGACTCCCACCTTTGGAGAGGGGTCTTCTGATACATCCAGGGGGCTGTGAAGATAGGTCTGTTTGAGGTCTCTTTGAGCTCTTGCCCTGAATGGCTCAGTTTATCAACCAAAAGTAATTTATTGCCACACTGTAGGTGTTTGGATTGAATCTTGCCACAATTATCTTTGTGGTACACAGTTATTTATTACTATTTTAGAAATGCAGACACAATGCTGTCTAGATCTCCTTCCCAGGTTAGATCAGTCTGTCCTGATCTGTCATTTAAGGAAACCAGAGGGCAAAATCATTGATGTGGAGCTTCTGACTTTCATTCTTTGCTTTGATACCTTTAACCATCACTAGTGGAGCATTCTCCTCCCAGGGAGTGGTCCGGTGTTTGGGTGGACAACACTGTGGAGGCTGAAACACAGTGGTGAAATGCAGCAAAGGGCTTTCCTGTCCCCAATATTGTCTATCACACCCTGGAATTGCTCCTCACAACCTCCATCTCCTATGTCCATAGTTTTCTAACTGAAGTACAGTAAGTCTTGGAATAGCCCTTCTCTCTGAGGTGCCTGTGGAGAGGCATGCTGGTGCCTGCTAGACTTGCTGGGTGACTTTGATTTTGCTGGTGCAGACAGTCTACCAGAACTATCAGCGCATCAAGATCCAGGAGAGCCCTGGGAAGGTGGCTGCGGGCAGGCTGCCCCGCTCCAAGGATGCCATTCTCCTCGCTGATCTGGTGGACAGCTGCAAGCCAGGAGATGAGATTGTGAGTACATTGTTCAAGTATCAGGAGAGCACAGGGTATTTTTAAATTCTGACAGTGACATCATGGGAACATCTCTGGGTAAATAGGGAGGGGTTGTCCTAAAATGCATTTGAGCCTTACCTTAAAATGGAGAGGGGGCTATTTTGTACTGTGCAGGCACTGACACAGCATTTCCTGCTTCCCAGGAGCTGACAGGGATCTACCACAACAACTACGATGGCTCCTTGAATACTGCCAATGGGTTCCCAGTGTTTGCAACTGTGATCCTGGCCAACCACATCGCCAAGAAGGACAACAAGCTGGCCGTTGGGGAACTGACTGATGAAGATGTGAAAGTGATTGTGGGTCTATCCAAGGATGAGCAAATTGGGGAGAAGGTGGGTTAGCCTCAGACATCCCTTCTTTTCCTGTTGATAGCTTGCCGTCACCTGGAAGCTGGATCAGAAAGTGATGAAATGGGTCAGCTGGCCAGACAGTGGTTAAAGGAACCCAGAAATCCCAATTCTCTCTAAATGGTCTTCTGTAGCTGTCAGACAGCTGTTGATGAGAGTCAGTTATAGGAGAGAAGTAAGTAACCTCCCTTGTACTTTTGGAGGTCAAATTTTCTGTTTCTCCAGTTCCTTCACTGAGCCTTCTACATAATAACAGGACTAGAAAACAGGTGAGAGACTCAGACACTGCTTATATCTGATCAGTTTTCTCTCCCTGTATCTTAAAAGTCAAGTGGCAGAAGTGTTCTGTGAGGGCAGTGATTGCATCTCAGTCCCCTAAAGAGGATATTATTGCATAACTTAAGTTGTGATGGAGATTTTAGCTTTGTGTCCTCTATATGGTAAGACCTGAATCCAATATTTGAAAGAACAAAGCTCCTGGACTGGTGCGTGTTCACCCTCACTTGGGTCAGATTTAATCCCTGTAAAGGGGGACTTCGCTCCATTGCCTTGGCTGTGCTGTTGTTACAGTGACTGCTGTTGCAGTGGATGCAGTAGCTTCAGTTGAGTCAGGAGTGTTTTAACATGAATAGTCTCCAGCAGCAGGTTATTTTCAGAATACCCTTGAGAAAATAAGCCAATTCATAATATTTGACTATGACAATAATTCATGTGCAGCATAGCCCATTCGAGTACGGTCATAAGCCTCTGATCAAGGTCCCCACCTTTACAAGAGCTGATAACAGGCACTTGTGATGTGCCTTGTGTACAACACAGTTGTGGAGGCAGTGGCAGCAGCTTCCAGCACCAGACTAAATAATCTGCCATGTACCAACAGCAGCATTTTTGTGAAGCTCCTTCAGGCAACACTGGGTGAGTCATTACCTTTGAAAAAGCCCTCACACCCTGGATAATAATATACTCTTTGGGGACAGCAGTATCGTAAGAGTAGCTTTAGATATGGTATCTTGCTGATGTTCATGCAAGACTGTTCAGAATGGGAACTGGTATTCCCTGGACTACTTCTCTGGTTTCCTTTTCAGGTTTTTGCCAGCATTGCTCCATCTATTTATGGACATGAAGATATCAAAAGGGGCTTGGCTTTAGCTCTCTTTGGTGGAGAGCCCAAAAACCCAGGTGAGTGTCACTTTGGTCCTGCCTCACTCAGGGAAGGAAAAAGGGCCTGGGTTTTATCTGGGCCATTGCAGTAAGAGCGGTTAGAGTTGTCTGTGTGGCTTGGTAACAGACAAGGTTTAGCAGACGGAGGGATATCTGTGATTGAACTGGCTATTTTATCGCACTGAAAACTCTGTGTAACAGTAAAAGTGCTATGACTGAAAACAGCTCCTGCTGCAAACCTAGGCAAGTTTTTATCCCTCCTCTAGGAGATCACGTTTAATGCTCGTTCAGAGGTTTGACCTTCTGGCACCCTGATTAGTTATCATCTCCTTAGAAGTATGTGTTAGGATGTATCAGCAAGGTTAGAAAGTCTGTTTTACAAAGATGACTGCTTCCAAAACTGACTTTTTTTCCTCAGCTTTCCTGTAAACTGGTTGCCATGCCTGCTTGTTGCCCTCTTTTTAGCTTTATGGTGCTCAGGGCAGGGTTGCTGCCAAGCCATGCACTCAGCTGCCTCATGGTTTTCCCATTGCTTTTGTAGGTGGCAAACACAAAGTTCGTGGTGACATCAATGTGCTTCTGTGTGGAGACCCTGGTACTGCAAAATCACAGTTTCTTAAATACATAGAGAAGGTGTCAAGCAGAGCAATTTTCACCACTGGCCAGGGTGCTTCTGCTGTGGGTCTCACAGCCTATGTGCAGAGGCACCCAGTCAGCAAGGAGTGGACTTTGGAGGCAGGAGCCCTTGTGCTGGCTGACAGAGGTGTCTGCCTGATTGATGAATTTGACAAGGTGAGCCCAGCTTCATCTCTCTGGGAAGGATTAGCTGTGAAGCAACCAGCTGTAACCTCTGTCCACTGAGGACACACTGTAACTCATGGTGACATCTCCCAGATGACTGAAGTGCCTGCAGTTTGCTTAGGCCCTTGCTGTTCCATAGTGCAGTTTGTTGCCTTTTCAGAGCATCTGAAGCTGATACCCCTTGCTGTGTTTGGCAGGGGGATATAGGCATAGTTTGACTCTAAATCATTTTTGCTTTCCTGTAGATGAATGATCAGGATAGGACCAGCATCCATGAAGCCATGGAACAGCAAAGCATTTCCATCTCCAAAGCAGGCATTGTCACATCCTTGCAAGCTCGTTGCACCATTGTTGCTGCTGCCAATCCCATAGGTAAGTGCTGAAAGGCTGACTACAGAACCATCTCAGGCTCTCAGCATAAGTCCACAGTCATGAGAGCTGTGGCACAGCTTTGCCTCTCTGAGCCTGGTGCCTTCGAGTCTGGAGCAGGGATCAAGTGAGCAGAAAAGTCTTCAGTAACATACTGGAGGTCTGTCCTTCCTCCAGAGCTCCAGCCTTGGAGGCTGTTTCACCTGGATTGTCTCTGTGACCTAGGTGGGCGATACGACCCGTCGCTGACGTTCTCAGAGAACGTAGACCTGACAGAGCCCATAATCTCTCGATTCGATATCCTGTGCGTGGTGAGAGACACGGTAGACTCAGTGCAGGTAGGGGCTGTGCCAGGAGTCTGAGTGTGTGCTGGGCTTCAGTGCTGCTGTGGGGATGCTCAGCTGCAGCTGTCCATTGAGTTTTTTCTGTCCAGTGAGTGTGCTCAGTGTCTGTTGGTGCATTGCTCTCTTGTAGGATGAAATGCTTGCCCGGTTTGTTGTTGGCAGCCATGTCAAGCACCACCCAGGCAGCAAGGAGGCAGTGAATGGGGACACTAATGAGGTCATCCTTCCCAACACCTATGGGGTTGAACCCATTCCTCAAGAGATCCTGAGGAAATATATCATCTACGCCAAAGAGAAGGTCCACCCAAAACTCAACCAGATGGACCAGGACAAGGTGGCCAGGATGTACAGCGACCTCAGGAAGGAGTCTATGGTGAGAATGCTGAGGAGAGGAGGGAAGAACTGTAGGTATCTAGACTGCAAATCAGCCTGAGGCTGCTCCAGCATATGTTGATGCATTCTTGCCATTCCCATCACAAAAGTCTGTGCAAGTGTTTTGTGAGAGACAGGCAGATCCTGCAGTGTCTGCTGAACAGATAATTCTTCATCTAAGTGCAGAATCTTGCCTGTTGGTGATGTGTGGACTGATGGACTGGACACATGTACAGTCCCTGTTATAGCAAAGTCCTTTTCTTGTCACCCAGTATGGCAGGCTCACTGGAGATGTTTGCATTCACTCAGATCCGCATGCTCCTGGTACATTACAGGGAGTTATTATCTGTACAAATGCCCTTCTCTTTTGTCTGTGGGATGTCTCAGGCTCATTTCATGCTCTCCAAGTGAAAGAGGAATTTGTTGAGGTGTGAGGGAGATTTTTGGGGTTTGGGAAAACTGTACCTTTTTTTCATTGGCTTTTTGTTTCATTAACTCCTAAAATTTGCTGGAGGGAACTGGATTGCTAATCTTGGAAAGGCCCTAAACAGTGTCACAGAGTGACCGCACAGCATCCCCTTGCACTGTGCTGAATTCAGATGAACGGGGAAGCTGTGCCAGGCTGGGTGGCCACGCCAGCAGGTGGCAGAGCCTCCTTAGCCTGAGTCACCCTCAGAGGTGCAGAGAGCGCCGAGCAGGGTAAAAGGAGCTGGATCCTGGGCCAGAAGGCCCCTGTCTTGCCCTGTGTTTTGTATCCTTCAGTAAGGTGTTGCCTCCTCCCCTTAGGCAACGGGCAGCATCCCCATCACGGTGCGGCACATCGAGTCCATGATCCGCATGGCCGAGGCGCACGCCCGGATGCACCTGCGCGATTACGTGGTGGAGGACGATGTCAACATGGCCATCAGGGTGATGCTGGAGAGCTTTATTGACACACAGAAGTTCAGTGTCATGCGGAGCATGCGCAAGGTGGGCAGCGCCTGGGCCAGGGGTTGTGGCTGCACCCCAGGCCCCGTGGGTTCAACTGCAGCCTCCTTGCACTGCCCTGGCTGTGGGAAGAGACTTCATGCTCTGCAGGGGTCTGTCCTGTGGAGACAGGCACTGAGCTTGTGTAAGTGGAATACTGTGGGTCTGAAGTGTCAAGGAAGTTCCTTGTCTGGTCACCCTGGAGCCACTCTGGCAGTCACACTAACACCACCTGAGCTGGGACCAAGGCCACTTCACAGCTACACACCACACTCACGATCAGACAAGGTTTCCTTACCATCTTGACCCCAGGTTTTTCCGTAGCAGAGTCTCAAACATCTGGATACTTAAAATAATTTAATCATTGTGGTATAACAACAGCTCAAGCTGGGTGCCTTTGAACCGTGACTGTCTCTTGCTAATCTGTGGTGAGGCAATGTCTTTGTTGGGTCTGAGAACGAAGTATACCTCGATCCTCTGAGTCAAAAGCAGTGCCACGTCTATTCTCTTGACACTTTCCCTGCTACTTTGGCACAGGGCACCTGCTGCTGCTGCTGCCAGGTGATCAAGCCAAGCAGGCAGTTTGTTTCTTCATGTTTTTATTGGGCTCACAGGGTAGCACTCACTGTGGGTTAGTGTGCAGTCTGCCCTGTTCTCTGAGTAGCAGGGGCTGGCTCCAAACAGCTCTTGTCTGGCCACATGCTGGCATTTATCCACTGCTGAGTGTCTGCCCTCTGGCTGGACGACTCGTGGCCTCTCTCTTTGGTCCAAACAGCCAGCCAAGTATGAGCGTCTGTTGGGGAGGCACAGGGCAGTCTGAGTGTCTGTTGGGCAGGCACAGGGCAGTTTGGGTTAAGGGAAACAGCTGTGTCCCTGTGGGCTGCACAACCCCACAGCAGTGCACTACTAGCACCCAAGAGGCACCAGCACCCCTAGGGAAATTCCAGATAGGAATAGAAGCAGTTAGCAGAGGAATTGTGGCTGTTAGAGGGCTGCCACTGCATGTACAGGTGGCAGCTTGGCAAGGCCATAGTCACTTGAGATACACTAAGGGCACAGGTGACAGCAATGTCTCTGTGTGCTCTGTGGAAGGAGGGGTTTGGTTGATGTTGGGCACTTCAGTGCATCACTGTTCTGATCCTCATGGCTCATCTCATCCCTCCTAGACGTTCTCCCGCTACCTCTCATTCAAGCGAGACAACAACGAGCTGCTGCTGTTCATCCTGAAGCAGCTGGTTGCAGAGCAGGTGATGTACCAGAGAAACCGCTATGGAGCCCAGCAAGACACCATAGAAGTCCCAGAGAAGGACCTCATGGACAAGGTATGGGCTTATAACCAGCTGCCTCTGGGACTGGTTCATGCTCTCTCTGCAGCCTCAGAACCAGAGGCATTCTGAGACTTTTAACTTCTTCCTGTATTATGATACCATAAAAACCATTGGTGTTAATCAATATAACCCAACATCAGGATTGTCTCCTCTGTATCTGCTCCTCTTGTTTGGAAGTGCTGTATTCTTCCCTCTCTGTTCTCACACCCCCTCTTAAAGCTTTGGGGTTGGAATGGTAAATGCTGCTTATGCAGGTGAATGAGAACTCAAGTTCCCTGGCATCTGCATTTGAAGAAGCAAAAAGCAGAAAAATCTATGTGTATGAACTTTTCCAATCCCTCCTGAGGCTCACTTGCCTCCTCCTTCATGCACTTCTGACTTGGCCTTTCCGTGCAAAATACTGACCTTGCTTGGCACTAAAGCAGTGTTTGATTCCTGGATTAGTGCTTTTCTGCTCTTTGCATCAGATGTGCAGAGTAATTACTTCCAGAACCACAGCTTGGTGTTGCCCCAAGTCAGTTGACCACCCCCAGTCAGATGTGTCCTTTGCAGAACTCTCCCACTGGATGAGGTTTTGGGGGCTTTTGGATTGGAGTTACATTCTAGCTCCGGTGGAAGTAAAAGGACGAGCTGAGAACAGGCATAAGCTGAGCCAGCATCCTCTCTTGGCTCAGCTCAGCACTGCCAATGCTCCTTCCTCCTGACCTGCAATCTCCCCTGCTACTGCAGCTCTGGCTCCTGCTGAGCAGAGCAGAAATTGCTGACTGTGAAATTTTATGCAGCCTCTGCTATGGAAAACCACATGATTCTTACTTTGATTAAATAAACATTTACCTCTCCCCTCTTCCTTCTCCAAGGCTCGGCAGATCAACATCCACAACCTCTCAGCCTTTTATGACAGTGAAGTGTTCAAGATGAACAGGTTCAGCCGGGATGTGAAGCGGAAGCTGATTGTGCAGCAGTTCTGAGGCTGGCAGCCACATGCTTCTGTGAGATGAGACCTCCATCTTGCAGCCCTGCAGGAATGCTACTGAGATTGAGCCAGAGGGACTAGGTTGCACGTCTTCTTGCTTGCTTTGTACCTAATGGATTAAGGGAGTGCTGAGCTGCTGAAGACCTTGTAAATAGAACAGAATTAAGTAGTTAAATGCCCTGTCAAGTCTGTTTAGCAACTTCGTTCACTATTTTGCCTTGTAGCTAAGCACAGAAGGGAGAGAATTGCTGGCGATATACATGGCTTGCTTTCTGTTTGTTTGTCACTAGTTGTTACAGGCTCCTCTGCAAGAGAGACCAAGTGGGAGCATTTGGAAAACATTATCCATCCCCCTTGGATTGTAAGCACCCTCAGGGATTCTCTGTTCCTATCTCTGGTGACTGTACAGCCTCATGGGTGATCATTGAAATGGCTTTCAACTCTCCATGAACCAGCCAGTCTGTGCTCCAGGCCTTTGTGCATGACACTTGACATTTCCCCAGGTGCCCACATGGGTTGACCTTGTGGTGCTTGGTTTCTGCAGGGAAGGAGGGGGGAAGCAGAGGAAGACAAGAACTGAAACAAAACATAGCTCTTTCTGATCTTAATGATGATCTGTATGGTCACTGAAAACTTCAGTACCTGCTGGGGAATCTCCAGAGGCAGGAGTGGAGAGGCTTCTCTTGCGTTAGTGGATGTTATCTCTCTATAGCTGTCAGCAGGTGTGAATTTACAGCTAAATCCAAGTGCTACCTTTGACACCTAAACTGAACACCTCCCTCACATCCATTTGTTGAGGATGGAGTATCCGTGGTGCTGGTTTTAGGCATGGTAGTGGAGGACGCCTAAGGTGGACGTGTTCAGGGAGGAGAGGATGGGCTCAGTGTTCACATGCAATTTTCTTATTATGTGTGTTTTAAATACATTTGTTTTTCAATACTTCTGCGTTTCCTCTTTCGGTAACTTGTGCCACCAAGAGTGGAATTAAGAGCTTGAGTGGGCAACCTGGATGCTGCATGAACTGCCCAGCAGTTTGTGGGTTAGGTTTGGGTACAGTCACATCTCATATTTTCTCCTCAGATTAGTAGGAACAGCCAGTGCTGGCTTTCAGCTCTAGCTGAGACATCTATGGAGTGATAGCAGAACACAGTTACCCTGCCATGAATGAATGGACCATGCCATGAATGCTGCCTTTCCCACCAAGGACCTGCCTGCAGTGGTTCCTGCCTTGCCTGTTTATGTTTGTATCCCACTGCAACTTGTCCCATCACTGTATTTCCCACCTCCCTTCCTTACACACACTTGGGTTAGACAGCCTTGATCTCATGCCTTGACTGCCACTTAGATTCCAGTCTGGGAGAAGCAGTAACCCCTCTCCAGGATGCATCTGAGCTCTGCAGTGAATGTGCTTTTTCCTGGCTGGAGCTGCAGGACCTTACGGCATCTCCAGCCTCCCGCCTGAGCTCAGGAGAATCTGTGAGCTGGCTGCTGCAGTTGAGTGCTGACCAAGCAGAGGTGTCCCTGACACTGGGGGTTTTGTCACGGTGATGTGTGTGCGGGTGTGTCCTCCCAGCCTGGAGCCAGCAGTGCTTGAGCCCTGCTGGGGTCTGAGCACAGGACTCTCAGCCTGAAGTTGGCTCTGTGTGTTGCTTCCTCTGTCTGCCAGCTCCCTCCTGTGTATTTGTTTAACTGTTTGGGTTGTTTTTTTCCCTTCCTACTGGGTCTCTGTCTATCAGGACTTTCTGCAGGCAGCCATAGAGACTCTTCCTGGTATTCCTTCCCTGCCTGAGCAAGCCTTTGTCCCTGAACGTGGGCCTGGATTGGGTCTGCGTTGGGGATGGCCAAACTGCTGCCGTTGCCTGCAACTGCCTGGTGAGGTCCAGTGTGGTTCCTCAAGGACACAGCTGTTAGCACCTCACCTTCTGCTGCCAGAAGCCACAGAGACTGTCCATGGGGACTGCAACTGCAAGCACTTGCACAGTGTGCCCAGCGTTATGGGAACTCGCATACCTTGGTGGGGCGGGTCCTGGCCCTGAGAGAGCAAAACCAGAAATAACAAGGGATGCAAGCTTGCAAACTGGTGTCTTTGTGTCAAAGAATGGGAGGTGCAGGAGGAGGAAGGGGCTTTGTGTCATACCAGAGAAGTAGAAAATGCTTCCTAACCCTTGCAACTTTTTGAGGCCTCTACTATGCCTGAAGTGACGCAAGTTAAATAGGTGGCCAGACATGTCACTGCAAATCATGAGAGATACACAGGAATGGGGCCGGACTCCTGATTTTCCGAACTCCTTGCCCTGCTGCTGGACTGTTGATAGGCACCATTCAGTTTTGTCCTACAGTTTTCTCCTGCCTCCTGTGCTCTGGTCCCATCTCACTTGGCACATGAAGTGAGCACTGGCATCAGAGAGATACCATTGTTGGAGGCACTTGTTTGTCATTTTGCTCACTGTTTCCCAAATCTTCAACACAAAGGCAGTTGTGCCCTCCCACCATTGTGTTGCCAGCATCCAGCAGAGCAATGAATTCTTGCAGCTGTGCCCTCTATAATGCTGGCATCAGCTGCTCACTGGAGTGTTAATGCCAGTCTAAAGGCATGTTCCTCCTTTCACGGCCACTGAGCTTTTCAGATTCCCTGGAGCAAGCTTTGGCTGTTGAAAGCATCAGGTGTCTGGTCTGGACAGGGATGCAGGCGGGTGAAAACATGCTGCTCTGAGCAGGGACTGCCTTGCCAGGAGCCACGTTCCTGCTGAACATAGCGAGGATTTTGCTGCACAGCTCTGGAGCCCAGCAAGCCAAGCCACACTCATGGAATGAGGAGTTGCTCCCCTGATGACCTTGAGTTTAGCCAAGCTTGTGCACTTGGCTTCTTGTTGCTGTGATTCAAACTGCACAGTTCCCCTGGCAGGCAGGGGCAAAGGCAAGAGTGGGGGAGGTGAGTTCTGTTCACAGCAGGCTATGCCTGAGCTCACATGGAAGATAATAAAGGTGCTCCTTGTAAAGGACAAAGGGCTTTATGGAGACCAGTGGTGTCCTTTCTTGTGGTCATCTTCCCCTTGGGACTGTGGTTGTTGCCAAAGGCTGGTCAGTTTGACTTCAAAGAGCATCTGGATTTGAAAAGGCCATGATGGGCCAGATCCTGATCTAGTTTAATCTGAACATGCTGACTGCAAACTCCTGAGAGAAGCAGCAAGAAGCAGCTATGTATCTCAATAGCCTGTTTGACTTTAGCTCAGCATGGAGCAAACACATACACAACACACACAAACAGTGCACCTGCTTGGGGTTTATGAGCAAGTGCCTGCAGATACCAGCTAATCAATCAGCATGTGTGAGCTGGGAAAAAGGGAAATACAGAGTTTGCAGGAAAGGGCTTTTCATTTGTACTAGTGGAGTTTAGCTTATGCCTTTATTGTGATCATAAACCAACACATTACCACTGGAAGTCATAGGCTTATCCAGTGTGCCAGTGGTTGTTTCTGAGTTTGCCTGTCAAATGGCAGATGCCCTTGAATAGGTGAAGTTCTACATTCAGTGATGTGTGTTTTTCACCAAGTAAATGCCACAGCCTCTTGGGAAAACCAGCATGTTCAGCAATTCTGGAGCAGCAGTTTCTCTAATGCCAGACCTTAGCTGCAATCTTCTTTGTCCATCCCCACTGTGTTTACTAAAGAGCTGTCTGGAAACTGGTTGACAAGAACTTCCCCAGTGTAACAGTGTTCAGGATGCAGCAGTTGTGTTGGATAGTGGCATCTTCCCATTCTAGTGCAGTTCAGCCAGAAGGGCTTTTTCAGGTGCTTACAGCTCTGCCCTGTTGACCTCAACTCACCTGAATTCCAGCATATGAAGACAGTATGGGAATGTGTTTAGAGCAGATGTGTATCCACAGATACAGGTGAGCCACTGCAAACAGCTACATTTCCTACTGTGCTGCAGCAAGGATGCACTCTGAACTTCCTAGTATTTTTCCATCTCCTAAAATACTTTTCTACTTAACAAGACAGAGCCAAAATTGGATCAGGCTTCTGCCGTATTTTGCATCTATTATGCAGTTCGTGCTGCCATCACTGACTTAATGTCTCCATTATCATGGAGCACTGGTCTGCCAAGGATTCCAGCCATCCAGAGTGCCCCTCAGCCTCTACTGAACATTTTTGAGCAGCCTTAAGGGGCTGCTGAGCTCTGCATTTTTTATAGCAAAAGCACCTTAGAAGGGCTTGTGCTCCTTTCTGTTAATTTTGCAAGTCACTTCTCTAAAGGAGAGGTAAGGCTGTCGGGGGAACCCAGAGGAAATGCCAGATTTCTTCTCTGGGTGATCTAGTGCTCGGGGAGACCTAACAATAACTGTCCATCTAAAAGATGCTGAATAGCTTCAGTCCCAGGAAATCCCATAGAAGCACATATGTAGGAGTACCAATAGAGCCTATGAGTCAGTGACTGGCTCTCCTCAGAGTCAACAGCCCTCTTCAGGTACAGGCTGATCCCTCCACTCTGAAAATACATACACGCATTCCAGCTTAGTCAGCTATTAAAATAGCTGACTGAAGATGACATTAAGCCTTTTCAGTTTAGCACAAAAAGCTATATACCACCTCTGGCTTCTACCCAGTGAAGATACTTTGCCCACTGAAAGATAGGAACTGCCCCTCACTTCTTAAGTCACTGTTCAAGGAGAGGTGTCAGGGCTCTGAGGGTACTAATAAGCCTTAATTGCCCTGACCAGGCTCTCCTGCGCCTCTGTCTACACCTATGGCCCAGTGCTCTCTTTAAGCTTAGCCTGGGGCCTATGTGAGCTTCTAGGGGGGAATACAGGTTTACGTCTCCCTGTGCCTGCTCAAAGTACCTGTTGCTTTGGGCTGTGATCCATGGACTGCCTTCCTGATCCTGGGCATCTTCTACTACTATGGAACTGGCAAGTGATTCCTGGGTGATGGCTGCCATCAGCAGATCTTGACTCTGACCTAGGGACTGACTAGTTTGGTGTTGGTCTGGCTCCATCACTGTGAGCTTCTCTGAGGATCTGGACTTCTGGTTGAATCTGAGAGTCATCTCTGAGCTGCTTATCTGTCTTGGGTACTGGGGGGCCTGTCCTGCTCACTGCTGTGCTCAGCTCTCTGATGTGTGCTCCTCAAACCTGGTACAATGAGGGTTTGACAGTAACTTCTTCAGGCTCTGGTCATATCTCTAAAACAGACAGAGCTAAGACTAAACTTCCTGTGCCTTGTCATCAATCCCTTGACTTTACTGGGCTTTATCTTGATTGTCCTTCTGCCCTAGTCAAAAGTTTTAGAAGATCTGAGGCTTGCTGCCCTCATGAGATCTTCACTTCCATAGATTTTTCATCCCTTCCAGAAAGTAATTTTCTTAGTGTGAGTTGATAATCTCAACACAGAGATAAAGGGGTTCTCTAAGCTGCACAGAGGCTCAGATTAAATAATGTGAATGGCCCCAAAAAGATGTACTCCATTCTTCTTCCTGGCTGGGGGCTCAGAAGTCACCACTTGTGTAAATGGAGGGCTGTGACCATCCCTCTGCACGCCAGCTGTGATAGAGCAATGTGACCTGGTTGCCATCCCCCTCAAGTGAGGAGCCCTGTCCCCTGGGCTGTGAGGAAACCTGTGTGAGATTTCAGCTGGAGAGCTGTCTCATTGCCCCAGGTGACTCTGTTAAAGGTTATTCTGGCCCCTTAATCAAATTCAATATAGCTCTGGTTTGCTCTGCCCTCTAGGAATCCACTGAGATTCGCTGTCAGAGTGGCTATTAATGCAGCAATCAGCTTCACTTTAGTAAGGAGAGAAACATGAACCTTTAGGGATGGGAGGCAGCAGGAGCATGTAAAAACAGGGAAAGTAAAGCACAACTTGTGCTTGTTCTTCCCCTGCACTTCACAACAGGGGATAGGAAAGAAGCAGTGCTGGTAGCAGCACTGTGTCTTAAGTGTGCAATGTGCTGTCCCTTAAAGGGAACAAGCTGATGCAGAGATGAAGAAAGGCTCAAACTGATATAAAAAATCTTGCTGGGGCTCTAAACAGAGCTCTTCCTTTCTAATTACAGCCTGTCCTGGAAGGCAGTAGTTGCTCCAGGTTACTCCTCTTTAAGTGTTTATTATGGATCTTCCCCAGCAGGACTTTGGATGAGAGCAGGAGCTGTGTGTTTTGCCCAGAGAGTGGCTACATGCCTGGGCTATGCAGGAATAGAGCAGGTACCCACCCCTGCTTGGTACAGTCAAAACGTTTCATGGTGTCCAAGAATTAAAAAGGCTAAATCAGCAAATGAACTTATATAAAGCTTGTCAGAGGCTCTGAAGTAAATTCACATAATCTGGAAAAAAGGAGAGGTTAAATCTTACCTTGTGCCTAAGGAAGGGCTGGACAGGCAGGGAGTTTTCCTCTTCTAGAGGGACAAGATGGCAAAAGGCTGTATAGCTTGATAGAAGATTGTATTAAATTGCATGGTGTGCCACAAGCCTGCTGTGTCACCCAACCTCTATCCCAAAGAGCAGGCAATCAAGGTAATGAGAACAGCCCATTTTTTCCTTCAGCTCTAAGAATGGCACAGATCACTTTTTGTTTGCCTGACAAGTGTCAGTGGGCAAAGACAGAAGGGTTAAGCCCTTTCCCTGGTACTAGTGACATCTTGCATTTTCTAACACTGCCAGAACTTAACATCTGACTATTTGTTTCGCTTATTATTTACTTTCTTGCTCTGCTGAGCACAGGCAATAGATCACTTTCACTTTTGTAGGTGAACTCAGTTTTGCTGTATTTGAGATAATAAAATATCTCACCATCATATTTCAAGTTAATGGGTTGCTGCTTTTTTTCAAGTGGAGTTTCAAAATAAGTTAAATTTCTCTTGAGATTAGATTGTGGTTAATTTCTTTTTAATTGACAAGTTTTAGGCACCAAGTTCTTTCCCTTAGCTATCACCTTGTTCCTCTAACTCTGTAGTATTTCTTTGCAGGCATCTTGGAACAAAATGTGACCCTTACACTGAAATGGGAAAGCTGGCTGAATTTCCTGAAGGCAAGAGCTGTTACAGTAACTCACAGGGGGAGACAGCAGAAGGATTTTCAGTTTTGCCAGCCTAAAATACACACTTGCTTTCTGATTCTGCCTAACAGACGTAACTGTGAAATTGAACAATTTTGGGGAAGAACAGAAAATCACAGATAATGGTAACACCAAGAAAAATTTCTGAACAGCTTTGAAGCAGCTATAAAAAAAGCATTTAGTGCAACTGTAGAGCCTCTTTTACCAGGGTTCTTTATGAGAATATACAGCAGGTAGGGAGGCTGGAGGGAGATCAAATGAGAAATGACAAGCCTTTGACTATAAAGCTGTCAATGCCTCAGAAGAGAGCCAAGCCAGCTGAACCTATTCCAGGGAGTGTGAAATGGAAATGCAAGAGCTGTGTTGGGTTGAAGTTGGAGCTGCTTTTTAAAGAGAACTGGTGCTACCCATCTCTGCCAGCTGTTTTCTGCCCCACTGGCAGCACTGACCTGGGTGATCGATGTTGCCACTAATTTTATTTAATTTTCTTGCCTAAGATGTATCTTCTCTTTTCATACTCCCCCTTTGTTGCTTAGTCTGAGATTGATGTATAATGTCAAAATAAATCCAGGGAGCACCATGAGCTTCTGAGATTTGGGGGCTGGATGTGGCAGGGTCAGGAGATCTGAAAGGCTTTTAGTTACCCACTTGTAGTAAGCCACCTGCATGCAAAGACAGCCAAATTACCAGCAACAAAGTGAAAAATGACAAGAGCATTCATTAAATGCCATGCCTGGGCTAAAATCTGAGTGCACTAAAGTGCTTTTATCCCATCTAATGGGTAAGTGACAGCTCAGTAGTTCCTGCTGCATTTCCTGCTTGGTGGGGGCTGGGGCCTGCATTAATTCTGTGATCAAAAGGACTTTCAGAGCCCTTTCCTGAATGAATGTGGTCTAAAAGAAGCCAAAAGCAAGTTCTTTGGTCCAAGCCTGTCAGCTTTGCCTTGCCATGCTGGGGAAAGGGTGCAGCCAGTCTGTTACCTGCCCTGGTCATGCTGGGAGAAGTTGCAGCACCAGAGCATATGATGGAGAGAAGCAGCTGGCAAAAAGAGGCTAGCAATTGCATAAAGGGGTGACATGTGCCAGTGCCAGCCTGGTAGGAGCTGTAAAGGTCAGTATCAATAATACCGGGTATCCTCAGGTGGCTGTTTGATTCATTACAGAGTTCAGCACGTTATGGCACATTGACACCTTTCTCTAGTGGTTGAAAAACAGCAAGTTCACACCAGAAAAAAATATACCATCAATTTTTCCTTCAGGAGATTCACTCTTCAAACCACAACAACAACAACAAATCATTTTATTACAGGGAAATAAAGACTCTGGAATGTTTTAAATGAACATTTACTTGAGGAATAAGAATGCTTGAATTTAAAATCCTGATCACCTTCAGACCTATGTCCTGATGTCTCAGTGACATGCTGTGTGGGAGAGGCAGAGTACTGGGCACAGGGTACAAGCATTGCAAGCATGAAGACATTCAGTGAAGCTGTGACAGTAGAGCTGTTTCCTCAGCTGGAGCTTGCAGTATTGGATTTTAGCACCCCCTGTCCTCCTAGAACATGTGATGAGAAAGTTGTTTTGAACCAAAGAGAAAAGTTCCTAGCCACTGCTGAGGAAAACTTGAAAACATGAGCTGAGTACCTAATGAGAAGGGACCAATGTGCTTTTGCCTCCCTTGGTTTGGAGTCATATCATATTTACAGCCTTCAACCAAGAGTTGCACAGCTTTTCTGAGGGGTCACATGCTGTAAGCTTGCACAGGAGGGGGGAGTGGGACAGCTGTAGCCCATCCACCTAGCAAGAGGGGTTGAATGCGGGGAGCTGGCTCATGTTCCCTCACAACTGCTGTGGTATTACAGGACCTGTTGAGCCTTTTCTTGGTCACCTGTCTGATAAAGCCCTTACTTGAGTCATTTACTGTAATGTTGTGCCCTGAGGCCACTAAAGATGTGTTTAATTTGAAATTTAGTGTCATTGGAGCATCGGTCTTGTTGCTGTAATGATGATTTTTGGCAGGATATTCAGCATGTTCCTTTGCTGTACTATCCACCAGAACTGCTCCAAGAGCTACAAACCCAAGAACTGCTGCAATACAGATTTTTTTTTTTTATTAGACACAACAGTTTGCACAGAAGGGCATGTAAAAGGGGACATCAGCTGAATTAGTATCAATGTGACAGTCTTGGATATATAGTTGTGACACACAATGGAATGGTTTTCCCAGCAGGTGTTGAAGCAGCTGTCCCTGCTAGGGCAGAGGCTACAACACAGACCCAGCTTCAGAAAACCTGCAATACCCCAAGCCTCAGGATGCAGTGAGTGATAAAGGAACCAACAAGAAGAGATACTATGTTGGATCTCATACTAAGCAGCAATGGGCTCATTGGGGCCGTGAAGGTCAAAGGCAGCCTTGGCTGCAGTGACCATGAGGTGGTGAAGTTCAGGATCCCAACACAAAACTGGGCTGCATATTTGCATATCTTTATCTGGCTGATAAACCAGAGAGTCAAGCTTCCATCCAGAGGGATCTCAATAGGCTGGAGAAGTGGGCTGACAGGAACCTCCTGAGTTCAATGAGGCTTTCAAAAGGCTGCACCTGGGGAGGAACAGTGTCATGTACCAGTATATGCTGGGGCCACCCAACCGAGAATCAGTTTGGCAAGAAAGGACCTGGAAGTTGTGGCAACACCAAACAAAATGTGAGCCAGTTACGTCCTTTTACCACAAAGGTACTGGTGGTATCCAGGGCCGCATTTCCTTTCAGTGGTGCCTAGTCACAGGACCAGAGGCAACGGCCACAAACCAAAACACTGGAGGTTCCTGCTAAACATCAGGAAGCACATTTTTACTGAGAGGGTGACTGAGCAGTAGCACAGGTTGCCCAGAAAAGGTGTGGGGTCTCCAGCCTCGGGGATATTCAAAAGCCCTCCAGTCATGATCCTAGGAAACTGGCTGTTGGTGACCCGCCTGAGCAGGGGCTTGGACCAGATGGCCTCCAGAGGTGGGGAAATGAATTTGCCCAGCGGGAGAAGTTTTTCCAGGTAATGAAATAAGGTGGGAGCTAAGGGGTGAAGGAGAAGCGGTAGCTCCGTCAGCCGTGGACAGCTAAAGAAAGGTCAGCAGGCGGATGCGGAGGGCCTCTGGTTTGGGGACCGTCGCTGCCGGCCCCAGTGTTGCGGCTGACAGGGAGCTGTCCTCCCGGGGACTCTGCCCCTGCCGGCCGGGCCCGGCGCATCCCCGCTGCCCGCGCCGGGGGCTGATCACCCGCGCCCGGCGCAAGCAGCCGCGCCGCCGGCACTCGTTGTGGGCACCGGGGGCGGCGTGTGGGGACGTGCGGTCGGGGGGACAGTGGGTCCGCAGCCAGAAATTAGGAGTAAACCAAGGGCTGCGCTCCGCCCCTGCCGAACCGCTCGGTCCGCGCAGCCGGCGGGCAGTGCGGACCCCCCTGCCGCTTCCCCGCCCCCGGAGCGGCGGCAGCGGCGGCGGGAGGAGGCGGCGCCGGGCGGCGGGATGCGGTGCGGGGCCGCGCGGCAGGCGGGCGCGGCGGCGAGGGGCAGAGCCCGGCGGGCGGCGGGGCGGCCCCGCTCCCCGTGAAGAGGCGGTGCGGCAGGGTAGCGACCGCCGCCATGCAGCCCTTGCACCGGGCCCCCGCGTTGCTGCTGCTTCTGGCCGTCGGTGAGTGAGGCTGGCTCGGCTGGCCGGTGGGTGGGTGTCGATCCCCTTCGCGGGTACCGGGACCCCCGGCGGGAGGCGGGTCTGCTCACCCCCCCAGCCCGGGAAACAGCGGTGCACCATGGGTCCAATGCCCCGGGGCGCCGGGACCTCTGCAGCAGGAAGGTCTCCATCACCCCACTGTTCCCCGCAGGCACCACTGACCCTCGGTACCGGGACTTGCGCCGGCTCCCTGTTTCCCAGCTCGAAGCTCTCCCTGTGTTCCGGGCACTGCCCCCACCCTGGCATCTGAGCCCTGTGGAGCAGCCGGTGTCTGCCCCGGGACCGGGGGGTTGACAGGGAGCCCCCGCGCTCCCGGCATGGCGGGCTGCATGCACGTGGGTTGATCTCTTGGCTCTCCTGCCCCGGGGATGGGGAATCGACACGGGACCCGCGGGGGCCCCGCACGCCGTGGGGCACCGGCAGAGGGGGGCGGGTGGTCGCGGCCCGGCCGAGGCAGCCTCGGCTGCGGCAGCGCTGCCCCACACCGCCCGCTTGGGTATCGATGGCTTCGTCTGGCGTCGTGGTGTTCTTGCGAACTACCGCAAAACTGATACAAAGAACGGGCCACCACAAATTGCTCCACGATTCCCCGAGAGCCTTCTCTTGAAACTGAGAGGAAAGGTAGGGTGCCAGAGAAAGGCAATTAAGTGCAGGAATAATTATACTCGGAATAGTTATGAAGGCTCTGCTTCTATTTTTAAATAGTCTGGGGAAATTTCCCAACGAAGGGATCCCCAAAGACCTACGAGGCTGAGATTGTCCTCCTTCTCCCTAATCCATCCCTTTGTACAGAAATCTGGTTAGTGTGGAACAGGAGTTCTGAACAGGGACATTTGAAGTGTGGAGGAGTCTTTGTCTTGAGTCATTCTGACAGGGAGGGAAGGGCTGACTTACCAACCAGTCACTGTCTTGCAGCACAACTAAGCTGTGATATAGTGACATCCAGTCCCCTGGCACATCTCTCTTATTACCCCAATCTCCTGAAAACGTTCATGGGGGAATGTGTCATCTGTAGAGCCTCTCTGTCCATGAGCTGTGATTCTATGTTGTCTAGGGCTCCCTAAAGAGAAGAGATAAAGCCTTTTAGGTTTGCAAACAATAGTGAGCTTAAAGAGCAAAATAGATCTGAATACCTGTTGGGGTTTTGTGCCAATACTCTGTGTCACAGAAGCAATAACTCTTTCCAGAGCTGAGGAGGGAGCCAGTTCTATGACTTCCTCCAGGCAGGTTGTCCACACTAAGGGAAAACTGTGGGCACAGCTGGCAAAGGTTCTTCAGCTGCATCTCAGCAGGAACCCCGTCCCCAGATTCAGCCAGACCTCTGTCTCCTCCAAAGAAGAGTGAAAGATGTGAGGGGGGAACTGCCACAACTACACCCTGCCAATCTGCCAGTAAGGTTTGACCCCATCCCCATAGCTTGAAAGCTATGTTTGCTCTGCACAGGAAGGAGATGGACCTCATGATGGTTTTAAAATGTGGCAGCCAAAAGGACCACCACTGGTACTGCTGTGCTGAGGGGAGGATCTGCTTCCTATTCCACTGAGGCTGCTATAAACTTTCTGGTGCTGTTGTCCAGCTGGTGGTGATACAGAGGATTTGGGTCCTTGGCTTTCCCTGTGATCCTCTCTGCTGTCTTAGCAGGGAGAGGCATTGAGGTGGGAGGTGAGGAGCATCTCCCAGGGACAGCACAGTTCCTAATCTAGTGAAATTTGTAATCCTGGTGGGCTGTGGCAGCACTGTAGGACTGGACTCAGTTGGCCAGGTGTCCTCAGACAACTGGGCTCCTACCTAGATGGGAGGGTCAGAAATGGAGATGCAAGCTGCTAGGAATTTGTACATCAAGCTCTGTTCTGGTTAGTAGCTTTACTCGGTGGTTCACGATGACTTCCAGTCTGAAATAATTCAGTGCACTCTGGCCTTGCTTCTCCAGTCTCACAGGACAGGAACAGTTAATACCTGAGAGAGCTGGAATGACTGTGGTTCCCCACATGTTTCCCTGGGCTGGAAGCCTCTGTAGACTTGCAGGATGTTCCAAAGTGGGACATGTGCCTCATCAGGGTCCCATCAGACTGCTGGGTAGCACAAGTCTGTTGGCAGAGTGTGGAAACGTCTCTCCAGGCTCTAGGGTATCTGACCCCCCTTGGTTTTGCAAGTAGAAAAATGATGTGGGGAGAGAAGGAAGAATTGGCCTCCTTCCTCTTTTTGTCTCCCCAGGTGGTTGTCTGCATGTGGGCTGTTTAAGGGCTTTTTTATTCTTTCTGCCTGCTTAGAAGATGTCTTGTTAGCATTGTGTGAACAACACAGAGATGAAGGAGTGTAGATCAGGATGAATGAAAATTCCCTGTAGTCAGTTTTTCCTTGGCCGCCTCACTGCCATAAGGAAATGTTCATTTAATTACAGGCATCAGGGGTAGAAATAACCACATTAAGCCCTCAAGGGAAGCTACTGGTGACGAGCTGCAGATCATAGTATATAGAAGTTTTTCCATTCACTCTGCACAGGAAGAAGCTGTGGCATTTTGTGGGTACCTGGGCGAGCAGCAGCAGCACTGACAGCCCTGCTGCAGGGCTGGGGCAGATGAGCTGGAGGAAGGTGCATCACAGCTCGCAGCGGGTGCTTGGGTGAACTGGTTCCTCATTCTTGCTGGCTGTTTGTTGAAACCAGGGCACTATTGAAACACGTAATCCCAAAAGAATGGAGAGAGGCTATTTGTCAGCCACACAAGCACAGCCTGCATTGAGGCCAAGAAAACACGTGTGTTGGTTTGTTCAGAGGGCCAGGGATGCTGGCAAGGAATGTACACCCTTGTTGGAGCTCAGATCAGCTCCTGACTGTTCCTGTGCCTGGTGAAGCCCTGTTGTGGTTACCAGACTTTGGATGCACATTTTTGGTTGGGGTCAATTTATTAGTGCTGGGAAACCAGCTTTGCAGCCCTCCCTCTATATGCCAACTGCAGCCATGGCTCTTCTTGCCCTGCCTGGTGTTGTGAAGGTAGTCAGAACTCATATATGTGCCCTGGGACTGCCAAACCTTTGCATGAGCTATTTTTTTGCCTAGGATACATGAGGTTGTTTGGAGAGTGCACCCTCTTGGGGGTGCAGTGTGTGGTTGGGTGATTGATACTGCTCTGCTGCAGGGGCTGGAGTGGAGCGTAACCATTTTGTGCTCAGTGTTGTGCCAGGAGATTTAAAGACCTTTTGGGGTGTAAAAGGTTTCAGTTACATTTTGACAGGCAACCACATCTCAAGGGAAGTCCCTCAGGCACCTGAGGTATTGCTTGCTCTGCCTGGGCAGGGAGACTTTGCAGAGGAAACAGGCATGAGCCTTTATTTGGTGTGCTGGGAATCGGAGTGAGTACTGCGCGGTGCATAGTCCAGGCTGGGACAGAGTGAGAAGAGGAAGCACAGGCCTGGCAAGACAGATGAAATGCTTTGGGCCTGCGAGAGGGCAAAGAAATCTGTGGGCTGTGGTTTTTCACTTAGATCAGTGGCTTTCACCCCATGGCCTGTTAACCCCTGGGGGTCTGTGGGCTGTTTGAAGAGGCCTATGAAAGATAACTGAGGAAAGAAATTCAATTCTACTGTGTAGAACTGTTTACCCGATGCTGTTTTCCCAGGGGCTACATCTACCCAGTGCCTGAGCTGGGAGCTGCCATTGTCGGTAGCAAGAATCGTGGAGGAGAGCAGACATTGCAGCAGAGAGGAGGGAGGTGTGAAGGCTATGAGACAATCTGGGGAGGGAGTGAAGCAAACAGTCTGGGAGACTGAAACCAAGTGAGACTGACTCCCGGCATGAATGGTTGAGCAGAGGGGGGAGGACAGGCAGGCATGTCAAAATGCCTGTGGCCTGCTTGCATGGAGTCTCTTGTGTGCAAATGGGTGGAGGTGTTTAGAGTAGTCTGGGTCTTACAGATCCTAAGGACAGGAGACCTGACACATCTTGGAGCTGGGATGAGGATGCCCAGTACCCCTGGACACTCCTTTGTCCCCCAGTGCTGACAAAGGGCACATTTGAAATCATCTACAAGAGCAGGTGCATCCCCTGGCAATGCCTTGCTGTTTCCCATGGGAATACCTGGGCCTGCATGCCATGGATGTTCTCTGCTGAAGTACCAAGGGAGCAGATGGTGGCAGTTCTTTGTGAGGTAGTGCCCACCCAGTACGTGCAAACACGCATTCCCTGCAGCTGGATGTTGGAGTTCTCATTATGCTTGCTGTAAGGAGCTGTAAAAGCTTTAAGATGCTGGCACAACATCCCTCTAAAGAGATGTCCCATTGCAAGGGCTTCCTCCATTGTACCTTGTCACTCTTGTTGGTGTAGGTTGGTAGGTATGTGTTCCCCACGGACCACGTGCTTTTCCTATTGCTTTCTAAAATATACTGGTGACATAGGAAGGTGGATGATTTTAGAGGGACACTCAGTAAGGGACCTGGTTGCTGACAGTACCAGAGGAGGATGGCAGTCTGATCTTGTTTTCTGAAGCCCTAATTGGAAATGATCTCTGAGATTAGGGCCATGGCTGGATGTGTAAGTAGTCTAGTGCAGTGTGGGAGAGCAGCAATAAGGCTGTGTGGGAGCTGGAATGGGAGAGTTCTCTTAGGTGGTATGTCCAACAACTGGTATAGTCTGTAGCTCTGAATGAGCACCAAACGAACTTGGTTTGATACTTGGTCATCCCATATGCTTCCCTGTGCAAGCTGTTGAGGTTTTGGAGTGCAGACACTCCAGGTGACTGTGTGGGAATCAGCTTGGGCAACCCTCAGTCAAACAACATTTCGATCGCTTCCTCCACTGGCTGTGGTTGGGATCCTTTTTTGTTATTTAAATTACCCTGCATTTTGTTGTGTTCTGGAAGTGGTTTGTGCCGTTGACCGTTCTGCCCCGGGGCCTCTTTCCTCTGTGCCCTTGGGCCTTGCTCCCTGGCCTTTCCAGGCACAGTGATCTGGGGGAGGGAATATCCCTGGCAGATGCTTCCCTCATCTGGTCATTGTGTTTCTGTCCTAACTGATTATCAGTAAATGACCCATTCCTGACCCAGCTCTCCTAGGAAATAACATTGTTGGGTAGCTCCTGGGTGTGGGGTAGGCTTGAAAGGAAGGTCAGCAGTAGCAGGGCCAGATGGACATTCTTGTGGCTGCTTCGTTGGCAATACCACCATGTCTGACCTCCCTCCCAGGTACCCATTGTGCAAGTGTGCTTGGGTGGGGTGTGCAGGCTCTGCAGACAGATAGGTAAGTCAGAGTGTGTCCCAGGCAAATGTTCTTCTCTTCAGCAGGCTGATCCTGCCTCCATGGCACTGTGGTGTAGCCACAACACTCAGGAAGGAGAGGTAAAACCAGCCTTCTGTTGGGTAAATTGAAGAGCACTCCAGCCCCTCTGCAGATCAAGCTGATGTGATGACATGTTAAGATATGATTGTGTGTTTCCTTGGAGAGAAATTGAGGTTTACATGTTACTAATTAAAAAGCAAAAAAATTTTAAAGGCTGTTTGACTCGGTCACAGCCAGATTCCATTTCAGCTCCCCAAATCCCTCTTCTCGTTTCAGCTGGACACAAAAATGACTTATTTCCTATTTCATTTCTAGTCCTGTTCAATAGGCCAGTTAGGAGCTTTTAAATAGCTGCCCTGTCCCATGGAGAGGTGACGTGCTTTGTGGCAAAGGGATGAAGTGGTTCTCGGTCAGCGAGTGTAGAAAACAATTCGGGGTTCTTTTAGAATTATTTAGAGTTGTGAAACTGCTCTTACTCACAGCACTTTGTGAGAAAGGTGGCAGATAGTCTTCAGATTTTTTTTTCTGTTGTTGAGCGAAACTCCCTCATCTCCTTGTCTGGTGCTTTTGTATTGGATCCTCTGCTGAGCTGAACAGAGCAAGCTTCCCCACCTTGACTTAGAACTGTTTTCTGAGCGGTCAGTGGGGTCAGCACTAGTAAACACATTTCATCTGTATCTTCCTGGCTGGCTTTTTTCCATTTACCCTCAGAAAGCAGTGCAGGATTATTCCCTGCTGTTGGAATTGCCCTATTCTGCTCCTTATGGAGGTGAAACATCTTTTACACTGCCTCCATATGTCACCTTTGTGGATGCTGGCAGCAGGACAGCGCGCAGCCAGCATAGGAGCTCCCATCCTGGTTTTGGTGTTTCCCCTCTCAATCTATCTCTCCCAGTTTCTCTCTTTTCTTGCCCCTCCTCTGTCTGCTCTGGGAGGGTTTTTCCTCCCGTGCTGGAAGCCCTGCTGTTTCCTCAAAGGCTAGCTGCCCTTTTTAGCATGCAGAGCCTCATCTCCTCCAGGTTACACAGAGGTGCTGCAAAACTAGAAATGAGAGACAAACGCCCCATTGAAGCAGCTGGTGAGCCCTGGCTCTGTTCCCTGCTCCCTCCCATCTACAGTTGCAGGTCTTTATTCATTTGTTTCCTTATTCCTATCACTTGATCTGCATTTTAGAACACAAAATTGAGAGACTGGTGGCTGGTAGAAGTTGTCTAATCCCTATTACCCATCCTAGGAGGAAAATGGCCTGCAGCTGAGGTCTTGGGCATTAGATTTCCTCTCTCAGCTGTGCTCCCCTGCCTCCCAGCTCAGCTCATGCTTTGATTCTTTCTTTGTCTTGGAGTTGACAGCTGCGTGGAGCTCCTTTATGCGAGGCTTTGAAAGAGAAGGGGAAGATGGCAAATCTTCGGGCGCTTTTTGGCACCCCAAGCCTTTGGGTTTTTGCTGCTGGTGCAGAAGGCATGAATGAAGTGGTGTCAGGATGGTGTCTAGAGAGGTACTGATTTGTACCCTGGTGTGATGATTCTTTAAGCCCTGAGGCATTCAGGCTGGTGCGGTCACAGAGGGTTCCCTCAGATCAGTCTCTGCATCCTGTGCCTGTAGATCAGACCCCAAATTGTTACTTGCATCTGCTACAGGAGACACCTGTCCTGCTCAGGCTGTGCATGACTCATTCTTAGGGATGAGGTGGTGTAGTTTTATCTTGGGCTGAGGAAAGCGCAGCATCTCAGTAAACCAGATAATGCAGCTTAGGGGGTTTTAACTGGGTAAACACTTCAGAGTTAAAGGAGGGTAAACAAACTCCCAGCATCTGAGCTTCCCACATGGATGGAAATAGCTCTCTGGATTACCAGGTTCACCTGCCATGAGATGTGTGCTGTAGAAGGGGTGGGCTGGGCTCTGTAGGCAGCCCAAACAGAGTATAGCTGATGGAAGAGAGGTTTGAGGCAATGTAGGTGCTGGCACAGAGGTACATTTTGGGACTTTACCTTGCTGCTGGGGAGACCCAGGATGTGCTTATTAGTGTCTCTGGAAAGCTGAGGTGCCACATCAGCCATGTCTCTGCTAATGGGAGTCAGGGGAAACTGAGGCATTGGGGTGGATAAAGACCTTGCTCAGAATCCAAGCAGTCAGTTGCAGTCACATATAAACCAAATATTCTATGTGGCTTTGGACCTGCCATGGTCTCTTCTGCTCTCCTTTGCTGGATAACTTTGAGAATAATGTTTCTTTTCTCCTCCTTGCTTCACTCTGTCATGTTTGCTTAAGATGTAAGCTACTCAAGACAAGTGCTCGCTCTGGTGGGCGGCTCCGTCAGTGATGCAGGTGTCATCTGTCGGCTGGGGAAGCTCACATTGGAGCCTGCTGAGCACCCCTGAATCAGCATGGGGCTGTCCTGGCCAGATCTTCCCAGGTCCATGCTCACGCACAAGGGATGTGCAAGCTCTTGATTCCAGCTGTGGACTTCACTGTTCATGCATGGCTCAGAGCTGGCACATCCCTACAGATGCCCTGAGGTGTTTTGGTTGGCTCTGTGATGTTGCAGTAGCTTCTTTCCCCTTTGACATACTGCCTCTTTTGCTATTCCCTTTTGTTTGCTGCTCAGGCCTCAGCTGATCTTGCCTTAGATCAATAGGGCAGAATAAACAAGACTGAAAAGTGCTGAAGCCTGGCCCAAGTGTATATGGGAAAGGGTAACCAATATTGGATTTTGCTGAGTTCAGAGAATACTGGAGGAAGGTGGAGAGGGTCAGAGCAGGTAGAAGACTTAAGAAATGAATTTCTGGCTTCTAGTATTCCCAGGACAGGTTTGGTAATCAGTCTGTCAGTTGAGCAGCAACTCCCAAACTTCCTGTGCCAACTTGCCAGTGTTTTCAATGAATGCACCAGGGTCAACCCAGCTGCCATTGGCTCATAGCTCATCTTAGCACTTGCCCTGATTTTGATTTGTGCTTCTGGGATGTGGAGTTGTAGGGCACATATCCAGATCTGTATGCAACACCCAGGTGATGTCTCAGCAGTGCTTTGTAAAATCTCTGTTTCTAGTACTTCACAAGTCTGCAAGGATTTTCACATCTGCATTCCAGTGACATCTCAGAGTTGTTCCTAATACAGAGGTTTCTCCTCTTAAGACATTTCTAATAGATGTTTTCCCATCTTGTATTAGAAATGTTTTGTTAGTTCTCAGGAGGGTGGCTTATCACTTTATGCTATTTCTTTTCATAATATTTCTGTTATTCTCAAGATCATCTAGCTGTATCTATGGTTTTTCTATGCAGTAAGGGTGTCTCCTCACTTTGTGTCCTTGACTAATTTCATTATCACGTTCCTACTTTTTGTTCCAAGGTCACTTAGGAAAATGTGATAGAACAGCAGATCCAAGTACAAACCTTGAGGAATTCCACTAGTAGCCTCCCTGTAATCTTTTTATATAGCCAATGCCTTACAGTTTTCCTCCTAATAGGTATATTTTCTTGTGTCTCCAGTAATTCTGCATGAGGCACTGTATCAGATATTTTACTGAAGTCCAGATGGGTTAGAGCTGCTGCATTTCTATTGTCTAGAAAATCAGTTATCGAATAAAAAAACCAAATTAGTCTTCATTTCAGCTTATTCAATTAGTTCAGTTCAGTGACTAGTTCATTAACAATTGAGAAACCGAGTCTGAGCTGAGAAGGCAAGAAAACATGTCCTTTTTTCTTCTAATCTATGAATAAAAATCAGCTGTGAGAGGATGAGATCTTCTAGTTTTGATGTGCTGAATAATAGAGGGCTGCAAAGCAAATGCTTCAGTTCACCCAAAGTAGTTACATTGCTTGCTTAACAAAACTGTTTTAAATGTAAAACAGCTTTTGGTAATTTTATTTTTTCCTTATGCCTTCATATTTATAATGGTATTTAGCAGCTGAATAAGGCCAAGTCCCAGGTGCCGTTTTCTTGCATTTTGATTGAAGTTCAATATGCATGTGAATGTACCTTGACACAAATCATAATTAAAGTCTCATCTAGGAATCAAGAAGTGTCAGTCAATCCTTCTAATAGTTAAAATGGAAATAATAAGAGTATAATGTTGAAATAAAAGTGCAAAATACAGCTTGCTTCCCTGCTTAGTGTTAGGTAGATGTTTGCAGTTCTCACAATATAATTTTTACCTGTGATGGTCAGCCCTTCCTTACGAAAAACAGAAATGTGAGTGCATTGAAGTTTAAACCAAAAAATAGATTTTCACCCTACAGATTTAAAACATGATTAATACTGGTTGTAAAGAATATTGGTTTGACTCAGTCTCCATGCATATAATATAGCAAGAGATCAGGACAGTCTGATAGAAACTGTCATTGTTTTCACAAGGCCAGAGTTTCATGGCTGAAGTATAAGACATTCCACCTCCTTTCCAGGCTGGGTGATAATTAACAAGGCACCACATCCTTTAACAGAGGCTGAAACACCTCAGAGAGGGTGAAACATCACTCCAGAAAGAGGTGCCCATGGCTGGATGATTGCTTGGCACTGACTCCTCCTGCATGTGAATGCTGCTCTGCATGCTTGTGGATGTTTCCCACAATACCCTAATTTTCTTCATCAGCTGAGAGCACAGCCCATCTTCAGGGCAGGTCGGTTTCAAAGGAATAGGCTTCCAGGGGAAGACAAGCCCAGTGGGTGTCATTCCTCTCTCTGATGTGTGCTTACTCTCATTATACAGGGACCTGGTGCCTCTGCCTTGCCTCCTTGGAGGACCCAACTGCTGATGGCCTCACCTCAACTTCCCTCCTGGAATTTGCTATGATGTCCCACCTGGAGGCCATGAATTCCCATGAGCAAACCAGCCCAGAGGCTGCAGAGCCAGATCTTGCCCCTGGCTCTCTGCATGCTGCTCCAGGGTCAGGCTTGGCCAGCGAGGAGAATGAGGAGTCCAAGATCTTGCAGCCCCCACAGTACTTCTGGGAAGATGGGGGAGAGCTCAATGACTCCAGCCTGGACTTGGGACCAGCAACAGGTAAGTTATTTTTACCCCATTCTTCCTTCCACTCTGTAGGGGCTCTGGGTAAGTGGAAGGATGCAGGGACCTATTTTCCTGCTTGGACACAACTCTTGCTAAGAGGGCCTGAGATTAAATGTCAGGTCTCTTTTCTCACCTCAGTGCCTGATGTGTCCCCAGTGAACCCTGAGTAAGCACAGGCTTTAGAAACCAAGTCACAGCTGAGCTTTTATTCCTGAGCTGTTATGAGCTGGGAAAAGCACTGCCTCCATCTAGTTTGCCATTGCCTCATGCCCTCCTTTCACTTTCTCCCCGTTATGCCCTCTTCTCTCTTGCTTTTTTCTGTTGCTGTCTATTAAACACAACTTTAAGGTCTCAAAAACCCAACTGAGATCAACGCCATCTTAGTATTTGAGTCAGAGCTGAGTTCACTGGATCAGATTCTGGATTCCTCACTCTGTGACTTGGGATTTGGTCCAAGAGAAAACAGCAGGTTTTGTCCCTTGGGTAGCTGTCCTGTTGCCCGTCCTGTCCTGCTACTTTCTGAGAGGTCATGACCAAAATGGGTTTCATTGGCATTTGAGTTCACTTTCCTCTATTAAGTGTTTTTCTGAGACCACTGAGTCTCCTCAGTAGTCTCTCCCAAAGTCCCTCATTGGCTTTGAGATGCTGTCAGGGAGAGGAATGGGAGGAAGGAGGAGGTGCATGGCAGGGTTTCCAGTAGTTTAGGAGATTATTTCACGTGCTCCTATTCTTAAGTGTTATGTGGGACATGTATTAAGTGCTACCCAAGGGCCAGGCTTCAGCCTTATCCCTCCTCCCTTATGCAGTATCGCTTTCAGCAGATCTGACTGAGGTCTGCAATTAGAAAGCACAAGTCTTGTTTTATCTCCACTCCTATTTCTGTGACCTTAAAAAACACCTGTGCTCACACCGGGCTGAGAGCTGCCGCAGAGCTGTGGCTTGGGTTGCCCACTGTGGCAAAGTGCGCACTTTGTAGGGCAAGGGCCATGCCAGCTTAGGTCTCCAAAGCCCTTTGCTCACTGACAGCACTGCTAAACCTGTCTGGAAGTGCTCTTGCTGCCCTGGGGCACTTGCAGGCTTGGCTGTGGGGCAGCTGTGCCATGCAGCGCTGCTGGGGGCGGATGGTGCCGTTCCTGCTAGCGCATCCCTGGGACACGTGCTGGCTCAGCCGCTCTCACACACAGGCAATGCTCAGCAAGGCTTTTCTTGGTGTGCCAGCAGGCACCTGCATGTCCTCACAGATCTGGACGTGACTTGGAGAACAGCATGTGCTTGTGCATTGAGAGCGAGATGACTGAGTACTGAACCCAGCCTTGCCTCTTGCACGTGCCTCGCCCCATTTGCATGCAGAACACGCTGCTCTCTCCTTCCGTTCTCGCCTGCAGTTCTTTCCTCCAGGAGCAGATGTGCTCTTTCAGCTGTCCTTTATGCATACCCTGCTCTATCCGTTGCCCAGCTAACCACTGCTCTGCTTCCAAGTGCTGTTTCTTCCCCTGACAGTTGCTGTGTCCAGAGCTCATGTCTCAATGGCATTTCAGAACCTTGGTTAATAGAACAGTTTGAATTATTCAAAAGCTGAGAGCACATTTCTACTTAAAATTTAATTAGAAACCTGCCATGTGTCGTTTTACAATAAAGGATATTGTAATAGCATCCCTAAATTGGGCAGTCTTCTCTTGTATGCATAGCCTCTGTATGAGAGATACACCCAGCCAATGGAACTTACATGCTGCATGTGTGACAGATGCAGTGTGATACGTTGTGGATCTGTGTGATGACATCTTGTTAGGTTATTTTCAATGTATAAACCCATTAAACAGTTTTAAACAGCTGCTGTTTAAGGAAAAAAGGTTATGGTGTAAGTTTTCCTTATGTGAGGTTTCATTCAGTGAAGTGTAGCCCAGCATAGTTGGTAGCTCTGTCCCAGGCAAACACTGGAAACACTGCATCAGTCAAGGCACAGAACAGGATTGTTGCACTCCTAGAGAGAGAAAATTACCTGCTATGAAAGGAGACCTGTGCTGGCTTATTTTTGTCTGTGTATAAAGATACTGGCCCTGACTGGTGGGGGTCTTGCAGATAGGCCAGATCTCCTGCTATTCAAAAGCTATATTAGTTATCTCCATCTCTCCTTTTTTTATGTCTATTTGAACTCTGTGTGAGGAGGCTGCCCTGCCTTTGTGTGACTTCAAGGCTGCAAGAGCTAAAAAGCTTTAACAATCTGCAGCTGCTGCTTTTTTGTTGTTGTTGTTAAGTGCACAAAAAACATTCTTTAAAAATATTTTTGGAAAACATTTCTAGGGCCACCTGTTAATCCATCAGAAAGTGAGAACAAACTCCCAGTGGCAGAGCACAGCTCAGCCTGGGGCTCTGGTTCTTCTGAATAATGTGCTTTTGCAGATTTATGCCATGAAACAGTGATTCCATATTGACATCAGTGAGCACCAACCTTTGGAATGACCCTTTTCATTCTGTCTGCACAGAAGTGTGCACTTGCAGTGTGTCAGCCCATGCGCAGCTGCTACCCAGTGGAGCCACATGTGAAGGAGATGGATTAGGTCTGGTGGGAATTTGGATGCTATATCCTTATGGAAGGAAGCAGTGTGTAATTTGTACTGCAGCCAAAAGGCAAGTCAATGGAGCTGTGAACCTGTTACTTCTTAATCCCTTCAGGCTTCCAGGGAACCCAGAAGCTCCAGGTTGTAGTTTGGCTGCTTTGCTTCACCTTTGGGTAGCAAATTGGCCTGAGCCACAGATCAACTCTGAAGAGAGTGGACCTGCAGGGTCTTGCATCTGGCTCTTCCTATCCTCCTTTCCTTTCTTTCCATTTCTCCATCTTGTTTTTGCCTGAAGGCTTCCACTCCGGTGTTTCCTGCTGTTACACAGATGTCCTTGACAACAGATAAAAATCTCATCCAGCTTTAGGGTTAGAACATGAGAGTCAGTAGGATTGTAGGTCTCTTTGAATCCCTTGTTTTTGGTGAAGGGGTTACATGGTGGTGTATCCACCCTGGAGTGCTCCCTGTTTGGAGCTCTCAGTGTTCTCCTTTGGCTTGGTCAGCATGCACTGCCCCACATGTTCCTCTCTTCCAGTGAAGGCTTCAGTCTGAGGCAGCCTAATCAGTAATTGCTGGGAAGTGTGGGCTCCTGAAAATGGACACCAGACTTGTGAAAGTCTAGTGCATGAGGGCACTTAGTCCCTCTCCTCCCCTGCCCAACAGCAAAGTACTCAAGGATTGGAGTGCATCATCCCATTTTCCAGTGTTACAGTGGGCTGGCATGAAGCTCACTTCATTACAGCATTACAGCCACAGACTGCTCTTTTAGCTCCAAGGTGCTTGAAGACCAAGGGATGACTGTACTGGGGGCTATCAAATCTAGTCTTATAGATTGGTGATTTCCTAGGACAGCATGTGGTGCTTTGTGGGATGGGGGAGGAAATAGTAATCTTTTAATTATTCATAGTGATTAGCAGAAGGGATTCCCAGGAGAGTTAGGATGAGGGATAGTGGGACAGTCAAATTAGATAGACTATATTCAAGAAAAAGTAAGTTTTCTGACCAGCTCATGGAATAAAACACCTTCCATATTCTCTGATAGTGAGATTCACTTCCTTCCATGATGAATTACTTGCATCTGGCCAGAGAGATGCTGGTATCTCTCAGCCTTACTGAAATCTACTTCCTCTTCATCCAGACTGACAGCAGATCTGCAGTCCTTAATACCATCTTCAAGTCAAGCATTAATGAAATGAAGCACCTGGTAAAGACTGTCTCCATAAGCAGCTTAGTGCTGAGCAGCCACCTGCCCTAGCTCAGCTCTTGGGATGCCTCTTGTTCATGCCCTGGTTTAGTGTACAGGGACACGGGTGACCTGTCTCGGTGCAAGACATTGCTGCCAAAGGCTGACCCGTGACAGAGGGTTTCTCTGGGCGGGGTGTTACTCTGGTGCAGCTATCCCTGACTGACTGTGTTGGGTGAGGATGGCTTATTCTGCCTTTATTGCAGTCTATGTGCTGAGCTGGAATAAGGTGTGAGGCTATTTGGGAACAGCTGTAGTCCTTGGTGCCCAGTCTGTGCCTCAAGCAAATTCAACCATAATGAGGCCTAATCACTTTGCTACTTTGGATCTCTCTTTTGACTGTGATATCTTTTGTGTGTGTGGACTTCTCTTGGAGCTGCAGATAATAACCTCTTCTAGCTCTTCTGGAAGATTAGTATATTAGCCCTGACTGGCTCAATTCCAGCACCAGTAATTGTATTTTGCCTCTTTAAAATCCCCCTGTGGTTTCAGTCAGCTGGAGTATAACTTTTTTGCAGTAAGCTTTACTGTTCTGTACTGCAAAAAAGAGGGCAGATACAGTTGCAGACCTGGCTGCATTTTCAGTAGAGTGCACCTTGTGATTCCCAAAGCTGGCAGATTTTGATTCCCAAAGTTTTAATGTGAATGATGCTATGTGTTGTGATTGGAGCCCAGGAATGGTCTTGTCTTTACTACAGTACCTTCTAGTTATCAGTAATTTAATCACTGGTTAACATGATCTTCCAGTTTAATCCAATAAATACCTTATGGTCAGGTTATGTGTTTTAAAAACAATGAAGATCACCCTCTTCCTGAGTTGTCTTTTAACAGTTTATAGCAAATACAGGGTAGGGAACCTTGTAGGACAGTAATGGAGACCAGCTCTTCTGAATGACAGAGAAGCAGAAATGTAATGAATTATATGTCTGGCTGGGGAATAGTGCTTTGGCACAGTGCCATGTCTTGGCCCATCTGGTGGCAGGGAAGTTTTGATACTGCTTTTGGAGGAAGCAGGACATTGCCTGAATGGGGACTTTTGCAGAGATTTGAAGCTCATGTTCACCTCTCCCAGGGAAAATCATGTCCTCAGGCAAAGAAAATAGATCTGTGTGACCCAGACCTGGGACTGCTAGGAGATGCAAAGGGCAAGACGTGGAAAGGCTTTGAAAGATGATTTCTTTAAAAAATATTGCCTGAGGGTTTTTGTAAGAGAGCTTGGAAGGGAAAAACTGGGGGATTGTGGGAGGCAGCTGGATGCTGCACAATGTGTAATGTCACCACTGGTGGAAAGCATTAAGGGGCGAAGCTAAGGATGTAGTGGCAAAGAAGTGAGATAGAGGTGTGTAATTTCATATTGCTGAACCAGACTCCCAAGGGGATGTTGTGGCTGAGAAGCTCTGGGAAGGTACACAATGTAGAGCTGTGTCTGCCTGCTACATTCCTTTGGTCCATCCCTGCTAGACTGTTTGCCAGAGGTGCTGGGACAGTTTCATTGTTCCAGTGGTTGGTTCTCCTGAGCTGTCCCCCACTGTGATCAGGCTGGCTCCATTGTGGCTTGGCTGCTCTTTTTTTGTGGTGGGGAAGGGGCACGTGGCATGTCTGTGTGTGGCCACAAGCTCCTCTTGTGCTCCAGCCTACTGCTGATCTTGGTGGGAGACAGCATACCCTAGCAGGGAAGAAGCTGATGATAGGTGCAGTTACTACCCCTCCCTTCTCGGGCATCCTTGGGCTTGGTAGAGCTCTGCTTCCTCCCTGAAATTAGATGAGCTGATAAATGAGCCAGGCAAATCTGGTGTTGCAGCCAGTTCCATAATACCTGTCTCCTTTAGCAGAAGACTGTCCCAGTAGGAGCACAGGCTGCTGTGTCTCTCTGCCTCTCTGTTCCATGGCTGCTGTTTCTCACCACAAAAGTGGTGAGAAGGGAAGTGGATGGCAAAGGCATGAGAAGGTGTGAAGGTCTGTGCGTGCACTGCCATATTCCTGGAGCATGGGAGCCAGGTGTATTGGGTCTGCTGAAGGTAGAGGACAACCAGGTGGGCCAGGGGGCTGTAAACCACTTGCTGAAGGGGAACTGCTATCTGAATGCTGGAAGAGATGCTAAAAATGGGAGATGCCATTTGAGTACCCTTCGGGTTGGAAGGAAGAGGAATCAAGGGAAATGCTGAGAAGACTCTTCAAATGTTCAAGCTGTTAGCTCTGCATTGCACAGATGAGTGACAGGACAGCTTGTCTGGATGGAGGCTTGGGAAGAATATGCTGGGACCAACTTAGGGCCTGAGATAATACCAGGGAGATGGACAGGGTGCAAAAAATCCTGCAAATCATAGAAAAGGGGTGTAAAAAAAAAAAAACAAAAAACAAACAAGCAAACAAAACCACAAACAAAACCAAAACAAACAAACAAACAAACCCACCAAAACAAAACAAAGCGCATTAAAGACACCTGATCTTGAGAAGTGGCAGATGCCCTTGTTAGTGAGATAGAAGGAGCTGATTCCAGATGAAAACTGTTTAGCTGAAGAGTCTGGAAGGAAGGATTGACTCATCATAGTTGGCATCTGGATGTGGCACTTGGGGATGTGGTTTAGGGATGATTATAGTGCTACTGGAGTGATGGTTGGACTAGATCTTGAAAGTCTCTTCCAACCTTGATGATTCTGTGATCCTTCCTGAACCTGGGAAGGGTTTGAACACCTTTGGTAACTGGAGAGATCCTTGTTTTCAGGAGCACAATTCAGCACCCCTATGCCTTAAGTTTCACTATTTGAATCTGAGTAATAGCCCTCTCCTGATTTGAGAGGAGTTGAGTTTCTAATCAGTGAGGTCTTATGAGCCAGGCGGAAGGATGTTCCCAACTTAACATGCAGGATAGTGGGGAAACTAATGACAAGTGGGAATGTTAACCCAGTTAGTAGCAAGTGTGAGGATTCCTGTGTCTGTTCCTACCCTGTTGATTTGTTGGCCTAGAGAAGCAGCTCAGATTTCAGTGTTTGGCTGCCTTGTAAGATAGAGGTCTGCTCGGAGAGAGTGGAATGGGTCCTAAACTTTCTTTGCCCAGAAAAGATGGTAGAGATCTTTAGATGTTGGTGGAAAGGCAGCACAGCTGCACCATGTGGGGCTTTCCCCTACGGGAGCTAACTAATATGTGACAGAACACTTTAAGGAAAGGTTGAGTATGTGACTTCAAAGGAGAGCTGACAGGCTGAGAGCATTTCAGGTCCCCTGGGACAAATCTCATGCTGCTTTTTCGTGGTTTGTTTTTTTTGCTGTGCCCATCTGCCTGCCAGTTCGTGCTCTGCTCCAGGTGGAAAGAAGAGTATGAAAGAGAGGAAGGTGTAAAGGAGTTGAGAATATCTTAGAATGTCTTCAGGCAAAGGAGGTGGCAGATTGGATCACTTAACCTTGAAAATAACATCTCATCTAACAAGGCCCTGTTTTAAAAGGTGAAACCCTCATTTTTCACCCACAGCATGTCAGGGCAGAGGGGATTTTTAGTGTAAACCCTGAGTTATCCCTGCAGCAGGAGGAGTAGCAGAGCCCTGGGAGATACACTAAGCTTTACTATCTGTCTGAAGACAGTCCCACCCAAACCTCCTCCAGTCCTACGGTCTGTGGCTGTTCCTGCCATCCATCCAGCAAGGCAGTGGCCATGTCTGCAGACATGGGATGTTACCTGTTGATATGGGCCTTTGGGAAAACTAGTGCCAGGCAGTGGAGGAGAGAAATGGGTTTTCTGTGATCTGTGCTGCTGCTGATTGCTCTTACCAGTCTTCTTGGCCTATGAGGAAGCACCACCAGTTGGGAAGCAAAAATCTTTTAATCCTCAGGGTCTTTGGGTGAGGTGTCAGTTAGAGATGCTCTCTAGTGAGACACAGCAGCAAAGCAACATGACTTCTGTGTGCCCTGGGCAGTGAATCCCAGTGGCCTCTTTGCAGACAGAACTGGGAGCCAGTCTCCACACCACAGCTCTGAAGGTCAGCAGCTGGGTGGCACTCACCTTTGGGCAACATCTGGGAGGAGCTGCTGACACCATAAAGGGAATGAGCTGTAGTTTAGGGAATCCACTCACCAGCTGAACAGGAGAATATACCTCCTGCTTGGGGTGGATGGAACAGTGTGATTTCTGCTCAGGAGGGTTGGGCAGGAGTAGCATGGGCAGTCCTGATTGCCAGGGAATACCCGGGGCACTGTGTGTGTTTGCTGACATGGCCCTCTCTGCCTGGGAGCTTGCACCCATTCTGGCAGCAGTGAGCGATGGATTGGAGTCAGGGATGTGTGAAGGTTTTTTGAGCAGGTCTCTGTAAGGCATCCAGACAGCTGCTGCCCACTGTGCTCAGTGGAGCATCTGCTTTGGCAAGCAGGAGAGGAGACGGGAGCCATGGGAGTTTCAGACAGTCATTTACTTAATAACCATAGACAGAGCAGAGGGGTCATTTCTGGCTATGAAGGGATTGTCTTCCTTCCCTTCTCAGTGTGAATGTGCTGTGATTGGCTTGGGGAGAAAGGGGGTTAATTGAGATGCAGACTCCTGAAACAGAACTCTGTGGGTATGAGCAGTTTCTCAAGAAAGATGAAGGTTGATTTATGCTTGCTGGATTTGTGCCTACCACCCTGAGCTAAACATATCTGATCTTACAGATACTTTGCTTTTCCTGGGTCCCCAGCTCCTTGTTAGCTTCTAGAGGAAACCCCAGCTTGCTCTGACCTTCCATTTGTGAGCTGCATCTCCTTCAGTATCTACGTTTGTCTAGCAACAACACTTCCATATGTGGTCAGAGCCACAGAACAACAGGGGCTGTAGTTGGAGGCAGGGGAGTTAGATTCAGCTGCTGTAGCAAAGCAAAATTAATGCAGATGTTTGTGGAATTACTTTTCTGCTCTGAAGTGCCATACAAACCAAAATTCTGCATTTCAAATATGCCCAGGTCGATTCAGGGTTTGGTGGTATTACTTGAGTGTGCCAGGAAGGAGGATTTGGTTTTCTGTGCTTTAATTTCTCTTCTGTAGTATATCCCATTTAGCTTGTGGCTGACTACTGCTACCACACCACATCTTTCTCAGTCTCATTTGAAACAAATTTCCGGGTTCCAGCTGATTCCTAACACTCCTAACCTCAACTTAAAGATGTCAGGTGTCAAAACTGTTATTTATTATTATCTGTGAAAATGCCTATGGACAGACAGATGTGGAGAGAACAAACATGGAAATTATTCCTTGGGAATATGGGTGCACTGGGATGGGATTGGGTACATGGAGAAGTGCACATATTGGATGGGATGGTTCTTTGCTGTGACAAGCTACCTGCTCTTGGAGGGTCTCTGCCATTTGATCTCCACCTGTGGCTGGACACATATAATGGGGTATTCTCTGCCTCTCAGAGTTCTTAGTTCAGGTGTAACATGAAGTCTTTTGGATCTCTTTTTAGATTATACCTTCCCTGCTTCATCTCAGAAGGCATTGCTGAAACGAAATGGGACACAAGTAGACAGCTGGGAAATGGCCACTGTCCAGCCACCAGCAGAATTTGTGGAGCCTGACTTACACACACCTTTCTCCACACTAGAGGAAGAGGAGGGGCTGCTCCCTATAGACCACTCAAGAGGAGGAATGGAGACCCTTCAGACCTCTGGACCAGAGGTTACATCTTCTGAACCAGTGGACCAAGAGGACTCCTTCTCCCTTGTGTTTACCACAGCCTCTGCCAGGCCAGGTGTTGTGACTGAGGCAGCCATAGGAGAGCAAGAAGAAGACTCTGTTTCTCCAGGCTTAGATCTTGGGAGCAGCATGGGACCAGGTCTTCTACCTGCGCCCTCTACCTTTTCTACTACTGTTGCTGCAAGATCTCCCAGTGATTCGGAAGAACTCTTTGAGGTGACAACTGGAGACACTTGGGCTATTGAGGGAGCAGATTCGGAGATGACTGTGGCTACAACAGGAGCAGAGCTTGCAGAGACCATGTTGGAAGCTGGTGGGGAAGAGCATTCAGCCAGGGAGGAGGACTCAGAGCCCACGGTGGGGTGGGAGATGCTGGAGCCCACGATGCTGACTGAAATGGAGCAGACAGTGGAAACAGCTGTGGGGTTTCCTGCAAGCAGCTCCTCAGGCACCCAGACTCTTTCTGGTAGTGAGCAGCACCTCCCTTCTGTGTCTCCGTGGGACAGAGCTGATGGGCCTGTGCTGGATCCTATTTGGAATGACACTGAGTCAGCCACTGAGACTGTAGCAGCAGAGAGGAGCTCATCACCAGAGGCTGGGGATGCCCGCATGGCCGTGCTGCCAACTGAGCTGCCCTGGGACTCAGCACAGGTTGCACTGGGAGCAGAGGCTGGGTGGGAGGTTGCAGTGGGGATATTTGAGTACTTCACTCCTGGAGAGTGTTTAACCTAAGTCCGTAAGTCTGACTGCTGGAAGTAGTTTTTTCTGTTTACCCACTCCAAGCTGAATTTTCAGGGAGAGTTATTCACAGCAGTTCTTAAGTATCCATCATCCTTGGTGAAAGCCCTGGCCCCTCACAGCTTCCCAGTTGCACAAAATCCTGCTTCTGAAGAACAGAAGCTGAACACCTTTCCTCTGGGACATGCACAGCAGAGAAAGTTCCTTGTTTCCTCAACCTGCATTATTGAAAGTGTCAGGACAAACATGACCCCAAGGATTTCTGGAAAGGGAGTGAAAAGAAAGTGCTGTTTTTGCTGCTGCTGCCTGCAGAGACCAGATGTGGAGCAGGTGGAGTAGAGTACAGTTATGTCTGAGGATGTTGGGTCTAGGAGAGCATGTGGGAGAGAAGGGGTGAACTGTAGTTCCTGAATCCATCAAACTGGCAGCTGGTTAAGAGAAGATATGTAGCGGGAGTTGACTGGTGAGAAAGTACCAAGCAAAGCTTTTAATTTTGCTTTCTGCCCCATGTTACTCAGGAGCCTGAGCAAGTGACTTATTCCCTCTGTACATCCTATCCTGCCTGCAAAGTGCTCCCCTGTCTCACCAGTTTGTTTAAGGACCACAGAGGCTCCTGGTTAGGTTTTGTGTTAAGTGCTGATAAGGTTGCAGGCTAGAGATCTTTCCGATAAGAACCTGTGTGCTCCTTGAGTCTAGACAGAGGTGGAAGGTCAAGCTGAGCTGTGACAAGCTGCCAGAGTAACTTTGTCCCTGTTCTGTGTTAGCACTGGAATGGTGGTTCCTCCTTAGAACAGAGAGTTAAAGGACAGTCACATCCATTGAGAAGTAGGCACAGGAGTATGCCACAACACCTTACTCTGAAGCTTGTGTACCCTGTGCTTTCAGCAGCAGTTACATTCACACCTGATCCCAGCTGTCTTTGTCTTGTCTCTCCAGGTGATCTGCAAAGACTGGAGCAACCTTGCGGGAAAGAACTATATCATCCTGAATATGTCGGATAACATTGACTGTGTAAGTCAGTCCAAAGAGATTTGATGGCACAGGGGCAATGGTGTCTAGGAAAGTGAAGGCAGGCACAGCTCTTGCTGTCTGCTTTCACCACAAAACATTTTAAAAGCACTAAATCTCAACCTACAGAGGCTGTGAAGAGAAGGAGAGGAGGACAGAAATATTCCTGTTCTCCAAAAGGGAAAAAGAGTGGGTGGGGAGAGAGATGATTTTGCTCCAAGTCTAGCACATGTCAGTTCCATATTGGATTTTTTACTAACTTCTGGCTGCTAGTCTGTGCCAGTCAGTACCTGGATTGTCATGGATGGGACATCAGAACTTTTAACGTTGCACCTCTTACAGGACTGAATGCAGTTCTCCTTCCTTTTCTTTCCATTCCTTCCAGTATGTAGCAACAATCCTCCGATGGTTCACAGGAATAGGGACTCCCATTTGTGCATGGATAAGCATCAAGCAGCTATCACTAAATCTTCCTTAAGGGTCTCTTCTCCCCACCCTATTATCTTGTGTGTTATCTGTGTCTGTTAACCAGCCATGCTCTGCTAATCCAATGCCTGTCCATCCATCCTCATAAAGCTGCAGTTAATTCATGAGCCCAGAGTGCATTGTGGATCCCTGATAAAAGGGCTTGTTCACTTCTGCTGGGCCTTTTATCAGGCACTTGAAAACCATTTGTGAAAGGCCTGGGGTCAAGGTGCCTTTCATAATTCTAAGAAATTATTATGAGCCTGACAACCTGAGACCAAAATGTTCCATTGAGGAATTGTGTTCTGGCCTCATGCATCTGCACTCCTGCTTTTTGGGGCTCCTGCTGCGGGCTGGAACCAGAACAGCTGGTTCTGTTACTGCAGAGTTGCTCTGTGGCACTGACCTCTTACCACTACTGGTGAGTTCTAGGTTGGTTTGTTTTTCTTTTTCTTACAAGTGACTTTTTTGGGGACAGGGAAAATGGGGAAATTCCTAAAAACAGTAAGGGATGCCGACTGCTCTGAGAACAGATGAAAAGTCAGTCTTTTTCCTCCTCATTTAGGCAAACCAGAGTGGAGGGTTTTAAGTATCTGCATTACAGTTGTAATGCAGAAAAGGAGTTTAAAAACTCTAAAAATGTCCAACTTTAAAAATTCTCTACAAATCCATTTCCTGCAAGTTCTGCCTTGCTGGAGGAGATGTTGCCCTGGGATAGGTAGGACTGAACTGTTTTTCTACTTGATTTCATGTTTCAAAACATATTTCCCAGTGAATGATTTGTACTATACTACCTCTTATTCAAAGGGACGTTTGTCAACATACATATTTAACATGAGCGTCTCATCGTTGCCTGCCTCCCATTGCCATTTTGCATGAGTGAAGCTGGAATCAAGCTGTTCTTTTCACTGATGTTGATGCAGTTTTTTTCCTACCCTTAGTAATTTGCTCAATTTGGGCACCTCACCTACTGTCTGCTTCTCCCTTTTGTATTTTGGCTTCTGTATCGGAACTCTGTGGTGTTTGGGTTTCCAGGGTTTTGAGGGAGAACCTATGTTGCGAATTCTGTAGTTTAAATTAGTGTGAATGGGTATTCCTCACATATTTCAAAGTTTTGGTGTCATGATCTGGTGTGTATCGAGTCCCACTGAAAAGCTGAGGGACAAGGAGGGTGCTTCGCTTCTTCCACAAGGTTGCGCTTTGACCTTCAATACACTTCATGGCACCGGGCTTTTAGCTGCTATGGGGACCATGTCTTTATTTCTGGGTTAAGGTGGAAGCCCATTTGTCTTCCCAGTGGGAAGAGAAAATCTTCCCTTATCTTCTCCAGGCAAGGGAATCACTTCAGTCTCTCTGAGCAAGTCTTCCACTCAACATACCTGGAAAGTCTGCCCAAGTGAAGACTGCAGGATCTGACCCAGCAGTGGTATCTGGCTATGCCTCAGGAGGTGACCTCCACCTTGGCACAGGTGCATTCAGGCTCCTTCACTGCTCCCTCCTCTCCACCATGGAGAACTGATCAGTGCTCTGCATCCTCTGCTTTTCCCAGCACCAGAAACATCTCACTTCTGTCCTCCTGCTCCTGGCTCAGCTGCTCCCCTTTCCTCTTCATCCCCCAAAAGAGAGCCTCAGACTAGCAGTGGGACCATGAGCTGGAATTGCAGCTGAGCATCATGGTGCTGCTTCCTCTTGCAGCTCCTACTGCCTCCCCATACCAAACCCCATAATTTGATGAGACAAGGCACTACCAGACTCTTGTGATTCAGGCTCCAGTCATCGATGTCTTCTCCAATTAGGCCATTTTTGGCACAGGCCTGTGCCTACCCTGAGTGCTTCAAATTGCCATGGCAACAAGAACTCTCCATTTTATTAATCATCTGTGTGGTCTTCAGGTTGGCATGGCAACTGGGGATGAGAATAGAAACACGGGAGTGAGAAAGCAGCAAAAGAGCCTGTTGAGGGATGGCTGGAGCACGTCAGGCTGAGCAGCACCTGCTGACCCAGCTCTGGCTGTGGAGATGAGCCTGACTGCTCCCTTCTCACTTTACATCATAAAGTTGCTTCAGGATCTCTGGGTACCAGGAGAGCTGGACTTGATATGGGGCATATGGCAGCTACAGGAGCTGAGGAGGAAGGTTGGTGCATCAGGACATGTTTGTGGGTCCAGCCTGGGGCACTGTGCAGCGGACTGTTGCACCAGGTTTAACACTGCTGGCTTTTGGGCTCATGTGAGGTCTCAGCTGTACCAGCCCTGCAGGACTACAGCTGCCTTGTCCCTACCATGCACTCACCAAGGTTCCTTTCCTGTGGCAGGAGGAATTTCGGTTGGAGAGGGGTCCCCAGCTGTTGGCACTGGTGGAGGACGCCTTCTCCAGGCAGGCAGAGGGGCTGCAGGACCGCTGGCTCATCTCTCTGAGCAAACCCAGTGAGAATGACAAGCACTTGCTAATGACGCTGGCAGGGGAACAGGGTAAGTGCTGGCAGAAGGATCCTTCCTGTGATGGGGAGTGTATTTAAGGGACTCCTAAATGGAGCTACACAGCTGTGTTGGAAGGAGCTTTTGCTTTCCAATCCATTTCAATCCCACCGGTTCTCAGTGTTCTCTGGACTTGAGGGATGGAGAGGGACTGAGGACATCTTTCTTCTGGGTTGTCCCTCACTGCTTGCACAAAGCTCCATCTTCTGCATTTTGCCTTCAGCTTTGTTGCCTCTCTGGACTGCCTTTCCCTGAGCATCCGTCAGCTTTCTCCTTATGCTTATGTACTCCTCTCCATGGTAGGATATGACAGCCTGCTCTTGGTTCACTTCCCAATCTATCAATTCTGTCCAAACTAGGATGGTCCTCATAGTGCCTTCCCTCATCCCCAGCGAAACAAAAGCTGACCGTGGGCTGGACTGGAACATTGTATCATCTCTTTATTCCTGTTTTGGTACAGGGGTCATTTTCCTGCCTGCTTAGTGACAGAGGTTTCTAATGTTGACATTGTGGCTTCTATGACCTTTATGAACCTGTCTCTATGACTTTCTGAGTGCTATTGCTTGCTCCCAGAGCAGACAAAGATCCTGAGAGCTTCTGTGGTGGTGGAGAGGGTACCTAGGTTGCTCTGATATCAGTTAATCCCTGGATTTTTTTACTCCTTTGAAGAGTATTTGGAAGTACCCCTGTCTGTGATCCTGTGTTCTTTCAGCCTCCTGACAGAAAATACTGATGAACAAAAATGTGTGTTTCCCTGCCTCTGTCCTGTTGGGGTTTTTTAGATTGATGAATACATATGATTGAGTCACCTGAGCTGGGAGCAGCACTGATCTCTTCCTCTACTTTACAGGCGTTATCCCTACAAAAGATGTGCTCATGGCACTGGGGGATGTTAAAAGGAGATTAGCTGAGGTAAGAGCCTGTCTGCCTGCATCCATTTGCTAAGACCGGTTATACAATTAAAATAAGCAACTTGAAAACTGGGAGCATATCTCAGTCTAACCAAGTGCTGAACCCACAGCAGGCAAATGCTTGGCAAACTCCCTTCTCCCCTCACTGGTAGTAGCCATGCCATCAAATGTCTATTCCTTTTAAAGAAGTAACTATGGGTTATTCCCTCCCTGCTTTCCTAGCTTGGTTGTGACACTGCTTTTCACACATTCATTTTGTTGGGATTCTCAGTGTCACCCCTCCCATACTATTGTCAAAAGCAGTGTGGGTACTGCCTCACATTTGGCCCTACTCACCCTCCAGCTGTGTTGCATACATTGGCTTCTCTTGACACATTCATACACCTAGAATTCCAGGGTCTGCATTTCACTCCTTAAACAGCTGCCTCCACAAGGGCAGGCAGAGGACTTGGGTCAATGGATGCCAGACTCTTCTCCCAGCTGCCTCTAGGCCTCACGTATTCCCTTCTAACCCTGGGCAGCTTGGAAGAGGATAGAGATGAGGACAAATCAGTCCCACGGTCTCTGGCTTTACCCCTTTGTCCTACAGGGTATGTAGGCACTGAGGAACTGATTCTGCTTGAGTTTTCTGTGCCAACCACTGGAGTAATTTTGCGGATCTTAGCAGCAGGGTCATGCCACTGCCTTGCTTCCTGTCTGCTCTCAGATTTTTTCCCTGACCTAACAAACCGATGCAGTTAGACAAAGCAAATTAAGTGCTCAGTGGTGTATTGATTGGCTTACACCAGAGAAAGTGCAAAAAGCCAACCCTATAGAAGTTGTGTGACTGAAGTCACTAGAACTGTCCAGAAAGAAGGATTTGCGTGGATGCAAGGTTTGACATTGCAACTGTGGCCCCATGTTAATGTGAGTCCTACCAGAGCCTCCTTGTCCCATGCCCCGTGCCTCTCTGGCTCTGTCAGTAATGAAACTCTGCTCACAGTGCTGCCCTTGAACAAGCATGAGATTGCAGGGAGGAGGGAGGATACTCTCTTTCACCTGTCACAGTTACTATTGAATTGGTACATAACCTGTTTAAAACGTGTTGGTCCCAAGTGGGACCAAGGCTGGGCTGTTTGCTGACAGCCACAGCAGGCCAGTTTCTAGGGCAGCTATTCCTAAGCTTTTAGGCTCAGCGGGCAGCTGTCCACTTTCAAGACCTTGTAAAGACCACTATGCCCTCCTAGGACCTAAGCTTTAATGGAAACCCATTTATTAGGGTTATATTCTCTGCCAAGCAGTTACCAAAGCTTCAGCACCTGTCAGTGGTCTGTAGTTTGTGTTGGGAACTCCCATGAAGGCCTCCTTGTACACAAAGGTGTGATATCCTTGTGCAGGTGAGCAAAATGAAATTGTGCCTAAAGTAATTTGCTGATGTGTCAGCTTTCATGGAAAATGGTGTTATGTATAGTTATGAGCTTTCTAGTAATGTAAGACAGTGTACAACCTGAGTCTCCAAGCCTGGCTTCTAGTTCCTCTGCCCACAGTCATGGTCCTGTACTTGGACCCTGGAAAGTCTGAACAGGATTCTATCTGCCTCCAGGTCAGGACTGTTACAGTGCTCCTCCCTGCCTCCCTGCCTCCCTGCCTCCCTGCCTCCCTGCCTCCCTGCCTCCCTGCCTCCCTGCCTCCCTGCCTCCCTGCCTCCCTGCCTCCCTGCCTCCCTGCCTCCCTGCCTCCCTGCCTCCCTGCCTCCCTGCCTCCCTGCCTCCCTTCCTTCCTTCCTGCCTTCCTTCCTTCCTTCCAGATTGGTATCCAGAACTACTCGACCACCACAAGCTGCCAGTCGCACCCTAACCAGACGCGCAGTGATTATGGGAAGCTCTTTGTGGTGTTGGTGATCATCGGCTCCATCTGCGCCATCATCATCATCTTGGGGCTCATCTACAACTGCTGGCAGAGACGCCTGCCCAAGATGAAGAACATGGTGAGCACTGGATGGGTGGAGAAGGTGGCCAGATTCTTAGCCCTTGGGATAGAGGAGATTGAAAAGTTAAGAGGGCAATTGTTTTCCCCTGTCCAATTATGGGACGTAACTGGATACACTGCTGGAGCTGCAGTGGAGTTCATTCAGGTGTAAGAGAGATGCAAATGTGCTTAGCACAACTCATTTCCACTGTGAGGGTTGGGCTAGAATAAATCTACCTCTTCCCACTGACTCCGCAAAGTTGTCGGTGACCCTCATAGCCTGGTCTGATTGTGCTTCTCAGCAGCATTAATACCTGTCCCCTTTTGTCTCCATTTGTGTCCTCTTGTCTCTGGCAGTCACACGGCGAGGAGCTGCGCTTTGTTGAGAACGGCTGCCATGACAACCCCACCTTGGACGTGGCTAGTGACAGCCAGTCGGAAATGCAGGAGAAGAAGCCGAGCGTGAACGGTGGAAACACCATCAATGGCCCTGACAGCTGGGATGTCCTGATCAATAAGCAGGCGAGCGAAGATGTGGATGTGTTTGAGGAAGACACGCATCTTTAGAAAAAGAAAGAAGAGAACCACCCTCTTAAACACACTTGTTTCTCTTCTATCTTGACTGATGGAGCATGGGATCAGGTGGCTTCTCAGGAACTTCTTAAAACCTGTGAACAGGTGTTTGGGCAAGTTTTCCCTATGGAAGTCCTGAGTCTGCATCTGAGGCTAGGAGTAGGAGGATCATGAAACAGAGGGAAGCAGGAGGGGTGGGTTTGTAGATCTCCATGTCTGTGTTCCTATCAGTAGCACCAATGCTTTCATTACCTTTAAATGCACTTACTGTAGCTCTGTGGTAGTGGCTGGAGAGTGTCTGGATTGGAGAAACAGATGGTGGGGCTGCCTTGCCACCAAGAGTCCAGATTTGGGGAGTAAATTCACTTTCCAGATCCTGACCTAGAGATCACATTCAGTTTGTGCAGATGCAGTAAAGCCTGATCATTCTGGATGGAGGGGAGCCAAAATTCCATCAATGTCTTGGGCAGAGTTTGCATTCCCCATGTGAAAACAGGTTTTCTAGTGCACTAGCATTCAGCTACTAATTGTGTGAGAGCTGATGTTTACATTTGGGGAAAACACCCCTCCCACCCCACTCCCTTTTGTCATTTCATTTCACCCCTGGTACCACAAACAGCCACACTCCTTTTTTCAACTCCACAACTCCAAGATGAGCTTCCAAAGTTTGAGCACTTTACCCTTGCTTGACTGATTGCAGAGAATTTAGTGCCATGGTGCAGCATTTTAGATGGAAATGTGCTTTAGGTTGGAGTATTGCTCAAAAATTATGTTTACATGCCTCTTTCACAATAGCCTGGGTAATCAGCAGGAAAATATCCCTTGTCTGAGTGTAAGTTTTAAAATGGCTGGCCTTTTCTTTTCCATTCTGATTCCATATTTCAGGATAGTTTGGTTTCAGTTGGTCATTTTGCGGTAAATATAAAGACTATGTGAAACTTTTTAAACAGGGGAACAAGTAATGTTCTCATCCTTTTGTTTCAATTTCAGCATCCTGCCCTGAGGGAAGGGTGGAAGTGTTTAATATCCCACAGGTATAAATCAGGGTAACATCTTTAAAATCACTGCATTTAAACAATGTAAGAGCCAGTTCTGATGAGATTAGAATTGGATGTAAGAGCTCCCCAATTTCTCAGGCATGCCTCAGGCAACTTTGAGGCTCCAGTTCCCTCAAGATGTGTGCAAAAGGCATGTGAATATGTGTAATTGTTCTCTGAGCCCTGCCTAAACTGCTGTCAAGCCTGAAATCCCAGAACATTTGTTTCTTCTGTCATTGAGAGATTGAGCGACTTGCTTTGGTCAGAGGCACCGAACTGTGCTGTGGGTACTTCTCTCCCTAGTGGTGATCTGCATGCTTTCTTCCTGCGAGATGCAGCTTCACACTTGGTCTTGAAAGGAACTTTTGTATACAGAGGCCCTAGATGTGCAGCCTGATGCTGAGCCTGTAAATCTACACTGTATATATAGAGACCTCTAGCATGTTCCTCCCAGGTGTGTGTGCCTGAAGTCAAGGCGCAAGAGTCTGTTGTTGCAGTTTGTGTAGCGCTTTGCATCAAACTGAATCACAGATCGCCTCGATGTAGGACCACTCTGGTACCAGTTTATTAGGGATTCAAGAAAGGTGATAATCTTTGGTTTCCTATCCAGATTCCAGTTTTCAGTGGTTTTAGCCTGCCTCCATATCTTTCCTGGTGTTATGTAGGAGACAGTGATCATCAGCTTCTTTTGTAACTTGGTAGGTTTTGCAGAGATGCTCAGAGTTCCTTCTCCTGCCCCAGCAGTTGGTAGTGGGGGATAGTCCATGTATGTGGACTACATGGCCCTCTCTGACCACTGCTCACTGATGGCTCCTGCTGAGTTTGATGGGTGTGTGCAGTAAAACTGCACAAGGCCATTGGCTGTGTCGAAGGCACTTTGGAGCTCACAGGATTAAATGCAAATTGTTGTTCTGGTAAGTAAATTAAAGCATGGAGTTAAAATCTGAGTTTTATAGCACTTAGTATAATGGGGTCTAGCGTGCCTGTGGCCTTTAGGCAGCTGCACTGTGTAAATTTTTCCAAGTCAAGAAGTCTTCATCAAATATTTTTAATGGCTGGTGGCTGTTAAAAAGATAATGCCACTAATCAGATGTGAATCATTTCACCCACAGATTGCTTCCTCGGTGCATGTCCCTGCTAAGAGCTGCTTTGCTGACCTGTTTTCTCTCCACTATTCTAATTCAGAGAAACAACAAGGCACTGATGAAGCAATGCTTCTGGCTGGGGTCACCACCTCCCAATCTCATGTAAAGTCTTCAAAATTTAAAGAAACCAAGGGGGTTATGTGGGCTCAATAATCAGCTAGCAAGTTCTGCTAACTTGCTCTTCTGGCCTCTCGTGGCCTGGAGGATTTTCCAGAGATGCTCTTCTCTGTCTGGAGCATCCAGGTGATTTGAGAGACACTTTAAGGGTGGCTGTTGTGAGGCTGAGGACACTTTTCTGCTGTCTCTGACAGGGTGCACCTGGCTGTATGATCCCAGTTTAGCTTCAGAAATCTACTGGTTGACAGAATTTCACTTTAGTCTGGTGATACTTTTTATCCTTTTACAGTTTGTTTTTTTCTCTGTATCATTTTTTTGCACTAGGCTGATCTTGTCAAGTCAATTGCACTGTTGTCCCTCTCCTGCCAGCCCTGCAGAGACGAGTCATCTCCAGGGACCTGTGGGCTGGGAAGCACTGTAGGGAGGCTGTTGGTAGCCCACTTTACTCTGTCCAGTGCTTGCATTTCCAGCTCTGCACAGGGAGGATGTAAAGGGGAAGAAAACCTTTGTCTTAGCATTTGTAACAGGAAGCTTTTCTATCACCCTAATGTAGTTAAACTTCTTTTTAATAAAACTGTGAAAGCTGGACTTCTCAGAGCAGTGTGCCAGACAACAGAGCAGATGCAGGAGACAAAGCAGTTCCTGGAAAACTTTGCCACGTACTCGGACATCACCATAATTCCATCTGCAAAAGTGTTTGGTCACACTGACACCTGGTGGCAGTTGGGAGTTGGAAATGAAAAATTAAAAAAAGAAAAAAAGGAGCTTTTCTCTTAGCTTTGGATATTTGTTTCATGTGACTTGTCTAGGATAACCTGCTTTATTCACAAGGGGCTGCAGGATTCGACTGAGAGCAGAGGGGCTTGTACGAGGCATGTCGAGGATGGTTTGTGTGAGGATGTCCTTGTCTGTAAAGTAGTGAGATAGGACATTGCCTGGAGTCACCAGTATAGAAGCCTTGGGTAGCCACACAGGGTCTCACCTCCATCTTCCTGCTTTGTCTGCCACTTGCGTCCTCTGCTCCTTGGGACCACAGCTAGAATGCAGGGACTCTGCCTTGAAATGGAAGTGGTTCTTCAGAGAGAGCATCAGGTGCTGTTGTGAGGAGTGCAGTGCCGCGAGGAACACCGGCGATAACATCGTCTGGATGCACAGCCAAGATCAGAGTGCCTCTCCATCTCTGTAGAATTGTGGCCAGATGTGATCTGGGATGGCCAAGCTGCAGATTACTCCAAGGTGTCACCCAAATATCTAGAATTGTGCCTGTAACATGGAGTCTAACGTGTTCTAGGACTCTGCATCCTGCACGCCGCCTTGGGGTATGTGGGGTGGAAAGAAACAATGAGGAGGACCCAGTAATTGTGGTGTGAAGGATGTAATGCAGCTTGAGAATACAGTTCAAGACACACTTTAAGGATCCCTCTGGCAGAGGATGTGTGAAATGAAGGTACATTATCCTAAGGACCATCGCAGCATGACCTTAGAGCATTGCAGCAGGGTCCCACTGCAGCCACTGCTGTCAGCAACTCATCTGTTCCCGTCTGCCTTGGCAGCCATGCAGGAGCACATCTGTCCTTCATAGCAGGTTTGGGACAGCTCAAACAGTCAGACACAAACAAGCCCCTTCATCTGTGTTGGCTCATGAGAGACTCGTGCGCTCATCTAAGCTGACAGCCAGGCTTTGAGCCATTCTCAACACCTTCATTCCTGCTGGACACAAACTGCAAGCCCTGGCCACTGCTCAGGATTGCTGCCGGAGACCATTTAGAAACAGTTGTGTCTGGCCCTGGTAATAACAGGGTTGTGTTTTTCTTTCCTTTGCAATAAAACACACCTCCTGGGTGTCTGAACACTGAATTGAGCACAATGCTTTGCTTGGTTAAATCTCCCTGAATTCATGTCTGCTGCATCTCCTAACACACTACTGACCAGGGTTTCTCTGCCAGGATGGAGGTTGTCAGCCTGGCCCCCCTTCCCCACAGTGCACTCCTTAATTCTCCCATCACAGATTTCTGTGGAAGCCCTGAGCCATGCCAGGTGCCTAGGCTGTGGAAAGAGTCTTCCCCGATAGGAGTAGTCTGCCCTTCCAGTACTCACAGGACCAGTCCAGGATACCTTTCCTGCAAGGGTGGCTTAGCAGAAGCCTCTGTTCCACAGCAGAGTCCCTGCCTGTGTGCCCTTTGCCACATGTGTCCTGTGCAACTCTTCACCATCCCACACCTGCTCCAGACCTGGACCCCATACAGAATCACAGAATTATTAGGGTTGGAAGGGGCCTCTGGAGATCAGCCAGCCAAGGCAGGCTCACCCAGAGCAGGTGACAGGAACACATCCAGGTAATGCTTGAATGTCTCCCGAGACTCCATCCCCTCCCTGAGCAGCTGTTCCAGAGCTCTGCCACCCCCAACGTAAAGAAATTCTTCCTCATGTTGAGGTGGAACTTCTTGTGTTTTGGTTTTATGGTCTTTGCTCCTCGTGCTGTCGCTGGGAGTCTGGCACCATCCTCTTGGTACCTGCCTTTGAATGGATTCATGAGACCCCCTCTCATCGCAACTGCATGTAGTCCAGAGAGCCCTGCCACGCGTTCCAAACCCCATCACAACTGTGTTCTGGGCCAGCTCCCCTCTTCAGGTGTGTTCCAAATCAGCCCCCCAGTAGTTCCACAGCAGGTGCCCTTTTCCCGAGCCCCGGTCCCGGATCGGTCCCCCGGTTTGTTCCACAGCAGGTTCCCTTTTCCCGAGCCCCGGTCCCGGATCGATCCCCCGGTTTGTTCCACAGCAGGTTCCCTTTTCCCTGTGTGTTCCCATGCAGCGCGGCCGGCATGTAGTTGTTCCTCCGGGCCGCAGGGGGCGCTGCGGAGGGGAGGAAGCGGAGGGGGGGGGAGGGGGGGCGGTGCCGCCTCCGTGTTTACGACTCTCGCTGCTCTCGCCCCACCGCCGCTGCCACTCGGCCCGGCCCGGCCCCGCGGCCGCTCCTCCGTTCTCCGCGTCAATGCGGCGCCGCCGCCCCGCGGCCTGGCTCGGCCATGGACACCAGCGACTTGTTCACCAGCTGCAAGAAGGGCGACGTGAGCCGCGTGCGGTGAGCCGGGCCGGGGCGGGGAGCGGGTCCCTCGCACACGCCTCTGGCCTTAACCGCCCTGGTCACTGGGGCGAGTGGGGCCGGGCCTGTCGGGGCGGCCTGGCCTCGCCGGAACGTGTTTACCTGAAGCTCGTCTCGGCCTCCCAGGGCGGCTGTCAGAGCCTTGGGGCTCCCCGGGGCAGCCGCGGTGCCGGGGTGCGAAAAGGGCAATTTGTTTCTCTTACATAAATGCAGCTTGTTTGCACCCCGAGGAGCTGGGTATGCACCGGGTCTTTGCCGAGGCGCTTAGGTTCGGGTGAGGTCTGCCTGGTTCCGGCAGGTGTCCGAGTATCAAACCGTCACTGCGTGCTCGTGGGTGTGAATGCTGCCTGTGGCAAATGTCCTTGCACAAGGCTCCTCTCCAGCTGCTCTTTCCTTACCGTTTGAAATGGCATTTGCGTTGGTAGGAAGCTGGATCCCTGGGACGCGATCGTCCTGGAAATAAATGTTTAGACACCTTGTGCTGTAGACTGTGGAAGTATCTCTGAGAAATATGGGCATACTAAAATTTCAGGTCAAGTTTCCTTGCTTATCTCAAAGCAGTACAGCTTAACTGCAGTGAGGCAGATGGGCTCGTTGTCGGCTGGGTGAATGCAAGGTCCAGGGTTTTACAACAGGCCCTTTTCCCGCATCTCATGGTTTGAATCTAAAACTGTTCTTCACCCTTTTACCCTGCTTCATTCTTCCGTCTCTTAATTTGTGATATGCTAGATAATCAAAGCAACCTCTGTTTCAAGGTGCTTGCTAGTGAAGGGTAAGTGTGCAGATAGATAAGGCCTGGGAAACATTGTTATCTGTTGTGATAGTGTTAGATTAAATCATTGAAAGCAGCGAAGACTGGGTCTGAGGGATGGCCTTACAGAGGTTCAAGATGACCTCTATAGAAGTAATGGTGGAGAAATAAGATTCTGAGAGTGCTGTCAGAGCAGGGGGGACAAATTGACCAGATAAGACTGAGTAGAAAGGAGCTGAGTTGCTTAATGTATTGAATGTGGTCAGAAGAACTTGAAGTTTGAGACAACAAAGGTGAAGGGAGTGAAAGAGAGAACTCGCATGGTGGGTGACAAAAACACCAAAACTTGAGCCAGGCTGTGCAGGAGATTTGATGCAAGGCAAAGTACAGCTTCTAGAGGTGTCAAAGAGAGAATTGGCAGCATTGGATGTAGCATAAACGTACAAGACAAGGAAGCGGCAGGATTTAAGAACGGTCTGGAGTGACACTGATGTTGTTGCTTTTGTCAGGAAAAGCCACTAGCAGAAAGGGAGTCCAGCCTTGGCCTTGGAAAATTGGCCACTTATTTGTAAGCATCCAGGCTGGGAACATTGTTGAGGAATCTGAAGGTACTGCAGAAGTACTCAGACTTCTTTTGAGATTGCTGCCCTGTTAGAGATGCGTTTGATTATCCTCTTTCCCCATGTGCACCACTTAAAATTGAAGGGAGCTGCCAGGCCATGCTGTAGAACACCATTCTTTGGGTGAAGATTTGGCTGATGCCCCTTCAGCCACAGCTGACAGTTCCCTAAATCCAGTGCAAGATCCTGTCATACCTTTGGAAGTTATTCTATGAACTTGAAGTTACATTTTCTGAAAGAGGAGAATGTGACTGAGTAGCTGCATGAAGTTATAACTTTGCTCTCTCCCTTTTCTTCCAGATACCTTCTTGAACAGCGAGATGTTGAAATTAATGTCCGTGATAAGTGGGACAGTACACCCTTGTGAGTGCTGCAGGCTGGAGCACTGTCTGGGCGGGGGTAGGGCCTTCAGAGCTCCTTTACTCTCTCTGAGTCTGCGGCCATGAGCACTGTTACAAAATGTCTCAGGTTCTGCTTTTTTTGAGCTTTGGCTAAATAGTTCTGCTTCTCTTCCCTGTGGGTGCTGTGCTAAGTGTGTCTTTGTCTCCCCTTTTGACTGGGGCTTGCTGTAGTGATGCTCAGAAGCGGGGGTTTGTGACCAAACTACCTGGATTAAGCACTCTGCTCTTGGCTAGATTAGGCTTTTCCCCCCACCAAAGTCTATGGCATTCTAGCATGTCTTTTTAGGTGAAAGCTTGGCCTGATAAAATGCCAAGAGGCTGTGGGATCACAGTCTGTCTGGCAGTATATAATGAAGAATCCCCCTGGAGGTGCTGAGGGATGTGCTGTGAGCTTGTTAGCTCTCCACAATTCCAAAGTACATTTAGACATCAGCAATATATTTAGAGTACAGAATAACTTCCCAAAGTAAAGGTAGACTAACATGTGGCTGCTGCAATGTGCATTACAGGATTCTGCTAGTTTGTAGGACAGATTTAGTGAAAGAGAATCATGAAAGGCTTACACTGTGAAAGAGAAAACAAAACTCATTGAAGTAGAACTTCAGTGGGGGGTGGATTTGCTGTACATCTAGTGTGGATGCTGTTCCCTCCTTGGCACAACGTGCAGCAGTCAGACTGACAACAGAAGGAGCATGGAGTGTTTTTGAGAATTCAGTGGACAGCTGAGTGCTCATGAAATGATCTCCATTAAAATGAGGATGGATTTGGCAGCTGGTAGTGCAACAGAAGATGCTGAACCTAGACTGGGACCTTGAGATCTCCTTGCAGTGCCTAGGATTGCTGGGAACAAATTCTGCTTAGTCTGTTGCTGGGATCAGGCTTCTGTGCTATTTGGTAGCGATTCCTCCTATGAGGAGTTGTCTCCTAAGCTTCTTAGGGATGCTCAGTGCTGTGATCTGTGTGTGGTGATGTGCCAAAACACTGACTTTTGCTTCCTACTGCATTTCTAATTTTCTTTCTCTCATTGTTGTCAGGTATTATGCCTGTCTGTGTGGACATGAGGAGCTTGTACGTTATCTTCTAGCGAATGGTGAGCAAGTGTCCTGATATAGGTGCAGTGTCTTTCTGTGGTGAGATTGTATGTCCTTCTAAGCTGTCCCTTGTGGAAACTTCTGTTACAACCAACCATCTGATCAGCAATCTCAGGCTACAGAAGGAGCCCTGCACACACCTTCATGGTCTCTTTTGCAGGCCATTTGCTACTTGAATTTGCTTCTTGAAATTGCTTGAAATTTCTTGATTTGCTTGAAATCTTGAAAATGCACAGAAAGGGAGGCTGTTTGTGATGGCTCAAGGCAGCCTGACTTTCTGAAATCACAGCTGATATTTTGTGAGGGTGCATTGGTGTTAGAATTGTATTTCTAAAGATAGTTGTATTTCTACAGAGTTGTATTGCTAAATTGTCTGTGTAAAACTTTCTTGTACTCTATTGATAGCCTGGCTTTGTAAGCAGGACTTAAATGTGAAATGCAAGGGATTTTGCTAATCTCAGACAAAGCCAGACCAATTCTTCTGGTCAAATGCCTGCCCATTTGGTTCTCAGCACCCAAATTCTCCTAGGTACTGGTAGTGTTTTGTCAGAGGAACCAGAGTGCAGAGTCACATCTCAAAACATCTGGTTTTGTGCTGCATTCACAGCATCTTAATCAACCACTTGTGTAATTCTAAACAGGAAAATGCAAATGCCCTCCAAATTTCTAGCAGGTTCTAACCTCCTAAAGAGGCATCTCCTGTTTTATACAAAGCAGAAATACTTTTTAGGAGGAGTTCTAAACAGTCCAAGAAATTGCACTCTTTATACAGTGAGATTTGTCTTCCCAGAGCACTGCTGGAGCCATGCTGGGAGGCTTATTACATGGGTCAGTTTAAACAAGTCATGACTTCCTCAGAAAGGGATTTGTCTGTGGGAGAGCAGCTTTAGATTGTATACATGTGAGGGAAGCTCAGTTTTTGTCAATATGCTCATCACCAGAGGGGACACAGTGAAATGTATCAGCAGCCAGAAGTCACATTCATCACTTATATGACCTTTTGGGGACTGGAAAAGGATATAACTCTGCCTGCTGGCCTGTGCCTGTGGTTAACAGGAGCAAAGTGTGAGGCAAACACTTTTGACGGAGAACGTTGTTTGTACGGAGCTCTGAGTGATGCCATCCGCCGGCTGCTGAAGGAGTACAAACAGATCACAGCTAAGTGCATGAAGAGGGACTACTACGACGTCTTCCTGCAGCGGTAAGGACATGAGGCGTGTGCAGAGCATCCCATCATCCTTCCTGAGCTCTTCTGCATATTTGAGCTCCCCGTACAGAGCAGCTTTGATCAGTACCCTCTCTCATTCCTGGGCATGTAAAGCTTCCTAAGGGATGTTCCTCTGTGCTCTAAGGGATGATGTCCAGGTGTGTGTGTGCATAGCCTCCAGGGAGTTGTGTACAGCCTCCAGAGTCAGCAGAAAGCTGGTCTTTTTAATGCAGAAGCACTAAGCCATCATCCTTGACTGTCAAACCAAAATCAGATCACTAAAACCACATCAGCAGTTTAGGATAGTATGTCAACTGAAATTCAGTTTCAGGACTGAAGGTACTATACCTTGCAAGGTGAAATTTCCAACACTGATAAAATGTTTCTCATTTGTGAAACAGAGTACTTTAAGAAGCCTCAAACTGACTCACAGTGACATTGCCCAGTTCTTTCTTTTTGGTTATTAAAATTTGTTAAGATGCTTTTGAAAGTTGCCTGTCTCACATTGTACTAGAGCTTGAGTGGCAGCCTGACTTACTCAGGAGTAGAGGAATAGTTTCAAGCTTTTCTTCTTACTGTTTTTCTACCTTGGTGACTCTGATGTTATTACAGACTTGCTGGGTTTTTTTTTTTTCCTTTTTATTTCCCATTGGACTGACTTACAAACGTTAAAACCTTGATGTGCTTTTTTTTAATCTTTGAAACAGGAATGTCCTAGAAAAATCTGACAATCTTCCCAGTATTACAGTGTCCTAATTTCTGAAGCTGTAGGAAGAGAGGGGAGGAAGGAAATTCATTTATCTAAGTAAAATCAGATTCTGTGTTCCAAGGAAGTAGAATTTTGCAGGGTGATTTATTACTGCCATGGTGACTATGGCTCAGATAGTGCAGGGTTGATCATACGTGAAAGCTAAAATGTTCTGGTTTCTGCTTCTCATTCAAGCAGACCTTGTGTTAAAGTTGAAACAAAGGGCAACAGTTGGGGGGCAAAAAGTAAAAACCTAATGCTTCTGTTTGGTTTGGGACAAGACACTTAGAAGGAAGGGTGTGCTAGGGGCAGGAGATTGAGATTAGCATTCAAGATTCTGACAACATCTCCATGTGTGACTCCACACCTTTCTGTGCACCAGTCCAGCTCTCTAGAAGGAGTATGATGCTTGATATCCACTGGATTCGACCTCTTGAGGATGTTTGTGAGGATATATGTGCAAGGAGTGATGGGCATTAGAAAACACTGGTGATGATTGCTGTAGACTCTAGAAGTAGCAGTTTTGTTTTTTTCCTTTTGAAGAAGGAAGGTATGGACATGCAGGCATAAACGAGGCTTTACCTTTGATGTGGTAATTGCCTGCATTTCATGCCTGTCACATGCTTCCTTCTTCTGAGGGTGAGTGACATCAAGTGCTCTTCTATTTGTTACATGGTTAAAATGTGCACACTGACAGTGTCCAGAGAGTGGGAAAGTTGCATCTTACTTGGTAGCAGAGTAGTTGTTTTTGAAAGTGTGTCATTTTGCAGTTTTGTTTTTTTTTCCTGTCTGACCATTTAAAAGCAGTATTAACTTCTGAAGGTGCACTTGGGGGCGGCTAGTTCCACTTTAAAATCTGTTCCCAGTGTTCACCTAAGGCAGGAAGATTTCATTCTCCAGCCTCTCTGTTGCACTAACAAAACTTCTTTGAGTTATGGAAGGGAGTGAGACATTCCACTCCAGTATGTGAAGTACCAGCCCCATGCTGGCCTTCCTGCTGAGCGGAGAGAGACTGCAATGCGTGGGAGTATTTGTTTATTTAGACCTAATTGTACCATGTTCCCCACTAGCATTACTCCATTCTTTCCTTTTTCATCCTGCAATGAGTGTCCCTTCTCTCTGTTCCTCACAGGTTGCTGGAGCAGGGTTACCAGAGTGACATTGTTTTCATCGTTCATGGCAAATCCTTCTGTGCCCACCGCTGCATCCTCAGCGCTCGCAGCGCCTACTTTGCGGAGATGTTTGAGACCAAATGGAAGGGGAAAAACATGATAGTGTTGAAGCACCCATTGGTGAGCAAGGCTGTGCTTCCATTCTTTCCTTTCTTTTGCTGTTCCAGCTGGGTGAGGAAAGTGAGTTTGAAGGTTAACTTCCACAGTGAATAGCTCCTGGGGCTCAGAATGACCCTAGCTGGGGAGCAGGGCTTGCGGACGCACTTTATGCAGTGAAATTGCATGGTTTTCAGATAACAAAAGTCTGCAGACTGCATACCTTCCCTTTGTTATGTCTGTCGTGGACTCAAACATATCTTAATTATTATCTTAATTAATTGCAGTGGCACATAGCTGTTACCATCTGCCAGCTGTGTCACAACCCCTCTCTGGGATGAGTTGAGTCTGTCTAATTCCTGGTGGACAGGGGGTCTGTGGTGAAGACATCATCTCCATAACTGGCACTAATTGAGTCCCTTTTGTTGCCTGTGGAGCAAGAACTAAATAGGCCGTAAATGCACTCCATCCATTTACCACCAATCCTCTGGCACAAGTTTCTGTGACTTGACTATGGCAGTGCAAATCCTCTCATGACAAACATAATTCCAGTTTCTCAGAACACTGCTGTCCTTTCTCTTTGTACAAGAACATCTTTCCTCTGGAATTGGGAAGATGTGGAAATGTTTATGATCAGTAAAAATCTGGATTTTGCAGAGCCTGTATTACAACCATGTCTCTTGAGTTCCTGCATTAGTCAGGTCCTGTCCCCTGAGATATTAGTACCTGAGGGATTAGTATCAGTTGAAACGGTAAGGAACTGTGTAAACCAGATGAAGTGACAGCATTAGTTATGTCAGGAGCAAGGAAATCATGTGTAGTGAGTTCGTACTTAAGTTTTTGGTCTTTTTTTACTTGTTAAGGATCATGTTTCAAACATACTGTTAAATTCGTGGTGATTCCAAATGTAACTTTCTTTTGTTTTATTTTAGATTAACCCAGCAGCCTTTGGTGCTCTTCTGCAGTATCTATACACAGGTAAATTACCTTACGCTCTGACGTTTGTTTACATGGCTGGTGGGCAACTTTCTGTGCCTCTGCACTGAGTGGCACAGGCTTGCACTCAGCAGTGTTTGGGTGCTTGAGCTGCCAACAAATCCTCTCTTCTGGCAGAAGGGGAGAATGTGAGCAATCACCAGCTCTTCCAAGATGTTTGTAACTTTTGCCAGTTGTCCTGCCAGTAATTATACAGTCAATTAAAACCAAAATCAGCTTAGGTTGATTGGTTGGATGGAGGCTGTATTTTTAGCTTAAGGAAGGAAAATCTGTCATCTGGTGTAACAGCCTCCTAAGGTGGTGAAAAGCCAATTTCCCATGTAGGACATTTTCAGTTTGGCAGACCTGAACAGTGTGTTCTAAATGCTTTGACTACTTTCTAGTGTTTTTTCTGACCAGAAGTTGATCCTAAACCTTCTATGAAAATGCCCAGTGTTGTATTGTAGGCATGTTAAATGCGGAACTATGTCAGGCCAGGAGGTGGTGCCAGAAATTAACATTGTCTTCAAGGCTCTTCTTTTTCAATACAGTGTGTTCAGGAATGTCCCTTGCCACATTTTCACTGATTGTAAAAGATCTTGGGAAGAAAACTTGTGAGCCTAAAGTCTCTTCTTACCCAAAACCTGATAGTCAATGGTAGCAGTCATGCCTGCTGCTGTTGTGCTGCTGTTTTTTGGTTTTCTGAGGGAATTAGACATGTTTTGTAGAGCCTGTTTGGTCTTTGGACTTTTGAATGAAGCTATTTGGATAAACCCTGGAAAGTGGAAATGTGAATTAAATGCCAAATTGTTATTGATTTAAGTGGTGGGTGTTGGTGGAATACCATGTCTTAGCTTCTGGGACTGAATGGTAAGTGGATGCTGAAAAGTGAGGCAGTGTATCTAATTACTAAGTTTCTGTGCTATCATATCTTCAGACCTTATTTTTTGCTATTTTTATACCTAAATCCACAGGATTTAGAGAGCTGATTGCATTTCTTCTTGACAGGTCGTCTGGATATTGATGTAGAATATGTCAGTGATTGCAAGAGGTTGGCCAAGCAGTGTCGGCTGCAGGACCTCATCGATGATTTGGAGACCAAATGTAAAAAAGTTTATGAATTTGGTAAGCATTTGACTTGCTGTTGTCTCTGTTGTGCCTGTGTGCCCTTTCAGGGAAAAACAGGAAAGTGTGATGGTGGATGTTTCATGGTGTCCTTGGGGCTTCCAGAAAATGATTCTGTTGTGGAATTTCCATGTTTGCATGATAGTTTTCAGTCATGGCTTTTCTGTAGGGCATCTGTAGTAGTTTCTGACACATGCTTGTTTACAATTTATATTGAATGCTTTCTTTATAGTAGAGCAGCCATGGCAGCAGGACTTTGCTGTGGTTGCCAGACTTTCAGTTGAGTATGGTGGTGTATATATTGAGAAGTGCCTTCCAACAGGGAACTTGTTTAAATTCCCAGAAAGATAAAATATATACAGTCAGAAGTAATTTTCTGCATTTATCTGACCTCTAGCCAAAGTAAAATGTTTTATAACTGGCCCAAAATGGGTGCAGAGGGAGATACAACACTTTTTTTGAAAGCAGAGAAGTATTTCCAAAAGCATGTGTGTATTAGTAACACATAGATATGCCAAACCTTAAATGAAACAATCCTCTATTTTAAGGACTTCTTGTTATCCAAATAACTTGTGATCTAATCATGACATAAGCTTTAGTGCATGAAGAGTAGCAGTTGGAGTTTATCATTCATCTCCTTAGCTCAAGCTAATGGACATGTGAAGAACAATCAGAACAGCACAAGTGGTGTTAGTCACGAAGCAGAAAAATTATCAGATAACAAAACCTTCAAGCTGAAAGCTTCTGATTCTCATTCCATGTTCTGAGTTAACTCCTTTACGTTAATCATGTTAATTTTGATTTGAGAAGGGACTCCAGTCTACAGTTTAAAGTCAGTAGCATCATCTTGCCTGATCTAAGAGGCAGGGGTGTAGCTATTCCACCTTTTCCTTTTGAATATGAGTCGTGTTTATTCAGCCTCCTGAAGCTGCAGGACATAACTGGTGGAATACTTCTGGCTCAAGAAATTCCTCATCTGCAAATCACATGGAAGATACTACCATGTGCAGATTTCCCTTTATGCATGTGCAGTTGTTTGGTGGTGGGGGGGTACAAGCTTACCATGGTACAGCTGTTCCCATGTAGACCAGGGTGCAAGTCCTTATGAAAGCTGTGTCACAGGTCTTACTTCTGCTATGTAAACACAAATGTAAACACGAACCTGAAGAGATTAGAAATGCATTTCTTGGTATCTACAAAAACTGTAAGGTATCAGTTTGTATTAAATAAGTGGTGGGAAAGGGGGAGTGGTGAATGAATATAAAATAAAATCTACTCAGAAATCAGGTAACAAAATTATCTTGCGTCATCTTTTGATATCAGAGTAATTCAATGAATTGCCAGAGATCCGGGTTTTCCATTTTATCTTTTTCTCCAGGGTCTAGGTGAGATGTTGCACCGTAATTAATTTAGTTGAAATCTCATACTATATTATGGAAGGAAAAGATGGTGCTTAAATCTGTGAACTGCAAAAAAGCTGACTTCTTGGTGGGTTTTCAAATGGAAAACAATGAAGTAAAGTTTCAGGTTAGTTGGAAGTTTTAGATAAAAGCACCACTTGGAAATACAATGGCACTGAACAAATCATTTAACTTCTGTATACTTTGGGGAGGGAGCAGTTCTCCAATGCTGAGGCCTGATAGAAGATGGTCAATGGGTGGTTTAAAGCACTGATGGAAGTACTAGTCTTGATTTTTATTTATGACAGGTTGGATTCAAACAAATAGAACAACTGTTAAAAGTTTGTTTCTTAAATGTCTTGTGGAAGCCAGGAAAACTTGATTCTCTGGAAAGACATGTATGTAACAGTTACAGAGGTTAAAAAATTGGAAAGATCTTAGATCACATCATGTCTGGCACTTGACAAAGCGTGTCTGTTTCTTTGAGTGTTTTAGGAACAGACATCTGATTCAGGTCTGCAGAGCAGGGTCATATTGCATCTGTATTATGAAATTGAAACAAAACAAAATGAACTCAAGCCTCTGCAGCTCCACTCGATAATGGCAGTGTCTGCAATCTCATTATCTAGAGTTAATCAGTATTTCAAAAGCACTTAGTATCTTGGCATGTACAGACAGTAGTACAGGAAGAGGATGACCCAGTGCCTTCTGTTGCACCTGAGATATATTTGGATGTGAATGCTTGCCTATTTTCCCCTGTGTGTGTATTGTGACTATAACAAGAAAAAAATGTTGCAGTGTTTGGAAGAGCTCAAACAATTTGTCCAGATTAAGCCATAATCCTTCCTTTAGAAGTGCATGTATTAGAAAATAAATGTTCTGCAGTTACTTCAGCAAGTTTTAGGGCAAAAAGGGTGAGAGCAAGGTTTGAGATGCTTACCCTTGTAGAAGAGACACTGGATGTGCAGAATCTGTGGTTATTATGGTAGTATATAATGATGTCAATAATTATTAGCTAATTATGCCATTGGGAAGAAGATGCATCTGAGTGTTGCATCATTTTTTGAAGGTTTTGGGAGTTTAGTGTAGTTTATTTGTGGCTCTTATCATTTTGTGGTACACTGGCTCAATTTAACCAGAAGACTACAAAGAAGTATTGAGCAGGAAAACCAAGGCAGCTGATGTGTTGGTAGGTGATTTTCAGTGCTATGCAATTGTGCTAGACTGGAAAGAAACCCAGTCTCAACATTAACCACAGTTTGGTTATTCCCTTCAGCTCCTTGCATTGTTTATGTTGCTTTTTTCAGAGACCCCTCCATTCATTTTCTTGCGTTCCTCTTTCATGGTCCCTGCTGCTTGCTGGCAGCCAGCAGCTTATTCCTATTTCACAACTTTGATTTTTGTTGTCTCTGTTAGGAAAGATTTTCGAGTGATACCTAATGCTGTGCCCTTGGATTTGAGACATGCAGTGTCTGAATAGATCTGCTTCTCAGAAAAATCACTGTTCTGTGTCACTGGGAAAGTGCACAATGCTCGGTGGATCCCAAGAGAAGAACTCTTTGCCTCGACTACTACTTAAAACTTGCTGAGTCCATTAGCACTTACAGAGCCTGACCTGGTGACTATTACAATAAGTACTACAGAAATGCAAATGCCGTGAAGAATTTCTAATTGCAAAGTAAGAAATTTCCTTCTTTCATACTGATGTGTAGGTGATCTGGGCTTTTTGAGAAAATGCACTCAGTCTGGTTTGTGTTGGTGCCAGGCCTCCTCTTAGCTTATTTACCCTGGAAGTAATTTATCTGAGGGTAGCATTTCATGCTAATAGGGCAGCCTGTCTCCTCGGTGGTGAGCTTTGTGTGTAGCAGTCATGGTACCTGACTATTTTGTGCTGGTAGATTATCCTTCTCTTTCCAGAAATCTTTCTGGGATATGTGGCCTATGAAGAAGTACAGTGGTGACATATTTGAAGAGTGCAGCAGTGATGTGGAGGAGGGGGTGGAGATCTTGTTTGTGGCGCATCGTGGTCTTTCGCCCACGACCCCATGGAGTCATCTGATGGAGCTCATGTAATGCTGTGCAAAATGTCAGGAGAAATGAGGTCTCAAGATGGCGTGATTCACCTGTGAGGGGTTTTAATGTGGTGAATCATATCTGTCAGAAATTCTTCGGAGTTAACTCTATGTCTTTCTGGTTCCCAAAGTATCCTAAGGCTTCCTCACCACAACTTTTTGCATTTTCCAGTGGTGCTTTATCTTTTTTCACATGCTTCCTTATATGCCAGGGACTCTTGAATGTCTTACATTTTCCAATTCTTCTCCCAAACCATGCTGACCTGGGAACAAACCTCAGGTGGTGAGCTGAGGTGGTGGAGCAGGGTAGCCAGAACGAGGAAAGGCTATGCTGGCAGTGGGTCTACTTTGGGCTGCCACTTGTTTGAAGTTAGGGTTGGCTTCTGTGAACTCCACAGCAACTTTGGTCATAGGCAGACCACTAAAGTATGATCAAGTATTTTGCTTTCCCTTTAATGGGCTGTTTTATTGTGTAGACTGATAAGACAAGATGAGAAGACACACTAGGTCTGAAAAAGACAAATGCAATTTGTATCTCTGAATGGTCTGTTTGAGCTCTTTGATGGTAGTGATGCTTAGTTCAGGCACATGCAGGAGTCTGGGTACTTTGCGGTCTTTGTTCTTTATGGATCTGTGGATGGAGAGTAAAGAACAGACTCATACCTGATGAACTTACTGGCTTACAAGAATAAATCCCTTTGTTCCCTAGAGTGAAATCAGGATGGCACAGCTGAAATGGGAGCTGGTGGAAGCACGTGGTAGAGCAGAGAGGCATGGAAGCAGATTAGTTTAAAAATTCCCTGGCATGGGGACAGGGACACCTTTACCTTAGGTGATACCGGCAGCTGTAGAGGTGGTTGGGGAAGGCAATGTGTGAGTGGCTTCTACACAGATCAGGGCAGCCTGATCCATGGCCCTTAACTGTAATTGATGACATGGATTCCAAAGAGCAAATTTGGCTTGAAATACACTTGTGCCAACTTTGTTTCCCACCGTTGATATTCCAGCATAAGGAATTAAATGGAGGTTTGAGGAGACACAACAGTACATGCGTCCCCTTCTAGCCCTGCTCACTGGCTGCACTGAGGGGTGCTGAATATGTGTGTGCGTAGAAGAATTGTGTGTGTTTTGCAGTAAAAGCTGAACAGCAATAATACTGGTTTTCCTGGCGTATCTTTTATCTAAATGGGAGAGAATGTTTGTAGAGGAATTCAGGCATCTCTGCTCTCTTGTTTTTTTGCTTCTTCCAGTCTCTTCCAAGCCAGGGACCTGTGTGAAAGTGCTGACGATTGAGCCCACAGGTAACTGCCGGCTGCAGGAAGATCTGGCTCTCCTGGCAGACTGCGCCCTGCCAGCTGAACTGCGGGTAGGGAGCACTTCTACTCCTTGTGGGCTCTGTGGGGCTGGGATGTCTTCTCACTTGTGTTCAGTCACATCATTGCTATGCAGACTTTAGTGCTTGCTTGTTTCCTGGTGCTCCAAATGCTGAAAGGCTTTTATTGCTTGGAAGTGCTGTAAAATTGTGTAATGAGGCCATCAGTGCTGGTCTTTCCCCTTGGGTATTCCCCCCAGCAGGGATCTTGGTGAATAAAACCCTTTCCATGTGGTTGGTGGGAGTTTCCCATTGCATACAATGGACAAGGTCCCCAGCTCTTCTGTTTGCCATCCTTCTTGAGAATTAAAATTGTTGAAGCAGCAGGCATCGGTACCCAGAGGGCTATATAGGTGGAAGATGGTTTGCTGGGCTTGCTTGCTAGGAACTGACACACTGCAATGGAGAGATACTTCCAAACTGAAAATATTTACAGCAGAAATGTGAGTCCCTCTGAAGAGAATGTAACTTGACTGGCAATAGATCTACTTTTCCTAACTATGTCTTGTCCCTCAGAAGTGGCCCCCAGATTCATGATGACTATGTTAAAATATCATTATATTATTAGTTAGGATCACATATGTGGATCTTCTCTCCCGTTTGCATAACAGGATAACTATTAGTTGTCTTCATTCTTTCTTCGTCTGGTGTTTTCTGTAATCTCAGCAGATTCATTTTGGTCTTATATAAGTCCTTTTTTTGTCCTCTTTCTTATACCAACTACTGCGTTTAAGAATGTGGACTCATTTTAGGTGGCTGCTGTGCCCAGAGATTGCATGACTGAATGATATAGTAACATTTTATTGCCTTTTCTCTTTCTGTCCCCTGCCAAATAGACCTGCCTGGTGCAGAGTGTGTGCCATGTGTACGTGGATAAAGTTTCTTACCTTAATAAGCCAGTGTGTTTTGTGCTGGCTTTTCAGATATATTGCTCTATAGAGGGAGATTTTTTCTCCTTCAAGTTTACAACTACCAGTTCAGAAATCTTTCCTGTGTAACCTGCCTCCTCCAAATAATGTACATTTTTTGTGGCTTTCAATATGCTTTTCTGTATGATTGCAGGCTTTAAAAGGAGGTGATAGTATAAGTAAGCTTCAGATTACCTCCCAAGGAGTTAAAAAAAGGATCACAGACCCCAAAGTAGTGAGATTTACATATATTTTAAGTCACTTCACAAATAAAAAGAATACTTCCTGTTTGATTGCTTGTTTCCAGCCTTGATGGCATACTCCTGTTAAGCTGTTCTTCTAGAGTTAGAAACACTTTTCTTCTTAATTCTTTCATGTAGAGTAGGAGCTGGAAGGAAAGGAGGAAACTTGGAATAATGTAATCATCTGACAGTGCTGTGAATTGTAAGCTGTGGTGTTCTTGCTGTGTTCATAGATTAGAATGAAGGCAACATTAGAGTTATTACAACTGTACAAGTGAAGAGGGCTTGGGCATGCACACCTGATCACTTGAGAATTTTTGTGCCCATGAATAAGTGTGGGTACTTTGTTTAACCCTGATAAATTCTAAAAGATTCCCATTTTTCTCCCTCTAGGTACTTCTTGTTTGTTTGCCTTTTATCTCATATTCTAATGTTTTCAAATTGTTAAATTCTGTGAATTGGGCATCTTTGTTCTAGGACAGAGGCATTGCACATTGTCATTCTTGCTGGGTTTGCTGCCATACAAGGAATAGGATATAAACTACGTAACCTAGAATGTCAGAACAACTGAGTAGTCACTCATAGACATCTGTGTTCTGAAGAGAAACATTACTCTTTTTTTCCAGCCTGTGCAGAACAAAACAGATACTTGGTTTCTGGATAAAAGTCAGCATTTCCAGAATTTGGCAAGAAACATTTTGAGCTGCTGCATGTCATGTAATGCTGTATTATATGAAATGGGGATGCATTCAGCTTTCTGTTTCAGTATAAACAAATAAGTTGCATGTAATGTTGTTGATACTTGGATGATATACGAAACTTTGTGCATTCTAATTTCATGGTTAGTGGCATCTTACACGACTAAAACAGCAATGAATGTTTGATATCCAATACAGCTCATTATTGTTTTCTTGACTGAGAACTATCTATTCTTTGAAATATCAAATACATTCATAATTCTGGTACCTTGTTTCTCTTTCCTGTTTGTGCTTGGAAGCCTTTTTTTTCCCAATGTTTTCTTTTACAAGTGTGGTTGTTGTCTCTGTTTTGTTTTAAAGTAGTAATGACCAGGATTTTTCTGTCCACAACAGCTGCTTCCTCAGTTTGTTGCAATAAAATTTAGCAGTGAAAGATTTAAGTAAAATATCATGAAAAGCCAGGGAACTGTAAAAAATTATGTGGCTTCCCACTGTTTCCCTGGTTCTTCATTTCATGTCTGCCAGGTGACCTCTGAGTTACAGACTCCAGGGCTTCCAGTATATTCCACTGTAGGTTCATGGTTTCATTGTAACTGTTTTTCAGTTACCTTTTAACTGAGATCTTATGTTCCAAATGAAGATGAAGTCAGACTTAAGAGGATCAGAATTTACCATGAAATAAATACTGTTCTTTCCATCTATATTGACATGTGGTGTGGCTGCAAAAAAAGAGACCACTCTGAGGGTAAAACTAGATCTTGTAATGCACAGGCAGAACAGTTTGAAATTCCATCTTGTCTGTCTGCACCTGTGTACCATGCTTGTCCATGGCAGTGATTCCTGTGCTTTGCTTTGCCCCTTTGGCAGGGATAGGTTAACTGAAATATTTCCTGAAACATGTTTCCAGTTCAGGGGTTTTTTGTATCCAATCTACTTGCATCTGGTTGTGAGCTGCTAATCTTCTCTTGGATCACCAATCCCTCTATTTTGTGTTGTAATTTATTTACAATTTTCTTGCTGAGATAATCTGGACAAGGTAAAAATTGCTGCCACTGATTTGTTTAGTACGTTTTTGCATCCAGCAATGTTTCTATTTAAGCTCTCATAGGAAATTTGTAGCAGCAAAGACTTGGTCTTCCGCATGTGATGGTGGAGAATGACAGTATTCAGAGTGTTTCTATACGGTGATTGAGTTATTGTGAATGTGTTTGCATCTTGTAGGCTGGACTGTGTTGTGCTCCCTGGGCAGAATACTTGACTTTGGCAGCTGTGCTTTGCCAGGACAGAGGCCCATGAAGGAGGTTGTACAAACGGGGGTGGTGAGAGGAATAAGCCAATTTTCTGCAGGAAGATCCTGAAGAGGACATTAGATTCCTCAAGCGTGACAAGGGAGGAGAGTAGAAGTAGTAGAGACTTGAAAGGGGAGTAAAAGGGAAAATTCTGCACAGCCACTTCATGCTGGATAGGAGAAATAAAGACATGAATCTGCTTTTGTAGTAGGAATTGAAAATAACCTTATAAACCTGAACAGCAGAGTGGGGACCAGGCGGGGCTAGAAGCAGAAAATATAGCCCACAGGAATTTATAATTCAGAGGACAAACTCTGAGACAAATAAAACTCCCATATCCATTCCAGAGGGATGGATTCATTTTAGAGATTTACCTTTGGAGAAGGTAAAGGAGAGCAAAGAAGAGATGCACATAGGAGATGTGGCGTCTATTTCAATTAAAATTTCTGTGCCACGGAGTGGCCTCTTGCCCAAGTTTGTTTCTAGGTTTGTTTTACCTGTGCTGTGCCTGCATATCCGTAGCCTTCAGATTTATGTCAGAATTTGCAGGAGAGGTCATGGAAGCTGTGGGCATAGGGTGGGGAGAACAGCAAGGCGGGCACTTGCATCATGATACTGGTGTTTGTAGCACATTGCCACAGAGTGAGACTGCAGATCCCCGGACCAAGGACCCAAGCCTTGAAATATGAGACATGGATAACAGTAAAATAGCTGCCTGGGGAATCCACAAATGGGACAATTTCATCTCATCTTGATGAGGTGGTGCCCTTTGTGTTGCAGCTATATGAAAAGCAGGTGATAGATCAGGTGGGCAACATTCCTTGAATTGCTGCATCTCTTCTGGAACAGGAGTTGCCCCGTGGAGCAGGACTGCAGGAGAGGGGTGGTGCGGAGAGCCAGCAACTGCAACAACCATGTGCATGATTTGCATCACTGGGCTTCTCCTGTGATTAGGAATCTGAAGCTGCCAAGTGTTGCTGTGGATACACAAAGAGCATGATAGATGGGTTCAGATTGCCGTGGTCAGTGGCAATGTGAGCTTTTGCCAGCTTGGTGCCTTGCCACATTCAAGAATGTGTTTTGTGAGAAACCTCACCGAGCCTGGCTGAGAGCTCTCACCCAGCATTGTTCCAGTCTATGTCTTTGTTTAGTTCAGCAGGGAGGAGTCATCTGGCCCCTCAGTAGAGCTGGAAGTCCGGTTGGAGGCAGGTGGGTTGGAAATGGATAGTCTGCTATTGTGAGTCTGATCTTTATTGTCAGCCCAGGGTTTTCCTGAGTGCAAATTTTCAATGTAATTTTCCTGGATGAAAGACAGCAGGAATAAACTACTTATCCTAGGTACCTCAGGGACATGTTTATAGAAAGCAAGAACCAGGGGAAAATTTTGTTTCTAGAGATTGTGTTGGCTACATGTCTATAAATATAAACTTTCCTTTTTTTTTCTTTTCTTTTTTTTTCTTTCAATTGAATTACACTGTATATAAGGTGAATAAGGTGAAAGGGAAAATATTTGAAAGTGTCACTTTAAAATAACATATGGCAAACAGGGTTGGTGGTTTTTTTTGGTGTGGTGTCATTGTTGGCATGTGGGATTGGGTGGATGTGTGTTGTTAAAATAATTCACTTGAGTATTAATACTGCAACAACACTATCTTTGGCTGCAAATCAAATCAAAAATCTAAAATGTGCTCTAGCAATGTTGGATTTTTCAAGTGAGCCAATAATTGTAGCCAAACCATTTCAAAATGGTGTATGCATGGATGTAATCTATATGTTTTTACATGTACCCAGTAAAAGGCTGGTCCTAAGCTCCAGTATGCTTACAATACCTACTGCATGAAGTAAACTTCATGTCTACCTGGTTATCTGCCTTGTTAGATGGCAAAGAAACACTTTTCAATGGTATATGGAGAGTCAGGAAATTACCATGGATAAAGGAGGCAGCTGTACCAGGAATATCTCTTATCAGAAGTGCAAGTGCTTCATTTCTGGACATTGGAATCTGTGTTCAGAGCATCTGTGGTGCTCTGCACTGTGCTGAGGGAATAGAGGGATGGCATTTGCTGGGAAAACATAGGAGTCTAAACTTGGGACCCTGAGCGTGTTTAAAGTAGGAATGTTAAAGGACGGCTTTTCTGGTTTCTCTTCCTAGGTTGGTTTTGGAGAGTTGCCGTTTGACAGCACTGACAACTTCAACAGCTGTCCCGACGTGTGTTTCCGGGTGGAAGATTACAACTTCTTGTGCCATAAGGTATGTGCTTGTGCTGTACTTTCTTCTCCTCCCTTTTTGCCATGGATCTAGTCTACTTATGTCCCCCACTCCTTCTATGCTGTATAAACTCTGCAGAAGCAGCATTGATTCAGCTGGAAAAGTGTATTTAAAGCATTTAACAAAGCAGCAAAGCCTGCCTTTCTTGTAGAGGTGTGGAGATAAATTCATAAATTCAGCTACAGCATTCGCAGCTGCAAAGTCTGCTGCTGCTGGCTTATGAGTTCAGTGTCTGGAGAGAGGAATGTTTGATCTGCAGATGAGCAGCAGTAAGAATGAATTTTGAGATCCAACCTCAGCTCAATGTCCTGTCCTAGTGCCATGCTAATTTTGAATCTCTTGAGTTTACCATTTGTGTTTGTGGTTCTGAGGGTAGGTATGGATAGAATAATGTCTGGAGAATCATTTGAGATACAGCTTCAAAATGCAGGGAGAATCAAAGTTGCAGAGTCTGAACTTCTGAAATATCTTTGAGCTGCTCTGACAGCTGCTTGGTAGTGCCCTTTGGTTTAGTGCAGTGAGCAAGATGTCAGTGTTCTGGTTTTTCATTCCTCTCCAGGCATTTTTCTGTGGTCGCAGTGATTATTTCAAAGCCCTTCTTGAAGATCATTTCAGTGAGAGTGAGGAGCTACAAACACAGCCCAGCATCCCTGTGGTGACTCTGCACAACATCTCAGAAGACATCTTCATCCGCATCCTCTACTACATCTACAGTGATGATACAGAGGTGAGCCCAGCCATTGGTCCTTCCTCCAGTGCTGGTGAGCTTTGAGGTGTTTTCAGCAGTATTTTGCTAAATCTGAAGCAGGGGCAGTATGTATATTCTTAAGTTTCACTGACCTACTCTGCTACTTCACTTTAGTCTCAGGTATCCACATACTGGGATGTGCTGTTAGCCAGGCAGGGTTGTAGTTCATGTGCATGATGTTCAGGAAGAAAATCCCATGTCTTTTATCCCACAATAAAAATCTGGGAATTAGGTGGCGTGCTGTTTATTGGCTCGATGAATACGTGGCTTTGCAGCTTTTCCTCTTGGGCTGTGGAAAGATAAGGGAAGCATCTGCCAGTAGATGGCAGATTGAACACATTTGGAGATCTGGACAGGTTGAGAGATTCTGCTTATTTACTCTTGGCATCATAGCCTACTTTTCCATTTGTAGCAAGTCATTATTTCCACTGATATTTATTACTGGGGTGGGCAAAGGTTCCACTGGGAGACCAGTGCCTTGCTGTGCTCAGTATTGCAAACAGTAACAAAATAGCCCTAATCTACTTAGTTTTCAGCCTAATGGAATATGCAGTAAATCCCAGCGTTTAATTAGCTTCCTGCTTTGGTTTTGTGGCAAATGCTTTCAGCCCGTCTCGCTGCAAGATCCCAGAACACATTCTGGCATCAATGCAGTGACTGGAGATGCTGCTGCACCTGCCAGTGTCACTTCCCCCAAGCAGTGTTTGAGCTCTGGGTTAGGTGCCACATACAGAGAGTGCACACAGCTGTGACCTTGTTTCTGCTGATCTGTTCACCTCCGTGTAGCAGTGAGGAGAGAAGTGTTCAGCCAGCAGCCAGGGCAGGATTGCTACTGGTATGCCAGAGAGTTGATCATTCACTTGCCTGCACTCTTCCTTAGCTACTTGCTGAAAGGGCAGGCAGAGAGGGCAAGAAGGTGCTTGAAGACCCTCCTGACCTTGTTCCCTTGCACTGCAGGCTGACCCTGTTCCCTTGCATTTCTCCAGTCTGCCTGCCCTCCTCATGATGACTCACAGGAAGGATGTTTCCCAGGCAGCTATTCCTTTCCAAGGGATGCCTCAGCTACTCTGTCGGGCCTTGGCTCAGGAGGACAGACCTACAACAATGTGTAGGAGTTAAAAGGATCTTACTCATATGTTTCATGTGCAGAATGGTACATAGCTTGGGTTTCAAACTGAGCAGCCAAGATGTGAGCTTCTGCAGAGAGTTCACCTCTCATGAGAAACTACCAGAAAAAATGGTCAGGAAGACAAAAATATAACTCAGGTTCCACATTTGCACGTGGAGTGTTCTCCTTGTCCTGTGTTTCTCCAGCCAAGTATCAGCACTCTGAATTCCATGTTTTTCTTTGCAAAGGATTTATGGTGTCTCTCTGCCATGCAGTAGTGACAGTGTGTGCAGAGGACATAAAGAGTTCCAGGCACAAAGACAAGTTGCTGATCAGAATACTTGTGTAGGCTCGAGGGCAGTTCTTGGAGGAACATTTGCCAGGTTTGTCCTTGATGAAGCAGTTGGGAGCTGCAGCCATCAATACTACTGGCTCAAACACCTCCAAATCCTGAGGTTTCTGCAGCTTATGAAGGGACAAAGCAGCACTTGATTAATAACCCCAAGAGCTTTGTTACCTTATGTACATGCATAGCACTAGTGGCATGGCTCTCCTATATCTTGCGTTCTTCTGCCCAGCTGCTGCAGAGTGTTACACAGCTGGGTCTCTTGCTGGGAGCTGTCTCTGCAAACACAGATGCAGACAGCTGTGGAGGAAGAAAAAAGTCAGCTGTTTGCAGTTGTCAGAGTGAACAACCACATGTATAGATGTGCACAGCAATGTGTTTGCTGCTCACTAGTCACCAGAAGAATGGGCCAGGCTGCACGAGTTACCATTTCTCCATCCAGATCAGCTGCTTTGTCTCTAAATGCAAGGGCCCTTGCCTCATCCACAGCCAGGGCATGCAGTGTCCCATGGATCCACTGTTACAATGAGTGTGGGTAAGTGAGCTCTTTGCAGTTCACATTAGCAGGAACAGAGAGAGACTCTAGTTCCGGGTTAGTGAGATGCAGATGGCTGACAAAAATAGGGTTTGCTCGACCAAGGGGAAGAGGCTGAGTTGGAGGTGGTGTCTCCAACTTTATCTAAAGGTATTTTTTTTCCCTCAAATCACTTGCTAGTACCCAAGAAGGAAATGGGAACATGGTTCTCTTGCTCAAGAGCCTCAAAACATTAAAGGCCATTCACAACAGTTTAAGTCTGAGCATCTGGTCCATAAGTTTAGTCCATTCTGAACGCATGTTGGAGCTTCACTAGTATTTGATGTGCAAAATATGTTCTTACCCAGTTTGGTCTCACCTGCCAAGTTTATTTTGTGTTCAATTGTCTGTCCTTAAATGTACCCCCTGAACTAGGGAGTGCTGGCTCTTAAGAGAATTTTACGTAGTTTTCACAAAATGCAAGTCCAGCAGTATAAAATGGGAATAAAAACAGAGGGACAAAGTTCTTTGTCCTGCCAGCCTCTTCTGTTTGTCTCTTGGAAGTATGTCTGGTAAAAGCAACCTGCCACTGTCATGCTGAACATTTCTTAGCAGCCAGGTGCACTTGGGTGTTTCAGCACTGCCCTGTGCTTAGCTAGAGGGGTTACCTGCAGCATGAGAAACTCCCTGCTGCACTTTAAATTCCTCTGTGGTAACTGAGTGGGACACGTAGCCTGAAAGACAGAGCTCCTGTCTCTCCATAGTCAGCTAGTAATGGGCCAAACAGCACATTAGTTTGCCATAGATAAGCAGCATGTTTAGGACTGGGCAGTAACTCCCCTCTGCACTGCCAGCTGTCTCCAGAGAACGCCTATGACGTGCTGTGTGTGGCAGACATGTACCTCCTGCCCGGGCTCAAGCGCCTCTGTGGCAGGACCCTGGCACAGATCCTTGACGAGGACAACATCATCAGCATCTGGAGGATTGCAAAGCTTTTCCAGCTGACCCGACTGGAGGACCAGTGCACGGAGTACATGGCCAAGATCATCGAGAAGGTACCAAAACACTCCCAATGGCAGTGACCACCTATGCACCCATATCTGAGCCATAGAGACAACAGATTGAATAGTTGTACTTTGGTCTGTAGTTAATGGTTGTCGTCTCTGGATTAATGTGGTTCCAGAAAACGAGCAGCAGTTAAGTAGCAGAGCACATGGTGAGTTAGGACAGAGGAGGAGTGCAGCGGTACCTCCACAATAAGCCAGAGTTTGGTCCCTGGCTAGCACATCCCTGTGGAATGTGGAGGTGAAAAAATTGCACAAAAAGCTTTGGAAGTACCAGAGGCAGGTGATTTCCACTGAACTTTCAGCCACCATGGCCAAGTAGCCATGGTGTTGCCTGAACACACCAGCTGCAGCCTGGAGAAGCCAAAGGGGTATATAGGGGAGCTCTGTGCAGGAAATGTTTTTCAGTGTTTTCTGGAGGAAATTCTTCCTGGCGTAATGCTCTAGATACAAGAAATCAATGTGTACTCTAATCTCCTTAGGATGACAAATCAAATAGTGGGGGTTTGCTCGGCAGATAATTTGCTGTCGAACAGCAAGAAGTAATGAATGTAACACTGAAGTTTGCCTTATGGGGCTCAATTTAAGTGTTACCCTGAGTGATTATAGCTTAGTCTCAGGACTCTTGGAGAAAGTTGCCATATGGAAGGATAAACTAGAACCCATGAAGGGTTTTTGTGCTGAGACAGATCTTTATATACGGCTTATGCAGTTTACATGGGAATGTAACCTTTTCACCTGGAACTTGAAAGGTGTGAAATTATTTTTGGCGTGAAAAAACAATGAAGGAAATGGTTTTGGGGCTGTTACTTTGTTCAGTGTGTAGCCTGGGAACAACAGACACATCAGCATGTACACAAATTTTGGGTTCTGAAAAAGGATTTAAAAGATGCTGAATAACCCAAGTAATGATAAGGATAGGGCTTTGCTTGTCCGTTCCCCTTTCTCTAGCTTGAGTGGGAGTCCTTGAACCCAGCATTGGTAGTATGTCTTAAGTGTGTTGGCACAGACAGAGCCCCCCCAGCTGATGTTCACACAAGAGTGGTTGCCAGCATCCTGTGGAGATGCACTCATGGCAGCAGGGAGAGATTTTGGCAGTGTGGTAGCAGAGCAGAGCTCAGCAACCTGCTGTGCCCAGGCACAGCTCAGTAGCGTAGACAGATGGAAGCTGCCTCTCACCCCTCAGCTCACCACACGCTCCTGGGAAGCCTGATGCAGAATCATTCATGGGTGACCCAATTCTGTCAGGTTAAATGCAGAGCAGAGCAGCTGTCTTGCTGGTAAGTGGTGAGGCTGAGTCAAGGGAGGATAGTCATTTGTTGCTCCCAGTTCTGAAATGGGCACAAGCACCCACTGGCTTCTCTGCTAGAAGACATTGCCCAACATCTCCTGGTTCCTGCTGGGGAGCCTTTTTGGGGAGAATATTGTGTATGTGCATGTGCCCCAATACCAGAACCAGGGATGCTTACTTAGAGGGTGTTACAGGGCAGTGTTGGAGGTGCAGACTGCCTTCAGCTGAGACTGTTTTTTTTGGAGTATTACTGTTTCCTTTGGATGGATGGCAGGATGCATCTCCAAGTAGTGTCTGTAGGAGGATTTGGGTCTCTGTGTACCCTAGCTTTCCTTTCTTTTCTTTGGGAACCTTTAAGAGTGTCTGAGACCATTATCCCAACCATTTGCATCTTTTTACCTGGCCTCTTGTCTTCCTAATGGTTCTCTTGTCCTTCTGGTCCAGCTGGTGGAGTTGGAGGAGTTTGCGGCTGCTGTGAAGGAGAATGCGGAGGCCGTGGAGGAGCGTCAGGAGACTGACTCCATCCCTCTGGTCGATGACATCCGCTTCCACATCACCAGCAACGTGCAGACTTACAGTGCCATTGAGGAAGCCAACCAGAAACTTGAAGCTCTAGAAAACCTCTTGGCCAGTATAGGGCTCGAGTGCTGATGTGTGCAAACCCTGCCTGTCATATGCAGCCTGCACAGCCCTCACTGTGTTGGCTTACAGTGCAAGATCTGAGTCTGAATGTTGCACTTCCCATTCTTTGTCCTCCTTCCCATCCACCTTCAGGCATGGTTTCTTTTAAATTTATTTGTGTCTGGACATTTGCATTTCTGTTTTGTGTTTGGTTTTACTTTGGTTTTTTGTTTCTCCTTTCAGAAGTAGCTCCCAAAGCTCAGCCTAAGTCAATAGCTACTCCTTTGTACAATGCACTTCGGAGAGAGGACTGTGAGCTGTTGGGAATGGTGAGGGAGCTATTCTGGGGACTTCCTACTGCCTGGGATTAGAACCCATCCCACATCCCATTCTGTGGTTCAATAAACTGGCTCATGCCAGAATATTTGTTGAATTACCAGCAGCAGAGGAAGAAAACTGGATTAAAGTCTTAATTAATATATGGGAAAAGAGGTCAGCACTGTCACTGTCAGCTTTATAAGACTGGCAGAACTGGGCAGTGCTTCCCTAAGGGGACAGAGAGGTACTTGGCTATGTGGAAGGTACTGTCTTCACCTGCTATTTTAGTACTTAGATGGAACAAAATAACAACAACAAAAAAAACGTGATTTCCAGGTCTTCCCTAGCTTTTCATTGCTTTGAAGTACTCAGAACTTAAAAGCTTTGCTTTCTGAACAAGCATCTTTGGGAATACATCAGAGACCAGAATCCTTCCATTCTTAGAAAGCAGTAGCTTTCAATGCACAAAAGAAGGGAGAGCAGCCCTTTTTAAGAGGGGACAGAAACACCTTCTTGGAAACAGCACTTTTCCCTTTATTTTTGTCTGTTGTAGTAGGGCAAGGCTGACTTGCTGGTGGGTCTGGGAAGAGGTGTCACTGGAAATCTTTTTTGAAAGGAAAGGGGCCTTTGGGGTCTCTCACAGGGCTGCTGTCCCATTCCACGACCTTCTGGCTTTGCTCAGCCTTGAGCCTTGTAGCTTCATTGTTCTCCAGGAAATTCATTATTTGTACTAATGAATGTTTTTGAATCTGTGTTCTGCAGTAGGTCATGTTATCTCATGTTGTCTGCCTGGATTCTTAATGAGGGTAATGATGTTCCTTCTCCTTGGCATTAATCAGCAGGTGGTAACCCTGCATAAGGCTTGCCTTGCCAAATAGTCTGCCCTTGGAGCTGTCCATCTCTGGAATGATGTGTTGGGAGAGTCTTGGGTCTCCAGGGTGCAGGCTGGGTGTACTTTCCCATGCTGTGCTCTGGGAGGGAGAAGAGTCATTGAGTGAAGCACATGGTGATCCTGCACAGGCACTGGGCTGCTGTGACCACGTTTTACAATCATTTTGGTCACTTCCTGAGGCAAGAGCTTGAAACATACTGTGCCAGGTGTGCTTTTATTATGTGATGTGGGAACTGGGCAAGGATCCCCTGCAGCTTCAGGAGGTTGTTTTCTGTAGTGGTGGTGCCTCTCTTGGCTAAAGAGTTTGGAGATCTGGGGTTTGGCAGAGACTTGCTTCAGGTGTGGATATATTGGGAGGATGGGTTTTTCTTCTTTGCTGGTCTCACCAGGTGAGAGACTGATACCCACAGCAAGTGAGAGCTGCAGCCTCACTGCCTGTACCTCTCCTGCACTGAAGTTGTGGGCAGGCTCTGGGTACCACCTGCACTAAGCAGGATGCACTCAGTTGTGAGGAGGGGACTCTGGGCTTTGGCCACAGAGCCTGGGGAAAGCCAGACTTCGGCAAAATCATGTGTCAGCATTGAGTTGCACTTAACAGATGCTGGAGATAGAGCTGGGGGTGGGGGGAGCAGGGATGAGGTTCATTGATAAAATTGAACCCCAGATGCTTGTGCACTTTGTCATCTGGGTTTAAGTGGTGTCTCTTGCAGATCAAGTCTCTGGGGCAGGGGATGATGTGGCAGGGTTATTCAAGCAGCTGTGCTTCAATTCTGTTTGAAAACCCTTTTGAAGAAGTGCAAGGAGTTGGGGTTTGTTTTCTGCAGTCATATTAGGGTGAGGATGGAGGATGTGTCCTTCCACAGGAATGTGTTGTGTCATGGAAGCAGGAAGCAGCAGGAGTGTGCTTCTGTTTGGGACAGTAACATGGAGAGGAGCTGTGCATTTCTTGTGTAAATTGTGGAATATACCTCCATGTCCTCCTCTAAGCTCAGTGTGTCTTTGACAGGAGCACCAAAGAGCCCAGCACAACTGATCTCCATGAACTTGGGGAGGGTGAAGGGCTATCAAGGAAGCTTTAATATGAAGTCCCATATATTTTGGAGAAAGAAGGGTGAAAGGAGAACTGCTTGCTTTCTTGCTAAGTGGAGTGTCAGGTTCATGAAAATCTGCTGCAGAAACCAGCAGCTTAACTCATCTGGTTTAATTCCCCTATGTTTCTCCTTGGTATATGGCTGAAGATAACACTGAACATAAGCAGCATTTTTAGTTTATCACATCTTTTCTCCTCCTCCAGCAGAAATTCTGCTTCTGACATCTTAACAGTGGGCTTTCCACAGCAGCGGCTGTGACAGCCCACGAGGCTTGCACAGAGCCACCAGAGAACAGGATGTGGCCTTTGCCTTCTGCTTGTACTGAGCAAGATGCAGAAGCACGATTATCAAGGAATGTGCTAATGCTTTTCTCTGCAGATGCCTCAGCTGCTAAAGCAAATGGATACTGGCAATGGGCAAAGCAGGAAGAAGGCAGAGGAGGAGCAGTAGTGCAGAGAAATATTTTCCATAGGGCTGCTCTTGAGTAATTCCATTCCTGCATCCTTAAGTGTGGAGCAAGTGAGGCTGCAGTTGTACATGTGGGAGAAAAGGTCAGCATGGCCTTTTGATCTGCCTACCCAACAGTGCAAGTCCACGTGGGCTTCCAAGCAAATGCCTCATCTGTCTGCATGCACTTAGTGGTCACATCTGTGAGGCCTGTCAGATTGTCCAATTACTTGGGATCCTTTAACTCTCCCCCATGCCTTTTGGCAAAATAGGGCTATCCAAAAGCATGCACAAGCAGATGGTCAGCATGCAAGCAGGCTGTCTAATTAAGATGAGCCAGGACAAAACTTGGATTTGAATTCACTTTATTCTTGCTGCGAATAATTTTATCACAAAATAAATACCCGATTTTTCTTCTCTTGTCAGTGTCATTTCTGTGTTTTGTTGCCCCGTCCTTTTTATTTACAACTAGCCACTTGCTGAATCAAGAAGATTGTAAAATTGACTAAAATGATATTATATTTAAGAAGGAATGTGTAAGCATGTGTACAGCAATAAAATAGTCTATTTCACTATATCTGCTCTGGCGTGGTCTTTTTGACTGACAACTTCAGCATGGCTTTAGTTTTGAAAGGGCGCTGTGGGCTCCTTCATTTTCCCTTACCCAGCCAAGGACTGGCTCTGCAATGCATAGCTTCTAAGCAGTGTGTACAGTCCTGATAGAACAGGCGAGTAAAGTGCCAGCTCATTTTTACTGTCTCCTTTCTCCAAGGATTGTTCCCTTTCTTTAGCAGCACCACAGCATAGGCTTGTGGTCACAGCCATGGTTGTTTGTCAGGGAAGTGATGTTTGTCTTGAAAAATTGCTATGGGCTGTTGCTTAAAGGTAAGTTGTCTTTCCCTTTCTTCTTGTCATCTTGTGCCCCTGTCATTGATGACTGACTGTTATACCCAAGGACAGAGATTCTTCAGTATTTGTTCTTAACTATTCAGACTTGTTCAGTGCACTCCTGGAATCGGAAGCACGTGTTTTCTCCAAAACTTGACTTCTGAAGTGTCTGGGCAGTTCTTCCTCTCTGAGCACACAGACACCTGTTTTGCTTTCTTGTATGCCTGGGTGGCTACAATTTTTTGGGTAAAGGCAATAGCTGAGCTGTCTTTGCAGCCCCTGTTGACTTCAGAGCATGACTGGCATTCAGGGAATGATCATCCATCTTGTTCCTATTGCACTGTTTAGGAACATGCAATTTGTGGAGAGGAGATACTAATAACATCTGAATGACTAATGCTGTTGAAGGGAGGGCTTGGAAAAGTTCAAGGCTTAATCAGGTTTTCGGGACTCGATGAACAGTGCACAAAAGGAGCAGCATTGTGCTGTGAGAGTAAAAGATGAGTCTCTGCAAGAGGCTTGAGCTGTACATGTAGTACAGTTGTGGTCAAAGTGGAGATGGCACTGCCCATGTAGCAGTTTGCAGTCGGTGTGCGTTGACAGCCTTGTCTGCTCAGGGTGACACTGTTTTCCTCTCTTCCTGTGGGCAGCCTGGCAAAGCCCATCACAGGTCTGAGAGCCAGAATGTGTCTGTGCTCGTCTCCCAGGGATGAGTGATCTCAGTGAGAGCTGACAATGGGAAACCATGGCTTGGCTTGATTCTCTGCGCACAGGGGATGGGTGTGCTGAGGAGCAGGTTTTTGTTTTACCTTCTAAGCTAAAATAGATTTGACAAAACAAAATTCTTGAGAGGCACCACCAGCAAACCATTTATTATAGTTGGGGTCTGTTACGAACAAAGGTGCTGGCTCTGCTAGGGTTGCTGCCTGCCTTGAGGAAGTGCTGAGGGAGAAGGATAGAGAACCCTTTTTTAGGCTGCAAATGGTTTGAAGGGTTTTAGGTTGGAAATTGGAGGTGGGTTATTGGCAATAACCAAGGCAAGGGCTGCAGAGGGGTAGTTAATTAGGGAACAGCAGCCACATTTGGATGCAGCTATGGACATGCAGATCCTTAAGCCAAAGTCAAGCTATGAACTTCAAGCTTATATGTGATCATCATCTGGGGAAAGACACCAGCATGCACCTGCTCTTTGCTTTTCCTGTTGTGGTTAACTTTGTAAGCACAAAAGTGCAGGGCACGCTTTGAAGGGCGTTAAAAACCTTGGAAGAGAATCAGTACCATACAAGCAACTAGCTCCAGTCCCAAGGGTCTGGCTGCCAGTTCCCAAAATAAGCTCTGAAAATGAATGTGAGAGCTTTCCTCTCCCTTCTCCAGTTACCAGCAGAGCAAGCTCAAGGGGAAAGAGAGCAGGATTAGAAAATGAAATTTGCTCGCTCATGACAGCAGCAGTCTGCTTGCTCTGTTTGCTGGTATAGCAGAAGGCAAGGCTGTTGATTTGGTATGTTGGGTGAGGAAAAGGAGGTGAAGGGAGCGCTGTGGTGTAGCCAGATGCTTCTGTTCATGGGCTCAGGGAAGGGTATATTTGGTCCAAAATAATTTGATATAGCTTTCCTGTGGAGGAAACCAAGCTGGTCTGTGTTGCACTGTGATGTCATTAAAACTCCAGTAAGGAAAAATGCCTCTGTCTTTATTCTTTTATAACTTCTTAGTGAGCCAGGGTCATCCCAGTACTATTTGTACAAGACTCTGAAAGTGATGAACTGTATGAGGCACACTGTGCAGAAACCTGCTCTGAGGGGAAGGCAAGCTAGTGTGTTCGTTACTACTGCTTGGGACATGGTTCAGGAGATGAAGGCTGATCTTTGATATCAAGGCTAAGTTGACATTGTATCTCTCCTGTCTGCTCAGAAGGATTTATTCTAACACATTATTGGCACAGCATAGCAGAACTACCAATATTTCTATTAATTTTATTAAGCTTGCTTCTGTAACAGGAGCCAGCCATCTGCTCTCTAGAGCTCTTTACACCCCCTTTCTCCATGGGTCTAAAACTAAAATTTATCCAGGAGTTTCAAAAGAAGTTTGCTGCTGGCAAGTTCAATCTCCTTCCCTTTTCCAAAGGCTCTTCTTGAGAAGCTCAAAATGCTTCAGGTGTTTTCTGCTGTGCTGCTTCTCAGGTCTGAGTGCCAATCAGGCACAGCATCTTAAAAGCTGTTAAAGGTGCTGGCTCTGGCCGAGATGCTCCTGGGGTGACTGCTCCTTCTCTTGCTGGGGGCAAGGGAGGCGGTATTTCTCATTTTCTGATTTTGTGACCTTTTCCAATCAGGTGTGCAATTAAACATCAGTCTTCCCAGTCTGAAAGCACACAAGGGGCCAGCACTTCTTGCTCTGCTGACCACAGTGCTTGTGGTACTGCAGTGAGGGGGCACATCAGGCCTGCATGCTAATTCCAGCCTTTACTGGGAATCCAGGACTTACCAGTCACACAAGTGCCTCAGGGCTGGGTTTTGGCACAGACCAGTCTCAGCGTGGGATGTACAGAAGCTCAGCATGAGAGGAGAGGACTTGGTGTTAAAAGTGCAAAGGGTGAACCCTGGAAGCTTTTGATGTGACAGAGACAAGGGCTGCCCATTGCAGCCCACAGGGAGGATGGCTCACTGCTGTCATTTCAGCATGAGGCTGACCCTGCAGTCCAGCCAGAGGGAGAAACTTTTTTGTTTTCCTCTGTATGGGGAACCTGAGTTGTTTATTTGCTAAAAAAAATCTGCTCCAGGGTTCACCGTGTCAACCTGCAGAGAATTTTGCTGGTGTTGTCATTGCATGGGTTTTTATGTAAATGAAGACAAGATGCTGACACAAAGGTTGCTGATTTTGGGAGGGCTGGAAAGCCCAGTTTTTCCTGGGGCTCTGTCTCATGACAGGGTTTACTGTGCTTTGGCAGGGGTTTGCTTGCCTTTGAACCTTCCTGAGGTACTATTTGTCCTTTGCCCCTGAACTACTATTCCTTCCCCTCTACCATTCTTGTCTCTGTGTGTTTTTTAGAAGACTAGTGTTCTCCATGCTTGACACCTTGCCCTCCCATCAGCTCCTCCCAGGCTGAGTAGCTTTCTTTGCCAAGTTTCCTTTGGATAGCACATATCATGTGATCTCTATCCAAACTCTTAATTGATCTCTTAGGAATTGTTTTTCATCTGAATTCCTGGAATGTTTCCATACACTGAAGAATTTCCTCCAGAGAGAAGGAAAATTAATCCTGTGTCACTCCCTTCTGAGGAGTGGTGGCCATGGGAAGGCTGGTTGTTTGGCTTGTCCCTGTTGGGAGATGTGGGTTCTGCAGTGTTTGCTCACAGTTGTCGCAATTTTGCTTAATAAGGCAGCTGTTTGGAGAGCAGCAGGAAGGTGAGTGGCAGCTCTGTATCAGCAGCTTCCCCATCAGAGGGAAAAAGAGAGCATCCCAGATGGATAAGCTGTGAGAGCAGGACCCTGTTTCTGTGTGCAAAGGAGACTTGTGCTCATATATGGAGAGAAGAGTAAATGACTGACCAACCCCCTCACTTCTGAGAGGCTGGATGAGCAGGAGTGGTGTTGGCAGGCAGTTAGGCTGCAGCATGTGTGTGGCATCTGTGATCTCTGGTGGTGTGGTGGCACCTGCATAACCCTGCAGCTCCATCTCCCTTTTCCTATGATGAAATTCTGCCTGAAACTGGGCAGGAGTGGCAGGAGGAGAGATGCAAGTCCCTGCTCACCCTCAGCAGCTCTGCAGTGGGTTGCAGCCCCACTTCTCCCTCCTCTGATGCTTAACTAGCGGCAAATGGAAGTGAAGCACTGTGGGTTACATACTGAGCACATCTGAATTAAAATTCTTCACCACTCACTGGAGCTGCAGCTTCTCAGTGCCTGAGCCTGGCCTGGGTGCTGGGCTGTGTGGTGTCAGAAGTCTGACAGAAGCATGGTCCCTGCTGCACTGTGACTATGACACCTCTTCTCTTATGTCCCAGTGGTGATGCAGGCTGTCTGTCCTTGCCAGGGTGACTGCAAAATACTCCTAAGGAGCTCTCCCCCTCACCCTGACTCCTGCTTTACCATTCTTTGGCTGATCCCCAACCCCAGAGCCAGTCTTGGATAACACAAGACTGAGCACAGGCTGAGTGAAGTGAAAAAGGCAAAAGCTTCAGTGTTCCCACAGACTCGCAGGATCAGAGTAGAAGCACAGGCTAAAAACAGGAAGGCCACCTGTGGCTGTGACAGCTTGCCAGCAATCTGCTGGTGACACTGGGAGAAGTGCACCTCAAAGGAGCTCCTTTGTGCTGATGGTCCCAGCCTTGTGAAGGACTATCCCTTCCCTCCTGTGCTCAATCCCTGTCCCAGTACCGTAGTGTGCACTCTCCAGTGACCCTCAAAACTGTGATGAGCTTAATAAACCACCAAAATATCAGAAGAGCGAGCTGTGGACTTGCAAGAATTAAAGCAAATGTTACTAATGATGTTACTTACTAGCATAGTATGCCTGCTGGCTTGGTGAAAAGCCCCAGCTCTGTTTTCTGTGTTGATGGGTATCAAAGCCCTTGGCCAAAGCTTCTGACTTGGTGAGCTGGGTTGTGATCAGACACAGAGCCTGCACAGGGCTTCAGAAGGAAAATATTGTTCTCTTGATTTTGTGACTTGAGGCATAAAGAAGATGAAATGAGTTGATGAAGGTTGCAGGTTGGGTCTGGTGCTGCTAATGACTTTGGCCAGAGGGCTGGCACAAGAGCATCCTGTCCTATCTCCTGCTGCAGAAGTTGTCATGTGTTGTGGAGTGTGAATGGCTGGGGAGCCCTTATGAACAACTGTCTTATCCTGAAATGTGCATGGAGAGGAGAGCAGGAGAGGACCTTGTGGCTGCTCTTAGGCCCAGCTCCACTCTCTGGGCAGGGTGTACAGTTCTGCAGTGTGGGGCACTCTGACAGCACCAACCCTAGCTCTAGATGGACCAGGAGCTCTTATAACATCTGGGCACTGCCTGGGAGCTGAGAACATGAAAGCCACTCCCCAGCCTGATCTGCAGTCACAGCTAGGAACAAAATGTAGGATTTAATCAGCAGTTGCTCCTGGCCATGGTGCAGATGCTGAATGCAGAATCAGGTTTAGTTCAGGATCAACATCATGTTTTAATAGGCTTCTGAAAGCATGGGAACCAGGTGTTGAAGCAGGCTGAGTTTGCCTGTTACTGTGTATCCTCCACCAGCTCCACACTGTTGTTTAATATGGGGTGTGGGAAGAACTTTGGAATGATCACCAATGACATCCTCAGACACGCTCTGTTCAGAAAACATAACTTTATTATTAGTTGCAATATACATTGTATTCCTTTAAGAATCCTAAACTTGTATATGGTTTTTCCACTGAAAATACCTGTGTATGTATATATGTTTTTATATATGTGTATATATATATATATAATGTATTTTATTGATCTGGAACACAACAGAACAAGAGAGACAACCTCAGGAATAACTTGTAAAAGGAAATGTGATCCCAACAGGTCTGTGCTGGCAGTGTGCTAAGGTGAGCGGTATAAAAAGGACAGGCTAAATAGAAAACATGGTGGGTTAGGCAGTGGGAAATGGCCTCTCAGTGCTACAGGTGGTGATATATACAGTAGTTACACGTTGCTATTGCTCAGTCACGAGTGCCACCTGTTCTCCAAGGCAGACCAGACTCTCATGCAGCTCTGCACAGCAACATTCATAAGGCTGGCTGTGCTCCCTGCAAGTGGTACCTGCCAGTTGGAAATAGTGTAATTACATTTCCCTCAGCAGCTGCTCTGCTCATTGCTAATCTGGTCAGCCAAGGAAGAATTCTTCTGGGGATTGGTGAAACCTAACTGGGTCAGTATAAAGGAGCTTACAGGCAGGGAAAGAGATCAGCAACAGCAGAGAGTGCTGAAATGTGCAGATCAGTGTCTCTCCTGGCCCAGGCTGATTTGTTCCTGGCTCCTTCCCTCTGCATTCATTTCCGCACCTGCCAAGGAGCTATGGTCTCTGCTCAGCAGCCAGTCCAGGGGTCTGTGGGGTCAGCATAGGCAGTGCCCAGCTTCTTTTGGATAGGTTTCCCTGTGTTAATTGCCTCAGGTCATTCTTAGGAAAACTAGCTGAGGATGGCAATACCTGCTGCTGTGCCATGGCTTTGGGGTCATTTGGCTTTTATGTTGTTGTTCTTTGTAGGTTTTGTTTGTTAACCTTTTTTTTTTTTCAAACACAGCCTCCCCAGGCTAAAGTGCCACTGCAGAGCTTAGCTATAGACAGAAGGACAAGTCTTCCCCAGATAATGTAATTTGTTTCCCTTTATTTCTGTTCAGCTGCAGATATTTCTTGGGTGAAAGGACACATTTTAGCAAAGGCACTGACAAGGGACTTTCCTCTGCCAGGCTGGAGGGAGCAGACGGGCTCTGACCTTTCTGCTGAAGGGTCACTTCCCTCTCCCCTCCTGCAAAGTGCTTGTCACTTTGAAAGGGATATAAAGAATGTGGGCATTGATTTACTCCTCCTGACTTCCTCAAGAAAAGTGCTTTCAAAAATCCTGTCTTTAAGTCATCATCTTCCTACTACCCCCACAACGTCTGTCACCTCTGGATCACACCACTTTTTTCCCCTTCCAGCTGAAGAAGCAGGTGAGATTTATCACTGCTGTAGTGTTTCTCTTCTTGCTGTCTTCTCTAGCAGCACCTGGCCAGGAGGGAGCTTGCTTAGGCAACAGAAGTTGCCTCAAGACAAGCTGCTGGAAGATGGAAAGCAGGTGACTTGATCATTGCTCCTTCCCAGAGTAAGTGTCGTCAGAGGTTTAGCAGGGGCTCCTGAGAACAGCACTGGAATAATATTTCAGTAAAAAGCTGGCGTTACTGGGAGAACTACAGCTCGTCTACAGCTCGTTCCTCTCTTTAGAGGCAAAAAAATACAAATGCCAAAGTGCCTGGATCAACCTGTATAAAAGAGCTTCCCTGACTTGGGCCCCTTAGGGCAGCTACAAGGACACAATCTGCATCCACACATCTCTCATCCATCCATGCTGCTGAGATTGAATGGGACTGAGCCCTGATTCTGACTGTTATTGCACAGAGGTCCCTTTCCTGAATCTTGCTAGAACTGCTTCCAAAGGGAGAAGAGATGAGTGACCCCTCTGACTGTCAAAGGAGGGATCCAGCCCTGGGGACAGCAGCTCAAGAGACCATGGTTCTTCTTGCTGCTGCCAGGGAAGGCAGTAAAGGCTGGTTTGTCACTGGGGGAGATGCCCCACTCTCTCATAGTGCAACATTTGCATTGTCTTCTTGCAAAACCAGAGGGTGAGGTGCAGGTTAAACCCCTGCCCTTTGGATAGTGCCAAGAAATATATTCATGCTGAGGCCCATCACACTGAATAAATTGGCCTGCACAGCCACTCTGTCATCACTATGCAGCTTTTACTGTGTCAGTATGATGTCTCTGCCCTCATCCAGGGTCTAAACTCTTTCCTCTCACCCTGCTGCTAGCAGAGATGCAGGCAGCTCTAGAATTTGGCTTACCTGCACCACAGGCCCTGTCCACAGGCTCCTCCACAGCAGCTTGTACAGCAGGGTCTGTGGATGCCGTGGTACAACAAGGTTGAGGTTGATTGGATGATCACATTCTACACTCTGCCTTCAGCTCCCCACATCTCCTAAAGGGCTGAGCTCAGCCCCTCTGTGATCTAACCCAGCGCTGATTAGGAGGAGACTGGGATGGGCTTGGACAGGATCTCTGCTCATGCTGTGGGTCTCCTGCTAAACCAGTGGACAATGAGGACACCCACTGCTAATCCCCACCCACCAGATGCTCTGCACTTCTCTCTAGCATTATTTTCAGGATATTTTCCAAGTGATGAAGAAAAACAACAGATTATGACTGTAAAGTTATGGTGAGAGGACAGGATCCTGGTAGGACAACATTGTTCCTTGCCAAGAGAAGGAATGATAAACTCCTTTCTTACTCTCCTCCCATTTCTTTCCCAGCTTCCAGCCACCTCTCTATATATCATATATTATATTACTATAATCTCTTATAACTTTGCTTTTTCAGTTTCAGTATCAGAAATTATTAATTCCAAAACAAAATAAAGGAGGGTAAAAAAACAAAAGGGAAGGAAAAGCCCCTATCTTTAGGAATATTTACACAATAGTTCATCTTGCAGAGGAGATGGGGTTTGATGTGGGGAAAAGCATGGGAATTGAATGTGCTAAGTGGGTTTGATTCCACATTCCTGCTCTTCCCTTTGGGATCCTGCTTGGATGATGAAAATCAAAGCACTGTTCCACACTTTCTCCGAGTGCAAACTCACAGAGCACATGCAGGGAGGTGGGGGAGGCATCTCTATGCTCTCCGCTGGCCTGGTCTGCTTAAAAAGGTAGTATCCAAAGCGCTCTGATCTTAAAAATCAGCCTTTCATATTCAGGGAGCTGCCAACTCCATCTTCAGCCTCTCCTCATCACCCAGCACCTTTGTTAGTGCTCTCCTCTCAAGGACCAGGGTTTTTAAGGTACTGGATGGTGGGGACAAGGGACGCACCTGGCATCAAAACCATGAAGTGGAAGATACTGATTTCTTTTACATACCAATAATTATTGCAGTATAAACACATTCTAGTCACCACAGCGAAAGCAGAGAAGGGAAAGCTGTGGAGAAAGTTTGGTGGATGAAGGGCACCCCACAGCTATTAATTCTTTTCCAGGTTAGGGCAGTGGCCATTCACATCAGCAAATAATGCCCTACCCTGAGCCTCTCCCCCCACCCTCCCTGATGCTGTGTGCGATAAAATATTCCAAGAATCCCTCCATGTTAGATCTTTTCCCAAGAGATTTCTAGTAAGAAAAACATCTATTCCCAGAAAACCCCAATAAGAGCTGCAAATGCAATTGCTTTTAAGTATGGCTGGTTTCCCCTGCTGCTGAGATCTTCTGGCCAATCCACGTCAGTATTTCTGTGAAGACAGAGGTAGAGACCTCAGGCAGCTCTTTGTGGAGAGCATGATAGGCTTCCTCATACACCTGCAACCAGGGAGAAGTAGAAATTAGCACAGAAAAAATAAATCTGCATGAACAAAACAGCCTTCAGTCCTCTCTCGTCAACACCCACAAGTCAAACACATCCTGCCCACAACTTATCAGGTTTTTTTCCGAAATGTAGCAGGTTATGAAATCAAGGAGATGCCACTGGTGGTGCTGGCCCTCAACAAGCAGGAAGTTGTTGGCATCTGTGGGTACCAGAGCACCCTGCTGTCCTTAAGAAACATAATGTGTGTCCCAGTCCTATACATTTCTTGCTTCTTATCCCACTAAGGAGGAGGAAATACTTATCATGCCCTTGGAGCGTAAAGGCCAATGGGGGTTGTTCCCATCATGCCTTGTGCAATTTTACTCCTTTTATGCTCAGACTATCCAGATATTTTTCCGATCACAAAAGCTTCCCCTTGGTCTCCCAGTGTCTCTTTCAGGTTTATTCATGTGCTAACAATTGGTTAATCAGCTCTGGTTCTCTTGAAATGAGCAGATGTGAAGTGGCTTTTGTTGTCCAGCATTTTGGAAAAACCTTTCTGCACCTTTACATGCTGGGACATGAGGTAAGGCTGGTGCTCACACAGTTGTCATTGTTCAGAAGAGCATTTTAGGTCAACACTTTACCTGCTTATGAGCCTTGCTCTTCTCCTACACCAAGCTGCTTCATGTCCAAGACACCCCCTAGGCACACAGCCAGCACTGGGGCAGGCCTGGAGGTTGCCTACCATCCTCTGCCCCTAGCCTGGCTGTAGCTGATGAAAGGTCACCGCACTGAGCCCAGGGAGGGCTGAGCTTGGACTGCTTCCTGGTGAAAGGGGCTGTCACCTGCCTAGCCTCACCAATCCATCTCTTTGCCTCCAGCTCTCTAGAGGTCAGCAGGTTCCCTACCCCTCACAGTCACTCATGCTCAGGCCAACACTGACAGCATAATCTCCTAACAATCAAGAAAGGAAGATGACCTTGAGTGTTTTGTCCTGACTCTGCACTGTGTCCATCAGCAAATAAGAGCCCCTGATATCACAGAGCTTGTCGGAAGAGCCATGAAGCACCAGGATGGGCAAAGTCAGCTTGGGCAGGGCTCGCTCAATTCTGGCAATGGCATTCATCAGTTGGATGACAAAGGACACCTTCATGCCACCGTGGTAGACCAGGGGATCAGATGTGTAAGACTCCATCTGGCAGGGAGAAAGATGTAATGTAAGATTAGCAATTGTCTTGGTTCAAGCATATGAGAAAAAAAGATCAGCCTGGCCAGTGAAGAGTCTTCCCTTGGCTTGCACAGTCATTCCCAACTCTCTCAGGACATCTGGCCATCAGAGTCAAGGTCGAGGTACTGCGGCTTACCAGCACTGCTCACACAACCTGACATGCTCTTTGCTGCATGTTTCTCTCTTACACCATTAGAAAACATTCAAGCCAGAGCTCTCTGAAAGAAGCTCCTGTACAGAAACAACCAGTGCTGGACAAAGACCATTCCCACAGTGGCATCTGCCTGCATTTTTCTCCTCTGCTGTGCCCTTCTGTCATTTCAATGTGGTATTTCTTCTACAGAAGGTTCTTCAGACTGTGTTATTTGAAAGCTGATGTTCTCTAGGTCATTATCATCTCTGCTGAGGGCTCAAATGTTCTCTTTCCCTGTCTGAGGGTGGTGACTATGACTTTCACCTACAGACAACTGACAGCTTGACTGCAAAGCCAGGGGGTCATCTCTGGCTGCAAAGCATGACAGACAAGGCAGCAAATGATGGTATTAGGTGGTAGGCAAAAAAAATGTAGTCAACAACTTGTTCAGCCAGATTGTGAGGGAATAAAAATGCTCAAGAGCTGGTGTAGAAAGTTGCTAGGAAGGAGTACTTACTGCAGCAGGCAAATCTACAGTAAATATTTGTATACTGCATGTGGAGACGGCCCACACAAACCCCACTATAGCAATATTAGCCAGAATGCTTTGATTATGGGCTGGTCTCTGGCACAGCCTCCAGTTTCTACCAGCCCTGGCAGATGTTTATAGAAATGATGGTTATTTAATAGGTTAGCTGAAAACAGTCTCCTCCTCTCCTCACAGGCAGTGGAGTCTGTTTGAATTCTACCTTGAAGGCATTAACTTGAGGTCCTTTTGCTTCTGCTTGTGCCTGCCCGGAGGGGACCATGGGTAGGAGGTGACCCAACAGGCCACCTAAGGACATGTAGCCATGTGCAGGTGTAGCCACCGGTAGGCACTGTAAGACAGTATGCACTGAAAGGTTTTGGGATGGACTCTGTCTTCAATTCACTGTGAGATGAGATTCTCAGGGTGGCAGAACTGTACATGGTGGGGCTTTCCCATCTGGATGCATTCACCTGCCAGAGGGTTTGAAGTCAGTTTCCCCTGTTATCATCTCAAATGTGCTGGAGCACAAAACATTGGAAATTGAGGTGGCAATGAGGCACCCTGGTGCTCGCAAGTCTTTCCCCATCACTTTCTTACTTCCACCTGGTGGGGTGCAGCTCACTCTCCTGTTGGCAGCTGGGTCTACCCTGATGTGCTCAGGCAAACATGGTGACTTTTCATTAGCTTTTTGAGCAAAACCACGGTGTTGCACTGGCTACTTAGCAACTGGCTTCAGCCTAATCTGGACCTATGTCACAGTGCTGTGCAAAAGCAACACAGTTTTGAGATGGGTGGATTTTATTATTTTTTAATTTGGTTGGTTTGTTGTTTGTTTGGGATTTTTTGGTTGAATGCAATAAATAAGAGATTTTGCAGGGAGGATTCGGGAGGGGTGAGTAGATAGATTGACAGAAGGTCCCTTCCCATGGAGTAAAACAGTGTTGATGAATTCATGTGAGTTGGCCCCTTCCCCAGCCCCTAAACACTAGAAGAATGACTTAAAGGGTTACTTTCTTTCTCTTGTTGTCTGAAAGAACAGGGATTTTTTAGCTACTGAACAGCCAACAAATATTTTTGTGTAGATGATGGCAGGAGGAAAAAAAAAAGACCAAACCCAGTCCCAACCCGAAATGATCAAGACTACACGGGCAGTATCCTCGTCTTAGTCAATGAACAGGAATCCTTGTCAGAGTTAATGCTCAGTGCATGGGGTGAGTGCCAAGCAGCAGCTCTCTGGGGAAGGAGGAAAGACAGGCAATGGGCTTTATATTTTGCAGGCTACAATCTGCAACCCTGCAAGCCCAAAACTGTTGCACCAAGCTCTGAGACAGGGGGCAAGAACAGAAGGTGATCCTAGGAGAGCCTGTGACTCCTTCCAGACCCTGTCAGGCAAAGGCTCTCCAGGGTCTCTCATAACAGGTCTTTTTATATTTATGTAATTATAAGTCAGAAGCAACCATCAGGGTTGCTGCATCGCATCAACCTGTTTAGAGGTCTGCATCTCCTCTTGCAGCCTCATCCTATGTGGACTTGGCAGGAAAAAGGGTCAAGTCAGGGGTACCATTCCACTAAGTCAACAGCAGCTAACAAAGACTAGTGGGGTAAAGAGGTTCCTGCCACTATGATGTCATTCGTCCTTCGAATGACAGGATTGGTTTTTAAGGTTGCTTCTTGCTCTCTTTTTTCTCTCTTGTGTTTGATACAGCAAACATCAAATAAACATGTTGATGTTTGTTTGATGTTTGCTGTATCAAACACATTGATATGTCTATATCTATGTCTTTCCATATTTCAGTCCCCACACCATGAAGACGGCTTTCTGGGAACACAAACTCATTAGGAAATTCTTGGATGTTGTCCCAAAAATATTTCTAGTGAATAGAAAACTGGTCTGGCAAGAGAGTATGTGTAACATATAAATAAGGGATTTTCCAGTACATTGTGTGCTTTAAATCTGAGTGTCTTAAATCCAAAAGGGGGGAGTGTGCTTAGAGGCAGCCATAGGACCAAAATGCTGAATTGTCTTCAGTAAGTGACTGGAGCCTCAAATCCTGGTGCTTGAAGGAGGTTAGGAAAGTGCTTTACATCACTGCCTGCAGTTGCTATGTCAGCTGTGTGTTCACATATAGGCGAGAAGGCAGCACAGCACACAGGTGTCTCATTTGGAAGATGTCTCCATAATAGCAGGCTCTAAGGAGGCAGACCTACACCTTTATCTGCTGCAAAAGGCTCTCCTTTGCTCCATGGAAAGGGCAGAGCAAAAACAATGTTTCAAGGAAGCTTTAGAGACTTGAAGCATCACAAAGCAGACAAACCAGCAGCAAATACGTGGTTAGAAAGACAACACAATAGCATTTATTATAAGGTATGTCCAGTGGTTGCTGTGGTGATTCCTAACATCACCACAACATGGAAGTGCTCGGTCAATACTGTGCGCCAATTTCAGGAGCTCTCTGACACTTTCCTAAATGTATTATTATTATTCAGGATGTCTGTACATCATCACTTTTCTCCTACAAAGCTATCGAGTGCAGAGGATCCAGCTCTTGGAGGTGTATTTAATACATCCTTAAATGTTTTAAATTTAAAACATCCTTTAAATGCATCTGCAGCAGAGTTCAGGTGTCACATAACAAATCAGTGCAGAAGCAGGCAAAGACCCACACGTCACAGACACACTCACTCTTCAGGTAGGGAATAAAGCTCTCCAATTCCTCTCCTCTTCCAGAGCACTGATTGCTTTTATCCTCTAAATACAAACATAGATGTGAAAACTTTCCTCTGTCATTTTAGTGAAACAATTGTCTAATTTAAGCCTTTTCTCTGAATTATATGCAACAAGTTATGGCAGCTGAATGTAATTAAGAACAGGTTTCTACAGCTAGATTGGAGTCAGCCTTCTTCCCAAGCATATATTTTGTGCAGCCTCATATGGTTCTTTAGAGCGTATGTCACACGGTACATTGGCAGATGCACATGATCTCACTGCACACTACTCCTGTCTCCTTTTCCTCAGCCCCTTGGATGTTTCCACCTCCAACACAGGGAAATTTTATGCTCTGTTCAATGATAAGTGAACCGAAAGTCATTGGAAAAAAACCCCTCTGGTAGTGCCAAGAAACAACCCTGATCCTTGTGGCTACTCTGGGAAACTCCTTGCTTTCCAGTTTTCTGAATAGGTGAGCCAAAGATAGGATATGCCGAGGCCAAATGAACTGCACTCACACAGATGTTGGCACTATCTTTGGACCTGATCCTTTCAGCTTCAATTCTAATGCTGATCAAACTTCCACCCCAGAGAAAGGCAATTTATTAATTCCTAGTTGAGGTATGAACCATTGCATGAACAGCAGGGAAAATTACAGCATCTGTCAGTGAGATGTGAGCTGGCGTGGGAGCACAGAAACAAGTGACCGCTTTGTACCAGCTAAGCTCTTGAGACTCGTTTGAGCGCCATTTTCTATAATTCAAGAAAAAAATAGTGCTTTCTGAAACGCACCAAGTTCTGGGTCTAGCCTAAGCACCTTCATTCACTTGTTTGTGACTCTCACTGCTCCCACAACGGTGAGAAGGAAAAACCCTCATTAAGTGGTGTTGCAGCAGTTGCAATTACACCTGTTTTACAGTGTTGGCGTGAATAGGCTGACACAGTTATAACCAGGAGTGAGTGTGAATGGGACACAAGTCCCAGGCTATTGTGGCACAATAAAAACTCAACCCCAGGACAGTTTCATGCACATTCACAGTGGTGAGTCTGGAGCCGTGTGTTGTTAAGCTGCTTCAATGGCAGCTCCTTAAAGTATTATTCTTGAGTGCAGCATGAATATATCATTTGTTTGGAAATGCTGTAGCAGAGTAAGAGTGTGATCCAGGAGACCTTGTAACAAGTTCTTTGGTTCAAGCATGCTCTTTTCTTCTGCTTGAATGCATCTGGCACAATGTGATCCTGGTTTGGAAGGAGGAAAACAAATCTCCAGGACTGTAAGGTTTTGCAGGATTTCACCGCAAAGAGCAAGGGTGGAAAAGTTGACTTTAACAGTGCACATGCTACCTGAGTTTTGTTTTGCTGCTGTAATGAGTAGTCGTGGTGCAGCAGAGACAACGACATGGCTCCCATGTGCTTCCCACTGCCCCTGTAGCTCTCTGTCATGTCTGGTACCCAGAGCAGCTGCGGGTGCAAGGCACACCTAGGGCAGAGCAGCTGGTTTCCCACAGTCTTCTGTGAGCAGTTGGTTCCACTGGCTTCAGAGATATGTCACCTTTCTACACCAGCACACATTTTGCCCTCCTGATTTAGCAAAAAACTTGTGGGTTTTTCTAAAAGAAAAAAGGCAGGACTTGGACAAGATACCAACTATGCAGTGACTTAAAATGGCTTTAAGGTTCTCACCTCTTTCTTGTTCCGGGAAATTGCATTTGGATCTATCGATCCCAGTGATAGGTTTGGAAGCACAAAGTTGAGCACTTTTGCTGCAAAAACCTGTGAGAGAGGAAAGGAAGCAGTCAAAGAGCCAGTTAGAGGAAGAGAGGGAACATAGAGGCCCAAATCCTGAGCTGATGGAAATCAGCACAGGAGTTAAATAGTTGAGAATTGTCAGATAACTCTGGATAAAGATCCGTCCTATATTTAAAACATTTCTCTTAATGAGGAAAGTGTTTAAACTTCTCCTGGGAGCAAGGAGTGGGTGTGCTAGACTGAAATGCCATCAGCTGTCCATCCACATGCAGCAGCACAACTTCATTGTACTGTGCCTTTTCCTCATTCTTAAGTTAATTTCTGAAAGGTCTCAGTTAAGTACTTTGATAGGAAAAGGTAATTTCTTACTCTTAGAGGGCTGGGTTTTGGTGTTTTATTGCCCTTTCCTTGCTTCCACAGCTCTGATTTCAGGCTGCAGTGGGTAAGTGATGTTAGGTGCCATTTGCAGCTGTTGCCTAGGCTGCACTCATTTTGATAAGTGTGTTCTCTGGGGAACCTATAAACAAACAACAGCCAAGTGTGCATGCATTGGCTAAGGGAATCCATTGCTCACACATCTCCTGGGAACAACACAAAAAGCAATGAGCCGCCCAGGCTGGAAACCGCTGGTAGAAGAAAGGGTATGATCTTTCATTTCAATAGCACTACAAGCACATTGATACCAGAGTTCTGCTCTGATCTTTGATAGCTGCCTTTAATTAAGTGATCACCACTTAAGTCAGAAAAGACACAGTGTTCACTGGTCTGGTTTATGGCCCTGTGCTGTTCACAGCTAACATTTGGAGGTAGGTTGTCCCCTATGCCCTGTGTTTCTGAAGATACCTAATCATTTCTGAAGCAATCCCTGGCACTTCAGATCACAGATGACACATGACAGATTAATTATGATATTAGAGGAATAACACAAGGTTGAAGTCAGTCATTGAGGACTGAAAAGCAGTAAAGACTCACAGCAGGTTTAGAAGCACATGTGTACCTTGGGGTAGATATGAATAGGAACCAGTGTCACTGTCTGCCAGCATTCTGAACCCCTCACTGGCTATGACATTGTGTCAGCAAAATTAATTTTTTCTACTCAACAATGCAGGAATGAGCTTATGATGATCCAAGAAGAAATGGTTTTTTCCTCATTTCATGTTAACTCCAGGAAGTGATGATTTGAGCTATGCACCTTTATGTATCCTAGGCAGGATTATGGACTCCGAACCTGATGACTATCATCTCTGCTAAACTGGGTAGAATAAAGGAATAAAGAAAAAAAAAGGTTTAATATAGTACTTTCTTCTAGTTTGATTACACCTTAGGAAAAGTCCTTTGCAGTGTTACTGGGTGCAGATTCAGGCTGAACATGTGAACAACATGATGCCCAGAAAACAATAGAGGTGAAATGGAAAACACAAAAGGTAAAGAGAGAATATATTGTAGTGAGTTCTTAAACAATAGGCTGAGGGTCAGTACAGGATTAAACACCAAGGAATATTTCCTAAAGGGGTTGTCCTGCCCACCTGATTTCAAAGCTTTCAACACCAGAAATGTAGAGGCAGATGCTCTTTCACCCCTGCTCTGCCCTTTGCCAGCATATGTGACTCCTGTCTCTACAGTCTTTGAAACTGCAAAGATTCAGAACTGAATTCTGTCCAGGTCAGTTGAGAAGAAAAGAGGGAAGGCAGCAAGACCCCTCTCACTCTACTGGATTTGCAACTGGATGCTTCCATCAGGACACAGGATTTATAGGGTACTGGTGAAATTGTGTTTCTGCAAAGAGCATCATTTGTTCCTCCTGCACAGAGCCTGCAAACCTGCTGTGCTTCTGCTGCTGCCAGAGTTGGCTCAGCAGTCAGGGAAGGTATTTTTAAGAGGGTTTGAAGGACCCAGTGTGTCATCTGGCTCACTGTTATTGTTGTCTTGAGCCTTCATTTTTTCAGGCCAAGGTAAATTCTTGCTCAGCTGGAAACTTCCCCAGCAAAGGGATGAATGCAATGGTCCTTGGGAAATGGCCTGGGGCTGAGAAGTCATACCAGTTCCAAGGGAAAACTAAGCCTTTGTTCCTCAGAAGCACAATCACCACGAAATGCTTTTTGACTCTCAGGGGAAAAAAACCACACAGCTCTATGGGAAAATGTGGCTTATGCAGGAATACTCTGCTTGTTTTCAATCCTTCCTCTTGCAAATACCTTTTCAACTCAAGAAATTATTTCAGCTGAGTGTGACAGAGCAGTGCTATTTCAGTAATAATTCTTTATAAATTTTGAGATGCAACAATAGATTGAAAGAGAAAGAAACCGACTGTGCTTTTGTAATGGCATGTGAGAGACTTTCTAGGAAAAAGACCGTATAAACACCTCCAAAATACTTCAGTTAGGGAGTAGGATTTCCTGCCTAAAGAATGCATCATTGCATTTATTTCTTACAGGGAAATAAAGCAACATTCGGTACAGATCTGTAACAAAACAGACTACAGTGAAGCTAATTCCTACAGAACTGGTGAGTTCTTGTTTCAGAAAGGGTTTATGATCTAGCAAAAGGCAAATCTATAGCAATCTTTCTCTATTTTCCTTGATTAGAAAGAAAATGCTAACAGGCTCTCTCATATTCAGACTTTTTATTATTTTTTCTTAATAGTTATTCTTTTTCACTTTCCCAAGTAAGAAGAAGCAGGGGCACTGCTGCTCACAGGACACCTATGCCAGATGTACCCTCACCCATGAAGAATCTGTACTCAGCCTCCTAAAACCAGACTTTGGTACTCTGACTCCAGTTTAAATAAGTTTACTTGGACTGGTTGACTTCAGGATTCACTTCTCCTCTTAAAATTAGACTATGGGAAAGCACTTAGAAGGAAAATATTGACTGGCATCCAGGTGGTACAGATCTCAGCAGATTCCTGCATCTTAAGGCTAGACGTCTTAATGTATTTTCTTCAGTGGAAAAGAGGTGATTAGAAAGCACCCTTTTTGGTGCTTGCAATGATTTGTGAGGTCCATAGATGGCTTTGGCTACAGCAGAAAGTGGGACAGGATTAATACTGAAAGCTGAGGCAATTTGTCTCCTTCCTCACAGAAGGAAAAAAAAAGGAGAAACAGCTTAGAAGTAAATTAAAACAAAAAGCTAGCCCTAGGAGAAATGTCTAAGGAGAAAGGATAAAGAAAGGATTTCTGTGGGAATGAGAGGCTCTGTCCTTCCTGCTGGTTTAGCTGCTCCTTCCCTTTGCTTCCAGCTTCTTTTAGGATTGTTGTTTATTCTTTTAAAAATGCAAAAAGGAGAGAGCTGAGGCCCAGTTGCTTTGCAGAACTTCCCTGGGGAAGGGCAAACTGGGCAATGCAATTGTGGATCAGGAACAGCTCTGGAGGGCAGATGTGAATGGGAGGGAGGATAAAGCCTAAATGCAAATCAAAAGAGATGGTCTGGACAAGAACCAGTTATGGTCCCAAGCCAAATGGGCTGCAGCTGGGGCAGTGATGCTTTAGCTGGAAGCCTCTTTTGAAGCTCATAAAAGATTTCTGGGACTCAGAAGCTCTAGTTCTGTTAAGAAATTGGTCATTCCCCAAATGCCAAAAATAACCCTGGCCTGACTTAGCCAGCAACCGTGTTGCAACTATACCAGACTCTGCGTGAGTCAGGAAGAAAGCTGTAGGAGAGGAAGGGAAAAGACGGCATTGTGTGGGCTGCCACGGGGTGAGGTGAAGAAAGTACAGTCTGCTACCACCAGTACCCAGCTCTTGCTTAAGTAAGTTTTTCTGGACAGGTTCAGGATTCACTTCCCCTCTGAAAAGGAGGTGGAACTGTAGGGGGAGGCACTTAGAAAAAAAGTATTGACTGGCATCTGGGTGGCTCAGATCCCAGCAGGGTTTTGCATTTCAAGGCCAGATCTTAACACTTTGCCTTCTGCAGAAGAGCAAGGCGACCATGTGCAACGCGGGTTTGCTCTTACCTTGATGGGAGTAGCGACTTCTGGGCTGGCTACCACTAAAGGAGAGATTAACAGCATGCCTGAAAACTCACTGGGTCGCTCACTAGCTGTCAGAATGGAGATGGCTCCCCCCTGCAATGCAAAATAACAGCCCACAGCTTAATACAGGTGCCAACATCTTGTTTGTATAGTAATCCTGTTACTGGAAGGGGTTTAGTCCAAGCAAGCAATTACTACTGCCCCACTGAGAGTGCAGTGTGGTCAGCAAGGAAGGCTGGAGGAGTAGAAGCACTGGAAGTGTCTGGTTTTTGTGGGGGAGATCTGGTTTCTTTTCTCATGCTATAAACCCTCATGTCACATTGAACTCAACTGTCCATGCAATGTCCATCAGCTCCCTGGGATGCCTTGTGTCTTCCGTACTTAAAAGGACTAAGAAGTAAGAAGAAAATGTCTGAAGTGGTAGTTCAGGTGAGACTTGAAAAATAAGTTGAGGTTTATCAGCTTGACAGACTGCTGCAGCATCAGGAAGATGCTGTGAAGCCGGGCTTGCTCCATGCTGTGCCACTGGTAACCCAGGCAACAGCAATGCTGCCACTGGCATGTGGAAATCTTCACTAATTAATGGGAATCAAATATTCTTTTCCTCAGTGTCCCCAGCCCCTCCAGCCCCACAGTGCTGTGCCAAGGGCCTGGCAGCAAACACCCAGCCCATGGTCCAGAACTGAATGGCAGCCAGGCTGAGCCATCCCACATGAGGACAGGAGCTGATGGCAAGGGATGCAGATGGAGGGGACCCAGTGGGCTTGCTTGGGAAAGTTTGCAGAGGATTAGTTGCCAAGGGAAATATTTGGTGAACTTCCACACTGCTAGAGAACCAGAGTCTTGTTAAATGGAGAAGCAGTGAGAAGCATCTCAAAGACCTCACTGGGAAATGCTCCTTGTTAGAGCGGCTTTGGAGCGCAGGAGCCCTTCAGAGCATGCCATGCCTACTTATGCAAGAACACTTATTTATCTGAGCATGGACTGACTCCCAAAGTACTTATTCATTTTCCTCTCCTCTGGGAAGGCAGGGAGGGCAGATCATTGACATCAGTGGGAGTACTGTTAGTTTGAATAAAGGGATTTGGCTCGTGCTGTCAGAATCAGGCTTCAGATCTGTTCACCAAATCAGTGCATTTGTTTTTCAGCCTTAATCCCTGGTACATTTTCCTGTTAGGTTGTTTAACAGAATGAGGCTACAGGGTATTTTCATGTTTCATCCCCATGCTGCTCACAAAGCTTTGGAGGGCTTAACCTCCTGGTTACTGGTTAAAAAGAAAGGCGAAGCCCGATGCTGCATGGAGCTGGTGAGACTTACCACATAGCCACGGGAGTGAACTGTTGTGTTAAAAAACAGGCTTCTTGTTGCAAATGGCACTAATTAGGGCCATGGTGGGGGTAGAAAAGTAGAGGACTGTCTTTACTCAAGGCAGATCTTGGGGTTATAGCAAATCAGTCAGTGAATTAAGTGGAAGGGAAGTTCCTTGTAGTTTTGGTTCCTGCTGTGGAATGAGTTATTTCCTGCTATCCACGTGAGTACCACCAGACTATGATACGTGTCCTGGGTGCTGCTGGGAGGGGTAGGGGATGGTGCTTACCATGGAGTGCCCCAGGATGAGAACAGGCAGTTCAGGGTGCTCTTTCTTCATGAGATCAATGTGCTGCAAGCTGTCCCTGATGAAGACGTGAAAATCTGAGACAACCATACGATCACCCTCACTCTGCCCATGGCCAACTGCAGGGGAAAAGGAAAGCACACAGCTAAGTCATTTGAAGCAGTGGTTACAAACAAGAAAGACCTGGCAGAAATAAGCCTGTTGGACTGTTTCCGTCCTAACTTGACTTCTCCTACAGTCATCTCTCAACAGAAAAAAGTGCTGCAGAAATGTAAAGGAAACTGCACAGAGCTGTCAAATGCCATACTGTCCATGACCTGACTTTTTTTAAAAAAATCATAGAATCATAGAATGTTAAGAGGTTGCAAGGGACCTATAAATTTGGAGTTCTATTCCCCCATGTTTCTATCTGCTCTTCAAAACCAAGAGTAGTGATTTACTTCTTGCAACCTCCAACATCAGGGTAAGGAAGGGCTGTCTTGCCTAGCTGATGGGTCACTGTATCCTGGGAAATGGGGATTTGCCTCAGAGATCATATGCTTTTGGGTCTGGTGGCTCACTGTACAGCCATAACATCTTGGTAAGAAAGATTCTGAAGACTAGATACAATTGCTATAAACTTAAGGGACCAAAGAAATTGCCTTTTCCAGGGCTTGAATGTGCATAGGTTTCACAGTCCTGCTTTTCTCACGATACCCTGCAGTACAGGTGGGCTGGAAACCTCCTCTGTGAGAGGCAAGGGGTCAAGTGATGCAGGTTGTAACAGCCTGCAGTGGCATCCTCCTTCTAAACAAGTGTTAATGCAAACTGTACCATACCTGGACACTGTTTCCTCACTGTGTATCTGGGAATTATCTTGCCTAATGGAAGGGAAGGGGAAGATTAAAATGGGAGATGGTGAGTTGCCATGGGAACAGTGGCATCCCTGGCAGAGGAGGAGCCAACACCACCACCAACACAGCCCCAGGCAATTTTGAGCTTGCAAAAGCTTAAAATTAATACCACCTTGGGGAAGCAGTTTGCATGCTTATCTGACCACACATGCATGCTATTGTCTATCACAAATAGGATTTGTCCTTAGAAATAGCCCCCTTGCTTGTTTCTGTTCCATGCAGGTTGTTAAGGAAAATTGTGAAGGGGCAAATGCATCCCACCCTATGGGTTAGAGTATAGGAGGTCTTAAACATCTCCCTTCTGCTGAGGCTTAGGCCTTCTCTAGTGGGCACTGAGGCACATTTATAGACATAAAGGGACAATGACTTGTTAAAGGAGGTGAAGCTGATCATTGTTGACATGCTGGATGGTTCCCCTTCCAGTGACCAGCAAAGAAAAGCACTGCTGATACAGCCACAAAGTGAGTTATGGCAGTGGTCATACCAGTGGAAATCAGTAGGTCTCAACTTTCCTTTAAGCCACCCAAAAAAATCACTTTGCAAATTAGGCAGAACTTCTAATAAAAAGCTGGACTAAATTCACTCCATCTAGGAAAAATTGAACCCCAAACTTGTTTTTTTGTCCTGTCAGGTGATCTCTGTGGCCGGGTCTTTTGGGAGTGAAGGTTGCAAGCAGTCACACTGGCTGTCAAAAAACCCCATACATGTCATGCCGTTCAATTATAAATAACATATTACCAGTTCTGCTTTCCATGCACACATTCCAATTCCTGCCAAAATATGCTGCAGCAAGCATCCTCCATGGATCAGTGACCAGAAACAAATCAAAGACCAAATTAAAATATGAGTCATTGTAATCTCCAGAAGGGAAATCATGTGTGTGGCTAGAGGAACTATTAACTTTAAACTGGTTTTTGTTACAGATGGAAAGTGAGCTTTTTACAACTTTTATACACATCCAGTCCACTCACTTTATGGTCCTCAAATGTGTTATCTCTGCCTACTATTCAACTCCAAATGTAGCAGGTTAATATGAGTTGAACAGTCCAGAGAGGGGAACATTCTCCCTAACAGACCTCTGCACTTCAGGTTTTTTCCTCCAGTGCTGTCTCACTTGCTTCTAGTCTCTCCTTCTCTCCAGTGCTCAGACAGCTGAGCAAGCAGAGACAGCAACCCCCTGTGGCACAGGTCTGTAAATGGGCCATGACTCCTTGCTCTGGAAGTGTGAGTCTTTGGTCTGTTTTTGGATGAGACAGAGGCAGGTCTGGAAAGCCTCCTTGGGTCTCAGTGTGGAGAATTTCCCCTGCCCCTACCACATAACAGTGACACTGCTTGTAACAGTCAAAGTAATGATTGTGGAATCCAAGAAATACCTGTGCAATGCTGTGACAAGTTACTCTTTGAATTTTTCTAGGGTTTGTGGGTTTTTATTAATAGCTTAATTTAATAATAAATTTAATAATAATAACCTTTTAACCCTGGTTTTAAATACTAAACTCCTGTTCCCCACTCAGATGGCACAAAGCAAAGCCTGAGCAGCAGTTTGTCTGCATATGTGGGACAGGAAAGCCATGCAAGTCATTGTTTTAAAATTATCCCTGCCCCTTGCACAAGGTTAGCCAGGGGGCATTGCTAGGTCATGGTCTTTTATTTTACTGTTTTCCATTCTTCCCCTCCAAGAAATCAAACTTGTTCCCCCAGTGAAGGAGCATATTACAAGTTTGAATCCCCCAGCTGACAAAGCTTCAGGGTGAGGAACTAAGACCCCTTCTATCAGATGAAAGGTATTTGCACAACCAAACATCAGTACAGTCTAGCATACTGATGTGTTTTTCTTTGATCTTTTGCCTTCAGAGCTATTAAGAATGAAACATCAGGTTCATTCTTGATGTAAAGCTATTAGCTTTGAATTTTGCTGGGAATGAATCTGCTGTAGTGATTCCACAGTGCCAGAGGCAAAACAGTGGGTGCAAGAGGAGAGAAGCCACCTTCCCCCAGCAATTGGAACTAACAAGAGACTGCTCCACACCCAAGTGACACAACGCCAAGAGTGACAACAGAGAAGTGTCCCAAGAATCACAGCTTCATGAGCTCCTCATCACAGCAGTCCCAAAGGGGCCCCTGGTTTCAGGGTGAGGTGCAGTGCACAGTATGACTGCTGGTGCACATCACCATGGCACACTCAGCGTCCAAAAGCTTTTAAACTGGCTTCACCCCCAGCTTGTGTGGTCTACTGCTTGTACTGTGGTTGTGCAGTGGCTCAGTGATCATTTCAGGTTTTGTGTACTGACATAATTGCAGGCACCCTTTCCACGAGTCTTAAAAATGAGGATCCAAACCACATATTTTCAAGTTGCAAATCTAGAAATAGGAGGTTTAAGCATCCATTCCAACCAAACACACCACTGCAAAATAACATACTTTGCTCAAACAAAATCTGAATAAAGGCTGTGAAGATGTGGCCCAATATGTCATAGGTATTAAATTCTTCCCTTATTTTTGGCATGAGTATGCTCAAACTGCGGCTCTGCAACTGGAGTCAAGAACAACAACTTAGTCAGTCCTGTCAGAAAGCATGACTTCAGAGCATGGTTCCACTCATGATTCCATGATTTGGAGGATTATAGATCCTCCAAAACTGCACATCTCTCTGGATAAAATAATTCTGACTGGCTGCACAGGCAGACAAATCTGAAAGTTCAGGGATGGAGTTTTTGAGGATGTGAGGTCTCTGGGGAGTCTGTGATAGTGGTGTAGGTATGACTCTGCCTGCATAACAGATCCTGTGACCCTGGAAATGCATAATTCTACAAGTCCCTTCGTTCCTCAGATCCCATATTCTCTCATGCTGTGGGGCTTGCTTTTGAAAACCACTCCAAAGCAGGCAGGGCCTTCAGCTGACATTGGCTCACATGCCTCAAAAAAGGTTACATCCTGGTCAGATTGGAGATAGGCTGAAGAACATGTAAATAAAAAGCACAGTCCAATTTGACACTCCTTTCCCTTCATTAAAAACCAGGTGGGGACTGCCTGAAGAAATAAGCAGCTCTGTGCTTTTTGGGGAAGGCTCATTCTGATGAGGGGACCTGGGCTGGATCTCCAGCAGCATGATGCTTTTTTGCTGGGGCTGTGGGGCCACATCAGAGCTGAAAAATCTGTCCTTAAATGCAGTAAAGAAGACAAGCAGAATATTAGGCAGAGAGGAGAGCTTGGCAGGACCTGTCCCTGCACACTGTGGGGTGCCTCAACAGCCAGCCCTCAGAGGCACTGTGGGGATGGGTGAGTGTGGCAGCACACCCTGTCCACCCTCAGATACCTGCACTTGTTTTCTTCTAAACACTAACTTTTACAAAAGCCACACACTATACATATTTTTTTTCTCTTCCCAAGTGCTCAACCCTCCTGACAAAAGTGGAGCCTGACCCTGGATGCTCAGGTGAGGACTGAATTGACCTTCCAACTTTCAGCAGGAACATTTTGCTGTGGAAAATGAGGTGATGGGAATGCAGGTCAAATGTTGAGCTCAGCTATGGTGCTGTAAATCACCAATTTCAGTGCTGTTCCTTACAGCTTACAGTCGTGGGAAAGCAGAAATTCTGCACCATGTTGTTTTTTTCAGCCTTTGCCCCCTATTTATTATGGAAAAGCCATAAAACAAAGAGAGCGGACAGGAGGAATCTGCCTAGGGAACAGTAATTTTTCAGGAAGAATTTTTATCTTGGCTTTTCACATATTTTGATGTTTCCAGCTTTAGGGGAAAGGGGATGATTTGTATCCATTTTTATTGTAGTGAGAACACTACCACTGTAGGGTGAGATGTTCTCCCTGGCCAACTGATGGCAGAAACAATAAGGAGGAATGCAGGGCTTGACTCCTGCCTCAGGATTCATCAACACTATCTGTTTTCCTCTCTAGAGGCATAACTCCAAGATTTTGGAGTGGGAGAATCAGGAACAGGCCGAGCCAGTGGTTAGATCTGGAATTCCAGGCTTACCACTCCCTCAGCACAGACATATTTTGAATTGCAATGGTACTAACAGAGAAGTGTCAGGAGTTTTCAGTGGTTAAAGGTGAGAAGTGCCACCATTGTGAAGTTAATGATTCCCAGACACAGCTGAGGAGCAGCTTCAGTACCACAGAGTCCCACACTGGAAAGAAATGTCTTAATGATGGCAGAGGGGCCATTGGCAAGGCTTGGTGCTGGAGCATTTGATTTAATAAGCGGGAGCATGATGTGATTCAATTCCCAAAGAGCTGTTGTAGTCCAGAAAAGGTGATTTTGCTGCTTTAGCACTGGCACTGCAGCAGCAGTGGGCAGCAGCTAGTTACAGCACAGACAGTGGTGTGCAGAGGAAGGATTTTTGTTAGAGCCCACAGCCAAGCTCAGGTGGAAGACCCTTTTCTTTCATTGCTTTGCTCATCAATAAGCTTGTTGGAATCTGACAGGTCCATTTGAAGCAAATGCCCAAATGGCTTTTGGGAAAGAAGCTATTATGTATTTATCAGATCTTGACAAGATTTGTTTTATTCCTGAAGTCCTCTGCTTCTATTTTCTGCCCAAAATTGGAGATGGAATGGACCTCTCACTGGTGTTGGACACTGTGATGTTGGAAGGTGAGCCTACCTCACCCTTTTTTGCTTTCACCTCACCACAGGTCATGCTGCTGGTAAGAGACATGAGAATAGTTGTGTCCTGCTTGTTGTTCAGCTGTCTGGTTTAGGAAAAAAAATCCCATAATTAAAAATTCTCATAGATCCTTTCCCTCTGCAGGTTGCCCACAAAGACAGCCACAGAGGAATGATGCTGGGTATGGAGCCCACAGGAGGGAGATGCCAGTGACAGAAATGTGAATAGTTCCTCTCAAGTAATAGGTCTAATTTGCCAGCCCAAACTCTCTCCCATGATATTCCTGAGCTCGTGGCAGCTTACTCAGGTGGGCACCTCATTATGGTGGCCCTCAACCTACCCTGAGACCCCAGTGCGATGGGAAAGGACCTTCAGCAGCTCATTTTACTATCCAAACCCCATAGACTGGGAGACAGTGACACTTGCCTACCTCTGGTTTCCTCTCTGCCCTTTACAAAATATATTCAGACTTGAAGATAACACTTAAAGCACAAGATGCAGCAGATACAGTTTTCCAAAGTGTTTTAGCTTTACCAGCCAGTGCAGCGGTCAATGAAGTGTCTCACAAGGCATTGCAGCTGATGCCTGTGTTTATAAGCTCTACTGAAACTCCTCTGAGCAAAGACTACTTTTTTTTTGGCACTTGTACAGCACCAGCACCACAGGGCATCACCACAGACCTTGATCCAAGGTCCAGCAAGACTTAAAAGTAATAATTAACTCTAATCCCAGCATATAAAGTGACATTGCTTTGCAGAGGAGGAGTTTGGAGAAAGCACATAGGTGGAGAATTTGGGGGAGACCATACACGAGGCAACACAGCAAATGTTCTGGGAAGCTTTGATTTTCTGCTTGGTGATTTTTATGGTTTAATGAAGAAATTATTAATGAACTAGTAAACATTTCAAATTGTCATAACAGTTCACTACTGAAAAAACTATACTTGTTTTGTAATGATTTAAGTACACATCTTTTTCATCAAGTGAGCAAAGCTCATTAATTAAACATACTGGATTTCAAAGCTCTCAGTGTTTAATTATTTGTTTAACAAGCAGCACATCTAACCCACCATTCAGACACACAAACAACTAAAACAACAGGAAGAAGCTTCAAATCAGGACAATCAGCATCTGGAAAAGTCAACAGACTGTGCCTGTATTGTCAGTAACATGTAAAGCAAATGTTCCACTGGCAGAACAAATACACAGAGGAAGCACCTCAGAGATCATCCTGCAGATTCCTGCTCAACAAATCATCTTTCTTGTCCTCAGAACAGACTTATCTCAGTGAGGGAGCCTGTTCTAGTTCGATTTCCCCAATTTCTTTCCATTCTTCAACCAAATCAAATCTGATGCATAGAGGGCACTATGAAATTTCTGCCCTCCATCTGTACCTACTCTTCATTTTGCTGCTTGTGGAGAGCATTGGCACCAGGATAAAGACACATGAGCTAGGAGAATGTAGAGTAAGCTGTCCTAGGATTTAGGACACAGGTCACGGTCCCTTGACTCTGATCAAACTGCCATCTAGGTCAGCTGCTGTGCTTATTTTGTGGCTAAACATTGGAAGTGAGTGTCGCAGTGTCCACCTGACTGAGCCTTAGCTGTGCGCTCTCATCCTCTCCCACACTCTGGTTTCCACTGGAAGAAAAACCAGTTTGACACAAGCCTATGGTCTTTTCCAGGAAGACTACTTTCACATCAGATGGGAACCATTAGGAACTAAAAGGAGAAGATCCTCTCCTACCACTGCTTCCACTTTTATGTTCTTTGAGAACCTGAAACACAGCTCAACATATGCTTATCCTTACCAGCATCTGGGTAGTCCTGGGCACCCCTTCTTTGGCACCACCAGCAGAGGTGCAGTGAACACGCTGGGTTTTCCCACACAGCACATTATACAACCACTAGATATGGTACCCAACAGAACTACCTCTTACCCAGGGTGTTTTACGTATGAAGCATGTAACTAAGAACTACAGGTGGATTCTGCCTCTCTCTGACCAAAAGAGAGCCTTGTCCTGAGAGCACAAGTCCATCAGCTTCCCTCTTCCCTTCTAAGGTTAGGAAAATAATTTTCCTTTCAGCATTTGCTGGGTAGTTTTTTTTCACTTTCCTCACACAAAGAGTGCAGTAAACTGGAAGCATTCTCCTCCCACATCAGAGACACATTTGCAGAGATGAGATATTTTTAGACTAGTGCACACAGAGATATATTGTTTGTTGTCTCGGTTAGGAAAAAAAGCAACAGTCAGTTTTCTATACTAAAATTATTTCTGCCTTATTGCTAGGGAGCAGAGAACCAGACATCTTGGTAAAGGCATTTGAAATCTTCTCTGTACTCCAGAGATGACAAACAAAATGACCTAGTACACATCAGAGGAGCCATTAGTTCTGGCCAACAAGGCAAACTGTTTCTGTCAATGTTAAGAGCCAGTTCTTCTCTAATGGATGCAAACATGGTTCTTTGGCTTTAGAAGACTTGCCCATTTCTAACGCTGTTGCTGAATTTGGCTCTGAACTGCAGTTCCTTAAAAGTCTTCCTGGAACATTATGCTGCTCATGAAAACATGCTGAAAAACCCATCTGAGTGTCTGTGTTGCAAATTAAGGAACTGCATTTACAAACAGCAGTCACTGTGGCCAGGCTAGAAAGCTAAGTGTTGCCTGGGATGCCATGAGATGAAGGGGCCAAGACAGTATGAAAATCTCCACATGCCACCATCACTTTCCACAATGCCTAGGGTGGGGCAGCTTTGCCATCCCTATCACAAAATCAGGAAGCTGCTGTGGCGCGGCGGGTGCTGCTAAGGAGCCCACTTCCTCTTCCACAAAGCACATTCACAATAGTATTCCACTTTCTTCCTTGGCCCCTTCTGCAGTTCCACCTCCCAAGGCAGCCCTTAAGAACATAAAAGCTGAAGACAGCTGCAGAAAAATTCTTTTCTACCAGGCTACTGGAATCAATGGTTTGAAAATGTTACAAAGAGCCATTGTAGATGGCTGAGTAGCTGTTGAGTTCCTCTGCAAAAGAGTTTCTTTTGCTGATGAATGAAATGATTCCTGTCTAATGTCCTATGGGATGAAGATCACAACACAGTATAAGATATACAATCAGCGAAGCACAACTTACAGTGGCTCTAAGGAGTCAGAGGCACTGGCTAACCAAGCACTAAGGGATTTTATTTAGGGCCTATAATAAGTTTTATAAGGTACTATAATTTTTAACAGTTATTTTTGCAGTTTTGCACTGAGATTTTGTTCTCTTTCATGAGGAACACATAATTTCCTGAAATATTGGTGATGTGACTTTATTTAGTAATGGAGTTAGTCTTCAAAGACTTATTCTGGCATGACATAGAACCAGTACCAATGCCTAGATACTGCAGAAAAAAAAATGCATGGACTTTGCTGGAGTTAGTCCAGGGTCTCACAAGTTCATTTGACCTATATACTGCTGATCTAAGAGCAGAAAAGAGCTTTTTTTCTGGTCTCCATGTATGATTTGAGATATCACTAATGGTATCTAGGGTTTCATCTGCAGTTGAAGAGGCAAGCAGTTAAGGGGTATCTCCCTTAGTATTTTATTTACGTTTTAAAAACATATATAATTTTCTTCTCTCATTTTGATCCCATAAATTAAAAACAAGGGTGCAAACTGTACTTTTTCCTAGCTGAGAACAAGTATGAAAATCTACTTGCATTAACTTTCTGATCCAAGTTCCAATTTTAAAACAGCTGTGGCACTAATTTCAAATGTCAAGATTTTCAATGAAAAAGCCAGTGCTGGGACTGCACACTCTCATTCCCCTTCCCTGCCCATTTATTCCAAAGCACAGCTGGCATGTGGGCTGACTCTCCAACACACACAAGCTATTAAGTCCTAAATGACAGCTTGTTTAACTAGAAAACATTTCCATTTCTTTCCTTAACAAAGGCCATTCATTTCTTGCTCTTCTGTTTGCTTAAAGATGGTTCCGTTTGCCCTGCCTGAGAGTGTGCACAACCCTTCTGACTGTTTCCTGCCAAAGAGTGCTCCAAGTGCCCTGGGTGGCTGAGCAGGGAGCCTTGCCCCACACCCTGCCACAGCATCAACCCAGCTGCTTACATTGCAAAATCCAGATGTGTGCCTTGGGTAGTTCTGTGCTTGACTAAACAATCAAATCAATTAATCTTGGAAAGACAGACCTAATTCTTCCCTGCCTACAGTAGTTTAGGCATCATGAAGAAAAGAAGATGAAAGCTGGATCATATAAGAACCCCCTTCATGCTGCTGACGCATGTCTTGGGAGATGGACACAACTTCCTTTCAAGCTCTCTTCAAAAGGTTCCCTACCATGCAGACGACCCATTGGGGACCCACATCAATAACAACAAAAACAAAAATAATTTAGAAAACCCGTTTTTCATCTGATTTATTTACATGTTAAAATAAACATGAATTCCCATCTAGAGCAAGGACTCCCAGTGGGTTCTGTTTAGTCTGTGAGATTCTTGGCACCAGAATACAGCATTTCTCTATTCCAAAGCAATCTTGGCACAGAACTGTTGGTTATATAATGTTTAAGCAACTGGCAAATGAATAATACTGTTTCTAAAAAAGAGCGACTCATGTTCTAGGATACCAGTAAGGTGTTTAACCAATTAATCTGCCAAAAGGTCATTACCAAACCTGAGGTCTCAAGGCCCTTCACTCAGGGCCAGCTCTCTCCATGGGTTGCACTTCCAGTTCTCAATCAGCCTGTCCAAAGGTAGCTTTCCCACAGCGTTAAAAAGATTTTCGCTTTTTGATTCACTCCTTCGTATTGCCACATGGCAGTGCCACTCTCATTAGATGGGATTTGTCCCTGTTCCTGACAAGGCATGAAGGAAATACCACTCTCCCAGAGCCGAAAGCTTTTTATACTTTGCACAGGCTCAATGGGTGAGCAGCAGGTGGATTATTGGAAATAGGGGCAGGCCTTTTTAATTTGATGGTTTGGGGTTTTTTAGCAGGGTACATCTGCACAGAGCTATAGCTCATTCAAACCCTAACAGATCTGACCGGGAGCAACATAATTAAGGAAAAAAGCTCCTGATGAAGGGCGCATTCCTGGCTGGGTCAATCCTGCCCAGTGTGCCAGAGCATAAATGCTGCCAGTTGGCTCATGGCTGAGTGGCATTTAGATGGTGCACGGGGGAAGTCACGGGGAAGTGGCAGGGCAGAAAATAGCTCTCCTAAATTAGTCTTGCAGCAAAGCTGTTGTCCTTTCTTGGTAGAGGTTGGTTTCAGAGTTATTGTTTCAGTTGCTTTTTACCACTTCATACCCTGCTCTCTGTAACTCTCCCCACTGCAACTCTGAAATTCTCCTCACTGCATATATATTTACCAAAAAATCCAGAGTGACAAAGGCAAGTTATTGCTTTCTGTGTTCTATTACACATTTAAAACCATGGCTGGGTGACAGTAGACAATGAATCCTGGCTGGCAGGTCTAAGTTCAGTAAACAACGCACAGATACAAGTGTTGAGCTATTTAAGTTTACTGACCCATATGCCGGTTTTGGGCTATGAGAACTGCTTCACAATCAGCTAGCTAGTGTGTATTTGCAGCTCAGGAGGAGCTCTCTACAAAATCTGGGCAGGAGAAGTGCAAGTTTCATGAAAAGGCACAGGCCTGTAGTCAAAAGTACAGGTGGTATCAGGAAGGCTCAGTTCAGAAGTGTCCTCTGCCTCCCCTCCCTTCCCCCAGCCCTCTGCTGAGCTGAGCATGAACTTGGCACCATGATGGGTCAGGCTGCCCACTCTGTAGCATTAGAAAAGCTGCCAGGATCTGTCAGCAGGCTTTGTCTTGGATAAATTCAGAATCAGAAAATAAATGTAGCATGGAGAACATCAATTTTAAGAGATCTGGGTTGAGAGCATTAGTCTTTGTACCATCTACAATTCAGCACTTTTTTTAAAAATTTTATTTTTGTAGCAAAACAAGAATTCTCAGATTACAGAGTACTGCCAAGCCCTGAATAAATCGCAGCATTAGAGATGCTGTGGGTATAACAGCTCTCCCCATGAAGCTGCAGACAGTATCTTTAGAGAAATTAACCCTTGAGTGCCACAGGACAGGCTCTGTAGTATCAATTTCAATGCTCTGGGAAATCTCACTTTGTGGTTAGAACAGGGTTTCATCTATTCATGGAGCAATACTGATGAAGGGTGGAGTAAAGCACAGGCTTAGAATAACTTAGAATGGGTGACACAGTAACTTTTCTGTGTTGCTGGTGGAATGGTCAAGTTTCCAGGTGCCATCCTGAAGACAAATTCAACCAAATTATGTGTAACTACCAAACTAGTCAAGCAGCTTGTAATTACCTGACATCTTGTTGTTTGTTTTCCATCCACAGCCTATTCCTTAGCAGTTCTGAAAGCACGTGCTTAAAATTTAGATATAAGGAAAAGCTATACAGGTGCAATTTAACCTTTCTTATTTTCTGCCTCATCTCTTTCAATAGTGGTGAGAAGTTTTATTATAAGCTGCTCTATTCACTGACTGAATCTTCCTCTTAGCTTGTGAAGAATCATTTATAGTAATGGTTTTGCATTCTTGGAGCTCAGGGCTTTTCAAGGGCAAACTCTCCGGAAGTGGGTCAACATCACATTCAGATGTTTTCATGAATAACTTGAGATATACTGAGGTGGCAGGTTATTCCTGAGAGCCAAGACAAACCTGTGGCAGTTTCCAAACACCTTCTTGCATAGTCTACTACTGTAATACAGAATGAGCCACATCCTGATCTGAATCATACAGGATTGATCTGCAAGCGATACCCATAGCTAAAACTGCAGCTCTGTTGTAGCATAACAGAACACAGGCCAGATTAAAATGATGTGAAATCCAGGGAAGTCTTCAGAAATATAAACAAAAGAGCTTTTCTACTGTAAGTCACTAAAATTTGGCCACAGCTGGCACAGACCTGGACATGCTCCCATCTAAGGACGGGCTGTTACAGAAATGGGCTGATGAGTTATTTGATATCTTAGTACAAAATGAAACCAAAATCTCCCCATGGCACTTGCCTCCCTCTCTGCCAGAGTGCACAGAATACTTCAAAGTGAGCTCCACACACATCTTCAGGTAAGACTTCTTCCAGATGGCATTAGGTTTTGTGACACTTTTTGCAACCCTCATTTTGTTACTCCAAAGAAGGCTCAAGGCCAAAAGGAGTGTTACTGGGATGCTGGAGAATTTCATCTGGGTTGGAGAATGAACCAGAAGTTAACCAGATGTTTTGCTTTACTTTACCAATGGCCTCAGAAGTGAAGAGGATCACACTGCCAGAGGTTTTCAATTATCAAGGTTAATTTCCTGAAATTCTGAAATCATTTTCTCAAAGCACCAGCTATGATTTTATAATTCCCTGTACACTTTAAACACCAGAATTATATTTTATTCTCTAAAATAAGTCCAAGATATGCTAGATTTTACTAAAATAGGAAAAACAACCCTAAAACCTATGAGTCAAATCCTGGTCCTACTGAAGTTAGTGGCATTTAGGTACCACCTTCAGAGGATGCAAGCATGTATTTTGTGTGTAGCAGCACAGAAGCAATTGAGGCTCAAGCAATTAAGAAATAAATCCCCAAAGAGTATAAGAAGAATAAGAATCACATTATAAACATGGCTTTAAGTTAGAGGCATTCTGAAAGAAATGAGAGGCTGCAGTGCTGAGCTGTGCATGCACAGACTGGCACCATCCCTGAAGGAGAGAGAGGTGAAGCTGATGGCATCTGATCCCACAGTATGGATCAGGTGATATCTCAAAGAGGAAAGGAGAAGCAGAACCAGGAAAGACCCATGGGATGTGTGGTACAGAAGTGAAAAACATCAGCTAATGACAGCAGTTTATGTAAACCCTCTGCCAGGCTCCACAGACAATCAAGGGAAATGCTCTGAACTAACATGTTGTGGGTAACTACTAGACGGAGAAGAGAAAAAACACTGGCATACAGCCCTTATGTGGGCAGGAATACATTGGGACAAAAAATGAGGACCTTCAAAGAGTCAGAAGAGCAAGAGCCTGGAACAGCCTGCTCAGCAGCAACAGTGTTTGCTGGCGGCCAATCTTGGTTAAAAACTGATCTTTGACGACTTGTGAAGAAGACAGAAGGATCCTGTTTGCAGGAACAAATGCCTAGATAATACAGGGAGTGTCTTCCTGACCGTGCTGCTAACAGGAGCATGTTTTAAGTATGTCTTAAGCATGTCTTATGTCTAATCAGATAAACAACCTCTTTTACATTCAAAATTAAAGTGCAATAGGAGAAGCACTACTAAATTAAATCCACCAGACACTGCATAACCAAACCTGTTTATCTGCAACACTTGGACTTATTGAAGAAGGAAGAACCCGAATATGTGAATCAACAAAGGATTAATTTTCCTATTATTTACTGATTATTTTCCTTCTGGGGCTTGTTGCTGCAATATGCACTTGTTTGAAGGCACTGATAGAGAACATTCTGTTTTTTACAAAAGTCTCTCTGTATCTTTTTTTATTAAAAAAAGTCTATCAGTTTTAAGATTTCTGACAGTCCCTTAAAAGGTCTGCTTGTGGTCTGTAACAAATTGAGCTGCTCCCAGGAAAATCAGCAGGGAGAAAATCCACCAGCTGGAATCGGACATTCCAGCTCTGGAATAACATGTCACAATTTATGCGTGAGCAAATAAACAAACAACAAACACTAGAACTACAGATTATGAAAAGCAGTAAATGGGCTGCTTCTGCATCTTTATTTCATCAAGTGGAGCTCTGGAACTTAAGAGCTTGGGTCATGAAGGAACAGGAAACTGTGGGAGGCTGATGCCTCAGAAGGAACCTGGAGTTGGCTTAGACCCTGCACCAACTCCTGCCATTTCACACTGTGCCAACACATACAGTGTGGTAGGTATGCCTGGAGTAGGTCCAGGGAGTCTGTTAATAGCAAGTTTTGGTGAAAAAAAGGCTGAGTGCCACAGTTTTGATCAAAACACACAAATGCATGCAACTTAAATGAGCCTTCCCATGACTTTGGAAGGAAGTTACCATTCTCTTATCGGAAGTTTTGGAAAGTCTTGCTGCTTTAGTGAATCATTTCCCCTGATACTGCATCTGTTCAGTTCAGTATTCTGTTTCCAATGTAGACAAGGCTCAAAGAGCATTAGAAATGAAGACAAAATGGCAGGTTCAGGCCGTTTATTGACTGGTTATATGTTTTACTTCTCTTCGTAAATCTGCCTGTCCTTTGCCTTTGCTTGTGCAAATAAGAGTTCTCTTTACACATCACACTCCTTAATAAGGCGCTTCTCCAGGTTAGTGCTGAAATAGGTACCAATCTGAGCTGGGCTAATGTGAGCTGGACTGTGCTCCTTTGACTCCTGTTATCTGTCTAAAATATACTAAAGGAACCTAAATAATGTTTTAATCCAACTGGAGTTATATAAACAAAGTATTTTTTCCCTTTACTTTTCAAAGGGTATTTAGTAACTTAGAACAGTCATTTGTATCTCAATAGTATGACAAAGTCCACACCTATATGAGGATACATTTGTAGGTGAGGAATCATCAGTAATTAGCTTCTGAAACGCCATTCAAATTAGACATATCTGGCAAACAATAGGAAAGCTAGGCACATTAATGAAATGCTGTTGCTATGGGAAAATTGTCCCTCTAAAGGTGGAAATAAACATGCTTTCTTTCTCTCACTGTGCAAAAATGTCCAAAAGTATCTTCTTGAAGATGAAGCTGTTTTTAACTATAGGCACTAGTAAAGTCTGCTTTCACGAAGGTAATTTTTTCCACCTATTTCAAAACCCTCTGTGTTTTATTTTTGGAAGCAACATCCCAAATACTATCAGCTAGGATGCTCTTCAGTTCATAAAAAAATAACTGATGTTGAGACATAACAGTGATTATCTAGTTCAAGCCCCTACTCGAAGTATTTCCCATTCAACCAGGTTTTTCAGGGCCTTATTGAGCTGGGTTTTAAATATCTCTAAGGCTAGAGATGGCCCCACCTCTCTGGATCCTGCTCCAACATTTGACTGCCCTCATGGTGAAAACATTTTTCCTTGTCCATAATTTGGATTTCTTGTGCTGCAACTCATGTCACTTCCCTCTCATTCCATCACTTGGCACCTCCAGGAGTCTGGCTCTGCTGTCACCACATTCTCCTGCTGGAGACCTGTAGACAGCAACAAGATCCCCTCTTCTAAGCCTAAATAAGGCTTCTTAAAGCTTCCTTCTCTTCTAAGGCTAAATAAGCCCAGTTTTATCAGCCTCTCTTCGCACATCTTGTTCTCCAGTACCCTAATTGTTCTGACAGCCCTCCTCTGGCCTTGGTCCAGTATGTCAATGTTTTCATTTTACTGAGGAACAAATTGGACCCAGTGTTTCAGATGTGGTCTCAAAAATGCTGAATGGAAGAGAATAATCTCTTCTCTTTGGTTACTGGCTATAATCTTTCAATACAGCTCAGTATGGGGTGGCCTTCTCCAGCACAAGGTCACACTGTTGACCTATGTTCAGCTTGTCTGTGAGGATCCCCAGGTCCTTTTCTACAAAGATGCTCTCCATTCATTCAGTGCCCAGCCTAATGTTGAATGAGGTTATTCCACCACAGATGCAGAGTTCACTAAGCGCCTTTGTTGAAACTTCACGAGGTCTCTGCCAGTCCCTTTCTTCCACATGTCAAGGTCCCTGTGAATAGCAGTCTTCCAGAATATGCTCAGTTTCCACCCTGAAAACTGGCTGAAAGTGCTCTCCATCCCATCATCCACACCATTAATGAAAAAGGTCCACTGATATTGTATGCAACATTGATTTGTTATTATTTCCCTTAAAGAATACAGATTCCTCTGATGCTTCTTGAGGTCAAAGTCCCTGATGATATGAACTAATGTCCTGTCACAGAAGTCAGTTAAGGAGCAAAGTTTGAAGCAATTTTGATGTCTGTCCAGTAGCCCCAGATAACAAACATAGCTGGCAACATGAAAGGATCTGTTCTCTCAGTCTTAGCTCTAGTAACCATCTGGTCCTTGTCCTTCCACCCTCAAGCATCTTGCATGCAGACGTACGCCTATAGCCTGCAGAGCTGGTTATGGGAGAGCAAGTAAGCTGTTGAAAATATTACACAAGGTTGCCAACCCTTCTGCACTAATATGAAATGCAATTACAAGTTTCAGCTTCAACCTGCTTTCTGACATAGTGACAGGGATATCCTGGATTTATATGAGCAGCTGTGAAATCAGAATTTGACCCTTGATCTGGAGATTAATTTACACAGGTAAAGACTGAGTACAGATGACAACTGCACAGAATCTTGAAATAACAAGAGCAAAACAATAGATTATAAAATGAAATGAGCTGAGTTCAGCTGGGGCTATTTCCCCTTGAGTTTGTCAGATTCACCAAAGTGAAACCTTCATCCAAAAAGAGGAAGTTTTATTCCTGATTATTTGGACCACTCATTCAAAATGCCTATCATTTAGACCCAACATTATCAGCACCATGCACAAATTCAGTGGTACACTCCTCTTTATCATGGAGTGTACCTCTAATCTGAGAGGCAGAACTGTGGAAGGGAAACCAGGACTCAACCCTCATGGGAAGAAAAAGCCTTTTAAGTTTCCTGAATGAATGACCTGTCGTTCTTCTGTCATGCTGTCTGTCTGTCAGCAGTTAACGATTAGCAGTGGCAGGTTGAGGAGCATGGTCTGGGCAGTGGACAGAGCTGACAGTCCCACGCTCAGCTATTGTGCTCTAAATGGAGCACTCTGTTCCTTCTGCTGCTGTGTCTGCACTCACTGGGACTGTTGTTCCAGCCTCACGCCTCCTTGTGTGAAGGCCAACAGCGAGGCTTTGTTCCAGAAGCAGCTCCTGAGAAGATGTCCTGTCTCATGGAACACCTACTGACATTTCTCCCGCTGCTCATTGGTAAGCAGTGAATAATTAGGAGAACTGGGGTGGGTTGCCCAGCTCATTTCGTTTGGAGTAAAAAGCCAGGCCCTCAGATCCCAGTGTGCCCCAAAAGGGATTCCCTCATAAAGTGGGTGTACAACAAAGCCAGGGTACCTGGCTCTTCAGCACTTTCTTCTCATCCCTTGATAGAGTGAGGAAAGAGAATGGCTCATGCCAGAAGGTAGATGGGACATGACTGGAGTAAAACGTGTCCCAGCTCTGCTTCCCTCAGAGATCACACCACAGCTCTGCTGGAGGACAAGTGAGCTCAGTTCAGCCAGGGCATGAGCCAAAGATTCTGTTCGACTGGATGACACGTTGTTTATTCAATAACCTTTTGTTCCAGGGTGGATACAAAGCAGTGAGGAAATGGTTGAGCAGTTGGGAGGAGCAGAGTAACTGAAGAAACAACAACCATTCTTTTGCAATCTTTGCTGCAGCCCAACATTATCACCTAGTGATGTCCACGTACAGAGGCAGTAAGGAAGGAACACCTGCATTGTCTTTCCCCCTATCCCAACAGTGCCTGCATCCAGCTCTGGGCTATAGCACGGAGCTTACCTGTCTTACCTCACTGACTGTACCACAATTAAATCTGACTGAAAAAATAGTAATTGGTCAGGTTCAGATAAACAAACAGACTGCTTTGAGCAACCTGGGTGTGGTTGGCACGTTTTCATAGCTCACAGTAGATGACACTACGTGTCTGATTTCAGGTGCTCTTTTTTCCATCCATCTGTGCTAAAAGTGTATCCAGTCCTCACAATTTCCAAACTTGATTGCCAAAAAGATAGGTGCAAGTCTATGTTTTCCTCACTTTTACATCAGCAGTGTATGAAACAAATAAAGTCTCATCGTCCTGAGTGAAGAAGAGAGGAAATATCCCTGAGTACCCCCTGCACCTTTCCTAACCCAAACATTTAAAACAAAATACTACACTGCTGCATATGTGTGCTACATCAGACACATCAGCTGTGTGGAGCCTTACTGTTTCTTTATTTTGAGTTTGCTGTGGTCTAGCTGCTTCCTGGCCCAACAGTGCTGTTTCATCTGCCTTCTCATGACAAACAAAACAAAGACTGCATTTGCCTTTCCAAGTCCCAGCTTCTGGCCTTCTCTAGAGCAAGAGACACCCCAGGTATGTGCTTCCATGACTCACCCCGAGTTTTCTTTCTTGTTATGTAGTTGCTTCTCTCAAATGGAAACAACGCTAACTGTGCTGAAAAATGCCATGGGGTGCATACAGAGATTTGGGACCGTGTGATCCCAGTGTGAATGAAGGGTGAGGGCTAAAGCAGCAGAGTCTCTGCAGAGGTCACTTCACTGGGGCAAGACTGGGCTGCAGAAGTCTGTAATGAACTCCTCAAAAATAACAAGAATAATGTGAAAACCTCCATTTAATAAAGCCCATCTCAAAGTGCTTAAAATTCCCTGTTGTGCCACAGGATACTCCCCTTGGGCTACATTGTGTTATGATACAATTATGGGCACATTTCAGCATCATTATGTTATAGGAGGTGTATCCAGAAGAGGTTTTCCTGCATGAGCTGTGGTCCATCTGGGAGGTAGCATCTCACAACCACCAAAAGAACCCAGGCTCATGCAGCAGCCTGGGAGAAAGCATGGGGAAATAGACTGCCCATTTGAAACATTGTGTTTGAGAGCTTGTTCAGTGCATGGGAGAAGTTACATCTTAGTTGTAGCAGTAATTTTGCCTATAATTTCAGAGGCGAAAACTGAATGACTTATCCTCAGCAAGCTGTCACTGCTACTCTGAGATCCAGAGTTACAAGATCAGTGATTCCAGAAGAGCTGGAGGTCAGAAACAACTGGTTTCACTTTGCCTGGAGCTCATTGGTGGCTGCAGGATGGTCTCCCAGCTCATCTCTTTCCATGAGAATCCACACTGCCAAAACAGAGAAGGAAGGCAGAACTAGGTTTACTTACTAGCTATTCATTTTATAAGACCACTTTTCTCCAGGTTCTCACAGTTGTCTCACTGCCTAAGGAATTCCATGATGTACTGCAGTATCTGAACTCTCACCCTGCAATTCCATGCTGTGGTTTCAGCTCCTGTGTGCCCCACACGGGTAGCATTCCTCACCACTGCTTGGAAGGCAGATAAGCCTGACTGCTACCTTCGTTCAACATCAGGAGAAGGAAAAGTAGGGAAAGGTTCAGGATTGTACCAAGTAGGAAGTCAAAACAGGGATAAAACAGGAGTGGTAGTGCTCTACCAGCCAAGGCAAAGAGCCTTCTCCTCTGGAGTCCCCTGCTAAGAGGAACTTATAGCTCTCAGCTGGAAAAAAGTGAAAATGCCCACAACACACTGTAGGCCTCCTGTCAGAGGAAAGGAAACAGTGAGTGCCACTCTTTCCCACAGCTCTGCAGAAAAGTACTTCAAACCTTCCCTGCTCCAATGTAACAGGCTCATCCAGAGAAAGCAGAGAGCAGACTGCTATGGGCCCACACCCAGCACCATGGAGCAGTGGTGATGGTCCAGGGACAAATCAGCTCCAAATGACCTTTGCCAAGACTTTCCTGACTCCATCCCTGGAGATTGCCCTGGAGCCTGCCCAATCACAATGTCAGGGAATGCTGCTGTCCAGAACATTCCTGCATGCTAATGTAAATGAGCTTCACACTTGCAGTGCTACCCTAATTCTTGTTCTTATTAATTCTGACATCCTTCTTGGTCATTCCTCCCTCCCAGTTTGACCATGTTCCTTTCTTTTTAATCTTTCTGAGTAGACCAATCCTTCTCAGTGCTATGAATAAATAAAAGCCTTCTGTTCTCATCAACAAAATGGTCTTTTAACAGTTGCAAGAACAACACAGCAATCATTTGGGAAAAAAACCCTAAACAAAAGCAGCTAATATTTGATGCATTTAAAAAATCTCTGCTCTAGCTATTTTCTACATTTTACAAATAAATTCTTCATTAAACAGAGAAAGCAGTGAGAAAATTAATGGAAAGAAGAAGTACCAGTGGGTGTCTGAGAGAGACCTGCTAACCCATCAGAAATGCTCACCACACACAAAGCAGCAGCAGGGCTGCCAAAGCAAGCTGAACTTCATTTAGAAACATCTAAAGAATGTGAATAAGCTGTTAGAGCTTTCCCTCTGCTTTGATCTGACGTTAAACATATCTCAAGAGTGGAAATTCAACACCTTCAAAAAGAGTGAAAGGGTTTATTCTCCTGGAGAAAGCAGGATGGAAGTGAATCTGATGGCTAGGAAATTCCACCAGGTTAGGGCTGGGTATTTAATCCTCCTCATCTTCATGTAAGACAAACACAATACCTGTAAGTAGCATGAGCAAGTCCAAGTGAAAAAGCACGATAATTTTAATTATGATTAAAAAGTGTAAGAAAAAAATAAACACATTTTTGTGGTCCCACATATTGGAAATGTGTATCTGGCTGCTATTAGTTGACATGTACTTTTGAAGGTGAAATTGTGGTTTTTCTGGGCTCTGGCCACGTAATGCAACCATGTGCATTAGATCTCAGCAAATGAGATGTTACAGGAAGAGAGATGAGGATGGCTGGAACATCATGTGCTTTACCAACTCAAAATGCTTGGTATGAGAAAACAAAGCCACATTCTCTAACCTTTGTTCTTGTTTTCCTTGGCTCTCAGCTTTACAGATCCCTAAAATTACTGAGTTAAAACTAAAGGACCTGCACTCTGTAGCTGACTGAAGAACAGTAATATCACTGCACTTTGATGAATCTCCCACAGGTATTCTAAGAGAGTTTTCCTAAATTGATTGCCAGTAACCTAATATGTTTGTCTCTTTCTTCTTTCATCAGAATCTTAGGACAATAAAATAATAGTAATACAGAAATAAAGTTGAAAAGATGAGATATTGTTTCAAAATACCTAAACTTGCAGAAATAGCAAGGTCATCCCAGCAGCCTTAATTCTGCCTTCATGAAGCTGCATGCCAAGCAAACCCAGAAATCATGGGAAACAGTTACCTGCCTGTTAAAAACACCTTATAAGAGACCACAGGAAAAAAATGCTGTATTACATAGAAATTCCATTTTCCTCTCTCACAGGGTTGATATAAACCAAAGCCATTTAATAATATTAGATGTAAGGTAGAGGTTAAGAGGTCTTCTGGAATTCAGTTTCCACCAACACCATGGAAAAATTTTAATACATATTTAAGAGGTCCAGAAGTCTTGTGATTACAATGAAGAGTAAAAATTATAAAGAGTAAATGTTCAAATCTTGATATACTGAGAGAAGTGAGCCAGAGATACCTTACACGGGGCAATACTAAGACACAAATTGGAGTTCACAGTGTTTGTTACTCTGTGAAGCTTTTTGGTGAAGCCTTGCATAAGAGGAAATACTGATGTAGAGCAGCCTTTGGCAAGATTTAGAGCCCATGTGTGAGCTCCTACAGAATCAGCAATAAAAATGGAAATTATTTTTCCTTCTTTTGACTGAAGGATAGACATAACATAAATCAGTCAAGTCACGTATATTACAACCCTGGTAACTTACCAAGTCATTTGGGAAATCACACTTGCCATGCTGTGGAACTGCATTAATGATCTCATGGATAATGCACCTGTAGTGGGAATTTTATCCATGAGAACACCATAACCAGAACAAATATCCTGGTCAGGAAGTCTACACTGAGCTCATATGACTGAGAGCCATGGTATAAAGTAGGGAACAGACAGCTATTATAGTGCTAACACAATTGAATAATTGATATTACCCAAAGATATCCAAAGGAAGGGACACAAAGGGGAACACACTGCTGAAGACATTTGGAATAGATAAAATAGTGAAGAAAAACTTTAAACCTCCCAGTCTGACCAGAGCAATTTTAGCAATGGAGGTGTTTATGTCCTTCAGCTCTCACTGGAATTTAGCTCAGGCTGTAACTTGTATTTCATCAGAGTTTATCCTTGGTGGTTGCCTCTTTAAGTGCAAAGATTACTATACAAAGCCTAAAAGATGTTAATAGTCTTTCTAACTTACAGTGAATCAAGGATCAGTTACATCAGTTCTTTGTGTAACACAATTGTGTTTCCATTGTTCTGCTTTCAGGTTCCTTTTCACTCTCTACTCTTTGCTGATCAGGAAAACGGAATTTACAAACAAAACTGTAGGACTGACAGTGAGAACAAAGTTGTTAACTGACCTGAGGAACCAGATTTGTACTAATTGCACTGTTTAATCCAGCAGTATTAGTGTATTAAAAAACCAAAAAAACAAAACACCAAGAAATATTTATGTTTCTCTAGTGAAAAAGATATTCAAGGAAAAGGAGAGCAAATAGTCACAGCACAAAACATGCCTGACAGGAACATGCACCTCAAAGGCCCTTCTCCATCAACAGAGGAGGCATTCCCTGTATCAAATCCATGCAATAAAGACAATGTTTTATCATTTCTTCTAGATTTGTTGCTTTAATTATTGCTATTTTAACTCTACTTCTTAAAACCTTTATCAAGCGTTATGGGAATGAGGAGCTAAGGTATGGTGTTAAGCATGCACAGAGAGCAACTGCAATCCCTCACAGGTTCTTGGAGATGGAACAAGTTGCTTGTGTGTCCTGGAGTTCAGTAACTTTTGTATGGACTGGGTGTGGTCTGCTAACAGCAGCTGCAGGGTGAGCAGCACATGGCCTGTTCCACCCCGCTTTCCATAAACATACAGATAAACAGAGGGAAATCAACACTTAGGAATCAACATTTAGGAACACTGCCTATACATGGAGAAAAAGACTTAGGTGGTGAGTAAGGATACTCCTGCACAGGTCAACTCTCTTTGCAAAGCCAGTCTCAAACATAGCATGTGATCAACTGTTAAAAAAAAAAAAAAAAGTTACATGGGTGTAGCAAGAGCAGGATGACTTATGGAATGAAGGTTGAGCTATCCCAAACTAGGCCTCAGATTTGGGCCTGCAAGGCCTCAGATTTGGGCCCATGTAGTAGCAGATAAACCTGTGGTGCAGTTAGAATTTCAATTAAGGTGTGTACATGTTTTAGCTAGGATAGTTAGGATAAAAACACAGTCGCTGCCTTAAACTGAAATAGTTTACATATTTGTTCTCGCTGAATACCGATAGAAATGCACCTGCAACTGTAAACTATTCTGCACTGTATAAAACCAGCCATTTTGAGAATAAAAGGGAGAAGGTATGTTATTAACCACATTGGTCTTATCTGCGTTTGTTCCGTCTCCAATCCCAAGTACAGTCCCAGATTTCACATGGGTTTTATTTATTTTCCTTAAAAGCTGTCATGAGGACTAGATATTCTCTTTTTCAGAGGAAATGTAGGGGTGATTTCTCCACATCAAGTACAGTGCTGTGACCAAAAGTGAGTCATAAGAGCAAGAGCAAGGGAAAGCCTTGGTATCCAGATTAAGGTTTTGCCTTTCCTCTCACAGATAAATGGTGCAATGACTCATGTACATTCAGGATCTCCAAACTCAAATTAAACAATCCTGTCTTTGAGGAGACCTAGGGGCAGGTTTGAGTCTTGGCTTCAGCCAAGTAAATTGCAGTACACTTCCCAATGTTAGTAGATAATCTGCCCAAAGGACATCAAATTTATACCAAGATTCATCCCATTTCAACCTGTCAGCTCAGAATTTGGACTTGCATTTTGTCTGCTGCCATCATCAATCCCATTGATTGATTTTGCTGATACTGGTACTGACAGAGTGGCTGTCACAGGAAGCAGTAGTCTACAATGATAAAATCAAAGCAAAGATCTCCAAGCACAAGTTATGAAGTTGCAAGTGTGATGTGTGACAGGAGGCTACCAAAGAACCAGGATAGATGGTTCAAATATGTTACTGGGACGTCCTGATCCATGCATTGCAGGGGACCTGGTTACACCCCGCACAGCTCCATCACAGCTCCATCACAGCATGGGGCACAGAGCAGAGATCTCCAAGCCAGAAGAGGCAGGGACAATTAAGTGTAGCTGGCCCAGCAGTGCCCCACCCTGCTGGCTGAGGGCCAAAGGGTGTTGTTGCATTGTGACAGCTTTGCATGCACTGAGGCTGGTTTCTCCTCAGAGCTGAGGCACAGCCAGCTCCAGTCTCTCTGCTGGACTGTGGAATGTGCTCAAAGGTGTCTGTGATGCCTTCTTGTCTCCTTATGTTCCAAGGGTGCAGCTGTCTCATTGTATCAGTATATGAAACTTATGCTGACATTTCAGCCTCCTGACTGGGATCACTTAGGACACTAACCATGAATCCAGCAGAAATGGCTCCTAGTCCCGCTTCCACAGTGGACAATACCACTTCACCCCCAAGAGACAGGTGAAAGAGAAATTATCCCATAGAGTAAGGTCAAAATAGCACCAGCAGTAATGTCAAGGGCGAGGCTGAGGAAAACTCAAAGGAAACAGGGTGCAGATCTTGACACAGCAACAGATAATCCCTTTCTCATTTATGTCTAGTTGTAAATATTTTATTGGGTCTTCTTTCACTGCCGAGTAACTGTAATGGCATTTACTTCAGCCAAGGCCTGAGCTGCTGTAAATCAAGTACAGTTTTAGGCTACTCACCATGGTCATGGGCAAACACAAACAAGTTGAGTCCTGTCAGCTTCTGGGCCAAGTCGTCATAGCGGCCGCAGTGCTCCCCGGCGCCATGGGCGATAAACACGAGGGCCCTAAATGGAGCATCAATGTATAAATCATTAACGTGTCAATCAACCCTCAAAGGCTTCAGAGCTGCAAGGGGAACCAGCACATTCAACTCAGCAACAGCATTTTAGACATCAGCAAACACCAGGCAGGTACAGAATTTGCAGAGGTTGAATACAGGGGAAACCACTGTCACTTTTGACCTGCCATTGCCCTGGCCCTCACCAGGTTGTTGTAGGATGGATTACAAGGAAGGAAACTGCTCACGGGACAGAGCCACCATGGTCTGCTGCAAGTTCAAATTGCAGATGGGCATTAGCATCAGTCCCTGAGCTGGATAACTCCATGGGGGCTTGAGGCTCTACATGGCTCCTCCAGCGTAAGTGATGCCATCTGTTTCTTTTGGGACTGGTATCTCTCTGTGATTCAAATATCAACACTGTCTTTAACTTTATAGCTTGAAACACTGTCTGATGCTCCAGAACACTCAAAGGTGGAATTTCATCCAAAGAATTGGTCTCCGGCACTTTGCTTAGAGTTTGGAATTTTATCTTTTGACCCAATTATGGTAATTTTATCATTCCACTTTCTGCCCCAAAACAGTTGCTTCACTTGTGTGATTACAGTGACTCCTACACAGCCATTGCACAGACAGAGATAATAAAAAACTAGTCTAGTACACACTTATTTTTGCAAAAACTTATCTTTGAATATTCCAGTTTTATGAATAATACCTTACTTTTACTGGAATGTCATCAAATGAAAGTGACTGAACTTGAACATCCCCAGTGTTTCTGCTAGATAAAAGGTGTATAGACTTGGGTTAGAACTATAGCATAAGTAGCAAGGAGATTACAGAAATTCTGCTGTATTTGACAGGTGACTATTTGAAATCCAGCTTTAGCAACATAAACATAACTTGTTTGTTTAAAAGGATCATCTGTCATTGCAGCATCAGCAGCCACAAAACCATTTGAAGGCTACAAGTTTGATGTTTTCAGTACACGACCAGTGAAATATTACAAGAACTGACAACATAAAACAATAACAGCAGGTAACAGCTAGGGAATTCCTCAGCTTTATCTTGATTGAGGTTTTGAATACCTTTTTAGACAGTGTATTCACAGCAATAAACTGCTTAGATCTTAATATATTTAAACTTAAAAAACATGTTGGATGATGTCAAAATTCCTGTCCCAGCTCTTTAATTAGCACCTGCTTCAAAGCATTTGCTCAGCTGGACAATTTGAAAGAGCATCCATCCAGACCAGAAGGATTGTACAGAGTCCACTGCAAACACAAGAGAAACAAGGCAAAGATGCTTTGGTATCCGTCTCACACCAATTAGCAAGAGTGAGGTTAGGTCATGTACCATATTTAACTTGCTGTGCCTTACAAATCCTCTTTAGTGTCACTGAAGGTTGCAAAACAATCTGTGGAGCAGTCATTCCTTTCTTTGTCATTGTCCCTCATCAATTGATTTGTCAAGTTACCAATGCACCTGGCAGACAGACTGATTTTAGGAGTGCAGGATCTATTATTATATCTCCAAATACTGAAGAAATAGAGACATTGCTTATTAAGTGGTGAATATTAACTTTCTTCCTGCGCATCCATTGCCCCAGTATCCAGCAGACTCAGCCAGGCTAAGCTTCTCTGCCCCAGACCTCCTACTACCTTCAAGCTTGACAGCTTCCTTGCTCAACGTCTTACTTAACCTCTTCAGGGGACCTATATTTGTTTCTGCTGACTAGGCACAGAGATTAAGGTGCAGCTTGGCTGACTGAATATAGCCCTTCATTTCTCAGAGAAATATTTGAACTTATGCACTAAATGGCACTAAGTGGATGAAACCTAAAGGGAAGCTGGCAAAGAGGTCTTTTCCAGGAAATTCTTGGTTCTTCATCCCTGCAACAGCAAAGCCCTTATTTTGCTTTTATTCACACTGATGCAGTACCATGACTTTGTCTGTCAGCATCCTTCAAGATACTGAGCCCTCATTTTATGTGAAACCAAGTGAAAAAAGATAAAAACCCAAAGCTTCAGAGAGGCAAGGTGTTTCTGTGACCTTTCCTTCCACCTGGAACATAATTGCCAAGTGTCACAGAACTGAGCCTTGGCACACCACAGGGAACAGACGTGGGTTATTATTTGTCTGCAAAATACCGAATAAAACCTGTTGGCACTGTTTGTGCCTTACTCTAATGACAGTAGCTGTTGAAAAGATTTAGATACTTTTGAAAGTTTTGTCCTATCAATAATCATAAACAAAGCAGAAAATTTCCAAATTGTTACACTGAAACAAAATCAGGCTGTCCTGTTGTTCAATAAAAAGTGAGAGTAGCTTTACTGACTAAAAACTAGGTCACATCTACACAGCTTTATAGCTTCAGCTTTCAGGTCTAAACACAAAGGCCATATATAGAACATAACCAAAAATTGAAATTAGTATGAGTATCATCTGAACAAGAATTGAAGGATTTGGCTCTTTCACTTAATCTCCAATTTTCCATTACAAAATTAGTTTAGATTTGGCAAATAATACCTGAAGGTAGTGTAACAAATAAATGATTTAACATATTTTCACTAGCAAGCTGCCAGGAAAATACAACAAACAATTAGATTGACAGCAGTTCTTTCCTGTTTGTAAACATTTTTGCAGATATCCCTGCTCTTAAGTCTTCTCTTTCCTTACCACGATGGCTGGAATGACCGAATATCAGCGACTGCTTTCAACAGAGTGATTTAAAATTAATATGGATCCTGTAGTGTTTGAGATTTTGCAGGACTGCAGTGACTTTCTGTGCGCTTTCTGTGCAGTCTCAATGAGAATTTTGTTCAAAAAAGATTTGTGTCTTGGCTACGTATCAAACTGGTAATGGGGAGAAATTTCTTTATCTCCAGCTTTTGCAGTTATGCTGCTGAAATCCTTGGAAGTGCGCATGTATCAGGTGGAAAACATTGTGCACAGCCTGCAAAGCTCTGGAAAGTGACCTGTGCCTGAATCCCTGCTAATTCTAATGTCTCTGACCAGAGGCAGGGAGAGCTCATGCATCTTTGGATGCTTCAGCTGGTTTTGGCTGGTGGAACTGTGATTGCTGAACATCTCAAAATAGCATGGCTTTGGCACCTGCTCAGGAAAGCAGCTCCTCACACAGCAGCAGGACTCCCCCGCGCTCAGCGGGTGTGTCTGCACACAAAGCCGAGGTGTGAGCTGGGCATGAGTAAGAGCCCACGCTCTATCTCACTACCTCTGCAACAACAATTACGGGCTATTAAAGGAAACCACATTATTGACTCCTGTTTGCAAAAGCAACAGATGGTTTTTGCAGATTTCTGCCCTTCCCATAGCCTTTATCACCTCCTCCTCCTCCTGCCCCTTCCCCACCACAGGTTTCTGTCTCCTGGTACTGCACAGCTTGGCAAACAGATGCAGTTGCTTATTACAACAAGAAGGCAAAATAATGTTTGTCTTTACTGTTCAATTCAACTACTAGCTGCGTTTAGTTCTCTTCCTTGAGGAGGCGATAGGCACCCGTGACCTGTCCCTGCTCCCACATGTCCACATTGCTGGTCATCCCTGACTGCCATCAGTCCCTCCTATATTGCAGCTGCAGCCTGTTAAACTTTGTAAAAGAGCAATGCCACGCCCGCAGTTAACACAAAGCACCTGCAAACACCCTGTCCTTTATTTGGGAGGATGGGCGGTGTGGAGGCCAGGCTGCAACACCGTGTGCACAAATCCACAGGAACGCGTTGTTTTTCTGTCCTGCCTCTTGGAGAGGTCACTAGCTGATCCAAGCTTTAGCTGTGTCCAGCACTCAGGGCGTGGGTACTGCTGGGCATAAGATCCATGTTCTTGCTTTGCTTTCAACAAAATTCATGTTGAAACTGAACTAGACAAAGAAGGTTGCAAGCAGCGTAATGTGACTTTAACATCTTTGTGTCCTCTGGGGACAGAGCCACTTCTCTGGGACCCCGTGCATGCTCTTTTATTGCCAGAAAATAACCCAAAACATTAGGACTGAACCAAAGAATAGAAGACAAGCTTCCTATGACTGCATATAAAAAATGCAATCTTTTCTCACCCCATTCAAAAGCATCTCTCTTCAGAATAATATTTAAGCACTTGCCTTAACCACAGGAAACTTTCTTCAACACATGAAAGTCAACAGGACTCTCAAAGTACAGGATGAAAGTTAAAAAGGATTTATAAATGGTGTCCAGAATAAGGACTGATTTAATCACAAGTAGAAGGGTTTTCCTGAAGCAAGCCCTCACAACTTCAGCTAATACCATGTTATTCTATGTTAAGCAACTGTGCTTTTTATTTGGTCTCACGGATGTTGTTACCAGAACCTTATCAGCTTTAACAAAAAACATCTGAGTTGAATTGTTTTGAATTCCAGACACTAAATTCCGAAAGTAATTCTTAAAAACTGACTGACAGGAAAGCTCTGAGCCAGCTAAGCTGCCAGAAAAATGACTGGCTTAAGTACTACATTTTGTTGTGTTTGAGCTGATTTATCAGTTCCTTTGTAGCTGAACAATTAACTTTTATTTACGAAAAACTGGTGACTTTTTTTGACAAGCAGCTGGATAGTTGCTGACAGATCTTTTAGTGAGTTAAAAATGTTATGTGTGTATTTTGCTTCCAAAGTATATTATAATGGAAAGTCATGGAATGGTTATTCTTGTGTTAGCTGGGTGAATGGGCTTCACTATGAGGATTAGCTATCTATCATATAATAAGATTTGTTGAGGTTTAAGTGTCAATCTAATTTTCTACTATTGGTATTTGCTTAAAGATTACAAAAAAAAATCCAGCTAATAATTACAAGAACGTGTAATGAAAAATAAATGTTTTGTTCACTACTGATGATCTTTTCCTTTTCTCTGGAGGGTTTTTCAGCCTCTTGCTTTGGGTGTTAAGACCCAAATTTTGGAAGGGGGTTATCTCTGTATCTGCTTTTTGAGTCAGTTTTTGCATTCTTTTTTCTGGAGGTGATTTGTGCCCCAAGACAACCCTGAAACGACTTGGGCCATGTGTAGAGGTTACAAAAAACTACAGCAATTTCGCTCATGTTATCTATGTTTGTGACCTACACAATTAAACATGAGTTCAGCCTAGTGACTCCAGTTAGACAAGAATATTTATGGAGTCAGGTGTGTCCCTTCATGCCATCCTTCTGCCTCTAAGAAACATCTGAGCTATGTCCCCCTGAAGGTGCAAGAGGGAGTGACTTTTCTCCCAATTCCAATCCATGTTTAAAGGAGGCATGACACCCAAGAGCCTTTACTGCTCTCTTGCTCAGGTTTTTGCATTTTTAGCCTCTGCCCTACTGCCCCACAGCCTTGCCAGGTAGGCCCAGCCTCTGGGGAGCTACCTCTTTCCAGCATCTCTATCACTATTTTTCCCAAATCGGGGGAAAAAGCAAATCAGAATGTCAATAGCCTGAAGCTGAGTCTCTATCAACCTTCTTTCAAAATCACAGACCATACAACATTAGTATGGATACCTCACAGAGCTCTGAATCTGGAGAAGTTTATCTCTGGGGTTTAACTTTGAAAAACCTTTATGCATGAAAGAACATGTGAAAGGAACCTGCACTATGCTCACAATACATAATTTCTGCTTGACTATACAGAGCTTGTGGGGGTGGAGGGTTCTGTACTTTTGTGTTTGATGTGGTTTGATCTACACTAGACTAGTAGAATCAGTAGCTTTATTCCTGTCTAGTTCTTAAATTGGCAACTAAAAAATAAGCTTCTTCAGCAAGCTCTGATTCCTGCTTTCTTTCCTCGTTTCCTCATTTCCTCAGGCTTGGAAGTTCCCATGCAAGCCCCACCAAAGGGGCTGCTGTTAATTTAAGCACCATCTTGCTGTCTTACACCATAGAGATATAGGGCTCAGTCTTAAAATCCGTGCCTGTTCCTGTAAGCGACTGTCTTGCAATATGTCTGCAAGCCTGGTCTCATCATACATGTCAAAATCACAACTCCTCACAAGAGCAGAATTAGAAGGACATTTCAGAACTCCCATGATGTTCAGAAGGAGTAACACGGCTAAGTTCTCCAACCACCTCAGAAAGTGCAGAAATCATAAATCAGTAGAGCAGAGACAGTTAGTAGAAATATTATTTCATAACACAAGGTTCAACAGGATGCAGCTAGAGCTAGCACAAAACAATGTAGAAAAATAGTTTAAGCTGATTTATTGTAGTTTTTCAAAAAGCAAGCTCTCACTGAGAATAACTCGAGCAGTCTAATACAGGGAGAAAAGAGGAAGGAAATTTCAGGTGGGAGTGGGAGAGAAATTATTATTGGGTCTTTGCAACTGCATAGCTCTGGGTAAATGTCTGCAAAGTTAACATTTAAGATCAACTGCATTTAGTTTCAAGAAGGCTTTGAAGTAATATTTTAGGGGACATGAAACTGACATCAGAGGTGAAATGCCTAGTGTGTAGCTTAAAATTCATGGGTTGGATCTTCCCAACCCTTTCTTGGATAAAACGGAGGAGGAGGGATTCTAGGGTTACATGAACTGCCTACTCTGCTTTGACACTCCTCCACTTTGATATCAGAGATGGGATTTGCCTTGGCAGAACTGACTGCCAGACCTGCTGCTCTGAACCTGCAAGACAGAGAAGATCCCTGGAGACTTGGGCAACCCAGGGTTGGATCTGAGCTTTCCTGTGGCTGCTGCCCATCTACAGAGCACAAGAAGCCTTGAAAGAAGGATTATGACTTCTGTTTCCAACAAGACAAGGGGTAGGTATTGCCACATATGCAGGACCTAGGAAGGGATGATGTGGGGGGACAGAATTGCCCCAGGACCTGACTCGGAAGAATGCTGAAACTGGACATCCCAGTCCTGTGCTTTGCTCTGCTTCAGCCCTTGCTCAATACAAGGGTTACAAGGGAGATGAAATGGAGGTTGTATCTCACAATGGGATCTACAGGGATAGATGCACAAGGTAGTCAGTGTCTGCCAAAAAAAAAACTGTGCAAAATGTTGCTTAAATAGAAGACATCAGCTGCAAAATTCAAGTCAATCTGAAATCATCCCAAACTTTTTTAGATTAGCTTTAGAGTGTGGAGGGAGAATATGCCAAGAAACAGAAGAGTTTCTGGCACAGACCCCCTTGGAAATCAGGAAAAATAAAATATTTCTGGTTAGTTTTATTAAAAATTCATTTTGACTTGGAAGCAAAGTCTGTGCAGATGAGTGACGACTTCAGGGCCACCACTCTCAATGGAGCACCAACAGACAGGGAGTAAGAGCAAGAACAGTTTTCATAGGCTCTCTCTCCTCTTCACTTGCACTATATGTTTAATGATTTCCAAAGGGACAAAAATGACTGTTTAGCCAGTCATGTAGCAGTTTCTTCTTGAAATCAAAATGCAGATACTGCCTCGTGACCCAAAGTCTTGAAAATAAAAAGGCCTGTGTAATGAGACAGACTGTCCTTTCCAAGCATGAGAAGCTAGAGTTGAAGGGCAAGAAGCTTCTTCTGCACTGTCACTATCAATTAAACTCAGCACTACTCACTAGTTCAGGACTACATCTGCTCTCTGAACAGATAAAAGGGGTTTTTTTTGTATAAAAGTATGTCTCTGTTTCAAAGTAGCTGAGCAAAACCAGTTCCTTTTTACTGAACTCCCTTGAAGTCTTGGCATATTTGGAACATTGATAAGGTGTGCCACTTGACCAGTGACAAGTCATTATTGCTGCTATAAGTTCATAGCCTGACAAATCAACTCAACCCCTCAAGGGGAGCTTCCTAGAAAGGAACAAGGTGTGCTTAATTAAGGGATGAACACAAATCATGCAAGAATGCTCATTACATGGCATCCCAGCCACATTTTGACAATTTAATCTCACTTTTTGGCATAGCACAGAAGATGGAAATAGACAGCAGTATTCATGTATTGAGGTGAGGAGTTTTAGATATGCCTCTGTAGTTTCCAAATGATGAAAATCATTTTATTTTGTAAAGCCATCCCCTGGTTAGATCCACACAAGTACACGGTAATGTTTAGGTCCTTAGGAACATGCTGCTTGCTTGGTTATTTTCAGAGATTTGTTACGAAGGCCTTGTGGTTTGAGACAAAGTGCTCCAGAGAACAACACATCTAAATGTTAAGTGGCATTTGCTGAAGTCCTCTAAGTCAAGTCTGCAGACTTCTTGTGACCTCAGTTCTTTCACAAGGTATTTTTCATACGGGACAGCACTTGTAGTCTGAATCCAGGTGCACCAGAGGTTCTTCATAGTCAATCCCCCTCCAAATCAATGGTTCTTAAAAATGTGCTTTTCCATGATTCAGACTCTAGCCATGACTCTGATCATCTCCAGTATCAAGCTGCTGTTTCAGGAAGTGGATGGCACAGACAACTCATGACCAGCAACACTGAAAAAGTAGTTACAGGAAGAATTCAGCTCAGCACCTGTGCAGGGAATGGCTGAAAAGCACACACTTGGCACAAGAGGGTCAAAACATTTCTGAGCTATTCCTGCATGACTGAAGTACTTTGATCAGGCACTTGGGGCTTATGTGGGCAAATCTTCACTAGCTTGGAATCATAGAATAGTTTGAGTTGAAAGGGACCTTAAAAATCCAACCCCCTTGTCATGGTCAGGGACACCTTCCAGGAAGAGAGCTGTGAATAAAGAAGGAGCAAGAAAGGAGATGACACTTTACCTGTTCTGTGAAGTCAAGATACTATGTTATTATAACTTTTTACTAAAGCACTGACTGTGCAATTCCCAGTTGTACGGCAATGGTTTAAGGAAAGACTTCAATTCCCTGAAATACTTAGACCCAATAACACTATTTGTAGCCAGGCAATTCCACTCCTAATGTGGAACTCTTGATGACTTCCTGCACTGAGTCAATTGCCCGTCCTCACTTTTACCTTCCTGATCCAATTTTGTCAGCTGTCAGTGTTGGCAGAGATCTTAATTGGTTATTCTTAACTAATTGACAAACTCATTATAAGTTCAGATGTCAGAGGTAGCATGGGTCTCTAAATTGCCAAGTTTTTTCTCATGATTTTCCAAAATCTAGGGTGGAATTATCCCATAAACTCTGAGAGAGAAACTCAAGGATTGATTGCCTAATCATAAAGGGTTTATGTATATTTTAACATATTTTGAGATTAAACACATTAATTTCCAATGAAATCTAGGCTCATCCCAGTGCTGCACTTCAGCCTTGCCCAGCTATGAGAGGAATCTTTGCAGCAAGAGGCTTTACAGGCTCTGTCAAAATCAATATCAGCAGCTACTCCTCTGGGAAATTAGGAATGTCACTCGCAAAGCGTTTGCCAAGGCTTTCAGCATGTTCCAATTAATTTACTATTCCATGTTTGCTGTAGACTTGAGGTAGGAAGGAAAGCTGAATGTAAGCAGTTAAACATGAGACACGGAATGCTGCTAAGACAATGATCACTGCAACAGGAGCTTTAAAGGCTGAAATGTTTATTCATGTTTTGAACCAAAGTGAATTTTAGTCATAGGAGAAGGGCAGTGGTTCACTTACTGATGACTTAAGAGTTGGATACAGACTTCAGCCTATGGCTGCCAATTTGATATGTGTTATTTCTTGGCTGCACTGAGCTAATCTGGATGTTCAAAGGCTTTAGCTACTGCAGGCTTGGTTCCTAAAATGTTACTTCATTTCTAACACCAAGGCAGCTTCACCTCTCACAGTGAGGGCTGCCAAGCTAACACAAATAAGGAGCCTACCTGCCATGAGTTTTAATCCCTGCCTTGTTGACTTGCTCTCGAGAAGGGCCAGATGTAATAGCCTTAAGCTCTAAAATGTGAATGGGGATCTGTCCAACTTGATGTGCAACTACTAGAATAAAGATCGGTGGTAACAATAAAAAAACAGAGTATTTATTTAGACGAGTCCTTAGCTGCAATCATTTTAGGTACAGGCAAAGAAAGCCAAAGACATGTAGGATGTCTTTTCTGAAGAAAAGCTTAAAATAGAAAAGGAAATCAATACTCATTTACAGTATCTGGAAGTCACTGAACCAAAACATACATGTACACCTACAGCTGAGCAGAAATAACAACATTTATTTAAACCACAAGCTGTTATTCTGCTGCAGGAATGCTGTATTTCATGTGGAACACTTTACCAGAGACTGTACCATATATTTCTGACCATTTTTAAAAAGCCTCAACAATATCCAGAGCAAATACTTTCAATACCACAGTTATTAGCCCCACCAGCCAGGCCAGCTTTGACTCCTTCAATTCCTGGCAAAGAAAGAGTGAAAGCTGGTGTGGAGAAGAATGTGCCCAGCAGGAAGCAAACCTTTGATGGGCAGAACCTTTAAATAATGCTTCAAAAGAGAAATGTACACCTGTGTGTAAGAATGAGGCAATATTTTCTCTATGCAAAATTACAGGCTTCAAAGGAAGGAATAGTGTTTAACAAATCAGCATTCCCCAAACACCGAAAGTGAAATGAAACGTAAACAAAGTGAATCTGCTGATTGCTTGGTTTTTTTCCATGCCCCAGCTCTGAGAAATGTGACCGGTAAATAAAGAAGAAAAATAATGAGCAGCTGGCTTTTGTACAACAATCCTCATACAGAAAACCCAAAATGCTTTACAAATGGTACAACCAGGCGACTTGCAGAGGTCAGACAAGGCAGAGATGAGTGGCACCTCAAGAAGTTCTCTGATCCATTACCCCATCCCAAGCAAGTATCAACCCTTCTTCCCACTGCCACATAAGCTGAAGCACAGAGGTAAAAAACCTTTCCCAAGGCAACACAGCATGCCAGAGGCAAGGATGGACACACAGCATGAGTAAAAACCTGACTCTAAAGCAGCCAGCAGGAGCTTAACAACACAGTTAAGATATCACCATGGATTCCCTGTGCTACCTTCATGGGACCACAGTGAACCTGGAAAGAAATAAGTAAATTTAAAAAATCTTTCAGACCTAATGAATTTGTAGGCATCTAATAATGTCAGAGAGATGCTCTGTGCATTTTCAGCACAAGCTAGGTTGAGATGTTCCATGCCCCTTGTGTGGGGAGGGACAGAGGATGACTGAATGCTGATTGCTTTAATGTCTTTTTAATAACATGAGATTATGAATGCTGCTTGGCATACAGATTTTAATGCTTCAAATATTGTAGACTAGCTCTCACATAAAATTGAGAAAATTAAGAAAAAGCCTAACCATTAAGTCATCTAGATGTTATCTTACAGAAATTTAATTACTTACTGCTTCCTTGTTACTCTTTATGTCTTTCATCCAGCAAATTAAACCATTGCAGATTTCTGGAATTGACAGTTGAGCTTGAAAGCCCACTGAGATAGTTTTGAAAATATAAGTATGTTGAAAAATTATAAAAATAAGATAATCTTGTCTGTTGGTGAACCAACTAACCTGCTGACATCTACAGCAAATTAAACCAAATTCTGTTCTAAGGAAAGGCCAGTGATTTAGGTCTTATTCCCCCATTCTGCAAGCTTCAAGCATGAGCAAGGAAGAAAGAAAACATACAGAGCAAGATATTTATCACAGGTCAGACAGATGTCTGAGAAAGATCAGCAATCTTTCTTGCATACCAAATCTATAGTGGTCTGTATATTTTCTCCTTACCTAGCCATACACAATACTGGACCAAATGATTGCTACGCTGTTGTTGCTGAATGTTTGGCTTTACTCCAGCTGTCAATATTTTGTCCCCCTTTTCCCCCTGTTCTTTCTTTTCAACAATTGCTGCTGAGACAATTTACTTCTAGCAGGACAGCAGAGAACAACTAATTCTTTGCTAAGCAGATTTCATTTAAAATCTTTCTTCAAATATCAAACCTTCTTCAATCATCAGCTGCTCAAGGAACAACTTACTTTCTCTAGCAACTTTCATCTAGAGACTCCAGCCCCAATTTGTATCACTTGACTGGATGACTACACACAATTGTAGACAAAGAAACAGAAGTACGGAGAAATCTTAAGTCCGATTCTGTAAATCGCTGGTCACTGTGTCTAATGACTGTCTTGACCATGTTCTGCCTGTTCTCAGCTCCTCATTGACTTCTTTTTTCCATTTTCTGGCACTAAATTCTCTAGGTCTAGTAAGTTGTCTTTGCTATCACTCAGTATGGGAGGAATCAGAGGCTTCCATCATCAAGCGCCTGCCAAACAGAAACAGTTCCTGGCTGGAGAGCCAGCGTCTGAAACAGAAGGTGGAACTCTTTCATGCCACTGGAAGTACTCCTGAAGTTTGGTGCTACTCAAGGTCCTGGGACATTGAAAACTGCTACAAAAAGAGTGAATCCCTTCAGACATAAACATACTGCATCTGCTTAAGAGGAACAAACGCATTCCCAAGCAGAGAAAGATCAAGATGTATTCCCTTTCCTGCTGATGGGAATATCCCATAGGAGCATGATTGGAGGTGGGTAAATCTGACTGCAGTTCTGTGGCCCCCAGGACAGCTTCCACCAGCTGTTCCCTTCCTGGCTCCAAGGCCACACCCTGGTATTACTGTCTGGGCAGTGAGTCTGGTCAGCTTGGGGATGCCTTCCTGCCACCACCACCCAGTGACTTCCCCAAGTCTGGTTGCTTTAGAAGACATTTATAGTTGGGACTAGTCCAAGGCTGGTATTTGGGACTGCTGTACCAGTATTTTTCTTTCAGTTAACATAAGTGAGATTGTATGGGTCTGCAAGAGGAAACCCTAGAGTAGATATAATTTTAATGATGTTTAAAAACTTTACTTACCCTGATGTTTGCTAATTTCCTTCCTTCCTGTTATGGATAACAAGCCATACTAATACAGCATCAGAATGTCTGTGCTGTAGAGTATAGGACAGGATTGGCTGGGTGTAGTTAAGGATATAACTGGGGTGGGATGAGGTAAGGGACCTGCCTAAACATAACTTTAGGAATCTCATGAACAAGATGCAACAGTATCTCCTTGGATACCCGAAATAATCATCCATTTGCTATCAGGATTGTGTCACATGTCTTGGATAAGGGACAATAGGCGGTTTCAAACACTGATGGCTTCCATTCAAGTGGGAACACATTAGGACAATGACATGCCTGAACCTAGGGAAGGCAGCTCAGCCAAATATGTCTGCAGGGACAGCTCTTAGAACAATGCAGTTTCCCTAGAAGAACAAAGAGATCAGATGTTTGCCATGGCTCAAAAAATGACCCAGTCACAGCAGTATGAAGGGAACTTGCAAGGCCAACTCCTCTGCTACAGACATCTAGAAAAAATACCCTCTTCCAGCCAGAACAGCTATACCAGCCCGTTCTTGTAGATGTATTCACAGTGATCTAAAAGAGCTGCTGTGTGTTCCCAAAGGATGTCCCAAGAGTGCTAGAGAAATTGAAGCAAGCAACTGTATGCAGCTCTTTTATTATTTTCACTAAACCCACATATTTCTTATAGCAGTGAAGTGCTTTCGCATATGGAAGCCTTATATGATCACCAAGTTGTCTGCCTAAGCTGTTGTGTCACTACCAACAAAAAGCTGGTTCAGAGCATTTGATGGGCTGAAGAAGAGGTCAGTGAAGGGTCTGCCCAGGATAAAGACAAAACCAGTAGATCTCCAAATGTTGAGTGATCAGCTTGGGCATCCATTGGAGTGATGGCACAAAGCCAGTACTGATCATCAAACTTGTATTCCAGCTAAAAGCAAATGAACCATTTGTTTTAAAGGTTTGTTTATCCTTCAGTCTCTGGCAGAGTAACAAGCAGGAAAATTACCCTTGCAGCACTATCTCTAGACCATTTTCTTCTTTTCTCCTATTTCTACTTCTGCTTCTTATATTCACTGTGCTGGACAGCATTGTTTCCAATTCATCAGGTGGCACATAGAACCAACACTGGTTTTTTTGCTGCTCTTGGGATCAGGATGAAATATTACTGCTTTGAGACCCACAACAGAGAACTCCAAAAGTCACCTTGTTCCCAGACACTGATGCCACAAAGTTGTACATATGTGCTCAGAAGCAGATGCTAACAGTGCAATAAGCAAAAGGGATAGTTTAATTACAATTGTTATTCTGTTTGCTACTCACCTTTTTCCTTGGGTTCTGTGGAATACAAAGCAAATTTGCTAGTGTTGGACATTCCTGTGGAGACTGAAATGATGCTACTGAAGAAGCCTGTTGGAAGGATCTCCAGTGAGAACCAAAGCTGCTCCCATGTTTGTCAAAGTCCCTCTTATAGGTAGCTGGTTTCCTAATTTGCCCATCCTCTGGAACCGCATAAGGAATCATAAAAGGGTGTCCCCATTCACAGTGAATAAGACAGTCACATGGAGCAAAGATAACAGAGGCATTAAAGGAACACATACACAGCTGATGAAAAGAAGGGATGCTTTAGAAACTCAATAGCAATACAGCAAGCAAAGCCTGGAATGATGATTTGACAATGATCATTGTTGTTGCAGTGTGTGTGATGGGATCAGAAAAACAGAGGGAGATGAATTCATCTATGGCAAATTGTGCTGACATAAGTCACTTTGCATCCTACAGATTTGGCTTTAATTTCAAGTTGACCTAATTAGTACAAACAAAGTTCTCTTCAAAAATGACACTGAATTAGAAACTGCTTCAAGTATTTCTAGATACTAACATAATACACCATAATTAAAGACATTATGATCAGTGACTTGATTTATTTTGCTTTGATTTCACGTTGGCCTATTTATTTATTTATTTATTCATTCATTCATTTTGGAAAGGTCTGAAAGTGAAATTCAGTTTTGTCATTCAATTTTGTCATTTGCTCATACTGGGTGCTGTTCTTCTGGAAATGGCATGGAAATGTTGGTAATGAGATGCCAAAACCAATATTTACAATTTAAGGGCCAGTTCAAATATAAAAGCAGTTTGTATTTCTGCACTACAGGCATCTGCAAGTCTTTGGGGAACAGAGATATCTGTTTTCTCCTTATTGGTTTGGCCTTTCATTACTAAGAAGTCAGAAAGAATGGCAGACATTCTTTAGAGAGTAAAAGAAATGTAAAAAGTAAATAGAGAATTGGGTGTATTTTGTTTGTTTAATTTTGTGTTTTTAAACCCTTCTCAGGTGTAGAACTGAAAGAACTCTTACAAAGGCACTGTTTATTGAGACAGTTTCAACTCTGTTTACTTAAACAGTGGTCAGGCTGTCTAAAGTTGAGCCAACCCATTCCAGCATACATTAACAATGGCCCAGGAATGCCTCTGTGACCCACAGGCAGAGAACCACAGTGGATCCCGGCAACCCTCTTAGTCCACCAGAGACCACTCTGTGAGAGACAGTCAAGAACCATGCTAACTAGGCAGGTAATGGTGACTGAGGAAACTCAGATTCATAGATGTCTGGAAATCACATTTTCAAGTGCATCCTCCAGCTTCAAGTGTCTCAAGTGCCCAGCTTAAACTGACTGATATGCCAGAAGAGACTCGGGCATCACTCTGTCTGAAGTCAGTGGCAGCTGCAGCTATGAGCACCTTTGAAAAAATTACTCCAAGTCAATAAATCTCACAGGGTTTACTTTAGGTCAAGAAGAGGGCTAAAAGTTCCCCAGAAAAAAACTATTTGTGCTTATCTAGGCAGTGACAAGAATGGAGGAACCATCCAGAAAAGGCTTCAGGGATACAGATCACAGAGGAAGCAGGTCACCTCTGAAGTTCCCCAGGCCGTTCAGGGGCCTCAAAGGAAATGTCTTGACTTCTCCTCCCAGCTTTCCTTCCCCTTCCTCATCAGGCTCTATTCTTAGCAGCTTTGTCTGAGAGCTGGGAATAGAACATGGTTTCTTAATTCCTCATCTCCTGTTACCCTCATATTTTGTCTCAGAGCGCTCAGGGTGGTGGCAGAGGTTTAAGCCTTGCATGGAGCTGTTGTTGATGTTTACACAATGACTGCTTTCTCATTAAGTAGGGTTTCTTTGGCTACTGGGACATGCTATAGGCATGAGATCAGTCCTGTTTGGTTCAAATGAATTAATTTCTCCAAACAACACTACACAGTCCTAAAAATGCCATGCCTTGCCCAGATCTTAAGCATTGCATTCAGCAGTGAGCACTTGGTGCCAAAGAGTTACCCGTTTTCATGGTCCACAAATTCTGTGTTGGCATAAAAACGACACCAGAACATACTGCTTTTTCTTCCCTAGTGTATACAGCAAGACCACTTAATTACACTTGAAGATGGAACTGGCTCAACAAGTTGGGCAGCTTGCAGGGCTGCTGGCCAGGGAAGCTGCAACCGCACTGCTGTCACCAGGCAGCAAGAGAAGACAACACCCAGGCCCCAGTTCTCCTGTTGGGAGTGACTTCCCATGCAAAAAACAAGTGGAAAACGCTGTCTTTCTTTTTCCAAAGTCCCATTACTCCTTACTCCATCTACCCCATCTAATCATTATGACATTTAAGTGCTTTTGTGTGTCAGCTTCCTGTGAAGTAATCACCTAAATCCCCCTCTGAAACAAAGCAGACCCTGCTGAGGAACTCACAATAGGTGCCTTTCACTGGCAGGACAACCTTGGCCTCAGTGGCACTTATAACAAAGCTTCCATATGTGCACCAGTATGGGCTGATCAGTCAGATCAACACCACACAAGATCAGAGCCTGGGTATTTGTGAGCATGAAGCAATAAAGCCTCACAAAATTCCTCCATCTTCCTGAAAAAATAGTTTTTGGTGGTGTTTTTTTCTTTTTCTAAATATGCTATTACACACAATAATCTGCCACAGACTTTTATCCACATTTATGAGTCTGTTTAAGTAGATAAAAAAGAAGCACCAGCTCCAAGGGGTGATGTCTGTCAGTTATCCCCACTTTCAGAGACTGCCTGGCCATTGTCTGCTCTTCAAGCCCAGGCTAGGGCTACTTTTTAATATTTCCTTTGGCAGACATCCTCGGTTTTCCCCCTCCCTAGGGAAGGGATCAAGGGCGATAAGTTCTATTCTAATAGAAGACAAGTCAATGATAATCTTGGGGCATCTGCAGTGAAGATGTATTTCTGCAGCTCTAGCTGGCATTAGGCACAATGAAAAATCCACCATTTGATGGTTATAGCATCATTCATTAGTGATAAGATTTGAACCTGAATCAACAATTGAGTTAGAAGACTGAAAGAATTGCTTTCAGTATTTGAAATAAATTGTAAAGACCTGTAAAAGTCCCCTGAGATGTCTCTCTTTCTCTCCCTATACATATATACAGAGAGATCACTTTTGCTGAACATTTAAAATTAGATGAAAGTTGCTGAGTTTCTATATAGGAAGAAGAAAAAGCAGAGCTTCTTAGGTAAAGTGAAAGAGGGCAAAATAATGTATTTTTGGTTTGCCTATCAAAGAAATTCAAGAGCATTCTTGGTTGCCGGATCCAGGCACTGACTTTTTATTCAGTCATGTACCATCTCTCTCATATATAACAATTCATGAAGAGCTAATAATAAACAATATGCCCTCTTCCTTACGCACAAACATGCAAACACACACTCAGGAGCTCCTTGTAAATGAGCACTGATTCCATCCACTTTTCTTGTCACAAAACTAGGACAAGTTCACTCTTAATTAACGGCTTGGTGCACAAACCACTAAAAAAAAAATTAACTACCCAGAGGACTTAGACATCAACTTTTCAATCTCAGCTCCTTATCATTTCTGGAACAAAGACCCATCCACCCACTACTAATTTGGTAAGAAATTAAATGCGATAAAAAAGCAGTTTTCACAACTGGGTGATGAATGTTAGGATTGTTAATAATTAATTACCATTATAATACAAAACAGCCTGGTTTCACTGTAGAACCTTGATTCCATAGCATTATTTTTCCATAAAGGCAATCTTCAGGTTGGTGCAAAGACTATGTAATGCATCAGTGCCAAAAACTTTTGTCCTTGTTTCTGAAAGGCAGCAAGTAGAAGCAAGTATAAAATACTCTGTAGACCAGGAGATCTTGAACCAGACCTCTGTCCTACAGCCCATCTTGTGCAATGGAGCTGTGGTGGGGTGGCTGCACTGTCCTCCCCTCTGGGGACAGTATATTTTGTTGCTTGCTCCACTCTTTATATTATCTGAGTGCTAACCCAGCCCTATGTTATTCCCATTGTCCTTTAGTTTTGTAGGCATAAACTCCAAGGCCAGTTAACTTGGACCCGTATCCATCTCTCAGAGCAGTTGCAGGCTGGTGTAGGCAGAGGATGGTGTCTGTTGGGTTGTCAGGATAAAGTTTAACTCTCTACAACATACTGAACAACTTTTTCCTGTGACTGTTTTCTAGCTGTATAAAATCAACACAGCTCTTCCTGTTGGCTTGCCGAAAAAACCCCAATTAAACAATATTCAGATTTTTATGAAGTAGATATCTACATAACTAGTGGCAGCACAAATACATGCCAAGCCAGTAGATATTGGAAGAAAAAAGATCATAACTATAGGAGCCACAGTGGATCATAATTCACACAGAAAGCTATTAAAGAGATTATTTAAATTATGACAAAAATATTGGAAAAAATTCTCTGTCTGATTCTTTGTCTGTGTTTATTACACAGGTCAGTTTTGAAATTGCAATTGCTGGTGAGAGAGCTCCCTGAATCATTTACTAACTGTAAATAATTTAAAACCAGTGAAAAAGCAATGCAGTCAAACATTCTGCCTGTTGCCCTGCTATAACTATTGAAACTGAACTCAGAGGCTTATGTTAAGTTTGTTGACACTGGGAAAATCAGAAAGAGTGAACATCCCAAAGCCTGTATTCCTGTACTCACTGACTGCCTGTTCATTTAGTTTGGGAAGAGTTGTTTACTGCAGCAGCCACCTGCCAGAGCCACTTGGTAGAATATTGAACTGCCAACCAAGCCAGCTATGCATGGAATGCCAGTAAGTCCATGTTTTATATCTGCAAGGCTGACTCGAGCAAGTAAAGGTTTAAAGAATACAATCTTTACAGTAAGGACTTTCTCAGCTGAGAGAAAGCTCTCTTAGGGGCTCTATAAAGCTCCATGCACACAGCCCTGAAATGCCAGTCTAGCTATAAATAATAACTACATTAAGAGAGTCATATTTAGTGATAGTAAAAAGGACATTTGCTTGAATGTGCTCACCTGGGAGATGCTGCGGGCTTCCAATACCTGCAGAAGAGATACTGCCCATCAGCATTGATGATATGGGGCAAATCCTTGTATGGGATGTTTTGAGGACTCCGCTTTGGCGAACTTTCCTCTGGCATTCTGGAGGAATGACCTGCAAGATGTTAGAAGAAAAAAGACATACTTTAAAAAGAGGTGAAGACAAGACAAAAGCTTAAGGGCTTGGCAGCCACAGACACTCAAGAAAGTCAATCAGTAAGGCAAGCACCACTGATGGGAGGCTGCTTCCAAAACCGAAGCCAAAGAGCCCCCAAAATCACTACTTCAAAACAGAAATATAGTAATTTTTTTTGTTCAGAAAAGGCCCACATTTAGAGGTAGAGCATTGGGATGGGTAGGGCAAAGGGAGCAAGAAGAAAGGAAGATGAATTCACCATTCGTATTTCATTTAGAGCTTTCTATTCCACACTTCTCCCATCTGAGTTTATTTTGTATCATTTTGTGAAACGGATCCTAAAGAGAATATTTTAACTGCAATCAAGAGCAAATTATGCAGCGGTCGCTACAGATATGAAAAGACAGCTGCATAAAAGATTTATCTCTGGTGGAACATCTCCAAAGAACAGTGGAGGGTACACAGCAGAGATATCTGCCATCGTGTCATCATTAAGATCTTCTCTGACATCTCAGACAGAAACGCGGCGGCGATGGGGAGCGAAACATTTCCAGAATTTGTCACAAACCTGCTTTCATCCTGTGCAAGGGTTTGCATTCTAGTGAGGAGCCGGCATCGCAAGTCAAACGCAAGCAGATGAGGCTTTTTGCATCTCGCTGCGGAGCCGCGTTCACGGCTCCCGGCGGGCGCTCGGCGGGTCCCTCCCGGCGCTGCTCGGGGCTCGCCCCGGCTCCTCTCCCCGGCTCGCTCGCTCTTTGAGGAAAGTCGCTTGGGTAATTCACCACTTCTCGTTCATCACTTTTTTTTTTTTTTTTTTTCCCTTCTCAAACAAATTGCGTGTGCGGGCTGAAGTGGCGGTAGTGGGAGGGGAGGCTAGGAAGGGCTGGGGAGAGGGAGGGCTGGCGGGTGGGAAAGCTGCAGTCCACTTTCCAGAAGCTGCTGCACGTACATCAAAGGCACCTTGAACACATGCAGCTGGAACAGCTCACAAAGTTCCTGCCGCGGCAGGTTGTTTGCAACTTTACTTCCTTCCTGCCACTTACAGTTCGGAGGCCGCGGCGATGGGGGAGGCGAGGGAGGGGGAGACCTTTCCTCAAAGCGATCTCCGCTGCGAAGCCATCTCTCGTGTAAGCGCAACTTCCCCAGCCCCGCGCTGCCAGGCGGGAGGGAGGGGAAGAGGAGGAGGAGAAGGAGGAGGGAGGATCCAAGCACCGACGCGATGCCAGGTCGCCAGCCCCGCGCACGCATCCTCCTACCGCAGCCGGGCGCGGCGGCCCCGCGTCCGCCCGCGGAGCCGAAGCGCGGTGGCTCCACCGCTCGGTGCGCACGGGCTGCTCTCGGAGAGCAGCGAGACAGCGGCGGAAGGGAGGAGGGTGGGTCGTTGTTTGGATGGATGGAGGATGCATGGATGCATGGATGGTTGCAAGGATGGATGGAGGGGCGGGCGGTGCTGCCGCACCCTCGGCTGGGCTGGGCGGGCAGCGAGGGAGGCCCGCGGTGCCCCCGGGCCGCGTGGCCGCAGGGAGGGCGGAGGCACGGCCGCCCCTTCCCCGGTCCCCCCCCCGCGGGGGCTCCGCTCCAGCTCCGCTGCCGCCCCGCTGGGCTCATGTGGCCCTCGCGGCGGGGGGAGCGGCCGCAGCGCTCCCCCATTCTCCGGCACCGGGATCTGGCAACAGGAGCGGCTGCGGGCTGGGGGACAGCGGAGACACCCCGGGGGTAGGGGGCGGCTGCTCGCGCAGAATATCGGAGAGAGGACGTAGTGGAGCCATGCTGCTTTGCCTCCTGCACATCCCGGTCCGAACCGCTCCTTGGGATCCCAACACTGAACTACGCTGTTTGCGTTTAATGTGTGCATCCCTTCAACCTTTGAAGTCATACCGGGGAGATCGCTCAGATACTAGTTCAGAGAAGTGCCCAAGCTTTGCACCCTGTTTCAGGGTAAAGACCATTTATAAACACAGCATATGATTTTTACTCACGTTAGTCATTATATCACTATAGATTACATGCAATACATGTGCTGCTATTCATTGTAATGTGAGATCTATTTGACGGTAATTGATACTTGCTTATAAAAATTGTTACAGCAAGGTTCCCTGAAGCCAAAATAGCTCCCCAGTTTCAAGACATCCCAATACAGAATTTTGTCATTTAATACTGCTAAGTGCTTAGCGTTTACTGAGCACAGATTCATGCCTTTTACATTTCATCAGCCCCTTTAATTTTTACATGCCTACACATGCTTAGAGGTACCAAGCTTTTCTAAGAAGAGGCAGCTATTAACCTCATTTTTAAAGTGAGGCAACATGTTCATCAAATGCAAATCAGTGAACAAAGGCTGAGGAAAGAAATACATGCTAACACTAATAACAATAAATGCAAAACCTCCGAGATGAACCATATAAAAATAAAAAGGAAATTGAAGCCAGATTCTATTTAATTATCTTTCAGTGTCGTTTATATTAAATGCCTAGAGGGGTGTTAGCTATAAACAGCAAAAGCAAAATTACATGTTTCTGTAACTGCTGTTGTTTGGAAAAAATAAACAAACCCAACATTTATGGTTGTTTATGATGAGTGAGATTTAGGTCAGATGGTTCTTAAGCAGAGCCCTGGGAGCTGTACCTGGAGCTATACCATTTGCTAGGCTACTTGCTATCTAAGCATGAATGGGTGGAATTAAAGAGCTATCACAAGCCAGCTCCAGAGCTGGTAGAAGCAAGGACATATACAATTATTTAAATGATACAGATCAGATAATAACTGGATTAAGAAGGAAAGAAAGAAGGAAAGAAGCCTCTTCCCCTGGTCAGGGTTTATCTGACAGGAACACTGAACTGCTTCCCTACAGCAATCCATGAAATCCGATGCCAGGAATAGGCTCCTCTCCTACTGTGGTGCTGGGGATATCAGAGTTCCCAGAGCCACAGAGGGGTGGAAGGAGTTGAGGAAAAATCTCTTTTTAAACTTCTGGATAAAAATAGCATCTCAAGGAAAAAGATCTTTGTTGGGACACAAGGTTGAGATCCTGACTTTGAGAGCCTGCCCTGGTCAGTCCAGATATATGATTCCCTTGATACTCTGTTAACCTCGTAGCTAAAATTGGAGGCAGCATAACTGTGGTGCAGCCTGCCCTCTCTGCAGGCCCAGATCCTCACCACAGCACTGGAATGAAGAATCAACCAACAGCTCCTTCCCTTCTCACCAGCTTCCCTAAGACCCCAGGAATTTGAGGACATTTCTTCCCATGGAGCATACACACTTCCCCATCTCAATGTTAACGACATAAAAATTAATGAGGAGCAACTACTTACTTGTTGCCTTATTATTGTGCAGAGTTTTAGCTGTGAATGAACAGCCACTGGAGAAAAATGGATTTGGTCTGAGGACTTCAAGTACCTGATACCCAGAGTATACACCAGGCTTCAGCAGAGCAATTACTGCCTACTGGCACCCTGTGAGAAATCAAAGGGATGCCTGAGCACGCAGTATTTATAAGACTGCAACATCTTCTCGTCTTGGTAGAGTGAAATACATTTCAGAAATAAAGTTTAAGCTAAATCAACTTCTAATAAAAAATAGAATCACACATGGTGAATCTTTACACTAACTCCACAATTACTTGCGGAGGAAGTTACTTGTAGGAAAGGATGTTTGGTTTAGTAAAGGCTGAGCCCTGCTTAATTTAAGTGTCTCCATTGACCCCCAAGGTATGCACAGGAGTATACAGAAAAGGGGTTCACTTTCAGACAAGGCAAATTTTAGGAAAAGGATCAATTGCTGGAATGACAGAGTAAATACTTGTAATGAAACTTGATATCACAGCAAGAGGAGAGGAGAGGAGAGGAGAGGAGAGGAGAGGAGAGGAGAGGAGAGGAGAGGAGAGGAGAGGAGAGGAGAGGAGAGGAGAGGAGAGGAGAGGAGAGGAGAGGAGAGGAGAGGAGAGGAGAGGAGAGGAGAGGAGAGGAGAGGAGAGGAGAGGAGAGGAGAGGAGAGGAGAGGAGAGGAGAGGAGAGGAGAGGAGAGGAGAGGAGAGGAGAGGAGAGGAGAGGAGAGGAGAGGAGAGGAGAGGAGAGGAGAGGAGAGGAGAGGAGAGGAGAGGAGAGGAGAGGAGAGGAGAGGAGAGGAGAGGAGAGGAGAGGAGAGGAGAGGAGAGACCACAGCAGTTTGGTGTGTAGCTCTGATAGTTGTGTCAGGGAACAAGGAACAAGGACTTCATTTGCAGATAGGCTTTTGTTTCCAAAGTGAATTTTTAATGAATCCCATCCTGTTGGCATGCAAAGGTAAACAGACTGTATGAGATCCTTCTGCTCTTGTTGACAACACCATGTTCCTAAAATTTAAAGCAGTAGTTTTGTTTGGGAAGTAGATTTGGTAAGCTTTTTGTGCTAAACCATTTGGGATTCTGCTCACCAGAACCACAAAGTGAACTTTTGCTGACAAGAAGGAGGAAAAAATATCAGAGGAGGACAGAATAATAAAATATATTAGGAGTATGTGATTATGGAAGAATCTGCTACAAAACCAGAGAAATGCTGGAAGTTATAGTAGCCAGGCAGCAGCTGGAGAGAGCAACAGACAGCACAAGCAAGAAAACATGTGGGAAATGATGGGAAATGAAGCATGAAGAGAAAAAATTGAAATCAAGTGAAAAGCAAAGAAGCCAATGCTGCTAAAGCTGTCACTTTAGAGTAATTGATTTGGATTTGCCCTTCTTTTTGGCTGATTTTTTTTTTGTAATTATTATTAATCCCTAGATGGAGTCCAGTCATTCACATTTACTTACTTCTGTAATCTGCCTTTGCTTTCCTGTTGGTATCCCTGAATAAGATATGTATGGGTGTAAGGCAGGAGTGGGGGCTGGGATGAACTGTTCTCATTTTCCTATAAAATATCTGTTTTAATGACTTGCAGCCAAAAAAGAAGCTTGGTGTCATGCAAATCAGATTGAGGAAGAAAATGCTAGACAAAAATATTGTATTGACCAGGTTAATGTTAACAATGTCAGGACGAATTATAAACAGCTCAAGATTGTTCTGCAAAATTCTACAGCTTCATGGACTTCCTCACAGATTAGCATGAAATGGAGAATAGTTGAAGAGTAAGCACAGGGAATACATGAGTATTATACATGAATTGTTTGCAGGCTTCCACTGATTTGTTGCCCCTCAGTAATCTCACCTTCCCCAATCAGCAGGAATAAAATTATTAGATTAAGCTACAAGTGGTTTAATACTTCTAGATGTAAACTACAGTCAAATAATAAAGTAATTTTACCACATAAATAAAAATGATTAGATGTTATAGTCCTAATTTTTGTAGGTAACAAAAATTTATAAATCATGCTGTCATGAAAAGTCACAAATCTGTGACTTGCAAACAGTAACTGTATGAGAGGCGTGATTAGTGTCTTGCTTGTGCTCCTTATTTGACAGGGCAAAAAATACAGTATTGAATATCAGTTTCAGCCTTTTAAATTGGTGTATAGAAGATTACCTATCCTACATAGATGCTAATTTGAGAACTCCTTGTTTTAAATTACAGAAGCAATATATATTTTGTTGGGTGCTTCATTTGGTTTTTTGTTTGGGTTTTTTTAATTATTAATGCCAGATTCTGAGACATTCTTGGTATGAAAAGGGAGGCGTCTTCCAAAGGCAGGAAATTCAAAATGAGAGTGGAAATTCTGCCCTAGAGCTTTTTTCCATAGGATGGAGGTTGATGGAGTTATTCTAGCAGCCTTTTTGCTTGCGAATAGCTCTGCCTTGGGAATTAATAAGTTTTTACAGAGGTCTGGAAGTGCACAAGCTCAGCAGAGGTGTCTCAGCTCAGTTCTGCGTGTGGCCAGCACTAGAGGGCACAGCCTCGGCTCTGCTGGATAAGGGCCATATGTGGGCATTGCAGCCCTACCAAAAAAACCCTCAGCTGGGTTGGTTTGGGTTGTTTTTATTCGTTCTACCCTTTATCTAGAGGTTTTCTTTAGATATTTGTCCCTTTTTATCTTTGCAATATCTAAATAAAAGTTTCCTGTACTGGTATGTAATTACTCCAATTCTCCCTCTTCACATCACTAGAGTGAACTTCAGTGGTTTACTTGAAGGGTATTCCTGCCCCTGTCAATATGAGCACAGACAGCTTAAAGAATTTCTTTACAGAATGGCATTTCCTTGCATATGGCCATATTAATATTCAAAAAATGTTGGTCACCTTGTCAGAAAAGGGGTTTTGGAGGCAGAAAACATAATCAAAAGGAACCTGAAGGAGAATGTCCAAACCTTTGAATTTTACTATGCATAAAAATCAGAGTAAGATGACACTATAAATGTTCTCTAGCAGGAATTGTGGTCTCAATTTTGAGGAGTACGCGACCATCTATTTTCTCATTTTTATTCTTAAGGTTGACTGCATAATCCACTCTAAAACCCAGCATTATTGCACCAGGGCTAAATGCTACAGCCAAAAGTTAGCACTACCCTGCCATGGTTAGAGTGGTGCTTTATTTTGGTAGCTGAACTGGAAGCATCTACTAGAGAAGGGTTGTTACTGTGCTGCCTGCTTTTCTTGCTGCTTTGCAATTGATGAAGCATCATTTATCATGCTTTGCATTCCAATTTTTCTTTGCAAGTTTTCCAGCTCATCATAACATAATTATGTTTCTGTTTCCTTCAGCCAGGGGCCAATACTTTCTTTTTCTAAGACAACAGCTGCACAGCACAACCTTGATGAATCCCCATAAGAGTAAAATGACTATGTGGTGCTTGTTTCCGCCTTGGCAACCCAAATGTTCAAGCTCTTTTTTGTGACAAATGCTGTTCTAAAATGCACCCAACCCTGGTGGTTTCATAGCATTTTTCAAGATTAGGTTTTATATTGTAAATTAGACTTGAAATATTAAACATTCTGTCTGGTTTGTAATTTTAAAGTTTTCCTTTGTAACAGTTCTGTTTATGGTGTTTATAGGTTATACACTCTGGGATGGGATTTAGAAGGCTGTGTTTTGAATGAAATTGACTTTATATGTGACAATAAGAACAATCTGGAAGTCCCGTTTGTGTCCCTAAAAACAATCTTAAGGCAGCTTTCATGGTACAGGTGAATAATTTCCTTGATTATGGCCTCAGTTGCTCCAGCCACACTGTGACATAAAGGTAATTACAGAAACCCCATCTCTGAAGGGCGTTAACTTCTAGTGATGGAAAAAGACATACAGTATTTTTATTATCAGTTGTGGAGATATTTTATTTAACTCTAATGTAGTACTTTGAACCTGAGATTTTAAAGTACTTCAGGAAGGAAGAATAATTTTTTGTATTTTACATAGGAGAAACCAGGGCAGAGAAAGTAGGGCTCAGTGCTGGAGACAAGTCGAGGCAGAATCTGTTCTTAATGCTCTTGATTTTGTTTACCCAAGTATACCATTACTAACTCCCACCTCATCTCAAAATCTATCCTTCAGAGCACTGTGTACAGTGGAAGCAGCAACTTTTTCAGCCACTGAAGATTGCTCAAGTTTGTAAATATATTGTGGCCTGGACAATTGCGTTCTTCAGGGCAACATTTTCCCTACAGTTGTGTTTTCTATCCTATTGTTCTGGTGTTATTACTCCTGACACCATCATTTGAAGATTGTTTGTATTTATACATAAAAATTACAATGCATCTGTAGATGGAGACAAGAGTTTACTGATATGATCAGTCCTATCAGCCATATCTTTGTGCTCCAGGATCTAAGAATTCTTAGAGATACCTGAGAGTATTTTAGTTTTGTGATGTTTGAGTTCTGTCCACCACACTGGACACTGAGGCAATTGCCTAGAAAGCACCTAGATGTTAGGTGTTGATAGGAACTCTCCCTGCCCAGCCAGGGCAAATTTTTCTCAGTGGTTCTGCTGTTGATAAAAAAAAGCAGTGGGCTGCTTGTTTTGGAAAGACAATGAACACATGGTTCATGAGAGGAGCTTGCCTTGTGCTCCTTCTTCCTTATAATCCTGAGGCAAATTCTGGCATATTTCACTAAGATATACTATGGCTTTTTTCTCATCTATCATCAGTTTCTTTACTCAGTCCACTCATGTTGAATGTAAGATGTGCATATTCTCCTTCTGATTCATGTACAGTAATTACTTCCTAACATCTGCCTAACAGATTTTGTAAGAAAAGTAACTTCAAATATCTAAAAAAAAGATGTATGAAATCTTTGAAATCTCTATTACTGAGGTTTGTTATCCACAGCTGACTGGATTCATTTCCCAGCCAAGAAGCTGGTTCAGCAAAACAGCCGCACTAGTTATTTAACTGGAGGCCTGATCCTGGTCTTGCTCAAACTGAGGCAAAACAGAAATAGTACCAGAGAAAATAAAAAATATCCCTAATGTGAAATACACGTTACAGAAAAAATAAAGCATTGTAGTATGGAACAACAAAAGAACTGTAGCAGATACTCTGCCATCCTGGTATAGGTGTTAGGCAGGATCTTAATGTCTTGCAGAAAACTTATCCCAAATATACTGCTAGCTCCTGGGAGAGTTCTTTTACTGTGGTAACACTGGGTTACCAACAGAACTAAGGCCCAGTTGTGCTCAGTGTTGTACCCTAATACCATGAAATCACATTGACCTATTCTGTACTAAGCACCAGACTCATTACTGTTTGCACCTGCTTCATAATTGTTCCCTCTCAGTTATTCGATTTTCACAGTGTCTGCTACAATTACTTTATACCTTCTAGAGCAGGAAAATGCACTCACTGGTTTTTCTCCTAGGCTGAATTAATGCATGTGGTAATTGACCCAGGGGTACACAGGAAGAAGTCAAATGAGAAGCATTGCAGTGAAAAATGGGAAAAAGCATCCCAAAGTATCTCCTATATAAGATGCAATGCTTCTTGGACAATCTTAGGACACAAAGGGATGTGTCCCAGAGCCTCCTATGCTTTAGAGATGTGCCTTCAATCCTCAGGGCCATCAACACCCATCATTTGATCTTGTTGTAAATTAGTAGCATGTACTGTTAATAACGTCAAAAGTTATTCCCCCCCTCAAACCTCATCCTGTTTCCTTCAACACAAGTTATCCATTGTATCTTGGCTACAGTCGCTGACTCTCAGGGAGCAGAAGTGTCTGTGATTTTGTTGTGCTGTGGAGTCAGTGGCATCTGCAGCTGCTGTGGACTCATAAGAGTTCATATTCATGCTGCAGACCTGTTGGAGGAGATTCCTGAACTCTTGGAGATGGGAACATTCCAGCTCACAGTACCATGCTCTGTCACCAGGATGTATTTCACTTGTTGATTTTCTGGGAACATTACTGAACCTTCTCTGGAGTTACAGAGTAAGTTTTTAAATGGAAACTAAAGTTTGGAGATGCTGCACTTTCAGACACAAGAGGAAGGACAGCTCCTGGATGGAGATATCTACATGAAGCTCCATCATCCCTAGACCTTGCAAGGTTTGAGGAAGAGGACACCAGATGGGAGACTGCAACATGCAGCTCCTAAGCTGGAGAGTTTCTCTTTCCCTCCCATGCCATGAAATGCATACAAGAAGCACTGACCAACACAGTAGCCTCAGCCCCATCCCAAGACCTCTGCCTAGTACCCCAGCACTTGCAGGGATGGGATTACAGCAGCAGCTATGCTTTGGTTTAAAACAAAGAGAAAATCCTAGCCTTTAGTTTTGTCAGGCTCAGTCTGAAATGAAACAGGGTTGAGCCCAATCCAGTGATGTCTGTTGCAGACCAAAGCCTCCCTCTGCAGCCTGCCAGACAAATTCCCCAGACTGCGCCCGGCAGTGCAGATAACTGCTGTAGCTCATCTGCCTCCTCCTCTGTGCCCAGTTTCAAATATCTGCAGCATTATGTTCTGTAACAATTAAGGATTTCTGGGGCAACTCCATTAAGATCGGAAAGACATCCTTCTGCTTTGAAATATGTGAGCATGAATGATTCATTCAGCACAGCACTCCTTGGCCATTCTTCTCTATCTGATGATCAAATATATTTTTAATTATCACTCAGTCTGAGGGGTTTTTTTTCACTAGATAATATCCAACTGTATTGTAAGAGCCATTTGGATTGAGGCAGATAATTTGGCAGCAAGAGAGGGAACATTTGGGCTTTCAACACTTAGGAACATATGGAAAGAGGTTTGGAAGATTGCCACATGGAATGTAGCTTGGAAAATGCTACATTTCTTCATCGCTTTTTTTTCTGAACAGAAATAGAAGAAATTTTACTTTTTTTGAAGGGTCCTAATTCCTGTTTCTTTTCTGTGCTGATCTAGGATAAACTGCTATGGTCAGCTGCGATGTTTAAGCAAAATCAGACGCATGCTTATGGGTAACTGCAGGTGGGCAATTAAAAGAGTGGTGATATTGCAAATCTTTCCAAATTTTTACCTCGTAATTCATGAGAACCCTCAGAGGTGAACTCACGAAGCTGCAGCCTGGTCACAGACCACAGGGTGAAGGAGGACATCTGGTTCTCAGCCTGTCAGGATGTGCACCATTTACTGAGGGCTGTGAGGGTAAGGTCCTGCTGGTGGTCCTTCCTTCACGCTCCTGCTATGACCATCTGTCTCCCAGTTACCTGGACACCCAGGGTTGGACCGACAGTCCAGCCTGTATGTGTGTCTCTGGTATAGTGTCATCATGTGGCTTGGAGCTCAGGACTGGACATATATGAACCAACTTCATCTTCGTGCCACTTTAGCCTCATGCCCATGATGGGAGTACTCTGTCTCTCAGAGTTGCCTCGGCTTGTCAGAAGAACAATGGTGGTTTTTTGTTTTGTTTTGTTTTGTTTTGTTTTGTTTTGTTTTTTTGTGTGTGTGTGTGTGTGTGTGTGTGTGTGTGTGTTTGTGGTTTCATTGTATCCCAGGCTGGAGAAATGCAGCAAATGCAGAATTTATTGGAATACACAAACACGTATTTGCACAATTGGCATGTGGGCCCTGCAGCTTAGTAAATGCTAATTAATCTCTCAGACTGCTAGGAAATCATCATTATCCTGGTTCAGCAATGACAGACAAAGACCAAACAGAGTGGTAGGGGCTTGTACTGAGTGACAGAGTCAGAGCAGACAGAATTGCAGTCTTCTTTGGTATTCTGAACTGTAAACCACCCAAGTTTGGCAAAACGGCATCTGAAGAGTAGAATGGAGGCACCTGGGGTTTTTCTTTCAATCTCTGTCTCAATAGCTCAGTTCAGAGCAGGCTGCAGCTCTCATCCCACCTGACTGCTCAGATTTCCTTTCCTTGAGAAGTAAGAGCAATGGAGAGGACGTAGGAGGTACCTGCCAGCTCTGACTGCAGCAGGGAGTTGGAAACCAGCCTGACTATGGATTCACTTCTGGAAACTCTCAGACACCATGTTTTGGTTATAGTCTGAGTGTTTACTGTCCATAAATTCATTGCAGCTTTTTATCTTGCATTTTCTTGTGAGAGTTTGTTTCAATGCTTGCAGCCACATAATGACTAGACAGGGCAAGTTCCTATTATTTCTTTGCTAATGGGATGCCAGGGGCCATTAAGGTATCTCTAGGTGAGATGAAGGCTAAGAAGATGATATCCAGGATCAGGAAGAGAGCATGGATATGTTGGTGACAAGAGCAGAGGAAGGAGGTATTCAAAGACCTATAGCAATAGCTTTTGAGAACTGACCACATAAATCAGAAGATCAAAAAAGATAGGCAAATCCCTAAATCATGTGGATGGGATTTGTTTTAGAATGAATTCTCTGCCTTTCTGAATAAAATTTGGAAAAGATCATGTGAGCTTCAATCATATTTTAGCCTTATATATAGAGGCACATTTCTGAGCCAGCTAAAATTTGATTCAGAATGTTTTATTAATTTACTTCTTCTCAAAGAGCACACCTTGATGGACATTAGTTATTCCTATTTTCTCTGGCCATAATAACCCCATGTTCTGCTGTTCTGAGGATGCACTTCCCTTACGGAGTTTCAGTTTTGGTGTCCATTTGGAAATCTTTTGACTCTAACACAGTTACACACATAATTTTCTTAGAGAGATTAAGGAGCATTAAAACTAATGTGCAGACCAACCTTTCCAAAAACCCCATCCCATTACATGCTTCTCTGCATCTTCATTCCCATCTCTACTGATCTAAAAGGAGGAAAAGGACTCTCCTATCAGCCTGTTCCTGCTGATTAACTGGCAGCTATCACAGCTCTTCCTTTGCTCTGTTACAGTTTCATTTCCAGAGGAAAATCCGTAATGGCTATTGAGCCTCTGGATTGTGGCATCACTGCAAATGAAATGAGATTTCTGTTTATACCAAAGGGCCAGTAGTAACTCCTTAATCAGGCTGTCTGTTCTTTGGAAATCAGCAGATATTTTGCCTAAAAGCACCAGCAGTGCAGTGTAACTCAGTAATAATTATTTATCGGGGCTCAGGAAGCAAACCTCAGAAGAAAAACTGTAGGTGCAGGTAGAAGCACTGGTGAGTGGTTGACTTTGAGGGGTTTCTTTTGCCTTTTGTTCTGAGATTGCCTGAACTTGATGGAGGCTCTTTCATTTAAAAGACAGAAAGACCTACAAATTAAGCAACATCTAGCTCCTAATGTGTGAAACTGCAATTTGCATACATCATGGCAGCTGCTGAGTTGGTCCTTATTACCTCTGTTGGAGTGCTAATTTAACCACAACTTTCTCATTTATTTAAATGGAAAAGCAGGGGGTTTCTGGCATGCCACATTATCTGTCAGGCAACCTGGGAATCAGTTGATAGAGACGGAAAGTTTCAGTTCAAAGGGGCTGCAGGGTGCTGCCTCACAGATCTGTGGTCACAGATAAGCTCCAGATTGCCCTTGGCCTGCTCTAAAGGTCAAAATTAACCCCAAGGAAAAAAACCAAATTGATGTATCTGGACTGTCATAAGAGAATAGATAATACAATTAAACTTGAATTCTCTGTATTTCTATGTACCCTAACTGGCACTCTTTATAAAGATATCATAACCAAAATATCATTCCTGGTTCTGACAACAAATGTTTCCTCAGGGAAAGAGGCTGAGGGGCCCTGAGGAATTGCTGAGATGGGAGATGAGAAGAACAGTGGCCATGCTGGGGAGTCACCCATGGGCATGAAATTACCAAGCATGAGAGTCTCCTCCCAAGCCATGATGATGTGCCATTTAATAACACAACTGTGTATTTTTCAGTGGAGAATGAGGTTCTGCTCTGAACCGTGGCAAGAGTGACAGAGGAGATGAATTCAGCTCAGAACCTCGGTTGCAATGTTTCAGTGGCAGAAAAGAAAAACCATGTCCTGATGCCACCAGAGTTTAACTGAGCTGATGTAGATCTCCTCTGAAGTTCAGCTAGAACTGACTGTGACTCATGGTCCTGCTCATGGCAAACCAGAGCAAAGCTTCACCCATGGACACTTTGTGTGCACCCACCCACCAGAACAGGTGTCCTGCTTTTGGTGAAGTGTGAATGTTGTGTAGCTGTTCTCAAAGTCTGGGCTATGATAAACACACACTTGGAAACTGGTCAGACTTTCTCCTAAAAAGAAGGCTATTTTTCCAATAAGTGAATCACTAAGAGTTGAGATTTAGAAAGGGATGCCAGGGATTTAGAAAGGGATGCAAATGTCTTTGCTCATGCAGCACCAGCATGTACTGCATGACTGGTGTAATGCAGACACTGCTCTAAAACATTAAATTCAACACATATTTCCTAAACACTGATATATTTGCATTAAATGTGCCTTTTCTGTCTCTGATGCCTACTCCTTCTCGTTGTTTTAAAATACACTGTGCTAAAAGATCACACATTTGTTGAATTATCACAGATAATTCCTTTGGTATTAGCTTAACAAAGTTCAGGAAAAACTTGTCCTTGCCCACATCTCAGCCATTCATTTTTCTAATAAAAATCACCATGACAACAGATAATGATATCAGAACGAAAGGATTATGACATGAAGAAGGTGAAATCAGGCTTGGAGTGAAGCAGAAAAAGCTTTTAATTCCAGCAAAAATATGGGAGGCACACACTCTATTTGTGACATCATGAAGTGCTGCTATTAGCTGGCCAGGGGTTCCTCCACTGCATGACAGGGTGTCCCATTTAATTCAGTGACGTGCAAGAGAAATACTCAAAATTTCATAGGCAATAAAGAGAAATTTGCCTTAAAAGTGTTAGTATTTTTGTGAAACAGGCTCATTATAGAAATTATCAGAAGAAATTCGCCCATAGAGGAAACATGATTATTATTATAGTAGTGGACTGGTTTCATATAAATAAAATTAACTACATAGATTTTCCATTGTTAACTAGCACCATGTTATAAATTGTTCCAAGTTAGAGGAGAAGAGGGAAATTTATGGGATATGGTCCATTTTTATCACAGGTATGGCATTTCATCAGCACACTGTTCTATCTTGGCTTCTGTGAAAGCTATGGTATCAGATTGGGTATTTTTATTTCCAAGATAAATCTGAACTTCTAATAAGAACAGTCTGGGAGTTTAGACAATATATATCTTTGTTATCTGGTCTATCAAATTCTCTGACAGGAATTAACTTTAATCACTGGGAATTTTTTTCCTAGTTTTGTTCACAAATGCTATGAAATATGCTTTTAAAATAATGTACTTTAATTTTCCCTCTAAACCCAACAAACTGCTATTAGCAGCTGAACATTTCTGCACACTTCCTCTATGGATTTTAGAAAAACTGTGTAATAAAATCATCAGACTTAAAATCTAGATAAGGAAATACATTTCATTTTCAATTTTCTCAGAAGATGTGATCCATCAACCAGTTGGCACGGTGAATAAATAAATTGATGCTATTTAAAAAAGAACATTCTGAAAACCCCTTTATGTCTTTCTCAGCTAAAAGTATTGGCTCAACATTAATCAATTTTATAATCCCAAATTCTGCTTAATCTTTTTTCATCTTTGCTTAAACACATGGAAATAAAAATAGTGTATTATGGTCATCTCGGTTCCTCTTTAATTTTCAGAGTACAAGACGTACATCAGAGCAGCCCCACTATTCTGGACCAATTTAGTGGATCTGTTTCTGATCTACACCAGCACAAACAAGAAGATAGGCATAAAATATACAGATAACACTTCGATTTGGTCAGCAATCCTTCTTTTGTGTACAGCTTCAGCTCTTGGTGATCTCACAGAAGGGCAGGAGGATGAGTTTGGGAAAATTTCTATAAGCTATGGAGACAGCAGCTTTGGTTTTGGAAATTACTTGGACAAGATCAGCAAGCAACAGCATCTGCTGTGGTTGAGTAGCCATGCCTCAGAGGTAGGGAGGTGTTCCTGTCCTGAAACTGCTCCAGCCACCCAGGAACATCTGCCACCCAGAGATATGCCTGGTTCTGTGCAAGGTCTGAGGGGCACACAATTCCTGAAGTGGTCACCAACACCAACTGAGGCTGCACCACCCCAAAGAAGAGTCTGATGCTCCCTAGCACAGTGCCTGGCAGGCAGCAGGGCAGGCAGCACATGGACAGGGGGTAGGAAGAATGGCACCAGTGCCTGTCAGCTGCGTCCTAATGTGCCCCTGTCCCTGACATTAGAGCAGCTCCTCATCCCAGCTAGGAGCCCAATGCAAGGCTATTTATAGTCCTGGCACCTCACTGTTACCAGGAGCTCTGTGCTGCTGTATGAGAGCTCTGCTTCCCTCTCCCATGCACTCACACGCCCCTGCCGCTCCCAGCGTCGGAAAGGTACATTTAAATCCCATCTCCACTTGGAACAGAAGAGGGAAGGGTGTTTGCTGTTGGGACAGATGGGCAATGTGGAATCACCAGGGCCAAGCTTGTTTTGGGTTGCTGGGTGCAAGAGAAACTTGTGGGCAGGGATACCCAAATGTCTTGGGGAACCCTTATAGGTAGTACAGAGAAGCATAAACACAGGGCCAGCTGCAAGATGGCAACAGGGGGAGGAGGCTGGTGCCAAAACTGAGCCCTCTCTGTTCCTTACAGTGCCTACTGTCTAGTTCATAAAGGAATTGTAGGAGATTCATTACAAAGTTAGGACAGGAACCACTGATCAACATCAAACTTGGGGTCTGTTTGCAGCTATATTGAGTTTATCAGCAGTGTGGAAACAGGATCAGCCTGTGGATACAGAAATTTCAGCACCTGAGGTTTGTGCAGGGTGGGGAGATTTGAATACTCCACAAACCTGCAAACATCTGGCATTGCTTCCAGATAGGAAGCTCAGAGAAACTCTTGCCTCTTCCATCAGGGTATCTATATGTATCTATATCTATCTATCTGATCCCTGCCAAAGGGATGAACATTTTCAATATGAGGGTTCAGTGGGGATTGCAGATTTAGGAGACATTGAATATGCATGTCTGCAGAGGCCATTTTGGATGAGGTGGTATGTTGCTGCCATGGGTTTCTCTGAATTTTCCTTTCTGTAAATATGGACATACCCACATGTTTGCTTGGTAGTGATTGAAATTGGAACTGGAGAAATTCAGAATTACTCAAACTGGTAAGTTTGGAGTCATACAGTAAAAAATGGAATCCTGACATCGAGTTATAAGGGTTTACAATTTGCACTTAGTTCTAATCTCACTGCTGAATTACAGGATTATAAAGTTTTTACATACTAGCATTTGCTCACCTGAGGGATGCATGCTCCAGAGTTATGTAAATATTAGAAACTGGAGTTCACAGTCTTTTGTAAAAATGCAAAGACAGCCTAGTTTGCACAGTTATTAATTTATGTTTCTTTTAATTGTGATAAAGTCCTGTTTACATTATATGATATAACTGTTCCAGAAAGTGAGGCTTTCCTATACTAGCCAGTATATTTAGAGAAATGCAAAAAGAGAAACCCCTAAGGCCCTTGTCAGGCTGCTTAAAGAGCTACTGAAATGCATTTTAGAAATACATTTTCCTTCTGCTGGCATCTGTCATTGTAAAAAACTTGTGCATCCTCCTTCCGTGAATGAGCACTTTGTCATTTCAGTTAGTTTTTATATGCAAGAAAAATGATCTGCATATGTGAACTGTAAAAGAAATTGGCTTGGTATGTATATCTTTAGCTTCTATTCTTCTCATACAATTAATGCACTTAATTGGCTTAGACTGGGGTTTGTTCATAGGCATTTGTTTGTTAACAGAGCCACATCAGTTTTCTACTTAAATTGTGGGATTCTTTTCATTGACTTCACTGAGCTTTGAACCAGATTAAGTCAGGTGAAGGCACATTTAAAAAGATGGCCTATGAGGTCTTTAATTTCCAGCTGCTTTGATTTTTTTTCATGAATCTATAACAGTTTAAAGGAAAAAAAATATGCCTAGTATTTGCTGAGATAGGATCAATATTAATCCAATCCCACATCTAGGCCCCTGTCTTGGCAGTAAACAGAGCTCAAACTGTCAAATCTTCCCAGAATCATAAACTACCCAAAGGCTTTGAAAACTGATCAAAGCATCTTCAGGTCCCCAATGGTCAATCATGCTCCCAAACACAGTTTTTGAAGCTTTGCAAACTGCTTAAAAAATCTCCCTGGTAGGTACCAAGTTTCTCCTAGCTCAGAGAACCTTGTTGAGAACCATTTTAGTTTTATTTTAAATAAGGAGCAATGCAATGAGAACATAAATGAAGCTTCTGCAGAAAGGCCAGGCTGTCTCTGTTGCAGTCTGAGTGGAGATGACTGCAGGCTGTGCTGGAGTGGGATGCTTGGAGCAGCAGGCATGCAGGGGATGCACACAGGGGAACACAACACTGCCACAGTTGTCTACATCTACAGAAGCATCTTGTAAGTCAGCAGCCTGTCTCCCTGCACTGAGAGCCTCCTTTTGCACTATTTGCAGAGTATAACAAGCTAAGAAGGCTCCCATGAGCCTGCCTAGCACCACATCCCAGCAACAACAGGCCTATGCTTGGATATAGTGAGACCTCAGAGTGCCTTGACTCAGGCTTCTCAGTACAGAAACAAGGTGCCACAGGGATGGAGGGAGAAAAATAGTTAAAGTCTCTCTCAGAAGGACGGTTAGACTTTATCTTATATGGGCCAGTGACATAATTTGATTTAGTAGTTTCAAAACTTGAAAATTTCTCCTTCCCTTCCAGGAATAAATCAGTTCAGATCACCTGAACTGTACCTGCTATGGGGCTGACCCTGGGAGAACAAGAGGGCTGAGCAAGGAGGGTACTTTCTATGACTTTAATAGAAGGTGATCTCATCATCTGTCAAATCTTTTAGAATTCCCTAAGCTATTTAAGGCTGAGGTTTACCTTTAGAAGTGATGCATACACTTCAGTTCCTACATTACACAATGAGCTGAAGCAGGAGCTGGGCTTTTAACTTCATTAGATTTCTTCAAAATCCTGAAAATCCTAATTCTCTAAATAACTGGCAACTGACTGAATATGGAAAAGTTCCAGAAAGGAACCCTGGCTGCTGGTAGCTACAGTGATACTTGAAATATCCACGCACTAAATGTATAGTTGTTACAGAGGACCATCTTTTAGTCACACTTACCTGTATGCCCATATGAACATAAATTTCCTAAAAAGAATTGGTTGTTATCCCACTTAATCTTCTGCCAGAAGTCTGTATATTTTATCTGGACATAATGGATGAAATTAATTCAAGAAATCATATCTGATGCAAAGCAAGAAAGTAAGTATTCCCTGAAACTATGAGTGACATTTTCAGCACAGATCTCCAGCAACAGACTGGAGATGCTTCCTAGTCTGACCACCAATAATTACCATTTGAATCTGCTTTTTCAACCAATTGGGCACCTAAGTGATGTTGGTTTAGCCTGTGGATTTCATCACAATTTGTCACGTATGACCATATCAATAGTCTTAAGACAAAGTATCTAATTTATCCCCTATTATCTCTAAAAAGAATGAGGAAAATTAGATCGGATTGACACAATTTGTTCTTGATAAATAGGTGCCATAACTGCTTTTATCATCTTGTTACCCTCTAAATCCTTACAATTCAATCACATAATATTTTCTTCTGGCATCTTTCCAAGTGTCAGAATTAAGAGAATGATTCTTATTATCCTATAAATATAGGAACATCTATAATTCATTGGAAGCTTCCTTTATATATAATATTACACCTTTTCCTTGTATCAAGATTAGCATTATTATTTGCTCTCTTTGAGCACTGTGGGATCTTCTGCACTGTTTAAAATCTTGATCTTAAATGCCAGCACAGCCTTCATAATTGAACTCTAAGATTATAACATTATTATCATCTGGGTGCTGATTTCTGCCTCACTGTGGCTGTCAGCCAAATGTCATAATGCATACAATTAACAGATTTGCTTCTCAGCTTACTGATAACAAAGGAAGCACAAATAATTCATAGGCTGAGGCACTGGTTCTTTGATGTGATTGAACTCTGATCCCTTCAGCACCTGAAGGGAGGCCGCCTGAAGGCAGGGCAGCCTCATTAAGGCAAAGAAAAAGAAAAAAAAAACAGAAGGGAAGAGGAGGATGCAGGAGGTGCCCCCCACAGTGGGTGCTGTGACCTCTGCTGGGCCAGGTCCTGCAGCTCCCACCCTCCCACCACGACACGGAAATAGGAGATTCCTCGGGAAAAGACAAAAAAAAAATTATGTCCCAGACAAAAAATATAGACAAAATAATGTCTCTAATTACAGGGTAGCTTTTTTTCCCCCAGAGGTTGGGGGAAATTCCTGATGAGCTACTTCCATCTGGTTTACAGTCCCTTTGCACTGGGGCAGTTCAGAGAGCCTGCAGTGTAACTGAGAATTGAGGACAGCATTTATTTATAGTGTGATAGCCACATAAAAGTGGGAGAGCTGAGCTCAGAGCAGTGTGCTTATTTATGTTTGAAACTGCTCATGCAGCATGCTACTGCCTCACAAAGTGTATGCTGGAGGTCCTGCATACCATTATATATGGCTTTTCATAAGGTTCATGGCACAAAGTCAAAAAAGAAAAGGTGAAATTAGATTAACTAAATGGTTGACATAAAAATTAAAGTAGCAGGGAGTGCTGGAGAATAATTAATAGCCTAGCTCTCAAATAAAGTAACAGCCAATGGAGGTTTGCACCTGAATCCATTTTTCACAGTAGAAGAAAAAAGTATCCCAAAAATCTGAGTAAGGTATTAACTCTGATTTCAGTTCCTGGTGACATTATAAAAGGATTTGAACCTTGCACTGGAAGTTTTATAATGACAACCCACCCTCTGACACAATCTCAGAGCAGTGTCTTGCTGCAAAATATATTTGTATCACACTTATCCTCTCATTTACTATCAATGTACCATCTTTTTCCCTCTGTAACCCAGAGGGAAAGAAAAGCAGCACTGTTTCATCTTTACACTTTAATAGTCTTTCCAGTGATATAAAGGAGAATATTAATATCCTTCCAATGACCTCACTTGAACACTACTAAAAGCCAGGAGGGAAATGACAAGTTTGCAGGTAAAGCACAGGGATGAATTTCTGAAGTTAATGAAAGGATTTCACCCCTGGGTTTTAATCCTGTTTTTCTTCTAACCTTTTAGCTTCAGATTCCTCAGCTGTAGAATGGAGAAAGTAGACTTACATGTAAGTCAACAGCACAATTTTGTTGAGTACATTCAGTCAGAAGCTGGCTGTGCTGTCAAAGAACAGAGATAAAGAAGGTGTGTTCTGACAAGGAAAAGTGAATTTTGTCTTCTTGCAGGTGTAAGGTAACTACAGTCTTCCTACAGCTCTGCCTGGGGAAGCAGAGTTGCTCTGCAGAGCTTAATGAGGTGGGTGAAGACAGGTTGGAGGGTTGCAGTGACCCTGCCTGGAAGGCACAGACTCTGCACAGGATGAGGTGATGGTTGGGTATGGATCAGGTCCAGAAGGGGCCACCCCATCTCCTTCTCCCACTGGCAGCTCATGAGGAGGGCACCCAGAGCAGACCCAGCAGCTTTGAGGTAGCAGAGGAGACCACCTGCCCTGGGTGTAGATGGGCACTGCCCTTCATTGCCTGGGCAGTGGGTGTGGGATCAGATTATTGTCCATCAGATTATTAATACCTCAAGTAGCACATAAATGGCATGAGCTATGTTTTGCCTCAACATTGCCATTGCTGAGGCCTTACTAATGAAAGAGCAGAGAAGATGGCTGCCAGGGTTTTGTACCAGATGTGCTGATCACTGGTATGAACACTTTAAAATTCACAAATCTAATGAACAGTGTAATCACTGACAAAGTGTTGCTCTTACAGTGAAAGAAAACTTAAAGGTGATCATCAAAGGAAATGAAATCATAACTCAGCTCAACACACAGCTTCTTCCCGATCTGTACAAAAGTCTGGGAAAAATGACGGTGATTAATTATCTCAATTGTTCTTAACATTAAAAATATACATTTTGATCATTATAGAAAAGCTGGGGGATGCATGAAGTTCTGACATCATAAAAGAGAAAGAAGTTGATAATTTTGGAGGAAAAGTCGTGATTAGTCAGATTGTGAAACGGGATTGGGGCTTGTTGGTGCTTACTAACATTTTCTAACAGCTGGAGATGAACACCTGATTCAAGACACTACAGCTCATCCTCTTTAAGATATCTGTGCTTACGGTCTTTGAGATAGTAAGTATAATTTCTGAGATATAGAGAGGTTTCTTTATCAAAATACAGTGAAGATCAAATATTACAAAGTGATGAAATAGCAAGGGGAAAACAATAATCTAATTATCATGTAGGATAAAAACAAGAACATTTCCTATCTCATGAAAGGCTTCTACTGACTGTAAAGGCTGCTCCAGAGACAGTTGATACAGTATTAAGACCCATGTTTTCTCAAATCAGCAGTATTTAATTTCAAAGGAGACAAAAAACCCCTGACAAAACCCCAAGATTTTTAAATACCATCTTTGTATTTTTTGTACTAAACTTACTGTTTTGATTGAATTTTAAAAGTATCATAAGAAGAGCTCAGAGCTTGGCCCACATCTACGTGTTAATGTTTAGTCATCCAAATCCATTTTTAAATTCTGGTAATAACCCAGTTTCATTCCATACACTTGTTGCTTCTGGTTCCATATTTGGAATATGGAAAGAATTGATCAAATTAAGGAAATGCCAATCTTCAACCATGCTTGGCTTTTAAATTAGCACTCAAAGTGAGGAATCTACCTAACTTGTAGAATGATGGCTAGTTCCAAAAACAACCGAACAGCTAAAAGAGTGGGCTTGAGTTTGGTGATATAGCTGTAGATTTCCTTTCCACCTGGGAAATAACTGTACTATTTTTAAAGATCAATCTATCTAAATCTGAAGAAAAATCTGTTTGCAAAAATACCTTTAGATAAAATTTCAAAGAATTTCATATACTCATTTTTTGTGTTGATACATGTTTCTTTAATGAAACTAAGACTTCTCTTTGTGCTGCCAGGATTTGAGAAAACCAATTCAATCTGTGATACAAGCCCTTGATCCTGCAAATATTTAGGCAGCTGAGGACTGTTACTCATTTCAACAGTCTCATTAAACACTTTGCAGCATGTTTACAATATGTTTCAAACAAGGTTATAACACAGCTTTAGGACTTGTTCGTGTACTGGTGATTCATGACAGGATTCCTTAATGCATTTCTAAAACAGAACTGTCTCATTACCATAGTACAGCCAAAAACTGTGATAAGAACTGGTATCCCTCAAGTGATGGTAAATGTCATTGTCCAACTGAAATTCTACACCTGTACTTCACATTCTGCAGAAAGACAGAGATTCACTAAAGGATCTGCCTTAAAAAAACCCAAAAAACCCAAAAAAAACCCCAAACAAACAAACAAACAAAACCCAACAAAAAACCTCAACCCAAAGCAAAACAAAACAAAACACCCCACAAAAACTAAACCAAAAACCAAACAGAAATGAGACCACGAATTTCCTTTTTTCCCCTCATAAATAAAACTGTAGGGTATATGTGGTGGTGGAGTTTTGTTCAGCTGAGTATGTCAATAATTATAATTTAATTTAAAATGTCCCTTGAGTTTACAGTGAGTGGAACGAAAACTGTGACTCTGCAGCACATAAACATCCTGCTGAGAAGAAGGAGGACAGCTTGAAGGCTGGCCTGTATTTACTGATCCTTTACTTATTCCAAAGAAAAACCGTAGCAACTCTTTAGAAACCAGTGACCTATGCTTTGGTGTGAGAAAGAAAATAATCTGGCCGGTTGGACCAAGTTGCTTCGTTCCACTTACTCCAGTCTTTGGGAATAAAAGCTGCATCTACCCACAACACTGTGTTGACTCTCGCAATTCAATTTTTACAGGTTCTGTATCAGGATCAGGGAAAAGAGGGAGAAGGCAGTTGAAAAAGGCTGCTTTGAAGGGAAGTCTGTAATTGTCTTTAAATAATCACAGAACCTGTGGGTAGGTATTGAATACTGAAGGTCATTTGAAGGGTAGATTTTTCTTATATTTTGTCTTGGAGGCCTTGAACCTGAGACCTCAGCATAATTTTGCACAATTTTTATACACTACTGATACATATCACATCATACAGATGATTAACTTTAGATAATTATAGCAAAATTCATTTGTTTGTTCTTATTGGACAATATTATGCTTCTACCTCTAGAAACATTCCCGAAGAAGACCTTGAGTTCTGAGGATATTTAAAGAGAGGAAGTTTGGAGATCAACCATGAATTGCAAGGCGGAAGAGAATAGAAAGCAGCACCATAGCTTGATTTTATTGGAGCAAGTAAAGAGAATGAAAGAATCAACACAGGTAATTGACGTGGTGCTCATCGCAGAAGGTGAGAAATTCCCCTGCCATAAGGTGGTGCTGGCTGCCTTTAGTGCCTATTTCAAAGCCATGTTCACATGTGGCTTGGCAGAGTGCACACAGAGGGAAGTGGTGCTGCACGACATCTCTGCTGAGAGTGTGTCGGTGATCCTGCACTACATGTACAGCGCGGACCTGTGCCTCACCACACTCAATGTGCAGACTGTCGCCCTGGCTGCCTACTTCATGCAGATGGAAGAGGTTTGCAATATGTGTCAGAAGTACATGACAGAACATATGGATGCTTCCAACTGTGTAGGCATCTACTACTTTGCAAACCACATTGGGGCAGAAGATTTATGTGACAAAGCGAGGAAGTACATGTATCAGCATTTTGCTGAGGTGAGCTTGCAGGAAGAAATATTAGAGATTGAATTCCAGCAGCTGATGACTCTCATCAAATCAGCTGATCTGAATATTTCCAGGGAGGAAAGCATTCTGGACCTCGTCATTAGATGGGTCAAGCACAGCAGAGAGTCACGTTCAGAACACCTTGTTGAGCTCCTCAAGCAAGTGAGACTGGAACTTGTCAGCCCCTCATTTCTTGTGGAAGCCCAGAAAAGGAACACGATTATTCTGTGCAATTTAGAATGCAATGACATGTTCGAAGAAGCACTGAAAACCATCCAACTGTCCAGTCACCCTTCCCTCAGCCTGCGATATGGCATGGAGATGACGGATCTCCTGCTCTGCATCGGCAACAACTCCCTTGGCATCAGGTCCAGGCATGGCAGCTATGCAGATGCCAGCTTCTGTTATGCCCCTGCGACACGAAAGACCTACTTCATTTCCTCCCCGAAGTATGGAGAGGGCTTAGGATGTGTTTGCACTGGTGTTGTCACTGAGAAAAATGATATCATTGTGGCAGGTGAAGCAAGTGCCGTCAAAATGTCTAGACAAAGGACCAGGAACATTGAAATTTATAGGTGTGTACCCTCTGTCAGAAATCCCCCGATTATTTAAAAAGTTTAAATCTAAATAATGTCCCTGGGGACAAAAAAGAAAAAAGACCATTGAACAAAGCATTTTTTATTTGATTTTTTTTTTTCTTAGAGATTTTGATTACTTTAATCAATTTGTCACAACTTATTTTCATAGCTGAGTTATAGACACACAACCAAATCTTGACACCTCTTCTCCTGAAAGAATGAGGAGTTACTCTTGTGGTATCTCTGAGTAAATGGGCTCAATCAGATCAATGCATGTAGATTTTATATCCTCCTTACCCAAATCTCAGTATTTTCCTTGGATACCTCTTTTCTAGGTCATTAGCAGGGGGAAATGAGCTAAGTGAATGATCCAATGAGCCCAGCAACACAGAGAAAACATGCTTCTCTGGTGATGTTGATGATAGTACTTCACAGGTTAAAGATATTGATTAACAGCTGAAAAACCTCATTCTGTTTTTACTCATATCTTTTTCAGATGCACACATTTTGAAGAAAACCAGACGTTTTCTGGATTAAAGATAAAATTTTTAAATGGTGACAGCATTTTAAATGCAAATGCATACATTTGAGGAAATAATTTCATAGTGAGGCAGGTGAAGTGGCTTGCTTTTCAGCAGTGTTGAGTTCTCACTGCTCCCACTAATTTCAGTAGAAACTGTGATTGAGCAGCACATGCAGAAATAAGTGACTTCTTACCTTAATTAGGGTCAAATGTCTTTCAGAGGACATCTAGGATTCCTCACATTAAAATGCTTGATCTTGCAAACATTGGGCTTGACTTTATAACTTCTCTGTGAAGGAGAAACCTCCTCTTGTCATTGTACTGAGTAAACACTGACAATTAAAGGGGGTAACATTTCCAAAGAGATTGATGGGGACCTGGGTGAACCAGGGCACTTACAACTCTGGATTTTCTTACAGATACCACCAGCAAGGAAACCACTTTTGGCACAGTCTGTGCACCACTCAGCTTCGCGAGCTCTACGCACTGGGCACTGTCCACAACGACCTCTATGTAATAGGAGGGCAAATGAAAGTGAAAAATCAGTATTTGGTCACAAACTCTGTGGAGAAGTATTCCATGGAGCAAGGCACCTGGAGAAGCACGGCACCTCTGCCAGTACCATTGGCCTGCCACATGGTGGTGACAGTGCAGGACAAGCTGTATGTGCTAGGTGGATGGACACCACAGGTTGAGAATTGTGCCTATTTGCTTCGTTTGCTTTGTGCACTAACAAGATCTGTAGTGTAATTTTACAGTGCTTCTTGCATGGGAAAATACACCAAGAAGAATAAGTTCCTCACATTCTTCTGATTAAACATATTCTGTAGGAAAACCAAACACGTGAAGAAGAATAATATCCATCTATGCCGTCCTCACTGTAAATACCAACTTCAGGAAGGGCGGTTTTTATTCACAGAGATGTGGACGGTGGTCAAGAGTTTAAAATACATCTCCTTTGTCATTAAAATTCCATCCTTTCTATTCCTTATTTACCATCTCTTAATTTTTCTAGACATAATAAATAATGCATTTAATCATACAGGGACCCTTAACTCTGCCATGTCTTCAAAAAGTGTGTACACAGGTACACTTCAGGGATAGATTTATATATGACATTTAAAGTTCACCTCGATTTTTCAGGAAGCTTTCTTGGTTAACTAAAGTTAAATTATTTGATTTTCACTACATTACATTTTAAAAGAAAAGTCAAAGCATTCTCTGGGAAACAGAGTCCTTTAACCAATCTATTTATTTATTTCTGTTGCATTATTTGGCCATGTAAAGTTTTTAGAGGGATTTTCAGCAGAGCCACAGATTCATGTTCAGTAGTACAGAGAGTATACAGAGCTATGCTACAAGGAAGATGCATGTCAAGGGCAGTACTCACTCTCTCCGGTTGCTCCCAGTGCCAAATATCTTCTTTTAAGAGTTTAGCCCATTTTTATTTATTGCTTGGTGAATTTTAAATTTGAGTGCTCAGGAAGAAGCCCCACATTCATTTGACAATGAAGTGGAGCATCTATAATCCTCACTGCAATATGTTCAGACTGTCATCACAACTCAATGGTTTCTATCCTCTTAAAATAAATTACTGTTTAAAGTATTTAAATGTGAGATGCATTCAGCTAACAAGACCTCCACCTCTTTAAATATTTTGAGTGCGGGAGTCCCAAGGAGGCAACAAAAGTCCAGAGAGTATTTCTGATACAGAAACAACTCTGCAAGGGTATCTAATATAGTAAAGAACTAAAATAGTAAAGAACTAAAAAACATTTAATGTAGAAACAATCTGTCTGTAAAAAAAAACTTGAACTTGAAAGATATGTCATATAACAAAGGCAGATGTTGAAGTCAGACAACCAGCTTTATTAAGCTTTTTTCCAGAACAGATTGTGAGAGGGAAAAGTGGCTTAGAAGCATAAGTCAGGAATATTGAGCCAAGAATAATGTTTTTAAAAGTCACCTAAAGTGGATACCTGCCTACCAGTACTATCAGTAACAATGCATGGGTGTCTGAGTTTATACAGAAATAGGTTTGGGATGAGCAGATTAACAGCAATTGATCAAAACCCACAGCTTTGTAAGATTATGGTGTACCTACACAGACCAGAATAAATTAGCTAAAATTCTCAAAAAAAGTGCTTTAAGACCAGCACTAGAGAGTGCTGAATTCTTCTGGTACCATCTATCTTCCCCCTGTCAGATGTAGTGATTGTATATGTGGGGTTACCACAGCTGCACTGGGAAAGCAAATGAGCTGGCCAAACCAGGGGCTGTCCCTGTGCTGGAGCAGCACTGAATGTTCCGTCAATCCTGAACAAACACTAACAACAGCACTGACAGAGTGCCCTAAATGCATGTGTCCATTACAGGACAGAGATAAATACATGTTCTCTTCCCACTCAGGCTTTGTAATTGAAATAAGACAAAGTCAAGCCAGGACATAAAATGACAGCTAAGGGGGCAAGGACTTGCTCACAGCAGTGCTGCTCTGCTCAGCATTGATCTGGTCCCTGATCCCAGTGCAGTTAAAACCCAAAGTGATTCCAGCCTTGGTAACTGGGGGTTGTTAAAATGGAGAAAAGTGTTTGGTAAGGCTGAGAGAAAGATTTCAGACCCCTGAGACACAGAGAAGAGCTGCTAGAAGTTATGTTTTCTGTACACAGAGGGAACAGGGTGCACTCCAAGGAGAATGTTACCACAAAAATGAGGTTGGATGTGAATTTACAGCATGTCAAGTGATACCTTCTCCTAAGTACATGTTTCGTTTGAGCTGAAAATACACAGCTTTCAAATACCCCTCTTTCAGTGAATAAATTAGTGTTTCACACTTACCACAGAGAAAGAACATGCCCCAGGCACTTACAGGGAATAACCAAGGGGCTTTAAATTTACTCTCTAGCTTGCCTCCTACTATCTTGTCCATGACATTATTGTTGGAAAGGTCTTTTGGGAAAGAAAAGTAACAAGAAAACAAGGACACATGTAACATCATCACAAGCAAGCAAAGTAGTTCTCTCATTCTCACTCTCTCTATGTGAAAACTTCCATCCCAAAATATTTTAGAATCCTCCCTCCACATCCCACTGCTAACATTCAAGGGTGTTGTACCCACAAAAAAAGCATCTGAATCCCCTGCATTGTATAAGACAGGCAGAGAAGAGGGAAGAAGACTAGAGAGAACAAGAGGAGTAGGAGTGAGTATAAAAAGTGTTATGGCAAAAAAGATACAGAGAGGGGTTAGGAGCTTATTATGAAAACTATTGAAGTTACAGTTGTTAAACAACATCACTATGGTTAGGCTGACTAAATAAACATGCAAATGTTTACTAGGAAAAGATGTATAAATATATATAAATACATCAATATAGGATTGAGAAAGTTCAGCAAAGTACCTGACTGAGACTCATGGTACAGTGTGAGTAATAGTGAAAAGAGATTTCAACATTTAGCAGGAAAAAAAAGAAAGACTGGTTTTCTGTCATTATTATTAGGACTGTACAGCAGCCCTGTGGAAGGGGGTATGTTCTTCCACAGCTGGGAACCTTAACCCTAACCCTAACCCTGAGTGTATTGTTAGTACCCAAGTCCTTGGCTCTATTGCTGCAGGACATAGATACACACTTATTCCTTCGCCTTCTACAGCAGACTCCCAGCCACTAGCCATGGGTGCTGTTAAACCCCAGGGCATACAATCCCCAGCAGCTGTAATTGATGTGTTTATGCTATTTATCTGCTGAGATGTCTACTGTGATTAATTGCCTACAGGCATATGTGGAGGGCTCCAAATGTTGTATTATTATCTGGCTGTCATATTTCATACAGATGGATCTGCCTGACGAGGAGCCGGATCGATTAAGTAACAGAACATTTCAGTACGACCCAGGCCTAGACAAATGGACGGAAAGAGCTCCAATGAAGTTCTCCAAGTACCGCTTCAGCACAGCCGTAGTCAACAGGGAGATTTATGTCTTGGGTAAGAGGAAACAGATTTTTAACAGATAGCACCATGACTTTTTCTTCTTTCCAGCAATTTGCCTTTGTGAAGTGAAATATCTCACCCTTTGTTATGTACTGTAGGAAAAAGTACCTTGTACTAAATGGAGAGTATCTTTCTAAAGTTACTTGTTCCCCACATTATTTCTTCCTTCTGTAATTTATGTAGATTAAATTATGTGAATGTGGAGTGTTCTGGATTCATGCAACAAAGATACATCACTTTTTAAGATACTTTTCTTTGAGGTATCAGTGTGTGCCATATATAATAATGAATTTTAAAAGGTGAGTAGAGAAGCCTTGAAGCACCATTTCACAGGTGAGCAGTGAAATGCTAAGGAATATATGCAGTATCACTGTAGTGGTTTCACATTCGCTGAATTCTGTTTACTAAATTTAGTGCAGTTATTTAAGTGTCTTTTCTGCTATGAGATAGGATTAAGAGAAAAAGGCAAAACAAGGCCTAACTTAAAGGTAATCAGATAGTTTTATTAACACACACTAGAAGAAGGAAATAAGAATCAAAATGAAAATTTTAAAACACTCCTTCTTCCCCCACAAGTATTTACTTTCTTATAAACAACATAAAGAGATAAAACTTATGATTTTTACTCAGGTTTACTATTTAAAAAACAATCTCTTATCTGTTCTTTAGGGAGAGGAGTCTCTCTCTTATTTTAACATGGAATTTCCCCCACTGACAACCTAGAACAGTTCTGTTGTGGGTTTTAACTGTCACAAAAACAGCCACTTGGGAAAAACTTGGCTTCTGTGAACTCCCCTCTCATTAGTAGTTTCTTAAGCTGCTTATAGGCTATGGACTTAAGCATACTGTATACTGGGGTGTCACTTTTTAAAGATGAACAACTCTGAAGGCAAAGGATTTTTCATCTCAAGGAACAGAAATGTTTTCTTACTTCTTCACTGGTGCAGAGGGCTTCTCATCTTTCTTTGTTTAAGCATTTCATGGGATCATCAGAATCACAGATTCTAAATTAATATTACTCAGTCCATTACAGACACCTTTGCTAAAATCCACAAATCTAAACAATTATTTCCTCAAATGCATATTTTTCTTATGATTTAAAGGGATAATTTACATATAGAGTTTAATACTCTGGCTTGATATGAGAAATTTAGCTTAAAATGGTAAACTTCCCAACCCCTCTTCTTAAAAAGTATTTTTACTCTCTCTTTCAATGACTTCATGCTGTATCTTCTCTACGTTCAATCACTGTGTTCTCACTCAGGGAAGGGCCGGTGCTCTGAAAGTGGGATCTGGTGCCAGGAAGGAGTTCAATTTGCCTAGGCCTCCGGTGGTTATGTGATCTCTGCCGGGCAGCAGCTTCTAGGATTTTCAAAAGCCGCGGGGATGGGGAGGGAAGAATTTCAGGCCGAGAGATCTCGGAGGGGCCTGGCAGGTGCGTGCTCCCTGCTCCCACCCCTCGGTCTCCGCCGGAGAGGCCAAGCTCGGAGCTGCCATCAGAGGCTGCAGACACCCCTCCCTCCCCTTGCTAGGGGGCAGGGCCCAGGGCCACGGCCAGGCCCCAGGCCGGCTCCTTCCCAGCAGGGGGAAGCAGCAGGGTGTTTTACAGCTGCTAAAAACCCTATCTGGGCCGGGCCGGGCCGGGCCGGGCTATATTCTTCCCTCCCCGGCCCGGGAGTCACTGGGCCCGTAAAAAGCCCGGACAGGCCAGGCCAGGCCAGGCCAGGCCGTCCCGCCTCCGGCAAGGAGGGAGCTGAGATTGCCTTTTTACTTCTTGTGAGGCCAAAAGGAAAAAGGGCCATTCTCTAGGAGCCTCCGATGTTTAACCCCTGGATGTTCACGCAGACGTATCTTTTTCTAATTGGTTTGTTAAGCTATAACTTCCTGAAAAATCACTTCCCGGCTAAACTACCACAATCGTGAAGGAAAGACATAAGGATAAAGAAAATTTTGATTTCCCAAAACCAACAGCATGAGTGTCTCCTAATAAAAGTCAGTGAATTCTTCTCTTCCACCTACCTCAACAAAACATATTAAAAAAAAATTAATAATTTTGTCAATTTTTGATTGAATCCTTTACTGGTTTTTGTTTCAAAATAGTACTTTGACCAAAAGTTTTACAATTTGTGGAAATGAGTTCAATAATCTCCTACCTATCTCAAAATCTTTTGCCCCAAAATCTTATTGTTGATAGATATATGACTGGAAAGTTCTTGGAGAAGTGGGGGAAAAAGTTCATCCAGTCAATCTACAGGTGGGCTGTGAGTGATTCATGCCCTTCCGTGCTCCCATGGTCTCATGGGCAGCTTTAGGCATGAAGAAAGCAGCAATTCTGTCAAGACCTCAGAACATTTCAAACCCCTCTGCTTCAAACTACCCCTGCTTACAAGCTTATCAAAGTGAACACAAAAATACAGTCTTATCAGCTTAATATAACTCCTGTATCAGGGTGTTCCAGCTTTGTCTGGGTTCTTACATACTAGGGATAAAGCAGAGTTTGTTTCTGGCTCATAATACAGAAAGTGTTTTGCAGGGAGCTATACAGGAAATGTGTCTTTGAAGCAGAAGAGGAAAGTGGCTTTAATGCTGCATTTGTCTTCTTTTAGAGAAACGTCTTTCTCTTAAGTGGTTTGAGAAAGGCCCATAGGCACAACTAGGAGGAAGGGTTAAAGAAGCCCATATGGAAAAGTGAGTTTTACAAACAGAAAGTCGTGTCATTGTCCCTTGTCAAAGGTTAGTGATAGAGAATGTCAGTGTGCTGTTAAATAACGAGAGTGTTGGCTGCCCAGGTTCAAAGGTGCTTTGAAAACGTGGAGACTTCATGCTTTGTAAAAAGTTAAATACATATAATTATTTATACTGACACTGATGCTCTAATGGAATAGTTGGGAAGAGAACAGCAGCATTCATGCGTTTCAGTAAGAAGCTCCCCAAGATCAAGACCTCAAAGGCTGTGATGACACAGGGAATCAGGGAGCAGAAAAAAGCAGCCGCCTGGGGATGCACGTGATAAAACAAATTGACAGTCTTCTTCACAGCAAGCCTGACACCGGCACAAGGAAAAGGAGTGGTTAATGGGAAAAACAGTATGCATTTTCTTCCCTCAGAATTTCACAAAGCAAGAAGCATATGTGAGCAATTACAGTAATGAAATGTACAGATTGAACACAAAACACAGCCTTAAATATAAAAAATGCCATTTTAAATGTCATTAAGGAAAGTTCATGGTCTCATTGACCTTCAGAAGCATTTTGCTAATTGAAAAAATAAAAAGCCTTGATTTTGTATGTGTAGTAGCCAGTGCTGCAGTATTCAGGGAGCTGAACACTATTAATTCTTTCTTACTTGCTGGCCAACATCAGTAATTCTGTGCTCCTGGGAGAGAAAATCTTTGCTACAATCTGATCTGCACATGGGTGGTAACAGGGTTTTGCTCTGTCTCTATCATTTTGCTGGTTCACCCACCTTCCCATGGCCGTCTTTATTTGAGCCTATTCCTAAGGGAACCAATGCTCTTCATGCTTAGTTTAAGAGTCTGCTTCATTGGACCCTTCACTCTTGCCAATAAATCTAACTAAACATTCATAAAAGCAGTGCTTGTTCTGAGTTTTAACAGTGTAGATCTGGGGTAATTTCACTGTAATGGACAAACTTGCTCATGGTTAATACCAAGGGTAACTAAGCTCACACGCTGCTCCAAGCAGTAGATTGTGGAGAAATCTGAGATTTTTGAGAAATCTGAAGATTTTGAGATTTTACCATTACATTTCTGAGCCTGTCTCCCTTCTGATAGTCTGCCCGCTCAAGGTGTAACTGCAGCAAGTGCATTACGGATTACTTACCATCAGGTATCAGAAATATCAATTGCAGAGAAGACATTTTGACCTAGGTCTGGGCTGTTTTCCCAAACTCCTCATTGCCAGTTTTCACAAACCTTGCAAGAACTTTAATATCTATAAATCTTCAAAATTTAATTGAAACTGTCCAAAAGGCACAAAAGCTATGTAAGCTATGTAAATGTAGAAAGAGAACTCACATATAGTTAGAGGAATTGCATAATTCTTGTTTTCTTGGGAAGTCAAATAATACTACACCTAATTTTTTAATTGAAAGACAAGTCTGAGCCCAAAATGACTGGTCAACAAATTCTGCCTTTGAATATGCTGATTTAAATCCACCTGCAAGAGTATGGGTGGAAACGGAGCTTTAGCTGTTAAAATTAAGAAGACAATGTGGTTATTTAATGTTAACCATCACAGTCTGAAAACTCTGTGGAGAGATTAAAGCATTTTCTAAGACCTCTCAAAGTGATGAAGCAATTTCTAAATGAACTCTCAGTGGAAACAGTGATACAGACATTATAGTGGCATCTTACTCTGCAGACACCACACATGGCCTCATCTCTGGCTGTAAACTCACACTTGCCAACTGTAATTAAACCTCATACAGAAAAGCTAAGTTCCACAGTTTATCTGTGGTGACAGGTTCTTGTCACCTTGTGAGTTCTCAGGCTGATGAGCTGTGAGGTGGGTCCAGTTCCCCTTTGGACACAATTGTGATGGTAACCCTGGCCAGGGGAACAGGCAATTTATGGCATTGAGAGGAAGGCAGTGAATGTGTTCTGATTCTGGCTGATGTGGGACTTGATCACACAGATGATGTTCAAGAGAGAATGGGAATGGAAAGAATAGAGGTTGATAGTGACAGAGCAAAGAATAGCAGATGTCATGAAGGTAGTAAAACCACTGCAGGCTCCCCAGAGCTGTGGATGCCCTTGGACATCACCCCACTTCATAAGGAGTGTCAGGCACTCTGGGAGTCTAGAAAGAGTCAAGGGTGATTTGTGCAAAAAGACACATTCTGAAGAGGATCATAGCTCATAGGTTGTTCTCATGTAGTAGCCTCAAAGATAGCTCAGGCATAATGACTAAACTTCTGTGCTATAGATGAGAGAGACACTTTTGTTTAGTTTCTGCTATTGATACCCTCCCCAGTCCTAATGGAAATTTGTCATGGTGAAGTGTGTGCACAGAACTTGGACATCTAACAGGCTCCTGTGCAGGCCCAGTCAGGGGACACTCAGTGAAGGGGCCATTCAGAAGCATTGAATGGCACTGCTTGGATTCCCACAGGTGTCTCTCACTTCTCCTACCATTCTTGTTCCTTTTGAGGTGCATCATCTCCACAGGCATCCTGCAGTCTGCAGCCAGCTAAGGAGATCCACTTAGGGCTGCTGAAGGCAGAGAAAGGAAAGGAAAGGACGCAAGGTGGAAACAGATAAATGCAAGATATTTTTGTATGCCTGGAGGACCACACCCTGCTTCCCAGGAATAAAAACATGAAATAAAGAGATAGTTCTAGCTGGGCACATAGTGATGCAGAGAGATAAGAGTTCTTTCAAGCAAGTCTTAAAAACAAAGTCCTTAAATGAAGTAAGGTTGTCAGCTCTTTCCAGCAGGATCTCTTACACAGGTGTCAGGACACCGAGGAACTCAAGAGCATAGATGAAAACTCATTGCAGAGAAAGTTGATCCTCTCTAATGTCTGTGATGTATAAATACAATTTCTATCATAAATATGAAGCAGAAAGAATTGATGGAATACTAGCTTTGAATAAGGTGAAGTAGCAGATTCTTTGATAGATGTACAAGTCTAATTTTTGTTCTCACCCATGTAGGTATAAATCTGTAGTAAGTAGTCTGCTAATGGCAGTTGTGTTGTGTCAAGATCATTTTATTCTCACCCAGATCAGAATCTCATGCTTAGCCTTTGAAGTGTTAATTTCTGAAAAGTCCTATTGGTACAGCACAGAGTATGCAGTCACTGTCCAAAAGCCCTTCCCAGACTAATTGCCAGCTCCAGCATGTAAAACCCTAATGACTTAAATGGAATTATTCTGGAGTCACACTGATGGAAGGAAAATGAGAAATAGATCAGAGCTTTTGGTCTGAGTATTGTTCAAGAACTTGTACCGCGTGTCTTAATAAGCAATCCAGCAAAATAATTATTGTCTGTTTGTTGTGTAATGTTCCTAGAGAATCTCATGCTATTTATACACCATACATAATCCTCATAAGTAAATGAACAGCATTTCCTAAGGCTCAAAATCCTTTCTCCTATTCATCTCTTTTCACTGGTCTCAGCTCTTTCTCCCCATATTTTCCCAGGAACATAACTATATTCGTTGGAAAGCCCAAGAAAGAGCACTATTGTTTTCTTAATGACAGAGGCAACTGAGACACTTTTGGAAGAAAACCAGATTGGAAGGCTCTATTTAAGGTCATGCATTTTAATCTCTCACTTTAAAAAATATCCTTTCTAGCTACTTCTCTGAAAACATATCACAGCCAACATACAAATTAGGAAAAATTATCCAAATGAATCCATTTGAATGCCATATTCTTTACTTATGATAAAACACACTCTGTAGAACTAGTGTCTCTGAAATACAGGTCACTGGTAAAAAAAATTTGTATCACTGTGATAGTTTTAACCATGTGTTGCTTTTATGCTGTATAATTCCTGCTTTATAAATAATAATTTATCGAAGGACTTAAGTGAGAAATCCTATTAGAGAAGACTTAGGAGCCAAAGAATTTTTGTTTATCCTCCTCAGACTGGCATCCTACCTCTTACAACTTGGGATTTTTCCCCCTGGGATCTTGCTGTAAGCCTTTTTTAAGTTTTAAACAGTTAAATGAGGTTCAATTAAATACTGAATGTCTTGATCATAAAATACTTATTTGAATATGTACTTTGGGGTCTCTCTGGAAAAGAAAGTGTGTGTAGGAGGAGCTGAAAGAAGACATTATAGCTTTCATGTTTGAGTATTAACTGTGCATTTGAATAACATTTTCTTTTAAAATAAACATGTCTATTTATAAATATGCTTTGGATTTCTGACAAGTAGCAGCTTATGGGTCTGATTCTGAGCTTTTATATCTGTGCAACAGCCTCCAAAGTGTCGATGTGCAGGGAGGAGCAAAAATAGGCAAATAAATTGGTCTAATAGATGAGATTGAAACTGCTTTCTACACACTTAGGTATTTTCAAAGGAAGTGAGAAAAGGCATTTTATGAGGAAAGAAGGAGCTGAATCTGAAACACTGACTATCCTTAGGAAGACAGTAATCAGTTTTAACAGCCCTGTTTCTAATCAATCTTTTGCCCTCGTCTTCTACAAGCTATTACCTCATCTGCTGTGCTGTGGGTTACCAAAGGATGACAGTGCTCCTTGGTTTCCGCGTTGGAAGTACCTGCCAGGGCTGGTTTATGGCTCCCTCATTTCTCTGAGACTCTGAGACACCAGCTACACAGCCCTGCTTAGCAGAGAATGAGAGAGAAATGTAACTGCTGAGATTCAGCTTGAGTGCTGGTAATGAAGGGGAACATTACATAAGAGATTAGCACTATTAAATCCACTGTACATTCCAGAGATCAATTTAATAATAAATTACTTTATGGGAGACAAATAGTGGATTTCATTTGCTCGTTGAAGGGCTACCTTTTTTTTTTTTTTTTTTTTTCCCAGTTTCTCAGGTTTCTTTGATAAAATTTCAAACATGCACTAAGAGCACATGTTGCTTGGTATTGTGATCTGACATAACTGTGACTATAACTGTGACTCAGTTATAGGATAAAGAATAACACTGTCAGAACCCTGAGGTCACTAACAAGTCTTGATCATCCTGAGCAGCATCACTTGAGGCCTCCACCCACCCTTTTTGCCCATAGATCCAGGAGCATCAGTTAAACACAGTCCTGAGGGGCCATTCCCTTCTGTGCCTTTGCCTAACACCCGCTGGTACGGCCCCCTGCAATTGCCCATCTCTGGTGCTGTGGAGCCCTCATGGTGAGGTCGTTATCTGGCTCAACTTCCCTTTGGAAGCAGTTGTGCTCTTGTTCCCTGATACACTGCCCTGTCTGAGAGACAGTAGTGCGTGTCTAACTTCAACCAAATTATGAGGTGTGAATTTGTAGTCAGTCTCAATGGAGCACAGTCGTATTGTGGACTCCCAGCCACCTTGTAGGTGTTATTTTGTTCAACCACCCTGTCTATGCAATGAGCAATCTAAACTTACATCTGTGTGGTTTTCCTGGAGGAAAAGAAATTGTCACTGTTGGACTTGGCTGCCTGGTAAATTTAATTCCGTAAGAGCTCAGTGTGGATGAGACTTAAAAGTGCAATTCCTCTGTGCCAGTGCTTGCTTTGTATCAGTGATGGGTGAAGTCAGTGGATGCTGGAATGTTCCCTATTTTTTGTAACTCAACTGCATGTCAGGCTCGCTCCTGTAGAAATATTCAGAGGTATTTAAAGCAGTTATTGTCTCTGCACCTGCTGAACTAATTATTGACAGTGACTCTTTACCACTTCACCATCATTTATAGACCTTCCTCCCCAAGTGCTGGAAGGCTGTGCTGTTATTAAGGCTGATGTGGCTCTAAATTGGATTTGGTCTTCCCCAATGAGCATGGGGTAAGGGAGAGGCAGCTGACCCCAGCCGAAGCTGGGTGCTTTGCCTTCAGCAAGATACAAACAGTGTGTGGACAGAGCACAGCACAGAACTGTGCCTCATTGAAATGCTGAAGATGTGCTAATTACATCACGTGCCCTGCCTTGCCTTCTTGCATCAAAAGCTTGTCTTCTTTATCCTGACTTCTCAATGAAGATCATGTATTTTGTTTATATATTTATTTTACTAAAAGAGCTTCATGTTAAAGTCCATTAGTACCACTGCTTACAGAGTGCCCTTAAAAGTATGTTTAATTGCAGACTAATCCAACTGTGATATGGAAAGCTCTCAAGCATTAATGGATTGTGGAACACAAAGGTGGCTTCAGTGTTTTTTTTAGTCTTTCAGTGGCATCTGAAATATCTCCAACGAAAAGTGCAATTGTAAAAAGCCTGAAGTGTTGAAAGGGTGTATTTGTAAGGGATAGGAAGACTGCGTTCCAGGATTTAATCTTCTCATGTGATCAATGTGAGAATGACAGAAATGTTTAAAATTCCCGGTGAGAAATCCATCTTCCCTGCACAAAGAACTTGTAATTGAGCTTTAGACAGAGAACAGAACCAGGTGGGGTTGAATTCACCTGCTCTGTTCATAAATGTGGCTTAACAAAGGACCCTCCCCACATCATGGGCATGGAAAGAGGTATTGCTGCCCTTGGCACACCTGCTGGGACTCCCAGGAGGCTGTGACCAGATGTATTGTACTGACCCCATCTATAGTTTAGGGTGGTTTAAGGCACAATCTCAAGTACACCATGCACTGCTGATGGATCACTTGGTACAAGAGTCTTCCTCAAATGACCCAAGCCCCTATTCCCTCTTCTATACACTGCCTTAGCTCCCTAAATGTCACCCCATTTTAAGCAGATGCTCCTGTAGGAGCAGAGCATGAGCTCAGTTTTTCAGCTACTCTATCCAGAGAACCTGAGATAAAGACAAACTTTGTGGTCTTAACTATAGTTCCATATGTCTCCACTTGCATTCCTGATGGTTTCATACATATGAATGAAGAAGCCAGTGGAACGGGATGATCGGGGTTCTTGAGTGATGGAGCAGAAAGTGGCCAGAGTTGTCTGACACAGCAAAGTGGTTTTTTTCTGCCAACATGAAATCTCACATGGTAAATACATTGCAGATTATGAATAGCCTGGTTAATATGAGTTTCCTCCACTTGGTTGTAAATGTGAATTGATTTAAATTTGAGACTTTTTTTTCCTTGTTGATTTTTGTATTCAGTTCTTTGGAAAGACTCCTGAGACAGCCATTTCCATAGAGGAAAAAATATACTTTCTCACAGGAGTAATTCTCAATTTCTGCATCTGGGAACACAGAAAACCATCTTAGAGTATCTGATATCTTCAGTTCCTTTGTTAGCAACCTTTCAGTGTTAACACTGTTTTAAGAGAGGAGGTTGAAGTTCATGATTTCTTGTTTTCCAGAATGCTCTTTTTCTAAGCTTGAAAACTGAATTTTACTCCCCTCTGATTTTTTCTTCTTCCTTTCTATTTGCTGAGAACTTAGTTTTGCTGTTGTAAATTGAATATGAAATTGGATTTAGCTGAAATAGCTGTGCAGGGCTTAAATAAAATGGAGATCTTTTGTACCTTCAGGACTGTCTCTGACAAAGAGTAAAAAGATTAAAAGAGGTTAAATATAAGTTGCTTAAATCACCCCATGAAGGTTTCATAAATACTTGAAAACTTAGTAGCTCTGACATTTTTGAAAAGATGCATCAATAGGTCCTGGAAAACTACTTTTAATAGCTATAACTACTTTTAATAACTATACAGGAAAAATATTTGGTGGTGGATCTCCTGGAGTGGCAGCTGAATGTCTTCCTTAACAGGTAATGGTTGTGAAGATTTTTTGCAAAAAAGCACTGACTGCTTTGTCAGTTTTGCAATCAGCAAAGTTATCGGTTTCTGACATGCTGCATGCATTCCCTAATTGGTATCATTTATTCCTCTGATTAACAAGAACCTCTTTCATTTGTCACATGAAGACTTTTCTTTTGGGTGAGTGCATATTCTTCAGTGGGGTACAGTAACAACTGGGCTAATTTAAAAATATCTAGCTTGACAACCAGCAGCCATCTGTCTTTAGCACCACAAAGCTGTATTTTGAAAGGGTCAATTTAGTCTGTGGGGAGTTTTAATATTATTGGTTCCCAGTTAAAACTTTCTTGAGAATCTCTCTCTGCATTACACTGCAGTCTGTGGACTGTACATAAACTGGTGAAAAATTGTCTTGCATGCTGTAGTCTGTGAATCTGCCAATGGAAGCTGTACAGTCAGAAACCCTTTGAAATAAGCAATTGAATAGCCTTATCAGTTAAAAATTTTTATTAGCAATTAAACCTTTTCTTGATAAATTTAGGGGAATATTATCCTGTCCTAAGAGTGGCACTTCTTTCATGAGGCATGAAGGAGTAGTGGAAAAGGAGAGGAAAATGCTTCTGGCATAAAGAACAATACAATAAGTAAATGTCTGAATTCTGAAATACCCCAAGGAACAGCTGAGTGACATCCCATCATGAGAAAGCCTCAGCAGGGTAATGCTTCCCTTTTTGACATGGAAATTATTAGCAAAATTCCATGACCACAGTTAATCTCCACCTTGGCTGTCTTAGGTGAATCAAGCCTCAGAGGCGGAGCCCATCAGAGCAAATGCTGCTTTAATTGAGGGTGTTAATACTGAACACATTTAGATGCCAGCCTGGTGTAAGCACACACTAGGAGGTATCTAGTACAAACTGCAAGGACCTTGCTGGTGGGTGTTGAGGCAAGTAAAGATTTGCTGTGCTGAAAAAGGAGATGAAAACCAAACTTGGTGAAAGTTTTCAATATCAAATATTGAACAAAATAAATTACTGTTAATTTCAGCCAGTGGAAAACGTTCTGCTGATGATAATGGACACTGAATTTTAGTCTAATTTAGCAGCTCTGATGCAGGTTTAACTGATTTTATCTTTGCCTGACTCTAAAGTACAGATCAGGAATATAGTGCTAGTAAATTGGAGTCTTGCAGTCCCCATTTATAGGGAGCTTCCTCTTGCAAACACTTTTGGAGAATGCACAAAAGATTTAAAAAATAACACGGTCCATTTTAAGAGGTAGATGGAAAATCATATGCAAGTAAAACTTGGAGCCCTAGGGGCTCATTTCTCTGACAGACCAGCTTAACAGCACTAGGGCCAATATATTTTAAAAGCAGCTGAAGCAGCACAGGTTGCACTTGCAGTCTTTTCCCTTTGCATATGCAAGGGCATAATCACATGCTTACAATGCATTTTGGAGTTGCACAATTGAGCAGCCCTACACGTGTATCTGGAATGCCAGCCTTCATGTGGAAATGGCTTGCCTATTGCAGTCATTTTATGTTTAAGAGTAGTCACAAACACACACATGCACAAAAGAACGCCATCAGTGCTCATTACAGAGTATTGTGTCCATTGGCACAGATGGAAAACCTGCATGGACACGTCAGCATATTAATTCCTGAGAACCAAAGGCTGTAAATTCAAAATGCGGATTTGATCACTGGAAGGGATTTGGAAAGGCAGAGTTTGCAAAGCACTATCAGAGTATAGCGTTTCCTGTGTGCACAGGATCTCAGGTACATCTGCAGCCTGCCCCAGCAAAAGGAAACTGGGATCTGTTTTAATCCTGCATACTGATTTCAAGCACCCTAATTAACCACTCAATAGTAGGGCTTGTTGCTAGTAACTCAGCTAGCACTCCTATGTGTTGGATGGATTTGTTCCTGGAATTCAATTTGCCTTAAGAAATAGGTGTAATTTGTCGTAAGAGATAGGTGTAATATTTTTCTTTTATTGAAGAAAACTAACCAACAAACGCAAATAATTGTTAGTAACGTGTGAGGGTCAAATCCACCAACAGTATTTGAAAAACATGTTTTGATCCATTGCAATTTGTCCAGCAAATAGAACAAATAATTATGACCATTTCTACCATATGGGAAGAAAACAAAACAAAATACCTTTGTGTTTTGAAGACATTCTGCTTGTCCTTCCTTTGATACTTGACTTCAGAAAGGATCTTGCTTTGGTGTTTGTGGATAATGTGCTGTAGCTTCTGCTTTGAGTTCTCTCACAAACTTCTGAAGCTGTGAAGAGGAAAGAGTGGGAGATGAGAAGATGTAAACAGAAAACGCAGCCAGCCATGTATTTTACAGCAAAACATGGGACTGCTACATTTGACCTATGTATCTTTTGCAGGAGGAATTGGGTGCCTTGGTTACGACAGAGGACAGACACGGAAATGTCTTGATGCAGTGGAGATTTATAACCCTGATGGAGACTTTTGGAGGGATGGACCCCCTATGCCTTCTCCCCTCCTCTCCTTACGAACAAACTCTACCAGCGCAGGCTCTGTGGAAGGGAAGCTGTACCTCTGTGGGGGATTTCATGGAGCAGGTACTAAAATGAGTCTAACATTCCCTGTGCAGTTAAAATCAGTTTCACTGGACACAGACTGACCTGATGAGTGATTGGTCCTATCAGGTGGCACTGGCAAGCCCTGGAGCGACAGACCTGATTCTGCCCTTTGGACTGCCGGCTCCTAATGTCAATATGAACTGGGTTCTGTTTGATTTTTGCTTTTGTCCTTAATAAAACACAAAAAATTTAAAGATGTTTCTGATCTGCACTAAACTTGTCCAAATCTAAAACCTCAGCAGAATTAATCTGGATTTACATTTAGAGTCACAGAAATGAGTAGCTTAGTGTTTTATGGACATTACAGAACTTATATTTGCTGAAGATTAAGGCCCTGTCCCTCAGTCCTTAGCCATGTTATCTCACTCTGCTTACTTACTTGCATGCTTTTTGTAATCAACCTTGAAAAAGCTTGTGTATTTAATGAGTACCCTGGATAGGGAACTGAGATACAAAAAGACTAAAGTTCCAGATCCGGTGATTTTAAATAATCCTGGCCCCAAGGACACCTTTCTTCTTTTAAGTCATCTTCTTTCCAACTTTGCTTAGCTTTATCTAGATCTTCAGTGCCAATAACCTGTATTTTTTTCATTATAAATGCCAAGGACTGAAAAACAAGCACACCTAAATTATTCTGCTATATACAGCTGCCACCCCAATTTCCTTTCTAGGAGAAAGCAATAGCACAGATAGCAATAGCAGTTATCCACTGCTAATAAATGTCATGTCAGCCTCACTGCTGACCAAGAATAATCACATGGTATCACTGGAAGATATGTCCTTCTCATTACACTTTTACTTGTATAACAACCTCTAAACTTAAAGCTGCTGTTATTTTAGAAGGATGATTTTCATCAGCTAGTTCACAACTTGCTTCCTGCTTTCATTTGCTACTGTTTGAGAAAGCTGCTTCCTGAAAACAATTGTTTGGCAGCTCCCTAGCAGGCATTTTCTCATGTCATCTCTGATAAAACTTCTGTGATGTCAGAGAAATTATGCTTATGACAACTCACTGTGTTTCCATAGCAAACCTTGTGCCATTCTAGTTGTCTTTTTCTCAGCAACATTATGAAAGAGCCTAAAGTTAGTGGGTAAAAATTTCAAAAGGCTAATCATGGGAAATTGTTGAGTCACCATCCCTGGAGAAATATAAAAGACATGTAGATGAGGAACTCGGGTACATGGTTTAGTGGTGAGCTTGGCAGTCCTGGGTTAGTGGTTGGACTGGATGATCTTAAAGGTCTTTTCCACCCTAAAAAAATTTATGACTCTGTGATCGTTAGCACTGAAAAATGAAGCAATTTTGCTCCTGGTGACTAACAGATTAGTATGAGATTTTCTGACTAGGCTAACTTCAGAGCCATAAAAACTTTCTGTACAATACTACCACATTCTGTCACTGAGTCATGTATAAAGAGTGGTTGTTCTGGAAGAGGTTGAAAGTCTTCCTGTGAATTTCACGAAGGCTGTCTTTTGTATATTTGTATAGTGCCAGCTCAATGGGGTTCTGATTCCTCTCTCTACTACTGCAATCTATATCATTATGTATAGAACTCCTCTGCACTAATAGTGTTATTTAGATTGGAAAACAAGAAGCCAAAGTTAGAAAACTGCCAGTTTTGCAGTTACCTGTGCAACCTGAATTCTGACCCCCTACATGTGCATTCTGTACACCAGTAAAGAAGTAGTCAGTAGTTGTGTTGTTAGACATTGCTATGGTGTCTATCAACAAGGCAGCCAAAATAGGAATCTCACTGTCAAATCAAGTGTTGAGGAGTTGAGAGGAACCTGTGCCTTACAAGACAGGCTTCTTAATGTTACTCTTAATGTTGAAGTTACTATAGGAAAAGGGCTTTCTAAATGGTCACAACAGTAACAGCTCCTAGCTACCATCATCAAGACAATGATGGGCAGAGGCCATAAGTTGAACATGAAGATGTCACCTGGCTGGCCTCTCTCCCTGGCCACAAGTTCTCTGCATGCTGGAAAGGGCTCTTGCCTGATGTACTCTTTGAGGATGAAGGGTGGAGTGAGAGAGGGTTATTAGTGTCACATGGGGACTTGGAGAGGGTGACTTGACCCAGCACTTTCACAATAACAGCTCAGCAGCTTCAAGGTACAGAACAGCATGTGTTTGTTTGGTTTTGGTCTTTGGGCTTCTTGGCATGTCACTTTGTTTTTTTGTGAGGGACGCAACTGAAAGAGAATATTCCAAATTTGCAAAACATTGTAATTTAGTTACATCCAAGTGGAGTTCTTGGAACAAGCTGGAAGCACAGCTGTAGTCTTTGGGTTTTCTGCCTGCTGAATGCCAAAGGACTGCTGTGATCATTCAAGAATAAGCACAGCAGAGAAAAAAAAAGTAAAATGAGCCAAAATCACTGCTGCAATGAAAGTCTTAGCCTATGGGGCTGAAACTACCTCCTTCGATAGTAGAGATCTGTCCAGTATCTTCAGCATTCACTTGCCTTTGCATTTACTTAAACCCACTCCTGAACCGGCAGAAAGTTGACCTAGTAAAGACATTGTTGCAAGTTAATTTTTACTGGTATGTGTCATGCTCTGTAGGCCTTCCTGCATGCTTATAAACGTAAGTGTATCATTAGAGCCCAGAGATGCTGTAGCCAAAGCTGAAAAGCAGCCGTTAACTGCTTAAAGGGCCCTAAATTTGGAAGAACGGATGAGTACTGCTCAACTACCATATATTCTGAGTGCCATGTGACAATTGAATTTTTGTGATGGCAGGATTCTCATTCCATATGTATTGCCTGTCACAAGTCCTTGTCTGCCTGAAGGGAGGACAAATGGTGCAGCCCTAACATCATCCCCGGGAGAAAAGGAAGAAAAACTGCAGCTACCTGAGAGGGAACTTGGACAACTGACAGTAGCAATAGGAGTCCTTCTAAAAGATGAGTGAATTCCAAAGTGTGTTCAAGATGCCTCTGAACTGCAAGGAATATTTTTCAATGTTGAGATATGTTGGTAGAGCTTGTAAGGCTTCCCCTGCTGAGGCTTGCTCAAGTTAGAAGCTTGTTCAAACCTGGCCATGGAAGAGGAAAGGGGGTTAATGCAACTGAAGCTTAGATACTTCTCTGCAGTGCCTACACTAAGACCTTGGTAACCCCAGGCTCCCTGCAGCAGATGGAGAACCAGATACTTCAGAGGGAGATTCAGATCCTTGGTGCTTTATATGTGCTCTGAAGGAGCAGTAATAAATTCAGAACTCCAAGGAGCTCTCCTCTTAAAGCTTCATGTTTAAATCAGGATGTGAAGGACTCTAACTTGGCTTACCTAGGGAAAACACATCAGGAACTTGGGTGTCTATGGTTTGATGGTGCAAACACCTGAGAGACTTCTATATTGTTATCACCAGCTGATGAATGTTGTACGTTTTTAGTCATAAGTACCCAAAACCCCACTTCTTGTTTTGAATCTGTTTCCTCCTTAGCAAGACTTGCAAAACTTCATCTGTTGGCCAGCAGTCTATATAAATTAGCTCATTTTCTACTAAAACCACTATGGTAGACAGGAGCTATTATGGTAAACAGAGCTGCTTGTCTCAGCTCCAGCTCATGAAGCCTTGTGTCACAAATGTTGTCATTTTCTAGCACTGTTGTAGCATTCCTCAAGATAATCAGACATATTTTATTTTTTTTCCGTTAATTTATAGTTCAGCAGAGAATGAAAACATTACCCCTAGTATATACTCAGCAGGGCTCAGTGTGCAATAGCCAGCCAGATTTCTGCTAAAATACTGCCACATTTCCTATTGTAACTGTGGATTTTAAACCAGCCTTTGCAGCCTGACTGTACAGTATTCTTGTTCACATATTTTATTTTCTTTTCATTGAAAAAAAACCTGTCAATCTGCACAGGCTGACAGCAGCTGACATCAGCTTGTGCCCAGCAGAAGCAGCCTCATTAGCGTGGCTCCCTGATGGAGAGGGGAGCAGCTCTTCAGGTATGCAGTATTTCACCCGTATAAAATTCCTGCCAGATCAGGTTCCCTTTCTTTTTGACTGGATCTAAACATTATAAGTATGTTTTTCTGGTGAAAGTAATGAAAGAAAGGGAGTGTGCCTGCTTGCTGGGACCATGTCATCTGCTGTCACTGTCACTTGTAGCCTGTATCCGGTGGCTGGGGATTGTAGCTTCAGTTTCAGGCTATAGATGTTGGTCCAGCTGGCTGTTTCATAGATTTGAAAGAAAGAAATTGAAATCCAGAGTGGATTTTTTTGTTTGTTTTTAACTCAAAGCATCCTGGCTGTATCAGCAATAGTGTGGCCAGCAGGACCAGGGCAGTGATTTCCCACCTGAACTGGGCACTGTTGAAGCTGCAGCTCAAATCCTGAGTTCAGTTTTGGGCCCCTCACTACACAAAAGACATTGAGATGCTGGTGTCCAGAGAAGGGCAACAGCTGGGAAAGGGGCTGGAGCAGAAGTCTCCTTGGGAGTAGCTGGGGGTGTTTAGCCTGGAAAAAAGGAGGCTCAGGGGAGACTTTATGGCTCTATAAAACCTAAAAGAAAGATATAGCCAGGTGGAGGTTGGGCTCTTGTCCCAGGTAACAAGTGACAAGATGAGGAAACAGCCCGAAGTTATGCCAGGGAGGTTTAGATTGCATATTAAGGAAAATTTCTTCATCAAAAGCACTGTCAAGCATTGGAATGGGCTGCCCAGTGCAGTTGATGGAATCACTGTCCCTGGAGGTGTTTAAAAGCCATGTAGTTGTGGCACTGAGGGACATGAGTTAGTGGTGGCTTGGCAGTGCTGGGTTAATGGTTGGACTTGGTGATTTTAGAAGCTTTTTCCAACCTAAATGATTCTCTGATATTAATTAAAATGCCACCTTTACTGGATAGTGTCACCCATGTGACATCAGGTGATGTGCAAAGTCCAGGTACAACCACCTCAATGCAAATTATGAAATATTTAATAGATCTGCTCTTAACAGCACATATCCCCAACAAGGTCTTATAATTTCATCAGGTAATGGGGCTTGTTGTGGAACTGTCTGTCTCTGAACTAGCAGTTTTGCCATCTCCCTCCTATGCAGTTTAGATCAAAGGAGGTGAATGTACTGCTTCCCTACCATGTATGTTGAAAATTTCTGTAACGTGTTTGGTCTCGTGTGAGACCAGAGCTGCTTAATCCAGTTTTGTTATTTACTTACTGATATCAAGTAGAAGTTAATTTTTCACTTGAATAGTGTTACAGCCAGAGGAAGGGAAAAGGGAAGCAGTATCTATGAAATGGACATGTGAGAATCTAAATTGTTTTGTGCTTGCAACTGTTACCCAGGATAGGTGACAGTGATACGGAGTCCTATTACTTGTATTAATTTTGATTCTTAAAATTACCATGGATTACTTTTCTGTCTATTCTTCCTCATTTACATAATCTGCAATCCTGCAATCTATGAATTGAAATAAAAGCAGCTCTGCTTGCAGCAGTGCAGAACTGTGTAGTAATTACTATATTCAAGCTGAGCTAATGAATTTTTATCTCCATACTGCCCACTCCTAACAGTGGACTAGTTTAACAGTTATTTGACTAATCTCTCATAAAACCTGTTATCCTTAGTCTCCTCTACTATGTGATTTAGATGGAGAATCATTCTAGTGCTTGTTTTTTATTATAATGGTTATGGAACATTACTGGAATTAAATATAGACATATTAAGAAATTTGGCACAGTAAATACTGCAGTTGTGAAGCTTGGGGGTTGAGAGATTGGAACAAAACCTGGTTCTCCAGCACCTTCCCATGTTCCCAGCTAAATAAAGCAGAGGTTCAAACCCCCAGCTGCTTATCCGCAGCAGTGTTTGTTTAAATATAAACAAATTTAAATTTAAATTTAAAATTTAGTGTGCATAGATGAAGAATTAAACTTCTCCTGCCCACAGTTGTTGCCATTAAAATAAGTATTTCCACCAATGAAAGAGATCCAGGGCCCTTGTATATGGAGTATGGGGCTATAATTGTAGAAGTTATTAAAGCTTATATTTACCAGAAAGCCCTGTGGCAGAGCACATCAGCAGGCTGCGCAGCCAGAGCTCACCTGGGGCCGAGAGGCAGGTGTGGGGAGAGACGCGTGGACAGCATGTGAGCGGCAAGCTGATTGGGTGGTGAGACGCCTGGCCAACAGCGCTGCGGCTGAGCAGCCAATGGGTGCACTTTTTCTGTTAAGTGTTGGTTATGTCCGGTGGAAACTAAAGGCGTATAAGGGAGCTGTTATCTACAACAAAGATATTCCCTTCGCATGCGGGAGGGATTGTGTGTCGGTGTTCCTCATTGTTACACTTGTATGTTGCTCAGCACAGGACTCTGCTCAGGGCTGCAGGCACTGTCATGGCTCTGCACCTCACAAGCCACATCCATCCCAAAGAATGCACCTTGACCTTTCACCAAATTGTCCCCCATGAGCTGCTGGCACTGGCAGAGACCTCTGCAAATGCTGCCTGCCCAGAAAGGGCTGCTCATCTACCCTACTCATTAGCTGGAAATGGGCTGCTGTAAATGAGGCCAAATCAGGTCAGGGAATTGCTGGGCAGCAGCACCTGCTCACTTCACATCTAAATTTGACCTTCTCACTCGCTGGAAGCATGGTATTAGCTATTAAGTCCTGCTTCTTACTGAGGCTCGTTTATTGTTTATAAAGGGTTAATGAATGATTAATAGATATTTTAATGCATTTTAATTAATTGTTGAAGAGGTCAAAAGGTTGTTTAGAAACATGGCTTGTAGCCATGTATGACATCTTCTATAGTGTTCAGAACCGCCTGTTGCGCACACAGTCTAAACATGTTTTATATCTTCTATAAATTATATATGAACCCATTGGAAGGCATTCAGAAACAGTATTTCAGGATGGGCTGAGCCAAATTGTTCTTACTCTGATTTGCTGTTTTTATCCATAGGAGTTCACATTGCATTGACTTGCTGCCCCTGTAACTTGTGATCCTTTGATCGTGCTATGACTTACTTGTTAAGATTGTGCCTGAAAGAGGCCTTGGCCATGAAGAGCGCACAAAATCTGGGAAGATTTTAAAAGCTTAAGTAGCTGGGTCAATCCCAAGGATAACAATTGAAACAACTGAATTAGAAGTTCCCTTCTATAAACAGCCCATATATTTTTTTGATTTTAGTATCCATTGATTTGTGAGTGACTGGGTGGATCAGCCAACTATGGGCCTGAAGAATTGCACTGCAAATCAGGAGGTGAGAGGACCTGCCTATGAGAATGAATATCTTACCTTACTCCATGCAGGTGCTGGGAAAACAGTAAACTGCCACAGTGGTAAATTCAAGCCCCAACCTTCCTCCCAGCTGATGGGATACACTGCCTTGGTACTTCACATCATGAAGGCTGACCAGCATGTTAAACAGCCAAGCCATGTTTCCTCCCCTGTGTATTCTCTGCCTGATTCTGCCCACAGGCACAGATGATGGATGTCCTTGACCTCATAAGGGTGTTGGCTGGTGGAGTTAGGGAGCAGCTCACACACACAAATGGGATTGAAAGCCACTGACTTACTCTTTTTCCTACTGCAAATTAGGAGCCAGAACATCTGGTAGTAATGATCTAAATGCACTTCTATCCCATTGCAACACAAATAGGAATTCCCAGGTCACCTAACTCTGTCTCATGTAATTATGAATGCAGCAATTAGTGGTGAGGAAGATAAGTAGCACAGGCCAGTCCCATATGGGACTCTGGTACAGATAATGGCATGAAAAAACAGGTGCAAACCAGCAGTGGAGTCTGAACTGCTTCCCAGCAGCTCTGTGTGGCTATTTGCTATTAAGAACTGGGCAAACAAGTGAAAGAAACACCTGAGTAAATATTTCAAGAACTGTTGAATTGGCAAGCACCTTGTGATATTCAGGTGCTTTTTTCCATTACAAGAGCAGAGCAGACAGCAGTTCAACTGCTACAGGTTTATGGTCTTTTTTTAAAAAAAAATTATATAAATTGATTTATGGCAAAAGAATACAGAGACTATTAGGAACCTTCAAACTGGAAAGGAAGACATGTTGTATCAACCTGAGAACCAGCATCAGAAGGAGCTCAGACAAGTAGTCTGTGTGAAGATGTCCCAGGGCACAGAGCTTAAGCACAGATGACACTGACATGTTCACCAGTGCACAAGGAGGCCCTGCTCTGGATAAAGTTGCTGAGGTGCTGCTGGCCATCTAACAGTGTGTCAGTGTGACTCTGTCACTGCTAGAAGGCAGGTGAACTTGTCCAAAAATACTTTGGATATCTCTGCCCTGCACTGATGCAGAAGCATCATGACTTGTGACTTGGCACCTGCTGTCACTGTCTCCACAACTCTGCTTCCTCATTCCTATGGCAGAGCAAACTTCCCAGCTGATGTCAGTGGGCTTCTGGAAGAAACAATGAAATATCAACCACATTTCAGCAAACTTACCATAGATTTAACTCAATGGAATGAAAATTCAGAATTATTTTTTTTTTAGCTCTGGAGCAGGCTACAGCAGAGTGAATTTATTTATCTTGGTTACAAACATAATAGCTTCATGGTTACTGGTTCTGGATGACGTATGGATTTTCTACCTGCTAAGCATATTGCTTAATTCTACATCTGCCTCCCTATAACCCTCCCAACTCAAAACCTAATAATTGTACCTGAATTTTCAGTTACAAATGAGAAAGAGAAAGAAAGGTCAAAAAAAAAAAGACCAAAAGTTGTAATAAATGCTATTGTCATATAGAAAATTGTTCTCTCTTCCCAGCCTCCAAATCAGAATTGCAATGTGGTTAAAAAAACCCCAAATCCCAAAAAACCTGAAAAAACAAACAAACAATAACCCCACAAAATAAAACCCAGGTGAAGAAACACATCAAATATTAATGTTGCCTGCAGTCATACTCTGTGTCTTTGCCAAGAATCATTTATCCTGTTTTATGTTCAATCCTGATTCAAATGGCATGAGAAAACTTATGGCATAAAATTAAGTCTGGCCATATTTGGGGAGTGAATGACAAACCTTTCCAAGAAAAGACAGGATTGTGTATATGGAGTGCAATAATCACAACAATCACTTACTGAAAATTGGTATTTTTGTTCTTTTTCTTTCTGCACATTCAAAGAAAAAAATAATATGAAAAATTATGGGGAAAGTGTTTTGTTTGCAGACCAGAATATTAGAGTTAATTTAAATAAGAGATTCATTTTGCTTTGACTACTGTATTTGCATGTATAAAATACTATTTTAACACTTATAAGTTAAACATTTTCAGGTGTCACTTAAGTCTTGTCACTAGAAAGAGATGGATTTGTAGGCTCATTGTTAACCTTCAGTCTGTACTTGTACATCAAGAAGGCAAAACTGTACTAAAAGAGTTCTGACTCTTTTTAACATACCAGAATTTTTGGTGGGGATTAAGTTACACTGGGATTAATGATCCCATTGCTGGTTTGGCCTCTTTCTTTCCTGAGTATGAATAAATCACTGTTTTACTGCTAGAAAAGGATCTGCATCAAGGTTAGGTTTGTACCATTGGAATAATTCTAATATAAAGTGGTTTAAATCCTGTGCAGAAAAACACAGTGTAAGAAAATTTCTTAAAACTTCTCATGGTTAAACAAGGATGTGCAGAAAAACACTGCCTCACTTTGTAGAACTAAAATGAATTAAATCCTTTGATTAGGTAAGGTGGTTATCTGGTGAGGCAGAATAATGTTATGAGGACAGGGAGTTGTGTAGGGTGGCTTTTAAAGAAGATAATCTCTGTAATACAGCAAATTTCTTTTTGTAGGTGTCACATGATTCTACTGTGAGCAAAATTGTCTGCTAAGATATTGCCCTTTAAAAATTGCAATTAGATAAGGCAAGTCAATGAAGAAGAATCAGAAATTATTTGTACTTTCAAGCTGTTTATTCGGATTAAAGCCCAAATCCAGCATTACAGCCTGGAATCGAAGGTGCTGTTCTCTTTGAATAGCACCACCTTTTCTGTTGTTTTTACCAAGAAAAAATAAGAGAAAAAATAAATTTAAAAATAAGGCTTGAGAACTAAAGTTTTTCAACTGCTATTTTAAATAGGAAAGATGTAATGTTTCTTCTGAAGTATGACTATTTTGAGCAATGCTTTGCCTCACATGAACTTTCTTATCTAAAGGGTGCTGTTTAATTTCCTATAAACAAGATAAGACTAGAGAAATTATTGCTTCCCTGTTTAAAAAATAATACTCTTTTTATCTCCCAAGGGTTAAGAGTTAACTAACACTCCATGTGCTGGAAAGCAGAATTTCTAGAGTGGAACAAAAGCAGTTAGAATATCCCACAGAAAAAGGAAACAAAGGACATAAAGGTTGAGAGTCACCTCGGTCAGGAAAAAAAAACCCACAACAAGGCTTGTAAGGAAGAATTGCTGAATCTGCCTTTGATGTTTTAATTATGATTTTTTTTTTTTCTGAAGTGTTGCAATCAATCACAGAATGTCTTGGTTCCAGCATTTGATTATTTTTTCCTCTGATTGTCTCATTTTTGTCATCATCCATGCCAAAGAAAATCCAGGCATAAGAATTTATTGCATAAAAGAGACAATCTAATTAAAAAAAATCACAGAGACAGCAGCCTCCTGTGTCACAGCTTTGGTCTGTTTGTATTTCTGTATTTGCCTCAGGAAAAACCTCTTCACTCTTGCAGGGTCATACAGGAGTTTGCTGGTACTGGCATGTGTTATTTGTTTGCTCTTTTTTGGTCATATCTTCTCTCTTCACATGTAAATGGCTTTTTTAGCAGTTTGCCGTCTTCTATCTTGAATGGGTGCAGTCTTCCCATGTATTATTATTCTCCTCTAAAGTCCAGGTTCAATAAGCAAACCACCATAACTTGTTTCAGAGAAAGGAATGGAACAAAGACTATATCCTGAAATCTTACTCAAAGCTCCTGGAGAGTAAGCTTGTGGAGATCTATGAGAGTCACAGAGGTCTGGCTTTGGACCAACAAAAATTATACCACAATAAATTATGACACAATGGGGGAGGAAATGAGAGCAGGTTGTGGAAGCTGGGGTATAAATGCTGTGCTGCCCTCCTTTGTCCAGATGAAAGAGGGCAATGGTGAATGGTTGGTGACTGGTTTCCTTAGATAAGCACGACAAAATATGTGCAGAAATCTCCACAAAACTTGTGCAACATCCACAAATCTTGTGCATGTTCAGGACCTGCAGAAAACAGAACTGTCCTGTATCCACTCAGCAAGGAAGCCAGTTCCTGGGAGGAGGAGAAGTCTTGCTTCCATCTGACCTCCCCACATCCCAAATCTCCTCCTTGCAGGGGAGCCTTAGGGGTATTTTAAATCCCACCACACTACATCATTATAACATCAATACCAATTTTGCATGGAAACTAAACCATCACAGCACTGTCCTGGGGGTACTAAACCCCCAGGATTGCTGTCCCCTGGAGAAATACGTGTTTCCAACTTGAAAAACAATCTGTGTCTCTGGGTGCTCTTCTGCTTTCATTCTTTTGCCCTTCTTCAATCCTTTGGTGTCAGTTCACATAAGGCCAGTGCCCAAATCATGAGGTGCAATTGATAGATGTGAGATAAGGCTGTTGCTGGGGGGTTGTTTGTATAAAAAAAACTTCCCATAAGGGATAGCTGACTGGCAATCCCACCCTGGAGCCTGTAAATTTTATCCTGTCACCAGTCTCTTAAGACTCAATAAAACAGTATTGAGTATTCAATGTTTCTTGCTATGATGGTTCTTATACTGGTACCTGTGAAATGTCTGTTCTTGGAAGTCTGAGACCTGGCTTTTAATACATCTCTCCCAAGGCTCATCTGACAGCAAAGCACATGAATGTCCTCAGCTCAAAGCAAGTAAAGTTTAGGCAAAGGTTACTTGCTGTGAGAAAGCAACTTTAAAATGAAAAGAAAAAGTGAGCAGAAATGAAAGATGGTTTTATTTTTAGGAAAGATTGGCTTTGAGTAACAATTGTTGCAGAGCTCAGGACTGTTGTTAACAAATAAAGGGTTTCTGGTCTTGTAAGAATCTTAATATAGCACTGCTGGTTCTCTGCTTCATGGTGATTCTTTCATTTTTTGTTTGTCTTTGTAAAAAGCTTCTTGTCTGGAGATTGGCTGTGATTTAATGGCATTTTTCTAACCTGCCAGCCCATGACAAATTCCTCAGCATTTCAAAACATCTAAAGTGCATTTAGAGCCTAGTGGGGTGTGTGTGTACAGGTTGTTCTGTCTTTATTTCTCCCTAAATCACAGGATGTCCAGATTGTGCACCCAAGAAAGTCATACCATGGGAGTGCTTCCTGCAGCCCGAGAATCACATCTTGGTCAGGGCTAGGAAATGAACACACTGCATGTAGGCAATACTTGTGAACAAGAGGCAATACTCTGTCTCTAAAAGATGAGCATCTGACAAGTGACTGCAGAATAAAATGCCACCTGCATACTTGTACAAAGATGGAGCACTTGACACTTTTGTCTTTGCAGCTGCACCTGGCACCCCACATGTGAGAACTGAATGCACTATGGAAGTTTCCATCTTCACTATTTAATTTGCTGTATGTTGACAACTCACATGCTCTTTGCACAGTGTTAGTACCTTTAATTATTTAATTACCTTTTCATTTCCTGTCTTGGTTTAGAAAGACAGGTGTCTGCCAGGGAAAACTGGAGCTTCCCTTGGAATGGAGAATGTAAATCCCCTCCCTCCAAATTATTATAATTTTGCAATTAGGAAGCTTTCTGGCAAAGATATAGCAATAGGAATATCAGTTCTTTACTAGGATTATTAAAAATACAAATGTAGTAGTACAAAAAACAACCAAACAAAAATCCTAGAAACACTGACAGAGTCAGAATATGACCTGACACCCAGTTGGTCAGGGTGTTGGAAGCAGTCCAAATAAATCCTCCTGGAGTAGCAGATGTGGTTCTGTTGGAGTAGAGGTGATCCTGTAGAAGGCACCTGTGGTGGTGAGATGGATCCAGCCTTCCTCTGGGAATTCAGTGGAAAACAGGCTGCTCTGCTGGTCTGAGTCTCAGCTTTTATCCAAGTGGGAATGTTTGGCTTCTCCTACTGGGTGTAGCATCTCACAATGGGATGATGTAATTTTATCAGTCATGTGGTGAGCCTTAATGGCCCATTAACAGGAGATATCCCCCTGGAGGGAGGATGGGTCATTGAAGGGATAAGGAACATTGCTCCACCTGGTTTTAACAGCTGGTCCATTAACAGAAGGCACCTGCCCACTCCCTGCCCCTGCCCCAAAGTTATGAGATAAAGGAAGAAAAACATATCTTCAATTGGTTTCAACAGATTGGGAATAGAATACATGCTTTTGGTTATATATTGCAATATTTCAGAAGGTTAATACTATCAACTGCCCAAACATCTTTGATCCTGTTTGAATTGCCTCCTGATGCCTGCTGCTGTTGCCTTTGTTTTTCAGCTCGCCATGAAGTTATCACCAAAGAGATCCTTGAGCTGGATACATGGGAGAACCAGTGGAACGTGGTGGCCACTAATGTCCTCATGCATGACAGTTACGATGTTTGCCTTGTTGCTCGGCTGAACCCGCGGGATCTTATCCCTCCTCCTCCAGATTTAGTGAACCAATAGAAGTTCAGTGACTCTCAATGCTTTCAGGTTGTGCAGAGACTGAAGAATTTGGGTAGAAAAATGCTGCATTGGCTCTGGATCACAGCTGAGTCCCACAGAGAGGAAAGGGCAACATGTGCTTAAGGACATAATTGCCTTTGAGCTGTGCTTCTCTGATGATGCTTAATTTGATAGTACTGGTGCTCTGGACTTCTGTGGTTGAAGGCCAAGGTTGTCCAGCCTTTGTGTGTGGCTCTTCATATTCAGTCATCTTCACTCCAGTGGTGAGTGAAGCTTGGGCTGCTTGGGACCCCTTGCCTCACAGGCACAGTGGCAGCCCAGGGCTCAGCTCACAGCAGATGTATGACAGAAAGCTCTAGCCAGGGAAATTCCTCATGTGCTGTTCATCCCACTCAGATTTACTGAGCTACCCAGGAAGCTAAGAAATAGATTAAGTCAGCTGATGAAAAACAAGTGCCAGACTGTAATTGACTGATGCAAAGGTAAAACATAGAAAAGCCTTTGTTTGAAACAAAATCCCATTAGCCAAGGTCTATTAGCCAAGAACACCAGCTCCTGCAAACATTGTCTGAAGCACAGACGTAACAGTCAAGACATCCTGTCTTTGCTAATAGACATGAACGTGTGCTAGTAGAAAACTAATCATTTGGCAGCAAATCACAAATGAGGCTTTCATTAGGGCTGGTAGGCAGTTTCAACCAAAGACAAGAAGAATCTTTAATTTTCACATAAATACTATTTATTACAAAGTCTGGTATGACCAGGATCTTAGAGCTCAGGAAACTTCCATAGAGAGATGAATAAAGAGATGCGAACTAAAAAGTAGTAAATGAAACCAGTATCGTCTGCATATCAGTATTGCAGCTACAGGGAAAGGAGGAATGTGCTAAACAATAAATGTTTATTATAACAGAAATAGCTTTAATGCAGCAGCATAAGGCTAATTCTCTACCAACAGAATTGGCTATAATCAAAGAGAAGAGGAACGATTCAAACAGTGCTTCTGAAGGTAGTGTTAGCCTTAATAGGGCTTGAAATAGGTTAGAGTGAAATTTGTTACCAGTACTGCTATCCCATTTGAATTACCAATAACTATTCATCAGTTCTCTGGTGCCTACCTTGCAGTGTATCTGTCACTGCCTGCGCAGTACAGACAAGAGAACGGGGAATCTCATTGTGCTCTTGGGCCATAGTTGTAAATGACAGCATGCTGCAATGCAGACTGAATGTCAAAGGCAAACATAAGACTAGACTATGATGTATGAGAATCATAATTGTCAGCAAGAAGTGGCTTTTCATAACTACAAAAGCAGCAACAAAAGTGGAACAAAAAAAAAAAGGCAAAGAAATGAGGGTAGTTTACGCATAGTTACTTCAAGGATTTGTATTTTAGAGCCTCTCAATTTTCTCTTTCAAGCACGTTTTAGGCTGCAAAAAAGACAACTTTTTTTGTTGCCTTTTTCACTGCAGTGCTTATGGCAGAGAGAGATGGAGAGGATGATCCAGAAGCCCTTTCCCAATTCCGACTTTTGTTATTCATTAATCATTCTATAAATATCCAGTGGGAATATTAAGCTGTTAGAAAAATAAAACTGTTAGAAGGAAGATCCCTAAGTTTTCCTGATAACTCTAGCAGGACACTGAGGAATGCTCAGACAAGAAGGGATTTGGGGGGAAGAAATTTAGGAAAACACATAGAAAAAGAGTAAATCCATGATCTTTACAGCTAATTGCTTGTCTCCCTTTACATTTCCCAAGAAGAATGTGTGTCACAGCCTAAACATGTACTCCTGTGTCTGCATAATTTTGGTTTTATTCAGCCATCCTTTTTTCTTTCCATTGCTCATATGTAGGTTATCATTTGCCTAGAACAGAGTTGTAACAACCATGAACTTCAGCAGTACAAATCAGTGACCACTTCCTAAAATCTCAACCCCTATGGTCATCAAGTGCTGTTGTAGGTGTAAGATCAAGGAGGCAAATTCTGCTTTGGTAAGTTTTTAAACAAAATCAGTAGAAAGTTCTTCCAATCAGTAACCATCCAATATTGGCAACTCTTTGACTTTTGTTGTTACTGTGAAATAAAGGTAATTTTGTTTTAATTTCTCTACAAGGCTCTTAAGGCAATGCTCTTGAACATCTATTAAGGGTTTCCTTGTGAAACTCCAGATTCTGCAACTGTACTTACTGATTTTGCTCTTTCCATCTTTTTTTTTCTTTCTTTCTTTTTATTTTTTTTTCCTTTTTTTTTCTTTTCTTCTTCTTTAGGGAAGTTGTTTTAAAGGGATTTTTTTTTCTCTTTAGTCTCTGCTCTGTGGTCTGTTCCTTACAGTTCTTGTGGTTTAAAGCCTGGGCTAATCTACTGGATTTCAGTCTCCAAAAGACAGTCTATTCATAATATTTCAAGGGAAGAAGGGAGATATTTGCAGCCTTTCATTAGTAATATTTGACTAGGTATGTGAAATGAAACTCAGCTGGCACTCCTCAATTAAACTTTTATTTCAGTAGTAAGCTGGCTGCTTCTTTCTCACTTCATATGTTTTGCTTTTAAGACTGATATTTAATGAGCGGGATGGAGGGACAGTATGTCTGAGAAGGTCTGAGAAGGTCTCCCTTGATAACTGAGGAGAGTAATGACATATATTTTATATAATGGCCTTCCAATCAGTGAGCTTAAACTGCATTGGGCAGTTAATAGAGTTTTTTCCATGCAGCACGGCTAAGTGACCTTCCCTCACATGCACTGAACATCACCTTTCCTGCTGCCCATGGGGTCTGACTGCCAGTGGGGACCCTCACTTGTCTGTCTCTGTTTCTGCCCAAGTCAGAATGTCTAGCATTGTTTATCAAGCAGGGGAATGTTTTTTTTCTGGATTAAATATTTAGGATGGGGGCACTAACTTCTTCATTTTATGTGGGCCTTATGCAGTTCCTGGGTTGCTCTTGGGATGACTATGATTTCCGAATTACTATTTGAAAGCGTAGCTTCTGTGAGGAAGGCAGAAGCAGAAAGCATGCTTATTGAGAGGTGTAGATCTCAGCAAACATACATCTGAGAGTATAAATATGCAGGTCTGCTATGTCCACGGGTTATCTCACACTGCTGTGAAAGTCCGTAAGAGTCTAATTTCTTCTATGAAAAAAACTGATGAAAACCCAAAAAACCCAACCCCCCCCAAAAAACAAACAACAACCACAACAAAAAAAACCCAAAACAAACAAACAGTTACAGCATATTCATTCTCCAACCTCCATCAAGTGTGGATTTCACTGAAATAATATTTTACTGCAACTCCTTTCCATCTGAGCAGCAATTAGTTTAGTGTTTCATCCATAACTCAAATGCAAGCAGTGCTGGAAGCTACCAACTGTTTAAATGAGTGGGGTGTTTATGAGGCAAAAACATATACTACATTTTCAGCACTTTCATTTGAAGTGCTGAAATACTTCATTAGCTCCCATACATGAAGAAAAATGTTGGAAAGGTAGCTGATCACATGGCACACAGGGAATAAAGAAAAAAAATGAAACACTACAAAAAGCTAATTGAAGCTCTCAATTTTTAACCCCAACTACTGTTTTATTTTTAAATTGTCCATAGATAATTGACTTCATAAAGATCCCTGCAGATTTCTCATGTCTGTTTTCATACATGTGATCACACAGGAAACCATCAGACATCTGATTACTCATCCTCACAAAGCACTGCTGGGGTTGGTTGCCTGTGTCTCAGTCCCTGTCCACAAGAGGCAAACACACCCATTTTGCATGTGTGCAATATTGAAATTTATGGGGAAGTATCTGTATTGTGTTCCAGCAGACACACCTTGGCACTCAGAAAGCCTTGATTTGCTAAAAGAAAGTTGCCTTGGTGCACACAGAGCTGTCAGCTGTTCTACCAGCACTCCCAAAGATGCACCAGGTAAGAGGCTGAGGGAGCAGCAATACAAGATACTGACAACAGAGATGGGAAGTGCTCCCAGACTGTTACAACACGTGGTGGAGCCAAGGTGACATGATTGATTCTCACCATCTCTTTGTATGGATGGTTCAGATTTGGCCCTGAATCCTGATCCTGGTTTTTTTTCCTCTACTTGAGATGTGTATTGAGATCCATGATCATGTGTTAATGAGTGAAAAAAATTTTAAAAAACTAGAATTTTTTTTTTTATGTGAAGGTATATTCATAAAGATCTGTGTTGCTCTTCTGCTGATTTGGAAGATAATAACATTCTTTTAATAAGCTGTTTACCTAGTGATTGCTGTCCCAGCTATGGGGGTGGTCCCTTTCACTGGCTGCTCTCTTAATGGATTCTGTAGCTCCTCTGAAAATGTTTCTTGAATCACAATGCTTTGACTCACCTGGTGAGAAATTCAGTTCTCATTTGCAAATGTCTGTAGCTCTCTCTACAGCTTTTCAAGTGGACTTTATCTACAGCTTCAAAGAAAAGCTATTTCACCCCTAGTTGTGCTCAGCTGGAATTAGAACATTTGCAATTTACTATCATTTGGTGTGTAGAGGTTGAAAGCAAAGGAAATATTTGGAAATAGCAAAAATATACATAGAAAGTAGGCAGAAGTACACTTTCCTTCTCTCTCGGTGAATGTCTTGGTGTGTACTGCCCTACTTGGTGTTTTGGAATGATTCACTCATCACCCCTGGCTGTGCCCATGACTGCGGCTGTGTGTTTGTATTGCTGGAGCAGAGGGACCCAGCATGGTGTGGAGTTGTGGCTGCCCTATCCTGCTTAAGGAATTACCTTCAAACCTTATTTTTGAGTGTTCCACAATGCTCTATGTATTTTATATACATAAATATAACATTATTTTTAGATCTTTATTGACAGCAGTAAGATTCTTTTTATAAAGCATATCTGGCAACTCTGTCTTCTGCCTACCTCACCAAAGTACTTAAAAAAAAGTGTTGGTCTTTAAATAATTGGAACTATTGTGGGCTTCAAGTCCAAAAGATCCTTAAATTTCTTGTTGAGCTAAGGAACAAATGGGGAAATCTCCTCTATGTCTTCTTCCTTCTCCAATTTTTTGCTGGCTGTAGCACTCTCCTCAGAAGTTTTCTTGAACTCCTTTCTCAAAGTTTTCTCGTCAGAGTTTTTGCAAAATCTTTATGCAAATCTCTTCTGTTTCTCCTCCCCTAATCCCATTTCTTCCTCAGTCCACTTACCTGTCCAGTCCTTAAATGTCTTTGTTTCTCCTTAAGTTCCCCAGCTGTTGGCGACAGCCACTCGGGGTGTTCACCAGCTACAGACCTTGGGGTGTTCACCAGCTACAGACCTTAGAGAAGCCTATCACTCCAGTGTCAAACTAGCTTTGAAGGACAAAAGGAAGATCACACCAGCTCCCTGGATTTGTGGACACTCATCTTTGGGCAGATTCTAGCCCCAATCCAAATTCTGCTCTTCATTCTCATACCAGATGAATCCTGCCTGCTCTGCAATATGCCGCAGACCCTGCGGCTATGGCTGGGGTTGGGAGGTGACCTGCGTTCCACTCAGCCTTGCTGCCATCTCACTGCATGGTGCTGGTGAGTTTGACGTTAAATGCCTTGCATACTGTGTGTGCCGTGGCTGTAATGACTGCAGGCACAAGCCATTATCATTATCTCTGATTCCTGAACACTAGTTTTACAAAAACTGCCTGAAGCACAGAGGGAGGCGTTTTCATTATTGCATTATAGCTCATGTCTTAAAGCCAGATTTCCTCCTGCATTTTCAGCCAGGCAAGGTTTCATTAAAGAACTGGGTCTCTAATTTATCAGGTTTTAATATTGGTATTTTTTCTCTACTTTGTCCTTTTCTAGTCATTCTTTATAATAATACAAGTGATTTCACCAGCTTTTCTGTGGAATGCATTATCCAAATCAGCCTCCCAAGGCCACTGGCTTTTCATTATCAGGGTCCAAGTACAGCCACTAAAGTGTCAGTCAGCTGCACTACTTTATTTTCTCATTCAGCAGCTTCATAGTAGAGGAAATGTATTTCATCCGTACATGCAGTAATGTGAGAGGAAACCACTTCCCACATACACAAATTCCTGATTCAGTCCTTTCAAACATGGCTGAAACAACTGCTGAATCCAAACATTAAAAGCTATAATACCCATTAACTAGGCTTTTCCGGGCTTCCCAGTATGAGGAGGAAGATCACAGGGAGATATCTTGTAACTAGAGCACTGATTGGAAATCTGAACCTCTGGGGTGCGTTTTCAGTTCAGTTACTCCGTTTACTAGTTGGGCATCTGGTCTCTCCGCCCAGGTTCACCCACGTGAAACAGTTAAAATAATTCATCCCTACTCGTTTTGTGACTCTGCCTCAATGTGTTTAAAGGGAGTGGCTCACATCTCTGTAATGTTTTATTGAGATCCACATATCAGAATGTGTTACACAGTGGTAGAACAATAACTTTGTTGCACTGCTCTCACCTCCTTGATTTTTGGCAACATATTTGTCCTAGCATTCAAAACTGAGCCTTTCTGGGAGAGATTGAGTGTTTGCAGCAAACGAGAGCATTTTGTTAACTCCTTCATAGAAAAGCAACACCATATATATAATTGTTGATGTATAAAGTAGAAGGAATGTAGGGCTTATTACATGTACCTTCATAGCCAGTCTCGCTTGTACACAGGCAGAACTAATCTCAGCAAATTGAGAGGTCACTAACTGAGGCTAAATTTGAACAGTAGTAATTAGAAGGATGAATGAACTTTTTTTTTTTTTTTTTTCAAAAGCAGATTTAATAAAATATGCCACTTAGACATAGTTGCAGTGGAGCAAAAAAAGAGAAGATGCTTTGCAGAACTGTAGTAGATTTACTGGTTAACTGAGACCTGAATTTAGATGATCTACCACATGTTTTCAGGAAAGGTTCAGCTCTCTGGGGAGCTCTGTAACAAATCTGTGACTGATTTAACTAATGACTAAAAGGCCCTGTTGCATCCAGGACATCACCTACAGAATATGCATAAAAAGGGTTTTACAATATTGCTGAAACAATGTGGCATCTACTTGCTCAGCTACTGAATTAAATAAAACTAAGTAAAACTTTAAGGGGTTCTTAATTTGTTTATTCCTTGAGCATCCTTCAGTATAGACACATTTTAAGGTTGCATTCCCCACTTAACTACTTGAATAGTCCACAGGTACACTATAAAATGTATAGGGAAAGGTAAGAAGATTAAAAAGTAAGAGGAAAAGTAACTTTTAAAGGTGTCTGATTCCATCTCCCTTCTTCTGTCAGCAGGAACACGCCTCCATTTAGGAAAAGCTATGGCCATCTTCCTGCTGTGAGACGTGATTTTAAGCTGAATAGATGTACCCAAGCCAGATGTAATGATTAGCAGTGAAGATTCAATAGTGCAGGTGCCAGCTGTCAGAGCAATTCAGTGTGATCTCTAGCTGGCTTGGACAGCCTATGCTGAAGCTTAAGCTGTTATATGCTTGCTGCTCTCATTAATTATCAGGCTCAGCTGAAGCTAACTAAGGTATTCACTCAAGCTGCAGTCAGAACTTCTAAATGAGTAAAAAAGACTAAATCTGTAGTTCATCTACAAGATTTAAAAAAGCATTTTGCAGCCACATCATTTTGTAGTCCATGTTGCCATGAAGCTACAAATTGCTTATACCAGCACAGAGAGAGGCACCGAGAACAAGTGCTCACTAAGGAATCTGTGGCACAGCAGCTGCTTGTGCCAGCACTGCCACTTGAAAATTCACTCATCAAAGCATGCTTTGATGCACCAGAATTCACCTCAGCTCTAGAGCTAGCCCACTGTAAAGTCAGCTCTTTGGACTGCTCTGAGAAAACAAACAGTCAAAGGCTATACAAAGACTGAAATTGCTCCAAAGCCTTGTCATAACTGGTGCATTAATAGCTTACTGCTTGATGGCTTCTTGGGCTCTCACAAAAAAAATGCCAAATAGCAAATGAACAAAACCACAGGACAGGAAATTTACCCTCTTTCCAGTATTCACAGATGATAAAGCCTTCCTGACAGGCCAGTTATTGTTCTGTATTTTCAGAACAGATGAGGAATCCACTGCTACCCAGTACTGCAGCATGGAGCACCCCAAAATCACAGCTCTCTTGCCAGGAATTTGCCATACTAATGCTGCTGCCCTGAGCAGCTCAGTCTTTACTATGATTTCTTTGTTTCTTATTTCAGGCAAGCTGCTGTAACAGCAATGTTCACTAAAGGCTGCTAAGCCTCTTGGCACTCAGGCATGTTAGCAATTCTCTTGCTCTTCCTAGTTGGCCAGCATCCTGCCCGGTTGCATTTAAGGAGGACTTTAATTTGTTTGTACTACTCTGATATTGCACAGATCAGGGTGTATTTACTATTTTATTTCCCTAGCTGAGCTAAGTAAATATTGATAAAGATTTATATGGCCTACTTTCACAAGGAAAGTAAATCTTTGTAAGTAAAAATTCAAAGTGAAGCTATAACTTGCTTTTTTTGAGCCTTGTGTTCACTGTGTATTTAATCATATTTCTGTTGTTATTGGATTTACTGGATGCATTTTATAAAGTGCATTAGGAGAGCCACAGAGATGTCTACTCAGAGGATGTGACCCAACAGGATTTTTGGCCAGTGATGGAAACAGAAGCAGGATCAAACTAAGCCTGTTAGTATTGTAAAAAGCGTTCTCTGAGACTGGGAGATAAATAGTAATCAAAAATCAATAAAAAGAAGTGATATGTTGTAATTTATATCTAGTTTGGATTTAAACTGCAATTCTTACAGAGGATCAAGGAAACATTTTGTATGCCCAACCTGAATCCAAACCTGAAATTATCCATCTGCTGAAAGTCACCGTCATTCCACTGAAAAATATGGGTGGATAAATTCTGAAGGAACCAATGATTAGGATCAACATAACACCCGCTGTTGAACCATCCATAAAGATCATCTGCTCAATTTAAACCATAATAGTTTTTTGACGGATCTCAAATCTACACCAAATTCCACGTCAGTAAATCAGTTGAGACAAAACTGGAGTCAGAGAACACTGGAAATATAGCTGCCTGGGGACAGCCCACAGTCTGACTGCAGAAGTGCTGGTCACTGGGTTAATGACACATTGAAACCCTTTTGTAGTAGGGGAAAAAAATCCATTAGAAAAACCTACAGAGACATCTAGCTCTATGACCTGACTGCTGCAGTTGTCTGCCATATAGTGGATTATTACAGAGATAAGCAACCATGACAAAAATGTTACAATAACCTTTAAAAATGGGAAACTGGAAATACAATGCTGTTTTATTTGCAAAGCGTTTCTCATGCGAGTGTCCCTGGGAGATGTTTTATAATGAAGTTTGAATGAAATACAATAAAAATCAAATCAAAGCCCATTCACTACGTACCAAACAGAACAGCTCAGGTTCCAGCTTTGGTTTTAAAGCCAGGAAGAAAATTTACTTCATGAATTTCTGCTGCTGCTCAGAATTCCAGACGAAAGAAAAAGACAGTTGCTCAAAATGTAGTTTACAAAGAGTTTGGATTTAAAAGCTGATGTCAAGAGATCAAAATTGAAAGAATCACAAAATCATTCACCAAGAGCTTCAAATAACCACAAAATAAACAGAAACCAGTTCTATTTCCAGGATCAAAAGCAGAATATTACATGTACAGCATTTTCTTTTCAAGTATACACATGATAATTACTGCATGCAGAAATGTTGGTGTATTACATGTTTAATTTGCATGAAAAAGCTATGCAGCTACAGGCTCAGCCTCACTCTGTGTGTACCCCACCAGTGCAGCTTTGTGTGCAAGAGGGGAATGTAACTCCACAGCCCTGTGCGGATGGGTTATTCAAATTCAATATCCAAACACTGATTTGAAAAACATCGGCTGAAGTAGAAGTCCAATGTTCATGTTGTTATTTGACTACTGTAAGAACTTTCCAGCTGGAGTAGAGGGACCCAGTCAGGTAAGATTTGCTGACTTGAAAACCAAACAGCCTCCTCTGTTGGTATGTTTCCATTCCCAAATACAGGTCCAATGTGGTTGCAGCACAAAAGGTATTTTTGCTAATGCTTCATAAAATTCTAGATGAAATTAGGGCTCTGTGCCAAAAGCTGTCTCTGCAAAGGTGTAAAGGCTCTCAGGTTAATAGCGGTGATTTCCAGCCATGGCCAATTTCCACATGGGGAATGTTACAATCAAGCTGGCAGTGATTTTTATGTAAATTAGTCCATTATCAGAGCTGTATGTATCTGGTTACTAGTCTATAGGCCCTTGAGGGAAACTGGCATCAGTATTTGCAAGACAAGCAGTTTTTTCCTTAATGTTCCAAACACTGTTGTTTGTTGGTTTTTTTAAACAATGGTTCCAGCTCAGTAGTTTGATGGCTAAAAAAACAGATCATATAAGTAAAAGCTAGTTCTTAATCCCTAGAAATATGAAAACATTTGGTTTAGTTAGCTTTATTATAATTTTTACAGAATCTAGTCAGATAAGCCACAGAAAAACAAGTAGTGCATAAAAATAACCAATCTATGCGGGGGGAAGGGTTTAACACACACAAAAAAACATGCTTAAGACTTCTGAAACCTTAAAGAAGCTGGAAGAGAACACATGGGAAGCATTTAGATGGTACAGAGACTTTAACCTTGTATTAGCTGTAGGCTTTTCAGTCTTGCTGAACCTTCATGTTCATGTTCATGTTCATGTTCATGTTCATGTTCATGTTCATGTTCATGTTCATGTTCATGGTAAACCTGTTCATTCACCATGAACAGGTACAATTTGCGGGCTGTCAGCTGAGAATGAGCCATTATCAATCTAGTCTGGAGTTCTGTGGCCAGCAGTCACCAACACCGCATCCCTCAGGGAAGGGTGTAAAATCCCTTCCTTCTTCTTGCATATATTTCAACTGCCCGTATTGCATGAACTGGTGGTGGTAAGTATCTGACCTTCTTGGCTGATCTGCACAATTTTACCATAATTTGTCATAATTTGTTCCCTTCATGGCATGGTAAAGCAAACAGAAGGTAGCTTTACTACAGAGCTTTTGCTGAATCAATAGTACTGCTCTCATTGCAAAACTACACATTACCTTTTGTTTCTACCTGAAATATTGAGGTTTTATGTGAAGATGGAGGATGAAACAGTACTCCTGTTGCAGTTTTGTTGTTGTTCTTTTACAAGATCAGGGTTTAGCCACTGACTCTTCATGCTACACAAAGCATGTATGTTACATAGAAGGTCTTTTTTTATCAGAGCCAGAAATCAGGATCCTTGTTATTAAGAAAGCACTACTGTAATGCTGCCAGCTGGTAGCACGGCTTGTTAAAGGTACAGTGTTATACAGTATTTTGCCTTAATAAGACACCTTATTAAGCATTACCATAAATACATGGAATAAAATTATGTTCTAGAAGCACCTGGGTGAACAAATTTGAGAAATAGGGGTGTGAGTCATAATGGGAGTTCAGGACTCAAAACATTTTGTGCAAAATAGCAAGATATTTAGTTAACCTCTCATGTCCTGATGATGATACTGAAAATGCTTTCGTGCATTGCAATTTTGGACTTATGTCTGGCAGAGAAGTTAAGCTTACTTCTTTCGATGTATTCTATTTTCAGTGGTTTGGTATCTCATTTTAGATATTGAAATTGGAATTTATTTTTTTTTCAAATGGGCACAGGTATGAAACAACCAAGTGCAGGGCCCAGCACTTCACAGAACCTCACGCAATTGGCCTTCGCCCATCAGTCCAACATGCCCAGATCCGTCTGTAGTGTCTTCTCTGGCAGATCAACATTTCCACCAAACTTGGTGTCATCTACAACTTCCTGAGGGTGACCTCTACTCCTTGATCAGATGATATCTTTGATGACGATATTAAACAGAACTGGCCCCAGTGTGGTGCCTTGGGGTACACCACTTGTAACTGGCAGCTGCTTGGGGTTCCTCAGGCAAGCTGGGAGATTGTCTCCTGATTATAGACTACAAGGGAAATTCTGGCTCTGTGGAAATCAATAGAGTCTGGCTATTGGCTTAAAGGAGCTAGCAGCTGTCTCTTTTAGGTGAGTAGCAAACAATTTCCTTCAGGGTTTCCTGAAGGTCATCCTTATGTCTGTGCTCAGTTGCCATTCAGATCATGACCTTCCACTTAGTCACCTTGTTTCACACATGCTAGCACCTCTAGAGCCCATCTACATGCATAAATTAACCTTTAGGGACATCTAACAAGCACCTGTCAAACAGGCTGAAAGACAGCATGGGGGTGGCAGGCAATGGGGATGTCAAGTATGTCACTGTTGTGGTTGGTCCCTGGAACACTCTGTCAGAGCACTGGAGATGCCGCTGCACCATCTCAGCAGGATCTCGTGGACCTCCCTGCATGATGATCTTTTAAGGGTACTCGCAGTATAGCTGTACTCTGCAGAGAAGTCACAGTGATCTCCTGACACACCCTGTGGGGCCCAGGGATCTGCCTGCAGGAAGCTCTTTGCAGGACTGTGGGCTTTATCATATTACACTTAACACAAGGACTTCTGGTCCTGAAAGTGGCCCTTGGGCATTGATGTAACAATTAAATAATGACACTAATAAAACTTGCCTACACAGTTGTGTGCATTTCATACAAGCTAAGAAGGCACCATAAATAAAGCAGTTCTTCCACCTTGTGGTTACACAGACAACTACTGGCAGAGAACTGAATACAAACAATGCAGCTAAACAAACCCAGCCCATGCAGGGCTATTGCTGTCCAGGACCCCTCTTGCAGACTGATGCTACAAATATGAGCTAGCCTTGTTTTGCAAGGTGAACATCCAGGTGTGCGTGTGTGCACTCACACACGTGTGTGTACAAACAATAGCTTTGTAATGCCTTCTGGCCATCCCAGCCTACAGCTGCTCTGATACCAGGATCCTAACAGCTGGAAGGACTCCTTCATCCTCCCTGCTAAGGAAGGGCCTTTAGCGCAACAGGCAATCCCTGACATACTGATAAAATGTACTGGTGTGGGAACAGGGTGTGAGGAAGTCACAGGCGTGAATAATGTGATTTCTTCTATGAGAGGTTGCAGCTGGTTTCTGCAAGCAATGACTAGAACAAAAAGAAACCAATTAAAGGCAGACACAAATTCATCTATGCTGATCTCCCCATTTCTACCCTCTGTTCCCATTTTCTGCTTTTTACCTCTGGCTATTGAAGCAATCATGTAGTCTTTGCTGTTTGCATCAGGGTACAATTCAGCACAACTAAGTCCAGCATCTGTAGTCAGTTGCCACAGAGTAAAGCTTGATTTGAAAAGCAGTAATTAAATGTCAGCTTTACACTAATGCAATAGAGGTTTATTGAGATATATAATTTTGGACTAAAGGCTGAAGATTTGCACTGTGTGAAACAGTGAAACACACTGGCTAACAAACTTCAGTGCCAGTAAATGAATACTAATGTTTTTAATGGTCCTAAATTACATTCTTTCTGAAGTAGAATTAGCTTGGTTATGTAGGAGAGACTGACCTGGTGTGAAGAAGAACAGCAAAACATGAAAAGAACAAGCTGTTTAATTGTTGGAGTCTAGAACATCCCTCTGGTCAACCTGGAGGGTTTGGAGACCGGACAGGGGGGTCTGGGATCTGTACAAGGGGGTCAACCAGCCTCACACAGAGCCCAAGAGGACACTGCCTCTGATCCCTGTCCATGGGAGTAAATGCCCACATTGTAAGAAGAATCACAGGCTGAGAGAATTCAAAATAAGTAGTAGTTAGTTTATCACAGAGTGTAAACGTAGAATCTAGGATTTTTAGTATATGGGTTTGAAGAGGCAAGATGGAAGAATTGGGGAGTGGCCCTGTCCTCCTTGTTCTTGTTCTTTTCCCCCATTTTCTGCTGAGTTGTATTACAAGGATTGGTTTAGAGTAGAAATGACATGTTAACATAGGTAGTAAGTATTGGTAAAATTCTGTAAATAAAAAGTACTTTGTGGACGGTGGTTGGGTCAGAGAAATGTACAAAAGGTCCGGGACTCTCTGATCCGCCCCAGTCCACCGCATGTCCTGCTCTGCTGGAGATGCCTTGCAGAGCTGAGAAAGAACTAAGATAATGTACCCGGCCAGGGAGGCCTGGCAGAGCTGAGAAAGAACTGAGAGTTAATGAAGAATAAACAACCTTGGAAACATGCACTGGCAGACTCAGCTTGTCGTCTCTGGCTCCGGCATGAAACACTTAGGGCTAGAGAAGACGAAAAACCTTATTACCTCGGGGAACAGCAACCCCGAGGAGACTCCCAGGGAACAGCAACCCTGAGATTTAATATCTATCTGCTGTTTAAAATCTGTCTGCTTCTCAAATGTTGCTGTTCTCTAAAGAGCAGTTTATTAATTACATGCTACCCTCCTCCTCTTCAGCATCATCATTCCAGTTGTACCAGCTGGCACCACTCCACACTGAATCCTTTTGCAGTAGTAGATGCTTCTAGAACAGTGTAAAAATCAGCCCTAGTGTATAAAATTCCATTTTTGATACACTGTCTGCAAATGGCTGCCAAAAAACTTCCCCAGGGTAAACTGTCAAGGTCAGGGAGTCATACCAGGCCAAAATTTAACTCAGTGTCTCACATGTAATAGTGCCCCAAGAACTATTTCTTCAGTTTCTTTTGCTCTTTACTTCTGCAGAGTGACATCTGATTATATAAAGGAGCTGAACTTGTCTCCTCTCTGTATATCTTTTTACTGCAGTTGGCAAAACAGTTTCAAAACAGGTTTTTTTCACTGTAAGATCCAAGGGAAGCTTGCTTTCAGCAACCATTTCTTCTACCTAGAACTGAACTTCAATGGTAAATTTCACTTGTTGGACTGTATCCTCTTCACCCAAAATGAGAAGGTGTTCAGGTCCAGGATGGACAAAATAAAGGTAGGCAAAATCTAGAGAGTTTTCATCCTCCCTGTCTAAGTAGACAATTCTGTGTAATTATACATTTTTTTTTACAGTAGAGAACCAAATTATGTTATTGTCTAAAATTATTTTGAAAATAAAGGGAACACAAGAAGTCTGACAGGTGAGCCATGCAAATAACAGCCTATTAAATATTTTTCTCTATTCTTATGGCACAGAGTTTACTAGCACAAAATGACATGTGTGACTGTGCAAATTCTGGCATCTCATTGCATGCTTCTACCATCAATCCCCTGATCACTGCTATGCTTCCCTATCCAGACTTCCACAGAATCACTGCTGGTTCTCCCTTTTCCACTTAGCTCTGATGAACCAGCACAGTGTCCACATTACTAAGTCATAACAATCTTATCCAATCAGCTCTGCAAGACAGCATGTCAGTTGGAAAGGAGTTGCTTTTTTTCTAATTAAAAATGGGTGGATTAAAACCAGTTTCAATAAACTGGATGTTTTGAAATGAGCACCCCTGGACAAGAACTAAAACATTCTCACACCCATTGGCAGATGTCTTCAATAACTCAAGGTGAGATGTATGGCTTCAGAATCCTAGAGAAGAGCAAATATACAGACCAACAATAAAAAAAAGTAAAAGAAAAAAATTTATTCGGAAATTAGTGCTGGTCTTTTAAATTAATCTCAGAAAAGTAGAGATGAAATAATCAAAGCATACTTAAGTGCTCAGAACCCCTGAGCACTTAATTATTAGGGAGATTTTGTGGAAGCCATTTCACGTTTTATAGAGTGTATAAATTTAATTGCTGACTTTATTGCTTTGTATTAGCACCTCTATTTGCTTTAATCTTTCCCTTGACTTCTGTTTACCTTCCCTTTCAGACCACTGATAACTCCCCTGTAGAGGCCTGGAAAACACTGAGTGGTTCTCGGAAAGAAACACCTCAATCAGCCACTGAGAGCATGTTTGCCTTGCTGGTGATGCTGGGTGACACAGTGACACAGTGACTTGTGGATGTCCCGTGACTTCCTTAACACGCGGCCCAAAGCTTCACATTTTCACCAATGTTTTATATTTTATTAAAGCCCAAATGGTTCTGGGTGTGTTACATGTGGCCTCGGGCAGGCAGGGACTGTGGGACACTGCCATCTGGAGCTGTCTGACATCACACACCTAAAATACAGGTATCTGGGCTGAAGTTGTCACCTTAGTTCCCTCTAAAACAAATCCAGATAAATACCTCTGGAGGATGATAAATCTCATCTGAAAACTTGTGTGAGAAAAGCAGATTTCTCCAGACATGTAAGCTAAGCAGAATATTTCTCCACTTGTATGCCCATCGACCACAGAGTCCAGAGAACTACCAACACACATCACTTGTAAATGGCGAAACGCAGCTGAGGGATTCAGACAAAGCCACTCTTTCTACCGTCTGACGCACGTGTTGTGTGGCCGGTGCAAGGAAGCTCTTACTAGAGAGCAAGGGCTACAGCATCCCACTACGAAAACACATAACCAGGAAACTAATTTGAAGTGTTTATTTATGTATTTATCTGATGAAATCTCTTAAACCAGCGCTACGCTTTCTGGTAGTTAAAACGCGTTTCTCGACACAACCTGACACAGGAGCCAGTCCCATACCACACCAAGATGGCGGGAGTCGGAGGACTACAACTCCCAGCAAGGCGCACACCGCCGTGGAGGCCATCCGCGCCATGGATGTTATCCTCCTTGACCGCAGGGCACGATGGGAGTTGTAGGCACGGGGCCGTGTGGCCACGGTCTGGTGCATGCGCAGCGGCGGCGGCGGACGCGGCGCGTGGCAGGAAGCGGAAGAAGGCAGCCGCGCTCGGAGCCTGACGTGTCCCTCCCTCCGCGGCCGCCGCTCGCTGCTGCTCGGCCGGCGCCGCCATGGGCAGTGAGTACCGGGGCTCCCCCTGCTTTAGCGGCTCCCACTGGGCTCTTGCTTCTCCCCTCTGGCCGGGAAAGCGCTGTTCCTGGGGGTGGCACCTCATCCCGGGGAAGGAACCGATCTGTGTGCCCCGTGCCAGGTTGAGGGCGCGGTATCGGGGTGCGGGGGGGGGCGGGGGCAGGATGTCACCTCGGGCATGACTCTTCCAGGGACATTGTCAGAGGGACTGTGTCTGCATCCCGGAGTGATCCGATCAGTGTGAATCTGCAGGATCCCGTACCTCGAGAAAAAGCTACTTGAAAAGCGTCTTAGTCGATAACTGTGTCACTGTAGATGTTGGAGAGACCCTTGATTTGCATTAAATTGAATATCGCGGTCCAACCGTAACTTTTCAGACATAATCGTTTGAAATTAAGACAATATCTTTTGTGGGCTGGTCTTAAAGCTTTACTAAGTTGCCACTGAAGTTGCAACGTTCCATGAAAAGGTGGAAAGGCACCAGTAATTTCAGTTCTGTACTGTTGTACTCTTCATACTTCAAATGCAACCTAGATTTGTCTTAGCAGATTTAGAATTAACTCTTCTTCAAATTGAGAGCTCTCTGCTTATGGGAGAACTTGTGACTTTGCAAATCCCTTCTTCTTATGCTTATTTTAAGACAGACTCCTGATCTAACAATGTCTCCTTTTGGCTGGAGGGGATCATGGCATGAGATGTTCTGTAGACTAACTTGAATTGATGCTTCTGAATTGTGTGGTTAGGAACTGTGGCGATAACCTGTATGGCCCAAAAGTGTGTAGGAATTTTAAACTGTATGTCTCAAAAGTAAAATGTTTACAATACCCAAGGCACCTTTTTCTCTAATATCAAGACTGGTGAGAAGCTACCATGAAGTAAAAGTTCTGGGGTGTTGATGAACTCATATAAAGCAATGACAAAGGTTTTTTGGTGCTGTCAACCTACTTGGTGAAATGGGAAAATGCTTGGCTTTCTTTAATTCTGTTCCCAGTCCATACTGTACTTAAAATGTGCTAGATGAATCTCTGTGTAATTAGATAAGAATTTAATAAAACAACACACCCCCTGCTCCAAACTAACCAACCAAAAGTTCCCCAGAACCGGGACTTTTATTATATAACGTACATGTCCAAATTCAATTCAGCTCGAGCTTTTTCCAGTGTTCATTGTATCTGTGTGTTCACTTTGTCTTTTAACTTATTTCTGTACAGTAAAATTTCTTGAAGTGATCAAGCCCTTTTGTGTTATCTTGCCTGAAATTCAAAAGCCAGAACGGAAGGTAGGTTAATAAAATTTTCTTCCTAGGTTTGTGTTTGTGTGATATAAGATGTTCAGAGTTTGTGTTTGTGGGATTTGGGGTTTGTTCCCTGATGGGAGGATGGCAGTTTTAGGTACAGTTGTTTTTAGTGGAGTGCATGTGTGATGCATCTCCACTAAATCACATTCACATGTGAATGTGATTGTACAAGAATGAATGCGGTTGGGCAGATTTGTTTATGTCAGAGCAGTGCATGGTGAGATGTTGAAGGCGGTACAGACTGGAATGCAAACCAGACTAAGTTAAAGCAGCAACTTGAAAATCTTTGCTTATAAAGTCTAATCTAAGATTATTTGCTGGCATAAGCTGCTCCCTATTACTGCGAATTTTTTCATCATAAGCTTTTACTCATGAAAATGTGAAACTCATTTCTGTTGAAGTACTAGAATTACCTTGCTTCGACATAAGCTTGTTTATTTGGATTAAATTTTGAATAAAGCTTTGTAGCTTTCTTTGGTTTTATATGGGATGAAAGGGATGAAGGGTACGTTATTTTCTTTAGGGTGGTATACTTTGTCCCTCCACAAAAAAATCAAGTGTGCTACTATGAAAGTTTGTTTGATGGACTAAGTCTTGTTATCTTGACAGCTTTATCATCTGTTGTTGATTTTGTGTTTATTCCCGTTAGATTCAGTTTAAGGAAAAGGTACTATGGACAGCTATCACACTCTTCATCTTCTTAGTATGCTGTCAGGTATGTTTGCTTCCCTTTTTGAGGAAGAGCTGAAATGTTTAAAGCACGCTATGAAGTCTCTAATTTAATCTCTTGGTTGGAAATGCAGATTCCCTTGTTTGGCATTATGTCATCAGACTCTGCAGATCCTTTCTACTGGATGAGAGTGATTTTGGCGTCAAATAGAGGTATGGCCAGACTTTCAGGAGGGATTTTTTTTAACTTGAATCAAAATAGGTTTGGACTTGCATTCTGTTCCACTGTAATGAATATAAAAACTGAAGTTGAGAGAGAAAAGTAATTTTTCTGTATTATTTAAAGTCATAAATCAGTGTGGCATTGGGAAAGGCGCAGATTTCTGGACAAAATGAGTTTATGGTTGACTGTGTACAATCTATTATATATACAAAAATTAAGCGTGTTTTTGTTTGTTTGTTTGTTTTTTGTTTGTTTTGGGTTTTTTGGGTTTTTTTTGTGTGGGGTTTTGTTTGTTTGTTTTTTGTTTTGTTTTTGGTTTTTGGGGGGGGGGGGCGTGTTGTTTTTTTGGTGTTTTTTTTGAGGAAAATGGTTAGGGAAGAGACAGGTCCTAATTACGTGCATTGCTGCTGTTGCAATCTTCAAGATTTGTGTTTCAAAATCATATTCCTTGAGTGCTGTGGTTTCCTGGGTGACATCTTTGAGTCTGTCACACAGAAGATGGAAATGCAGAGTAGTTTATATGAATTTCAGTTTCTTGTAGAGGCTTTCCAAGTCAGGTATGAAGATTAAAATTCATGATAGTTTATATAATTTTCTGTTTCTTGGAGAGGCTTTCTAATGCAGCTATGAATTAAGAATTATGACAGTTTCCTGAGTTCACTTTATCATTCTATATCATTTGAGCTATCAGTTTATCTCATACATTGTTTTATGCAGAGTAAATCTATTCTTGACAGCAAAAGTCTTTTTCAGTGACACTATTTTTGAGATACTGGGGAGTACTACGTATCAAACTGACTCCTAATGAACTTTTGTTATCATTGATAACTTTTACGTATATGGAGATTTTGAGTTTTAGATCTTCTCCATTGTGATGTAAAGGTTGATAAAAATTAGCTTTGAGCTTCACTGTTCTTACTATGTCTGGCAGGAACGTTGATGGAGCTGGGCATTTCACCCATTGTCACTTCAGGGCTCATCATGCAACTCTTGGCAGGTGCTAAGATAATTGAAGTTGGTGACACCCCAAAGGACAGAGCTCTCTTCAATGGAGCCCAGAAACGTGAGTAAAAGCTCATGTTGGGCACTGTTGGTTTTAGAGTATCTCATCCTAACAGTGAAAAGTATGAATTTACCATGGGATGAATGGTGCAGTTGGACTTGTGGATTTCTGTTGTGCTGTGTGTCATGTTCTGCTGCAGATACCTGTATTTCATTGGTCTTTTACTGACAGCTCTCTGTCCTGTTGGGTGTTAAGCTTCAGAAAGTTGTGAAAAGGAAAAGTGTCAGTGCAATTGGCATTGCTGCTGTAGTCTCCTCAAATAAGTGAAGCAATGTAGAGACTGTGGAGACTCAACTTTTGACCTGTAATAGTCAGTGTTAATCTGAGTATTTCATAGTGATTAAGATGTTGGTTGTAGCTGTTTATACTTTGCAGCTCCAGGCATGAGTCTTTCTCATCAAGAAGGGGTCTCTGTGGTCAGTTGATAATGACTTCCAGAAAAAAACGTGCATTTCATAGCTATTCGAAGCTGTACGTTATTTATTGATACGTGTACTGGAAAAATAATAAATAACTACAGTATTGTCTTAATACCCTCAGAGTTTTCAGTATCTAAAGCAGCCTTTGGTAACCAAACCTACTTGCTTCTAAGTGCATTTGTCTCTGAACTATCTGTGTGCATCTCTGTTTTCAGTGCCAGATTTCAGACAGCAAAATTAACTTGCTCTTGAATTTAAACATCCTGTGACTTACCTATTCATTCCCAAATGTTGTGGTTTAACCCCATCTGGCAACTAAGTATCACATCAGACATTTGCTCTCTCTCCTCTGGGAAGGAGGGGACAATCAGAAAAAAAACAAAACTAAACTGGTGGATTGAGATAAAAACAATTCAGTAACTGATACAAAGTACAATATAATAACAACAATAACAACAACTGTAACAAAAAGGAGAGAGAGAAATAAAATCTCAAAGAAACAAGTGATGCACAATACAGTGCTCACCACTGCCTGACCAATGCCCAGCCAGTTCCTGAGCAGAGATCAGCCCCTCCTGGCCCATCCCCCTAGTTGATGTGCTGAGCCTGATATTCCATGGTATGGAATATCCCTCTGGCCACTTAGGGTCAGCTGTCCTTGTCATGCTCCCTCCCAGCTTCTTGTGCACCTTCTGGCTGGCAGAGCAGGGGACACTGAGAAGTCCTTGACTTGGGGTAAGCAACAACTAAAACAACAGCTCATCAGCCTGTTATCAGCATTACTCTCATGGAAAATCCAAACCACAGCACTCTACCAGCTACTACAAAGAAAATTATCTCAGCTGAAACTAAGGTTCTCTACAAAGAAGTGATTTCTGTTTCTCTGATTGCTCACTGACATAAATATCCAGGACAAGTTCATACTTTTTCTTTTTATTCTGTAGTGTTTGGAATGATCATTACCATTGGACAGTCTATTGTGTATGTAATGACTGGAATGTACGGAGACCCATCTGAGATGGGTGCTGGTATCTGCTTGCTTATCACAATCCAGGTAATTTCTAGTCTTCTCTACTTACTCTTCCCCTGAAAGGGTCAAAAAATTAGCCTTATGGACAGGCTGTCCCACATGCAGAGAAAAAAGGCCCAAATGTACCTGCGTCTTCATGTATAATCTAATCTTTTAATACACATTATTTTTCTAACAAAATGAAAAAGACATGGAACTAATGCTGTATTTCTTTTTTTACTGTAGCTTTTTGTTGCTGGTTTGATAGTTCTGCTCTTGGATGAGCTGCTCCAGAAAGGATATGGTCTTGGTTCTGGCATCTCTCTCTTCATTGCTACCAATATCTGTGAGACCATTGTGTGGAAAGCATTCAGCCCCACCACAGTGAACACTGGACGAGGTAATATGGTAGAGTCTGTTTTCTTTACCAATAGTTTGTATAAAAAGGCAACATCTTTTTTTTTTTTTCACTGTTAATGCCAAATGCTGTTACTACCATCTTGGTTGTGTAGTGAATCTTGCTAATGCAGCAGATGCTGCTGTGCAAAGTGCATGCACAAAGACATTTTTTCTCAATTTGTATCTCACAAGATATTTACTGAACTTGAATCTCTTACAGTGCCTTCATTAAAAGTCAGCAGTAGTGGACTGCCATTGTATTACGGTTGCTGCCCAACTTACTGACCAAATATTAGCTGTTTCTTTCTGCTCATTGCCTTTTTTACACTTTGCCCTAAAGACCTTATTCTCCAAACGTTACTGGAGATGATCCTGTTTGCTGCTCTATAGTAGAAAACAGAATTGTGGTTATGCCATTTGCTGTAATCCAAACAATAACTTGTGTCTCACCACAACTGACACTAGAAAGCCTGATGCTTCCCTGTAAGCTTACTTTTTTTTTTTTTGATCAGGAGGAGGAAAGAAAGAACTTCGTGCTTGTCAGTGTTTCTAGAGACCAATAAAGTTATCTCATGCTGGGTTATGATTTTGTTTCTAGGCCACTACAAGGGGTTTTTAAAAAAATCTTGGAGATAACATGGCTGATATGAAGGGTGACAGCGTAAAAGCCTGAGAACACGCTCAAGATGCAAAAGACTCAGAGAACTCTCATTCTGAATCCTGTAATTCAGAAGTATGCGTAATGGGACAAAACACTGAAGCTTGGAGATAATAACAGCTCACCTTTTTCTTTTCCTTTGCAAGGCATGGAATTTGAAGGAGCTATCATTGCTCTGTTCCATCTTCTGGCTACTCGCACAGACAAAGTCCGAGCTCTTCGTGAGGCCTTTTACCGTCAAAATCTTCCCAACCTCATGAATCTGATCGCCACCATCTTTGTCTTTGCAATTGTCATTTACTTCCAGGTCAGTTGAAATAATGAGGGTTGTAGAACTATATGGAAGTAGGTCTGAAATTTGCTTCTTTCTACAAGAAATTATATAGTCACAAGGCTCATTCTTGTACCTGCAGCATCTGGATGTTTATTATACACTGCCTCCTCTTAATCAGTTGCCACACTTACTGTAGTCACACTTACTGTAGTCACACAGAAGCCTTGAAACTTTGGTCTCTGAAAAAAGAAACAAAAAAACCAAATAAAAATACCTAGATGCACGTGTGCATGTGATATTGTCTAACCCAAATGCTGTTGCTTTTTACTGGGAAATACTTTGAAGTTTTTAGACCTGTGTGTCTCTTACTGTTTGTTGCTGAAGAATATAGGAAGTTTTAATGTTTCTTTTCCTGGATGCTTTATTCAGTCTTCTTGAAACTTCAGATTTCTTCTGATGTCTTAAGTCTTTCATACCTTCTTGTGTGTGAGTGTGTGTTTAGACAACCATGCAGGCTTGCAGACCCTTTGCAGAAGGGGTCTCATGGAGAGGAGAGCCCTCTGGGCAGAGTGTACTTGCACAAAATGATGGCAGATTTCTTCTGTCGCTGTCAAGGACTTGCACTTGCAATTTACAATCTCTGGTATGGGTTTATGTCCAGATGTAATGGGGGACTTCCTTTTCAAAACTTTTCAGGGCTTCAGAGTAGATCTTCCCATCAAATCTGCTCGCTACCGGGGCCAGTACAACACCTACCCTATCAAGTTGTTCTATACTTCCAACATTCCCATTATTCTCCAGTCTGCCCTGGTGTCAAACTTGTATGTCATCTCCCAGATGCTTTCTGCCCGCTTCAGTGGCAACTTGCTGGTCAGCCTGCTGGGCACCTGGTCTGTGAGTATTCCTTCTCATCTTGCATATATCTTTACAAGGGCACCATTGAAAAGTGGGGTGGAAGAGATGTTCTATGAATATTAAGACACACTTTGATAGGTAGTCAAGCACACTAAAACTCCTAAGTTAGTAATTTATTTGAATTTATGGTAACATGTGAGGCTTGCTGTGATGAATGTAAATGTGTGTGCTGCTTCAGTAGTAATTATGCAAAGTGGCACAGAGGTGATACAAACTTTTCTAAGACTTGGCTTAATGGCTAAGAAACAGTGGGAAGATTGGTGACTGACTGCTTGCTTCCTTCTTCCAGGACACATCATCTGGAGGCCCTGCTCGTGCTTACCCAGTCGGTGGGCTCTGTTATTACCTGTCACCTCCAGAGTCTTTTTCTTCAGTGTTGGAAGACCCTGTACATGCAGTTGTTTATATTGTATTTATGTTGGGCTCCTGTGCTTTCTTCTCTAAGACGTGGATAGAGGTCTCTGGCTCCTCTGCCAAAGATGTAAGTTTAAAATTACAAATTATGTAAGCTTACAAGATGAAAACAGATGGGCTGTTGTAAGAATGACTGACTTTCCTCTGAAACAGCTGTTCTGCTGGTAATCTTGTTGGTAATATTCATTGTTTGTGTAAATAGGGACTGTGTCTTTTTTTTTTTTAATTGGGCAAGATTAAGACAGAATGGGGGTCATTTTTTTCTGTATTCTTTACTGCTTTTTCAAAACAACATCAAAACTTAAATTGCTTTCGTTGGAATTAGGAAATTTAGAACACAGAAACGTGATTAGTGTGAGAGCAGGAAAGGTGACAGGAGAGGTAGAAACTCTTTCAGTGCCACATGATAGGTGAACTGTGTGCAAGGCAGTTGCCATTTAAAGACTTGCAGGTAAACCTCAGATAGCCATTCCTGACACAGAGAATTCTGAGCTTCCTTTCTGGGAAAATTAACTAGAGGTTGTTACTTTTAACTTGAGAGCACTGACAATGGAGAGTATAGTGTGGTGCATTAATGTACCTGAGGCTAGCTTCTCAAAAATTCCATTTGCTACAGGATATTTAACATTCAGGAACTATATCGTCCTGAAATTGGAGTTGGAAAACAAAATGTAAAATAGCTGTCATTGTATTTGTATTGTGTAGTTTTGGGTAGGAGGTGAAGTTTGGCAGCCATAGGGAATGGTTTAATCCATTCTTTAACCAATAAGTAATTGCACAGTTACTGTAACAGTGTGCACATACTTGTTTTGGACTTGCATCTTGCTGCTTCTCAAGCATGCAGGGGGGCACTCACAGCCATGTACAGTCCAGTTTTTACTTCAGAGTAAACCAACAGACACTGGTTTTAACACTTTAATACTTTTCCTGATACTAAGTAAATTTATTTTAAGTTCATGCAAAAAAGGTCAGAAATAATAGTTGAAATATCATTACTTAAATGTTCACTGTGTAGTGGAAAACTGGCAGCTAACTCATCTGGAAGTGTTTTCTCAGTGCATGGAGTCAGTGATGAGCAGCTTCATGCTCCCCTGCTGGAGTTCGTTACCCAGAGTTGTTAGTAAAGTGTTTGCAGGGCTCTGCTGTAACCCTGTGCAACTGCAGAAATCCAGTTTAAGAATAATGTTCCAAGAAGAGATTCTAAATCTGGTATCTAGTGTGGCTCCACAAATAAATAGTTGACTCAGCTGAATGCAGGAAACTGAAACGGGGTGGACACTTCAATGTATGGTTTTGCAACATCTACGAAACCCTCATCAGGAGAAGGGTAAACGGCAAAACATGGATTCGATTATGTGTATGAGAGCTGACCAGTATCCAAATTTTTCCTTTTCTCAGTAGGACTAGAATTATCCAGAAAGCTTTGTATAATTGACAGGTAGAAAAGCTCCTGTGACTGTAATTTATCTGAAGTTAAAATACTGGATATTTTAAACTTAGATGAATAATGTAAAGCACAATCGAAAACCGAAAACAATACAGAAAGTGCCCAACCCCACCACCATTTACTGCAATGTCTTGCTTCTGATTTCCCACAGTACTTGCACAGCACATTTCATGGCCTTAGTAAATGACACTAATCTTATTTGCTCCATTCCTTGATTCAATACAGGTTGCCAAGCAATTGAAAGAACAGCAAATGGTAATGCGAGGGCACAGAGAAACTTCAATGGTACATGAACTCAACAGGTGAGCTACATATTCACTGGCTGTTCGTGCAAAGTGTTATGGGCAAACACATGGCAAAGTTTGCTTTGACTTCCATTTTCTAGGTGCTAGAACACAGATACTATTTCAGCTTTGATGTTACTTACATGAGACATAGAACATAATCTCATTAATGGAAGACATGTACAGTACAGCTTATTTTTGCATTTAAAGAATTTGTCTTAAATTCTGGACCTTTTATTTTCCTGTTTTATTTTTTCATTTATATAATCTTCTCAGGGTAGCTAGTAATGAGCATTTCAATTTACTTTACTACTTCAAGCTGACCCAGAGGTATTTTCTGACTGTAATTTTTTGAGAGTTATTAATCTTGAGTACTGTTTTTGTGCAGACCTTGCTTCTATAACAAGTTAAATCTCCTAGGTGCAGAGGTGGGCAGGGGTTGAGGTCTTTAGGTTTTCAGATTTCAGTATTGGACCTATGTACCTTTTGTGTTACAGAAATGTTATTTTAACTTTGTGTTTCAGTCATCAACAGAAGATTTGAAGAGCCAGTGGCCATAAGTTTAATATTAGTGCATAATTTCATGGTGGACTGTAATACCTTCTCCTCTTAGTGTAACATTTTTTTGTTCTGCAGTCAGGTTGAGCATTTTATTTCCTTACCCAGTGCACTGGCATTATTGTGTGTTCCTTACCTTTGATTTCAGACCCACAAGAGAAGAGAGAATTCTGCCATTGACTTTTTTGTTACTATCCTGAGCAAACTCTAATGGTCCCTTTTCTATTCTTATTTCTTGTTTTACAGGTACATCCCTACAGCTGCTGCCTTTGGTGGGCTCTGTATCGGTGCCCTCTCTGTGCTGGCAGACTTCCTTGGGGCGATTGGCTCTGGAACTGGAATTCTGCTCGCTGTCACCATCATTTATCAGTACTTTGAAATTTTTGTAAAAGAACAGAGTGAAGTTGGCAGTATGGGAGCTCTTCTTTTCTAAACCTAGCTTCTCATGGACCCAGGAAAGAGAGGAGGGACATTCTCAAAGTGTAGCCAGACAAAGCAAAAGAAGTATCATAAACTTGATAGTGTCATTCTATAGAAACACATATTTTAATAAGGTTTAATAATGTTTCCAAAGCACATTCCCTTATGTTCAAACTTTTCTAGCATACTGTTTGCATTTTATAAATTGATGAGGAAGATGTGCAAAAAAGTTTTTTAAGAAAATTGTTTTTAATTATGTGTCAGGAGTGTCAGCTTTCTGACTTGGATTTAGTTCAATGACTCCGAAAAATTTTTGAGCCCCTTTCACATTTAGTAACCTGAAGCCTTTACAGGTTTTAATTAATGTTTGTTAAATGAATATTTGGAAGGGATTTTTTCCATTTAACTTGTTCTTGCAGCTCCTTTCCAGTAATGGTGAGAAGAACTTCTCTATCTGATGCTCAAGTTCCATAATTATGGTTGTAAGCACATGGAAATGGTGTTTCCATGTGTTCAGGTCAGATTTGAAAGGCAGTTGTTTCTTTTTACTAAATATCTTTAATTCCAAATGTTTTGTCTTGTAATTACTACACAAGACTTTGTCAGATGTTGAGCATTGGGCTTGAGACTGTTTTCATGTTTCTGTGTAAGAAAGGAATATGTTCTTTCCCACCACCTCTCCCCCACAAGCAGAAAACTCAGGTAAATCCAGATTCTGCCAGAACCTGTGCCTAAGAGTTGCTACTTTGAAACTTGGTTAAACCAACTTTGTAAAGCCGTCTAATTAGTCTTTATTGCCATTGGTGGCTGTACTTCTGATGCTGGCTGAAAGGAATGAGAATTATGGCTGCTTAGATGCAAATCTGCTTGTGCTCTTTGCTAGAGTGAAGTTTGTTTCCTTGATAATGAATTCTGGTCTCATAGCAATCAGAGTGTTATCTGATTACTCATATCTAGTGAATTTTGAGTCTCATTACCAAAAAAGAGTGGAAAGAATGGATGTTACTTATCTGTTTCTGTAGATCTAGATACAAGCCCCTTGTCAGATAACTCCACTAAGAGGCTTATGTAGAAGGCTTTTCTATCCTATAATCTCATAGATTTGAGTGGTACATAGCAAAATACTCTTTCAGAGGGTATTGGGATTCCGTTTTTGAAGATCACACCTTCAAATTCGAGAGTTTACAGTTACGGCTGTAATGGACCAGAATAAAACTTAATTCTCCATTTTAATTTGGGTTGTCAGTACTAACCAGGTGCCTAGGACCAAATGCAAATATTTGTGTATGAGTCTTTTGTAAATACACTTTTCCTCAATCAGTGCTGGACAACATGGAAACCAGAATGAGGAGTTGTAATGCTGGAACTTTTCTTTACACTGCATCAACACTGCCTTCTGTGTGTTTTTGCATGTTGGGCAGGCAGTATGTGAGTCACTGTTTCTGCTGAAGTGGTGGGACTCTGTTACATACCCAAGGAGCACAGATGACATCCAGAAACCCTTGTTAATACCCTGAGCACAGATACCAAACACGTGGGAAATATGCAAATGTGGAATGAGATGCACCTATCAATGAAAGTCAATTGCCCGGGGTGAGGATCACGATTGGAAAAGGAATAAAGAATTGGGATGAAGTATCCATGAAATGATCACTGTCAGCCATTCACTATGGTGTCACACTACATTCAATCATTTTTGTGTTTTTCATAAAGTACTAGTGCACCACAGCGCAACTGGGATGTGAAATGAGGGCAGTTAAAAAGTAGCATTTAAAGGAGAGGGAAAGGGTTCTGATACAATTCTGCTTTGGGGGGAATTTTTTTTTTTGGCTGTTTTTCCAGGAAGCTGAATATAAACTTTGTTTTGATGTAAAAGACCCCTTTCTGTGCATGCTGCTCTGGCTGGGCTGGAGCTGTACTTTTATTTTTGGTCATATCTGTTTGGACTTCTTGCAGTTTAGACCATTTGATCTTTGGTGTCTAAGCAGCACTTTTTCTGTGCATCTGTATTTTTGTGGTCTAGTGGTAAATCTTTGTTATCAAACAGCTGTGTCTCAAAGCAGGACCTGCTGGCCATATGGTGGATGTTCACAAAAAGAAATAATGCCTAAAAAATCTGCTTTATAATGAAATAAAGTACATCTTTGGAGCTAATAGTTGGCTTTTGGTGCTTGGATACTGTTAAAATTCTAACACTTGTAAAAAAAGGTTACCCACATAGGAAACTGAGAAAGTGCTACCCTCAGAACACCTTAATAGAGAGTCAGTATGAAATAAAGAATTTAGATTAACTCCAAGGTCTCTCAGTAGTGGGTTGCCAAAATAGCTGAACCCTGACCATTCCTATGGGCTTTTCTTTTTTGAGTTGTAATTTTAAAGGCAAAGTAAATAGAGGCTGAGTGGAGTAATGATGCACCACTTTAACGAAAACTTGTTTCCATGAGAGATACAGTGCTAGTCTTCTTGTACTACAATTGAGACAACAAAACTCAAAGCAGATGATATTGCCAATATTGTTTTGCCCTTTGAGTTTTTAAACTTAAAGTACGGGAACATTTTGCCTTATTGCTGAACAGAAATATCCCAGTACTTGAAAGCAAATTTACTGAAAATACTGTTACTGGATGCAGGAAGTTCAGCCATGATTTTGGTTGTGTTTGAAGTCACTCTAAACAACACCCTGATTTCTCCCTTACTGTTTTCTTTTACACCAGGAAACTTGAATTGATGATTATGGTTTTGTGGGAATACTATGTCGTCCCACAAAATGCATGATCACAGAAATGACTGAGGTCACTGTAGATGTGATGAGTTATGTGCAAGAGAGCTGGATGAGAACCAACACCAGGGCAACATCTGACATTATTCTGCTGGAAGTGTTTTGTCCAAAATTCTTGACATGTCCTTTTCTTCTGCACGACAGATTTCGTGTTAGTTTCTTTAGCATTTATGTGCTGAGTATTTGATTTTTGTCTCTTTTGTCATTATTCATTAAGCCTTAAAAATTGTCTGGTTTATTCTAGTTTACTTGTTCCTAGGGCCTATTTCCATGTAATTCCAAGATGGCAAACAAAGGGACTTTTCTTCCTAATTTCTCAAACTTTTTGTTGTTGGGGTTTTATATTTAAAAAGAAATTAATTCCTTTTGGCTGCAACTATTAAGGTTGTTGCTTTAGTTTAAATGTTTCATGACTGTGCTCCCTTGATTTTTTTCTGGGGATAACCCTGTCCCATACTGTAACCAGACTGATGTGTGGAACAGGCTTCTCAGCCAGCTTTTGGTAAAGGAGGAAGCTGAGTGGCCCAGTAACTGCTTTTCCTAACTGTGCGCTCTTGCAAAGAATACCAAGTTTTAGGTGGCCCTCAGTTTTCCCACTGCTGTGGGGAGGCTCCGAGATTCCTGTGAGCTGTTTGCTCACGGGAGTGGTTTGACACTGCCGGGTCCTCAGCCAGTCCCGCTGCCTGGATCCCAGCCCTGCTCCTGAAGCGTTGCCGGGTGCTGCCTGCGGAGCCCAGCCCTTCCCACGGCCCGGCTGCGTCCCTCCAGGTCCGCGCAAGCTTCATGCTGCTTCCGCCGGTGGAGAAGGGCTCTGGGCAGGGAGGGACACTGGTGCCATCTCTGCTGTAGCCGGTGTGCGCCTTGCCTGTCCCTCAACTCCCTTTCCCCCGCGCTCCTCTGCCAGGTTTCTACTCCCCCCCGCCTTCGGCGGCCTCCTGCCCCTAAAGGTGGGCTTGGGCCGCGGCCAGGGATGTGCAGGTGCCGGGACAAGGCCGGTGGCTGCAGGGGCTGCGGCTCCGGAAGCTCAGCTCCGTTAGCCTCCCACAGCTCCCAGCCCGGCCTGGGAGCCTCTGCCCGCCGGGTGGCAATGTTACCCTGCGAGTCAAGCACGGCCATGGGGATCAGGGAAAGGCGGATCAAATCCGTTCCAAATGCGTGTCCTTTTTTTTCTTCGCTAGTATGCCGATGGGCGTCTTGCAAAGTAAAAAGTTTGGAGCAGAGTTTGCCGGTATTTATTTGTACTTCCAGGAGCTGCGGCCAGGATTGAGGTTAATATGAAATGCTGAAAATAATCTTTTAGAGCATTTATAATATTTTCTAATATAATTCAAGCATGCAGGGTGCCGTGGGGCAGTTGTCATCTCCTGCCTCTTAAGCCTAGACTGAGACAGTCTATGGGATTGGAAAGAAGTCAAAAAAAGAAGCATTTAAAACCAAAATCAATATTCTAAGCTGAGGACCTAATTAGTCAACTCGACTTTAAGCTTCTGGTTTATAATGTGCTCTTGGATGGATCTGCTAAAATTTAAACTCTTCTGTGGGCCAGGTTCTAGCAATCCTCTGGCCATTGCCAGTGTGGTTCAGCCAAGCTGGCAGCGTTTAGCAGAAAGGAAATACCCTGACAATTGGCACCTCCTTTGGCAGCTGTATCACAGGGGCTGGAGACTGAACGAGCATGGTACACTTTGTCATTGCAGAGAAGGGCTGTCAAGGTCAGAGATGGGATGCTGGCTCTGAGATATTTCTTGCTGAAGAACAACAAGACTGGGCCAGTTTCTCAGAAATTGGAATACCTGTGACCTTAAAACAGAGGGAACAAATAGAACAACAAGGATACATATTTTTAAGAAGATGCTTCAGATATTTTTATATTGCTTTGAAGAAAATCAGGATACATGGCACATATATAAAATTCCAGCTTCCCCTTCTTAGATATTAAGGCTAAAATGGATAGTTCCAAAAATGGTGTGAGCACTTCTGGGGGGAGTATTAGCTATCTGAAATCTCAGATGAGTGTTATCCACTTCAATCTTCAGCATTTCTGAACCTCTCTGATGTTCTTACAGCTCTTATGTGTCTCTTCTTAATACCTGTGGTGTGAAGATTTCTGAAAGAAAAATGCAGCTCCAGACCTACAGGAACAGGCAACACTGAGCAGAACATTCTGCCTGATTAACTTTGCTATATAAGTGCGATTTTAATTTTTGTTTAAAAAGCTTTATCTTTTGACAATGCAAGAACATGAAATTGTTGCTGCTGGATTCCCTAGGGCTGCAGAGCTATGCCTAATGCAGGTAAGAGCAAGGGCTCCCTGTGACCTCAAGTGTGGTCACTTACACAAGGATTTGGGATTACAGAGCTCAGCTGCAGAAAGTAACTGGTAGGTGTGTGGTGAGAGGCCATGAGGGAATTGTGGGAAGAAGCAGTGCAGAAGCCAAGGCAGTGAAAGGATGTACCCTCATGAAGCTGAGATGTGGTGGTATGATGTGCCTATACCTAAAATCAGTGTGTCTGAAAAGGCCCTCGAGCTCCAGGATTCTGAAGAGTGCTAACAGCAAATCATGAGTGATTTGTGTGGCTGTGGCTGTGGGTGGTGATTAAAATGCAGAGGGGCAGCTGCCTGCTGGATCTTCCCTGGCAGACAAGCCCAGAATACCAGTGTGCTATAGAAAACAATGATTTGTTTCACCTTGGTATCCCAGACTGACCTCATGTTTCCTTTGCACTGTCCAAAGTTTTCTTTGTGTCTGCAGATGTAGAAACATGTAAGATAGGAAAGTGTGTTCATTAAAATAATTCCTTTTCTAGGCACTTTTATCTTGGATGTTTGAAGATAAAGCTTAAACTGTTGATTTTTAAATTATTAGATGAGAATTTTTTTTCACCTATCCCCCTTGCTTTGAGTGACTCTTGAAAGGAAGAGCGATTTATTGGGGGGACATATTAATTTCCTCAAGTAGGTAGAAAAGAGCTGCCTCTTATCTCAGTGCTTCCCATTTCTTAGGCAGTGCATGCTGGCAGAAACAAGCCAGCATTTGGGATAAGACTTATCTAATGTAGTGATGGAACACAGTAGCACAAGCCAGGGAGACTGACACTGCTTTCTGCAACTGAGGTACATCAAAGTAATTTTTATTTAGGTTTAAACACAGGTATCCACCTTTTTGTACAGGATAGCTGGAAGCTCACAGCATCCATTAAACTGGAATGGTGACAGGGATATCGCATGTTAAAAGAGAAGGGTTCTAGATGCAGAGGAAATAGACTAAAAGTGTTTCCATTTTTATGAAGTGCATTCTCATCTCTTACTTGTGTTGCAGGAGTTGTTTCTTTTGCATTTGAGCTATCATTTTTGTGAGTACTGGCTGTAATTACAATACTATGGAGATTTTTGGTTCCAAAAATTGTACACTCTGAAAAAAACTCCTATCACTTAAATTAAAAAAAAAAATGCTGCAAGACAGGACCTGCCCCCAGTCCTACAGCTGATCATTACAGAGTCCTGGCTCAAACAATGTCTGCCACCTCTTTGCTTGCCTCTTCCACCGATGTTGCCTCTTCTTAACACATCAGAAAAAGTGTTAACTCTGTAGTGACTGAAATGCAGTCACCATATACAAACTGCATGCATGTATGTATATAAAGTAGCTGTCTTTGAAACAACTATCAACAGTTAATTAATGAAATAATACCCTTAATTTTGTCCTTAATCCCCAAAATCAATGTGTCAGCAGTGAGATACCTGTAGGAGAATGGGGGTCAGCGAATTGAGTGGTCCATGTGCCATCATGGTCATGATTTCCTTTGTTCATGCAGAATTGCTGATACATCATGGTTGTGATATTATTTTACCCTTGCAGATATTTCTACTACCCCAGAGAGTGCTTCCTTTATGCATAATCCATTAAATGATGATCAGAGCTTTGAGTGCCTGCAATTCATCAAGTTTAACACTTTACTCTAAGAGAAGACAAAACCATTTCTCTATGGTTTTGGTTGTTAAACATAATAGCTATACAATTGACTCAAATCTAGATCTTTTACCTAAGCAGAGGTGAGAGATTGATGTTATTGGGGTCCTAGGAAGTGTTATTGGAGACATAATGAAGTGTCCTGCAGGCTGTTACATTGCTTCAGCTCAGGGAGCTCTGTGTGAGCATAACGAATTTGCACCCTCTAATCATCGGGAAAAAAGACCTTTATTTAGCCCATACTCTAGCCCACAGCTTGAAAGACCTGTGCAAAATCCTCGTTTTATTTCTTTGTGTTCCACAAGTGGATCTATGCTGGGAGGTTCTTGCACAAAGATATCTCTCATGTCAGAGCTTCAGTCCTTCTGTGAAAGTGACCCTTAGACTGTCCAAACATCACATGTCCCATAATAATGTGCTGCTGCAAATGTAAACACATTGGGGAGCACTCTGTTCCCCCACCTGGAGCCCCCTCAGCAGGTACCTCTGTCATCTGAATAGGTGCTGTTTTGTTCCGTTACCGTGCAGAGCCATTACTGCAGCAATAAAGGCAGCTTTGCCTTTCTCTTGTCAATCTTCTGGCAGGAACAAAATCCCTGTATCAGGGGCAGGAAGAGCTAAGGGGTTTGAGGAGCAGGATAAATGCCCTGAGAGGCGGGCAGTAGAGGTCAGAGATGCCCTTTCTACCCTGTGCATCACAGCTTTGTGCACACACATCTGTCTGCTGGAAGGCACAAGAGCCTTGTACCATTGGCTGCCAAATTAGATGGGGCACAGGAGCCTTGCGACCTTGTCCAACATGACCTTTCAACAGGTGTGAGATGAACTTCACACAATTTGTTTTTGTCTTACAACAATAGCAAGAGCTCTTGACCATGTAAAACTATTTTGCTACACTTCTGTCTAAAAGGCTTAGCAATTCCTGGATGTAATGTTTTATTTTCTCACTTGTTCCTATGTGTGTGTTCAAGTGGTCATGAAATGCCATTTAATGAGTGCTTTCCTGCTGCCCTAGCACTGGTTGGGTGGGGTTGCTTGCTCTGATTCTGTGTGAGAGAAGGTGACTGGTTTTTCTGAAGACAAGTGATGATATGTGTGGACAGTCCTGGCAAGATCCTGCTTTCTGGATTGGACAAAGTAAATTCATCCTCTGAAAAAATCTATCCAGAGGGACAGGACTCTTTAGGAATATATAGTTATCAGTCTCTGTAATCTTAGGTGCCTATCACCTGTATCCAAGTTGTAAAATACAGATGTCCAGAGGGGCTAGAGCCATTCAATAAAGCTGCTGCAATAGTTCTTTACATTAATACTGAGTTCGAACACATCACTCCTGCACTCACTGCTCTGGAAAACCACGTGCAGCTCCCAGACCTGGAGAGCATTGGGGAAAATAAAAGACAGGCTGAAGCAGGGCTGAGGATCCTGACAGTCCCCATTTGGGACCCAAGAAAGGTGGTGCTGGGGAATTGTTTTTGGCCTCTGTGGCAGCGTTTGGCTTGCTAGTTCCCAGTATTTACCTAAATATATTTTGGATTGCTGCAGCTCCTATTGTTTGTGATAAAGGCTTGGACAAAAAGATCTATTGACCAGGCAGTCCTGACCATCCATCTCTTCCTCTCTGAACAGCCAGGCTGTGGTGGAAGTGATGCTGCTGAGCCACTGCTCTGCACCAGGCTGGCACAGAGTTGTGCTCCCTGAGAGGTAAAAGGTGTGATGGCACCACAGATCCTTTTGTCTTTCTCCCCACATGCACACGAGAATCACTGTGTGAGTACAGAGCAATGTGTGACAGGCTCTGAACCTGGTTCAGATGATGATCTTGCTCCCACGGTTTGGTTTAGCAAGGAACAGTCTCTGCCAGGTTTGAATATTCATGACATTGAAGCCTCACAGAGCAGAGAGATTATCACAGAAAAAGGTTCTGAATTTTATACATTTTTCAAAAAAAATGAAGTCAACTATTGAGTGGAGAAAATCTTGTGACAGGAGGAAAAACACATGGGTTTCTCAGGAAAAGTGAAATATTTCCTGTAGTTATTGTTTGAGCTAAACTTTTTCTGCTTGTTTAATGATGAAAAATGGTGTGTGATGCAATTAGATAACACACAGAAAATAGTCATATTTCTGGAATAAAATACATAAAAACTTCTGTTTTGAAGAATTAGCCAGGGAAAAAATGATGTGAGATTTCAATATAGATTCTTTTTAATGTAGTTAGGAGTACAATATTAAGGACTGACAGTAAAGTTGGCCAACAATAAATGGGAATTGTAGTTACCTGTTTTAACATGTAGTTATATGTTTTAACTCAAATTGAAGTATTTAATCGTTTTATAGGAGGCTTTCTTTTCAAGCAGTGGAGTACAGAAGTAACATTATCATTTCAAAACTGAATATATTTTTATAAATTTTTATACATGTTCCTAATTCCTAACCATGTGTTCCTAATTTTTATTTTGTTTTTCTCAGTTGAACTTTCCCTGTTTCTGACAATTCCTGTTCCCGATCCTGCTGTTGTGAAAGGTGCGGGTAGGTGTCATCTGGCTGGATCCAGGGACTCAAGACAGTGCAGAAATTCTGGCTGTGCTGGGTCTAGGAAGATTTCAGAAGCCCGGGTGCGAGTGGTGCCTGTAGAGCACAGGCAGGCAGGGGCTGGAGCGATGGGGGCGATGCCGAGGCAGAGCGCCGAGCGCCGGGACGAGCAGGGACAGGAGCCCCAGTGTCCCTGGGATCTCTGCGGGCTTCGGACGTGTCCGCTTGCCGGACTGGCTGATGAGAAGAGCTGAAGTGTGGAAGTCATTAACTTCACCCGGATGGAGAAATTGTCCCGTGCTTCCACTCCAAAGGCAGCCTGCGGTGGCTTCCTCCGCAAGAGGAACGCCTGCGGTGCTGGCCCTGCCCACTGCCGCTCACCGACCTCGCGGCCGCTTCCTCCTGTCCCCGCTGTGCCCCCTCCGCCGCTCCCTCCTGTCACCCCTCGTTTGCAGCAGCTCACATCAGCGCGGAGCCGCTGGCGGCTCGCCCGCGGCTCTCCCATCACCGATCTGTGCCCCGGGGAAATCAAGGAGCTCTCGGACAATGGGGACATTGTACCCGGGTTCCTGTGCCCTGGCGGGGGAAGGGAGCCGGTCCTGCAGAGCGACAGCCCCGTGTCCCCACACCTGGCAGTTCATGAACCAGATGACGGGGGACTGATGCCGCAGACATCAGCGCGGAGAGAAGTTTTGGTGGGAGTGAATTGTGACAGCTTTTGGCTGGTGAGATAATTGAGGGGAACCGAGTGTTTTGAGCTGGTGAGATAATTGAGGGGAACCGAGTGTTTTGAGCAGTGTAATAAAAGGGGTCCAGTATCTGAGGTCCACCACGCACAAAAATTAGGAAAGCATGTGACCAAGATGTCTCTGATATGAATTGAATACATGATGTGATTCATAACCTGAAGTAAAACCTCTGCCTGGGGTTTTGGTGGATTTGCTTCTCTACTCAACACTTGTTCCCCTCCCCACCCCCACCCCCACCCCCCCCGCCCCCTATTTGTTTACTGGCATTAACTTCCTGGGAAGAAGGTTGCCAGTGAGCCTGCTGCATTTCCATGGGGTTCCTCTTTCTCTTGCTTTCTCCATTTCACCTTTCTGGTCTTCCTCTCTCTTTTCCTTCTTTTGTAATGCACAACCTTCTTTCAAACATCCCAAACATCCCACCTCATGTGGGCTTCTCTTGCTTTCTCTGGCATCGCATCTGCTATATAGAGGGTTTATTCTTCCCCTCTGATTGTGCTTTCTCTTGCCTTTCTTAGCATATTTCTGTCTTTTTCTTTCCTCATCCACTGGATTTTCTTTCTTCTTCCTCACACTTTCTTCTTCTGTTTCAGGGAATTTTATTTTCCATTCTCTTATTCTTTGTATCTTTCAGGTTTGCCATCCTCTCTTGCAGTGTCTGCTCCTTCTTTATCAGCTCTTTCCTTCAGTCCATTCGGTCTTCTTCTAGGTGTCTCAACAGACTATAAACTGAAGTCCCATTGCCAGGTCAGAGGTTCTGCCTAGTGTGATGGACAAATAGGATCCTACAAATGAACAGAGGAGTTTATCTGTGTGTGATCACTGGAAATTACATCTACCCTGCCAGCTCCCCCAGCTTCCCCTCTCACTGGTAGAGAGGTGGTGTCTGCTGATCAGCCTGACCTTCCATCTTGGAAAAAGTGATGTTGAGCCCTGCCCATGCTTGGTGAAAGCAGAGACGTGGGATTTTTTTTGTTAGGCAATGTGCACCTTGCCTAACAAACATCTCACGATCCAGTCAAATCTCATCTTCGCAGAAATATTAGAATTAATCATCTCAGATGGGAAACTTACCTCAGATGTAGAGATGTTGCAGTGAATGATTTTTCTGAAGCTCTTTCCATTGGATGTGGATGATAATCCCATATAGGAGAGAGAGTCCTGTGCTGTGAGAGGTACTGTGGGTCAGTTGAGATCCACCCTCACAACATTCACACCTCCACACTTCATGGTGTTGCTGGTCATAGGATTGAGCCTGAATAATTCCCACTCCTGACCATTCAAGCCCAGTCTTAGTGGGTCAGGAATATTCCATGTTTTCTTTTCTGCACTATATATTTTCCAGAGTGCGTGGCATTACCTTGCTCCATCAGTCATATCTCGCCCTAGAGATGGTTGTCTCTTGATGGCAGATGAAGTGGAGTGATTGAAGCACTACTAAGCTGGGCCACTGTAAAATATGCTTTATCAAAAATGAGCCTTGCAAAGAGGGCTGTAATTCTTTTGATCCCCTCCCTTTTTTTTTTTCCCTGTAGGAGTATTTCAGCTATGTAATTAATTTTTTTAAAAAATATCTCTCTTTCCAGGCTTTATATTCTAGTTCTACTCCCTGTAATTCCTGCGGGGTGTGAGGAGGAGGCCTGAGTGACAGGCTAATAACCTGCTCTGGCTCTCGCTCCAAGCCCAGTGGCAGGTGTCCCAGAGTTCCTATTGAATGCCACCATCCCAAAAAAAAATTATCAACAATCTTCCTTCAACAATGATTTATTATTGCCATAATTTGCCTTGGTACAATGAGCTGAAAGTGTATTTCTGCACCCAACTGACAGGTATTTGATGGCTCCAGGTTCCTATTTTATTTAGTCTTGAGCCTAATATGATTTGGTTACCCGCACCCCCTCCTTCCTATCCCTCTTCTCCCTCCCCACCCAACCTTTTCTCATTTTGTTTTGTTTTCTATGAGTGTGTTTCGCATAACCCTGGGCTGCCTGACAGCGCTTGTAAAAACCAGAAGTCGATCTTGCAGTGGCTTTTCACCATTAATCAAGCTGCCTGGAATTGGAAAGTAACACTGACAGGCTTTTATCTTGGAGAGAAGGAGGATGGCAGATGTATTTTATGGTGAATGAGCCTTCACAGCTTCTATTAGACTGGGACTTCAGTGGTACAAGGTGGTGGTTTGGGGGAGGAGGGGAGCGAGGGGGAGGAGAAGCCGGGGAGCAGCCTATAGATAAATAGATCCGTCAGTCAGGCGACGTGGAGGTCTCCAGGCAGCCAGCCATTGTAGGTGACAGAAAAGGCAATCAAAGACAAAACAAATCAAAAGGTACATCTTATCAGCAGCAGGCCAGCTGGACTTCCACCACACTCAGAGGCCCCACTGAGGGCAGGAGAAATTAATCCTGCTGTCGAGGCCAGAGAAATTGTTGCTGCTGAAGGTCCAAGTTCAGGCGAGCAGAGGTGGCCAACATTAAAGGAGAGGGAGAGCGGAGGGCGGGAGGAGAGGAGCGGGGAAGCGAGAGCTGCTGTCCCACCACCTCTCCCTCCCTCCCTCTCCCCCCCGGCTGCCGCGGGCTCCTGACAAGTGCATTCATCCTGCGATGATAGCTCGGCACCTATGATTGGTACCTTTAATAATATAGCCCTCGCTCAGCTGTCACCCTGAAAGAACAATTTTCCTCATGCTTTTCTTGATGCAAAGATACATCTGTAATGAGAAGGGTGACAGAAAGTGGAAGAGTGGGAAGCCAAGAAAAGTTTGGAAGAACATTAATCTAAAAGTGAAGTTGGAGGTGATGCTGGCTGCTTGAGGTGCCTGTGCCTCCAGCAGGGATCCAGCGGTGGATTTGAAGCTGTTGTGTTTCCTGGCTTTCAGTGCTTTGGGGCCCTCTCTGTGAAGGGAGAGGGATCCTTGGCCCAGCCTTGAACAGGAGCAACTTTGAAAGCCACCATCCTCCTGCATGGCAGAACTGATCATGGTGGGAGGGACTGGCAAGTAGCCTCATGTGCTGTGAGTCCTTGGTATAAACTGGAATGACTCCATTGTGTCTGGATTTATGCTGGGCAGGGATCTCTCTTCACCTCTGCAGCCTGGAGGAAGAAATGTGTGGTTATAGGTCCTGTGACTTTCCCTGCAGCAGGGCCCTACTCACATCCATTTGGTTCATACTTTGGTTTCAGTCAGACTCAATCCACAGTGCCATCATGAGCAGCACTGTGCAGAAACTGCCTTATTTCCCCGGAGGAGTTCTGCCTTCCAGGGCAGGATGTCCTTGTCTCCAGACTGCAACGTGGCTGCCCCTGGCTCACGTGCTCTTGGGGCTCCTCGTGCATTAGTCCAAAGCCTCCCTGAAGCCGTGATTATAGACCAAGCTGCAGTGTTGTGCTGCCTGGAGCCCATGCCCACATGTTCAGTGCCCAGGGCCATCGCAGGAGGATCCCACTGCAGGTGCCCAGCACACCCATCAGCCCCTCCAAGCAATCATGTAGGAGTGAAGCAGCTGGGGAAGTTTGCGGTAGTATATTCCACCCCAGATGTGAAAGAGACACTGTCAGCCCTGTTCTGAGAGGCTGGGGAGAGCAGCAGGTGCTCAGATCTGTGAGATGCACTGAGGAGTTCATTTTGTTGTATTTAGGGAACATGTCTATTTTAATTTAAGGGATAAGCAGCAATGTCCTCAATTGCAGTTATCTCCTGTGGCTTTTAGCAGCTTTCCAGGCTGCCCAGCTCTGCTCTGCAGTTGTCAGTCGCTCTCTGATATGAAGCCCTGGGCTTGAATTCTTTAAGCATTAGCATTTGGCAGTTGGTTCTCTCATTCTATGCTCTCTTATCCCTACAAATGATTTCCTAATCTGCATCTGGTTTTGTTTTCATCCTAATAAAAGTGAGGATTATGTGAAGACCTGTATCAAACAGGTTGTCTGTAAAATCAGGGGTGCTGGTCTCTGTGGTCCACAGTCTCAAATCCCACAGGATCAGCAAGAAAGCAGGGAGGGTTAGGCGGCATCTCCAAAAGAAGTAGTTTGTTCTATCTGGTCTCCAAAAATTCAGTGGTGATTACTCCCTGCTTTCTCCATGTCTTGGTTTGAAAGACAGATATCTGCTAGGAAGGGGCAGGACCTCCCTAGAGATGGAGAATTCAAATCCCCTCCCTCCAAATTATTCCAATTAAAAGGAAAATTAAAGGAGCTTTCAGGCAGAGGTATGGGGGTAGGAATAACAGTTCTTTACTAGTATATATGACAAAACGACAAACAAACAACAACTACAGCATCAATAATAAACAGAACCAAGAACCTTGAGGGCTTTCTTTTACAAAAGCCCAGAGCAGTTTGATCTGGGTGCCCCTGCAGGACTCCGAGAGGCCGAACTGGAAGGAAGGAAAAGTCCCGGGCTGGTGGATGAGATGAGGAGCTCTGCGCTGGCAGCTGGAGGCAGGGGTGTCCCGGCAGGGCTGGGCAGTGCAGGGCTATAGAGTAGCAGGAGAGCCTCAAAGCTCCGAAGAAGCAGCGGCGGTGGTGGGAGAGGCTGGAGAAAACGAGTTCAGGATTCCCGGGTACACAGCAGATGACGACAGATTTTCCCAGGACGAGGCAGAGGCAGAGGGCAGCCTGACCGTCCTCCTCGGCGCTGAGAGCAAGAGTGCCTCCCCCTCCCCCAGATCTGTCTTTTTGCCTTTCCCCAAAGCTAATCATCTCTCCCGTCTGCGGGACACTCCCAGGGACTCAAAAACAATAGGTGTAGCTTCGTGCTGCCATATCCCTCAAGCACTCTTTTTGTCCTGACTAAGTAGTCATTAAAGCTTCTTGGAAACTTATGGGAAAAAATTCTGTGAGAAGAGGGAAAAAAAAACCAAAACCAAATCTAACCCCCCAACACTCCATGAAAGCAGATAACTTCTGCAGACAGTAGCTGGTGGGTGTGTGAACCACATGGCTGGGATAAATGTTGGTAATCATGGGTGGTCTAAACAGTCCTTGAGGAATGTTTCCCTCACGCATATGGAAGAGTTGAACCCAGAATGGATAAGCACAGCTCACGCAGGGAAGCAGAGCTCTGGTCTCCATGCAGATCTTAACAAGAACTCACAGGAGGGGAAACAGGTCCTGCACAATTGGTTTGGTCTGTCCATGCAGGAGCTTCAGAGGATGCTTAAAAGGATGAACCCTTCATATATACTCTGCAAGATGATTCAAATATGTTTTGGTGCTAGACCAGATATATTATAGTGCTAAGATGAGTAAATAATGCTTTTGTCTGGTAACATTTTCTGCAGTCCATGGCCTGGAGCTGTAAGAGCAGGGACCTGTACCTCAAGTGCCCAAGATGATTTTGAAAACTGAACAACATATGTCCCATTCAGGACACATACAAGGTTACTAAACAGTTTTTAAAAAACTTTTCTGCGTTTCTTCGTTTTTGTTGCAATGCTCTGGGGCTCAGTTCAGTCACCTGAACACACTTGAGAGTGAGGTGTGTGTCACAGGACCCCACAGCAGCTCTAGGGGTTGGTAGCTCTGACAGGTGGAGCAGCCTCTGCAGGGGCACAGTGGATGTACATGAGGGCCCTGTGATGAGTGTTGGGACTTTGTGGGCAGTTGCTGCTGTCCTTGGGCAATGTCTTCACTTCCAGAGGCGAATCCACAGTGTTTTGTGGTCTGTGTGATCTGGCAGTGCTGCTCTCACTTTTCTGGACTGCAACAGTGGCTTCAGGTGGGCCCTGGAAGCCACAGATTTGTCTGAAAGCAAAATCTGTTTTGTCCCTTGCACAAGTACTTGATCGCGGAGGGTTACTACCACTGCTTTTGAGGGGGAATAATGCCCCAGGGCAGAAAACAGCAAGCCGGGAATCAAGGAGATGAATTGTTGACCCAGAACACATCAAGTGAGCTGAGCACCCTGTAAGGCAGAGCTTGTAGCCAAGGGAGTTAAGAGCACTGGAGGAGTGACGATTGCAGGGACAGTGCCGCAATTCTAAGGGATCAGGCATGTGCTGGGAATGCTGCTTTTGTCCTTGTTAACACTTGCTTGGCAAATGTCCTGAACAGGCAAATGGCTTGCTGAGGGGAGCCCAGTGCCACCCCCTCTGCTGCATGGCAGCAGCATCTGCCAGAAGCTCTGTCCAAGGCTTGGTGAGGGCAGACCTGATGGTCTTGCCATCGCTGTGTTCCCAAAGCTCAGGAGCCCAGAGCTGGCCTGCTGACTATTTCCTGTGCTGCTTGAACTCAGTCTGGATGTTGTTTCCATGGCAGTTGCCTTCAACAATCCCTGTGGATTCCACCTTCTCACAGGAGACAGATTGTGTCATTTTCCCACTTTTCATTGCAGACTCAGGAATTTGAACTTTCTTTGGGAAAGAAAGCATGTATCAACTACAGATGTGAGCATGCTCTTTTCTTCTTTCCTCTCCCTGCACCTCTTCCTATGCCCAGTTTCCAATCTGAAACGTGCTCAAATCTCTGCTCTTTCCCATTGTTTGCCAGGTTTTAAAACCAGAAACCATCAGAAAACCATCACAAGCTTCCCTGGCTACTGGCATAGTCGCGGGGCTGTCAGCCACTGGAGATGGGCAGTGGCAGAACTGGGAGGCTGATGCCAGGTTTGGAAGTCGGGGCTGGGAGCCCTGCAGTGCCATGCAGGCTGCACAATTACAAGGTCAAGTAAGTGTTATGTCCTCTTCTGTTTGGAAATCCTTAATGGGTACCCAAAATAAAAACCATGTGAAGGTTGTTTACAATGTTTTGCAATAAAAATAAATTCCTTTCTAATTTTGTTGTTTAAAGGGAAAAAGTGTCTGCTCTTTCCCTGGCCTGCTCACTTTATAAAAATGTTGCCACTAAATAGTTTTGTGGCTTTAACTCCCAGGATATCAGTGCTGTTGCTTTGCTGATGTCAATGACTCACTTGGACATGCACAATTAAAAATGTATGTGGATGCAGAGGCTCCAAAGCTATTAATTGGCAGAAGAGATACAAATTGTGAACTGAGAGCCCAAAGTGTGTCTATACCCAGCTCACAGAGCTGGTGCAGAGGATGGCACTTGTTCCTTTTAAAGATACCAAAATGTTAGGCAGGAAAAGCTCCTGTTTGCTTCAGGGCATTGTCAGGCTGGATGATAAGAGTGGAGTTTAAAATAAACTCCTGCTGGTAATGACTCTTGAATACCAGGGTAACTTCTGCAAAGAAATAAAAAGCATCATCATCTTCACCTCTCTGAAATGTTTCCCACCCTGAGGAACACTGGTGTATCTCACACCCCAACTGTGTGCGCAGGCATCGGTACAGAGGAAGGGTTTCCCAAACGAGTGTTTTGCTGGCCCTGCAGGGTGTAAAACAGGTCACTGGTATACCACCAGCACATCCTCTGGCCATCCTGCAGTCTGAAGTAAGGTTGTACCTGGGTGTTGTGCCTGCTGACCCACAGCATAACTCTTACCATGCTTTGAGGTGCTGCATTCACCCTGGTGCTGTTTGTGGGTACCCCAATTTCAAATGGTAAAAGCCAGCGCAAGAAAGGAATCAAAGATTTTTCCACTGAGGGCATCTGGACCAATTTTTGAGATGAGAAGTTTTCAGGATGTGTATAGTCTTGAGTTTTCTTGACAGTAGTGGTTTTCTGGCTGGGTCAGCTTTCAGACTATCTCCCACTTTTCTCATAAAGGTTAATTGTGTTTTATATGCTTTTGGCCACACCAAAACTAAAGACATGGCAGTTGCTGCCCTCAGTGTGTATAAACAGGAGGAATCAACTTTCAGGTATTACCAGACCATGGCATCTGCATAGGAGGCACGCACACTGGATTTATTTGTATCCATTGTCTCAGAGCAGGATCCAAGTGTGGCATCGCTACACATGGAAAGGAAATCACAGCTTATAATATTCAACTGGTTACTATAACCCCCACCCACCCCAGGTTTAATATTGGAACTATTTTTCACATTGAAAACTAAATAGTACAAAATATAGGCTTGCTGTAATTGTTGCTAGATTATGTGTCACCCTGATAAGATGTAACAAATATTTTTCTATACTGCAGGACCCGTTTCCCTGCAAGTAATGGATGGAGAAACTTCTCATAGTGTGTAGGCAATCGGTTGTAAAAACTTCGCTGAGAAGATTAATGCATCAAGTGCAACCTTTGTGGAAAACAGAAAGAAAAGAATTAAAATAATAGTTTGTTTTTTCATGTTTAATATTAATAACCAAACTTATTTTGTGGGAATGTTCCTTGCTGCCTGTACCTTCCTTCTTCAAGGGGCAGCTTTGTGTCAGAAGTATTTCTACTTTTTCTGAAGATCTTTGAGCAGCACCTATTCTATATGGTGCAGTGATTCTTTCAACAGAACTGTTTTTAACATAATATGAAAGATGTTTTTTCATGGGCAAAGCTTTGACACTAGTAAGTCCGCTGGACATTACTTAATAGGCCAGATAAACATTGGCTCACTATTTAGAGTGGAAGGATTTTTCTTTTGTACCACAGCTCTACATCTTCCCTAGGCACTTAATGGCCATCAGAAAGGTGGCACTCTGGGGACAGGGTGCTACAGGGCAAGGGCTGTACAGACATGAAGGTGTAGAAGGGAAAAGTGGGGCCCTTCTAGGAGCAAAACCTGCAGGTAACAGTAGCTCCTCCTGAGCACACTCTGCACCAAGTTCTGCCCATTAGGAGGGTCTTTGCTCCTTTCTGGGGATTCTTTGGGACCAGCCACTGCTCTGCCACAGACTTGGCAGATGTAAGGATGATCTTGCATGATGATGTAATCATTTTATTTTTTTATATTGCTCAAGGTTTGGGAAAACCAATTTAGTTTGATTGCTGCTGCTTTCCCCCCCTGTGTATTTTGAGATCTTGTTTTCTTCTGAAAGTACACCTGTACCTGCAGTCAGTCTCAAGTGACAAGTACCATCAGTCATGAAGTCTACTGTGAAACCAGGGTTGGATGGAGCTGCTTATTTGCAGTGTGTAGTACAGTTCACTTCTTCCCAGGCTGTCGCTATTGGACACAAAATAAAAATGCTTGACTCCAGTCAGAAGGCAGAAGAGAATCAGAAGGCTTTATTTACAATTCATTCAGCCTTTTTTTAACATGCTGCGCTAAAGAGGCAGATTATTGGTCCATAGGATTGATACCTCTCTCCATTGGTTAAGTAACACAACACCTGGGAGAGAGGTTGTTATGGGAAAGGAATATTGTTTACTTAGAAATGTTATGGGAAGAATAGTTATTTACCCAAAGCTGCTTGGGAAAGGAGAAACTGCCGAAGTTTCCCTTGGGAAAGCTAGCAAACTCTCATGCTTCAGAAATATCCAGCCCACACCAGGTCTTTGCTTTTATCTGAGGTCTGGCAGGCTACTCAGCTTGAGTGTTAGAGAATCACTTTACTGTTGTGAAAACAGGTAATTCTCCCCAGTTATACAAAGCGTGAATTTTTATAAAGAACATTTTGTAAGCAAAGAAACAAATGGCTTGCTAAAGTAGAAACAAGTTTTTGCCCCTTCCTGCTGATGGTAAGTAGGAACAGTGGTCTTAACATTTCAGTATTCCAGGAGGTACCACCCTTCACTGGCCCAGTAGGTCTTTTGCTGTGAAGCGAACAAATTTATCACTAAAAAGTCAATGCCATCAAACACTGATTTGGCCTTTGAACTGCTCTGGCATTCAGAATTATTTAGGGCTTATTCAAACTTCTTTCTAAATTGATCAGTCAGATATTTCAGAAAACTCAATGAAAAATTATATTCTTAAATAACTACATTCATCATTGCCAAGAAGAACTTTCAAACTGCAACAGAAAAAAAAATTCAATTTTGATCATGCAGAAGCTTAATTTGCTGTGTCTCTTTCTATGCTGCCATAGCACTAAAACAGAACGTGCCGTCCAGCCACAGTAAAAAGAGATTTTAGAAGCACTGAGAAAATTATTCTGATGGTGTAATTGCAATCTTTATTTATTTGGAGTTAGTATGAGAGCAGATTTTTAGGTTTGAAAGCAGGAATGCTCCTTGGCCAAAAATATTCACTGATAAACCAAAAATCGTTCATTAAATCTGTCTGTCACTATTGTTTACTTGGAGATCTAGAGAAAGGAGTAGGTAGATTATTTAAAGTACAAAAGCTAATTAGGACTGGCTGACAAGAGTACTGACTTTTATTTTGAAGAATAGGACAGGTTTTTACATGACTGAGATGGTAGAATATAATCAAAACATTATTTAATCCAAACCACCCAGCTTCCTTCCAGCTCTGTTTTTTTCTCCCCAGCAGTCTCTGCTATCCAATCCACAATTACTGGAGGTGAAAAATCATTAGCAATTTCCACTAAGAGCACTTCAGCAGAAGGAAGAGACTAGCCTCTAGAGCATAAAGGGGTGAGGACAGAGATTTTTAGCAGTTGCACTCCTTCCCCAAGGAGATGATAACCGAGCTCCTTCATGTTTTAGAAGGCAGAATTCTCTGATTTAATAAAGGAGCTTTGTTATGTTTGATATGTATCAATTAACCTATGTAAATTATTTTATACAAATGTGCATGCTATGGCTTTGTGATAATTTTAGCTTCTTTAACTATCACAAAGTCTCAGAAGACAACCTCTTGGGAAAGTAAAATGAGTAATAGTGGTAGATTTCCCCTTTAAGAACAGAACAGAACAAAACAGAACAAAACCCCCAGCAAAAGGCAATTGCCTGTGTCTGCCTAATTTGCCGTTACTGAGATTCTCTTCACTTCCTGTGGAGAATTCATGGAAAGCTGGGTATGTTTGGTATTTGTGAGGCAATGTCTCATTCAGGAACACAGATTAAAATTTTTGATGAGTTAAAAAGTATTAATTGAAAACTCATTCCCTTTACCTGCAGATGCAAAAAAGGACGTTTAAAACTCGCCTCCTTGATAAGTTACTATTTTTTCCCACCCTACCCCAAGAAATGCTTATTAAAGTAGTGTACACAGAGTTTTAAATCCCTAAAGGTTCTAATAAGGAATGTGAGATTAGTCACTTGATAAGGCTTCTACATTTTTTCTCCAATAAATCCATTTATGTGGTTAGAGATTTGTATTTCAGTGTTTTGAGAACCTAAATTGTTAATCATTTAACCTCGAAGTGGTGTGAAGCAATCAGGTATCCATGCTTCACAAAACAAGGAAATCACCATGAGACTAAGCTGAAGTTCATCCAAAGTCTGTGCAGAGTGGGATTTCAGTTTTAGTTTGAAAATTTTTCCTGATTTTGAGTGATCATGAAAGTGGGGATAGTGCAAAAAATAGCTAATCATGATAGAAACCAAATTTTTCTGCTTTAGAAAAACCCAAGGAAAATTGAATTTACTCTGGGGGAAAAGCTTTAAACAGGGCTAAGATAACTATTATATATTTCTGCATTCTCCAAGGAAGTCTTCAGAAAATAAAACCCAAACTCTGCAAAGAAGTAAACACTTTTAAAAGGTCCCAATCTATCTTTGCTGCAATCTATTTTGTGTTGCAGATCCATTTCACTCATACTTGGCTTTGTTAATTCCAATTTATTTTGACTGTTTCTTAGGTCAACACCCAGAGTGAACAAATGCACATTTCCAATATTCTTGAGATGTTTTATTATAAAGCACTTTGGACAAACTTTGATTCAAAACCAAAAAGTTCTCATCTGTAAAAGGAAACTATTTTAAACCAGGATTCATAATGAAAATAGACTGTTCTTAAGCATCAACTTCAGTTGGAGCTCTTCTGTGATGAAATCTAAGACAAAACTGATGGGTCAAGAGCTATTAATTTCACAGATACTGATATAAGGGAGACTCAGATGTTAAACACACACCACGGAGCATCTTATTGTTGATAATGAAAAGGGAACCCTCAACAGTTAATTCTGGCCTGACAAAGCAGTCCAACATTTAAATATTCTTCAGTCCCAAAAGAGACAAACCATTAACATTTCTCATTCAATAACTAAGCCAGCCCTGGCTAAGGGTTAAAGCTACTTCAAAGCACCTAACATGATAAGCTTTTCATTTCATGTACTTCTCCTGTTGATCAGCCAAGATTTTTGCTGAAGATTTAGCATCATAGAAAAGTTCATTTATTTCTTCAATATGCTCTTTCTCAATGCTGTCTTTCCCATTAATCTTGGCAAGCAGGTTAGCTGGGGTCAGCAACTGCACAGCATACCTGTGATCAAACAGAGGCAGATGAGTAATTACAATTCAGTGCATCCCAGGGAACTGATGATACAAAGAGGTGGGACGTTTGCTAGGAAACACAGCTCTTACAGCAGTATGAAAAGGTCAGCAAGCACTCCAGCATATATATTCTTTAAAGAGGAGAATTACCACTCTTTTTTTAACAATTGTTAACAGACCACGTCATTGTAAAGGAGAGGTTTGTCTTGCTTCCAACAGTGAGTTATCCTACAGTGAGTGGCTTCAGACCCAGTCATGGTGAATAGAAAACTGTGCCCAACTTACCTTAGGGTTGTCTTGGTACCAATTTCCCCTAAGTGGTTTAGAGCTTCTTCACTAATATTAATCCCTTCTGTCTGAGCGCGAAGTTTTGTGATCTGTTGGGAAGAGTAAGCGAGGTACATGCCCGAACAATTAACATGCTTAATTACTTAACTTAATATCTGTAAACTATTGGCTTAGAGATGAGATGCTACAAAACAAGATGGTGTGGAGAGCTACCCTGGTGTAAATTATCACTAAACCACAAATTTGTAGAATTCTAAGTCTTTGAATAGGCAAATGTTAAAAAAATTATTATCACAAAAGGAAGGTTCTCACACATCAGGACTGCTAACCCTTCATGGTAATTCTGCATGGTTAGCAAAGCCTACCTACTACCTACTAAAGAGCAGAATATGAGAACTTATACAAGAAAATGGAAAATGTATGTAAGAAATTAGGGGCAGCTGAAGGCTTCTGGATAGCCACAGCACCTACTGAATTTGGCAGTGTATCACTGATGCTGTACAGCAGAGCCCTCCAAAAAGCCCTACAGAAAGCTACATCCTTTCCTTAGCAGCTCACAACACAGTTTTTATTCAATTGACAAGAAGATAGTAAAATAAATCAAAAAGTTACTTTCTATGATTCACCTATTCCTTCAAGAAGAAAAAAAAATCACTAAGAAGAATCTAATCTTTCAAGAACAGTCTCAGGCTTGTACTAGTTTGAAGATCTTTACAAAGTTGGAGAGGAAGATATCACCAATAAGCCTGAGCATATAAAGCTGTAACAAAAGTGGAACAAGTCTCTCAGTAGTCTGTATTACCAGCTGAGTGATAAGGGGCAGACTGGATAATGATATTGTGTTGTAGTGCAGAGATAACTCTGGAACCGCAAGCCTCATATAATACAGGTATTTTTCACTTTGGCAGCTTTGTAAACAAGATATCAAGAAACACTCGTTTAAATTAAAGCCATAAAAATGCACTTGGGGAGCCAGGGTAGGGAGCAGAGTAAGAGAGGGGCTTGAAATGGCAGGAAGCTGGTGCTAAGACATGTGCACTGCATATTAGCAATGCTGCTGACAATTGCAATTTCAGGTTGAAGATTTTTTACCTGTAGATCACCTAGACTTTCCCGAACCTTCATTTAAACAGTGCTACTTTGTTCTTCCTCTGCTTCAAACAAGGTATTGAATGCCACATTTTTAACAATGTTTTTTAAAGTAACTTTTTATCTAGCAACCTAGTGGAACAACCTTAGTACTGAAGGAGGAAAGCCCAAGCCATTAATCCACCACTTGCTTACATATGCATTTATTATGGAATAGGAAAACAAGTATTTATCAGGTGAAATAAATTAGGAACAAAATATCTCAGTTATAACTCTAATATCCAACAGTAGGCACATATGCAAAAAAGTTTGATTACAATACCACCTGACTAGAATAAGCATAAAAGTGAATTTTTTCCCTATTCTGGTTGCACTAAGGTTACTGTGTGTCTTGTCTCAGAGCAGTACTTCACAATGGGATTTCTATTTTATCAACACATAAAAAACAAGGCTTTGAACTCATTATGAGCAAACTTTCAATAGATACATGACCAGATTCTGTGCTGATAAAGGAATCAATTGTGAGGGTAAAGAGTCTCACACAAAAACATCAGCAGCAGAAACTTCTTCCTAATATGAAAGACAAATGAGATCAAAAATAGAGAACTAACTTACGTATTCCTTGTTTTTACCCCCACCCCAACTATACTTAGTTAGAAGCAAAGTTAAGTTAAATTGCTCCTCCTCTTCTCCCATGAGACATTGCCACTCAAAAGCCTTAATTTAAGGAAGATGAGATTATCTGACTATGAGAATATGATTTATGGGGCCGAATGTCTGGATTCTATTTTTAGCTTTAGGAAATGCTACTGTGAACACTTCCTATCCTCAGCCCTGGGGAGGGTGGAAATCCCAGCACTTACCCAGCTCTTCTGAACATCAGCATTCACAAAGTGTCTTACCTGGATGGTAATACAGCACTAACTACACAGAATTCACATTACACTATAGGGAAATCCAGACAGTCTTTAATACTCCCAGGCTGAGTAAAAGTGACACATGAAAATTTGTTTTGTATAGAGACTAAACCTGACTGTATTATTAAATGACTGGGCTGCTTCTACTGCAATCTATACCACAATGCTTCAAAGCGTCCTTTATGTACAAAAAAAAAATCATCCTCAGAAGAGCTCAGGACAGCATCAGTGAAAAGCTCATCAAACCAAGTGAAACGAAACTTTGCCTTTACGTTTATAAATTTGTCTACATCACCTTGGCACTTATCCAGCAGCAGGAGACCATTATCTGGTGACAATGCTCTCCTCCATTGACACTATCTCTTAAATAATACAAAGAATTGACATGGTAAACCCTAATGTCTTCTGCATTGTGTCACTTCCCAACATTGAAACGTTAATCAGGGGGGATCTTAGACACAATGCATCATAATGGCACCAAGCATTATAATCATTACACAATTCATTGTGATGGCCCCACAGAAAAACTTCCAGGCATTTGGAAAGCTATCTCTGCAACACTTTCTGTGCTTACATTTCCAAACTTGACTAGGAGCATGAAAATTCTCCCTGTTTCAGGAGACAGTGCCAGTAGGTTAAAGCTACAGTACAGGGTATATAGGCAAAAATGCAGCACGAGGTTGTATTCTTCAATCCATCTCATGTCTCATGTGAGGGAAAAGCCTGAGGTCTGGGACTAAAGATCTCATGATGTGACACTTTACCTTACACCAACTAAAAAAGCACTGTCTGCTGAAATCTGCAAACTACGGGAAGCACATTTGTGCAAGATACTGCTTCAGCTAACACTTCATGCCTTCCTGCAAGTGATGTGCCACTTCCAGCTCCCCATGTGCTTAGCAGCTCCTCAGTGGCTGGGAGTCAGCAAAGTTGTGTGTACAGTTTTAACCAGCTCATCGTATTGACTCCTAGAGAAGTAGGCTTTTAACAAGCAGGAAGCTTTCTAGCACAAGCCCTGGTGACCACAGAGTCAAACAGCTCGACAATAACATAAGAGGTAGAAGCTGTGCACAACTCTGGGGACTTGCTACAAGTTCTTTAAAATCCTGTGCATACCTGCTTTATTTCTTGGGGTGTATAGAGCATGGTTCGGATAATCATTACTCGATCAAGCAGGTCCAATGGTATTCCATGAGGGGACACAATATCCTCTGTGCCTCTAGAGGAGAAACCAAACAGAAAGAAATCGGACACTCCTGTGAGTTCAGTACATTCATTTGGTTAAAATCAGTAAAAAGTGACTACACTGGTTTACAATTGTTGTGTGTCCACAGAGACACACACCCCCTAGGTCAGAGACAGGAACATTGTGGTCTAAGGTTCATTCTAGACAGCCCCAGGGAAATAAACACTATTGCTGGAGCTCTTAAATGTGCCTCTCAGAAATAGAGAGAGGTGTTTTCTTGCATTGTGTCTCACAATACAGCCTTATCTGATGTTCCAAGGTATCTTCCAGCAAGGAACAAATCACTCTTACTAAGTTGTTTAGCAGTGTCAGCAGAAATTATATATACTATCACCCACTTGGAGAACATCCCCCGTGCTGAGCAAGCCATTCTTTCCCCAGTCCCTCCTGGGAATACTTCAGCGGTTTTTATTCCATGCTTGCAATCCAGCAAATGGAGACATTTAGGTCTCTGTGTGAAGGATAGGGCAGGATCTAGATCCCAAACCATTTTATTTGTTTGACATATAACACCTAACAGCAAAGCCTGCAGACACACGTATTCTTGGTTTCCCAAGACCACTGTAATTTGCTGTGAAGTCAAAAGATACCCAGATTTAATTTATGAGAATTACACAATTGCAGTAAAAACAGTGAAGTACTGGTAAAGAACTACACTTTTAAGTTCAGTGCTAGTATTTAGGTACTGCAGCTCTGGCTGCATGGTTCTCCAATATTAGATGCCACTATTATATGGAAAAATTCCTTTCTTAAATCACAGCTTTTTCATAACAAGATCTGCAGTGAATCCATGCTGACAGATCTCTACTTCCTTTACTTTTACAAGACAGCCTTTTTAGATCTTTGCAAAGAAAGTGCAGCAATGTCCATCTTAAACATTTTTGAAGGGCTTATTGTTCTCACTTCTAAGCAATGCAAACAAGGAAAGATTAATACCAGATAAGCCACCATGAGGGAAAGCAAAAGTTAGTTATACAGCTGAATTAAATCAATTCAAAGAGCAGCAATCATCGCTAACAGCAGCTTGTTTAGACATAATTACACCTAGACCACAAACTAGTAGAACTTACAGAAAACTCTGAAACAGGAGAGCACTTTCAATGAACATGCAAAGAAAGCATTTTGTGGGAGCAAAATATCAAAGTCAAGACACAAAGTGAAGTGGAGATGAAAAACAAGTTGGTTGGCAAGACTGAAGAATCACAAAAAGCCAGACCAACAGCAGGAAAAGGGAGAGGGCTGTGACACATTTTACGAGTAAGAGAGAAGCTGAAGTCTGATGGAAATGGGATAGCAAGCAGCAAAATCATCCAGAAGCAGGAAACAATAATATTAGAGGTTTGTAGCTCTGGTGCTTTTGATGTCCTTAATGTGCACGTAACAGATGTATTGAGGTACACAATGAGAATGGTAACTGTCACAGATCACCCAGGAAGTGAAACAATTCAGAAACCAGGAGAGAGGTTTGGGGAAAAGAGGAATTCCAGTCAGCCTGGTGTTAAATGCTTGTCCTATCATGAAGCTCATGAGCAGTCCTTGAGCACCAATGCAGCTTGCAACTCATGCAGAGGACTATCACAGGTGTCAGGGTCAGAGACAAAAGCCTTTGAAGATTGTAACTCTACTGATACAGCTAATTCCAAGGTTTATGGACCAATGCAAACTGGAAAATTCAAGTTTACACACATACCTGATAATGCAGTTTCCTCGGTTGGAAGCAAAGATGACAATGGGAGAAATAGAAGATTCCAGTGCTCGGTGCAGGTATGTGAAACACTCAATATCCAGCATGTGAACCTCATCCACAAAGAGCACACCTGGCACTAGCTCTGCAATGCCTTGATCGATGTATTTGTTCACCACCTTATTTATCTCTCCTCGAAGTTTGTCTGAGAACAAGAAGAAACTGCTGGTTGTTCTGCTAGTAAACTATAGGTCAGTAGGTAAGGCTTGAAGCAAGGAAAATTCTCCTTGAACTTTTCCATGGTTTGGTATCTTACTGCCACAAGGAAAATAACTGGCACTAAAACTTTGTGACATTTCATACTGTGTTGGGGAGGTATCTGTGCAACAAAGCATTTCTAACTGAAACATTCACATATGTGAAAAATGGATTGTCGTAGGTTTGTGGAGTTTGGTAGGGGGTGGAGAAGTCAAGCCAAACCCCATTTTAAACACCAAACTTACTGAAGTTTCCAAGCATGGCTGAAAAGAACATCACTGAAAGAATGAAATCTTGCTACTCTATTTCAGCAAAGAAGTTGTGTTTAACCAAAAAAGGGGAAAAAAAGGCTATATAAATTTCTATGAACCTACTGCTCTCAAAGATATGCCAGATGTTACATCAATATATCTGATATTAGAATAAGCAAAGCAACCTCTGGGACAGACAAAATATTTCAAAAGATGACGGATCAGTTAGGTATTGAAACAGATTTTGATTTAAATTTAGATAGTAACTTAGTGAAGCATAATTTCTTTCAAAGCAAAAAGGAGAGTAGATCTGTCTGTAGATACTGTTTTCTCTAAAGACCTGTAGGTAAAGGAGCAGCAGTGCATGTGGAGCATCAGGTCCTTAGACAGCTGTTACAGAGGTGCCATTTTTCTACTCCACCAAAATTCAGTATGATTGCGACAACAGTTTTTAGAATTTGTGTATTACTGCTGTTCAGTTTGGCTCTTCGTTGAAAGCCTGAACCTAACACTGTGGCAGGAATGTTGTGGGATGGGCACTGGCACCTCTCCCCAGGAAGATGGGTGCAGAGCACCGTATACACTTCACCATTATATGCACGAACCAGTAACTTGTACTGTCTCCAGCCATTGCAATTCTAATAACTGTATCACTGCTTTTTGAAGTCTGAGTATTTATGAATATGTATTATGTAGGCATTAATTTAAATATAGTAAATCTATTTCTAATCCTTTTCTAACTGGAAAACACAATAGACTGTATCATCTCCAAATACCAGACAGGTTTCGCACCAGTAATTTCAGTTTTCTTAGGTTTCATCAACTGTCCCATCATAGAAAGGATGTCTTGTCCTCCCTAGGAAAAGAAAGTGACAGATAAGCTTTGAGGTCACTTACTGAGCACACATCTTGGGAATTTTATAGATCAGGAAGCGGTTAAAGAAGTTGTTTCTTACAGTTAACTTGATACGTTATATCAGCAGTCTTTAATAATCTGTCCAAGTTTAGGTCACCTCATGACAGGAGTATTATAAACATTATCACTGAGCTACCACCTCATCCTTGCTCATTTGGAGAGCATAAAAAATCAAAATGAGAGATCCTCTCTTGAAAAAACTGTCACAGAGGAACTCTTAAGGAATGAAATTGTCAGGGAACACAGAAACTTGAATTGCTTGCATGCGCAGTAGGTGTTCAGCCTGCCAACAAAGGAAGAATTATTCTAATTTTTAGGACTTTTAATACCACGATTTTTATCAAATAAATTATTTTTTTGTAAATAAGGAGCTTTATTTTGAAACTGAGGAAGTTAGACAGTTGTATTGTTTTACTGTAGGGATTCCAGCCTTTGAACTTGTTAGTGACTTCCATTTTTTGAAACAGACGAATTCTCTCAAGAGTGGATTTATGTTAAATCACAGCAAGGAGTGATTCTTCTATTTTCTGGGTTTTTTCCCTGTAATACATGCAGAGCTCTACTGAAATTCACAAACAAGTTTAACAAGTGGCTATGAAACACTTCTGAAGTAAGCAAGAACATCAACAGAATCCACAAGAGTCAAAAATACTTAAGACACTTTTTAGCACAGTCCTTGCAGTTTCCATTTCATGGTTATGAAACCATAACACAGACCAGAATATATTAAATTGAATTCAGAACTTCCAGTAAATGGAATGATGCAGGTCTGGCTGCCGCTATCCCACACCTGCAGGCAGCTTTTCTTCTGGAGAGAAAGCAATAGTCTTTTTTTCTGGTCAGAGGCAACAGCTCACAATGCTCTTTTTCTGCAAGTGATGGGGCACAGTGGTGGAGGGAAGGAGAGCAGAGTCTAGATTATGCATTAACTGTAAAAGTGGTGGATCCCAAATACCTTTGGGAAGCTGTTCTACAACTCCCAGACTGTTCTTTGTAGTGCTAGGAGTGTTATGCTCACCAGTATTCCATGACCAGGTGCATGAATCTTAAGGAAGCAACCACCTCTTGAACCTCCATGGCAGGGCCCTGAGACAGCCAGCTGCAGCATGACCTCACTGAGGAGAGCTAGACTGGCCTTCAAGGTGTAAAACCTAATGCTTTTCCTACACTGATGTCTTTGAGGGTGAGTGAGTTAGCTCAACCTCCTAAATCTCAATTATTCTGGTAACATCACATCTATGTCAAGTAATTTTTCTGTCAAAACTTCGTCTGTGAAGTCAGATACCTGAGGTCGAGCATTGGCCACATCCAAGTCATGCAGCGTGACATCCTGAATGATTTCCTTTTTCTTGTGCACATCACCTTTTGGCAAGGGAACATACTCTTCAGCTTCAAGGTCAAATTCCGTAGCATAGATATCACACCTGCCTTGCCTCTGAGGAACAGTGAAGACAAACCCAGGTATATAATTAATTTCAGTGCCAAAACCTTGAGTGACATGAATTTGATAACAGGGTTAGTTCACAATTCCAGTTCTGACAAGCTTCAGCTGACAATTCAGATCTCCCACTCCCTGCTTAGCAACAGGCATACCCTATCTACTGATCAAAGCTCAAAAACTCTGTTGAAAAACACTTGATATTTTCAGTGACAAGAATATTCCATTCCTCTCTCCTTTTTTTACCATATGCAATTCTTGCTAAAGGACAAATCCAGCAGATTAACCAGAGATTGCGAGAACTTCCTTTGTGGGTGGGTGATTTGTTATATGATAGAAAATATTATGCTCATCCATTAAACAGCAAGTATCACTATACACTACTTTCTAAATCAGATATGAAAAGAATGCTAACTAAGGCAGTATTCCCTTCTACATGTATATATCTTGTGGAAAAAATATCAGAGCGATAAAAAGATTAAATACGCTACACATGTCAGCCTGAAAATGACTAAAGTTGTTTGATTCTTCCCCTCTTCCCTTAGAGATGCCTCGATCTTAAGAAAACTCATCCAGACAGCATCAGTGATGGCGTCCTTGCCAGATGACCTTAATTGTGAAACACACCACCACATTTTTTGTATGCAAAAGAGACTTTTCTCTCCAGATAAGGAAAGCACTGGGCTCTTTTTAAAATTTCCATGTAACCATATCATGTCAGTTAAGGTTAATAAATCTGAGAGCTTTCTGACAAAGGCAGAGAAAGGTCTGCAAAAAACATACACCTGCATAAAAGTACAGGACTTTTCTTTTACCTTGACAGCTCCACTGTTTGCTTCTATATAAATGACATCACCAGTTTCCACTCGCTCCTTCTGCAAGCTTTCAAAAATGCTCGGGTCCAGCTGGAGACAAGCAAACAGTACAGTTGATCAAAACAGCTCCATATTGTTATAGTAATCAAGGTAATTAAATTCAGCTTGAAGCTCACTCCCATCAGACGAAATTAAACTGCAACTCATCCTGACAATACCTCTAGGATTTTATAAAGCTGTAACATTTGGAGTAGGGATAGCAAATAAATCTGGAAGATGCACAGAACTTACTGTCTTACAAAAAAATCTGCTATCCAAAAGGAAGTGACAGTGCCAGAAACCTAATGGTACCACCTACAAAACATACCTCTGAGTAATGTGACAATGTATTTATACCTAAGAAACAGTAGTTCTCTAGCTTTCTAAGGAAACTTTTATAAAAAAAATCTGGCTATAGCATTGAATTTTATTCCTTGATTTTTTGAGTCCTTATCCTCTGTGGAGTCCTGTGTGGGAGAGCGGCTGTGGAATATATTATATGCCTTTGTTTCTCTTGATACATGTTTATTCACTTTTCCTCTTCATTTCCTTGTTTTCAGACTGAACAAATGAAAGATGATACTTAACAACACAGACAGCTTTTAGTTCTCTCCAAGTCTGACAGGGAAATTGAATGGAGACAAGAAAACAAAAGGAAAGTGGGCCTGAGCTGGCAACACACCAGCTCAATTTCCAGTTCTCTATCAAATATTCACTAGAGCATGACACTCCATGTAGAAAGAAAAGATGCAACAGAAAGAACAATTTCTATTTGAACAGGCAATATTTTCCAAGGCATCCTCAAAAATTTGGTTCCTGACAATCAGGAAAACAAAACCAAACAAGGCCTTTCTTGTATGTTTATTACCATGAACATTAATGTACCAGGGTCAGAATGTATCACAGACTGAGACTGAACAAAGTTCAAATTGCCAACTCAGCCCATTTTTGTGGTGCCTGTGATCTACAAAACTGCATCAGGACCTCTTCCTACTAAAACTCACTTTTAACTCATTGAAGACATACAGGTATGTGCTGTCAAACAGAGAAATAACAGCAGCTGCTAATCAAGTGATAATGGGTTTATCTCTTATTTCAATTAGTAGGACACAACATCAATATCTAAATATTCTACATAAAGCAGATTAACAGGATAAAGTTGTCTAGCCAAAGACAGCAGCCTCCTGGCAGCCCCACTTGAGAGAAATGGGGATCAGGAGCTTGAAATGGAAATAAGAAGTGCTAAAAATAGAAGCCGCAAACTCAAAATACTTAAGGAAATCTCTGAGACTACCACGCATACCTTCAACTGTTTGGTTCCCTTTGCAGTTTTGAGTCCTATAATTACATGGCTGATGGTTTTGCCATATCCCCCCATAGGATTCTCAGTCTCACAGGGAGTTAGTTCTGTGACTTCTCCTTCATAAACTTCCTTGGTCTCTTTAATCCTCAACCCTGAAAGAAATTGTTTAAAATAGTTTCAGTATACACTCAGGAGTCTGCTGCTTTACTGTCAACAAAATGTAACATATTGTTAGGGTGTGTTACATTTAATGGTAATTTTCAAAAGAAGAAAAATGAATTATTGTTCTCTTCTTCAATATTAAATGGGAATACTCATACTGTGCGTCATAATGAAAGCTCAGCCCAAGTTCTAACCTGCTAAGATGTTTATTAAACTTAGAAATTACTTTCTTCTGTTCATTGTTATTAGTTTTTGAAGCAAATGTTAGGATCCTCTGTCTCTTTTCCCACCCACAAAGAGGGAATTTGCTTCATTTGTTCCCCTATGCTAAAGCCAGAAACACAGATCATCTTTTTAAACTAGTGGCAATAATATAACAAGTTTTACACAATTTTTGGATCAGCAAAAAAGCCCTGCAAAGTTGACAAAAAGATAGAAGAAAAAAAGTAACTTCATAAAAAACTCTATACTCCAGCAACTGAGTTAACAATGTAACATAAATTGATTAACAGCTATTGTACTAGAACATCATAAAATTACCAAAGGGTTAATGTATAATTTAAAATATTTTACAAGTCAATAGCAAAAGGTGAGCAAGATGAAATTTAGCAGAAACTGTGACAATGGAAACTTAAAAACTATTTCAAACTAGCTGAAAATTACATCCTTACTTTGTTATTTTTCAGACAGCCGAGCAATCATCAGAATATCTGGCTATTTTCTGTTCTAGTCACAACTACTGTAATTAACTAGGTTATTTAAAATTAATAAATAATTTAGAGCTGAAGAGATTTACAGGCAAACTGTTTCAAAGCAAACCTACTATCATCACCACCACCACCACTACAATTATGCACGTTCTAACTACACAGAAGTTCAAAGAATCCACATCTGAAGAAACTCCATAAAGTATGTTATGAGACACACATGCCATACCAAAAACAATGAATGGGCTGTAACAAGATATAAGGAAGTCATCCTGCCCGATCTGAGGGTATTATGACTTTATAAACCTTTCCTTGTTCCATAACTTTTCATTTTGCTTTGAAAGAGATCAGATATTTCACCAGTAATCTTGAGCTGCTGATAGGGGCTATAGAGAACTGACAAATATGAGTCTGTCTCCCTCTACTGGGCCCAAATTCAGACCAGGATCAGAAATGCAAGAAACAGCCTAACTGTGGATAACATGACAAATTCTTGGTAAGAACAGTTTGCTTTCTCTTACTTAAGACGAAGTAAAAAGTTGTGTATAAGGTTAATGTCAGTAATTTTTGAAATGTTTTTCAGGTATGCCAAAACACCAGACAGAAATTAATGAACCTGTTAAAAACCTGTTATAAAACCTGGACAAGGCTGTGTCACATTGGCTCATATAAAATGAGTGTGAAGCAATATGGGAATCTGCACATTGCTATTCCCACAAAGTGGACCAGGTTTGCTTGTTCTCTTTGCTTTGCTTTTAAACTTCCAGTACAAGTTCAACTCTGCTATTAAACATGGTAGCCTGTTTGTGTTTGGGGTATGATTTGTATGCTGCTGAAGCATGCAATGAATCTTCCAGTTCCATTTCATCTGGAAAGAATCCAGTTCATGTGCTCACTCTGTTCCACAACAGAAGTCAAAGCCAAGTCAGCAAGGGCAAACCCAGGGATTTGCTTCAGAAGCCTTCCTCTAATCCAGACTAATGTGCTCTTAGAGATGTGTCTGTAGAAAATACTTACAGATGAACATGATCTGAACAAAGGTAATTGATGTTTTGAACTTGCTGCTGCTGATCCTTTGATTTCACATTAATATGAATGTGTCAACTATGAACTTCATTCTCAGAAGAGTTCTTACATCTACTTCCAAATCAGACACAAATCTAAGGCAGCAATTGTGGGCTATATGTTTTGGTTCAACAGCACTCCATGGAGCTAAACAGTGCTTGCTTGACTCATTGGCAGGCACAATTTGGCAACACAAGGAACAGTTATACCACTGAAGTGGCTAATGCAACAGTTATTTTTACTGCAACTGAGCTCTAAACATTAGCTGTTATCAGCATCCTCACCAGCTGCTAATAAGCTATATACTAGATGAACCTCTCCCCGGTCAAATTTCTTTTAACCCATATAACAATTAGATCTCCTCATTTCCCACTCCATCCTTTTATGTTTCTTACATATTATAATCTCTCTACTGCATCCCAAACACTACTTGGCAATGAGACTATGTCAAGTCTGTTATTAAAAGACTCACAACAATAAAAATTCTGTAAACTCAGAGTAACTCCCACTTTTCTTATAAGGTGCTAGGTCCAAACCAGTCAGGATCTCTAGTTTCCAAAAAAAAAAAAAACCAACCATTAAGTAAAAAATTTGATGGTAATATCTCTGCAAATTTTTAAAAATTCATGTGGCTAAACCCTTTGAAAGCAAAATGCAGGATATGAGCAATGATGATGTACACACGACCTGCTACCAAGGAAACATACAAACAAACAAACAAAAAATTCAATAAATCCTAAATGTTTAATCCTAAATGTCTTTAAGTACTGATGGACATGTGAGCTGAAGCTTCCCTTACACCTAGACCCAACTACACTGCACAGAATCTTTTTGTTTTAATGCACCCTTGTAAAATATTTCTTTCCCAAGCAGGGAAGCTAAAACTTACCTGAGATTAAAACCCAATTTGAAATTGTTTCATTACAAGAAATGATGGTTACTAGTCTATTAAAGTAATTCAAAAAATTGTTTTTTATACACATAAAAATATTCAATAAAGGCTGCATTATGAAAATGTGACATGGAATTCAACAGAAATTAATAAAGGAAGTTCCATCCTTCATTAACACTAATATTTGTTTAGAAGTGTCTCTCTATTGACATTCAGGGAATGCAGGGGACTAACAACGTAACTGGCTGTTAAATCTTTGCTATCTCTAGAACTGACAGCATAGATGGCCTAAGTTTCACCTGTTGGTTCAGGTTTCTAAATCTCTGACAGGGAATTTCATCACATCAAGGAAATTTTGCAGACTACTGAGGCTTCCCTCCTCCAGGCCCTGCCAGCTTCATGGTAACCAGAAGAACAGAGACTACTGAAAGTTGCTTTCTTATAAAAGTCAATTGAATACTTTTGTTTCACTGAAGAACCAAGAGACTTCTTCACCCTGCTGCTGCCAGATGAAGTCCAACAGGAAACTTGGTACTGAAACAGGAAAATTACTGATAATATGTTCAGGACTAAAATCAACTGGGCTCTCTTTAGCCAATCCTCACACAAACAATGGCCACTTCTATTTGCATTTATCAGCTGTCAGCAGCAATTGTGTAATAATAATCACTGAGGCTGTGTTGGAAATTAAGCCAATTAACATCAAACTTGTAAATGCACTGTAGAATTGAGGAAGACATTAAGTTAAAATGTTTATTTAGTTGGCATGGAACTTTCTCTGTGCTTGCTGGAACACTAAGTCAGCTTAATGCTGCTGTTTGGAAGCCCCTGATTAAGACTGTGTGTTTAGTAGGGTGAAATCGTTAAAAAAACAGGAACATTTTTCTGTCTACAAGGATTTCTGCTAATGTAAGAAACTAAAAATTAGTTTTTCTTTCAGTTTTATTCAGTGATAGGCAAAATGGAAAGGTGAATCTGGAGGATGAAAGAAGAACTTGGTGAAGTATAAACCAAAATATAATTAAATTACAGTTTGTAAACAGAATATCTGGCTCCACTAAGTGCGAAAGAGATTCACTAAATTAGGATAGGCACTGAAGAAAATAAGCATACAAAAAGCTGAGAACATCATGACCACTGAAAAGTTCTTCCTTTTTAGATGACTGGGAAAAAGCAAAGTAGGTATCATGCAAACACTTAATTCTTCTTTTCCTGAAACTTACCAATTGCACGTCGGAAGTTTTCCATTAGAACTTCTGTTTTCTTGATCTCAGTGGAATAGACCTCACTTCCAACCATAGGACAAAAGGGAACTTTGCTTCCCAGTTCCTGAGCAATAGCTAAAGCCAAAGCAGTCTTTAAAAAGAAAAAAAACCCAAAACAACAAATACAAACCTCAGACATTAATTTTGAAGAGAATTAAGAAAGAATTCTTTTTGCACAAAGTTAACTTTCTTCATTTTATCTCCTTCTATATATTAACTATCAATTTAGTGGTAAGACTATTCTGTCTGACATATATTTCTCACATGTAACAACCCTCCTCCAACACAGGTGACCTTGGCCAAAGACTTTTAAAAAACCTTGAAGACACAATACTGGGCATTTGAATTTGACAGCTGATAGAGATGCAAAAAGTCTTAATTAGCATGGAGGAAAAAAGTAAACCAAGCAAAAACTACTCTGGCTATTAATATAATAGTAATAAAAAAGCAACTTCTAAAACTTTTTCAGACCCATGTGATTAGTAACCTACAAGAGGTGGTTTCACATTAAAGATGCTGAACACACCACTCATTGGGTAGTGCCAGTGCCGATGACATGGCGAAAGAAAAAATACGAAGTAGGAAGCTACATCAGTACAAAAAACTTGTATATAAAAACATTTTGTAACCACTACTCTGTAACAGTTTTGACAAAAAATTAAAATAGATTTGGAAATACTTAATTTTGTAAGAAAACAGAAAAATAGTACCTTGCCAGTTCCAGGAGGTCCTGCTAACAGCACTGCTCTGCCAGCCATTTTTTTGCTTTTGATTAGCTCGACTATAACCCCACACGCCTAGAAGTTAAATAAGTATTTATACTGTTAACAGAAGTATTGCTATAGTATCTTTTGTCCCAACATTACTTGACGTGTGTGTAGAAATAACAGGTTTTACAAAAAGTAAAGATTTCAATTCCCTGCACACAAAAAAAATGATAAGACCAGAAAAACATACTTTCTACATTCATTTTATCTAACATAGACGTTATAAACCACAGACAACAAAACTCAATCTGTAAGCTCTGACTCCTTTTCCCTCCTGCAGTCCCACGCACAGGGAGGCCTGAAAGTAAAGCAAGAAATTAAACTTCTCTGCCTGGGCCGCAGATTCTCTACAGATCTTCTTTCACGGCCAGGTTGGATGGGGCTCCGAACAACCTAGTCCAGTGGGAGGTGTCCCTGCCCAAGGCGGGGAGGTTGGATCGAGAGATGATCTTTAAGATCCCTTCCAAACCAAACAAGTCTGTGATTGGTTTTATCCGGCCACAGCATTAACACGAATACTCCAATCCTTATTTGCATCAAATCTGTTGATCTTTGGTGGGTACCGCTGCCTACAACACCCCAATTTCTACGCCCGACACCCGGGAGGCCGCCAGTGTCCTAGCACGAAGCAGGAGCAGAGCAAATACAGCCCCGACCGTCCCCATCCCGTCTCACACCGCAGCAGCGACACGAAGGAACACAAACACGACTCTCGTTGTCGGGGACTTGTCAGACGACCCGGCCCGGTCCCGCGCTCACCTCCCGCGCGTTCTCCTGCCCCACGAGCCCAGCCCCCGCTGGCTTGGCGGCGCCACTGTCGTCCAGCCCCAGCCCCTTGACATGGCTGTGGGCGGCGATGCGCTGGGTCTTCGAGGTGCTCTTCACCTCCTCGATCTTCATGGCGGGGCAGGGCAGGGGCAGCTCGGCGCGGCCACCCCGCGCTCCTCGCACGCGGCCCGCGCGTTACCAGGGCTCCCAGCGCGCGCCGACGTGCCCCGCCTCCGCCTCGTCATTGGCCTTCACGACTGCACTCTCGGCGCTCATTGGGCACGGAGTCTGCCCGTCAGCCGCAGGGGCGCAAAGTTTTAGGGTCCTCCCGCCTGTTTCCGCTTGCGGCGCGCGCGGACGGTCCGGGCGGCCGCGGGTACTGTGGAGGAGTAGGGCCGGGAAGGAGGGAGGTGGCGGAGTCGCTGTCCTTGGAGGTGCTCAGGGAAATACTGGACATGCCACTTGGTGCCAGGGTCTGGTTAGGAAAGTGATGACCCGTCATGGGCTGGACTCCGTGATCTCGGAGGTCTTTTCCAACCTAAGTGGTTCTCTGATTCTCTAAATCGGCGGGGCGGTTTGGGGAGAGGCGAGTGGAGCCGTCCTGCGGGGGGAACCATCTCTTGCTCGCAGGTTTCTTGGCCTTGCAGCACCATAAGCACTTTCTTTCTTCCTGCATTCCGATTTGGCGCTGGAGGCAGCGTTTGTCCCCTTTGCCGAGGCTGGTGGAGTCTTGGGTGTCCCTGGCTGTGTCTTGTCGCGTGCCCGCCTACAGCCGCTGACAGTGCGCCAGGGAACCCGGAGCCTTACCAAAAGCTCGGCTGGCTTTAGGTCACAAAAATAAGCTGAGGCTTTCCAAAAGTGTTTTCTAAAACTTTGTCAAACATTCACAGAAACGTTAAGGTTGGAAGGGACCACTGGAGACCACCATAGTCCAACTCCCCTGCCAAGAAAAGTAAGGGTGGTCTCTTATGTGCTTGGTGTTGCTCACTAGTTTTTAGTGTTCAGTGAAAATACACAGTCATTATGTTCTGCATCTTGAAAGCCTTTCTGTAAGCATTTCAGGCTGTGACATGTGCTGTACCTACAGCATGTATTCCTTATGAGCTTTGAGCAATTGAAATGGGTAAAAACACTCCAGCTTCTCAGCAGGTCGTCTCATGGCCTCACAGAAACATCCATGTTTCATGAGGTCTGTCATGCTGCAACTTCTAGGCTGTTACACCTCCTAACTGTGGTTTGCTGGTAATTCTGTTGCACCTTCTATGAGGGGTTTAAAAGCATAATATGGAGATCACTGACACTGAAATTTTAGATGGGATCTGGGAACCTGCAGTTCCAGTGAGTTTCTCTTTGTAGATATTGTGATCTCTGCCTCAAAAGAGACAAGGAATGGTTCCCATGGATATATAGAGTTTTCTATGATTATAAAACCGTTGCTATGTCTGCAATGTTTAAAACCAGTGCATTACTCTGGTATGAGGCAGGACTGATGTCTGGTGCCAACTTGGCTTTCCTGTGCACTGCCAGTGGAATTGCAAAAGCAGTCTTGTGACAGCACAAGCTTGGGGAGCAGTTTTAGGGAGGATGGGAGTTCAATTTACAAAAGCCCAGTGAACCATATACATGCTATTCATTCCCTCTTTGTTCGAGAGCTTCCATTAGTTTTGTTATAAATGTAATTTGGCAAAGAAAAGACTTTGCTTATTGTTGCTTTCTTTTTCTGTTAATTGTTCTGTCAGCTTATATTTATATACTCTAGTTTAAAATTGTAATTACAATATAATTGCACACATGTGTAGTTCAACACCTTTGTAAGGGTATCCTGCAGTACAACTGTTCAGCTAAGAATTTTTGACTAACAAATATGAGCTATTCTTTAAATAATTAGAAAAGTGTGTATGCTATTAGACTGCATAGATCCTCTCAGGGTCATATTAGTCACAGAATACAAACACCTAATAGGTACTGAGCTTCAAACCTTTTCCTTTGTAAAAGAGCAAATACACAACTTTGATTTCTCCAGTGCATTAAACTGTCACAAGTGCTGTGGGTAAGTCTGGTCAGAGTTCAAGTTTCTGCCAGTTCTGTAAGAATAATTAGCAAGTCTGGTAAGAGCTCTGAAGGCAGTGGTGTTGCTATCAAGGGGTTCAGGGTAAGTATGACCCTCCTTTTCAAAAGGGTGAAATACATAATAATTTGATAGCTTAGACTGAAATCTGTCCATATGGTCCATGTTATCTTGTTTGATGTTGCAACAAGACCTGTTTTTGAGATTATGGCATTTCAAAGTCTTTTTAGTAATATTTGCTTATTTATTTTTGGTTAAATTCAATATACAGGAATGTAGATGGTAGGAATAGAGAATTGCTGTTAATCTTTATTGTAACTTGGAGGAAGGATAAAAATATTCTATGTCTATAAAAATCAGATATGCTACATAAGGTTCTTTAACTTTGGAAATACTAATTAGAGATTTTTCCTGCTTAAAGTGGATAAGAAACAGTGTTAAATGTTTGTCTACAGCAATAAGATGTCTCAAACTCAGAATTTAGAGCCTAAAACTTCCATCTGCTACTGACCATTGCTGTTCAGTAAATAAAATCTGCTGCCATAATGAAGGTACAATTTTAATACTGACCTGCAGAAAGCATGACTAAAATTATTTGGGTTTGTGTTTGTAGTAGAAGAGGATACCTCAATAGAAATAAAAGTAAAAAATAGTTTGCTAGATAAATGTTAGGCTGGCTTCTCCCTCTTATTTGCTCACAGGTATTACTCAACTGTGCCAGGTTTAGCATTGCTCATTGTATTGATTGTTTTACTCATTCTCTATGTTGAGTGTTGTCCTGAAGTTGCAGTTAAAGAGGGGCAAAAAAGGACATTCAAATGAGGGAAAAGAAACAATAATCCTTTAGACCACACAGGATTAATCGTTTATTCCCCAGGAAGAGCAGAGTACAAGTGGAACTACTGGGAAGTTTAGAACTGAGCTTCCATATTGTATATCATCTTTTATAGTTGGCGTCTTGTGTTGTGATGCATCAGTATGAGGAAATATAAACCCTCAATTTTTACATTATTTTCTGTGATTTTTTTGACTAGTTAACGTATTAGAAAGGATAAAATCATTCAATTTTAAACCATTACTTCTTCCTCCTTTGTCCAGGCCACCAGATGGAATATAAATAGGTTGTGTGACCATTCTGCCCAGGTCATTCTTTGATGCTTTAAGTATAATTTAATATTTCGCTAGCCAGCTAATCAGAAAAAATAATACCTGTCACTAACAGTCTGAACTGTTTTTCCCCAGGTTTAATCAACTCATTTTACCAACGTTTCTTTTGCCCCCTGGTTTGAGGTCTTCTATTTGGCACAGATGTCACGCGATACTCGATGTGGGAGCTGGAGACTTGAGAACTGTTTTCCTAGACTAAATGTTTGAGGTTGCAGGACATAGCCTAGTTTCACATAAGCTTTCAAATTTCAGTGGGACATGCTGAATCCTGAAACTGTCAAATAGTGTATTATTTTTGGAGTGAGAGAGAGTATGTGCGTGTGAGTGTGTGAATGACCTTTACATTTTTACCCTATCCCAGAAGTCTGACTTCCTGCCCTTTCTCCCATGAGTCCACAAACTTTAGCAATTAAAATCAACATGTTTTAAGGAAGAAATTCCATGCAGGAGATAACAACTGGGATGAAGAATGGTTAGTTTAGGGGAAAACAAATTTAACTACAAATTTTAGGGGGAAATGCTACAAATGCTAAATGCTACAAATTTTGTGAGGGATACAGAAAAATCTGGAGAAGTTGAGATTGTCTCATTTTGCCAGGTTCCCCTCTCTCTCTTAGTAATACCAAGACCTTTGTGTAGGGGTAGGGAGTGTTGGGGCTGGTGGTCATGTCTTGTTTTGTTCTCTCCAAAAGAAGCTGATTATATTTCTGTTCTTCAAAGCAATAGGATGTGCAATGTGTCCTATTGAATGCCACACCTTAATTTCCAAATTTGTAATTAATTCCAAAACTTTGTAAGCTAACAGAATGGACCTTTCTATATGCTGAATAAAACTACTGATGACTGTCTTTATCAGATTTCTTCTTTGATAATGGTGATTGAAGTTATTAGTTTCACACATACTATGTGCAATCTAAGATTTCCTCAAGTGATATATGGCAAAATCAGATCCACAGGCCCTAAAAACCCTGGAGACAGAAGTACGATCTCAGTGGTAACAACAAAGGTGTAGGCATTGAGTTTTTTCCTTCCCTCTACAGAAGAGCAACTGCTTCCCTATCTGGAAAGCTGCAAATCTTTCTGTGTCTAAAGGGAGAAAACCAAACCTCTATTTCTACCTCATACTCCTCCTTCTTGCAGGTCACTCAGGAGTAAAAGAAGGGCCACTATTGTTACATGAGGAGTGGAATAAAATCCATTTTCCTGTGGATTTTTATATTCCTTCCTTAGCTATCCTTAACAGAAAGAATTGTAATTTTTTTCATCCTAAAAGTTCTATCCAGAATCCCTCTAAATTCTGGCTGAGCAAAATGCATCTCTTCGTTAAGCTGACAGACCAAAATGGATCTCACATGAGCCCTGCTGTGGCTTCTTACACTGTGAGTATTAAAATGGGACATCCTTGACATTATTGCCAGTTTTCTCAAGAGTTGTAGAAAGTTTTAGAGCTTTCTACATTGTCAAGGCTTGTTGAAAAATAGCTGTTATTTTAGATGTTTTGGAGGACTTCTGGATACCGCCTTTTCTGGTTGAGAATCAGATTTTTCCCACCTCTTCCTTCTGAACACATCTAATAATGCTAAAAGAAAAGAAGCAAAGGGTAAGTTATATGATACAGGGATATCTGTGAGAATTCTAACTTTTTAGGGCCTTATGGGAATTGGTGTAAATTTTCCCTTCCCTTTGCAAGTGCATGTTGATGAAACAGATTCAGCACAAGGAAGTGTATATGAGCCTTATGATTTAACAGGAAACTATTCAAAGCCTGGAAACTTAGTCTGAAAAGTGACATTATGCTTAATTTGGCTCCCATGACAGTGCTTCCATCAGGCTGAACTATTCTGCTTGAGAAGGTGATTAGCTAGGCTAGCTCAGTATTCCTTGTGAGTTCAGAGTCTTTCCTTTAAGGGAGACAGTTGTCTCTCAAATAGCACTGAGTGCTAGGAATAAATGCAACTTTTTCCCCCTTTTTCATTTGAATCATTGATTCTGTCATCTTGACTTCAATATGTTTAGGAAGGAGGAATAATTTGCATCCAGCTTTAAACCAAAATTTTTTTATTGAAGGTGTTGGTATATGAAGCAGATTTCTTTTTAAGAAAAAGGAAAAAATCCTGGAGTTTGGAGTCAAAGCCTAAAAACCAAATCCATGATGTTGACAGTAGCCTTAGGCAAGCCATTTTACACTTCTGGCTCATTCACTAGTTATTCAGATGTGAATGTTATTACTACGAGCAATATGTATTACTGCACAGAGCAAGCAGAAAAGCAACTGCACTGCTCTCAGAGGAAAAACAAAAGTACACTATAGAACAAGTCTACTCTACTTTGACAGTGGTAGGAAGTCCATGATGCAGTCTTGGTTTCTTGGTTTGTAAAGAGTTGTAATCATTTGAAGGGGTACTTTGGGCTCCTTAGTCGCTATTGAAATGCCAAGCACGTGTTAAGCTTTATCCTGTAGAGTTTTTAGCTTCCCTGGGTTATCAGTAAAGTGAAGTGACTTAAATCAGTGAAGGAATCATGCCCTTAGCCTCTGGAATGCCCTCAGGCCTCTCTAATGTCCACCTACTTGTCGGTTTTGGTGGTGGTAGCGGTGGTGTCCAGGAGAGCTGGTCATCACTGTTAAAAATCTTGGATTCCTAATTCATTAAGGATATGATTTTTAAAGCAGCTTCTTACCTAACTTAAACATCTCTTTACAGGAAAACGAATTATGCAAACCTAGATTTTATTAAGTGTAAGGAGAGGAAACGATCCAAACGTGACCTGCTTTTTCACGTGGGTTTGCCATGCCCATGGGACTTTGAAATCAAAGCTGGTCACCATAGTTCCAGCACCACCGGGGTTTGCTTGGGGGCAGAATGGAGGCGGTGATGTGACGGTGAGCTGGTTTAAGCAGTCCTGCAGTGTCTGATTAGTGTGGGCGAGAAGCGAGCGAAGGTGTGGATGCTCCGGGCAAGTACAGTGCACCCTTCCCCGAGCTGTTGGCTCCCAGCCCTTCCTCACATCGCTCACATCGGGGAGTGAGCGCAGCATGTGGCCATTAAATAACCCGCCTAAATTGCCTCTCCTTGTAGGGGGTGCCTGGTAGGGGCAGCACAGGGCAAAGAGGTGAGCTGGGGTGGTTCTCATCGCCGGCCGTAGAGCGGACGGCCGGCGCTGGCTCTACCCAAACCTCACCCTGCCAGGTCTCCCTGTGCACGGGCCCCCGGCGGGCGGAACGGCAGCGGCGGGGCCCGCGTTGCCGCAGGGGCGCTGTGGGGACGGACCAGGCGGGCGCAGCGCCGCCATGGCCGCCCGCGTTCTGAACGTGAATGTGGGTGTGCTGGGCCACATCGACAGCGGGAAGACGGCGCTGGCGCGGGCGCTCAGCACCACTGGCTCTACCGCCGCCTTCGACCGAGCGCCGCAGAGCCGCGCGCGGGGCATCACGTTGGACTTGGGATTCTCTTGCCTACGCACCGCGCTGCCGCCGCAGCTGGGCCCGGGGCCTGGCGAGCTCCAGTTCACTCTGGTCGACTGCCCGGGGCACGCCTCCCTCATCCGCACCATCATCGGCGGTAAGGGGGGCGCAGGGGGGCACGCCCTGGTGGCTGACGTGCGTGCCGGGGTGCTCCAACCCTCGTAGGGGTCTGCGGCCCGCGGGGCTGCGCCCGCTCGTGCCCGTGCTGAGACTAGGGCCGCTGGGAGTCGGGGTCTCCGGCTATGCCCAAACCGAGAAGACGGGGAGTGTCAGTTGTTTCACGGACCTATGACTTTACTACGTTTGCTTGTAGTTGCTCTTCAAATAAAAATCAGTGCTTATAAAGAAGCACTTTTTACATGTGAGTTCTTGGGGTGCTGTTTGGATGGTCAGGTATGCTCAGGTTTCTTACACTTACCGGGAAAAAAGTTTTATTTGTTGTGTATGGAGGCCTTGCTAATGGCACAGAAGATCCCTATAAATTTCTATATTTTTGCCTGTTAAAGCTGTCAGAGTTTGATGTTGTCTGTAAGTTGAGAGCTGTGATATGGTTGCTGGACATACCCATGTTGTTTTGGAGGACTAGGGAGTTGTAACATGATAATTTTAGCCTTAGAAATAATTTTCTGGGTTTTGGTAACTCTATTTTAGTCTTCATAGGCGATATCAGAAGGTTAATTTGTTTTGCATTAGGACTCATGTTAAATTAGTTTACCTTGTTCTATCTCCCCTTTCCATCTCTCCTAAAGAGCATAAGAGGTGCTTGACTATGGATATGATGGAGTCACAGCTGCAAGAGTTTAAAGTAGTCACAGGTTGATGCAACTGCGGGGATCAGCCTGCAAGTTCAGTTCCTATGCGCTTCCTCTGCCAGTGTCTATTGAATGACAGCTTGGTGGTATTTCGTAAGACAGTTTCTTGGCTAGACTGAGGTTCAGCTGAGTTACTTGTCATGATGTAGGAATGTAACCCCCTTTTGAACATTTGTGTTATTTGTAAATTGCACTTGTGGGTACGATAATAAATACCTATTTGTCGATTTCACCAGCAGTAAAATGCTCTGTGTTAGCAATGTGTGCTCCACAGCTGCAAGGGAGGAGTGGCTGTGTGCTTAATCCGAGAAATCCGACTGTGGTCTTGTAGTCGTCTCTTGCACTTGACAATCCCTTATCATTCTTTAGTAATTGTAAGCACCTGATTATCTCCTGAAGAGCAAAGTTGCCTTTGGCAGATGCACTAAAGAGTCATTTGTAGTCAGACATTCCTTTCTGCCAGAAGCAACGAATCTGAATGGTGTAAACTTTCTCATGAAGAGGACATGGGAAAACTTAGAAATCAGCTTTAACAGTTATGTTTTTCAATACTTTAACACATATTTGGGGTAGTTGTTTGATACACAGACTTCTCATTGCTTTTTGTTATTTTTATGAAGATCTTCAAACTATTTAGTCACGGTTGTCCACATCAGATGAATAAGCTATGCAGATTTGCTTATTGATAGGCATTGCAGGGAGAAGGGAGGCATGGGCAAAATGAGATGGCAATGGAGATTTCTTCCCAGCAAAAATAATTCTTTATAGATGGTAATTCAGACACATAAACACATCAAACTCACTTAATTCCAGTTATTCCAGGTTATGTATCTTACTGAAGTAAAAGAGACGATTAGTGTGAGTTCTGTGTGTTCAGAAAGGGTTGTAGAGAAAATGCAGTATTGTGTTAATAGTTTAAAGGATTGGGAACTTCAATTTTTCACTTGATAACCTAGATGTATCTTGATAGTGGGTGGTTTTTTTACTACCAAGTTTGAAAAGTGAAACCTTGATGTGTGTCTGTGGGACTATTTAGGTGCTTACAGGTTTGGTGTGGTTTGGTGAAACTCAAACTGAAGTATAGCATGTCTTGTGTAACAGGGTGCATTCTTTGGTGTTCATGTGCATTTCTTATAATTCCAAGTTTTTCACCACTTCAGGAATGGAAAGTGAGTCCTCCCAGATAATGGTACTTGAAAAATTTAGGTTATTTTCATCTACTTCCTTGTCACTAAGCATTAAGGGTTCACTGTTCCAAATATTTTCTCTGCAACCAGGAATGCCACTACCCTTTTCTTTTTGATGGAATCTGTGATTTCCTTGTTACTACAAGTTTTCTCTATATATGGTTTTTCAATAAGACATAAGTGCAAAGTACTTTATCTTCCTGTGTTTATTTTGCACCTCAAATTTCCCATACTTCTTTAAAATATCATTGTTCTGAATTCAAATCTTGTAGTAGCTATAGGTGGTAGTTGATCTGCAGAAAAACTAGAAGTAGGATGTCTGTGGGCAAGTGAGCTGGATGTGAGGATTTGGAAGGTGGACTGATGGCTGAGATGAGAGGGCTGCTTCAGAACTCTTATGTTAGTCATGCATGCAGGGTTTGCAGGAGAAGCTACTGCTGTGAAAATGTTATTGCATCTTGTTGTTTGCAGTTCTCTTTTTTTTCTCTGAAGGTGGGATAAACTAGTTGGCTTCCCCTTGAGTGATCCCAGCTTATGGAAACACCATCTACTGTGGCTGGGTATCACCAGCATTGTTCACTCAGGTCTCCCATGAGATGAGGAGCTCAAGTATTTCCTTCTGAGGAGTCACTTTCTGGCTCTTCTCTTCCAAAGTGCCATTTTCACCAGTAGTGTCCTAGCTTCTCTCTTTTGTAACTGTCATCTTTTCTGTGCTCCCAGAGTACTTCTAAGGGTTAATTCCTTTGCTGTACAAAGCTGATAAATCTTCTCACAGATTAAATGTATTGTTTACCACTTTTTAGTATATTTATGTAGCTAATTCCTGAAATGGATTTTTTCATGTCAGAATCTAGTATTGCATTTTTGTCATGCTGTGCCAGGTAGTGCTTGACCTTGTGAATACTTCTCACAGTCACTCACAAGATGCTTGTTCAGACACAATACCTTAGGATTAAATGTTTGCAGAATATTTGAGCAATAACCAAATGGAATGAAAAATAGAAGTCATATTTCATTCTGTGTGGCTACACTTTTCTTGCAAAGCTTGTCCTTGAAAACAAAGTATATCGACTGTTAAATCAAAAGTGTTTTGTTTTGGGTTGTTTTTTGTGTGGTTTTTTGTTGTTGTTGTTGTTGTTTTGGGTTTTTTTTTACCTGCATGCTGGGAATTGGAAATGTTGCAGGCAGTTTCACCCAAGATGTTTTAAGTTTCAACTGGAAGGTGACAAGGTTGGAATGGAATAAGTAATATCACTTGGAGTACTTCATCATGCCTTTCACTTGTATTCAAACCATACTAGTTTATATTCTTCTAAGGCTCTCGTGTGTCTATGACAGGAAGGCATTAAGTTGTTGTAGGTAGCTGTGTGGCTTGGACTGTGCTATGTATTTGTCTTACTCTTTCAAACAATAAGGACAGAACTCTTTATTTTAAAACACAATTTGAGACTTTTCCTGTGCTTTTGCAGGATCTTGTCTCAAGCAAAACAACAAAACCAGTATTTACAGCCATTTGTGTCTGACTTGCTAAGGAGAGCAAACAAATCTGAGTAACTGAACCTTAATAACCAATTCTTATCTTGTCCCAAGCAGTAAGAAGCACCCACACCAGACTTACACTTGGTTTGTACCCTCTAGGAATGACTGCAAGACGCAGGACAGATATTTTTGTCATTACTGCATTCTTCTCTTGCTGTAGAGATGTAGGGTGGTATTTTTGATAAAATTCCACACTGAGATGGGGTAGTTTGTGTCATAGCACTGTGGGGTTTTTAAAGCTTCTGTTCTTTTGTTAGTGTTCATCTCCTGATCTTCCACAAAGCTGATGTTAATGTTGCTGAAATAAAGTAAGAGTTGCTTTTGCATTTGTTTGTCACAGACCTGTGCACCAGTAGGGTCTGGAATAGTTTCTCAAATGAGTTCAGCAGGAAGGGATGCCTGAAGAGAGGTTAGACAAGTTAATCTGCCAGATGGAATTCAATCCCCATATTTCATTTTAAGACCACTTTGCGTAGCAAAGTAGTTTAAGCAGTAGCAGATTTTTCCTTGCTGATGGTTAATTTCATGCCCTAGAAAGGGTCAGCACACTAATACTGGAGAACACGATTACCTCATCCCAACTTCCCCCACACAGGCAGCGAAGGGATACGGAGTGTGTGCTTTAGGTGAGCTGTTGTCAGATGCCGTTTATCTCTTTGATTTCGAGATGGGTCCTCAAAAGAACTTCTAAATCAGAAAATTGTCTTTTTTTTCCTTTCTTTTTTTTTCTTTCTTTTTTTCCCCTATGAAGTTCAAAGGACAGAGTATCCTTATAGGGTTTTAATTGGAAAGCTACTGTTTGACCCTGGTTGTTTAAACCTGGGCTGGGAAGAACTCTGACAAACTTGTAGTTTTGTAATCCTTATGCCTGTCTGAACCTTTGACCTTTTTACTTCATAACTCGAACTTCATTGTCACCATTTGTCCCTGCAGTTCCTTTCAAAGAAGACTGCTTTGCAAGTGTCTGTTTCCACTTTGCTGCTGTGTTTGGTTGAGGAAGGGTATTAATTCATACCTGATACACTGGAGGGGCCAAGACTTTTGAACTTTCACTGGAGTTGGGAGAGGGGGAAATGAGTATAGCAAAAGCATGTCTTGCTGATGCAAATGAGTACAATGAAAACAGGCTTGGGAGATCAAGGGAAATGTGGTCTTGCTATGAGCATTCAAATTCAGTCAGATGCAGATTATTTGTAAAAATTAACATATCACAACCCCCCCCTTTTATCACAGATTAGTTGTTTTGCTGAGTTTGTTATAAGCTTTTAAGAGGATTTTTAAACTTGGAGTTACCTTTGCATTGCTGCAATGAAAACACACTTCTGTTGGTGTGAGCTTTAGTTTGTTGAGACCTTTGTGAAGGCATGACAGTTCTTGTTTTTTTTCTATTCTGGATGAGTGGGCAAGTAGAGTTTTATAGCTGTAGATGTATATGCGGATGACGTGCTCTTGAGTATGGATGTTGAATGAAGGGAAACCTCTGGAGGGAAAGAGTGCGTTGTATTTAGTGGATACTGTTGTAGTCAGAAGTCACTGGAGAGCATTGAGATCTTTGGCTGCCAGCTTGAAGTGAGAGTAATATAATGAACCCTGTTCTGGTGGAAAAAAAAAAATAACACATCTCCTGTAGTGTAGTTTCTATTGACATACAATGTTTGTTAACATACAATTCTTGTGGTGTAATTCCTATCCCCAAACCTTGATGTAGCAGTTGATGTTATGGAAGTCCTCATGGGTTAAGGGACTTCAGCTACCACTAGTGGGAATGTTTTCTAAAACCTGTTAGACTCTTTGGGTTCATGGTGCTTGTGAATTGCTGACACTGCTTTGTATTAAAATTTCAAATAAACTTTATTTCTGTAAATGAAATTGAACCAGTGTCTTTTTTTAATCACTGTAATTTGGCTGGTGCCAGATTTTTTATTTTTATTTTTTTTATTGACCTTTTAAAATGAACGCCAGTGTTTTTTTAATTAAGGAGCTATGCATGACGAAAGTATAAAAATTTTGTTGTGTGGTCTCCACAACCCCCGAAATGGAACTTTGTCTCCTGGATGTTGCAGTGCACAAGAGGGCAGTGTTTGCTTACAGTGTAGGATCTTGGGGATAAGTACTCGGGGTAGCAGGTCAGCATGGGGGGAGTGACCTCAGTGTGAATTGAAACAGAATTAAGTAGACGATTTGGAACACAACTCTGGGTTAATTTTCTCGTTCTTAAAGAAAACATCCTCTGTGTTTTAAGGAAGGTTAGTCTTATTTCATGTATAATTTGGGTTGTGCTTTTTGTACCTTAAGCCATAAAAACATATGGGGTGTTGTCTTACACATGACATGAGACACAGGTAACAGGTGAAAAAAACCAACTGGTTTGATATGGGAGCCATGGAATTTAGTGTGCACAAGTCTTTTATTTCCTTCCCCATTTTCCCATGTCTTTTAATGACTGGGTAAAAGGAAGCTAGTTGTACTAAATCTGCTTTGAACCACTACTGTGTGAAACAGGATTTGTTGTGTGATATCAGGTAGAATGAGAGGGGTATCAGGGTATTTTAAAATATGGGTTTTGTGGAGTGGAGTTTTTACCTGTCTATATCATAAATTTAATAGCTCTAACTTTCTATGTATTGCATTGCTTCATGTTTCTGTGGGGCTTACAGTGATGTGACTGCGAGACTGCTGCTATTATTACTGTTGTATGCCCCTTTTCTGCAATTTTGACTTGAAGCTGATTTCCCTGTTAAAGTTACACATTTTACAACTTCTTAAGCTTACACAACAACTGCTAGCCAATATTAGAGACCAAAGCAGGAGGAGTCTTCTGTTCATTTTCTGGGTCAAGTAGTTTACAAGGAGCAAGAGACCCATTGTCTCCTGATATCCAAAGTTACAGTGAATAATCACGTTCTCTTCTGCTGCTTCTTAGAATCTTGTCATAAAGGTACTGGTTTCTGTGTGGGGTTTAAAAAATAAAAATAATAGTGCATTTCTTGTTTGGAATATGTGATTTATAATAGAATTCTTAATCTTAAGTGTAAATTTTAACCAGGAGTGGTTTTATTAAAACTTGTTTGAATGTGAATTGTCCCTTGCTAATATGACAATTTTTCTACAAGGCTTCTGAGTGGTTGTGTTTGTTTGCTTGTATACAACAAAACTGTGCTATTTGACACAAAGCCATTACAGCTTCTCAGGCAAACTTAATAACCAAGCACAGTAGTGGTGCTGTTCAAGTCTGTTTGATCATTTTTCCTGTTGGTTTAAAACCAGAATTTCTTTGTTCCAGCATACTGTGTGCAAACATTCATCAAATAACCACTTTTCACTTTTGCTTCATATTTTTTCTTGCTTTAAATTAATTTGTAAGCTGTTTGGAAGAGTGGGGAAGCTTTGTTAATCAATTTTTAGATGCTTTAAAATATCAACTAATGTAGTGAAGTATTATAAATAACTGCATAAAATCTAGAACAACTTACTGTAAAATATGAAGTATTTTTGTAGTTAAAATCACCCTTGTCAAAGTAAATTTAAAGCACATTTTTCAAAGTAGCATTTTTACTCACGATGGCTGTGCTTGCTTGCTAAATAGTACAATTTGGCAATTCAATGGTCTGCTAATTGACAAACCAGCCTTATAATGTTCTACTGTATTTATTCTGCATCTTGATTTAGGAGTTGTCTGCTTCTAGTAGATCGTAGATATAAGCAAAATGATATGTTGTTTATGTATAAACTCATTTTTAATAGCTAGTTAGCTTGATGGAGCCATGAACTGAATTTCCTTAATATATTTGCTTTGGTTTTTTTGTACTTAAAATAATACATGTTTTTGCGTGGCTGTTGTAAAGTACTATTGATGAAAACCCCTAGAGGAACTAAATGCAGACGGTAAAACTTAGGTTATAATTGTAAAGCAGATATGCAACAGATTTCACTAAGTGAGCAAACCAAACCTGCACACTGTCATTCATTAAGTGTAATAAAAAGTTGTTTCTCCTTGTGGCAGTGAGTTGTCTTCTGTTTTGGAATCCTAAGGTTGGCCTGGCAAGCTGAAGAGCAAGGACAGATATTTTGCAGTGGTAATTTCCAGCTGGATTCTTGAACATGTTGTGTTCTGCAGGTCATAGCTCATAATGGGGTAAAACTTGAGTGCGAGCTTCAGCAAGGAGACTTGAACAGCTCGTATGATAGCTGGGGATTGCAGAGATACTGTGCATTCTGTGAGAAAATATTCCTTGTGCTTTCTGCAAATTTAGATTAGGTAGCTGTTCTGAAGTGCTTCTTTTAAACTGTTTGCTTCCAGAAAGTGTTGCAGGCTAAGTAAATAACAATAATTCTTATTTCTCATCTCCTTATCAATTATTTAACCAAAATATTCTCGTGTAGTTTATCTAATCTCTTCAAGTGAACATGAAGTGGCTAGTGTTGGCTTTCAAATTGAATTACAATCTCAGTTTCAGATTTAGGCTGATTAATCCTACTTAGATGGTAATTATCAGTATTACCAGCACTACAGGTAGTTGGGACCAGACAAACTATAATAAATGTATATTTATGTTTAATGTAACAGCAGAAGGAGAGGAAATGCAATAGACAGGGTAGCATAAATAAAAATGAAGAAACTGTATTCAGGAGCATCATGGAGGTTAAGGTTGATAAGGGGAAATAAAAATTTAGATTTGAATTTTGAGATTTATGGAAGTTGTTTTGGGTAAGAATCCAGGCTGTTTCACCTCTGGCTCTAGAGAAGAGATGATTGATTTGGGCTTATGGTTTAGTTGAAAATCTCCTTTTTTACTTCATGTTATAGAAGGGGTGATGATGATGACGACGACTCTTTTGTCCACTGCAGATTAGATTTTTTCTGCAGTACTGCAAAAATGTATTTAATACAGTTAACTGTAGCACTTTCTTGTCTTTTGTGCTTGTTTTCATTTGTTTTCTGTCTTATTTGGGGTGCAATGTATGATTGGCATATGAGAGTAAGCTGATATTCTTGGATATCAGGAGTTCTTTTTAGTTGTTAAACTTCCTCTTAACTTTTTTTCAGCCAAATTTTACCTGTCTTGTTTCCATTAAATGCATTGTAGAGGACGTGAGCATACTTTGATATGATTCTCCTGTATATGTGAAATTTGAAATGGAGTGTTTGAGAGTTGTTGATAGAACTATACTATGATATTAATAAGGATAAGGCATAGGAAATGTTTTTGTTTTTTTTTTTTGTCATAGATGTTTATTCATGCTTAAATCTACTTCTCTTATATTAAAACTAGCCTTTCAGTAGTGTTGCTTTGGGGAAGAATGTTTTCTGAAGTATGCAAAAACTGCATTTCAGAGAGAAAAACAAAACTGTAGCTTTCTTTTTTAGGATCAAGAAGAAGGGGAGGGAAAATGGTTTCCTTGTATTTGTCTGTGCTGTTGGATGGAAGACAAAGCTCAGTTTCTCGTGCTGACTAATGTCATCATCAAGGCATTTTTTTCTCCCACAAGGCAGTTTTGTCTCTGTTGAGAACCCCACAGCTATTGGCAAGACCATGGCCTGAGATTAAATCTCACGCTTGGGTGAAATTCTAATGACTGTAATTGTTTCCTCTTTTTAAGTCTGTGGTCCCTTCATCAGAGTGGCACGGAAATTATGCATTTATGTTGTAAAAAGAGAGGTCACGATTACCTGAACCTGTGGTTGACTTGGGGGGATTCTGTGTCGTGTTCTGGCAGTGGTTTTCCATGCTGACATTTCAGTGTGTGAAATGATTTAAGGAGTGGCTTAGAGTGCACGTGCAAAGTACCAGTGTGGCACAGCTCGGTCCTTTCTGGCTCTGTGCTGTCACTGTCAGGTGAGCGCAGCAGCAGCTCTTTGTGTGTTGATCACCTGCTGGAACAGGAGGGAAGAAGTAATAAATGTGGGCTGAGGGAGGTTTCTGTGAATGATCCTGTGCACAGGGCTTAGGACTCATCAGCAAGTGTTATTATTAACCCTCAAGGTGCTTGGAGGTGTTCAGCATCTTGAAGGACGGCACCAGTGTGGTGGTGCTGGTTGTGGAGGAACCCAGCAGAAGTATGAATGTGGATATGCAAAGAGTTAGACAACTTTGTAGAGACAGATTGTCGCATCCAGCAAAATTGGAATGTACGTGTGCACCAGTGTAATGGAAAGCTTTAAATAAGTATTTTGTGTTATTTGGCTTTAGTGTGTGTAGTTCTGTACGTACACAATTTTGGGACTCTGTTGTTCCCTAACTCTGAAGATTTATGAAAAAAATGATGAACTGTGCATTAAGTAGAAAACATTTTGAGTTTGTACACTAATTTAGGAAGTATCCTTTAAAGACATGAAAAGAACTGACCAAGACACATTTCATCAGAGAATAAGGAAAATGGTTCAAATAGTACTTAATTTTAGGTGTCTAGATTGCATTTAGAGACTAAAGAAATCCCATAATATCATCATTCTTAAAAGCACTCAGCATTAGGCTATTTCCCTGATCTGTGAAATGATGAGTATTCAGTTTAGAGTATTAAAAAATTTATCAACAAAAATCCACCAAATGTCAGAAGTGCTCTTCACCTAAGGGACTAGCTTTGGGCATTTGACACTGAAGCTGGCCCCTGTCTAGCTATATTATAACTTCAAATCATGTGATAATATGCCTAATTTAAAAAATTCCTTAAAGCTTGAAAATCCAATTTTTACACTGAAATTACATCTGGTTGTTTATATATGTATAAATGAAGCAAATAATAAAACCATTGAGATAATAGTTAATATTTATTCTTGTGTATGTCTAAAATTTCAAAAGTCACAGGTCAGGAGCCCCTGATAAATTTTTTTTGAGGAAGTAATTTTGTTCTTTGGATTTGCTTGCTGTTTGATAGGTTTTCACCCTGTGGGAGGAACCATCATGAGTATTTTTTCTCTGAGTGGATAGTTCACCTGACTAACAACTGAGATTCTCCCATTATTTCAAGTGCTGTGATAAAGTTGTGGAGCCGGTGGTGTTGGCCCATGTATTTGTAGCTGAGCTCTCTTGTTTACTTTCTCTAGTGTGTATTGCCATATCCAGCAATGGTGGCGTTTTCTGTCTGAAACTGGTGTTGAACTGGAGTCTCTTGTGGAAGAGATTCACCTGTCTGTGGTGCTGCATTGTGCTTTTAGGGGAAATTAAAAAAAAAAAAAAAAAAAAAAAAAAAAAAAAAAAAAAAAAAAAAGTGTATTTGGTTAAATTGATCGGTATCAAACTTGTATAGAGAAAATGCTTTCCTGGGTAAGGGAACAAAAGAGTTTTGAACTGAAGCGAAGTTCTATTTTAAACAAATGACTGAAAACTCAAACTTGACAGAAAGTTTGTCTCAGAGGTGTTTTCATTACTGAACTGTGTTCATTAACAAATTATGTGGAGGCAGATGTTTGGGAGTTCTTTCATCGTATGTCCTTAAATGTCCCTAAATGCTTTCTTTTTTATATTTTTTAAAAATTTTATTTACAGTATAAAATAGTTCATTATTCTACTAACAGTGAGCACTGCTTTTGTGAAGTTTCATATCTTCTTTGTTGTAATTTAAAGCCAACCAAATCAAAGTGAAGATAAATTTAGCTGTTTCTTACTGTGTAAGAGAATGCTGGGTTTTTTTAGGACTTGCAGTCAAATTGATGCAGTGGAGGAAGGTTATTTTGGTCACTGTACTTGTTTCTTTCTCTGTTGCATTGTAAAGATAGTTATTTTTGTCCCATTAAGAAAATGGTGGAGTGTAGCTAGGAAGAGGATAGATTACACAGAAAGTGATGTGAGGTTTATGGAATTTCTTGTTCTGTTCTTGCATATAATTGAGTCAATCCTAGGTAAAACCAGAAATTACTAATGTGAAATTTAAATTAGTTAACAGTATTCTTTCAAGGCTTGTGTGCTGTTTCAATTTTTTTTGCAATTACTTATGATCTCTTTTAAGAATAGTTGGAACAAAGTCGTTACTAGAATGTTTGAGGTGATGCTAATATTCATTTTAGTGGCATATGATAATATCTCTTCTGTTGGAGAGCTAAGGATTTTGTAGCATCTCAAGTGCACCTGTTTTAATTGTTATTGGATGCTGAAAATTTTCAGGATGACACTATGAAATCATCAAAATGCACTCATTTTGGGGATGTTGTTATTCTATTTAGAAGTTTTATGTCAAAGTGTTGTACTTTTGTCCCAGTTCCTCTTTATGCACTGTTTGTTCAAAAGTAGAATAAACAAGTATTGTGAATGAAAGAGGATGCTGAGGTGGAGTCTGTTTTCTAACAATAACAAATTAATTTCTGAGTCAGAAGCATTGTACAGTCTAGATGCAGTAAAAGCAGACAAAGTGAGTTCAGCTGCAAGAAGCCATTTATGAGAACTTACTGTAAGAGTAGAATTGTGTAGTTAAGTCATGATGCAAATATGGGATACTTGGGCATAGTCTATAGGTGGCAAGTGTGATTTTGTAATAGATCAGCAAAATACCAAGCCAGTTTTTCAAAATTAAATACATTTTGGAAAATGTGTTTTCTCTCTAAGTGGTAATGATCATTGTAAAATACTTTAATGCTTGAGTTGTAATCTCTGTTTCTGTTAGCTCTGAGCACCCCAAAAAATCGAGCTTTAATCACCAAGGCTGTATTCTTTCTTGATGATTTCAGCATTTCATTAAGAGTGATTAGTATTCTTCAATTATGCATTCATTTACCTTAGTGATGCATTTACAATTTGAGATAGTGTTGATTTATTTAATTTGGCTGGTACTGAGCAGTTTCAGCAGATTTTTTTTCTTGCTGTATAAGAACATGAAAGAAAGTGGTAGAGAGGCATTTGTAGCCTTGGCATAATTTTAAATGATAGTCTTATCTGATTTTTATGGGAAAAACAAAGGAAAAAATGAGGCTTGTGTTCTTGTTGTTGTTGGTTGGTTTTGTTGTTGATGTTCTTTCTCACCGCTTTGGACTTTCAGAATTCCTTTCTGTAGTCCATCTCCATATTTGTCTGCAGAACATCAACGGTTCATGGTGTGCCTCTTTCAGCTACAGGGTAATAAGTTCTGTAGGAGGCTAGTGTGGAAGCTTGTACTTAGAATAGATTTTTCTCTACGTTCACAAGCTGGAGTTCCAGAAATGAATGAAAAGATCTTTGCCTAAACGGATGTCAAGGACGAAGGAAAAGGAGAGGGACAATGTAGTGTCTAATGCAATTGAAAACCAATTTCTTGATGTTTGTATGGTGTCTTTGCCTGTATGAATAAGAGGGAGAACAAAAGGATCTTGATACTTTTAAAAACTGCCCTTGTTTGTTTTGTTTCATAACTAGGGTTAAATTTAAGTGGGCAGTGTTGGACTGAGAGTTACAGTGGTTTGTGGCAGGAGGAATTGGGTTGCTGATAACCCATGTTGCTTCACTGCTGTTGGTTTCATATTTTCTGTTTACATGTTTTTAAATTATCTGATCGGTTTGCTTCCAGATTTAACAGTATCCAAGCCTGAGTTCCAGTTTATTAACACAGCTGCAGTGAAATAGGCTTCTCTCCCTGCCCAGTGCTGCTGCGGAGGGAAGAAACTGTTGCTGCTCTCTTGGGACTGAGAACTTCAAAGCTTTCATTTTGCTAGTAAAGCCCACTTGGGTACTTTGAGATGCTATGATTCAATTTTCCATGGACCAACAGAATCTAGGTCCAGGGGAGAGGCAAGTCTTCTCATTGTTCACTGAATTCTTGTTTTTAGAGTAACAGAAAACATTAAGTATGTTTAAAACATGCTGACTACAGATGAGGAAACTGTTAAAAACTTGATTCCCTCTTGTGGTGTCTCAAGTGTCTTTCCAGCCCCAATGAGTACCTTGCTTTTAACAGGACATTAGAGGTAAAAAGCATATACACAGATCCTGTTATTACTTATTAAGGGAGGAAAAAATTAAATATCTATTTCTGTGATTATTTGATTTTTTTCTTCTGTGTACAGCAGTCATTAGATGATTTCATTTTATGTACCTACATACCTTTTTTCATCTTTATATGCTTTATTTCAATGTTATATTTTTACAAAACGGCAAGATAATTTTTTCCTCAAAAGCAAATTAACTATGACATTTTAAACATAATTAATAAAAATAATTTACTGGAAGTACTTTAAGGAAATCTTCTAATAAAATTTAGTTTAAGTCTACAATAAATTGTCAGTAAGAATATACTTAATAAAGTTCCATTGTATTTCTCTGCTCTCATTATTATACAATTCTTCAACAGCAGTTGTCTCCATAGTTTGATGTGAAGGCCGAAGTGGTTAGATAACAAATTAAGTATATTTACTTAACTTCATTTGAAATTAAATTCTCATTCTGAGTTTTCCATCCTTTGTTTGGTAATTCTAGTTCTTCCTGTCAGGAAGTTCAATTTAGAATCCATTGTAGTCTCTGAGTTTACAAGGGATGAATGGGAAAGAAGACCTAACAAAATGTGAAAAGCAATAATTAAATATATAAAACGGCTTGTATAAGGCAAGAATGTCCAAGAAGGGGTTTTGTGAAAGAGTAAAGTGAGTAATCTTTAAATATTCTTTGTATACTTGATATGCTTTTGATCCTGTTTTGTATCCATGCTTAGGAATTAATCTCTTAGCTACAGAGGTTAGATTAGCAAGGGCAGATGACTTTACTGGACTTCCAGGCACTTCTTTTCCAGAACCCCATCCAAACTAGAGAATGATGGCTCAGTGCCTGCACTTTCTGCTCTGAGTTTTTGCTGGGACTGGTGTCGTCTTGCAATGTGCAGTTGACTGCAAATGTACTGTTATAGCTTTGGAGTAGCAGCATTAGTGCCTTGCACTCCATGTTATTTTCTTGTTTATCCAAGAATCTTGTTTGTTGTTTATTTCAAGCGAATGACTTGAGCAGTGCCAGCATTCCTGAGAGCTGGTCACATGAACGTGGTAGAGCAATGTGTATTCTGAGCGGACTTTGTTTTCTGTAGGCGTTCTTCCCACTTCCCTGGGGATGCTGTCAGCCTTTGTTCTAACTTGAAAATTAAAGTTTTGATTTGTGAGGAAAAATGTGGTTTTTAATGATTAAATGAAACAGGAGGGTGAGTGTGGGATGCAAAACTTGGAGACCTGCTTTACTTTGCTTCTGATGATCCTCCTTTGTCACAGTTCTGTTCTTGTAGAAGGTTTTGATCTTGAGTGATGTTTTGCTTAACCAGTAGGTGTTACTGCTCACAAACTCAGCATACATAAACTGGCACTACTGCTTTTAAAATGCTGTTCCTTTGTGTGAACACTTGTATTTTATTCAGTTGTTCGCTCATCCTAGAGAAAATGCTGGAAGGACTTACTCTGAATTATACTGAAATATCTCTGATTAGATAAGCATGTTCTGCTTTATATAGTGTTTGAGCTGTCTTACAAAATTTCCTTGTTGAGTTGTGTTAAACAACTTCACTTTTAGAAATTCTTCAAAATACGTAATTGAAAACTTTTTTCCTATATTTATGAGGGCTTTTAGAGATAAAGGGCCTGGTTTTGTATGTTGATGGTTTCTGTACGTTCACCTCACAAAGATCTGTGCTTTTCTAGGTATAAAACTTGAAACAACAAAATAACGTGATTGTGTCAGATTAAAATACTTTAAATATTTTAGGGAGCAAGGGGTCTAAATTTAGTCTGTGAGCTTTGTAAACCTAGGGTCTTGTTTTGTGTTTATCTATGAGGTGCTATGCACTTTGCATATTTGCTATTTGCAGCTTTGTAGAAGTACGAATTCAGTGCCCAGGTGGGAGTTCTGAATCCATGAAGCCTTGTAGGAATGAACTCAGTAAGGGACACTACAGGATTAATGTCCAAACCAGTATGAAGGCAGACTAGATGGGTATTTTGCTCCTTGGCTGTAAAGGTTCATTTGCATGAGTATCTAATTTTAAATAATAAACTATATAATTCAAAGCATTTAAAGTATTTATTTTTAAACTAATAGTCTACCAGTGAAATTTGGAATATCCTTATGGCACTCACTCTGCTGTAAAATTTTTTTAAAGAAGTCATCTGGCTATAAATCATGATAACTTAGATTTTTTACCTTGCCTTCTGTTAGTACTATGGAAAACATTTACTCAGGCATTACTACTGTCTCTTATCTCGGTGTGGTTATAGATCATTAAATTCCAGTCCCTCTAAACACAGTATAAATTCTAATCTTGGCAAGTATTGTTCCTAGTTTTATTTAGTAATTAAACTTTGCAAAACTTTCCTCCTTTACAGTGAGCATCACCTTTTATATTTTAGTGGACTTCTATTGATTATATGGAGAATGTAATAATGTGAAACACAAATGCCTTACACCCTGCAATTTTTGGAGTGCTTTGTGGTGTTGTCAGTCTAGATAGCATATCCACATGATATAGTTTGTTTTGTCCTGAAGTACTGGGATGTGAGATTTACATGACGGTTGACCCCTTGGGACTGCTGTGAAGTGAGGTGTGTATCTTGTGCAATCCTAGTCAGCAAAAATTTAAATAAAAATAAATACACTGTCAGAAGCCCTTGTGCTGGCCTGGCTGGAGGTATGAAATACTACCATGTGCTTGATAATGGCCTTCTCAGAGACAGGTCTCTAGCACAATGTGATATGACTTAGCGGAATGACAAACTATGCAAAATGCTTGCTACTGTCATGATTAGGTAGTGAATTGTTGGGCAGAGCTTGGTGTCTGCCATGGACTGAAGGCCAGAGAACTAAATAGAAAATAAATCTTTAACGGAATTTGAGTGGTGAATCCAATTTATCTTTTCAGAGAAATGCAAGTTACAGCCTTTGTGTACAAACATGGAAAACTGTGTTAAATTGAACTGAAAATAAACTAATAGATCACTGCTTTGACTGTGGTTTTTAAGTGATCAGTTTAGGGTGATTTTTCCATATAAAAACTTCCCTTGGTAGTTCAGTCTTAAAACCTTAGCCAGAACAATTTAATGGCAACATTAACTCTTCGGCTACTCTTCTGCTGAAATTTGCAAGTTAGCAAAGCACTTAATATTAAACGTGGCAGCAAGTCAGGGTAACTGACTGCTGCCTAGAATGTGTCCAGAAAAATGCGTTTTCCAATGTATTGCTTGTTTGCTTTGGCTCTAATTATCTGTGCGAACTGCAGAGAATGAAAATATTCTATTTCTCAGAACTGGCATCTTTAGTGTGTTCGGGACTGATTTGTTTGAGATATCTTTCTGCATGCTGCACTGCTAATAGCTGTGTAGTAATGCGGGTGCTTGAAATACAGTTTAACATAAAAACTGAGATTGTTTGCAGGGTGTCTTTCTTGAGAACAACCTTACTTTTTTGACATGGATCTATTTTTCGTCCTTGATCCAACTACTGTTCTTGTAAAGATTATAATTCTTATTGGCGTTTGGAGATGATGAAGGTTTGAGACTGAGAGTGGTAATTTTATAGAAGTCTCACAGAATTTTGTATCATAACATTGAATTAATTTCCCAGTTTGCGTGTGTGGAGTTCTGTGTTGAAATATATGACGCAAGAAGTAACTTCATTGTTCTCTCTTTGTATTTCCATTTGGTTATGTTCTGCAGCTGGAATACCAACACAACAGTTTTCTGCATTACTGTCGCAGAAATCCAGAAACTTGCACTAAAATTGGGGTTCATCATGCTCTGATGTGCAGAAGACTCTAAGGCGAAATGTAACATAGTCCTGGTACCTTGAGACAGTTGTCTTCCAACTTCCTACTAGTACGAGTGTTAGTAACTCTTCGACTCATTCTACACTGACCTGCTTAAGAGGAGCAAACCTGTAGTTGAGTGTATGAAAGCGATATGTGTAAGAGAGTTTAACTGATACAGGCATGTTTATTGCTGTAAGTTTTAGGGGTGTTCTTCTTTGTTCCTTGTTACTCCCCTCCGTTTAATTCTCAGTTGTAGTGAGATTTGCCCTTGCTTGATTGACAAATTTTCAAACTCTCTCCACAGCATTCTGTTCAATGCAGGTGATGCATTTGTTCAATGCAGGTGAGGCTTTGTACTGTGCAGCTGGGCACCATGTTTGTGTTTTGGGTAAGATGTCCTGACTCCTAGTCAAAGCTGAGGCTCTCTTTGAGTGGAGCTTCTTGACCCTTTGTACTTTGTACAGTGTTGGCCTCGCAGGCAGACTCTGGAGCCGTTGTCTGGAATGCGTGTCTAATGCGTTCCACTCGGACCTCAGTTCCATTCCATAATGTTAGCTTTAATTGGCTGTTTTTAAACTTTCATGTACAATTTGGTTGTACACGGTAGATTACCACCCTCTTCGCCTTTTCCTAAGAGCACAAAAGTAGAATCCAGATTCTGCTTTCCCATGCTGCCTTTTGGTATTGCCCTTGAGCTCTTTTAGGACAGCACTGGTGGGTAGTGTTTCTGTCACAGGACAGACTTTCTTTCTGGTGGGGTTTTTTTAGCCTCAGATCTTCCAGAGACTGTACCTTTTAAACATTGTGTTGTATTTTTGAAATGAATTCTGCATTTGGAAGTTTAGAAAGAATTAATACTTCTTGCCCAAAGAAGTATCTCCAGTTGAATAATTGTTGCCTAATTCTTAGTGTGACTAGATATCCAGTGTGTCCTCCAAGTGATTTTTCTTTTCTTTTAAATATTCCTATATTTTAATTTTAGTTACTTTGTTTGAGTGCACAAGGACTTAAGGGCAGCATCAATGGTATAACCAAGGCTGGTCTTTACCATGTAGGAATGCCTTTGTAGGTGCTTCTGAAGTGTCAGAATGTGTAGTGTGGGCAGAATGCGAGTCTGTTACTATACAGGTTTCATGTAGTCTTAAATGCTTGATTGGAATATCACCAGAGCTGTTTTTGAGAAAGAGGGGTAGTTGAGTTATGTGAGGCAGTGCTGCATATAGAACAAATTTGCAGTTCAGGCTCAAAACAGTGATGAATCTCTTGTTTGTACTTAGTATGAATGAGGTAAAACAAAGCCTCCCTTTTTTCTCCACGTCAGGCTTATGAGCTCATGTTTTTGCTTTTCCTTTCCCCTCCCTTTCTGACATGGGCTCTTGTCTTTTTTTTCTCTTGCTAAACAGGCAGTAACTCTCCACAATATTTTTAATCTCAGCAAGATGTCTAGTGGCTGGTGATGCAAAAGTATTGCATCAGCAAAGAGGGGATGATAGCTGGAGCATTCCAGGTCTGACATTTTTGGCAGAGAGGCTGTGTATTGTGGCCACTGATTCCGCCCGGCACAGCATGCTGGCTTTGGGCATGAGACTACTTTTCTTTGACTCCTGTTGTGTGGCTGCCTGGTCCTTATTTTAGGCCTCCACAAGAAGTTATGACTGGGAGTTTCATCGTTTTAGATGAAAGAGCTGTTGTCTTACTGAATTATCTCCTTTCTGTCTATATTTAAAGCAAAGTTGGCAGGTAAAAAAAAAATATAGTAAAACAAAAGCTCTCTTATGGTAATATCTGAGTCTAGATTAGAATAAAAGTGAAAGAATGATTTCATATTTTTTTATTTACTCATGTTTGTTGAGGCTGCTTGCTTACCTGTAGTCCACTGGCACTGAGCAGTGGAACTGACCTCACTGCGGTGGAATTGACATCATTGACCTTAAGGTGGGTTCCTGGGCCTAATGGGATCTAACTCACAAAAATTTTTCCACTGAAATAGATTGTGAGAAATACTAGATTATTTGGAATAGAAAAAGTAATATCATGGAATTTAAAAATAATACACATTTATAATCATGCGTATTGAGTAGCCATGTAATGTGTAAGTTCTTGTACTCCTAAGTTTTTGAGAGAAAAAATTACTTTAAAGCCTAAAAGAAACATTTTCAATTTTTCAATGCTCTAATGCAATAGTTTAAGGTAACGGCATTTTTTACTGACTAAAGTGACCCCAGCTCGTGCAACTTTTCATTCACTAAAAGTATAACTGATGCTTTTATAAAGTAAGAACTTAAGAACTTCCTCATGACAGCTAAACTTCTTGAAACCATATAAAAATCTGTTTATACCATAGTTCAGTCTTGCAGCACTGTTTTTATTGTGTGGAGAACCTATCAGAAATTGATCTGTAAGCTTGTTGTCCCCTAGAAGTGTTTGTTTGTCGTGTACGACTCTTCTTATTTGAAGTTTAGGCTGTTCCTTCACAGCATAAAACCTTCAACCATCTCTGCAGCCCTGTCTTACACTGTTTCCATCAGGTAATACTTCAATCATGAAGCTTTCCCCAGTTTAATAAAGGTAACGTGGAATAATTTGTTGGCTGCTACCTAAAAGCAGTTCAGGTCATTAACCATTGCAAGAGGGGAAATTAGGGCATGGGTTTGGTCTCTCTCTCCCTCTCTCCCTCTCTCCCTCTCTCCCTCTCTCCCTCTCTCCCTCTCTCCCTCTCTCCCTCTCTCCCTCTCTCCCTCTCTCCCTCTCTCCCTCTCTCCCTCTCTCCCTCTCTCCCTCTCTCCCTCTCTCCCTCTCTCCCTCTCTCCCTCTCTCCCTCTCTCCCTCTCTCCCTCTCTCCCTCTCTCCCTCTCTCCCTCTCTCCCTCTCTCCCTCTCTCCCTCTCTCCCTCTCTCCCTCTCTCCCTCTCTCCCTCTCTCCCTCTCTCCCTCTCTCCCTCTCTCCCTCTCTCCCTCTCTATCTCTCTCTCTCTCTGTTTCCCGCCCCCCCCAAATCTTAATTTTGATGCAAAGGCAGTTCTGTCGCCAGCCAGTCCAGCATGCAGAGACTCTCCCCCCCTGCCATAAGACAATGAGCACATTCAGGCACAACTAGTGTTTTCAGTTATTAAAAAACGGAGCCGTCTGTCTCTGCCTGTGACTTTAATCTTTAAGCCTTTATTCCCTGTACTCCACCCCCTCTTTCTTTCCCCAACCTTTTGTTTGTGAAATGCAGAGCTACAGGATATGTGGGCCTGGAGTTTCTGAATGTATTGTACATTCCCTTGGCAATTACAGATGTTTATAAACCTGACTGATGTTATTTCAGTATTGTGGAGAGTGAACAGAAAATTAAAAAATACATTTTTCATTGCCTCTAGCAATCTTCAATTTTATTTATTTTGAGGACAGGAGAGAAGATACAAAAAGAAAAAGCAAAATGTAAACTCCTAATTTTTCTTTTTTTTTAAATCTTGTTTTACATTCTTAGACGAAACGCATCTGAGAGCTGTGCAGGAATATCTTCGTGTACTCTACCGTAACTGTTTTGGTGAGACAGTGTGTTGCATGCAGTGTTGTAAAAACATAACAGGACTGGATTTTAATACAAAAGAAGCTCTTTAATGCAGGGTGCAAGACCTTTGTTTACTTTATTTCAAAGACAGGGACAAGGTAGCTTAGGGCTTGTAATGATTTCAGAGCAGAATCATATACCTTTTTTCTCAGCTTTGTACGAAACAATGGGGTTTTTTGCAGAAGAACAATTTAGAATCTGATGAGTTGGAGTTTTACTTTTGGGCTTGGTGACTTCATGACAGAATTGTTTAGGAAAATTTATTTTTGGTAGTCTTGTAGAAATATGCTCTTGATTTGTACAAGGTTTTAAATAAATTCTTACTGGTGATGATTCTATCTATTTCTTACTGATGGTGGTGGTGGTGAGCTATCTAAAGCTGCAGGTGCACTATAAGATTAGTGTCCTTGAATTGATGGAGGGGTGGAAAGGAGAGAATCCTGTAGCAAATCTCTGTGATCAAGGTGATAATTTGTGTGTTTCTTGGGGACTCCAGTGTGTTCCATGATTTTCAGAGTAGCTGGCCTAAAACATTGAATTTAAATAGAGAAAAGTTACTCGGAGTCAAGAATTTCAAGGTGGTTCAGCAGTATCTCTCAGCTACAACTTTTGTATCTATACCTGTTTTTGACTGCATGCAAACTGCCATTTATAGGTTTTGGAAGTTTGGAGTTGCATATCTAAATGTATGTTCAGGTCTGTCTACCTGTGTAATGGTCCTTATCTCCAAGGACTGCTGCATGGAACTTTTCTTTAGACCTTCTTTCAAAGGAATGGCAGAAGAGTAAAAAAGATTTTAGTGAGATACCCTCTGGCTAGGCAGGACTTGAAGAAGTTAACACAAAAGATAATAATAAAGTCTCCTTGTCATCTAATATTAAACTGATAAAAATATGCTCAAAGAAATTCTAACATGTTCCAAGATGTTTATAATTCAGTAATTCTCCAAAGCTTCCTGGGGGAGGCAATAGTTGCACTGTAGTAATAGTTCTCCCATCCTCTGGGAAGGAAAGAAACAACTAGTTGATCATTAAGCATAGCACATTCGTTTTATCCTGAGATTCAAATACTACAGTTGTGTATTGCATATAATTCTGTGATGTGCTGGTGCTTTTTGTGATACAACATGGGGTCATGGGTGTGATTGAATCTTAGATATGGTAATGGAAAGATACCATCTTGTACAAATGTTAAAAACTTGAAAAGTTGAAGAGCTGAGTGTGAAGTAGTGCTGATAGAGAACAGAATCTACAGAAACTTCGTAGTTACTGTTCATGGGTCTAGTTTTGCTCCCTCTCTGAGTCCAGTACTGGGTTTGTATGTAATAGTAGATTCAAATATGGACAGAAATATGAACACATTAGTTAGGAAACATTTCAGTTGGTCTGTTCCTGGAAATCAGAGTGTTAATCAGAGTCTAAAAAGCTCATACAGGAGTTAACTTACTGAAATGGTTCACTGCTTTGATGGAAAATGTGTGCAGTGGTGGCTATTTACGTGCTTCTCTCCCTGAAACTGTCTTGGAAAATATATCAAGTTATTCCAGTAATTTTTGTACTGCTTTTCTCTTTCCAGTATAAACTTTATCATGACTTATCATTCGTAGTGAAAGGCATACTGATATAGGCTGCTGTCGGCTCTGGCCTGACCATCCTGTAGTATTGGGGAGGTAGCAGAAATTTCCATGGTTTTAGGTACCACAGAGGCTTTCACACAATATTTGTCTCCACACTTCAGTTAGTGGAGAAAGCTCAGGTGCAACATACTTGAAGTTGGGAATAATCTGTTTCTGTGTGGTGGGAACTGAGTCATTAGAGATGGAGCAGAAGACTCCTAATGTGTGGAAATCAGTCAGAACTGGAGATGGGCTCATGTCCTCATTGGTGCAGGTTCAGTGCCTTTGCAGTTCTTCCAGATGTTTGATTCTTTTTATACTGCTAATCTACTGTATTCTCTTTCAGGTCTTGGAAATAGCTTTGAATATGGTCTCTGTCTGTAATCTTTGAAAGATGCAAAGGACAGAATGGTCATACCTGTAGTTACATTTTTTGCAACATATTTAACATTATCACATGGAAATATAATTATTTTCTTGAAACTTTGCAGGAGATTTTGTAGAGAGCAAATGCAAAGCTGATATGGGTCAAGACTATAAAGAGGGTATTTTTTTTCTTCTTGGTCCTCTGATCTGTTTGCTTTTCAGTGTTTACAGTAAAGACTTTATGGACCATCAGGGACCATTTATGGCCACTATGTAAGGTCATATTTAACTCTTCGGAGCAGTGCAAAAACACACATGGCCTTGATACCAAAACAAAATACCTCTGAGTAACAAGTCTGAAACTTGAACTAATCACTCATTAGGCACTCAGAAAGCTTACTAGAACCCTGAGCACACAATATCATCTGAGGAGGCCAAAGCAGGGGTTTACAAGTGTCCATTTTCCTTTTTTAAAACTTTTTTCCTGAAGCATGAACATAAAGCTTTGATTTCTTACACAGCTTACTGTCATGTTGTTTCAGAAACCTTAATTTATGAACTAAGCAACTCCAGGCAAAAGGAACAGGGCAGTTCATTGCCCATCTCTAAGTTTGCATTTGATATGAATTGGTGGAATTACAGGTGCCATTTTTTGTGACATTTGGGAACTTAAAAATATTGAAATAGCCTGAAATATTTTATAGGCTGAATTCCAAAATATGAAACTGAACTTTTTTCTGCTAGATTTAATATAGGTGGGTAGTGCAAAAAAACAAACAAAATCCCACCAAAAACCCCCCGGACAAACCAGGTTTACTCTTTGGATTGTAATAATCCAATTGCTTTCTTCTGTGCTTTCTTTTGCTTTCAAGTCTATGAACTAATAGTTTTTCTAATTATGTGCCACAGATTGTACTCTATGACTGGTGAGCTGTATAATGATATTCAGTGTAAAATGCTAAGTGACTTCACTGTATTTTTGTGCAATATCCTAAATATTTACCTTCTGAGCTTTTACTGGTGTCTGTATTTGCATATACATGAATGACACTTTAAAAAGTTAATGTTTGCTAACTAATGCACAATTTATGCACTTTTGACTTCAAGCCAAGAAAGCTGAAATACCACGGTGTTGAGTAATTCAGCAAATGCTACCTTTTTTTGTAGCAGTCATCTGTGTCTACTCAGAATGATTGTTGCTCTTCCAAGATATTTAGGCTTTTAAAAACTGTACCATAGTTTATGTTTTCAGCATTAAAATAAGTAGAGGTCTTTTTTGGACTCTGTCCAGTTTATATAGAAATTTTGTCCTGTTAATATAGAAATTCAGATCTAGTAATTGGTAATATTACTTTTTGTACATATGGAAGAAGGATGACGTTTTCTCTCATATGCTATGTATTACATGGCATTTCATGTTACAAGGCAAGGATTGTTTGCTTTGCTCTCCCCTCACTGTCTATGGGATTGTCGTTTGGGGTGATTTTCTTGTTTATGACAGAAATATTTATTTAATGAATAGGAATTTAAATGCCAGACCCTAATAGTCACTCATCTGGTTTGCTACATTTTCTTTGGAACTAGTAGAAATGAGTGTTTTTGAGGGACAAACCAAGAAAGTCAGTGATGTAATAAAGCATCCCTTTCTTTAAGTTTCATCTTAATACCTCTTATGCAGGATAAATTTATAAATGTTTTATTAAAAATGAAGCTTCATCTAGCTGTATGTAGCTTTAAAGTCTTAGCGGTGTAAATATCAAAGCTGTATTTTTATTTGTCTAAAGACAAATGGTATTTAGCAGCACTGAATTTGAATTGCTCTGCTGCTTAAAATTATATCATTGATTGTGCTCTTTTATTAGAAGTGTTTTATTTCCCTTCTTTCATTCAACTTCATTTGCTTTTATCACTGTGTGCTGTTAATATGGATTTTTCTTTGTTAAGGACCTAGCTGCATTTGTCTTGTTTCCTTTTTTGAACCTATTTTATCTTTAAGATTCCTTTTCCAGAAAGTGACCAAATCAAAATGTAGTATTTTATTTCAATATTATATTGTATATAGGCAGTCTAGTACTTTACCTTTCTTTGCTACTTCTAAACTTAAAACAATTTGGCATTGAATAGCATATAATGACTGTATCTTTTCAGAATTTTTTGAAGTAATTGCTCTAGTTTTGTATATACACACATGTACTTAAGTTTCTTTCAGTTCTTCCTAACAATATGTGGACTGTTTATTCAGCTTTAAGTTTCCTTATAGTTCCTCATGCTGCTCTTCAGTGAACCCCTTGGCGTGCAGCATCTTGTCCATGTGAATGGGAGGTTTGCTTTGCTCTTTCTGTTTTTCCCTTTGCAGCTCTTGGCTGTTTGGTCCTTCCTTGTGCCAGCTCTGGCTCTCCCTGGAGTGCTGCAGGAGCTGGGTCACCTTGCCAGTCTCAGGGAGAGCTCTCTGGTGTGGCTGAGTTGAACTGACTGGTGTGAGCTTCAACTGTGCCTTTCATCAGACCCTCCGTAAGCTATGGGAGGCCTAAATGAACACAATGGTGGGGAAGTGTAACTGGGAGCAGGAACTTCCCAGCTCATGGAACTGCAGCCTCCATGCCCAGGGGCCAGAGCCTTTTCACTGCTATACTTAATTGATAGTTGCTTTTAGATTGCTGCCTATGTACAGGTAGAGATGTAGGTCATCACAATAACAGAGTAAAATGTGTGATTGCCCTAGCTTGAAACCACATGGGTAAATTTGCCTTTTCCCCGTGCATGTTTTGCCTTTACAGTGGAACTGAAGGGTATTAGTTGTGGCCTTTCCTTGGCTGGAGAAGGATGTGTCCTTAGCAGTGGCCATTACTTGTGCTGCTCTAGCTTATGCTCAGGCTGGGAGGAAGTGAGGTGTACTTAGGGTTCCATTTCTGCTGGGGAGATGGGAGGACAAGTACAGGAAATTAATTTGTTACCTAAATTAAAGTGGTTCATAGCAATCTCTCTTCAGTAGTGAATTTCTATTTGGAAGTCTTTGGAGGAAGGTTTCTCTATAATTTTACTTTTTTACAACATAATTTTATTTTTTTACAAAACTACATGTAATTTTAGTGTGTGTTTAACCAGTGAATTTAGTCTGATTGCAATAAGGGCATCGTGTATTTGAACTTAAGTATTCTGTATTCTGTAAGTAGTGGAAACTACTGAACTGTTCAGATGTTTCTCAGGCTTGTGCTTTTGACCTTCCTCTGAATGGGCTGAAGACAACATGAGACTCCTTACATTCTGTAAATCCTTGCAAAGGGTCTCTTGATAACCTTCTTTTTACCTGTGTTGTTCTGCATTTTTTGAGTGTTTTCACTTTGTGATTTTTTTTTTCTCAATAACTCATCCACTTCATATAAACTTAATCCTGTGTACAATATTGCAATAGCTAGACCAGCATCTAATTAATTTTTGGAAGATATTCCTCAGTCTTTCTTAGCATGTCCTTCATAGAGGCTTTATCAGCCTTGTTCATGCTGCTTCAGCATGGCTGATCAAGCTTATTGACATAGTCCAATCATTACAGGCATTTCATTCCTTTGAAGAACACAAACATGTTTCTGACATGTAGTTAGAACTTACTCAAACGAGATAGATCTTTGCATGACTTGACAAAGGAGATGGTAGATGCATTCTTGCCTTTATCCTCTTTAGAACAAAATGGCACACTGTTTCTTGTGGCAGATAAAGTATATTCAAGGGGATTTTTGTGTGACATCTTTTGCAAAAGAATCCTTTTATTTCTTATAAGGAGTTATCACCTACTACTTGAAGTTGAGTTGAATTCACATTTACAAATAAGTAACTGTAATAGATGGGTTAACGTACGAGAAATGGACGTCTTCCAATTATGTCCTTATGGCCACATTGCTTTCCCTTTCTAGCTCTCAGTTACAGACCAACCATAGTGGCTGGTTTTCATCTGAAGAGAATTCATACAATGACATAATGCTTCTAATTTTAAGCTTTACTGTGTACTCAGAAATGTTGTGGGGTGCCAGTCTGATCCATTCTATCTGGTGTTGCGGAGTTTGAAGCTACACAGCTCCCTGTTTGTGCTCCGAAGTGCTGATGGCCTGCATTGAAAATGATGGTGAGATGCTTGAACTCTGAGTTCCTTTTGAAAGTGTTTCCTAACAGAAGTTGTCAGTTTTGATCCATGATTTGCATTGCTTTACAGAAGGTTTCTTCATGTGTAATTCATGTTCCCCTTTTAAATGCATGCCTCTCCCTGCCTTACACCTCCTATTTCTGTGTGTATTTTGGGGGATTCCATATCCTGTAAGACATCTTTCTTATTCATCACAGTGCCTCTCCTAAGGTAACTAGCAAATCCTGTGTGACTTGCAACATTTTGCAGGGTTCAGCTGTATATGAAAACAGGGAATAATTTAGTTGTTTCTGAATGAAGTTTCTTAACAAAAAAAAAAGTGGGGGGAGGAGGCTGTGAAAGGGGAAGCTGGATACTCACTGCATGATATAGGCAATATTTCCTGAGACAGGAGATACTAACCTCAAAGAATTTAAAATAAAACATTGATTTAATTTTTTTCTCTTTTTTTGAAAGGGGAATAGCAGAGGTAAAAATGGTAGAATAGTTGGTCTTTTTATCCTGTGTGCAGATGAAATTGATTAAGCCTTAAAAACTCGCCTCAGTCCACCCGGTTTATTAATTGAAGAATTTCCTCTTGCCCAGAATGGGAAGTGCACATTAAAACAGAGCTTTGCCCTTGAGTAGGAATGATACTTGAGAACGGTAGATTTTCTGCAATCCTATTTTCTCTTCTACACTAGAGGAAATCCTAACATGTTAAAAAGCATATTTTAAAAATAAAGTATGTTTAAGGAAGTTCTCTTTCATTTCCTTGTAGAGCATGAAATCAAATTATAGTCCGTGGCCCACAATTATTTTATTTTTGCATTTCAAATTCCATTTTCTGTTTCCTCTTGCTGCCTGTGAACAAGAGTTGTACTGTTTGTGCAAAGTCAGCTAAAAAGATTACCACAAACAGGACAGGACACAGTAGCTTAAAGAAGCCACCACTTAGAATCTATGCCTGTGTTCTGTGTTTGTGTGGCATGTAAAACCTCCCATTTGTTCACACAGGGACCTGATCCCCTCTTCTTCCCTTCACTCACCAGGTTTTACCTTTTGAAGCCATGTCAGCTTTATATTGATGTATTATTGGAAATATAATGCAATGCTTTAGTTATGCTGCCAAAATAATACAAATTAAAAATACTCTAATATTCTTGATCTACACTTGATAAAGACAAACCAGTTGAGATTGTGCTTATTTATTGAAAAAGCCTTTTGGGTGAGCTTTTTGGTAAGGAATTGGTAGGTAATTTAGTGCTTGGAGATTATAACTGGTTGGTTCTGAAAGCGGGCTCAGTGTGTGTATAATAAAATAGTAATACATTTTTGGAACTGATAAACTAATACATGAGGCTGAAGTGTTTATTTGTCTTTCTAGATCTAATAATGTCCTCTTTTTCTAAACTAGTGTTAATATTAAATTTTGCTGTAGGGGCACAGCTCAGTCTGGGAGTTCAGGTATAAAATTACAAGCATGCAATAGGCTTCACAAATGGAAGGTGTTCTGAGTTCATATACATGCAGAACTGCAACAGCCTCTGTGGTTGAGGTTGAAGGAGCTTTGTTATTTAAGATGCAATGTTCTGTTCCAGAATAAAACATGGCAATTGTAGTGCTTTATTGTTTTCGAAAATGCATCTGATGTCTTGGTAACTCCCATGATGTTTCCTTGTGAACACTGGCACAAGAGCTGGTTTTACTAATTGTATGTGACACTAAACACATTTATGAGGAGTGAACTTGATGGAGGAGATGAAGCTCTGCAGCCTTGTTGTCTTGAACTCTGGGTAGACTTTTTTCCTCTTTCAGCAAAGGTTTGAAGATATATTATACTAAATAAGGCAAATAGGGAGAATGCAGTGAATTTTCTCCTAAAGATTAAAAGTTCATTAATACATACTTTTAAAATACGTACTATTCTTTTTCAGTGTACTCGGGCAGCAGCTGCTGAGTTCTTTCAGGATGCCAAGAGTGAGAGCTAGTTAGGAACGATGTTGCAAGTAGTATCATTTTGCTCTTCCCATGAAAAAATTGAGCTGATGGCGACTTCAGGGAAGTTTGAGTTGTTGCCTTCTGCTCTTTGGAAACTTGTCATAATCTCTGACATCTGTGATTTGAACTAATCTGAGTAAAGAGTAATAAGTTACTTCTTTGACTTTTTATAATCAGATACTCCTCAAAATTCAGGAGCTAGCATGGGTTGTGTGTACAAAGCAGTAACTGGACCTTTTCTTTATCTTCTCAGTGAAGGTATTTTTCCTATTTTCTGAATTTTGTGTTCCCTGTCACTTTTGTGATACAAATGACTGCTGCTGCCTCCAGGTTTAGGAGGCACTTGCAGTCTTTGTGATGCTGTGCTGCTAGTCTTATGTTTTTCCTGTATTTGGCTGTAATCCAAAATATCTCAGTTCATGTTTTATCTTTCTTTGTTTTTCTTCACTCAGACTATCTACTTTATTTTTGCTGTGGTTTAGCTGCTTATCTTTGAAGTATAATTCCCATCTCTCTCCACCCCCTTGTGTTTTCTGATGACAACTTGTTTATTTCATTTGCTTTTTACAGGGTTTCATCTGAGTTGTGTGTCATCACACAAAGGGTACTCCAATAATTGATCTTTCATTTTCAAGCAAAGTGAGAAATCACATGTCAGGATTTATCTTTCTCAATGTTCTTGAACATGTCTTTGATAGATGAAGTGGCAAATAAAAGGTTACACTCCTGTTTTCTCTGTAGAAGAAATAATTTGAGTATCTTCGTTTAACTTTTTCATTGATTCTATGTGTCCTGCTTCAGTGCAGATAGCATTTTTTTTGATTGTTGTGCTTCCTTGTATGCAAACCTGTTCTTTGCGTGTGTCTCTGCTTTGTTCAAAGTAATTTCAAACCATTTTCTTGCTCTGAGGGCTTGAGAAATATTCAAATCATCCATAATCTCTTCCCTGTTACTGTTCTTAACTACGTAGGCCCAGGCCCCTATTCTGTCTCCGTTTTTGAGGAGTTCAGTTCTCTGTTTTTTCAGTTTTCTGTTCCATTTTTGCTCAAGACCCCATGGCTAATACTTTGTTGCCAGATAGTGCAGGTATGATAATATTTTCACATTTTTAAATTCCTGTTACTGTTTTTTTAGTCTCTACATAGTATATCTGCAATATATTTATGTCCCAATTGAAAAATATTTCCAAGTGAGATTGTATTCATGAGAATACTGATACAATTCATCCTTGCTTCACTGTTCCCTTGTTAAATCTTACTCTGATGCAGAAGATTATTCAGAAATAATGTTCCTTTTGTTGACTGAACTCTGATATGATAGTGAGCTGATTGTTTACTGCAGATTACTTAGGTAGTGAATATGAAGTTCAACACATTCTAAGTCTGCTATTCACATTTATATATTGTGAGGAGATAATACACTGAATGGGGTGTTCCATGGTAGGTAGGAGAGGATTACAGTTTTGTCATCTAGCCAACTTTCCTCGTTTGAAATGTGATGTTGGTGAATCCTTATACACTTCTCTAGATTATTTTGTTTTAATATTTAATGTACTTTATGCATGGCTGATGGACAGTGAAGGAAATGGATTCTAGAATAAATCAAAATTTAAAACTACGTAGAAGATGGTGGACTGGGAAGAACATGTGTTGTCAAAGATGGTTTATTAAACAGGTCAAAAAGGAAAGTTGAAGAACTAATTTTTAGCTTTTTTTTTTTTTGCCTTGTTACTCAAGGGGCATGTAAACTTGAGCACTCCTGCCTTGATTTGCACAAGTAGACATATACAAAACATTACAGAACATCTTCATGCCTTGGTGAGAATTTCTGTTCTCTGTTATTGAGAGAGATTTATTGAGATATAATTTCTGTATTTCTGTTAATGCTGTTGTGGTCTTTGCCTTGGCTCCATGACTCCTTTGAAGGGCAGCAGCTTCCCACTGTGCTTGTGTGCCAGGTCTGCCTGCCATGCCTTCTGTCCTATCTTGTGCCATCTCTTAGGAGCTGTGGCCAGTCAGTACGCTGAGGCTCTAGAGAAGGCACAATAATTGTGCTGACAAGTGTTTGTGAACTTGTGTGCTGCTGCTTCCTTGACTTGAAGTGTTTTTTTGTCTGGAGTGTCATGGTGGGTCTTCTGGTGTTTCTGGAGTTTTTCTGTGGCATGTACAGTTATTTTTCTTGTTCATCTTCTCATTTCTGTGCAGTGCCCCAAGGCAAACATTTTTGACCTTCTAGCAACTGGATTGATGACTTTTATGGCTCTTTTAAAGTGTTGCTGATAGATTCATAAATACAGCAATTGCAAGCATTTGCTTTACAACAAATGAATTTGAAGCAGTTCATTTTGAGTTTCAAGGTAAACCGAAACTGCGCATTGCAGTTCAGTGCAGATTTTGTGTTCTTCTGGAGGGAAAAATACCACACTGTATAAAATACATCTTATCAACTGCCCTTTTCAAGGCCAGGTTTGGGTATGGTTGCTTTGGCTTAGTTCTGGAGCATGACAATCGCTGTGCTTTAGAAATCACAGTAATGTTTAGTAAGGCTCAAGCTGCAGCAATGTTGTGTTACCAGAATGTCCTTTTTATAGTATTAATAAAGAATTGGACTTGATGGTTTGGTTTTCTTTGTTTATTCCCATTACTTTTGAGGATGTCAGCTGTGTAGAGTAGTGTAATAAAAAATATGTGTTTTAAGTTTAAAACAGCCCTGTTGTATGTATTCACAAAAATGGATCCATTCTGACTGTTAAGTGCTTTGTCCCATTCAAACTATTTTCATGCCTTTTGTTTCCCTTGGTTTCTGACCTTTAAGTCTGCACTTGGGTGGTGTATAAAGTCTGAGCCTTTTGTACAGTCTTGATGATGTTTGTGTTGAAATTTAAACAAGCTCTAAATCAATACAATTCCTGAAACAATAAAAATGCAAATTTCTTTTGAAGATACAATGCCCATCTTTGGTTTGTCAGGGAGAGGAATTTGAAATGATTGGTGAAAATTCTGCAGGAGCACTGGAAATACCATAATTATCCAACTAGTGCTCTGAAGGTTTCAACATTCATTATTACAAGATGAAAGCTCTGGTAGGTTGAAATAGTCATTTGTAGCCATAATTTTTTTTCTTGGCGTTCCCACCCACTCATTCACCCATGCACTTCAACCTCAGAATGATTTCCTATCCTGAGTTCATGGGAGTTAGGAACAAGGGTAGTTGTTGTTGTAGCCATTGTAAAAGCCCTAAAAAACAAAAAAAGGCAAGGGGAAGGCTGGAGAGAGCAGAGAAACAAGGAACAGTTGTATTGATTTCTTCTGATCTTAAGGCCAGTATTAAAAGTATCTAAGTTAGAGAGCTGGAATTTTACATGATATCTAGCTTTTATCATCTTTCAAAATGTGCTCTTTTTGGCATATGACTTTTTAGTACTTTGGCTTTAAATTATTTTTTACTTTTTTATGTTTAAACTTTCTCAACACTTGAATCTGTTGCACTTTTCTATGTTGGTATTCAGAGTATTTCAGTTACCTCAAATGAAACAAGAAAATTCTGAATGTAATTATTGAAAGGCCCAATGTTCATCAAAAGCTTCTGTAAACTAATTTAAATTCATGAAATTCAGGTTGCTTCAATCAAAAAATTAAGGGTTCATGACAACAATACCATGAAATATAAAAATAATCCATAAGGGTGATAGATAATGTCAGCCTAAAGTTCAGGAGCCTTTCCACAAAGAGATCTAGGAATCAGATCTCTGTTCTTGTGTTTGAAATGACTTGTTCAAGTTACATGGATTTGAATTGGGAGTGAATGGTGATATATTGCAGGTTTTAAATTGCCTATTCCTGACACTGAGGGATTCAAGAATCTCTTTAGACTTGGGATAAACCTGTCTCTGGTGGTGATCACAGTTTTGTCTTTTGTGAAATTTTGGACTTGGAAAGAAAAATGGCGAGAAGCAGGTAGGGACTGAGGCTAGTGGATGTTTTTATGGGGTACCTGGTTGGCTCTTGTGGAGATTGCTCTGAATGTACAACTCCTTGCAGTGTTGCTGTGTGTTTCTTTAGCTGTATCAGATTCCTGCTCGGCTGTTTATATTATAATTTTTAATTGAGGCAAATATCATGCCTGTGTTGCTACAAGCTTAATTTACTTAGTATTTTTTTAATACAGTGATAACAGCCTTAGACTTGAACTATCATGTTCTTCTCTTGTTCTTATGACTTGATGATAGCCTATAATAGCTTAAATTCCTAAGTTCTTAATTTCAAAAGAGCTGTGGCATACAGTGCTTACTTTGATGTGTTTTGTTTGTCTTTCTGGGCATTTGTACATATGCTGACAATTTTAAATGGAAACGATTTGAGAACATTATTCTTAATCTTTTTATGGTGTGGCAATACTGACTGTGAGTTCTCTTCCAGGTGCCCAGATTATCGATTTAATGATGCTTGTGATAGATGTGACAAAAGGGATGCAGACACAGTCAGCAGAGTGCTTGGTAATTGGACAAATTGCCTGCCAGAAGATGGTGGTAGTTCTGAACAAAATAGATCTCCTTCCAGAGGGGAAGAGACAGAGTGCCATTGAGAAGATGACTAAGAAAATGCAGAAGACCTTGGAAAATACCAAGTAAGTGAATAGTAATACTACAGATAACAAAGTTTAGTTCGGCAAAAATACCAACATTCTCTTCCAACATGTACCCAAACATACTGGCACATCAAGCAAAAATGGTGAGATAAGAGTGAAAAGATTTACAGAAACTCAAGTGCAATTCCAAATTCACATCCGCAAGTATCTTGTGTAGAGAAATATTTTCAGATAATTAAATTTCTCAATTTAAAGAGCTGCTTGGAGTTTGGATAGGATAATACAAAGCCAGAATATCCAGGTGAAGAACTGTTGGATGTGGCTACAGAAACTGCAGCACATCTTTGCTTTGCTCAGGGATATAAGGGGACATACCTATCAGGTCACATTTTGAATTGAAGAATCTAAGGAACAGGATTCGGAGCACAGAGGAGAGAGAACCAAAATTCAATTTTCGCATGTGCAGTCTGTGCTTGATGGTGCTGTGAAAGCACTGCTGATCTGGGTGTGATTGCAAAGTGCTTGTCCTGTTGTGTCTCGGGCATGTGGAGTTTCTCAACAGCCTTTTTCCCACCTGACTTTGAATCTCCAAATGTGTGATTTTAAAATGCTTTTCTATTCCTAAACTATTTTTATTAGCAGAATATATGCTGATACCATTTGGCAATTGCCTCTAATGGCAATTGTGATATTTTTGTTTTTCTTTCAAATAGTTTACTTTTGGAAGTATTTTCACTACATACATAGGTGGAATTCCACAGCAGTAAGCTAAGCTGAAGGCTGTTGCAGTTGTAGAGTAGATGTTGCCACCAGTGCTGGGGAGATTATTGTAGTGTTGTCAGGAAATTGTATGGAAGGCAAAAAAAAACCAAACAAAAAACAAACCAACAAAACCAAAGGCAGAGGAAAGTAACTGTTCTGTATTTGAATAGTTTGATACTTGTGAATTTACCTAACCAAAACTTGATTTTCTGTGAATTGATACCAAAACTAAAAGCAAACTGTCTCTATGAATGGGATTTCAATTTTTTAAAAATTTTTTTGGGCATCACCTTCTCCCTTTGTCCATCAGGATCTAAATTCTGCTGAGAGAAATTTGGTGTGGTGGAGTAAGAGTCTCAGTAGGACTGGATCATCTTTAAAAGTGCCTCCAAATGCACCATACAATTCCTCCGGTTTGTTCTGGTGTATGTGAAGAGGAGTAAAGCATCTGGTTCAGCATAAATTTCTGTTTATTGCAATATAGTACTGTGCAATACTTGTATAAAAATAAATTTCCAAAAGTTTTATGGTTAATCACAGGAATTTTCAATGCATGTTTTTATTACCCTTTGTCCTTAGATGCCTCAGGCTTATGGCGTGTAAACAAAGAAAATACCTCATGTGCCTGATTACAGCTGGGTCACTGAGTGAGCTCCCTTTATAAAACTTAACATTTCTCCTTTAACAAGGCACCATCTCTTCCCTCTAGTTTGCTCCCTTTTTAAAGAAAATCAGTGGGGGGTGGGTGTCAAGAGGATGGCCAAAATAAATAATTTTAGTCTGAATCTGTTACATAGAATTAAGTACCTATGAGAATCAGTCACTTTTTGGTGTAATGACTGATTATTATTCCATGACATTAATATATATTTTATGTGGTTAATTCTGATTTTTGAAAAAATGAAGTAAAAAACACTAGGTTGTATTTTAGGGAGCAAAAGTTAAGTCTGCTGACTGAATTTTTTTTTTTTAAAAAATCTTCTGTAAGTTAAGGACTTGAAAAATAAAACTGATTGTAGGACAAAAGATAGACTGAGGTCAGTTGGCTGTACTGCTCCTCTCTGAACCTTTGCATGTTTGAGATTTGCAAGTTTTGCAGACTTTGATTTCAGTAGATTTAGATCTGTGTGTTGTCTACAGATCTTGCAGACTCAGGTAGGCATCATGAGGCATCTTGCATCTTGCTCCCGTTTTGAAGGTTATGACTTTACATTTAGAATTTTAATTGTTTAATGAAAGTTAAAAATGTGCTAGTCTCCAGGTAAAATGACTTTGAATGTAAACCGCAGACCTGTGCTCCTGAAATAAACTGAATTCTGCATTTGAGTGTTACAGCATTGAATCAGTAGCTAATGTGGAACAGGACTGAAGCTTTCATAGTGAAGTCCAGTAGTGCTGATCTGATGGTAATTCAGGAAGAAATTGTCAGTCGCACTGGGGGAAGAGCAGATAAATTGGAATTTTAGGGAGTTTACTAGCATTCAGATGAGCCTGGAAGTTCTGTATATTGACATGTGTCAGAGATCTGTCTAATGGTGAAAGTTTTTCTCTCTTTCAGATTCTCTGGGTGTCCTATTGTTGCTGTTGCAGCAAAACCTGGTGGACCAGAAGCCCCAGAGTCTGAGAATCCACTGGGTGTTTCTGAATTAATTGAGGTACTTGCTGAAGAACATGATAACATGAAAGCATTATTCTCAGATGTTCAAAACCCTTAATTACATGGCATGATGTTTATACTGTCAAGGGCAGGACACCTAAAATAACTGAGAGCAGATTGTAGTTTGCAATAGACTGGTTACCCTTTCTGTAATTAGCTTAGGGAAAGGAACATCTTTGCCCTGGAGGGATGCCACTGTTACTTCAGACAGCAGAAAGGGGTCCCAAAACAAAGGCATCATTCTCTGAAGACTTGTCAAATTCTGATTTGGATGCTGCCAGGTTTAAAGTAGATGTAAATTACTGAAGTTAAGGTGCAGCATCAGTCATCAAAAAATCTAGGGATGCCTGGCACTGGGCAGCCAGGCTTGTGTAAAGGCAGGATATTCCACAGGGCTGCTGAGCACTGAATGCTGTATCACCTCCCAGGCTCATGTGAGTCAGGATGGGCATGGGGATGGGATGTAGTATGGCCTTAGACTAGACTTAGCCAGGACCAATCTGCCCCCAGCAGTTTCTAGAGATGGGGAGATATGCCAGTGCTTACTTCTGCCTTTATCTGGTTCCTGTTAGATTTACTGGGATGTTCTCCAGGGTTAAAACCTTTAAAGGAAACACTCATTGCAGCTGTTCTGTCAACTGAAACCTAGTATTAGAGAGCTGGCAAATGCTGTGTGAGCCCTGCCATTGGACTTTGAGCTATTATCCCTTCTGTCCTTCCTAAGAGACTCTCCATTGTTCTGTCATTACAACCTGGGCTTGGGCTGCAGTTTTTGACCTTAAAAACAGATGTTAAAGGCAATACCAAATGTATATGCAGGTGACGTAATAGAGACAGAGATCAAAAGTGATTTGACACAGGAGTGAATCAGTTCCTTTAAAGCACTGTTGAGTGCATGACTTCCTTTCTGTAATGAAAATCTTTTGTCTGATGATATATTTAAAGAAATGTAGTATTTGTCAACAAAAGAAAATTTATAAATTCAGAGAATTTCTCTAGAAAATGGTACTTATGGAATTTTTCTTAACGGATTAATCCTTCAAGAAACACTAACAAAAAACGGAAGGGGTAGTTGAATTTGAAAACTTAACCCAGTATTACAGTTTTCCTGGGAGGAAATCAGAGATGGGCTTTATGGGGCACTAATATCTGTAAATAAGTTCATTTTCACAAAATCCAAAAAAAACTGAAGTAGCAAAACGCACTGTGAAATTGTACTTTTGAGAGAGGGAGGAAAAAGGGGGAGATGACACACGCAGGTTTTTTTTTCCGCTTTGCTCTGCTGCAGTGTTTATATTGAGTTTGGCAGCAACTTTATCACCAGTGAGGTTTTGCTAACCAAGCTAAATGTGCAGCACCAAATCTTTCTAAGGCCGAAAATAGAACTGTTCCTGCTGCTAAGTATGTGGCTCCTCTATGGCACACACAGTTAATTTGACATTGATGAGTTCTAAGCTCCTTGGGAGATGCCTGAAATCAGTAAAATTGCAAGGTTGTTCAATCAATCATCCACTTGCCTGCCTTCTACTGTGTTGCTGTCATGACTTTTCACCCAGGCATGGTGCTGCTTTCATCTTCTTTTTCAGGTCTTGAAGTCTCAGGCTTACCTGCCATCAAGAGACCCCTCAGGACACTTCCTTATGGCAGTTGACCACTGTTTCTCTATCAAGGGTCAAGGCACAGTGATGACAGGGACTATTCTTTCTGGCTCTGTTAGCCTTGGTGACAATGTGGAGATTCCTGCCCTGAAGGTGAGTCTCTCATTTTCACTCTGGTTTTCCTGATAGAAAGAGACACTCAACAAAGAAGAGAATGTTCTCATCCAATCTGAAATGATTCAATTATTTTCAGTTTTTATTTTTGTACTCTATTATAACCCAGCTCATAACAGTAAGAGGCCTAGTGATTTTTAAAATGGGCAGTCAGTAAAGTTACCCTCTCAATAATTTAGTTGGATGAAGAGAAGACTGATCTAGATTAGCATGTTAGGCTTTCAAATTCAGAGAAGCAAAGTGGACATGTTTCCAAGGTGGGGTGAACAAGGTTTGAAAGAGGTTACTTTCATTTGGGATACGCTGCAGTGAGAAGGTTTGCAAAAGAATCCATGTAGGTAGGCTTCCAGAAATGTCTGAAAGCAAAGGAAATGACAAGAAGAGGGCATTGAAATGCTTGATGCACATTCTCTTTGTTTCCCGAGGCTTTAATTTGTGTCAGCATGTTCTGAGAGAACTGCTGGGATGCAGTAGGTGACTTGCTGCCATTGGGCTCTTCGGAGAGCCTGTAAAAAGTCAGAGACCTTCCAATGGCCTTTGAACTGCTCAACTGTTGTTACTATTTAATTTCCTTTAAATATATTCATCCTTTAAAAGAAACCGAAATTACTTTATGCTTGGAACATGTGACATCTATTTCACAGGTGCTGATTGTAACTGCTTTGATTTTCCTGTGGTATTAACTGCCCAAATGAATTAAGACTTGAGGAATATTTTGCAGCTACCACTTAAAGGTGGACCCAGCTGATTACATTGTGTGGGCAGGCAAGTTTTGGCCTAACAAGCCTAGATGGGACTCTTTCCTGCTTGTCAGTATTATCTTCAAGTCATTTTACTGTAAGGACCTTAATATTTCATTGAGTGAAGGTGCTGTTTTCTCATTTTTGACTGTACTGTTTGGACAAATGAAGGACTATGCGAGGCATTCTGATTTCACCTGAAGTATTTAGCTTATTCATCTGAAGTATTTGGATAACAGACCATTCATTTCTGGTCAGTCTCTCCAGTGATACCTGTGGCCATCTAGTTTATATCCTGTTGTCTTTTGCATAGAAGTGATTTGTACAATATATGCTCTGACATTTCTTCTTCCCCAGTCGAGTTCCTCACTGCCCATATTCTTATTTACAGCATGCAGCCTATTTTGGGAGCCATGCTTTCAATTCCTGCGTGGAATATGCTTGCTGGGATTGAAGCTCTAGCTTCAACCTCTCCTGGTTTCCCCTTAGCAGTGTTCTTTCCTTTGCTATTGTGTCCTGTTCTCTGTCCTGAGCCTGCCTGTCCTTGGGGTCCAAAGAGGGGCAAGTAGTTAGGAGTACGAGGAGATGGAGATGACTCCTGCCCAAACAAGGTGTTGCATAGCGAGTTCACTGCTTTCTTTTTGGCATAGCATTTGTCAAACTTCCTGTCATTTTGTGCTCCAGGAGATGGGGGAGACAGGGCACAGTAATTATTTCTTGCAAAGAAAGCATACTTCACTAGATTCTATCTGGAAATGACTATTCTGCTTTTCATCTGTAGTTCAAAAATGTTTTGAAGAAATATATTTAGGAATAAGTCTGCTTTTTAAAGCAGACGTATGAACGAGGAAATGACAAAAATATAGTGAATAACTTGTAAATTGGTGTTTAGAAGGACAGTGAAAAAGCCTTTAAGTGTGACTTTTTTAGTGGGCTTTCTTCCTAGGTGACTGGGAGAGTAGTCACTGAAGTGACAGGCAGCTTAGCAGATTAGCAGGCCCTTTGCTAAGAAAAGCCAGATCACTTGGCTCTTAAGGCATTAACAACTTCCCTCCCTTTTAGTTATTTTTCCTTTTTAGTTGCTGTTAATGGATTAAACATTCCACTGCTGTGTGTGAAGTAGATGTGTCCATGCCTGAGAATGATAATAGCAGTGGGCAGAGTTTTGTGTTTTGGCACTAGCAACTTGTGGACATTCACCTTCGTATTGTACAGGTAGAGAAACCAAGGCACAGTAAAAGGAAGCAATGTTTGCAAGTTTGAGCTGTGTGTTGTACTTACCCCTGCCAGCATCACGCAGAGCTGGATTAGGATACCTATAAAAGGTCAAACCTTTTCTCAGGCCTACAAGGTTAACAGAGGAAGCACATTTCACAACACATTGTGGTTTCTGACTCTGTGTGACCTTTTTTTGCCCTGACTCAATGGTAACTGAGATTGACAGCTGGTACATCTAGGGACATTACAAACCAGCTGTTTTTTTAAAATTTGAAGAACCCCCTCACCAAATGAAGTGGCATCACCTTCCAGTTCTACTAATGGACTTCGACATCTTTGACCGTTTGAACCTGCACAAAGAAGGGACACAGCAATTAAAAATAAACAGTGACATTCTCAAATGCCCATGCTTGCTCTGATTGAGACTGAGAGTGCCAGCAGTGCATGGATTCCTTTATGCTTTGCCTATGTAAATTGCCATCTGGGGTTGATTATCCATATACCGAAAAGAAAAATTATATATATGTGTTTGGCAAAAAGCTTTGACACAGCAAACAGTTCACTATCCAATTCAGTTAGACTATTTGCTCCTTAGCACTTGAAATCCACCTTGAAGAGCATGAACCAAGGATTTCTCCAGCAAAAACATAGTGTTGGCAGAACTCTGAATGTAATTTAAGATTATTTCAGTGTTCTTTCAGTCTCTATAGTCTTAGTGTTTATAAACTGCAAAAATTTGTGACACTTGCATTTCTGCTTAAGTTACTGGCGTTTGAATACTAAGGATTTTTTCAATTCAGTTTCATTTTGTTTTACTGATAGGTTTTTATTTTACTGATATCTAAAGTATAATGTGAGAGATTTTAGTTTAAATGAATATCAAACTCCAGTGCTGCTGGGTCTTTTTTTAGCACACTTTAACTGAAAAAAGGAAAGTGTTTTCAGTGGGGGAAAGGTATTTTTTGCCTTCCTTATCCAGGTGAGAAAGATGAAAGAAAAGGTCATGACTGAATTGGGTGAGGAGGCAGAAGGATATACACAGCTCATGGATCTGGTTATCCTGAAAGTGTGCACTCGATATTGCCTTCCCTGTGATTGGGGCTCTGGGTATGCAAGACCCAGTGCATGGATGTGGCAGCCAAGTATGAAGACCACTGCTGGGGCTCTATTTCAGGAACTGTAAGAAGTAGAAACTTTTCTTTGTCTTGTAGTCAGGTTCCTGTCTGTCCTGTTTAATGAATTGCTGACAAATGCTGGAGCAGACTGATGAAAGCTGAGTGGCTGGTGGAGGTTAATAACTGACTTGGAGCCTCTGTAAAGTCCGATGCTGTCATTTGTACTGTGTGTGAGTCAGAAGTTGTGAGTATCTTGAATGCTGAGTAGCTGTGTTCCTGCTGAGTGGTTACATTCGTGTTTTTTCTCTAGGGGATTGTGGGGGGGTAGAATTCTTACTCTCTGCTGAGTCTGAATATCTGGTATTGTATGGTACAGAGTTGTTTCTTGTGTAATAAATCTCATTAAAAGGAAAGAGAAATATTCTTACCAGCTTCAACCTTGACCATCCTGCAGGTTGGTAGTAGCCAATTGCCACTATTTGTGTGGAGCATCTCAGTCTCAAAAGTTGCAAGCTTATTTATGAAAAGCTCCCCTCGTGTTGGAGGGTAGTCATATGGATTGTTTCAGTACTCAGCTGAACTTTCAAAAGGTCATGTGAGACTTAGATATGAAAAATGTGAGGAGCTTGCCTCTGTTTATCTAGTAAGGTCTCCTTGCAAATGAGAGTTTTGGTTTAAACCAGTAGTGATTCTGTCTTGGCAAGACTGTCAAATTATACTGACTTCATGAACTTTAAAGAAACATGTTTTGCATGATATTGAGAAGCTTCATGGCTTCATATATTTTCACCACATGAAAAGAGATGTTTTCTTCTAAGCTTTTTTTGTTGGCTGGTGTCTAGGTTTGGAAAGACAGGTGTCTATGAGATAAGGAAAAAAAAAGTCTCTTCAAATGGTTTCAACAGATTGGGAATAGAATACATGCTTTTGGTTATATATTGCAAGTCAAGACAGTTAGATAACTTTGGTCTGTGTTTTGGCAAATGTTCTGTAGCTTTTATGGCTAGTACAACAAAAAAATTCTCCAGTGTCTGATAGAATAACTCAAGTAGTATTGATAAGACTGTTTCCTTCAAACCATTGTAGCTATTAAAATTGTAATAGAGAGGTCTGCTTTTGTCCATATAAGTACTTCAGTCTATCTGATGTCCCCAGACCTTTGATTAGTGAGTATATACGTGTAGAAAGAACTAATTTTAGTTTATTTAAGGACTTTTGCACAATCAGCGTTATGCAGTTAAGCCTTGTCAGAGGATTTAAATCTCAGAAGACAAGATTGGATCAAACTCCACTAAACTGGATCACGAAAACATTTGTATGTGGACTTTAATGGTGCAATCTTAAATACGTTTTTGCTTTTACCCTTTTGAGCACTTTGGGCCTCCTAATATGCCCCTTCCAAATTAGCCACTGTTGACTGCTTTAAGCACCATGAATAGAGAGAACCCTTGCTATATATTCTGAGAGTATATCTGAACATTGTTTTTACATCTGTTTCTTCCTGTGCTGCTTGGGTTTTTCTTGCCCAATACTGATACAAACAGCCTTTCAAATGCATCAGGTCCTCTTCCGGGAAGGGAGTTTTGCTTGCCTTGAACATTTTCTTTTCATTGGAATGCTGTGAAGAAGGGCAGTTGAGAGAATTGGGTTGAGAGAGAATCACCTTAATGCAGCTGTTAAAATTGTGAAAAGGGCGTTTATGGCGCATACTAAAAATGCGGTTGCAAAAATGCAATCTTAGATCCTAAAGCAATAAATTAAATATGTAAACATAATGTTATACGTGTGGTTTAATTCAGTACAAGAATTAAACTTTTTTTATTTGTCTGCTGCTTCTAAAGCATGGGTTATGGTTTTTTGGAGATTTTTTTCTTTCCTAGAAGACATCAGTGTGAATCCTACTAGTTTTGCATCTGCTGTGGCATTACTTAAAAACAAAATATGCAGGATTTGGCTTATACTGGAAAGTACTCTGCTTTGAGCATTTAGGATATTATCAGTTGTTTTGGAAGAACTAAACTGCTCTGCACAGTTCTTTGTGGTTAAGTAAAGGATGAAAGATCTGATCCTGTGCCTGTCGAATGAAATGTGGATCTGGCAATAAAAACTTTTCAGATCTTTTTGGCTCAATCTCTTAAGAGAATAAGAGTCGCAGATGCTGAGCTCTTTCTGAACATCAGTTCCCTCATTTTCAGGTATGGTTTTGTAACTTTTTACTGTCTGGGTTTTTTTGGTTTTGTTTTTTTTTATTTCTGTTTTAGTTCACATTTTTAAAAAACCCAAACCAACACCAAGCCCTCAGAACAAAAAAGAAAAAAAAAAAAAAAAAAAGAAAAAAAGAAAAAAAAAAGAAAAAAAGAAAAAAAAAGGAAAAAAAAAAAAAGCACCAACAAAACCTGAAGACTGCAAAGCACAAAATCCATTTCAAGTTTGAGTTTGTATTAAAAATACAAAATTGTGGTTAACTTTAGACCTTTACAAAAAACCCCTCAGGAATAAAAATGTTCAGCGAGAGATTTGTGTGTTGCTCTTCATTCACTATCTGTTATTGAAGTACAATGTTTAGTTCAAATCACTTGCAATTTTTTATTAAGTATCATGGGTACAGTAAAGTGAGGGAGCAAGATAAATGACATTGTGCGTTACGGTTTATTTTCTTCAGTACCAGGGATAATACATAATAGAAATGGGTCTCGATATATGTCATGGGGCTTTTAATTTTTTTCTGTTTAGTCCAGGCAGAAGGGGAGGAAGCCAGGGCAGAGCAGCCAACCTGAGCAGTGCTAATCCAAACCATACATTGTATTTTTCGAGCTTGTGTGTCTAATGTGATCTCTGTAGGCAGAAAACTGGCCTAGTCAGTGCTGGCCAATTAACTCTTCAAATACTGAAATTCATCTGCAGCTTTTCTTGGAGGTTTAGGTGTACCTTGTGCTCCCTGCCAGATAAAGACAGTTGGGGACAAGATTGGGTAATTTTTCCCATCCATTAGAAGGCAAAGCCTATGAGTTTCTTCCTACAGTGAATCTGAAAAGGAAGAGATTTGTGACTTATATGTTGCTTCTGTCTATTTAAATCATCTTGAAATAATTGTTGGGATCAAGGCTACACCTGGACATATGCAGCATTGCTGGAAACAATATTGCTCTCCAAGGCAGACTTAACTTCTGCAGCATTTCCATGGCACTGCTTGCTTGTGCAGGGTTATCTGTAATGCTGATTGGTAGTGGTTAATGCATGAGATGAAGTTGGAGTGTGTATTTTGTGCCATTGCCATGCAGATAATTTTGCCTTAATAGTTAGCTCGTGCAGAGAGCTGTTACTGCCTAAGAACTGGTACACTCTTCAGTGGGTTTTAAAGTGAAAAAGTAGTGCAAGACGATCTTGATTCTAAGTAGAAGAAAACACTGTGTGATATGAATGCCATACTTTTATTTGATATGATGAACGATTTTCTTAGATAAGTCATGTTTTTTTCTGTCAAGATTTCAGTAAGCATTTTATTCCTTGAGAACTGAAAGAAAAGCTAAAGAAAGTTGTGACAGATACAAGGTGGGAAAGAAACTGAGCTGAAGAAGAAGCCATTGTACTGACAGGAAAATGATATAGACAGAGTAGTTCTGAGGTTGGTCTTGGTGCCGAAGTGTGATAGTTGCACATTAGTGTCTTCTCTGAACTCTTGCAGACTGCTGGCAGATGTGATGTCCATGTGTAGTCTCTTGTACTCAGTATTCTGTAGCTCTTTTGGAATTACCAGCATACTGAGTTGCGGGATCTGATGGTAAAGCCTCCAGATCCCAGTGCACAAATGTGCCACAAATGGAGAAGTGGATTATGTTCTTGTATGCTACATGAGTGAGCAATTTGGCTCTGGTATAACAACACATGAGGATAAACAAATAAGAAGGTTACTCCAAAATGAGTTGGCAAAGAAAACTAGACATCTGATGAGCTATTAAGATTACTCCTGACATCTAGATTTTTCTATATTGTCTCAACTTCCTTTATCTGCTCACTCTACTTTTTCTCCTGCCTGTCCTTTTTTGTCCATTTCTAGCTTTCTTTCTAGTCTCAGAGTTTGCTCGTCAAAGTGATTGGTCTTTTCTGCTTACACCATAGATTGAAGAAACTTTTTTCTTGCGTTTTCTCATCTTCTGTTGCAGTTTTGAGCTGTCACTGGGATGCAGCTGACCAAAAAGGCACATGTTATCCTGGGACTTAGTAGGTAACATCTTTGCTTTTGAAGCATTGCAGCTCCAGGGATTAAGTGTTGTGTCTTGGCTTTGTGTATCCTGGGCTTCAAGATCAGTTTGAAACTAAGTTAATGGACATTGCTGAAGTAATCAGAAGTTCCATCCAAATGCCTTTTTATTTAACTTTATGGTAACTCCTTAAAGCAAAGGATGGCTGCATTGTATTTGCATAGCTTGTTTGCTTAAGCATTGCTGCTGCCAAGTCATTAACTTTATTTTTATTTCTTTTAATTTATCAGGTAGAATTGTTCTCAGTGCAGTTTAATTGAAAGCAGACCCACATGCACATACACAAACCGTTTGAGCAGGAATCTTAGTGAGATGCTTGAATAGTAATTGGGAAGGTAACCTCCTGTATGGTACACGCAGCCTTCACATGGCATTGCTGCTGGAAATGTAATGGTATTAGAAGGCTTAGTTAGGGCAGAGAAGAACTCTCATGTTTCAAATACTCAAATTCAAGTGCTGGGGGATTTGGCAAGATTTCAGTAACCAGAGTGAAGGAAGGGAATGTCACTCTTCTTCTTCCTTGGTCATCCATACATAGTACAATTCCTCATTTGATCAGGCTTTTAGAAGCAGAACAGCTCAGCAAGTGCCACATTAACTAAACTGTGATCTGTATGTTATAAGGTTCTGCTCCATTCTGGTCACTGGCAAAGAAAGGGTCTGAATGTTGAAAACACTGCTTAACCAATGCTGCTGAAAAGAAATATGACCCAGAGACAGAAGAAAATGGATTAGTGCATAAGTCCCCAGAAATCTGGCACTGAAAATTTCAGAAATACTTCTGAAAGTGTTACCAGAGTACTTTCTTGAAGTATTGCTATAACGCCATAGAAAGTCCTCTGGATTTCATGTCTTTTACTGTGTGTTTCTGTGAGGGGTTCACTTAGAGAACTCTCTACAGTTTATTCTTTGATACTACCATGAAAATTACATGAGAATTTACTTTGCTGTTTAAATGTTTATTCAGCTCATCACCTGAATCTGTTGCCATATGCCTGTGGCAGTAACATGTATTGTTGAAGCGAAATGTGAGATGCATCTTTTCACTAACATATTCCCATCACTTCATGTTGTAATAGCTGGTGAAGCTTGAATTGGAAAAGTTAATACTAGAGAGAAGTAATATTTACAGCATCAGCTGGAATGATATAATTAATTTAGCTGCCCAGATTGTACTGTGATGAGCATGATATGAATGTGTAGATACAGATTTCCATTTACAGCTCTCTGAAATGAAAGCTACAAACTCCCAGGCTCTTCATGGGAGTAAAGATTAGCTTCAAAGCATATGACATAAAATTGGCTTCTCTTGCTTTCTCTTCTAAGGAATAAATAATGAAGAATAAACATTTCACACTTCAGAAATAACAAGGGATGGTCAAATAGCATTTTAAAGAATCTCTGTAGCTAATACATTTTAATGCTAAAATTGTAGACTTTAAAACTGTCTTCGTGACAGATTTAGTAGTTGAGCTGTTCCTCTCTAGGCAACTTGTATTTAAGATATATTCTCTCAATATATGTGTATAGGGTATGTAAGAGGTTCTGCAGAAGAATGGCAGAGGTGGCCTTAATCCTTGTGTAGTTTAGGTGGCAGAAATCAGCCGTGAGAACAGATTAACTCATGGAAATAAATAACCCCGGTGTATATATACAGTTGTCAAGTTTTTTTCTTCAACAGAAAGGGGATAGAGGTACAGAAAACAAGTCAGAAATTTGTTTGCTGTGTAAGTTTTTTGTGGGGCTTCAGAATGTCTAGAAGTTTTTCTGCTCTTTCTTGGTATTCCTTTAACTTATTTGCTCTTGTTTTCTTAATTTCAATTACTGTGTTGTAGTTACTTTTTCTTAATATTAATTATATAATGAATTTCAATAGGCTGTTAGGCTAAGGATCCCTACAGGAGATTTTTGTCCGATGTCTTGTCTGAAGTCTTGAGGGAGCGAGGAATATGCAGGTGTACTACAGATGCTCAAAATGAAACCACAGAAAAAACAGAAGCTTGAAAGTATGTATTTTCACTAAAGGATTGGAGTAAATGCTCACTACAACTAAAATAAATGTCCTGGTTGGCCTTGAGTCAGAACAGAGTAACACCAGTTTGTTTTGTCTAAATGCAAATCTTTGTAAAATAAAGTAAAATCCAACAGTAAATCCCACTGTGAACTATTTTGCATTTGGTTTTAGGAGAGAGTTGGAGTCAAGTGGTGATTGAACAAGAATGTTTTGTACAACATGTGTTTCTATTTGAAATGTTCCTTTTCTGTTGTTGACATGATCCTCTTGTTTGGGGAAAAGTAGTAGTGTGTACAAAGTATATTAAGGTGGCAAGGACCCTCATATTAATGCTTCTCTTCATTCTTGTCAAGGGCTGCTCTATTGTTTGGGCTGTGGAGGAGGTTATTAGATATCTTCACTCCTGGATAGGTCTTTAATCTCTTAGGGGTGCAGGTGGTGAAAGTTCTCCAACATAGGGCAAGGCCCCAGCTTGTTCTGAGCCCTCTGGTGAGTCTGAGATGTAAGATTGAAGTTCAACATAATATATGCTGTTGTGTTAATATTTTTCAGGTGTGTATTTCCCTAAATAGTAGGAAAATGGTGGAAAATTCCTGGGTTGGTAGAAATCTCAGTGTCTGCTTTTCTTTCTTGCAGAAAACACAATTGTGGTCAAACACTTTTTTGTAGTACAAAATCTTTTTTTCAGGTTGTTCCTTTTACTTTGCTTTGTTTTCGTCTTCACTTTTCCTGCTTACTCATCTGTTCTGTGGAGGTTGTTGAACTTTCATTTTTAAATCTGCTTTCCGTATGCGTGATCTGTGCAGGTAGCACATCCCTGGTTGTCAGAGCTGAGGCTACAGACTTTGGCTGCAGTTCTGGAGAGGTACTTGGAGATTTTTAAGTCTTTATGGTGGGGGGAATTTTTTCACAACATTTACTGTTGGAGAGAGAGAGAATGGGGTTAATAAGAGAAAGGAGAACATGTTTAGGGAAAGCAATTGTGGCTTCAGTAGCCTCTACCCTCTGTAAAACATGTATATGCTGAAATGATTTGGGGGTTGCTAGAAACACTGAGGTGCTTTTTCTTACTTTTTAAAGGGATGCTTTTGACAGGAAATTAACTGTTTTTGAAAAATGACAGTAATTCTCTAGTAAAAACACACAGGTAAAAAAGTGAAGGTAAGGGTTCTATTCAATTGATTTGTGGGGTTTTGTAGTGTTTGGTTTTCTTTCTTTTTTTTTGTGGCTTTTTTGTGGGTTTTTTTCATTTTCAGGAGGATGGAGGTTTGGGGGTTTTTCGTTTGTTTTGTCTATTTAAATAAGGGTGGTTCTAATTCTTGTCTGAGGGTTTCATGTGTTCAGTATTGGCAAGATGCTTTGAAGGTGCATATATGGGAAGAGAGATCTCAAAGAAGTATTTACGTCAGATTCAAATGGAGAAGGGGAGAAAGAAAAGTTAATGCTCAGGCATAGTTTTGTGGTTATAGTGTGACTCACAAGAAAGACTTAGTCCATCTGACACATACATTACAAACAGTTGTAAAAACATACCATTAGATATCCAGAGTGAGGAGTGGGCTGAGTTAATGTTATTCTGAATCCGTAATGTTCATGTTTTCTGGCACAGTGAGTGTAATGCTGTAAATCAAACATTGTATTACTGCTTTTTCTTTTGCATTACTTTGTTGTCCCTAATGGACAGTCACTTCTGATCAGCTCGGAAATGAAGTTTTAATCCTGCCTTTCATTTTTTCCATGTCATCTAGTGATGCTGGCACCAGGGCTTTTTATTTGAGTCAGGATTTAGATACACTTCAACAGAAAAGTTGTTGATGTGATTTAAAATTTTATAGTTATGGGAAATGCTTTAAAGTACATGCTGATTTTCTTGCTGTTTTCCTACATATGAAGAATCAAAATTTCAGGTTAGATTTATGTTTAAATGTGATTATATTTTAAGTTTTCATTAATGTCTCCCTTGATCTCAGTTGTGTAGTGATAATTTCCTCCAGTGTATTTGCATAAATTAAGTTTTAAACCTATTGGAGTCATGCCTATATCTGAGCGTGGCTGTGTAGAAATGGATCTTGTATCTTCCTAATGTTTTGTAGACCATTAACATTAATTGGATCTCTTTCTTCAGAATTTGGATTCCTGTGTTTCAGGTTTTTGAAAGTAGTGGATTTCTTAGGTTCAGTCTTGGATCTGAAGGAGACATTATAAACATTAATAGTTTTAAAAGAAACTTTTTAGAAACTACAGTATCTGTGGTCTGTGCTATATCTAAGAGGGATTTTTTTTTTTTTTACTTTCATTTCAGAAGAGTTGTTTTTGTCTGGAAAACTATGAAGTGAGCCTTTTTTTTTGTGGTAAAGATTGAGCTTTAGGATTTGTTTCAGATTCTGTCTATCTGAGATTTAACAAAGTGAAGATTTCATTCCATGTTTAAATCCCCTTGCCAACATAATTTTTTCCATCTATTGTTTTTTACCTGTGTTTTTAAGTCAGCTACTAAGACTCCCGTAGATTGATATAGAAACTAAGAGCAGCATATGAAAAAAACAATCTTCTCTATATGTAGGAATTACAACAAGGAGGATTGGGATTGAGAGGCTGTATCTCTTACGGTGATAGTAACAGGAAGGGTTCAGAGTGTGCAGAGATGTCACAGTAAGTCTTGAGTCTTGAAAGTTAAGTGTATTGGGGTTTTTTGTTTGTTTTTGGTGGGAGCAGGTTGTGAAAGTGTGGTTGTTAGATTTTTCTAGTACAGATACTAAAAGTTTAAGTCACAAAGGAAAACAAATTCCCAGAGATACTGATTATCCCAGTTACCACTCAAATAATTTGCAGCCGCAAGAGCTCAGTGTTAATATAAAGCAGACTTCTGTGATTTAATGATGGATTTAGTTGTTTAATTGTAAAAAAGGCCATTAAAGTATCATAAATGTGTTTTATTTTGGGATAAGACTTACCCCCTGCTACATTTGAAGGGCATATTAAATCCATTTCTCATATGCAATTTCTCATGTGGCAGTTCTACCTAGATTGAGTTTGTCGTTCTCTGATAATGATCAGAATTCTGCAATAATGAAAAATATCAGAGTTGGAACAGGCAAATGTGTGTGCTTTTGAATCTGCAGGGTTATTTTTTATCTTTTTTTTATTTGTTAATAAATAAAACAAGCTTTGGTTTCTTTGAAGCAGACATCTCTCTGCAAATGGGAGAAGCTGAAACCAGCACAGGCAGGTGTTGAGCAAATGTCTCCAATGAGGTCTCACAAGGGTTGTGTTATGGATTTTTGATACTTTTTATTAGTCTGCTCAGAATCTCACTTCTCAGGTTTGTACTTAATTGCTGGGTGATTCTGTGGCATAAACATCCAGATGTCTACTTGTTGTCTAAATCTGATTCCAGCCAGTCTCTCAAGCAAGACTTGTGTACCCCTTGTACATCCAAGGCTCACTCAGGTGCCTTTTTCTCAGAGCTGGAATGTTGTTGCTTCAAGGTTATTTTAACTGACAAGTTTACAAGACCATACACTTGGAATATTTAGTTGTACCTTTTGAACCACACTTACAAAAATGTAGGTGATTTAAATGTTCCAAAAACATGAACACTTTCAATCTGGTCAATTATTTTTAATATTAAAAGTCAGCAGATGGAGCCAAAGGCTTGTAGAAAAATGACTTGTGCTGAATGTATATTAAACCACAAAGCCCACTAAGTTTGACTAATAGTGTTTCTACTTAAATTTATAACAGCAAAACTATTTATTTGCTGCTAAACCTCACATTAGTATTCCTTTTTCATTCCCTTGTGTCTGTGCAGAGTGAGAGCTCATCCCTTCATGTACCAAGGGCCTACCAAGACTAAAAAGAGTGAAGTTTGAGTGGGAACCTGATTTTCTTTGTAAATTTACATCTGTGCGGTGTTTTCTATGGCAGGATTCACTACTTTATCTGAAAAAAAGGTGTTATATTGTGTCAATATTTTTCCTTCTCCTGTGAACATGGTAATTGGAATCCACTATTGAGGGTTAGACTGGAATTCATTGCAACCTTGTTTCTATTGTTGCCTGGTTGGTAAGGTAGTGGGTTTTTATGTTTTTCTTCTGAAACGACTGAAATAGGGCTTTGCCTTAGATAACTTGTCAGACTTGGTATCCTAATAGGCTAATCCTATGCTTTTTGTTAAATATTAGCATCCTTTTGGGATTTTAAATAATATTTTCATAAAAATAAAGGGATGGGATGTTTCCTAAACAATGTGTGCGATTCATCCCATTTTTATAAAATAAAAAACCCCAAAGACAATGTGGTATCTACCTTTTGTAGGAAAAGGGTGAAAAAACTATCATAGTATTAAAATATGATATCCAAAGGGATGCAAAAAATTGTGATGGCTGAACAGAGAGTATTTCAGTGGTACAGTGATGTTTTTCCTTTTAAGAATGACAGAAAAATGAAATTGTTAAGTGACTAATTGCAGCTATTTTGTTGAACTTCAAGTAAAAACTTTTTTCCTCTAATTCTAATTTTCTGAAGGGATATGAAATGTACATATGGTACACATAGAATCTAGGACCAGTGGGATATAAATGTATGCTTAAATATTGCATGTATATTTTTTCTCATTTTTTGTTTTACTGATTCTTGAAGCTCAGTCTCTTCAGTTTGAAGCAAAGATCTTGTAGAGAGTCTTGAGAAACTTGGCTTACTGTCTAAGTTAAAAGCTTTTCTTGTTTTGTGTTTATCTTTGGCCTCATCTCTGTTTAAATTATTGTTCCTGCACTCCTGCTGTTGAAAGCAGTGACAAAACTACCAGCAGTTGTACCAACTTGCTGACTGAATTTCCTCTAATGAACATTGGCTCTAGTAGCAAGATTTTCTAACATTGACATTTTTCTTCCAAATAATAGGGTCCATTTTTAGTTTCAGATTCACTCTGGACTTAGTCATATGCTTTTCTAGTAGACATTTTACTTCCAAAATGTGCTTAGTCACTTCCATTGAAATTGTATTTTCTTTTCAAGCCCCTTGCATTGTGCTAGGAAAGTCATACAGGACTGGGACAGTGCATCCCAAATTATATCTTTATGCAGTCTCCAAGTAACTGAATACTGCAGTTTCACTGTAATGTGAGGATCTTCCGTGTTTGTATTTGCTGTAGACGAACATTAAAGCAACTATTAACACAAAGAAAACAAACTGATAACATAGGGAGGCACAGTGCTTTTTGCTATATTGGAGCTATGAGAGTTAGTGACTATGATGAAAAAAATCTGCAGATAAGGAAGCCTGATCATGAAGAAGTACATCTAAAAAATCTGATGAAACTTTTAAAAATACATTGCCCCCCCACCAAAAAAAAAAAAAAAAAAAAAAAAAAAAAAAAAAAAAAAAAAAAATTCCAAACATCCAACCGTAACTATCTAGTTTCTAATAATGAAAAAAAATTTGCATTGCTGGATAGGCTAGATAAACTTCTTAGGACTGGATTCAGTCATCTCATAGATTTTTTTTTGTGGTGTGTACACTTTGGATTACATGTAATTTCAAGTTTAAATTAAAAAGAAAAGGTTCTAGCTTTCAGGATTTGGGAAGGAGTGACAGTTGCAGTTTTCCAGTCTTGAGTGCAGGCAGAGCAGTCATATGTGAAATCTTCTTCGAGTCCTGGAATGTTAATTTTGAAGCCTAATTGTGGTACTTTGAAATGTCATTGGCCATTTTAGTGAAGGTTGTCTCAGCTGGTGTGATTGGGTAGCTACAGTCCTGAGACCCAAAGGACAGGAAAATATGGATTCTGTGAGGAAAGAAATTGAGCAGAGGAGACATACATAGGAAAAAACCAAAAGGAAATGAAAAGCTGGTTTTTTGTGTGCTGCAATACCACATAAAGAATTACTCTTTACTCTGTGAAACATCTTTATGTGCCAACAGGTAACAGGTTCTTCCATAGGTTTCAAGTTACCTTTTACTTTTACCAAGCTTCTCTCCTTGGTAATTTCCTGTCAGGTGTTCTTGCTGATGGCTCTGAAGCTGTCTCCTCTGTTAAACATGCACGTTGCAACCCCAGTGAGCCTATATTTAAGGTTTCCTCATGGACCACATCTAGCTTCCTTTTAAAAGACCCATAATGGATTAAAATTATTTATAAGTTGACAGCTGTTTACCATATCTTTCTCCTGACTGATGACTGTTTCCTTATCATTGATACATAAATGCCCAGAACGGATGCTTCTCAGAAAATATTCTGATAGTGTGTTCTAAAACAAATCAATAAATAAAACCACCAATAAAAGCAATAATTTTGTTCGTAGTTTATTGTGAATATTTTGGTAAACATCATAACAGCCAAGAGAATCCTGTTGAGCATTCACTGTACCTCAGTGGTATTTGCACGTCTCTGAATGAAGGGCTTGTTCCCTTCCCTGAGTTGCAGTGGATTTCCTATGTTTGTTACAGGTGTCTGTGATACTTGATGTTGGTAAATGAGGCTGCTTGTTTTAAGTAAGAAATGGATTTGCGTAGGTACTGAGAAATATTTAAATATGCTGATGGTTGTTGTAATTTCTTTGGATCTTGAGGAAGGTTTTAAAAATCATGTCAATAAGACTGCCAGTAAGAAGTGCCTGTGTGCAAAATGTAGAAATATTTATTCACCTGATGACAGCTGAAAGGTTTAGGCAAATAGAAAGATAATAGAAGATTAGAAGTGTTTAGAAGATAATAGTTTGTTCTTCTGTCATTTGAATACATCTCCTTTTTGTCACTGTCAGAATATGCTAGGTGTGCTTGCAGCATGTATCAGGAATTACTTCTTTCATAGTCAAACCTAGGATTTTTCAAATTGGACAGCTCTTCCATAGCAAGTGAATGAATCCTTGAGAGGCAGAGAAGTCACAGCTCTTCGTCTACTGTAAATGCTTGTTGTATAAGATGTGAGGGCCATTTTCATGAGTTAATCAAAAAGACATATGCAAACAAACAAGAAGATTTTTTCTTTGGTCAATCACTACAGTTACAGAGCCTGACATTGTTAGTGAACCTTCGTGATCTCATAGGCTGCTGCAAACTTTTGTGCACCAGAACCCTCTTAATAAAAATGTAAGGCAGTGGATACACAAATTCATAGCAGCTGTCACAGCTGGGCTGTGGTGAAGTATGGTCAAGACCCTTTGAACTTTTTATTTCACACTAATCTCATTTAGTGCGATCAATATATGGACCTCCAGCTCCTAGGTCTGTTAATTGGGTGTCAAGTGTTGGATTGGCCTGTGTCGGGCTGTAAAATACAAACACAGAAGAGACTATCAGTAGGGAAGTCAAGTGTTTATTATCTGAATGTATAAGAATAAAACGTTGCCTTCCTAGCCTGAGATGTCCTTAGGGATCTTAAGAGTCTTTTGTTTCTCTCAGTAAGGTAACTGTATAGTTAAATATGCATTTTACCAAAAATAGTAGTACAGATGGGGGCTGCAGAATAATGTAAAAGATCTACTTCTGCTAATAATTAGATGCTGGAATACCTCTTTGTCTACCTCCTGCCTTTTTCCCGATAATAAATATACCTAATTGCGCTCGTAAGTGTTTGTGTTGGGTTGCTTTAAGATGGGAGTCCTTTCTTTTTTTGTATGTGTATGTCTAAAATGAAGTTTCTAAGACTTACCAATATTTCTTTTGACTTGTGCTTTGTAGCATTCAGGGAATAGGTGGGATAACTTAGATCTTCATTTCCCCAGCTCAGAGAATCTTGGGAGGTTTTTTAACTCCTCCACATTTAGTTCTCTATCATCCAGGGAAGGGTAAATATGTAAAATGATATTTCAACTTTCATACATTTTTGGGTTCTTTTATTTCAGTCTTTCAGTGACGGAAAGGACTGGGGAGTTGTGAGTAGTTTGTTTCATCTCCTTTGAAGAAAACCTTAAATTTATAATCCCAGATCAGACCTTTCCTATAACTCACACAACTCATCTGTTAACTGTTTTAATATATGGCACCACTGTTTCATTAAACAACATCCAGGAATAATTAGTTCAGCAATGATGCCTCGGAACAAAAGCCCTTGATTTCGTTTAACTTTATAAGTTGGTCTCTTTTGATCTGCAAGAACACATCTGGGGCCTTGAAGAAAGCAGAAAGAAAAATATTAAATGTTTAGTAAGGCTGTTGGTGAAGGTTTCAAAGCACAGTAACCCTTTGGTAGCATGACGTAGCTCAGAAGCAAAGAAGTGTGAATTTCTTGTTTCATAAGCTATCACATGGCACCTCTATATAGTAAATGCAGCTTTTGTTACCTGATGATGACTACATTTTGCCTTTATTTCCAGTTTCAGAAGAGGGAGTATCTTCATTCTTTTCCCAACTTTTTTCATTCAGAAAAAAATTCACCTTTTACCTCCATTTTCCTTTGGCTGCATTTGAATGAAGAAATCAGAATCATAAGTCATAAACCTGACTTTTTTTACCAGGTATCTTTGCATTAGAATTTATTTTTGCTGCATGACACTTTTCACCATACTGCTTTGTTCATTTAACAGTTTACTATAATTTCCCAAGGTGATAGGGATAAATCCACTTGTTCGTTGCTCTAGACTTAGCTGCTTAGATTTTGCAAATATCCTAAGGACTTGCAAAAGTGCAGAGGATATAAATTTACTCGTCTAATCTTAATCACCGTTACTGACTTGTAATAGAAAATTGCTTACCAGTTCACTCTTTAAAATTTGCCATTAAAAAAATCCTACCTCGAGGGAAAACTATAAAGATTTTGTATGCCAATTGTTTTTTATTTTGTAAACTAAAAAGTATCACAAAAAATACTCATCTGGTCATAATGAATTCTTTTTTCTTTTCTTCTCTGAGCAGAGATAGCCTTTGTTTTGGATGTAGTTAGTAGAAGGAATTCACCAGGAGTAGCACGGTATCCTTTGATTTGTACTGTTGTGCATGTTGTGTTTGCTGTGTTGCACTGGAGTGCTGCTGTATTTATATTCCAAGTGTTTCCTAGAAAATGTACAAATCATCACAATTGATGTTAACGTTTGCCACAGCTAATGAAGCCCATCAGATCTCTCAGGAATTATTTATCTGCTTTGTTTCATTTTGTATAAATCATGGCTTCTATTAACAAGCTTATTTTAGAGAAAGGACAGGAGAACTTTGTTCATGAGAAAGAAATAAGCGAAAGAACTTTTTTCCTATTTCTCCCCTTGGCTATTCAAAATAGAAGGAAAAGAGTTGAAAATATTATTTTCATTACAGGTTTTTATTTTTAAATGCAGCTTTATGTTGACTGTTTGTTTTCCTTAGTGAACCTTTAAATCTAAGGTTCTGACCCAATAATGACCTCCTTTTCCACTCTCAATTGCTTTTGAACTACTCCAATAAGTAAAAAGAAATAACCCAACAGAAGGGTAACCAGATCACTGCTACCACACCAAGGAAACAGGCAGGCTTTGGGATGCTCTTCTTTAATCTCTCTATCCACAGAGCCTTCATTTTAATTTGCAAAATTGAACCCAGATCGAGAGCAGTAAAGCCTGAATACAGTAAATATTCATGCCTCGGTGATCTTGAGTGGCTCCATTACATTTCGGAGATTGGGAGAATTACCTTTTGGATTATGTATATTCATGGGCTGATTTTTATTTGAGATATAACATTACTCACATTGGGCTACATGTCGCATATTCTGTCAAAACCAGCCTTCTCACAAAGCTCCAAATGTTCCTTACACATAAAAGTTTTACTTCTTTTCCCTTTAGTTTCCTCCCTTTTATGCTTTTCAAAGACTGGTAGTAAACAAATTTCTTTTAAAGAAGGAAAAAAAAGGCCTGTAGAAATTGTATAAAACCTTCAACCCTGTGTTTACTGTGATATATTTTTTTGCATGTGACTTTGAAGTCTTCAGATAAAAGTATTATTATTGTTCTAAACCTAAATCTATTTGGAAAAAATAATTTAGTTCATTCTGTTGCAAGAAGAAAATTCCAGACAGCCTTTCTTTAACCTATAACTTTGCATTGGTATTGACTTATTTTTTTGTCTTTGAAAAATGTTTTATTGAAATTTTTTGATAAGTTGCAGAAATTTTAATTGGAATGTAAATGTTAAGCTGCTTCTGTGTCATGGTTTTACTATGGGTCTGACATTCTCTGCATATATGCTTGCTACCTTGAATCACTGGCATTACACTATGCTTCTAAAATGCATACTTTGTCATCTGTAGTGATAGGTGGCACAAGCAGTACCATGTAATTTAGGACACTTGATATCTTAATGTTCCTCTCTTGTTACAAAAAAAACCCCAAACCCCCGAAATAGTTTAGTCATTTGGAGATGAAAGGATTATAGTAGATGTCTGCCTTCTGCATCCTTCCACGCTTCCAGGGCTTGTAGGGATCTGCTCCAGACATTTGATGTGTATGGCTGTTGGGCTTTTTGGCCAGAGGACTAAAATGGGAGGTGGTTCTCTCCTGTGTGAAAAAATTCCTCTCCTGTGTGAAAAAGAGGCAAAGCAGAGAGATAATAAAAGTGCAGTGGGGCATGGCAGAGGTGAGGGGTAGGAGCCAATGAGTGTGTTAAGAACTTGTGTTACTGGGTAATGCTGCAAGCTGCTTGAGCAGCCTGATTGTTTTCTGGGGCAGAGCACAGAGACAGGAGGACTCATGGCTTTAGTGAGGTTTGGGCAACATCTCTCACAACATTCTTGTGTGGCAGCTGGGGAGGGGTGAGATGGATTCGGGGGGCTGGTGGGAGTTAAAAGTTTCCTGAAATGGTTAAGTCTATTAGAAGCTTTGCTGTGGACGAGGAAAATTGCTATGAAATTATAATAATTCTGAAAAATTAGCCTTTTCCTCTTAAGAAGTGGACATTGGTTTGGTTTTTTTTTCTTAAGAATTTGGATTGTGACAAATGATGCAGTTGAGTTTATCTGCAGTGAGGTGTAGTGCTGTGTTATATCACAAGGGTGACAAGATTACTGGAGTTTACCAAATAAATACAACAGTAAGATAGCCTACATGTAATACAGTGGGAATTTGATGGTTTACAGGAAAAAATGAATTCTGGGCCGTTCAGTCATGAGAAGAAAATAAATAGAGGGCAGGGTTTTTAATTCAGTGAGATTTGTTCAGCCTGTACATGGGATAGATTAGGTTCTGTTGAAAAAAATTGGGGTTTATATATTTAAAGGCTAGAGGAGACTGCTTAAGCACAGAAGGTCACTTAAGTTTACCTGCAAAATCTTAAATCTTTTGATTTGTGACTATCTGCATGAATACAGCATACATGTAATATAAATTAAAATTATAATATTGAAGCAGAGTAGCCTAAGAGTAAGGTCATTGACCTGCTTCTTTACTTACCAGGTGCATACTCATATTTTAGATGCTGGGAAAGGAAATAACCCAAATGGATTTTAGTATCCCCTTTTATATTGCTTTATTCCAGTGTTGCAGTGCAGGCTCTTCAGGCTCTGGTGTTATTTTGTCCAGAAGGAGGAATATATTAAATAAAATCTGATAGCATGTATGTGGTGTTACGTAAGCACTGCAGTGGTCATATGGTGAATGCCCTTATAAAACTCACTTAAAAAAAATTGAGCTAAAAGAATCATTCAGTGCAAAATAATTTTTCCTCCAGATTCTATATTCCTTTCCCACATGGAGGTCAGGCCATGCAGAAATAACAGATTCTAGAAATATTCAAGGTCTTTCAGCAAATTGCTACTAAACACATGATCTTGCTGGAACCCACAAACTTGGAATTATTTCTGACTCTTTGAGGTTTCTACTTTTGTAGCTGGTCCTAGGTGGTCTTGTGAGGTTGACTCAGAAGAGAAAGCTCTCTGAGTCAACTTCAGAGCTGAGCTCTCTGAACCTGAGCAATGGGCAGAGTTTACTGTTCAGTGATGTGTTATTGACAACTCTTGTATTATCGACACCTCCTGTTTTATCTCCATTTTATGCTGTTTTGAAATCCTGGTTAAAATTCTGGAATTGGTTAGTTACTACATGAACCACAAAGGTATCTCAGAGAATCTAGAAAATACTTGGTACATTATTTTGTAAAATGAAAGATTTATTTTTTTAAATTTTGATGGAGGATTTGACTTTTTAATTCTGATGGCTCATTGTTTGTTGCTCTCTTGTGCCTTCACAGCCCATATATCCTTTTAATGCTTCTGAACAGGAGTGGTTTGCCAGCTTCACTAAATACATGGCTGCTTGCTCATCTATGGGATTTGGCTTTGCCATCCCTCGTAAAGCAAAGAATTCAAGATTCTTCATGTTTAGAAGAGAATTTATAAAAAGATCTGCTTACATGTAGGGAGCAGTTCTATGTCTGAATTGGAGCTTTGCTTTTTTTCTGTTGAAATGCTTAAACACAGGCTGACTGAAAACTGGAAATTTTCAGCCTTTGTGGTAGCCTTTCAGACAAGAGGCCAATGTAGTTTGGTATCTTCTGACTACCAAGAGGGGATACTAGAAGAGAGAAGATGAGATATCTTATTCTTTGTTTGACTTTGTAGTAGATCAATAGGGAGGAAGGAAGTTCTTGCTTTCAAAAGCAGCAGGTATGGGATGCATTTTGGTCATGCAGTTGGGAGTTTGCTGCTCCCCTTCTGCTTTTACAAGGATGCACTTCTGGATGATACTAAGGTGGTGTTTCATGCATTTGGCACTTTGCTACTGTGTATGGCCAATTTATACTTCTTGAGAGTTTTTTCTTGCTGATTCAGGCAGGCCTGCACTTGGTGTATTTTTAAACCTCAGGGCTGAAATGATGCTTTCTTAATTTCAGTTCCTTTTTTGATGTAAGTTTAAAGATGCAGCTCGTAGTGACTGGGCTCTGAAGTGTGATTTTGATTTTTAAACTTGTTAGAATTCCTTACTATTTGGAGTAATTTTCTATAATGCATGTGGAATACTTTTATAAATACTGCACTCAAAATCAGTACTTTATCATATTATTGAGACTAATTATTTTAACTTTGCAGTTTCTCATCATTATTACAGGGAGGCATGGTTACTTTATCTCATATCAGAAAGATGCACTCTCAGCATTGAGAGGCAGTAGGATGGCTAGGTTTTTGTCTAAAGAAGCTATGAGCAATGGCATATGGCTGATAATTTAATGCAAGTTGGATAAATAAAGGAAAAAAGGTCGGACGTATCAATGCAAAAAGTCATTAGTGGACTTTTTCTGTATCCTGTTTTCTATCAGTCTGTAGTAAACCGTTTTGAAAATCTTAGTGAGCTTTTCCTTTGGTCTTAAAATAACGGGTTCTTGTATATTGGATACATTTGTCTATCTCAACGGCGGAACTGTTTGTGTGCTTTTGATTTCTGTTTTGCGTTTTTTTTAGTCTGCATTTGAATACAAACTTCTTTCTCACCCTTTTTATGGCTTTTTGCATAATGCTTTAGGAACATTAATGTGATGATACAAACTAAAATTTAAAACAGGAAGCAATCTCTGCAAATGATGTAAGATTTCAACATGTGGGTCTTGATTTATGTATTGGGATATAATCAGTTCCTTGTGCCACAAGAAAACATGTGTGAATTTCTTAGCAAAGTTTGTGGCAAGTTTTGTAATGGTATCCAAGCTCTCCATGTTTACCTATATGGTTCACATGCAGAAAAGCCTGTCACTTTAAAGTTGCACTCTGTATTGTTCACTTTCTATTGTCTGAAGACCTAATTTTCTCACTTTGAGTGGATTGCTAAAATGGGCCTTGCGTAATTTTCATGGGCAATAGAAGATAGAAGTTGTTTTCCAAACAGCATTTTGAGAACTAAAATGGGGTGCTTGAAATAAATGCAAAGAATTGCCAAAAATATTTGTCATAGCTGGTCTCAGTTACTAATTCCTGTTGTTCAGGGCAATGCTGTGAAGTATTTTACTTCATTCTGTTGGTAGAGGTGTGGACTGAGTGATCCAGCCCCAACTCCCTACTTGAAAAATCCACTGCTGTAAAGCTAAAGAAAATATGTGAAAGCTTAGAATTGTTATAGCTTTAGGGATCCCTTACATAGGGAAATTAGATATGCATAAGAGAAACAAATTTAATACTGGGAGTCAGTTGCACCCTTTTCAGTGCTTCTGGGTTTGTATTTTAAAGGCCAGAATAAATACAGATGAATTTTACTTATGTACTTGAATCTCTTGAAGAAAAACCCTACATTTGGAGTAGTTTAAACCATGGGCAAATGTCTCTGTCTGTCAGTATCAGAGTGAAATGGAATAAAATACTGTACTGATGTTCATGGTCTGCTCAGAAAACAGTAAATCAGTGATTTAAAGCTACTTGGGCTCTAGTCACTTCATACAGTGGATGCAGACCAACTCCCTCATTCACTTCTCTGCTGGTTCCATGTCTGGCCTTTTGAAGGAGATGCAACTGCAGTTCACTTTGGGTGATCTAATCCCTCAATCACACTGGCATTGTTCTTGTCAGATTATAATTCCTACAAACATTATGTTATTGGAACAGAGGTTATGGTCAGTTAAGATACTGTGCTGTGTGCTCCTTTGATAATTCTGGCACTGAGACCAGGAGGGGAAAAAAAGGAATGGGCTTGAATGTGTTCTTTCTCTGATAGGTTTATGGAAACTTCAGATACAATAATAGATATCAATTAGAGCCAATATGGACTGATTAAATAATCTGCAGGGTACTGGATAGATCAGCATGAAGTGGTGATTCTCAGTAGGTTGAGTGATACAATGTCATTTCCTACTCTTCTCTGAGGACAACCAGACCAGTCTGAAAGCCAGACCCAGCTAAAAGGAAATCAGGTGGTTCTTAGAGCTCTGAGTGAGCACAGTCATGATGTGCAGGGCTTCTGTCTTGGGTTGAAAAATGTAACCAAAAATGCGTATTCTATTTTCATCTGTTGAAACCCAATGGGGGATATTGTTCTTCTCTCCTGCTCCATACATCCTACTCCTGCATCCTCCAAGGGGCTTCACCTATGAATGGGCCATTTAAGGCCTCTCACATGACTAGCAACATTACTTCATCCCATTGTGAGATGCTCCACCCAGTGGGAGGACCCAAAGCCTTTCCACCAGCATAAAACCTGCAATCCCAAACACTAATGCAGCTGGTTTTCCACTGAATCCTTGGAGGAAGACTGGACCCATCTCGCCAGCAGTGGACCCTTTTCTTTTCTCTACAGAATCATCTCTACTTCACAGAACAACGTCTGTTACTCCAGGAGGACTTATTTGGACTGCTTCCAACCCTGACAACAGGGTGTCAGGTTGTATCTCTGTCAGGGTTTTCTAGGACTTTTGTTTGTTTGCTCGTTTGTTTTTTGTACTACTGCATTTGTAATTTTTTAATATATATTCCTAGTAAACAACTGTTATTCCTATTCCAATATTTTTGCCTGAAAGCTCCTAATTGCAAAATTGTAATAATTTGGGGGGAGAGGGTTTTTACATTCTCCATTCCAAGGGAAACTCTAGTTTTCCCTGGCAGATACCTATCTTTCCAGACCAAGACAGATTTCCTCCCGGGAGAGAGCTGAGGGCAGCATAGATAACCTACTTTGGTTGGTGGAGGGGAGTGGGGTGGGTGGATTGTTACATGATTCTGCAAATTTTCAGTGTGTTTTCAGTTAAGATAATGTTTTCTGAAAGAGAATTGATCAGGATCAAATTGGTACTGTTCTTGAAGTACAATTTGAAACTGTGAAAACCATGAGCAAATGTATTAGGAGGAGCCTCGTGCCACACTGGAAAATACTTTTGTGTCCATACTCCACTACAACATTTATCTTACTTAGACGTCTCAGCAGACTATTTTTTTGTCACAGGAAGTGATGCTTTACAGTTGTGTATTGCCTAATGTAGTTGAACATTGCGGAATGTGGCAGAACACAGCTTATATTCTGATACAAGGTAGCTCTGTATGCTATGGTTGGGAAGTGTAAATCACAATGAGAAAAGGTTAATCATGTGAAATGAGTATTTCAAAAGTACTGGTCATTCTTCTGATCACTGTTTATGGGCTGTATGACAGATGCGCGTAATCATTTGAGTTAATTTAAGAGGAGAGTTTCATTGATGCCTAATTAAAAGCCAATATGTGTCTTGAGTATATGTATACAATTTTGTTTTCTAATCGCATTTTTTGTTCTTAAATGTTATCTAAATTCTGTTAAAGATATTTTAGATTAATATATGTAGAATGTTTCTGTAATACTTTCATTCATCTGTTTAGGTGGGTAATTTCTGAAAAATAATAATATAAACTGGAATACTAATAATAAAGTCTTTGTGACTTCATTTAAAATAGGAAACTAGACAGAGCTCTTGTGCATCTTCTGGTTCCAGTTTTGTTTTGAGGTGTGACAATGCTGGAAGATTCCTTAGTTCTTGCCAATTTATTGACCCCATCCATGATTGTAGAAGAGGGAAGATTTACTGCCAGTATTATCACATGTGAAATCACAGAAGTCTTTCAAAATAATTTGGGCTGATACTTTCCATATGGCAGTTTCATTCTTCTGGTGTTTGTACTGTCTTTGAATCACTTCTGTTTAGAAAACCTTGGGGTTTTTATGTTTTATTTCTCTTCTTGAAGTCATGAAACATTTTTTGTTGCACCATTGTTGCAACTGTAAGAATGGTTGAAACTGGAGAGGGAGGGGTAGTGGAAGAAGGAAGAGTTTGGGAAAGGTTTGATTCAAGCACCTCTACTTCCAGCCTTTAAAAATACAATCTCAGAAGTCAATAGAAAACTGGAGGTAAATGCTAAATTCTCTCCAATTTGTCTATATGGTTAATATTGTTGAAGAGGCTTAGCTAAAAGGGTAATGAATGTGTGTTTGAGTACAAAAATGCTTGAAACTGAAACTACCAGGTATGTACACAATGGCCTTTTAAGTCTGTTTTGACATTAGTTAATATCTTGACACACTACTTTGGTTCAGGCATTTTTAGTGAGGGTTTTCCTCTTATATGGAATACCTCTTGATCTCCTTTCTCATAATATTTTGTGGATTCTTCAAGAATTCACAGGCATTGATGTGGCATTTGATTTGAAAAAGTATAATCTGTAACAGGGCATTTCTTTTGTTTTGTTTAGCAGCCAGAGGCTCAGGGAACCCAAACAATATTTGTGGTCATGAGGCTCATGAATATTGTTGTTTGTATAATTATGATATCCAAGAGGAATACAAGATTTGTCATTTTCCAGAAGGCATGTAGCTGCTAGATTTTCTCTCTCTTTTTTTAAAACAGCTTCCTGTATATTTCCTGTGACCATTTTTTGCTGACTTACTTGGAGACCTCTTTATATTTCAGTTACTGAAGATTTTAGTTCAGCCAAAAGACTTTTCATCTGCTCTTCTGTTTTGATCTAAGTTTCTGCAATATGTTCCCCTCTGAGTCAGGTGATGCTGGGAGTAGTCGTAGAGAGATTATCTGGAGCCAAGTGAGATGTTCTCCATACAGGGCAGCAGGCTTTGTGGAAAAGGAGAATATGAAAAACGCTGTTTTGTTTCCACTTATACATTGCAGCTAAGATGCAGAAATAAAGCTGATATTTTCAGTATTTTGAACTACTGAGTAAATGGCTCTGTGATTAAAATTATTAAGTTCCCCAGACTGTTCTGAATTGTCCAACCTAAATGCTGTGCTCTGAAGCTGTGTGGCATCTGAGGATGAAGCCCAGCTCTGCCGAGTCTAGTCCTTTGGTTTGGAATTCTCTTCATCAATGCTTGCATATTTGGGGTTTTTTTTTTTTTCAGGAGTTAAAATATAAATGAGTGGGCTGGGATTAGAAGATGGGCTACTAAAGGACATGCAGTGGTTGGAGATTGATTTGGGAATAGTTTCGTCTGAGTAAGTAAGTAAAGAAAGGCTTGAATGCTGAGAGTTGCACAGCAGCATTTGGCATGAACATTTTTGATAGCTGTAAAATTGATGCTAAGTAAAAGGAGATGGAAGAAGAAATTGTGCTGAGAGTTGAGATCTGTCCTAGCAACATTGTTGCTACATCACAGCATTATCTATTGTATATAGATAAAAGTATACTAAAAAAATTATCTCTGGAATTCAGCATTGTCATGGAGAGTTCAGTTCTTGGATCTGAATGTTGAGATTTCAGCCCTTCAAAAATGCTGTGTATAACTTTTCTGTACTAAGGACTCTTATCTGAGTACATACTACTTATTTTGGAGATTTTTTTTTAATGCCAAAGATATAATTTCAGTATTAAAGGCTATCTAATGTAGCGACTTGAAGCAGAGTGGTTACCTATCCAAGCATCCAGCATTAGTACAAATGCAACAGGTGGCACCATAAGCATATTACCAGAAAAAACATTTGGTTACATGCAACTTGAGGGGATGAGGATGCTATTAAGGGTGACGGTTTGCTGAACTGAAAAAGAAAAAAGCAAAAAATGAATCCTTGTTATACTAAACCAGTTTAATCTGATCAAGCTGAGCCTAGACTGATCTCTAAAAGCTTATTTATTCTTCTTCTTTCCTTGAAATAAGTAATACAATAGCAAGCTCATTAAGGCCAAAATTTGATAGCATCTGGGACATTTCAGTATAAGTCGTGATTGGTGTTTCACTTTTCATACAATATTCCTGAGAGATGCAGCCCCGCATTTTAGTGACATCAATACTAGCTATATGTTTATGAACATTCAAATCTTCCTAAGAAAGCTTTGAGGATTTTCTATTTTAGTGTATGGAATACTACAGACTAGGAAAGGGTAGGCTTTTGTATTACTGATTATTTTGTAGAGATGGTTCATGAGAGTTCATTATGCTTGATGCTGTGCAAAGGTTTTTTCCTCTGCATATTTTACAGTTTATTCAACCATGTCAAAAATATATGTGAAAGGATTTTCATGGAAGAGGTGAGAAGCAGGCACATAGATGCATGAATTGTATTGTAATGCTATACTTTTGATGCTGCTTGAGGGAGTATATTTAAGCTATTCCACGGTATATCTGATTATTTGCAGATAGTATTGTGGATACTGCAGCACAGATAATGTAAATATCAACATAATTGAGGTCATGATAATCTTCAGTCTCATGAACAGAAGAAGAATGAGCTAGGGGGCTCAAATGTGTGGTGATTTTAAGTGATGGAGTTCTCAGACTGTTGGCTTTCTACTTTTTGAGTTGTGGATTCTTCTTGAAGATCAGTTGTCTTACAAGACAGCAGGGTGTCATGTGGCTGATAAATCACAATATAAGCTCATATCAGGTGACATAAGCATATAAGAGTGCTTATGATGCATTCATGTGCAATTAATTTTTTCATGGTTTTTGTCCCCCTTTCATTCATAGGTGACAAAGAGGGTCAAGTCCATGCAGATGTTCCATACTCCTGTGACCTATGCAATGCAGGGTGACAGAGTAGGTGTCTGTGTGACCCAGTTTGATCCCAAACTGCTGGAACGAGGCCTAATTTGCACCCCAGATTCACTTCAGACCATCCATGCTGCCATAATTTCCTTGAAGAAAATTCAGTATTTTCGAGGAGCTCTTCAGACTAAGGCCAAGTTCCACGTCACAGTTGGTCATGAAACAGTTATGGGAAGAGTGATGTTTTTCAGTCCAGACCCTGCTAACTTCAATGAAGAAATTCAAGGAAATGTGTTTGATTTTGAAAAAGATTACCTTTATCAAGAGGAATATTTGTCCAAAGACTCGGTTTCTTCAGAGGAGAACAAAGAAAATGACCAGGCAGAAATCCAGCTCCCAAAACAACAGTGGGCTTTGCTGGAGTTTGAAAAACCAGTCACTTGTCCTAAACTGTGCCTTGTGATCGGCTCTAAGCTGGATACAGATATTCATGCCAATACCTGCAGGCTGGCATTCCATGGGGTACTGCTCCAAGGCATGGAAGACAAGAACTACACAGAGGCTTTCCTTCCAAAGCTGAAAGTGTACAAACGGAAGCACAAAGAAGGGCAAGTGGAAAGGGTAAGCTGTCTCTGTATGCTGTATATGGGAACTGGAAATATTTTTCCTGTAAGTATGTTGGTGGGCTACAGAATTGTCACTGCTGTGTTCCAGAGCCATTACATGGGTTTTTCTAAGATTTGTATTACCCAGACCATCTGGTCTGCTTGCAAACAGAAATCATTTTTTAAAGTGACTGGCTTATTCAGTGCAATCCAGTGTTGAATAACTTGGTGTTGTTTTTTCACTGTTCCTTTTGGAGCTTGATCAGCGTGTTTCTCCCAGAGACCGGCTTTGTGCACCTTCCTAAGTGACAAAAAGTCCAGTTTTCTATTGATGTATTTTACACAGTCTGCAGTACATTGAAAATGTAAAGACAGTGGACAACAAAGTTAGGATTCACTTAAATAACACAAGTAATTATTTTTTTGTATCTTTACATTTTAATAAATAAGAGCATTTATTTTAGTAGGCATAAAGAAATGTCCTACAGGATGCCTTGCAAGTGACAGCATGTTGAAGTTGGAATCAGGTTCATGGCATGGAAAACTTAAGCCATGCCTAATGCATGTTGTTACTATGTCACACAGGTAATAATCATCGTCATCATCATTGTTTTCATTTGCTATAGTGCTTGTATTTGACCCATCTCAGTGTAGCAGAAAACAGAGATGCTTTCTGGAGGAGTTAGCAGCCACAGAGAAAATTAAAGGGGATTTGTTTGTACTCTGCCATCAGAATTGGAGAGATGCACTGTCTATAGTGGTTGGTGTTGCATTGGTACCATAGGTTTGGCCTTGGTGGTGGTTACCCTTCAGTCAATAGTGGAGAATCACTTGTTTATACATTGCATAGTGGAATTTTTCATGATTAACGGTTTAGGTGGAGATGTACCTAATTGATGTGTAAATATCTTAATTGTTTACTCCTTAGTGAACACAGTTGATGCAAACTTCAGCATTTGTTTACTTGATGTATTGGTATGACAGGCGGTCTATTAAATATTGGGTAAAAAACTCTTAATTTTGATTTTTCTCAACTCAAAAACTTCATTGTTTGAACAAAAAATTTAGCATTCTTTTATTCAAAATTCCATAAAGCCGAGTTGAGGATTGCACAGTATCTCTCCTTAATTTGCTACAGGAGACTAAACACTTGGCATATGATACCCTGTTTACTATGTATAACGCAGACTCCTTGAATATTGTTTGTTTGCTTTACTAATTTAATAGTAGGAAGATCCCTGCTGGGGCATGATTAGTGAGGTTCTTCAGAATGCCTCACTAAATTAATTGATCAGTTCATATTCAGCTAATTCATATTTCTTCTTGTTTTTCCTGAGATTTCTGTTGAATTTTTAGCTCTTACCAAAAAAAAAAAGTTTCTCATTTGAATTTTCACTAATGATTTTGGAGGACTTTTATTTCAAAGGAACGACAGACATATGGCATTATTGTTGGTATTTTGAATGCCAGTTTTGTCATTAGAAAGGGTGGTAGTTAGGAGGGTAATGTCTGTAGCTTTCTGAATTTTTATCTTTGTTTATATGTGTTATCTGAAACACCCAAAATCTGCAGTCACTCTTCACAATTTCGATAGCAGGTGTAATGTCTCCTTTGTTTGATATGTCCAACTGCCTTTCTCTCTGGCTGGTGGAGATACTGAATTAGAACAAGAAGTCCAAAGTGTTCTGGGCTCTAAGCTTCAGAGAAGCTCTAGACCAACCATCTATGTCTGTCATTCTTCTAACACTCAGATTTCTGAACTCATGAAAAAATTGCCTTTATCTTGGCTAAAGATTGACGCATTTGTGCATGGGCCATGCTGCCAGAATCCAGTGAGACCTGGCTTACAATAACAATGGCAAAAAGTTTGTGTGAGCTGTGGAGACAGATGCTTTTCTCTAACTGAGGTGAACTGGTCTCACATTCTTTATTTGTTCCCAATACACGGCACTAATCTATGGCACTTAAAAACTTGGGGATACCAACTGTATGAGTTGTCTGATGGGGTTAACAGTTTGTTGTTAGCCCTATTAATACAATTTTAATTGTTTTTATTTTGTGTTATATTCAAACTTTGCCAGTTTTTATATTCTGCTCTTGGTTTTACTGTGTAAATAATGGAATAACGTTAATCAATTACACATACTTTATTTTCTGGCCCAAACAATAACCAGTGAACATGCTTTATTTAATATTTAACCAACAGAATAATTTATTAGGCTATGTTAGTGAACTGTTATATCTTCAGGTGTCTTTTAAAATGTAGATCAGGGAGGCTTAATATTTTATCCTGCCTTTGTATCACATTGTGGCCTATATATGTGCCTTGATCACCGTGTATATGGATACTAATTGGTCCTGTAAAGGGACAATTGCCATCGAGTAGTTTCTGCAGCTTTGTTTTACCCAGATTCTGCCTCCTGTGGTAGTGCAGACATTGGAGCTGACATTTTCCCTGATGCATGCTGAAGGGATAATGGAGAAAATACTGTAGGAAAGGCTCATGGTGTAAAGTCCCAGGAGCACTCAGGGACTTGGAAGGGTTGATTGGAAGCGGATTGTGCCAGGTATAAAGTGCCCTGCTGGGGAAGTACTTACAGCCGAGGTAGCTGCTGGTTAAGTCTATGCTTTGCAGAGCACAGCAGCAGGAACAATTGGGTGGTACAAAGACTTATTTTAGCACACAAAGTCACCAGCTAATAGAAAATTTGAATCAGCTGGTCCCACCCTGGTGCTGATGGATGGCTGGAGATTAGGATCGCTGAATTTAGGGTGTCTATTCCCGGCACTGATACAGGAAAATTTCTTTCTGTGTTAAGCAAGGAAACTCCCCCACCTCACCTTCCCTGGGGAGGCATAAAATAATAATAATAATTAAAAAATACATGTTACCTTCCCAAGAAGTGAACTTCTCCTTCAGAGAATACTGCTGGGGAAAATTAGCTTTATAGCTTCCTGAAGGGCCAGGAGAGAGGGAGGCAGGGGCATGTAATGTCCACCTTCCCAGGTTTGCGATAGAAACATGCTTCCATAACTGGGATGCAGTGGAATTCAATAGTGCCATGTGTAAAACATTGCTGCTAATATGATGTGGGGGTCTTCTAAGCCCTCCTGCTTGCTGCTGGAATTAAAATAAATTCCCTGCGGTTTAACTACCAGTTTACCCAGGAGAAACCAGGCATTTATGGTTTAGCTTTTTGTTCCTATTCGGATTACTTTCAGAGCACTGATGGAACAGTAAGAACTGTAAATTCATTAAGTTTCAGCATCAGAGTATTTTTCTTGTGTGCCCCTTGTGCATGGTACTCTTCTGGACTGTAAGGTTAATTTTTTTTAATAAAACAAAAATATTTATTCTCCAACATTTTTTTGTCTCTCTGCAAGAAAGTGTGACATTTTTCCTGTTTCACATAGAAATCAAATCCATGGAAAATATGGCATTTACTACACAATATTTGTAAAAAATCATACTTAATCTAGCAAACTGTCTTCAAGTAGTACATTTTACTGAAATTTCATGCCTAAGCTTCCTGGTTTTTCTCATCTGCTGAAGTGATGGAAAATGTTCTACAAAAATTCAAATACCCTGTCATGGCATTTTTTTTCTCACTTTTCCCTTTTGGTATCTTACTTCTCTAATGCCAATTTTGAGTGGGGCACTGGGAGAGAAAGGATCAAACTTGACTACTGTTGCTCATCAGAATCTTTGCATTTACCTGTCTGCAGTGCATCCTTGTTTATTCATCTGTTGATTTTTTCAGAGGAGAGGAGGGTAAAGAGAAATACGCATTTCTGTGATCTATGACAAATTAGAAATTAGTATATCAGAAGTTAGTGTTGTCTGAGGTGCAGGTTAGTCCATGAAATTGAGATGCTGGGATTGCATCTTGGTTATAAAAAAGTTGCATAGCTCTACTGCAGTGATGGTTTTTATCTGGTAAATGGTATTATACCATTTGATATTTTTGACCTGTTATGAAAATGCATGAATGCTCTGTTTTACTTTAGACCACCAGGTTTTTTTATGTTTAAGTATGGTAAATTTTAAGGAAAATCAAAATATGCTATTTCATGAGAAGAGGACAGTGGCAGAGGTTTGTATTCACTTAACTTGATAGTTTCAAAACCAATGGGGAATAACAGTCCAGCTTTCTCTTCCAGAGAGGACTTGAGAGAGGGGAGAACTTCAGTGGGAGGAAGTTTCTATCAAGAGCATCTTTCTAGTGTGGTTATGTGGAGGCAGAGACTGTTGCCCTCTGGACATTTTATTTTTGCAAACCCTTGGCTGCCTGACAAATGTGCATTCAATGGGAAAAAGCTAGGCTGGGAACAAGTGGCTTGTACTGATAAAAGGGTAAAAGAGAGTGCTATTGTGAACACCAGTGCAGCTCTAAGGGACGTGATATGGGAATCTTGGTGAAGAAAGGGCAAATGAGTGTGAAGGAGGTTTGGTCCCTCTAATATGACACTCAGTACTGGCAGTGGATATGGGTTTGTTGAACTGCTGGAGTTGGAGACAAGTTACAAAAATAAGCAGCAACTGTTGTCCTTGGTCTTGTGCTTCTGGAGACAAGCTGCTCAGTGTTCAGCTCTCCACAGTTCTTTGGGCAAAGAGACTTGTATTAATCCTAACATCATCTCTGAAATACCTTATTTGAATTTAACCTCTGTGCAGCCTTGCAGGTTAATTCCAGTCTGACTCATGAAACAGTTACTCAGTTCCTGGAATAAATCCTTTGTATTTGTCACATTATTTGCTCTTTGGCTTCCATGAACATACAGGTTGAGTGCAGAAAGTTTCAACTGAAAGGTGAACCACAGGAGTGCATCATGCTTTCCTGTGTGACTCATATGTTCTGCCTGTTTTGAAAACGTTTGCACGAGCAGGATTTATCTTAGGATGGTTGCCTATTGTCACGGGTACTCGTAAATCCATGGCTCTGGCAGAAACAAAAGGAGAAGGAAAACTCTGTCTTGCACGGTGTGAGCTGCACCTTCTGCGCTTTCAGGCTTGTGTAGTGAAACATATACACATGTTGGCTATGATGGTTTCCCATTTAAGCAGAATGCTTTCCTGTCATAATGGACTTGTCCTTTATAAAGATACTTTAACTGTGTTCTCTGTTTGAAGAATTAATTCTCTCTATTTCAAAGTTTTTAATGTATCTTTCTCATTATTTGCCTAGCTCTTTAGGCTTTACTTGATGGTAATCATGGTGCACAATGTCCTGGTTTTGTTCATAGCCACTCTGTTCACAGGTATTGGTGGATAGTGATTTTTTTTGTACTCATTCTCCTGGGGGCATCATGTAGGCAGCATGCTTGGTTTTTAGGGATGCCTGTTGCTTACTAACAACATGTTGCTAATTGTTTGAATATTGGTGTTATCTAAGTGTCCCCAAGGAGAAACACATCGTTTCAAGAGCAAGGAGTGAAAGCAGATAAGTTACTAAGATCTTTATCAGTGCATCTCTTCTGAAGCCTGGATGGAAGAGAGAAAGCTTACCTTTCAGCATCTTTTAAAAGTTTTGGGCTCTTTCTTCTTCTTCCAGCAGGATAGGAAGAACTTTGTCAGAGCAGGTACATTACTTGAGTGGTCAAAGGGAAGGTCTTTGTCACCATCACTTCACAGATCTTTCTGACCTTTGAGAATTGTGGAGATGAGTGCCAGTAGGCAACTACAGGAACTGTGAGACAATGATATTAAATTTGTTGATGACCAGCAATGGCCCAGACTGTTCCTTGGGGAACTAGATGTTTTCAAAAGCAGCAGTTTTGAAAATGGTGGTTTTTAAAAACTATGAGCAGTATTTGAGTGAAACAGCACATTTAGTTACTGAGCGCATGCCAAGTTTTGAAGTAGCTCAGCCACACACTTAAGCAGATTGTTAAAGGAGTGTGCAAAGGAGGAAAATGGGACTTGCCCGTGAGTGAGTAGGAACATTTGATATGATTCATTTGAGGGATGAGACCAGTTCTCTGATGGTTACCTTTGTTTGGGGAGGCAGTAAGTTAGTATAGGAGTACCAGAGTATTCCTGTCTGGAAAGATTCCTGGGTAGTGGATCATTTATAAACAACACTGGTACTTTTTTCACTTAATCCTTTCCAGATATCTGTAATACCAGAATTTGTTTCAGAGTTGTGCCTATAGACTGTTTTCAAAGTATTTATGATGGAAATACTCTTCCTTAAATTTCTCTTGCGTGGTTGCATGGTGCTGCTATGAATGAAGATAATTAAATTTTACCACCTTGGATAGTTAGACTCTTCCATTTAACTTATTTCTAGGTACAAGATGTTTGCTTGTGTTACTAGAGCTAGTGTTGCATCTACTGTTTTCTTACAGTGGCAGTGTGGTGCCAGGGCCATAACAAGCAAAACTCTGCATCAGCCAGGTGCTTTCTGGGTGACTGAGGTGGGGTGTGCAGACTCATAGGGGCATAATGTGAGTAACAAGGCCAAACAGTGAAATCTGATTGAGTGCTGCCTGCACGCACAAGCAGTGACCTGGGCTGTCTGCAGAACCCCGTGTGACTCTAGCTGGGAGAAGTGGTGGATGTCACTCCATCATCTACCGTAAACATGCAGACACCATAATTACTATTTTTCCTGCTTTGAAGTCTGAACATAAGCTTGTTTGGTTCTGCTTGGCTGCTGATGGAATGCTAAATACAGTAATAACACAGAGATGGAAGCAATCAGGTGAATAAAAGTGCACAGCTCACTCACTAGTTAAAATGCACTGTTAAATAAGAATATAAAAGATGCATTTATTTATTGGCTCTTGTTTAATTTTTGAGTAAAAGAGTTTGAGAAGCTTAGTGGGGGAAGGGAGAAGGGAGGGCTTACTGCCCATTAAACAAAAATACTATTTCTGCTAAATAATGCTGAGAAAAGGATGGTGATATTTCCCAGCGTTTCCTAACTCAGCATATGGTTTAACATAGTACAATAAATTTATCATAAAAGTGTACCAGTTAAGTTGCAGAATCTGCCTTCTTACTCATAGGAAAAAAAAAAAGTTTTGATCACTCACGTGCAAAAGAATGGCTTACTCCGCATGAATGGGTAGCAGAATTTTGCAAAGTTTGAGTAACACCTATGGTTATTATTTATATTATTAAATTTAAAGTGCAGACATGCTTTTGAGTCTTGCAAATGTGTGGACAGCTGGTCTTGATTTTTCTGAGGTTGTGTAACAGTCACCTGTGGGGGAATCAGTTTGTCAGCAAGGCAACCAATACACCATTTTATTTATTGAATACAAAAATAAATTAAGAATGTTGCTTAGGTTGCAAAATCAAGAACCTGAAAGTTAGGAAATACCAGATTTACAGTTATTTATGCCACATTAATTCTGTTCCCCTGTGCACTTAATAAGGCAAGGGTCCTCTGAAACTTTTTTGGATGTGGTTATGTTAAGACTGTATCATGGGGCATTTCAAAGAAGAACAGGGATAAGGTTGTATGAACATCTGGCATTTCTTAACTTCTTAAGTGCCCAATTCTGCAACTTCGATTTATATAAAACCTAAGTTATTTAATTTCCTTGGTATTTTTAAAGTCGAAAGATAAAAAGTAAAATTAAACCTCCATATTGCTGAAGCATAGATGTCTCTTTACTATACACCTTCACTGGGGCTGCAATTACAATCATCCAACAGTGTAGCACAGGCTTGTGTTTCTGGGTAGCACAAACCTTGTTAACCAAATGGCAGAAGGAAGCTGTTACCTGATAGAGAAGGTAGGTTTGGGTAGCAGATCCACACACTGGAGTTAAAGGTTCTCAGGGAGGGGACAGACTCAGGGTATTTGGATGTCTATGCTATGTCTTGAGAGGGGAATGCAAGTCTGTCAGTCAGCTCTCTTCTTTATTCAGCATCATTTGCTTCAGGCAGCTCTTTCCAGGCCTGTCCAGTCCTTGTTGCCTCCTTCCAGTGAGGATTTTGTAAGCCTCTGCTCTTTGTTCCCCCCTGCCCTCCTCAAGCTATTTGTGGGCAGTTTCCTTTGGAAAGAAATTTAGCTTACTGTTGCTACAGCAGACCTCCTGCCATGATCCAGGTCTATCCAATGTTCCAAATGAAACTTGCTGTGTCCCACTGATGTCTCCTTTTGGATGTTTAGGATTTAAGAACCACAGATCACCACAGCTGAAATACTTTAAAATAGTTAAGAAATTGCCTGTGTCTTTTTTAAGTCATGGAGGTAGCACTAGCATCCTCCTGACTGCTCAGAACCTTCTCCAGAAAGAGGAGCCCTCTTCAGCTTGGCAGTCCTCTCTGTGTCATGCTTACAAAGCCAGGTCAAGACCTCTACATACCATCTTGGCTACAGAATTCAACCCTTCTAAGCTTTAAACAGATATGAAGGGAACTTGCTCTATAAAGATGCATAATGAATGAATAGTGCCCTGTTGGAACCCTGTATGTGCCTGGAGAATGCTGCTGGGGAGGTGTAGAGCTTTTAGAACCTAAAGCAGTCTGGTTGTGCACCTCTCACTCATTGTTCTGACTCAGTAATCATCACTCCCCTTTTTTTGCTGCCATGCAAGGTTTTACCAGGCTCTAGTGGTGGCACAGTGCTCAGCAAAGAGAAGGGCATTTTATGGCTGCTTGTTAAATATTCCCAAACTCAATTGTCCCTTTACTCAAAAAGGCCGAGAAGGAAAATGTTATGGATATAAGAAACGTAGCTGGTGAGAGATGGGATGAACATTTGAAAACCAAGTTAATGGATATGTGGAGATGTTAATGTGATGGCTTCCATTAAAACAGCAGTAATGAAATATGAAGCTGAAAGCTTCTAGCGCTGGAGGGAGTTGCAGAAAGAAAAGTCTTTATGCTGCTGTAAGTAAACTCTTGAGGAAAAGCTGTGACTGACCAAATCATTCTTTCTTTGTTCCAAATTGTTCAGCTACTTCTCAGTAACCAGCTAGAAGTCTTTGTAGAGTTAAAAAATCTGGAAACTTTCTCATTGGTGCAATTGTCTCAGTTCCTTTCTCCTTCACCTTTTTGTAGCCTTATGTACCATCATCTTCTAAATGCATGAAACTTTGTTTTAGAAAAGAACAGGAATTTGCAGCCTCAAAAATATTCTCATTTCTGACACAGAAGTGGAAAGTGCTGGAAACTTTCTCTAGAAATAAATGAAGTGTCACTGATCATGATGGAGATGTCTCAAGTGTACTTTTTCTGAAGTTCAAAAAAGTAATAAAAATGTTTTGTATTTTCAGTGTTAGTCAAGGTTCTTTTTGTTCTTTTTCCTCTCCTGTTGTTTTTCTACTTTAGTTTCAATGAACTTTTTATCAGTTTGCTGAGACTAATACTTAAGCCATTAAATTTTTTTGTTAAACTCTTGTAATGTTTTATTAAATCAGGAAAGGTTATTCCTTCTCTTTCTCTGTATCTTTTCTAGTATTTAATATTCAGTGCTTTTACTTTCTCTGTCTTAAACTTTTCCTTAGTTCCCTCTCATACTAGTACCACTTTGTTTCCTCTTGTGTGTTTCTGTTCTGATCCACTTTTATTTTCCTACAGGTACATTAAAAGATGAGGGTTAGTTGCCCTCAAAATGTGTGTGATGGATTGTTTGAAAGGGTGTTCAGATGACGGTAATTGCTAAATTATCCGAAAAAGGAAAGTTGTTTAACAGGCTGGACAGTATAACTTGCTACCCTGCTCAAAGGGGCATCCTGGAGATGTTTTTTCCTTGGAATTAATACTATGGTTTGCACTGAATTCCAATACATAACGTGAACTGTGGTTTTGCAAACAGTCTAAAGCAGGTTAACTACTGAAGATACGAGGAGTGCGAGTTGGTTATTTTTTATGTGAACTTCTTGGTTTTTGCACAAGGATTATGTGCCAGAGATGAACATACTTCACCTATGGTTATAAAGCACTGTTTACTTTTTTTGTGCAAACACAAAAGCCAAGTGGGAAGGGATATTTCATAATATCTGTACTGTGTCCTCTGGTCTAAGCCATAAAACAAGAGTAACAGAGACTTTCCCTTTGAATTTGAAATCCTTTTCTAAGCTGCTAATCTAACCTAAGTGAGAGGGGGAGACTATACCAGGCAGAAAATTTCTCTTCTGGTTTTTTTTCCTATCCTGCCCCTTTTCTTTTTTAAATGTCTTTAAGTGAGTTTGATGCTGCACCTCTGCCCATAAATTTAAAAAAATATTATCGTAATGTAGGTCAGTGAACTGAAACGCCACTGTATACCATGGGGGATTGAAGTCAAAGAGGCAGCCCTCTCCCACTCCTACTAGGTCATATGACAATGTAAACAAGAAATGCAAGGAGCCTTCAGCTTTTTCTTGCCTTAATCCTATGTTTATGTAGCACTTAAACTGACTTTTGGGGTCGTCTGTGTCTGGCATTAAAGCTCTAAAGCTTTTTGAAGTTTCCCTGAAGTTAATAAAATTAGTCTGCCCTCGTTGCTAGGCCCCTTGCTGCTGCTTCAGAGCAGACTGTGTATCCCTTACTGTCTTTATGGCATTTGGCTTTGTAAGTTTATGATATTTTATACCAAAAAAAGAGTGTTTTAGAGGAAAGCAGAAAGCTCTTCCAAAAGGCTGTTCAGCTTATAGGCAAAGTGATTGCTGTTGTAGATGTTCTGAGAACTCAAAGTGGATTGACTTAAAATCCCATGATTGAGGTAAGTTGCTGGTAAAGTAATGAGAAGTGTTGAGTTTCAGTTAGAGAGAACAACATGCATTTCTTTGCCTTTTTACAAAGCAAAGCTAAACCAAAAATATGATTTTTCCTTTTATTTTTTTTAATACAATCTTTAAGTTGAGAAAAATAGCTTACCTTCATAGGAATTCTCTGCTATACTAATTTATTTTAATGCAAAGACTGATCCAGTTATCTTAGTTCCTGTCAAGACAGGCATTCTCTAGTTATTTTGTCTTTGTTAGTGATAAATTGATGATAGGCTCACTGGAGGGCATGGATAGCACAGGATGGGGTGTACAGTATTTAGTGAGCGAGACAGATACTTCGGGTCATAGAGGTTTTATTCCAAACAGCCAGTCAGGCAAGTCACTGATCACTTATTCAGTCAGCACCACCAAAGTGGTTTTGTTTCTAATGGCCTATAGAGATGCCCAAGGAATCATGGTGATACCTACAGAACGTATTGATTAGTTAAAGGAGGGATTTTTTTTGCCAAGTTGGGTTAAGAACTGGCTGCATGGCCAGGCCTAGAGAGTTGTGGTGAACGGTGCTGCATCCAGCTGATGGCCTGTTCCTGGTGGTGTCCCTCAGGGGTCTGTGCTTGGGTCAGCTCTGTTCAATATTTTTATTGATGATATGGATGAGGGTATTGAGTCTTAGAAAATTGGCAGGTGACACTAAGCTGGGAAGGTAGGAGGGCTCTGCAGAGAGACTGGAACAGTTGGATGGATGGGTAGAGCCCAGTAAAATGAAGTTTAATAACTGCAAAACAAAGTGCCAAGTCCTGCATCTTGGCCACAATAACCCCCTGCAATGCTATGCGCTGGGGACAGTATGGCCGGCAGAAAGGGACCTGGGGGTACTGGTCGATAGCCAACTGAACATGAGCCAGCAGTGTGCCCTGGTGGCCAAGGTGACCAATGGCATCCTGGCCTGGATCAGGAACAGCCAGCAGGCCCAGGGAACATTCTTGCCCTGTACTTGGCACTGGTGAGGTTGCTCCTCAAGTGCTGTGTCCAGTTCTGGGCCCCTCAGTTTAGGAAGGATGTTGAGATGCTTGAGTGCGTCCAGAGCAGGGCAACAAGGCTGGTGAATGGCTGAGGGAGCTGGGGTTGTTTGGCCTGGAGAAAAGGAGACTTGAGAGTGACCTTATCACTCTCTACAACTCCGTGAAAGGTGGCTGTAGTCAGGTGGAAATTGGACTCTTTCTCCAGGCAGCACTGACAGAACGAGAGGACACAGTCTTAAGCTGCACCAAGGGAAATACAGATTGGATATTAGGAAAACGTTTTTTTATGGAAAGAGTGCTAGAGTACCGGAATCATCTTTCCCAGGGCGGTGTTGGAGTCACCATCCCTGGATGTGTTTAAAAAAGACTGAATGTGGCACTTGGTGCCATGGTTTAGTTGAAGTAGTGTTAGGGCATGGGTTGGACTTCCAACCTAGTATTTCTGTGACCATTAGAGTGAAAAGAACAGTGCAGCTGGAGTCCTTGTTTACTCTCCTATCCTGAATGTGCAAGAGCAAGACCCTAAAAGAAGCACCTTTCTTTATAAAAGGTAAGAGTTTTTTAATTCCAAGGTGTTAAGTGAGTGTGGCAGAACTAAATGCTGATACATTTTGTTTCCGTTCTAATACTCAATTATAGGTTATCATTGCTGGTTTACTCTGATGCCTGTAACACTTGTTCACAGAAATCACTAGAGTTTCTTCTGACAGCCTTGCTGGGGAGACTCTAAACTGAACCATTCTAGCCTGATATGATTGCTCATCCTGTAATTCCATTTTTATTAAGTTAAAGATAACTTTTAAGTGCTCTTGAAAAAATAAAAGATGTTTCCAAAGATGGTGGCCTTTAAGGTTGGCTTCCTGTGCCATTTGAGGGATAATTGCAAAAATAACAGATACATTAGAGATCCTACCTAGAGCATATTGTACCATCTTTATTTCAAACACGGGGGGCAGAAACACTAGCCAGCAGTGGACAAGAGGGATGAACAGTTTTGAAATTCTTGTTTTAGGAATAAAAGATTTATAGGATTAAGTAACATTTTAGTTTTTCTAGCCACTGCAACTGGAAAAAAAATTAAGTTTTGATAATGTAAGTGCTTCTTCAGGTTGGAATGAACAGCTTCTTTTTCCCTAGTCTTCTGTTTCAGACCCAAAGAAAGGCAAGTGTTCCCAAAAGCTTCCCCCTCTACCTCCGCCTATTATCAGGGGCTCTGGGAAAAGACATTATTCAGTTTTACATCTAAGCCAGAATTTTGCTGAGCAGTGATACTGCCATCAGTGGTTCACAAGCTATTTTGAAGGAGTGGGAGAGGACAGACACAACAAAAAAACCATAAATGTGTTCTTTTGGGGAAAGATGACTTCAGGCAGTGAATGTTGTTGAGGCATCTGTGAATGTTTCTGCCTACAGCCTTGGCTGCACCCAGCCCAGAGCTGTCATCTCCATGTGACAGAAACAAGAAGAACTGTACTTATTTCTCATCCTGCATCTGGTCTGGGACAGGGAGGGGTCCTACCCATGCTCTCCAGTACTGCCACAGCCCTTTCAAGACTGCTTATAGGTCAGCAACTAAGCTCTGTTAAAATAAAAGAAAAATGAAATTTCTGATGCTAGATTTACTACCGTGCTGAGATTGGCATTAAAATGGAGGCATATATATGTAACAAAATTATAACAATCCTAGGGATTTGAGTCTGTATATGCATGATAGTTTATGGAGGAGGACATGTTGAAGGACATTATGAAGGACAGTTGCTTAATAAACTGACAATATTTTGAGTTCATTTAAACTGAGTAAAGGGGAGTATTCAGTGTTGCAATTCTTTACTGTTCTAAGTCACTTTGGTCCTTAGCTACACCTAACCCTTAAGTGTAGCTAAAAATGCTTCCTGAGGTATGACAAAGAGCTGCAACTTTTACCACAAGAAGTAATCTTGGAAAGATTTAAGTAATATCCCCATATTTATTTTGATAAATAAATATACTTTCTACATTTACCAAGTAGAGTAACTGCAGGCTGTTGGGTGTACAAGGGTATTCACACCTACAGGATTAGGCTCACTTGACTGCACCTTATACTTTGTAATGCCTAAGGGAGGGTTCTTTATCTTGCCTTACCCACCAACCTCTGGTTCCTGATAGCTTAATTAAGATTTCAACTTGGAATGGTTCTTCCCACTGGGTTACAAACCCTTAAATTAAAATTTGATACAGTGGTCATAAGGCTCTTGGTTTAACAAATCAATATGTATGTAAAGGTGAGTATTTAAAAGGCTCTATTTAGAAACTGTCATTGCTTTTGAAGTGTAGCTGTTGGAGTGCAGGTCTGGAGCTAAGAGAAAAAATGTTTATGTAGGTGATAATGTACTTAGCTGTAGAATAAGTGATGGAATAAACTTCTTGTCAGCATTGGTGCTTCAGTGATTTTTCATGGAAAGGTTTCAAAGCAGAAAAAAATATTTTAATTAACTGACCTTTACAGCATGTTCTGATGTAGGGTTTTTTTAATTCCTGTATTTTGATAGGGGAGGTAGAAGCAGAAATGTGGTAGTTCATGAAGTCTTCTATGGTTTTAGACACAAATTGCCTTAAAGTCAGCAGTTTAGATGACTCACCCAGAATTTTCCTCATTTGAGGGGGTAACTTGTTTGTCAGAAGTGGAGTGATAGAAGTTGCCCAACTTGGCATGTAACATGGATAATTTCTTGTCACTTTAGCTTGTAGAGTTATGAATCCCTATTTTTTTTTTTTTTTTTTTTTGCAGGTGATGGATGATTACAGTGTGATTGGTCGTTCGTTGTTTAAAAAGGAAACAAACATCCAGATTTTTGTGGGTCTCAAAGTGAAACTATCTACAGGAGAAGATGGAATAATAGATGGTGGTTTTGGACAAAGTGGTAAATTTAAAATCCGAATTCCAGGTAGGTGCTTAGCTGTTAACAAATACTAATCTGTGTTAAATGCAGAGGATCTTTACATATTGCAAGGTGAAGTGCTACTAGTAATCTCCTGAAGTTTTGAAATCAGCTCATATCCAGTTGGAGCAGGGATCTTGTGGGTGCTATACCTCTTCTAATTACATGATGGTGGCTGTGACAGTGTTAGACCAAGTGGCCTGAAGCCATATCCCCTGTGTCAACAAACTCAGGTCTCAAAGTTACTCTTGATAAGTGGCAGTAACACAGAATTCATGCTGTGCCCAGAGGTTTGTGGTACTCGCCTCTCTTAATGTATGTATGATTTGCACCAGAGCCCTTCTGAACAAATAAAAGAAAGCAAACCTGCAATATTTTTTACCTGTAGCTACTTATTAAATGTAGTATATTGGATGCAAGTACCTTAAATTGGCTCTGTTCTGCATGTTATTACCTAACTTGCCTTCAAGCAAAAACTGCTTGATAAATGGGGTTTTGGACATCTTGAGAGGATTTTTTTATTGCTTGTGTCTCCTGGTTTTATAATATTATATATGACTGTATTTTTCATCCTTGGTGAATTACAGGAAGGATTTATGCCTCCTTAGGTTAGAGCATGGGAAATGATGGGTGCTAGAGTTAAGTATCATTTACTGGGGTTCTTTTTCCTCCTTCTTTTAAGGCAGGAGAGTAGTTCTGAGCCTTTTCAAAAGGTGGTAATAGGTGTTGCATTTAACTCAGATTGCAGGATAAGATTTTAAGGATACCAGGCAGTACTTTAGTATTTCTGTTTTGTCTTCAGCCCACTAGCTAATCCCCCACCCTCTTAAGCAGATGAGCAAGATTACTTCTGTTGAACAAGTGGAGAAAAGAAATTATAATCTATGGCAGTAAACAGTCAACACAGCAACTGATCTTCAGAGAAAGGTGAAGTTTCCTGAGTCCTTGCAGAAGATGGACTATATTTCCATTTAATTTAGAGTGTGATGCAACTCCTCTAATTTTGAGAGTCTGCAAGTTTCCTTTCTTCTTCCTATTACAGGATAAGAATTTCTGACTATGTAAAATATCTCATGTGTTGTATCCTAGCTGTACTTGTAGTTTTGTCACCAAATGATAGATTTTGCAAATATGTCTGAGAGCCTAATTAGCAAGCACACTTCACATTTAAAGAAAAAGGCTGCACCAGATTCGTGTTTGCTTTTATTTTTCTGGTATAGAAAAGATTGTAGGGATTCACTGAGATAGCTTTAGGTAGGCAATGAAATGATGCATAGATGACCTTAGAGCTGAAAAGCTGAAGATCAAGAAGGTGTCTTGCTTAAAAATGTAATTATGTAACGTTCTTAGTAACTTTTCTCTCCTGGAGGCAAAAATCTGATGAACAAAAAGGACAGGAGAATGGCATTTATATTGCTACTTCTGCATTTTTGGATGGAGGAAATTGTTCTTCCTGGGACAGAGAGAAGCCTTATAAGGATTCTCTGGTACCCTTGTAGATTTAAGCAGGAACTGTAATTGTGAACCAGCAGTTACATTAGAAAAATTGTATATAGATTTAGATAATAGCAGTTTTGCTCTATCAATTGAGTTAGTGGGAAGAAATTATACCTTTCACCAAGGTGTTCATTATCTAATCTTGGTTACATTCATCAGATGTTTAACAGCAAACCTTGAAACAGGACCCTTTACGGTTTTTTCTTTCAATGAGAAGAAAATATAGCAGAATGCTAGAATTTAATACCTCTCTAAGGTAGGAAGAATAATACAACTTAGTTTGTATCACCGCGGGGCCTGACCAGAAATGAGACTCGGGAGACAGATCTTGGTGGACAGAGCATGCAGGGCAGGAAGACCACTTTATTTACAAAAACCCAGTTTTATACATTTCCTATGAGGCCCGTGGATTGGAGGATGGAATTCCCACCTCCCCACCAGATTGGCCAAGGAGGCTGTCATTCAACCTCCCCTTCTCCTTGAGAAGGAATTCATAACAAGGGCAGTGTTTACAAAACATGGTCCTGTGTTTATATTCACGAGCGCGAGAAACTGCACATTTCTCCTTTAATATGAACACTCGGCAAACCAGGAAAAAACCTCATGGCAACAAGTTTGCTTTGCTTTAGCCTGGGCCAAACTTGGGTGCTCTTGTTGTCTTGAAAGAAAAGGCAGGAAGTTAAATTACGTTTGACTGGGGGTATCAAGGAATGGGAAAGGAGCACAGAATTTGAAAGAGCCTAAAAACCTGTCCCTTTAAGAGTTCCAGAGATTTGTGTGTAGTGGGAGGGCCATTGCTGTGATACTGCTTGAGTCAACTGCAGTTCACATTCCTTTGTTAGATCAGTGCTGTTTTTTTAATGTGTCTGCATCCTGTTTGTGGGTTGGGTTTTTTTAATTTAATTGGTCAGACTTCTCTCTCCCTTACCTTCACCCCATTCTTCATACTTGCCTCCTCTCATACAGTGTCTTACATTTTTTTTGTGTAGACATATTCTTAAATTTTTCTGAGTTATTTTTCCGTGATTCATCCAGAAATGTATCAGGGAGTGGGAAGGAAGGGAAGGAAATGTCCAGATTGAAAACTGCCTTGTACTGCCTCAGTCTGGCAGGTCATCAGTCCTCTCGTATTTAAAACCAATCAACCTCTAGAACTGAGTTTGCTTGTTCAGCTAGTTGACCTGATGATAGCTGGTGGCTGGTTTTAGAAACAAACCTCTCCATGGCAGTAAAATTCAAGGAGATGTGTCAGAGATTTGTGTCCTGATTACTAAAGGTAATAATAGACCATGGCACATCTTAGGGTGTTGCATGGTCCCCCTGCTACCAACACCACCCACTCACATGAGCAAGTGTTGGGCTCCCCAAGTGTTCTTCCGTACTCACTTGGAAATGGCTTGTTTGCTATAGGTCAGCCTGGGAACATTGTCTAATGTAATCTGTGGGCTGAAACTTGGCAGACCACGACTGGGAATGGCAGAATGTGCATCTATTTCTTACTCTGGCACTGCTTGTGTACAGCAATAAGTCAGATACTTCTCTGTGGTCTTCTGCTGTGTGAAATGGGGATAATTACTATCCATTCTGGAAAAAAACCTCAAATAATGAAATTCCTGATTTAGATTTATTCCAGGTTCAGAGCATTAATATTTCTTGGAAAGATGTAATTATCTTTCTTCAGAGTACAAAAAGCACATCTAGAGTACAGCATGCAATTGGAAGTTCCTCAGTTGCTGAAAGATGTCAGTAGTTTGGAAAAAATTCAGGGAAGAGCAGCAAGAGTGCTGGAGAGGCTGAAGGAATTGATTTATGAGGGAAAGAAGATGAAAAGAATTGCAAGAAACTTGGCTAAATGATGTCTAAGTGAGAGACATCATTATACACAAGTATTTGAAGAACATAACGGAGAAGAATCCCTTAGGGTGGTCCAAGGAGGTGGAAGCAAAGCTAAATAACATGAAATAAAACAAAGTGTAAGTTGCCTATTGAGAGATTTTATTTAGCAGAGATGTCTTGTACTGCCAGATTATCTTTGCAGAGGAAGATGATGTATTCCAATTTGACAATACTTGTGTAGGTTGCCTGATGTTTGCTAGTGCAGGGTAAAACAGGCAGGCCGTAGGATGGTGGGTGGAAGTACAATTTATTTTTCATCTCACTTTTGGTTTTGTGTCCAGGCATGCTTTTATTGCTTGAATGACAAGGTATAACCTACTTTCTAGAATGTATTTGCTGGCACATCTGCTGTTCTGTAGGGCTTAGTTATGGAGCTGTTTGTGCTTTAACTGAAGGCAAATTTTCAAGCCCTGTTAATTGACAGGATGATGCTTCCTTTTGAGATTGGTTGCATGATCAAATGCATAAAAAGGAGGACATAATCTCTAAACTCACAAGATAATTTTGCATAGTTTAACAAGCTGCTTAAAAAGCAAATGGGATTTGAAAGACAAGCTACACTACATTTTAAAGTTATGCTTTGTGTGGATAAGGAAGCGAGCTACTGATGGGGCGCCGCTTACTGAGGTGGGTGATATGTGGCAGCTATTATAGTTGTAAACAGAACACTAAAGGGTAAATGAGTGAAAAGTATTGTTCAAGAACAAGTTAGGGGAGGCAGGAACTGTATGTTTAAGTGTCTTATTTTAAAGATAAAAACTAACAATTACAGTCTTTGGAAAATGCTTATTTCAACATACCTTGCACCAAGGAATGTTGTGCCAGTTGATCAGACATTGAGAAAATTCAGCAAATCATTTGTATAACCTAGTGGTTTTTATTTAACTGTCTCTCACCCAAGAACTGACCCTATAAAACTATGCTCGGTTTGCAAAATCACAATCTGTTGCTACGTATCTTGACATCTTCTAAAAGGTTGATTTTAGATATGCCATTTCTTTGGTTTTGGCTCGTTGCATTTGTCTTGTGCTTGATTATTGTACAATGTAGCAACTTCTTAAATCTAGTTGGAGCATGTGTGATATCTCAGGCATGGTTCACTTTCATTTCTATCTTTCTGTCAAATTTCTAGTGACATGTTCATCTTTCTGAGGCACTGCAATGTGACTGCCATCCTCCTCTTTTTGACTAAAACTTGCTGTACGTGACTTAGTTTGAGTTACCTTATTTCTTAATGCAAAAGAAGCAGTGCATATCTAACACTCCTAAGAGCTGAACACATTTCTGAATTGAGTAAATTTAAATATAATAAAAGACACTTCCCATAAGAAGAGATAAAAATGAGAGTATTGTAGTATAAGCTTTGTGGCTTCTCTGTTCTTTTTAGCCATACAGCATAACAGGAGTTTTAAGTTTCTTAAAACAGGTGAAAACAAACTGGTTTATCACCAGCTTTTGTTGCCAGTAACTTTTTGCTTTGCGTTTTCGAGAACAAGTCCATTTCACTGTTTCCACTGTTTCCACTGCTTGTCTCATGGTAAGAGAGATTGAATGTGCCATAAAAGTCTGTTCTGAAGTAACAGCACAAATCTTCTCCCTAGCCCCGGACACCTATCCCAGTACCTCTGGGATCCTGCAGTATTGGTATAACGTGACATGAAGTGGTCAGAATTCAGCAAACTGTCTCATTCTTGAGAATTCCTTGTGTTCTTACACGTGAAATTAAAGGTAGAAATGCAGAATATGTTTTCCCCTTGGTATATTGTGGATTTGGTACATCTTTGGTGTTTTTATATTTGGCCACTTCTTTCATTGGATGAGATCCCACACTGTCTTGCAAAGTACTTAATGACATAGCGAGAGAGCTGTGGTGTAACAGCTGTACATGAACATCACTACTCTGAATGATTTCAATTCCAGTTAAAAACTGAGGGTTTAAAAGTGGAATTCAATTCTTTTTCAGTATTTTTTAGCATTCCACTTAAACAAGGAAGGTGACTAGAGGTTAAATAGCATGAGAGAAATATTAAAGTTATGTGAAGATTGAAAAATACAGCAGTGGAATAATTTGTGTATCACATTGTCTTCTGTAGCCTCCTCCTTAAGAGCTATCTTAATTGTATTCTTTTTTTATATTTGATTTTTTTTCCCATTATTATTCATGGCACATGGCGCTTTGTTCAGGTAGGTCTCAACACACCAATATAGCTGGCATTTGTGGAATAGTACTTTCAGGGTGTTAGGTTTTTCTTAACTGTAGGAGACAAGCTTTAAATGACTGAAGATAAATTTCATTCCCAACTCTGATTTGGAGGGCACTCCTTACTGACATCAGTAGGAATGGGGTAGCCTAAAGCTTTTCATTACCCTGAGAATAGTTAAACATCCTGTCACTAAGCAGCATACTTTTTTTGTGGGAGATCTTGGCATTTGGAATTCTTTGCTTGTGTTGCATTAGATTAGGATAATCTCTTAGGTGAAATGGAATTTAGGCACATTTAATGTCCTTGTTTTCCCAGCCTGGCTTCTGTTTTAATAAATGAAAATAAAAAATTGTTGGCTGCAAGGGTCTGGTGGGTTGCCATCCCTGTCAGTATCAGGTGAGGCTGAGCAGGATTTCAGTCGAGGAAAAACAAAAGCCCAAGGGCAATGAAATCTGTGTAGCTGTGTTTTATTTAAAAGCTGGGGATTAGCTCTGCTTGTTCTTTCACAGTCTCTTTCCCCCTACCCTCTAAACCAAACAAAACTTAAAATCCTTAAGGGGTACTTCAGCCATAAATCTCCTTCTCTCCTTTTTGTGAAAGTTGGCTGGTGTAGTATGGACAGAGGCTGGGAGAGGATTGTTGGCAGGGAGGCATCACTTCCTTGTATGATCCCCTCTTGAGCAGATTAAACTGTAGTGATGTGGAAGTCCTGATGATCACATAGGAACTAAGAATTTGTACTGCATTTACACAAAAAGGTTGGCCTGGAGCAGTCAAGCCTACTTTCGAGCAGTGGCATCGTGTGAGCCCATATTGACCTTTGAAGCTGAATAACCCAATTTATTGACCTTAGATTGTTCTTGTGGAATCAAAGTCAAAATTTGTGTACATTCCTTCTGAATGAAAACAGAAGTCAATGAAATGTTAACTTACAACTGCCTGTCTGCCTCATTCGTGATAGGATTGGGGGATCCTGGTCTTGTCTGCAGTGACAGAATTGCGGGATGGAATCTCTGAACTGAGAGCTCTGAAGGGGGAATGTATTGATAGTAAGATTGGTTTCACAGGCAGTAGGTCATTGCACACTAGAGCAGATGCTGTTCCCAGGGGAGGTTATGAATCTTTGGATTTGAAGTTTCCATTGGAGTGTCTGTCCAACAGGTTGGTTTTTTGGGATCAAGCAGACACGGATTATGGAATTATCAGGCATCGGGTGATGTTAGCAGCATTTGAGTGTGTCTGCGAGAAAAGAGTGCAGCTCCTGTGTGAGTCCTTGTGTTGGGTACAGTATGGGCTACATAGTGATCCTCTGGATCATTGAAAAGAGTGAGAGGGAATTTTTTTAAATTTTATCTTTTCTTTTACTGACACCCACCCTTTCTATTCTTGTGCAAGAGGACCTTAATGGAACTGTCACTAGTGCAACAGAAGGAACATTGGTGGTTCTGTACCACATGATGTAACTGCAGTGTTTCTTTCCTACAGACCACATCACACTGGTGACCATCACAACTCCCCTCAAGGGCAGGGCTATTGAATGGCCTTCAGGAAGAAGTGCTGTTGTTCTCTGACCAGTACTGCCATGGCAGTAAAGAGTAGTGTGTACTGAACCCTTTTTGCTCCCCTGAGTAGCAAAGCAACTCACACTTACACAAAGTGTGAGCTCAGCTCCAAAGCAAACTGAGCTTTCGCTCTGGGCTTTGCTGCCTGTTCAGTTTGTGTTTAGTTTATTTCTGTACAACTCACAAGAGCGTGTTTTTCTGAGCTTACTGTTTGTATGTGGAAAGTATTAAGGATGTAGGTGTTGCCTCAACCTATAAAGATAATTACCTTGAAAAGACAAGGTGGTGAAGTGTAAGCATATAGAACTTCAGATATAAAAAAGGATATTTTAATTAGTTCTTCATTGTGAGAGGCATTATGATACCAGGTCTAATTGAGTCATTGCATTCCCCATGCTGACACACGCAAGGAAAACTTTGCTAGTGATGCTTTGTAATTGACCTGTTGTCGTGTACGGAGGGATTTTTTCTCCTCAATGAGTAATCAACTCCTGTATTTTTTGCATTTCACTGGAGTCCTGCTGTAAATATGAAATGAATTATTTGTACCATTTATGGAAAAAAATCCTATTAATAAAAAAAAAATAATTCCCGCAGATGGGATTTGTTTGACCATAAGGTATCTTAACTTCTACAGATTCTACCACTTGGGAAAGAAAATAAAAACCTGCAACCCACAACCAAAAGAAACCCCACTTAGTAATCACATGCATACATTTTCTTTTCTTAATATTTGTTTCCAGTCTCCATTGAGCCTCCTTTCACTTTGACTAAGTTTTTGCTAATACTCTCACCTCTCTCTTGCTTCTGTTTTTTATTCATCTGCTATGCATCTCCTGCCCATCTTTCTTGGTCTCTGAAGCTGGATGCCAGTAACAGCTTGGTTTGCCCTCAAATATTTCTACCAGCATTTTCAGGCTTCTGTAGGGATCTGCAAGGTAGGGGTGATTTTTTTGACCTGGGGATGTTCTTGTGCTGCAATATTGTGAGCTCTTGAAAGGAAGGGCTGAAGGGAAAATCCAGTCTAGCTCTGTGCCTGAGATTGCCCTCTGCAAATGGAGATCACTGGGAATTGAGCTCCCAAACAGTATGCTTTAAGTGCATTCTAATTAAGTTTCCTTTTTTGCCTCCAAGAACAGCAATTGTTTTACTAGTTATCCTGAAGTTAAGTTTCAAATCCCTGTTGCAAAATGGAAAGATGCTCTAGTAGAATTTATCTTAATTTGAAGATAAAATCGGGATCTGATAGTGTGGGAAGAGCTTGGGAGACAACTGTGGGTTTTTACAAGTATTTTTGAAACTGCACAGTTGTTGTTTCAGTTGCAAGTGACATTGGTAGTCAGCTGTCCAAAGTACTCATGATAGTAAGCCCACAAAGAATGATTTTCCTTTCATTAAAAGAAAAAAAAATCTGTAAAGATTGTTTCTTTTTTTGGATAAACTCAGGTCATATATAAGATTCTCCTAAGCTACAAAAGCTAGATACATAATTTAAACAAACTGAGATTTGCACTCAGTTGCATGTTTTTAGCATCTGGGATAAAGAGGTGTACTTATCTTGAGATTGGTGGTAAAACTGAGAGCTGGAAATGCTGCTGTATATAATAACCTTACTTCTGTCTAGAGTCTCTTGTGATCGTACGCCTTTCCAATTAATCCAGGCTTTGTTATTTTGCGGGAATGTAGTTATTGTGGAAAGCTGCATTCCCTGGGAGAAGATAAGCATCTTGCACATTTAGGGCTGTTACTGTGCTGAATTTTGAATAATTATAACAGCAGCTGTAAACTCTTGGAGCCTATTGCTCAGTCCGGCTCTCTGGCAGGTCATGTCTGCAGTGGATGTGGACAAACAGGTTGCTCTATTTGTCTGTGTTTGTTCTGTGCTTGTATTTGCCATCACATCACCACTAACTTACTTGGACACTGTTTCCAAATTATCTAATACATTTTGGCTCCATGCTGCTGTTACGTAAACTGCCTGCTGGGTTGTTGTGAATCTTGCTTCATGTGCTTAGGACATCCTTTGTTCAGTGCTCCTTTACCTTTTTGAAGAAAAAAGGAGGAAAAAATCCAACATATGGGTGGGAGGCAAAATTAAATATTCAAATGAGGAGCTGAATAAGTTTATTTCCTCTATAAAAGCAATTCTGCCCTGTTTTGCATATGTGATAGTTCCATAAACACACAACTGCAGAATAGAACCATATTCAGGTTTTAAAATTTCTGATGCATTTTTAATTTGGATATTTTTCATTTTAAGTGGTAATGCCTTGTATAGTTACTACAACCCAAATATACTGTTCCTTACAGACCAAGTTCTTAATTTAATTTTGGCATCACTAGGTTTATGCTGCTGAAGTTGCAAACAATTTGGATTAGAACATGGCATGGAACAACATGATTGCTCTTACTTTCATGAAATAGTACAGAAGTTTAGTGTATCACACATCCTGCAAATAGCAGCAGGTGTTTCATTTTGCAGTACATGCTTGCTGTAATTCAAACGTGAAAACATTTTTTTTCTTGAAAACGAATATATCTAACAGTGGATTTTATTATGTGTCTATACAATTTGGCTAAGCAGCCTTAGAGCATCAAAAAATAATAGTTTGTTAATACCTTGTATCTCCTAGAAAAAATGAGAAAAAAATTTTTTTTTTTCGTTCGCATATACTTGCCCTTTGCAAGTTTGGGATGCTTCAGTGAGTGCCTTGGAAAAATGTACAGAAAGAACAAAACACAGTTTTGAAGAGTTTTGAAAGTCATTTTGAAGAGTTACAAAATGACATTAAGATTTCTGTTGGTTTGCTGCTAGTTAAGCATTGTCTTTTGGGAAGGAGTGGCCCTTTTTCTTGCCGAGGACTTAGCTGATGTCAGTACAGCTAAATGTGAGAGCTTCAGGTACATGACCGAACTGCCCAAACATGGTGCTTTTTAAAGTGATCCTTAAATTCTCCAAAAAATAATGGAGGGGAAATATGCAATTTATAATTACTTCTTTTGATGTTTAAGGTGGAATTTTACTTTGAAGCGTTACATTTTTTGGTGAGAGATGACTGAAATACTCTGTAGACAGGTGGACCAAGGGTTTCAGGATGAGCTGACCAGGAGAAACTTGATGTGTCTTATTTTTAGTGGGCAGCTTTCTCCAAGAGCCCTCTTGTATATGTGAAGAAAGGAAGTGGAAGCCATGAATCCAAATTTTGTGTCCTCAGATCTGTAGTTTATTTACAAAATACCAAAGAAGGTACCTTCATCTTTATTTCTGCTTTCTTGTGTGTAAAACAGGATGCTGGTTTTTGGATGTTACAGTTCTCACTCACGGCCTTGCAGTATTTGGGTGGAAAATACTTAGGTTACAAGCCATTACATAACTTTGATATTCTTAAGTCTTTACAAGGGTCACTCATGCATTCAGGTTGCCCCATCGCCATGAAATTTGTCTCCCTTTCTGTAAACTGTTTGTGCTCGCTTACTTGATTTTGATCATTCATCCCCTGGGTCTTTCACCTTCCCTTTCCAACAGTGTTTGTTCTGATAGCTTTTTGAAGTCTGAGTAAAAAAAATACACCACAGGGGTTTCCTGGAAGCATAGAGCTTTGTGGTTTCCAAATTGCAGAGTATTTGAAGTATTGACTCACAACAGTGGCCAGTGCACAGTGTATGAGAACTGTTTTGTGACAAGGACGTTAACCTTGAGAGCCTGATCTGTGTTTTGAGTTTGGGGACAAAAATAATAGTTGCTCTTAATAGTGTGCATTGATTTCAAGGAAGTCTCTGTAAAGCAGTCTTTGGTTTGTGTTTTCACAAAGGGATTTGAGTGTTTAATAAAGAATGGGAAATAACTGGAGCTTCAATAGACCTGTTTTCATAGGAAAGGCTCTGCTGTAACATGATTTTATATAATGTTATACATAAACAATAAAAGCATTTCCTGCCCATAGCTGCGGTATTACTGAATTTAAAAAATCTGCAAAAAATACTTTAAAAAATACTTAATACATGGAATGAAAGTTATAGGAAAGGTAGAGAAGACCATTATCCTGCTTAGAAAAATCATTTGTGTAATAGCTGAAATTGTAACTTCAGTCCCAAGAATTCCATATTGCATGCTTTTGTGCTATGGGTTTTATGACTATTTTCTTAAACCTCTGAACCCTTAATTCCCCTCACCGCTTTCCCCTCACACATGTCAACAATTCCAGATTAGCAAATCAAGACAATTAGGTGATTCGGAGAACTTAGTCTTTCCTGTTAGAACTGATGAGTTACCCTGTTTGATTTTTTTCTTGTCCTACTCTCATCTATTTCTGCTCCCCCCTCCCCACTCCGTTCCCTCTCTGTTTGGTCATTTGCCTTTTCTTACTTCTGCAGCCCCTTGCCCTGATCTTTCCCACACAACCCAGAGCAGCCTCTGCTGTTTTTTGGAGTTTTTTTTAAAGGGAAAAACATATGTGTGTGTGTATATGTATGTGTGTGTCTGTGTATATATATACTGTGAACCAAGAAGATGGACAGGTGCCATCCTTTTGATTACTTTGTTGTTCTAAACTGTGTCATTGTATGTAAATAAGGAACATTGTTTGTGTGGTGTAGGCTTTTGCTGTGCACCTGAGGATTTTTAATTCAGTACAAGTTTGCTGCCAGGTTTGTATTTACTCCTCAGCATGTTTTTTTACCTTCTCAGTTTTCTGTCAAAGAACAACATTCTCTCTCCCTAATATAGCCAGCTGATCTATGGATGTGTTAGGCAAGGAACTGTTTGCCTGTTGAAGTATCAGCTCATCAGGATTGGCATTACAACATGAATGCAGCCTGAAGAATATGCATTTGTTTTCTTTATGTTTGCAATGAATTATCATTTCAAGCTCCTGCAATGGTAACACAGGCTGTACCAAGCAGCATGTGCCAGGCATAAGAAAAAGGAATTGTTTTTTGAGGACTGAAAATGTGCTAAAGAATGCAAGTTCCTGCTGACAGGAGAGCAGACTGTATATCGTGAACTGGGGATTTTCTTTTCATGGCTCATTACAGTCGATTGTTCTCACAAGTACCTCCTCAGAAGATGTTCAAAGATTATAGTCCCTTTGGAGTTCATGTGGAAATTGATGCTTGCTTCCCCAATCCCAGACTTTTTCCCCCTAGTTTTTCTTCATATTTTCCTTGTTATGCTCTGAAGCAAGTAATTTGAGGACATAATGTAATTGAATTTAGTTGTGCATTTTATTTTTCTCTCTTGAAATTGTGCATATTCAGAGCAAGACTGACTTATTCAGTGAATTATCAGTGGTTTTATTTTTTACTTGAAGTGAAATTTAAGCTTGGCTTTATTGACCCAGGCTCTCTGTTGGACTACTCTTTCTGTGAAGAGAAGTGGATTTTTTTAAAGAATATTTTTCCACTGACTAAGGCCAAATAGAGAGGTTTTTTTGGAAAATACTAAAATTTAATGTTTGACAATTTATTCCTGTGAAAAATCAAATTAATTTCTCACATCTATGAAAATACTACAACTTGACTATTTCTGTTCAGTTGATCATTGTGCAATTCACTAGTGTTTAATCTTAAATATGTGATTAGAGTTCACAGTAAATGTATGCTGGAGCAGGAGTGAGTCTCTTGTAGAATTTGTTTCCTATAAGCACAGGAAAAAGAAGTTTTATTTGGCATTTGGAAAAAAATATAGGTAGATTAACAACAGATTTTAAATGTCATTTCTCTGTAAGATTCTGAGCTTTAATAAATATTGATTCTTGTAAGAAGACTATGCTGTAGAGTTTTGCAAATGAGTTTGGTTGAATAACCTTATTTTCTGTGATCTTCATAAAGAAAGGAGGGATTTGTAGTATACACAAATGACTGCTTTTCAGGTGGCTAAAGAAATGATAGAAATCTTGTAAACATGAGGAAGGGTCTGTGTTATTCAGACTCTGAAGTTTCCTGGGTTTGCTTGCTGATGATTTGGAATCTTGTGTTAAAGACCTGTTGATTGCCTCTATAAGCAAGAGCCTACCAAAGCTTTTTATTTAAAGCTTTTACTCTTATATTAGATGCTAGGTTTTGGTTTCAGGACACACATACATAAGGATTACACATAGAATAAGTAGAAGCATGTTATGGATTCCCCGCTACTTTCATTGAACCAGGTAGAATTGGCTTGGGGAGGAAAAGACCGTCTGTAAGCAAATTGATGGAGGATATTTCAGTCCACCCTTGCTGATTATTTCTAATTGAAGCTGTCTGAGCCAGTCTTAATACAATTTACATATCACCAGCCAGAAGGATTTTATTTATGCAGCAGGGCCTGTTGAAACTTCCTCCAACCCTGGAGAAGCTGTGAATGGGAGAGATGATGAAGCAGGCATGCCTGGCTAGCGTATGCATTTCTTTAATAAGCCAGGGATTGATGTCTTTTGCAGTTCAGGGGTTAGATAAACAGCAGTCCCTAGGTTCAAGGCTCTCCATGTTCGGTTGTTTGTTTATACGGATCTCAGAAGGTTAGTTTAGCTTTCTAGACATCCCAAGGGAGCTTTCCTGACCATGCTGTAACCTCGTCTGCTCCAAAGCTGCTCCAGAGGTGTTGCATCACCTTCTAGGAGAAGTACTGGCTGAATGGAGTGTGCAGCTCAGACCTGGTCTCAAAGAAAGGTAGATGTAATCAGAGTGGCTGGAACACTGGGTCTGTCTTCAGGAACTCATAGATAATTTGCACGTGTAGCATGTGTAACTATGGTGCTTTCATTATGAGTCTTGATGTTTGCACATCATGCAAGATGCAACTCAGACTTACTGATTTCGGTTCTGAGAAGTCAGTGACATACATGCCTAAGTTCACCAGAACTTTGAGGTTGTCTTACTAATTTCTGCTTCTGTTGACTTGGCAGTGGTAGCCCATTAAAGTGAATGGGATAAACATCAAATAAATAAGTAGTTATGTTAATAATTTTTTATTTTAAAAAAATAGTGATGGTTTCATGTTGAACTATACAGAGAGATAAAGCATGCATCTCATTAGGCTGATTTCCATGGCTGTTCTGTCCCAGTTTTCATCCTCCACAGAGGATGGTGATGGTCACATCAGAAATGACAAAGGAATGGTGCAAATTCATCTGCGTCTTATTGTAGTGTAGTTCTGATGAGTAGAGTTGTTCTGGAATTTAAGGATGTCTTTGCTCAGGGTTAGAAGTGTGCTTTATCACACATGAGACTGGGTGATTTTAAAATGTGACATGTTACGAAGTTGGCTTAAATCCCAGAATTTGTTAAATCAGTTTTTGCTGATTTGATGTCTGGTTATTTGTACTTTATTTTTCTGCAGCAGCTTCAGTCTGTAGCCATGCAGACCTAAATAGAAATTAATAAATATCTGAGTGCACACCTACAGCACAGGTTGCAAAATATCCTCTCATACAGATGGGGAAACTGAGGCACAAACATGGGTTCTTAATGGCCCCTGGACATTTTTGAGTGAGCAGAGAGATCTATGCGGACCTTTCTTGTCTTGTAACCTCCACTGTTGTGCTGCTTGACCTGCAGTGTCTTCACTTCCTTGAGAACGGTTTGTGCGCTCCTAGAGCTTCTCAGGAAACCTGAACTTTGTTTGGTGTTCTCAATTAAGACGATGCTCTTAAAAGTATCCTGTCCTGTACAAATCCATATGGATGGCATCCCAGCTGAAAGGTGTTCAGAGTGGGGGGAGAGGTCACTTCCATGCTGGCTGAGGTTTCAAAGTGCCAAAATCTGAACATCTTGTTGCTTTTAAATAATGCGTGGGGTCTGACTTCAATGTTGGGTTTCGTATTTAATCAGTATTAATATGATAACTGGAATGTGGCAACTAAAGCGAACTCAAAGAGATTATCTTCTTAGCCAAATGCATCCATTAGCTAGGAAATATAGGTTTCTATTAAATGAAGCAGACAGATGGAATATTGGAGGTGACTGAGAACAGGAGGAGGAGGGGGCTAAGAGGTGAAAGTTGAGGTTTAGAAAATCTCTATAAAAATAAAAACAAACCATCCATCTTGATGGCTGGCGTTTTACCCTCCCGTTGCACTTTCAGGATGGTGCTCTGATTCCTATCGAGAGCATTATGCTGAAATTTAATCTAACAGAGCACTTACTCCTGCCAAACTTTGGCTCAGCAACTGCTCTGCGCCCCCAGATAGAAGTGGCCAACAAAGCTTCAAATTCAAGACAGTGTTGTGCCATCTTCAGGAAAGCTGCTATTTTGAGATCTCAGGGGAAGACAGATTGGATCTTGTCCCTCTAGTTTGTTGGGGATTTTTTTTTTTGACTTTTGCTAGAGAAGCGTGCTGGGCAAACAGAAGCATGTTCCAGCATTTCAGACCAGTTAAAAAGTAAATTATTCATTTCTCTGTGTGTATGTATAGGAACCCATATCTCATAACTGTTGTAACAATGTTTATAACCAGTGTTTGAAACCAAGGTTATAATAGTATAAATAATTTTAGCTAATGCAGATAACAAGAAGAAAATAATATAATTAGAATTTTACAAGGTGGACAGTTCACTAAGATAGATGGAGTAACACAATACATTAAAAAAAATAAATCTGTAGCAGCACAAACATAACACTGGTGACAGGAAACATCTGCATTGCCAACCATCCCTGAGCTGGCCACGGCCTCACATCTGCATCACCAGCCTGGGAGCTGTGTGTGCTCCATTGTATGAGTGCACATCAGACCCTCTGTTCTGCCACAGAGGTTTGGGTTATTTTCTTTGAGCATTTTGTGTTGGTTTTAAGTCTATAAGCATTTTACTTGAAAATGAAGAAACCATGTAAGATGGTGCTGCTTAGGAAGAGTGGACTAAGTATAAACAAACTGTAGTTCATTTTTTTGGAAGCTGTTTTAAATTGGACCTAACTACTGTCATGGCAAATTCTGCATGTGAGCAGTGAGAGTCTGGTTGGCTGTAAACAATTTTTCGTTGCTCATTCTTATCTATCATCCCGTTTTGATTTTGCTGTCAGTGATTATTCCTTCTCTGGATTTTGAGGAATGTGCCAAGCCTCTGGCTAAGCTTTGTGTGGAGTTTTAGATTTGGTGACAGTGGGGAATAGGAAAGGAAAAAATATGTGGTAGGAGGGAGGAGCAGCATCACTCTTCTGTCTGGGGTTTCCAGGCTTCATACAGTTTTGTAAATGAGTATTATTATATTATATTATTATTATATTATTCTTTTACTTAAAATCAGTCTTTCTGTCTGCATTATTTCGGCTTAATTTTTCCTCTAAAGTCTTTAGATGTTAATAAAAATGGGACACATGGAAAGTCCAGAGTGGAGATTTCTTGATCCTCTACACTTGGCCCACTGTTTGTCTCTAAGCCGGTGCCAAATTAACAGTGACCACTTCATTTGGGCAGCACAAACCGAATGTTACTACCATTTCTGGATCCAACAAGATTTCAGAAATTAAACTTTAAAACTGGATGGGGTTTGTTTTTTCCCATTGTCTGTGATGTTCCTTGTTCATATATACTGATTTCTTTCCCCCCTTCCCAAACATGCAGTGAGTAAGAGGAAGGAGGAAAGATCTCTGAGGGGGTGTGTAGGGCTGGGTGATGGGTGCAGGGATGTGCTTGCCTGTGGTAGCAGAGGGAACGCTGTGGCAGGGCCCTGTTCCCAGCAGGGAGGTGTGTGCTTTGCTGGCTTCATGAGAAGGTGCAGGAGGTGCAGAGCCATTTTTCAGACTGTCCTGTCATTCCTGCTTGGGAACCTGACACATGGGCCTAACTTTCTTGCTTGTTTTGTTTTTTAGGAGTGAGGGAGGTGACTGAGTGGCTAGCCCCTTGGCAGGGCAGTTTTAAAACATTCATAAAACTTTTATTGGGCTGCCACCCTTACAGATAAATATTTTCTGAGTTTATGGGCTTATTTTAAGGATTGAAGCCTAATAGCAGCTTTGTAGCCCTATCTGTCCCCAAAATAGCCTTTTGGCAAGCCCCATCTCTGGAGGCTGCCATGCTTTTCTAGGTCTTTGGAGTTTCTTCATCACTAAATTATTACTCTTTTGCATCCTTCCAGCTTTGTCTCACTAAATGTGACCAACTGTTAAGTCTTTCCCCTTCCCCCAGCCTTACTGAAAGCTGATGCTTTGTACCCATATTTGGTCATCATGAAAAGAGAAAGATTGCAGTAGTTATAAATTAATTTCTTTTATTAAATTGGGTTTGTTGGACCTGTTTTATATGAGTCTTACTTATCAGTCTTTTCTTAATGTTGCATGTGATTTTAAGATGGTACGGGCTGGTGGCATTTCAGACATGTACTGGCACTTTTCAGGCACTTTCTCAACGTGCTTCCACAAATATAAAAGCTTTACAGCTCATCTCAGCATTAAGTGGGGAAACCAGTGGGCTTGTGGCCAAGGCTATACAAAGGAATGCTGTATGTAGTGCTTGGAAGAAGATGGAGAAGCAGTTTGAGCATCCCTGCCATTTGATTTCACTGTGTTGTGTCCAAAGAGGTTTCATGGATTTCAGAATGGGCTTTTGCTAAGCACTGACTCAAGACAGCATGTGTGTTTTGGCTGCCCTGGGAGAGCCACATATGAGATCCCCGTGTGTTCCAGCTCCTGAAAAGTGAATGTTTTTAGCACCTCGAGCAGTACTATGTGTTATGATTTCATTGTCTCCCAGTATAGTTGCTGATCTCCCTTCTTTTCTTATCAGAGACAGTTGTAATACCTAGAATGAAAGTGTAGGACTTCTTTTTTCATTTGCTCAGCTGTGTTTTATGACACTACTTTTAAGGACTGATTTCCTGAACAGCAAATGGCTGGCACATGGTATTTTATCATGGCATTTTTTTTTTGTCTCATCCCAGGTTATTTGAGCGTGTGAGTCTTTTTCTGTGCAGGAAGCCCTTTGCCAGCATATATGTGATTGTTGTTCCCTCAAACATACTCAGAAAAGTGCCATGAGTAGGAAAGAACTTGAAGGTTGAGTTCAGGGGTACTTGTGAAAGACCAGTTTGTAGAACTGACAAAGATAAAATAAGAGCTTCAGGACAACTGAAGAGATTAAAATAGACTTTACCTCCCTTAAGAGGGTCACTTGTTCCTAACAGATGTAAAAAAACCCCAAACCAAAACAACCCACTAGCTTTATTTTGAGTGAGGTCGACAATTTATATAGTCAGGGAACTCCCTTTTCCAGACCAGTCACAGTTCAGCAATACATTTGCTGTTTTTTTGGATATTTTTTCTTCTAAAAATAGGAATACCTATTTTTGTACAAAACAATGCCCTGAGACTTTTGTTTCTGTATTTCCATGACTTCTGTTTTTTATGTCAGCACATCTTGGGGCTTGTCCTAAGAATGGACCTGAATGTAATAATAATGGTTTTCATCATAGCCATCTGATTTGTTGCTTAGAAATAATGAAACTGTTTACTTTTGCAGGACTCTTTTTCTGCAAATTTGACACTGATTAAAAAAACCCCTATATGAATGAAGAAAGTTATATTCAATGTAAAAATGAATTCAAACAACTTACATGCTCAAATAACTGAGCACAATGTGCCTACCTCAGTACAAGCAAAGAGGTTAGGGCTTTTTTTTTTCCTTTTTTTCTTTTTTTTTTTCCAGAAGACTGCTGAGTTCTGGCAATGTGCACATTATCTGCAGAGTTCTTGTCCAGCAAAATTCTGGGCAAAACTGGACAGTCTGAATTTTTGTATATTCACACGTGAATTTTATTGCTATATCCATAATGTTAATATGAGTATGATGGGTTGCAACTGTTTCAAGTCCTTTCCCTGACAATTTGTAGTGGTAGCCCCCAGCTAGTACCTGTCTCATATCAGATGGAATTTATTCTTTTTTTCCTCTATAAAGCCATGGAGCAGATATGTAGAGGTATTACATAAGTTGCCCCCAAATTTATGGCAGTACAGTGAAGAAGACACTGGATTTTTGGTTTTGAACCAGTATAAGTCCATCTCCTGGAGCTTCTGCAGTGTGCTGTCTTTCAGGTTAGTTATTGCATCAGTCAGAAGAAACCTGTTGGCATTGACTGTTGGTAATTTATTTTTTTTAAATTACTTGTCATAATAGTGTGTTTTGATCCACTGCATTCATTCTCTGTTAAGGATTAATCTTCAGAAGAAAACTGTGTGTTATCTAATTCATAAGAGTTGTAAATGCATCTGGAAAGGTAACCAAAGTTGTACATTCAGGAAATATCTTGTCTTAAATTGCGATATTCTCTGGATGATGTAATAATTTTACATAATTCTATATACATCTTTAGTTGTAAGGACCCAAATAGATCAAGTTTTTAGCAAATAGAACTTACTAGTTTTTGGGTTTTTTCACTTTCTTTCTAGTACCTTTTGATTGTGTCACAATCAAAAAAGAGAGGACAGTGGGGTTTTGGTTTGTTGGTTTGTGTTTTTTTGCCAGCAACATTGAAAGACCCACAGCTATACAAGCTGAGAGAGATTCTTCTGATTCTTATTTGACTTTTGAACTCTGTGTCTATGTTTTCTTTTGTTGTGGTTTAAATTTCACATCGCTCAGAAGTTAATGCTTCTTAAGGATGTAATTTACCTTCAACATGATTCTTTTTGCTGGTGTACGGATGGTTCAAGCACTGTGGTTCTGATGGGAAAGTATGAACTGCAGGTAAGAGTTCCTGCTGTGGAAACAGAAATAGTGAAACAAGGAACAAATATGGCTTCAGGGAAAAAAATACACTTCTCAAGTTTTGTTGTAAAATAATTAGCCTTCTGTGGAGGTGCAGAGACCATAGAAAAAACACAGGAGATGCTCAGTTGCCTGTGATTTGACTTAAACTTTATGACCTTGAGTAATGTGCCTGCTCAACCACACTTAAAAAAAGCATATTTGATGAAATGTTAAACTCATGAATTACATCTCCATGGAAAGCCTTTTTTAAAATTTGTAAAATCAGAAATAAATCAGCATCTTCAGACCTCAGCAGAGTTGTTTAAACATGAAATGAAAGGAACAGGCTATTTCATCAACAATGACACTTTGTAAACTTACACAGAATGTCTAGCTTTTTTTCAGGTTGAAAAAGGACTCTGTATTCCAAGGTATTGTATAAAGAACTGTAGCATTAGGAACAATGTTCTCTAAGTGAGGAAGCTGAGACAGAGCTGAAATAATGTTGTGAACTGATGGAAACCAAAGAAGCAAAACCACCTAGGCCTAGGTTTCTTAATTTCCAATCTAAATGTCTGCATATTAGGGCTGCAAAAATTTGAGAGCAAGTTGTGTGATAATCTGGAGGCTTCTGTAAGGCAGTATCTGTCCCTCTGTTTTCATTTTTGTAAGCAACAGTTAATGATTGATTTGTCCTCTCATTTCAACCATCAAATGTGTAGAGTTACTCCCACATCTTTCTTACAAAACAGATTTTACTTGTGAGAGAATAAACATGCTATCCCTGCTCACACAGCAGTTAGGACAGGTGTCCCTTCCAAAGACCCGTCAGCCCAAAGCCTTGCATGGCATTGGGAGCCTGTTGTTCTCTCTTTTATTTATTTGCTTTAATGGAATATATCAGACTTGCTATTATTAATTTCATTTGTTTGGGGATTTTTTAAAGTAGTTGGGTATTACTGTGCTGAAACATACATAGGAAGTGTTTTCTTTGACTAGATGTTAGGATTACTGTATAACAATGAAAATATAGTTTTTGTTTTCTTGGAGAGCTTTTACCTTTATTTTTCATGTATTAGGCATCACATCTGATGCTAAAGCAGTATATAAAACATCTTTTTTGAAAACAGGAAATTTCTCTGTAAAGCTGGATGGATTTTATTTTTAGGTCACAAGAAAGTTTGAAATGAACGATAGCTCTGAACATTAACTTTTCACTTTGTTCCTGGAACTTTTGAAGAGAGTTTGGTGGTTTTTGGCATTGGTCAAGTAGTCTTGACTTGACAGACTTGCTGTCTTTACTGTCTTTGTATTAATTGTTCCCCCTAGGGCTCCATCTTGTGTTTTAATTCCCAGTTTGTTGCTGAGGTATGGGCTCTTCTGTTAAATAACTTTTGTTTTCCTCCTATGCCATTATGCCTACATACTTTACTTGATTTGTGTTGCATACAGTATTTTACCCTTGTTGTCTTTGGAACTGGTTTGTTATAGGGTTATTTTATGTAATTCTGACTGAAAGGTACAAGTTCATCAAGAAATACTAAGTGCTTGTTCTGTTTGAAAATTTGTCTTACACTCATCATGAACTATTTATCCATCTGTGCTGATTTTTATTGTTTAAATAAAAGAAACCACTATTTCATACATGCTGCAACTTAGGAAGTATTAAAGATTGACTGGTATGTAGAGCACTTACTGCTGTGAACACAAATGAAGAGCTTCTGTAAACAATTGATTCAAGATTTCAAAATAACACAAGTGCTGAGAAGACTGCTGCACTCAACTATAGTGTCACATTTCCATGGATTAATAAGTTACTGTTTGTTATCTCAGTGATAGTGACTGTCTGAGTGCTCAAACTCCATCATAAATGTGCCATAAATTCATAACCTCAGATCTCTGTTTAAATTCCAGTGAAGATGTTTTGTAGCGAATACAATGTGCTGAGCAGCATTTCGCAGTTACTGAAGTTCAGCTGACTTGCTTGTGCCTCTGAGCCATAAAATGACAGATGGTTGAAAAATATATCCTTTATGCCAAGATCAGAGATTTCTTCCTGCAACTGTAGGGTGCTTTAGAGCAATTCAAGAAGATACTCAGATGCTGGCTGGAGAATACATTCATTCTTCCAAATTGTGAATATTCCACTAGTCTGTGACTCTACTTTTGTCACTGTTACTTATGAACTTACTGTGCTCAGTGATCCTCAGCCTCCTCATGCTTTCTGGTCTTCCTGCTCATCTTACTGAACTCTGAGCTTCATGTACACTTTTATCCTGCAGTGTCTGTGATGAAAAGCACTGTAAATATGATGAGAAGTCCTTGTCTGTTGAATCCATTACTTGGGTGTAGCTGTGGTGGGCATGTTAGTGTGTAGATCTAGTCAGTCTTGCAGAACTTGTCAGTGTACTTTATCTGGAGCATGTTCAATCTATTTATCTAAGTAGGTAGTTTTGCAATTAATTTTTTTCAGTAGTTTGTCCTTTTGAAATTATGCTTAAAAATTCCAGAAGCTTTTTGAAATGCAGACTGGCTATGTTTGGCTTGGGATGGCTGAACGATGCATCAAGTGTACATCACTCCAGCACATACTTGATGATGTTGTGGTATATTGGAAGATGCAGCATGTTAAGTGTGCAAACCCTGACACATAAATGCTCACACACAGTGTATATTGTGATATTGTGGCTGCACATCTTCTGCTTGTGTGGTATGTTGTACACACTCGTGCATGCCCACACACGAAACCTTTGCAGGTCAAAAAGAGGATAAACTTTTGAACTCAGCTGCTTCCAAATTAACTACATGTGCAGGGACCACCAAAGCTGGGGTTACCGTATTCCAGAAAAGTGCTGGACACGGATTCCCACATCTTGTACTGCAGGAGACTTCTTGTTCTTCCCTTAGAGCCTGAAGGATGATGCCTTGGAAACATGCTGTCCTCTTTGCCCTTTTCTTGTCACCGGAAAGGACAGGCAGTTTGGTGACTTCTCCCTTCGTTATGGGAATGGGACTGATACAGTAATCAGGATGCTACATATGGAGCTTTTTAAATTACTGCTCTTCAGTCTTTTGTTAGCCTTCATTATTCCTGAATATGTTTTCCAAGTCATAAAAATGACATTTTTAATATGCAGAATTTAAAAAAATAGCAATATGAAGAATACATTTTTGTCAGTGAGCTTTTACCTTTTGAACCAGTTATCTTAGTTTCTGCTCTAGGTATTTTAATTGAAGATTAATTACTGTTAAATAGTATACAGATTTAGGTAGTATATATTTAAAGTAGTAAAATAGGACTGAATAAAAGCTGGGAATAGAGTGCCCTGTCCATTATAGTTTTAGATTACAGAGCACAAACTAACCTTCATTTGAAGTCAGCTGACTGAGAGACTCTTCCAATGTAAATGCTATTTTAATAATTTTTTTGTTGTTGTTCTGATGAAGTTCACTAGAAGTATACTTTGGAGTTGCAAGTTGAGCAGGTCTTACCTGGAATGTGTGTTTTACTCCTGCTGACTTTTAAAAAAAAAGTTGTTGGGTCAAAGCTGATGCATGCAAGCATCAAACAAAATGCTAAAAATAATTGTTTTATGCATCTTTTGAATTCTGCTAAAATGACCTTGGTTAGCTTCTTTTTACCTACTACAGGAAATAAGACCAGTTCATTTCTGTCTGAAGGCTGGTAATTTCTCTTGCATCTTGAGCAGCCTTGGGTACCACACAGGTTGTCTGAAATACGGGCATTCAAGACATAGAGGCTGCTTTTGTTTCAGAGGGAGGAAGAGGCTGCCACATTCTAACCACCTGCCTTGTCTCTTGGGCAAAGTACCTGGTTACCTTCCAGAGAGATAGGCTTGTGTCTTCCTCACAGTATCCCATATTTCTTCCAAGGATTTAGGGATAGCTGTCTTTGGGAAAATCTTGTTAAGACTTATTGTTTAGATCTATTTGGAAGGGAGTGCATCTGGTAGGTTTTGTAAACACTCAGGTTTTTCTTTCTCCCTAGAGTTTTTACTAGCACTTCAATTTTAGCAGCATAAGTAGTAATGTAAACTTCCTGTAGAACCATAGCCTCGATGAACTGCATGTAAAACACCTTTATGAACGCTTCGATCAATTCCCTCATTAGCATGCAGGATGAAGGAATGCTGCTGCTTCCATTTTGATGGAATGGAAGACTAATAAAGCCTGAGCTGGTGCTCGTGCTGGCACGACAATTAACCTGCGTGGAGATCTGATTCCTGGCTGGACTGTTTCCTTGTGCAGTCCCTGAGGTAGCCCCGCACTGTGCCTCAGTCTGTGGAGAAGAGCATGGAGAGCTTTAGAAGGAGAACAAGGCTCAATATTATGGTGTGCTACAGACTTCCCCCTTTGCTTGCCTCCCTTTAAGGAAGGAACCTGGATAAGATAGGACCTTGGGCTTGACTTAACATGGTGTGATAGGAACTGTGTTCCTAGTTTTGCACAGGCAAAGCTGTTATTAGCCAGGGCTGTGCTCTTTATCCATGACGCTTCCCCAGTCCTTCCCTTTTCTTGGTTTTTTGTTTGTTGGTTTAGTTTGGGTTTTGTTTTTTTGTTTGTGGTGGGGTTTTTTTGGTGGTGTTTTTTTGGTGTGCTTGTGGTTGGGTTTTTTTGTTTGTTTGTGGGGGTTTTTTTGTTTGTTTTTGTTTTTGTGTTTTTGTGTTTTTTTTTTTTTTTTTTTTTTTTTTTTTTTTTTTTTTGTTTTGTTTTTGTTTTTGTTTTGGTGTGTGTGTGGTTTTTTTGCTTGTTTTTGTTTTCCCCCTCCTCATAAGGAAGAAGGGTTTGAACTACAGATTTGCCATAATTCTGCTGCAAAATCAGTAACAGCTGTTACTTGTTAATTGTAAATGGCTTCTTGGTTGCCATCGTAGTACCTGCAGTTGATCAACTCTGCCCCGAGCTATAACTGGAGATATCAGAGCTCAAAATAGAGAACATGGATATGGGAAGGGCCAAGGTTTCCTTTTACTGGATGACTTTTCAGATGCTGTGAAGTGCAGAGTTGACTGGAGCAGTATCATAATGGGTGCTACAAGGAAGATGTAGAGGAGCTACCAGAGAAAATGTAATTTGAATATGAACATTTCTTGAATTACCCCCTTTCAAAAATTCAGTATTCTAGGAAAACTCAGTGGGCAAAAGATACTCCATGCCTTTCTTGGGTCACTCTACAAGTTATTTATAATGATAGGCTAAATATGTTCCTATGTTGTCTGAGTAATTTAAGATATTGTAAACGTTGGTATGTTAATACATGGCAAACGCTTAACAATTATTTGTCGAGAAAAACAAGTTTTCAGATCTGACAGCCTCTGCTCCTGAAATAGACTGTATTAGAACCTAAACTTAATGAAATCAATAGTCATCACACAAGATGCTGCCTTTGTGGTTTTAGTAATGGGGCTGATTTATTCTTGTTTGTGTGTTTTGGCTGGTCATATTACATCTTCTGTAATTTAATTTTCCTTTGCCTCAATGCTGCCTTTTACTGCACTCCCTAGAAACACCATATTTATTTGTGGGAGTTGGATTTTTTTGCTGTGCAAGTCAGAGTGAGTTGGTGTGCTGGAAATGTGCAGTGGCTCTCGTCACTCCAGGTTGTCGCTCCACAGAGCTGGACTGGTTTTTGTAACACCCTGCAGTATAAGTTGCAAACCTTTTCCATTTCACAGCTGAATTTGGACCCAGACACTCAAACAGCTTTGCATTGGTAGGAGGAATCTTGTCCATTAGGTTGCTGTAATTTGTTCTGTTCCAGCCAGCCACCTGTGTCAGGACACTTGTTAATAATTTCTGCATCAGAGCCCTGTGAATTGCCTACATCTTATTTCTAAACAGTGTGATCAGCACCTAGAAATTTCAGAAAGATTAAGAGAGAGTTTTGGGGTGATGGTTCAGGAAAGCTGATCTTCAGCCTAAATACGATCTGCTTCCCTGGACTTGGACAGAGGCTGTACCTGTTTTCTGATATTTTACATGACTGGGCTTTAGAACAGTCTGTGCCCCAGGAAGAGTGTAATGAGGAAGGAAACCCAGCCCTTGGGAGCTTGCCTAGAAAAATGGAAGTAGTGCTGTGGCATGGACAGAGGTATTAAGTTATTAATATGTGCTAGGTCTGTGTCACTGTATCTCTGCAGCTTGTGCTATCTCATTTGAAGTCTGACTTACTGTGCCTGTCCCTTTTTGAAACATATCACTGTCTATGTTCAGTTTGGTTGACATTGCTGTTTATTTGGAGCTTGAGTACTATAAGTAATTATTAGAAAACATTAACTTTTATATTCCAAGTTTTATTTCTGGTCTTTGTATTTACTAAGAAAAAGCATGAAAAGATTGAACTAAGTCTTGATATTTGGGAAGGAAATATAAATAAATTATTACCTTTAGAATAATGCTTATATTATTTTTAAGCATTTTTATTTGTAGAGTGATGACTTTGTGTTGTTTAAATTAACGATATTGAAGCAGCTTACAGGGTCCCATTCTACAATCTTACCCCCCCCACCCCCCCTTCTGATAGTCATTGGCTAATTTATTTCTGTAAGAGCATTTAGAAATATTGTAGTTGAATAATAGAAAGAGAATCATGTTAAGGGTCAGTAGTGTTCAACCAGCATGTGAAAAGCATAGTGTCTTAATTAAAAGAAATGCAGGAAACTTAGTTATTGGAAAGTATTTTTCACTGCTAGAGGATTTGTGGGTGACTAAGAAATTTATAGACTTGATTTTTTATTTTTTAAATAAAAGCCAGATACATGTCTTCATCGTTTGGCTTGTTGACTCAATTTACTTGGATAGAGTTTTTCAACATTTAAAACAAATTAAAATTCATGAATCATTTGTGCTTAAAGGCACAAGCTTTTATAGATACAGCAGTTAAGACTTAACTGGTTACATACATAAATACTATTTGGGATATGTAGTTGTACTTGCTCCCTTAAAAAATGCAGATGAAAGTTTAAATAGTTGGGCTACAGCAGTGGTTACCTGTTATGCAATAATTATTGTGTGTGAATCATTGTTTATATTAGCATTGTATCATCTCTTTCTCTTGTTTCCTGCAAAAGCAGTGACTACTTTGCAGAACAGCTGTGAAGAAAACATTCCACCATAGCAGAAGGCAAGAATGTGTTTGTTTTCTGGTAAAGCTGTTTCGTGCTGCTTTAGTCACAGTCTGCAATTTCGTGGTAGTCAGGTTTTTCAGTTTTGATCTGTTGATCCATATTCACTCTTTAACTTGGGTTGTGCTGCTCCGTGCTGGTGTGGTGTGACTTGTTTTGGAGTGGAAGGTGTCGTTTCAACCAGGGTACCAACAGTGTTAAATTAGTATCAGCACTGTTTTATTCTGTGGTAAATGCAGCATGTGAATTTTTAATTGTTTTAATTATTGTGGCCAGTTGATTTCTGGTACAGCTAAGTGAGCTTTTCCACAAACATTTTGTAAGCGTGGCAGGCTTTATTGTGAGGTTTTAAACTCAGCTTTCTTGGAATTTGCTTAAAAACATGACTCTGAGAATGTAAGCAAGCAGTCAGTGGATGTCAACAGAAAATTACAATTATTCCAGATCAAAATGTCTGTTCTCTTTCAAATCTATTATTTCAAGAATATTTTGAGGATTTTATGTAGTTCAGTATTCACTTAGGAAGCTCATTTCTCTGCTGCTGTAGTACCCAGACACTCAGTCACTGTAGCACAGCCCTGGGCACTGTATTGGTGTTCAGAGAAGTACCAGCCACAGCTTGTGGTTTTTTTCCTCTGGAGTTCTTTTGCAGAGAACAGGGGGGAGCAAAGTGAGGCATTTGTGGCTATCCATGTGCAGATGCATATATACTGCTGAAAACTTAAAGCAGATGAATTAGAATGTACAATTTTTAAGTAAAAAGAAAGGTAAAATAGTAGACAAATTGGGAAGCAAAGACAAAGTACACCCTTGGATGTTTCTTTCTAAGGCTGCTTTGTATGTAAAGCATACAAAACATACATATATTTGTGTGTAGAAGTCCATAATGGGCTTTCACTGAAAGCTGAGTTAATTTTCTGCAGAAGGGATTTTTTAAAGAACATTGAAATTGTTGAGAATGAGTTTTGATACATGAGCCAGATAACTAGTGTTTGAGCATCCACTATAACTGGAAAACACAGTGCCTGTGACAGCAAACCTGTCCAGTCTTGTCCCTCAAGTGTCCCTCTACTTTTTGAGTGACGCTTGCTTTTCTCACGCAGCCTTCCCTCCTGTTTAATTGAGACCCACCTGTGGATGGGATTTGACTCTGGGAACCTCACCCAGGAACACATCTGTGCCCCATGGAGCTGCTGCATCTGAGGGTGTTTGAGTACCCCTTTGTGATGGTCATCAATTTCAGTATTGGCTGTTGGTCTTGGCAGACTATGGAAGGCACTGGGAGTGGAACACACTGTAGAACTCTGAAGAGTCATCTTAGGGAAAAAGTATATGAATAATAAAGGAAAAAGAACTGGCAAACATTTGATTTTGTCTTGGTAAAACAAAATTTTACAAATTTTTAGTGGGTGGAGTTTTTTTGTGTGTGTGGATTTGTTGGTTGTTGTTTTTCTTTTTTTTGTAGAAAGCCATAGAAAAGATATTTATAGTTTATTAAAAGACCGAATACTTCACAGTAGCCCAAAATTCTCATGCTGTTTATTCTCCTCCACCTTCTACAACATTCTATTTCCCTTGTAATAATTAGTTTGAACGTTCCTCTGTTTCTCTGGCTCAAGTAATTTTCATACAACTTTGGGGTTTTTTTTTCATATGCTTTAAATCTTTTTTCTAAATAATGTTTTTTATAACAAAAAAAGCCATTAATACATTATAATTTCAATTTTCATGGTGTGTGAAAGATTTCTGTACTAGGTCTTTATTGTTTTTGAAGAATTCATCACCCTAGTTAAGAAGCTTAATGTAAATTAAAGAAGGTATTAAGGAACATTAAGACATCAAAATGTGGAGCGTTCTTTTCCTTTCAATTGCTCCAAATGCAAACAAGTTGAATAAAATGTAATCAAAGGGCCTGTTTGGAGAACATTGAGTGGCTTTACAGCTGTGCTGCAGAGAACCTCTGGTAAGAGCGTAATTCAAATAAAAAGGCCTTTCTTTCCTCCTCCTAATTCTCTTTGTTATGGTGACAACAGAGTACAAGCCCGATAAAAATTTAATCACCTTATCTTTTTAAAGCAAATTGCATATTTGTTTACACACAATATACATAACATGAAAAAGCAAAAGCTGCTATCCAATCCCCCTCCCCTTCTAATCGCCTTAAAGGCCCTTGCCTAGAAATTTTTAAAAAAATATTTAAATGTTTTAGTCTTTATTCAGAAGTCCCATTGTTCAGGATTGCTCTAAAAAGGTAGCCGGGGGGAAGTTGAATATCACCAGACTTAAACTCTAGACCAGTGCTGAGCAGCAGATGCCTGGGATATGTCAGAGAAGTTGGTCCAACTTAACTGGCAGCTGCAATGCCTCCTCCACATCAAGAGTTGCAGGCAAGGTGGGAAGATTACAGACAGGCCTGTGGATTGAGCACTTTCATTTGGAGCTGCTTTGTAATGAATTGCCTTTGATTCTGTGTCACGTCTGCTAACCTGAACTTCTGCATTGTATACATTTGAGAGGCTGCTGTAGGAGATACTGGGCGCTGATGCAGGTTTTGTTGTTCTGTTTTCACTGGGATGATGAAGTTTTAGTCCCTTGTGTTGAATGCAAGATCTGGTTTTAGTTGTTTCTGCTCACCTTGGTGCATACAGCATGAGCACTGTTGGTTTGGTTTATTTACTATTTAATAGGTACTGGAGTGCTGACAAAAACACAACCAAAGTGTCTTCTGCACCACTGCTGAGTGGCTTTGGTCTGATAAACTCCCTCACTGGATAGAAATCTAGTGCCAAAGGGATGGTCTATGATTTTTAAAATTATGAAAGCTCCTGTGCTTAGTGATTCCTTGATCTATTTTTACATATCTAACTGTACTCTCTGGGGGCATGTTTGTGATATTGTTCCTCTTGATATGAGAATTTATTCAGCAAGGACTACCTCAACAATAAAACTTGTGAAAATCTGTCCTGTCCAACAGTTGTCATAGACTCTTCCAAGTTCTACTCTGTATTTCTATCTGCATGTTTCTTAGTACTCTGCCAGGAGAGAGAGAACTTAGGAGATCCAGTGATAGTAATTCTGATTTCAAGACACTGTTGTGACTTCGAGTGTTTTGAATGGTCTTAGGTATTTCATGATGACCTGTAATTTTTCTACTGTTGAATTGTAAGAAGAGCCTGCCTATAATCCTAAGCTTCCAACATTACATTTATATGTATTAATAATTTGATTCCTTATTAGTTCTATTAATTTTTTGTAGTTGCTCCTGTTATGCACTGAGTATTTTCCATGCATTCAGTTTTTGCTTCAGGGAGCTTGAAGAATGTGTGGACTGAAATCACAGCACCTGTGTGAGTGGTGCCTCTCCCTGCAGGTATACTGGGAGAGCAAGTACAGCATTTGCACATGATCTCAATGGCTTTGTGGACCTTGAGTGGCCGTCAAATGAGAATAGAGTTTTGATAATTATTGGTATGATACATCAGCTGGCATAATTGCAACCTTGTTACTGTACTGAAAGCGCATGGAGAAATTAATTTGAAAATTTCCTCTAGGGTAGTGGAACAGTGTTGGATTTGAGGCTAGAAATATGATCATAGTGGTTGTCTTTTAGCCCTGACACTTGATCCATTGTGTTGTGCGTACGCTTAATTTGTGTAGCCTAGACCTAGTGCATGGTGCACTGGAGTCGCCCTATAACCTGTATTAATGTTAGTCCCTCCTGCACAGAAAGATGAAATTTTGTAGAGTATGCAACTCATAGTTGTGCTCCAAGAGTGCAAGTCCTCTGCTCTTGGGGAAGTTGCTCCAGGAAGGCTTGGCCAACAAATGGTTGTGGTGTGCCGTGCAACAGCAGCTGTGTTGGCCTATAAAATGGGATTAGGTTTGGTACTCACAGCTGATTCTGCTGAAGGATGGCCAGCTGGCCAAGAAATTAAGACTTTAAGTATGTCACTTAGTCTCCATGCTGTCATTTAAGGCTGAAGGGTATGTTGGATTAGGGTGTATTTTGGAAAACCCACTGTGGGAACTACAAATATCCTTCTAAAGTGTGTGTGGGCTTGTGTAGATTTACTTAAGTAATGAGGTGGATGCAGAGCAGTGGTGTGATACATAATGGGGATTTGTCAAGTTCAGAAATCTGTCCTGCTATGTGGCTTCAGATGACAGTGATCCATTTGTACATGGTGTTTAATAGTTGCATTTTATTTTTGAAAAACAATTTAAAATGTGGTCATATTATGTAAGTTTGGGAAATCAGATAATATATCCTCATCATCTTGCTGGAAATTGAGAAATATAAAGCTGAATGAATGGCATACTCAATGCACTGCATTATGCTGGGTCTCCTCAATGTGGATGACAGGCTTAGGATGAAGAGGGGAGAGGGAAGGGGCAGGCAAACAAGTACAGGGAAGTGTACAACCCTCTCAGCAGTCAGCAGCTACGGTATGGTGCTGGAGTCTGTGCTCTATTTAGCAATATGAAAAAATATCAGACTGAAAATCAAGACGCTGACTTCATGTAGAAGGTATGACAGACTAATTAAAGAAAAAAATGTGTACCAGTTGAGCCTATAAAACTCTTCCTGACCTTGAGAAAACTTCCAGAGAGCTGTGGGAAACTCGGATCTGTCCCCTCTGAACTTCTTTGTGTTGTTGTTTAAATATAGTAACTGCTTTTTTAATTAAAAAGAAAAATTAGATGGCATTTCAAATTGTGTCCATGGTGCCTTGGGGACCTATTACAGTACCAATTACCCTCTACTATTTAGCGAGATCTTGTTTACTATTGTGTGAAGCAAGGGTTACCAGTGTAAGGATGTAAGACAAGAAGGACCCTTCTTTGGAAATCTGTCTCTGCACATGAAAGTGACGCCAACAATTGAAAGTAATTTGTGGAATTGTTTGATTATATTAATTATGCCACCAGCATAAGCACCAGACAGTGCTTGGGAAACAGTTTTGTTTCTTGCATTCTTTCTTGATTGCTTGCAACAAAAGCCAAGATACAAAATGTGCCTTTAAGTGCTGCCGGAGAGCAGTTCAAGCCATTGTGTGGAATTGGCACTGAGCTTGAAAGGGTTGTGTCCGGCTTGATGGGAGAGTTTTCCGAACCCAGCTTCAGCCTGAACTTCACCGAGGCCAACTTCTTAAATTAAAACAGCTTCTGTCTTCCTCATCAAGGAAGATTGGCTCTTTCCCCGTGAAGTAGGAGCACATAATGAAATCCATGTTATTTTCAGTAGTACCATGTCTTATAATAATGTCTTTCAGTCCAAAAGCCTGTATAAACTTAAATTGATACGCAAGACTCAATCCTGCTCACCACTGAGCTGTAGCCTTCTCTGACGTGGTACAGGACAGCTGTTCCCCAATTTATGGGTAGATGTTTTATTTGTTAAGGATTTCCAAGCAGTCTGCCATGCTGAGACTTCAGGAATAGCATTGGTAGATGCAGACTGACTGTCACAACAGTGTTTGTTTGGAACATGGGGCAGTCTACTTCTGCTCAAAGTGGCTGTGAGATTTTTTTTTTCTTGTCTCTCATCAAATAATGAATTGTGGATATTTTACGTAGATCCCAAATACCATGCTGAAGATTTAGCACATTTAGAAGGAAGGAGTCTCCTTTTCTTCTTGGAGACTGGTTGCTCCCTGGCCAACTTCTTGCTGTAGCCCTATTAATATTCACAAGCCAAGTAAGGTGATAATAACTGATCTTCTACTGGCCAGAAAAGAAAGATTACTCTTCTCTGGAGTTTGCAACTCTAACAGAATATTTGAGAGAGCTGACAAGAAATGTGGAAAGGGTGGTGTGAATTCAAAATAGAATTACTGGAGAATTGTGAAGGGATTTACATAAGTAAAATCCATTGCTTGATCTGTGAAAGTAGTTGAAGCTCAAATCCTGAGCTTCTGAGGGTAGTAAGGAAAGGAGTATCCCTTGTTTCTTGAGTGAATCTCTGATCAACTATTACTATTATTGAAATTGTCTTTGATAATCATATTATATTTGTTATTGTGATGATGAATACCTAGGAACAGAGTAGATTAGCTCCTGTAAGAGAACTTAAATCTTCTGCATATAAAAGATTTATAGGTCTTGACCCTCTTGTCAGGTAGAGAATTCCTGCCTGATCCTGGGCTCCGGTTAGCTCAGGACACAGTTTCACTCTCACTCTTTCTGAAGCACAATATATTCATGATAGGCAGATATGATGCCATGCTAGATAGGATCAGCAGTCTCTAGATGACCTGTCATCCAGTCCACTAGAAGCAGTGTGGTGCATTTGAGGTCCGTATTACAGTGTTTATGGGTACAGTAACGTAGTATTTTTGTCCTTGGAAATGCTCACAAAAATCTTGGTTTTCCTGATCAGTTCAGCATTTTTTTGGTTTGGATTTTTGTTTTGTTGGGTTTGGTTTTGGTTCATTGTAGTTTTTTTTGTTTGGTTGTTTGTTTGTTTGTTTGTTTGTTTTCCTAGGATATTGAAGGTCCAAAATTGCAATAATAAAATCAAAAGGTAAGATTTGAGGTAGCTTAAGCAGAGGAGAAAAGAAGCAGAGTTGCTAACTGATTTAAGGAGTTGAGGTAGCAGGATGTTTTATTTTGTTGTTCTTGTCCTTTCTGCCTGACTGCAGAGATAATTGTAACAGGAGAGGCTGGGCAAACAGGGCTTCTCATTTTGGAATGCTTCTGACTTTTGTTTAAATCAAAACTCTGGAGTGTTACTTTAGGGCTATTACATGAGCTTTTCAAGTTTTTAGGGTGCATAGAAACAATTCTGTAGAACTGCTGATATGTTTTGGGACTAGTTGAAAAATAACTGTGTACTTTCTAGTGTATTGTGGAACTCTGAGAATTACTTCTAACACTGGTATTTCTATTAATTTTGATAGAAACCAATGATAAATTTATTATTGTTATTTTAAAGTTGATCAGAATGTGAAACAAATGGGAGTACTGCTCTGTTTGAACCTTGTACCTTTCTTTGGACATAGGTAGCTTTTTTTTTTTAAGAATGGATGTTTTTTAAGGATAGATAAATGTATATAGTTTTTAATTGTGTTGGGCTGAAATATAGGATTCTCGAGTCCTGCAATACTGGTAAAAAGTTTCTATTTCCTTTCAGTAGTCCATCATTGCAGTAAGCTGAGGGAGAGGCTGGTCTTTGTACACTCTCTGGTGAAGCCCCTCTGCATCAGACTATAGCTTGGATGTCTCCATCTGGGCTTCTAATTATTTCTGATTTTCAGGTCAACCAGCTTTTGTGCTCTCTGTTAGCAAGAGTTGATGCACACACTCTCTAACTGTGTAATTAGGGTTTAGGTTCTGAGAGTTCAATTTAAGGAAATCCTGAAATTGCGCAAACCAGCTGTTACGAATAATCCATTGTGAGTGAGGATTATCCCCAACACTTCACCTCTTTCAAGTTTTGCTCTTCTTTTCCTTCCCTCGTGAGGAAAGAAAAATGTCTGCCTCTCATAATAACAGGTTACGTTTGCTTCAGATTAAAATTATTTCCAACATTAAATATGCTATGTTGACTTGTTCTCTGATGTTTAGTCAATTTTTAACATTTGAATCTTGACAGGAAATAAGAAGTTGCATGTAGCTGAGTCTTCTACCTGCAGCATTTGAAGGAAGTGAATAGGATATTTTGTTTACAGAAGGGAGAAGCAAGTTCAGTTTCCCACTGAAATTCTGCTCACAAATTCCTGAATGGAATGGAAAGTTTGGCAATAGTATTGGCAAGTCAAGAACAGGCTAGTAATTTCTTAATATGTAATGCAGAAAGGAATATTTTCTGTTCCCAGGGTAGATGCTGGTGTAGCCTCAATGTGCTTTTTCTAAACAGCATGGTAAGGATCCTGAGCCAGTGCTTTTCCAGCAGACAATGGCAAGTATCAGTGCAGGGTAGGATAAACTTTTAATTTTGGCCTGAAAGCAAAGTTTTCATTAATTGGGAGCATTGAAATCTTTTAACATGATTTTTTTTTTCCCATTACAACTCTTATGCTGTGAGAAAACTGTGTAGTCATCCATGCAAATACTTCCATGTTCACCAGCATAGTTAGCAGTAGGCTTTTTTTACAAGTGTGCACAGGAGAAGGGAGTTGTTGAAGTTCAGCAAAATAAATTATTCTCCCTGGCTGTGCTGGAAAGCATGCCCTGCACCTATATTATTACACCTGTTTTCAATGATGGGTTTATCAGTTGCTTAAAAATTGTTCCTGTCTCTGGCTGGTCTACAAGGAGGTACTGTATTATCTTGCTTCTCATCTAAAGTGCTTCTGCCATTCAGTCTTTAAAATCTTACATTCGAACACAATGTTTCATTAGCTTTGAAGGAGACAGGACTATTCCTAAATATTGAAGAGAACTGTGAAAATAGGAAATGGAAATACAGAGATGAAACATCTGAAAAATTAAATTGGAAAAGGGGGAGAGAGAGAGAGATAAAACTCCTGAAGGGCTGAATAGCAAGTGCAATTGTGAGTCACGGAAGAAGGAGTTGGACTTTAGAAAGAATGAATGGAGACCACCCTTGGAGACCTTTTGAAGGAGCAGGGAAGCAGAAGGCTAATAAGGAAAAAAGTCAACAAATCTGACAAGGGATGTTGATAAGGAATGACAGTATTAAGTGAAGGAGGATGTATAGTGGAGAAGTTAAAAGTGTAAAAGGCAAAGCAGAGTCCAACATTATAGGTAATAGATAAAATAAATATTTATGTGGGGCAAAAGCACAGAGGTGCTCCTTCACCCTTACGTTGGGTGAGCAAAAGGAATTAGAGAGCAGATACTTTTGTCAGCTTTCATCCTCCTTCCAGCTGAAGCAGTAGTAAAAACAAAGAAAAAGTGAACCTGATGATGGTGCTGTGTGTGGGTGTTGTGATTCCTGTCCAGGCTGGTATTCCAGGCTGGCTGATGTTGAGGCTGTCCCAGGCCCACCTCAGGATCTGCAGGAGGGTGTTCATCGCACGACTGTGCCACATCCTGCTTAACCTGAGCACAAAACTTGTGTCCATGGGTGTAACTTCATCGGAGGGAGAGAAGCTGAATTGATTGTGTATAGATAAAATTTTATTTTAATCTATACATAAGAAAGGGTCCAGAATTCTAGTGTGGAATTTCCATATGAAGTGGTTAAAACCTGCATGTTTCTATGCAAATTTCTTGTTTGAGCAATTGTACAACTCAACACTGCCATTCATTAAATGTGTAAGATAATGTAGATCACTAAGGTGCTAGCTTTTTATTTGTGGAAATTGTATAAAATAACTGTCGTTTTCCTTTATTTTGTGCATGTGAAATTGTTTTTAGACTTGGAAAGTATTTTTCCTGATGATGTGATATTGCTTTCATTTGAATTTGAAAATGCGTTTTTTTATTAATATAATTTATAAATTGATCAGTTTGGACTAAATGCTTCAGGCCATTCTGAGACAAAGGATATTAAAGAGTCTGTATTTGTTACTAACAGTAGTTGAAAAGAATGAAGTAGATTACACTGTTTTGCAACTAGGTTTTCATATCTAACCTGAGTTAGTGGATGCTAAAAGTACATTTTGCATAAGACCTTGTCTGGGCACTTCTTACAGTCATGGTTTTGATGGGTAGGAATGAATTTGGTAAGCTTTCACATGTCTTATGTGCCTTTGAGGAAGGTCCATTAATAATATTAACACATAGTTATTTTCCATTGTTGTATGCAAAGCATTTTTTAGAACTTTGAAGCTGAAGTTTGGTTGTGGTTTTTTTTTTTTAATACACGGACCTTTTCAATTTAATCCATTAGCAACTTGCCAAAATAAAGTAATTGTCCAACAGAGGAAGAAAAAAAATCTATTAGCATTTGCTACAAATCCGAGTAGTCAGGCAGCACTTAATTAATGGAACAGATTTCTCACTATGTGTTCAAGCTAACACAGCTATTATTCAGCAGAGATTAGACCCTTAATGTAAGTAAGTTAAACTAGACCTCCATCTAAAAATATCTGTCATTTCAGCTATTAAAGCTCTGATGTCTTCTTCGGTGACAGATATATTTCCCTTCATTTCCTTGGTTTTGTAAAATGTAAAGTATGCATTGTGTGTAATATGAGAAATCCACGGAGGTAGATGAAACCCCGATTGTGCCTGTCTCGCTCTGCCTGCTCCTTTGTGCTGCTCCCTGTCTCAGAGCCTCCTCAGCCCTGAGACCTGCTGGCATGAGAGCAGAAAAACAGAAAATGCCATTTGTCAGGCTATGATGCCAGCCAACTAATCTGTTTGCAGAATGAGAGCCATGGGATCTGATTAGGTAGTTTAGATACCATGTGAGTTTAATAATACCTGAGCTACCTTTGGCTGTTAGCCTGTCACTTCATTGGTAGGAACTACCACGTTCTGCCATTTTTTCTGTAAACTTCTTACCTGGAATACCGTATTTAGCCCAAATAGGTGTTAAGTGCTGCAGATGAGGTATATGAGGTATACCTTTACTTCTATGTGGAAGTTAGTGATAGGGTGAAGGAGGTGAGATGGCTCAGTTCTAAACGCATTTTCCCCGGCAGAGTTCCACATGCATCATGTCTTTTTTTCTCAAAAACAAATTTTTTCAGACATGAGATGCTTTGTTTGAATGCTGCAGATGCTGTGCCAGGTTTCAATTGTGTCGGGCCATCCAAGCCAGTGTTACTGGTGAGTTTGAAGCTCAGTTTATCCACGGTGGTTATTTCACCCTCGTGGCTGAGACTTCCCTGACTTGCTGCTGCAGCCAGGGGTCTCTGTGGGATGAGAGGCCAACCACTGCCATGTCCCTGTGGATAAGGGCTTGCAGAGGCAGCCTGGGTTCTTCAGATACCCATAAGGGAAAATTCTGGCTGCTGTTTTAATGCCACATCTCCACCCTTCCTCTCTCCTTTCCGCCAATTAGCATTTTTTTGAAATTAGAATCTCACAAAGCCTGCTAACATAAATAAAAGTGTTTTAGGATTTGTTTGCTTTAATTAAATTGTGTCTTTCTGAAAGGATTTAGTTAAGCATCTTTCTTAAATAGTGCTGTGCCAGTAACAGCAACATTTGTAATAGTGATAAGACCCAGAAAGGGAAACCAACTAGAAACCAAAATTAAATGTTTTTGTCCAAAAAATAAATTATCATCTCAGGAAAGCGGAGGAAACCCTGTGCAGGGATAGTTACAATTAGGGTGATCAAAACAATAGAAAACATAAAGTATTAAATAAATTCTGCAAAGGTAGCAAGTGGGGCTGCGTGAAGTCACTTTTTTTGCTGATTTTGTTTTCCCCTTTTTTGACTATTGCTATTTTTTTTCTAGCAGTACCCATGGTGCTCTTACAGCTTTCCAAATAGGAAATAAGTTGCTTTTCATGTAGCGATAAATTATTTTTCATAGTGAGGATGCAGTGATTGTAAGGGTAATGATATTAATGGGATTTATATGAAAGCATCCAATTAAAAAATCGAAACAGATGCATCAAACATGACTTTACAATGTAATAAAATAATATAATAAATATGTGGTCTTGCCACACCATATTACATAGTTTGATTAATTGAACCTTACATGTGCAAAGATAGTCACTATCAGACTCCTCAGCCATTAAGGAAGAACAGTCTCAATTATTTTCAAAATGAAATAATCATTGCTTTTTTGTGTCTTGCCATCTGGAAAGAGAAAACAGCAGCTACCATGACTGTGAAATGCATGATCTTGCAGAACTGCTTGATGCTGGACTCCTCCAGCCCTAGTGTGGGCTGTAATTTAGTTACGTACAAAACATGTTGCCTTTCTCTTCTTTTGGACCCTTGCACTTTTTTGTGGTTGTTGTGGTTGGTTGGTTTTCTTGTGTTGTTTTGGTTTGGTTTTTTGGGGTTTTTTTGTTTTATTTTGGTGGTTTTTTGTGTGTTGGTTTTTTTGTTCAGTTTGGTTTTTTGGTTTTGTTTGGTTTTAAAACAAACAAAAAACACCTGTCTCTGTCAAAATATCCCCACTGCAGGGCCTTAGGGATGGTTTACAGCCTCTGATTGTGAAATGGCAAATGGGCAGTTTCCTGGTTTTGCTTCAACACTTTGTCATTTCCTCCCTTCCCTTGGCCATGTGGTGGGAATGCTGCTGCAACAATTTGTTCCCTTGACACACAGCAAGGTGAGAAGGTGGCCTCTGGGGCCGGGTCCCCTTGCCATCAGCTGTGAGTGCTTCTGGATGTGTCTGAGCTGAAGCAGTTGATCTCTGTCTGTAGACCTCCTGTCTCCAGTAAATCATAAGCATTTCAATCTTTTTGTCAGGCCATGATATGAGAATCCGCATCTGAATTGCAGTATTAAGAGAGAGAGGCTGATTAAGTGTTTGTGATAAGGTTATGTGACACTACAGCTTAAAAATACTTGAACTGATTTTTCCCATTGCCTGAAAACCACATTGCAGTGTATTGTGGTAGCATTGAAAAAAGCTTCCAAGGATTTTGTTGCCTTCTGCTTTATGAAAAAGCTTCTTCAGGAGTGCTCTTTGAGGAGCTGCATCTGTCTTATTTTATAGCTTTTCTTTGGTCTTTGCTATCTTGCATTTCTTATCTAAAATGTTACCAGTGTGCTGAGCTATAAGGAAAAATAAAGATGTAATAAACCCTGGCCATTTGGAAAGAAAAGGACAAATATTTTTGTTTGGCACAAATGTCTGGAGGAACAGATCCCCAAAATATTATGCAGCTTAATTCTAGTGCCCCTAAGCAAGAAATGCATGTTGAAACCCCTAACAAATACTTGTCTTAAAATAAAAACAAAACAAAAACCCAACAAACAAAAATAAACACAAAAGGTGTATCATTTACAACATGCAAGTTATAAAAAAGCAGTGTGCTTCTGCTAAATCCAGAAAATAGACTTAAAGAAATTGAAGAATCTTTTGAGTCTTGTGACTTTCTATAATTTTAGTGTTTTACCAGTTGTTTTTTATTCATTACTTAAATTTTTATAAATATTCTTAGTGATGACAAGAAACTTTGGGTATGTGTCTAAATAAAAAGAAAGGCCTGCCAGGTAAACTACTTAGACCAGGCAAGCTGATGTGCCTTGTTTAAATTCTTGCCTGTGTTTAATACTTCAAAAGCTGCAGATGGACACTGAAGGATTCAAGATACTGCACTGGATTTGTGGTATCACTGTTGTGAACTTTGTTATGTTTAAAGACATCTCTTATTTTCTATGTAAATTACCATATTGCAGGAGTCTTATGCAGAAATGGGACCTCGCTAATGCATTTAATTTACTTTATTTTGTTAGGTTGATTTCAAATGAAAACATGCTCATTTTTTCTAGTTCTCTGAAATGTGATGTTGAGTGTGTTAGTCATGCATATTCTTGTTCTTTTACAGATGGGCTGAAGCCAGATACCAAGACGGTGCTAACTGCTGCCTCCAAGAAGAAATCTAAGGGAGGGAAGGGGGATATGACCAAAGAGGATGAAAGCAGCAAGAATGATTCAGCTCAGCCTGTTACTATCTCTCTTATCTTTAAAAGATACATTTTTGACACACAGAAGAAAATGATTCAATCCTGAGGAAGCAAGAAAGGCCTCTGATTACACCTCAAAGTCCAGACCCTGAAATGCATTGAGGTGGAATGTGTTTCCTGTCCTAACACGTTAGACCTGTTCCTTCCTCACAAAAAGAGCCTGGAAGCTCATGCTGACTGTGCCCCCTTTCAAAATCTGTGCAATCTCATATTGTTCTGTTCAAATATGCTTATTTTGTCATCTCTGTGATGTGCATCATTTTGGCATCTCAGAGAATCTCACCTGCCAGGTGAGCACACTGGGGTTTACATTCTAATTGCACTGTTTTCCTGGATAATTGTGTTGAAGTTTCTCTTGATTTAGAAGTTTCCCACCAGTATTAATCTAAATCAAGTCAAGATGTGAATTTCACGTGACCCACAAATAAAGCTGATTATTCTTATTTCCTTGAGCAAAGTGGGAGACAGAAGGCCCACTATTTAATAGGTGAAATCTAAAATGGATGTTTCACATTCCTTCAGTTGGAACTCTCTAAGATGCTATCTGAGAGATGGTATGGGTGTTTTTTATAAATATGATTTATAGCTAGAAATGTTTTTCATATTAAACATAATGATCTGTGTAGCTGAGAGTCTTAATTGTTCTGTTTGCTGTTCCAAAGGTTCAGAATTTAACTTCAGTGACATTTTATGTAACTTCTCTGATTTTCCTGCTTGTTCTGCAATGAATCCCATTCCAAAACTGGTGTTTTTGGGTTTTTTTTTGTAACCAAAATGCCTTTGGTGTGTGAAAGAAAAAGTTGTCTCTGGAAATAGTCAAGAGCTTCCTTTCATTAAAATAATGATAGAAGATTGCTGCATAAGCCTTGTAAAATGAGTGTCTCCAAGATGGAGCCATTAGTTTTCAATAGGGATTTCATAGTACTTTCTCTCAATTTCATGTCCTAGGCTCATGAAAAGGAGAGCACTGGTAATATCCCGTCCTTGTTGCATACAAAGGATAGAACACCTTAACATGAAAACTAACAGCAATTCCACAGGTATGAAAGCTGCAGTGTGGAACGGAAATTGGACTCAGGCTTGGCAGCATGGCAAATGTTAGTTCTTGCCTTTTGGACAAGGCATATTGCCTTGTTCATGCTGAATAATAGCCTGTGACCCTTTGCTGAAGTCAGCTATAGATGGTGACCATAGGTAAAATGTAAGTGCATTAGTTGCACATGGAGGTAAATAATTGCTACATTCATTCTTATTAATCGTATTATTATATGTCTTGATGGGCATGAGTTAACATTGTGTTAAAATGATCCTGATTTTTTTCCAGTCTTTTCCTTTTTAATTTCTAGGTAGCCAAAGTGGTTACAAATGGCACAGGTATTGAGGAGGATATCTCAACAGCTGTTGAGAGGATATTTACAGCTGGACAGTTGCAAGACAGAGCAAGCCTGGTGTGTAAACTAGGCTGATAGTTCCCCCTTTAAATCATAACAGAATTAGTGCTTTGTGTAATAATCCCAAACAGTTTCTGCTGAGTGAGTCCCAGCAAAGCTTTAGCACATCCCTTAAGATTATGGGGTATGCTTTCAGTGTGATCCCAGAGGAATTAGGCAGGCAGCTTCAGCTATTGGCTTACCATAACTTGTGCTGCCAGCCTTGCTGGAAAATATATCCTTCTGTAATGGAAAAAATGCATTTCACAGCGCTGTCACCTCTTGTTCCCCATTTCTCTCTTCTTCCCAAACACCCCCAAAAGCATTCTTTGGTCATCCCAGGTTAATCTAAGAATTATGGGTTTTAAAAAAATCTAATTAAATACTCCTAGTTATTAAGGAACTTATATTTGTATCTGTATAGTTCTAGTGTCCTTGCCAAATTTTAAATGGGTTGCTAATTTGAAGTATTGGAAAGAAAAGGGGAGTGATCAGGAAAGGTGCTTCTAGAGTTATCTTGCACTTACAGGGTTTTGTCTTTCTCATTTCTAAGACATTTTTGAGTAGTTCTGGAAAGGAGATTGTCAGTGTAAATGGGGGTATGTAATTTTACAAAAGCCTGTCTGATTAATGTTTTCCTCCCCACATCATGGATTGTCCTTAACAGGATCTGTTGTTACAGAATCTGATCCCTTTGAAAACTCATTAACCCTGAACACTTAGATTTGCCGTCATCTGCTTGGCTGAAAGGACTCTAGTGCAGGGAGTTCAATGGTTTACTTGCTTGGGGTACTCCAAGAGATTGAGCAGCAGTAATTCCAGAGTTGAACCTACATCCCTTTCTCATCCAGTCTTTGTAAACATGTTTTTAAAATCTTCCTATCTTCCATTTCATTTCCAGACTAGCATACTAGCTTGGCATTTTTCTTCCATCTTCTCAGTCTAAGGTCTGATCTCCTCCTCAGTGCTCCCATTTCCTTCTTTGCTCATTGCTTCTGCTTGCTCTGGCTCTGCTCTTGCCCTGGGGATCCATGGCAGGGCTCCCACAACGGTTGCTGGGAGCCCAGTGAGGTGGGGAAGGCTTTTGAGCTGCAGCTCATCCCAGCTCCTGTGTGCACTGAGGAGCTGCCTCTATTCAGGCTTTGACCATAGGCAGCTCTGAAGGACCCACAGGAGCAGGCTGTGCCTTCAACTGCCACCCTAGCCTGTCCTTGTGCCTTGGAATCGTCTGTGGAGAGCCCCTGTCACAAAGCCTCATCCTCTCATTTTGCTCCTATAGTAGAGGTTTGTGCAGGATATGCAGCTGGGGAGTGATCTGTTGAAGACTGGGATTTGGTTTTGTGTTTCTCCAATGTAGACTTCCAAAGGGAGAATCTGAGTGTGCCCAAGAACTTTGATTATAATGTGCTATTACTGCAGATCTCTGGCTGCTGTCCTGAGGCTGTTGGATACACATTCAAAAAAGGGTGAAATGGTGGAACAAAATGATTATGGGAAAATCAAAGCTTTTAAAGACATTTGTAGGATGAACAGATGTTCAAACATTCTTTTATTTGGTTTCCAGACAGATGTAGAGACTTTCCTTTCATCCTCATAATCAGTGCATTATGCTGTAATTTGTAAAAACGGCATTAAAAAAATATTACCAGGGTCATACTGTGATCTACTGACTCTGTCATTAAGCCATGAAGTTAAGAACAGCAACTGGGAACATGGGTTAAATGTTGCAGAATGTACTGCACTAGCATATATTGTCAGACTGTATTATAATGAATCCCAAATAGAATAAAGATTGTAAGGGGTTTTTTTTTTTAATACTGTTAAGGTTGTCAGTGTTGCAAAACTAGAAATTTTTGTGGCTGTGCAGATGTTTGGTGAGTAATACATCTTTGGGTTGTGGGGAGAGTAGCAGGGAGAAAAGCTTCATTTTTACAAGCCTATTTTCTACTTTTCCTTGGAATTTGTTTTGGGACTGCAGTCTGGCTTGTGATCATGCTAGAGGTCTGGAGCCAGGAGGGTCAAAGCTGTGTTTATGGTAGAAAGGATTCAGTAGGTGGCATCCTTTGCTTGGAATCAAAGCTGTGTCTCCCCACCTAAAAAGGGGGTTTTCACTGGAACTGAGACAGAAGGGTTTGCATCAGGCTTACAACCCAGCTCTTAAAGAACAGCTTCTATTAAAAACTACAATGCATTTAATGTCTGTGACAGAGCCATCAACTCCAATCTGTTGACCAAAGCCTGAGGCACCAGTGTGCTTTCTGTATGTTTCTGGCTCAGCTGAAAATAGCTCTATCTCTTAAATCCTGTATTAGTTGATTGCAAGTAACTGACTATGGAAAAGTGAGCCATCTGCAACAGGAGTGTTCTTGATGTATACAAGGCATCTCTTTCTGGGAAATAGCACTTTCCTTGTCTGTTGGACTCTGAAGTTGAACAACCACAGGGTGGTAAAGCAAATGAGAGCCCATCACAGCTCATGGGGAGTTGCAGTGGTGAAGCTACAGTACAGCCCAGCACTGTTTGCCTTTCTCTGCTGGGAGAGCAGCTCTGTGTTTATGTCTGCAAAGTGCTCTGGGATCTTGTGAAATGAAGGATGAAAGGCAGCAGAGGAATGCTACCTTATTAGCAGTTTCAAAACCCCTTCATGTTTCCCTTTTAGTTTCATATCCACAGTGAGCTGAAAAGCTCTTCATTTACAAACACATCAGTTTTAAACAAACTTGTTGAGGATATAAATAGAATTATTTTAAGATAGAGCCTGGCACTGGGAGCTAACCTGCCAGGCCTGGCAGAAGGGGAAGGACTGTATGACTGTATGGTAAGGCCAGTTTTGCTAGATGATGGGCACCCAGAAAGAATCCAGGGTCTTGAGGAGGCTGAGTTAAAGCAAGGTACTGCCAGTCTTCTGGGATTCCCCACAAATTCTCCTGCTCTTCTGTGCAAAAACAGGTTAAAAATGTCAGTTTACACTGTTGACAATGTATGAGGAAAAAGAGTACAGTGGATCTGCTTATTTCCCATTGTCAACGCCAGAATATGGAGTCATTCTCACATCTCCTGCTGTGCATGCTGTGCTAGTTGAAGTTCCAGTTGTTGGGTTTCCATTCCTCAGTTACAGTTCTTTGTTTTCTTTTGTTTGTCTGATGCGAGTGCTTTTCCAAGATGGTGCAATCGGTCTGCAAGACTCGGATCATCCACTTCCCCCTCAAGGTGACTGTTGCTTGTCAAAAGTGAGTCCTCTAAGGGATGTCTAAGCCATGCATTTCTGATACATTACACAAAGTATAGATTTGTATACTTTTTGTAGTAAAGGACTGGAGAGTGAATCTATCAAATTCTTATCTTTTTGTATTTCACAGTCAGCTGTGAAAGGAACTTACTGAGCAGAATCAGAAAATACTGCAAGATCTTTGGTAAATCTCAACCCTGCACTGCTTTACAACGCAAAATTTAAAAACAAGACTGTCTTTTTGACTACTGAGTCCTTCCCAATCCTGCCTATTCTAGTTCATATTTCTTAACCAAAAGGTAATTTGAGGTCAGGATCAAGTGCTACTAAACAAACAACCCCAGCAGTGAATGAGGTGCCTGCTAACACCCTTGCATTGGCATTTGGCACTAAACTGATCTGATTATTTTTGACAGCTTTAAGAAAGCTAGGCTGTTCATTAGCTCTAGCATGTTCTGTTTACATCAATTTCTTCTCCTTTGAGTGGCAGTCATGCAGTCTTCTTGTGGTTTTGGGTGATCATTCTGAGATTTCTCAAGGGCCTCATTCATGTCAATCAGAGAGACTCCATCCTTTTTGGACCACAAAATTGCTTTTATTAGGCTGTATGTGGCCCACATTCAGATGTGTAGGAACCAGTTCTTTTATACTGTTTTCTGTGAAAACTGATATTTTAGTGCCTATAACTTCAGTCTGACAGTCAGGAGTGATCCGTGCCCTCATGGTGAATTAATTCTCAAAGCAGCATTCCATAAGGACAAGCTGAAACTTAGACCCCACACAGAGGTGTTGCCTAAATTTCTTTAGTTTTTGCTAAAGTAAGCAATCCATCGTCTAGTTTTCTTTCTTAAGCCTCACTTCAACCAAAGCTGACTTGAACTCTGCACTCTCTGAGAACATAGGTTTCTTACCTGGAAAGACCAAGGTCTTTCAGAAGCTCTTCTAGACACAGTTATTGAAATATTATCTATATTGGTGCCCACCTCTGTTAAATTGATATGGGATTTTTTTTTTCTGCAGAGTGCTGGTCATGCTGTCTGTAAGGACAGTAGAAATGCAGATGGGCTACTTAGTTATTTATTGTGCAGGAATAACTAAAGTTATTCCCCCCCAAAAATCAGACATCTGAGAACTGAGTTTTCTCATGTACATCTTATTTGTTTCATTTTTTAGATGAACTAAAGTAGGTTTCAATTGCTGATGAATGTGGAAGGGAAAAGGAAAGGATGGTGATGTGTCATCTTGCCTTTTAAAAATATTGTTGGGGAGCTCTGGCAAGAGAAGCATTTTGTTTGGGGAGAAATGCAAATCACTTTATACCTCAGTGTTGGGGGAATTTTGTGTGGTTTTTAACTGAAGAGTGAAGATTGATCTGTGCTTAGAACCCCACTGGGTGAGTGGACAGTTTGGTCTCTGTCCAGTTCTGAATTGAGCTGTAAATCTCATCTGCCATCTGGCAAAATATGGCATGACCGGGCAGTTCCAGACAGAGGTCTGAATTTAGAACAGTGGAAGAACACAGAGGTTTGCCAGACTGGAATGAAAATAGAACTATCAGGAACACAAAACTCAATGAGAGGCATGGGGTTTTGGCTGAAATGTATTTGTAGAGACTTTGAACTGCTGTAATAATGGTATCTGAGTACATTTATTTAGTAATTCTGTTGTTACAATAGGTATATTAATGTTTAAGCATCACAGTTTAACATATACAATTTCTCTTAAAGCTGAGTTGCTGTGAGATCAGTATTGAGAAAAGCTCTTACAAAGTATTTTGATTTCCCAGTACTAAGGGCTGACAATATTTGACAATTTTTGCCTTTGATACATGAAGTATTTCAAAACCACATCATTATCTACAACTTGCCCTCATTTATGTGTTAGTGCAGTGAGTTGATGCCCAACTGATAGATATAAAAGTGGGAGAATGAATTTGTTCAGTTGTCCACTGTCTCATGTGGGATGTCACGGGGGTGGACTTGACTCTTCAGACTATGGCTCCTGCTGCTTCTCTTCCCACATCTCCCTTGCTGCCATGTGAAAGGCACTGATGAGTCTGCTGTTGCCAGCCTTGAGGGTAGCTAGTTTGGACTCCTCAGAACATTTCTTTCCTGTGGCAAAAGTAAGAGGAAATCTGTCATAACTTTATTTTTCACTGAGGCAATGCAGAGTTTGTCCATATGGTCCATATTTGGTTTCATCCATCTTCCAAAGGAGGTTGCTTAAATGGAGTGTCTGTGGATTGCCATCCACCCTAACACAGAAAGCTCATGTAGGAATTAGTACTTGTGTCCCACTACTAAAACTGGTAGAAGGGAACTTGTGGTGACTTTGTCCACAATTATTTGCTTAAAATACTAACATTAAAGTAATCTATGAAAGAGCACCAAAGACCACCTTCAATTAGTACATAAGAATTGTTAATTTGCAACATTCATTTTGTTGGTTAGAGCGGGATAGTTTTTCCCCTTAATTAGAAATTTTAATTAGAGCATGCTGTGTATTAAGATGTTAAAGCTTTGACTGGCAGTTCGAAATTGCAGAAGGATCAGCTCTCTCTGTAGGGTTGCAGCACAACAGGGATTACCTCCCACCCTCCTGCCTGCAGGTGTGTTTTGCTTCTTGGATCAGGAAATGTTCCTCAAGGTAGGAAGCATTCATCTTCCTGATCAGACCTCATTTGTTCCAAGGAGCCTGAGCTTAGGGAAGAGCTGCAGATTCACAGATCATACACAAGGTGTAAGGACAAAGTCTCAAACCTGAATGACTAATAGGTCAATTGTTGGAGTGTTTCACCGCAGCACCTTTGTCCACTTAACTCCAGTTGTGTTGCCGCCAGTGCAGGAAGGTTCCTTGTCTTTAGAGATCAGTTCCTGTCCTGGCCCTTCTGCAACTCCAGTGTCCAGTCCTGTAATGGAGAAGAGCTGCCTGAAGAGGCTTCCCCATCCTTGATCTGCTGATCTGGGCTGTCTGTAACACACCATGCATAGTGAGTTGCTGGGTGCGAGGGAGCCTTGTGGGCTGATATGTTTGGAGTTGCTCAATCTCCCTTACCTTATTCTTTCTTGTTTTAAATCAGATTCAAGGGGAAATAGGACAGATTAATAACCTATATAAGGGAACTGTTTCCCGAGTCTCCTCACAACTGGTGAATATCTTGTGTCCTTTGAGCATGACAATCCATATTTTTGTTCTGTCTAGAGTAAGTGTGGGTTTTTCTGTTAGCCAGACAAATACACAATCATTTAAAAAACTGCTGAAATGCATTTTCCAAGATGTCTTGTGGCACTCTAATCCACAAACTAATTATGGTACTGCAGTTATAATTTGCTATTTTGAGTTGATTTTGTGTTCTGCTGGAACAGAAGTCATGATTTCTGTTACTTCTTGCTGTTAATTTGTTTATCAGATGTCATCTGTCTTCAGAAGTGCAAATCTTTGCAACCTCTGTTGGTATAGAAAACTATCTATGCTTCTAATGGCTTTAGTCAATCAATATGCTCTTCCAAATGAAGATTAATAAGCAGCATTTCAATAATTTCAATATCTGTCCCTTTTAAGCATCATCCCACAGAGTCCTGCTGTGCAGGGTCTCTGTTCTATTGAGTGTTCATTTCTATTGAGTGTTCATGCTCATGTCCAAATCTTTCATTTTGGATTCTTCTGTTAATGTATCCACATAGTTCAATTTATGTGTTACTGATGGTTAATTTTCACTTGTCAATACTCAATTTCAGCCTAGCTTTGGTGGTACTTAAGTTCTTCCTCCTCTCCCTGACAGCTAAATTAACCTTCTGCTTTTTGCAAATCTTGTCCAGTTGTAATTCTTCCCTTTCTGGAGGGTCACTAGTTAAGCAACACTGAGTTAGTGTGGACGTTTTTGGCACTTTATCTTTCATTTGAATAAAGCCAGATTCTTACTTCTGTCCTTTTCTTTCTTTGCTTTTCTTGCAGGAAGTCTTTGGTAACCAAATGGATTATGAATGTGTGTGCACAGTTCCAGTATAATAGAGGTATCCAGTTTTCCTTGGCTTTTTTTGGTGCTCAGTGAACGACATTGATCAGGATGATGGGCCATCCTGGTTTTGATTGATGCCTCATGTTTTTATCTGACATTGAAGTAAGCTGACACTGGTCTGTAATTCTTTGTGAGTTCTCTTTTAAAGAAAGTGGTAACTCTGGTGATTGACTGTAGTTAAGACATATATATCTGTTAGTGTGTAAATAATTTAAAAATGCTGTCAATAATCAATGAAGCATTTTATCAGTCATTTTCTGCTGATCATGCATTTACTTAGTGAATTTGTCATTTTTATACCTATCAATAGAAGTGACTAAGTTGATAATTAATGAATGTTATTGAGCATCTCCACTTTTTGCTGAGCAGTTCTAGGTCGCAAACACAAATTCTAGAGTTTGTCACCTGCTAGCAAAAGCAGATTCTGTTTTAAGTTTGTAAAGATGAAATTTTTATTTTCATCTGAACTGTAAGATAGCACTGTCAGCAGCATGATGAGTTTTTTGCTGGAAGGACTTTTGCAGGTATTGTGGATATTGAGGTGGGCAATGCTTGAGAAGTGGCTAAGCAAATCCAGTGTCATTCTTCAGCCCTTGGCTGCTCCTGACTCCTGCCTGTTGCAGTAACTTTGAGTCCAGCTTTTCAGTGTCTTAAAAAGGGAACATCAGGAGAGGCTTTGCAACTACTTGAAAATGAGCAGTGATGTAGAAAATATGCCATGATTGAAAAAAGGCTGATTTAATTAAATGTTTATAGCTGAGACATTCTGGTGTAAACAGGCTGTGGCTCCTGGCTTGCAAAATTAGGTGTCTTTCCATTTGTGGCCCATCTCACTGTTTTGTGCTTGTGGTACTGGAGTTTCTGCTACTCTAAGCTCAAAATATCAAATACAGGTGAGTGATTTGCACATTTTAGAATAGGAGAATCCCTTCATTTAAGCACAGGTGTGCAGCCTTTCCCAGAGGGATGGTCAGCAACAGCAGAGTGAGTTACAGAGCAGCAGTGCCACATCAATTCCAGCTTGTGGCTTTTGTGTGTGAAGAGAAGGAGCTCTGTTACATGTATGAATTGGATGTCGATACAAAAGTGTCTGTTTAAGACAGCACCAAATCCCATTTGAAGTACTGTGTACTGAACTTCCACTCTGTTTCTGACATTTCCATTTTTGTCTTGGAATCCTGTGGCTTGCTTTTTTATCAATATAAAAATATTAAGAGAGCAAGCATTTTTTTCTGTTCCATTAGCAAGATCTCCTCAGAATCTGTGATTGACAAGCATCTCTGTGCACATTTTCAGTGAGGAGCTGTCATCTGTTGGATGTTGTTGTGGTTTCATGTTCACTGAATTTTGTTTGCTAAATTTAGTATAGTGGTTTGAGTGTTTACTCTCTTTTTCTCTCTGTGAGATAGGATCAGGAGAGAAGCAAAGCAGGCCCAAACTTAAAGGTATAAAGATAGATTTATTAACACACACTAAAAGAAGAAAATAAGAATTAAAATGAAACTTTCAAAACACTCCTCCTCATCTGCCCAAGTGTTCACTTTCCCACTAATAACTAATAAAGAGACAAAACTTGTGATTTTCAGTTAGTTTCATCATTTAAAAAATAATCTTTCATTAGTTCTTTAGGGAGAGGAGTCTCTCTTAGTTTCCTGTGGAAACATCCCCACAAGAAAACAGTCCTCTGGTGGCTCCTATGTCACGAATCTGCACCCGCCTGGAAAAAAAAAACTCTCTGCAGACTGTGAAGCCCCTTCCATTAGCAGTTTCCCAAGCTGCTTATGGGTTATGGACTCATGCATACTGGGATGTCATTTTGATTCTTCATCACAGGGAACAGAGATGTCTTCTCACTTCTTCAGTGGCGCAGAGGACTTCTTATCTCTCTCTGTTCAAACATCTCATGGGATCATAAGATCACAGCTACTAATTCAATATTCACTTAGGCCATCACAGATACCTTTGCTTAAATCCACAAATCTGAATAACCATCTCCCCAAAATGCATATTTTTCCATGGTTTTAAGGGAATACCAATACATTACAGTTCATTACCATAGCTCGTAAGAGAAGTTTAGCCTAAAATGATAACTCCACAAACCTTTTTCCTAATAAGTCTTTTCACTTTCTCTTCACTGACTTTTATCTCATGCCATGTCTTCTCTACGTTCACTCTGTCCCTTTTCTCACCCTCAGAGAAGGGTTAGGGCTTTGGAAGCTTTATTAGTGTAAGGAAAGAGTTAATATTTTGCCTAGGTCCTCTCTCCTTTGGGCTGTGGCTCACTGTGTTAAATTTTAAAGCTGTGCCGATGAGGTCGGGGGGGAGGGTGGAACTTAAGCTGAGAGATAGGAGCTGCTTGCGTAGTCAGACATCTTAACAGCCGGGAATGTAGATGGCTCCTTCCCACCCCTGGTCTCATGGGCTCGTGGCAGAGTGGGGCCAGCCCCAGTGCGAGCCTGGAGCTGCTATCAGGGGCTCAGCAGACATCTTCCTCAGGTCGGCTGGCTTGGGGTAGGCTTTAAAGTTGGCTAGATGTTAAGCTGCAGCCTCCCACCCCTCCCACCGGCAGCCGATGGGGGCCCGTCGGCACAGCCAGGCCAGGGCCGGCTCTCCCCCAGAAGTGGGGGAGCGGCAGGAGATCTAGCCAGCCTGGGCCTCTCCATAGAGCGGCCCCAGGGGGCCGGTGTTGCCTGCTCTTGTGGCCGGAAGGGAAAGGAATCTTGCCGGGATTCTTCTGATTTTTAAGCCTGTGTGAGACAAAGGTGTATCCTTATATTTAATTGGTTAATCCAGTTGTCAATTTCAAGTCAGCCACTAATTGTTTTTTACCCACAGATATTGAATGGCAGGAACTATTACGGTTTGAAGGAAATCCTAAAGTGATCTTGTCCCTCTCTCTACCCAAAGGAAGGATCAGTTGTATATATGTTCTTTTCTGGTGTGCAGCTAACTGGGTTTTAGAGATTTTTGTTACTAGCTGTCACAGGACTTCAGTATCATTAGGGTTGCTTGGGAGACCAAGGGAACAGGTTTTTTTCTCCTGGTTATCTTCCTTGTTGCAGTGTAAGTCTATTTATATATTTTTTAAAAAAAATTTTTTTTAAATCCCCATCCACTGTGCTAATACAGAGAATAGTCTATTCTTTTTCACTTTACAGTATTCTTTATATACTTGAAGACTGAGCATGGATATGATCAATCTTCTTTCCTCTGGACTAAATGTTCTTTGTTGGTACAGTTTCTTCCCTTGGGGGCTGTGTTTTCTGGACTTGGTCTTGTTTCTGTCTTCCTGAGTTTCTCCAAATGATCTGTGTCCTTTCTGAAGTACATTTCTCTCAGCCAGGCAGTTCGCTAGCTAAGACCTCACAAGTGCTGACTAATTTAAGTAGGATTTTAACTTTGGGGATGTCTCAGGACATCTTCCTGTTTATGCTTCCCTGTCTGTAGGTTTTGCACAATTAGGAGTTTATTGCCTCGAGTTTAATGTGTGAGCTCAGATCACAATGCCTGTCTGTAGGTTTGTTAACACAGACTTACATTTCTTATTCTGTACTTACACATTTCAACATCCCTTCTTAAATAGCTTCTTATTTTTTCAGACTACTGTCCCGGTTTGCTGGGCTCACATTCTAGTCCATTCCTCCAGCATATTCATTCCCAACTGATCTATCAAGTAATTGAGATCATTAATGAAAATATTGAATAGAATTAGCTCAAGGACAGGCTTCTGTGAACCATGCTTAATACACCCACCCAAACAGCATACCATCAATAACTATTCTGTGTTCTCCAAACAGTCTCATGCTCAGCCTAGTTTAGTTTCTCTATTAGTTTCTCTAGGTGACTTTTCCCTAGCTTGCTTAGGCAAATATCTTGTGGAAAACTGTCAAAAGTTTTTTTTCTAAATCAAGCTACCTACACCTATATTCTAGGTGATATTTTCAGAGTTATTCATACTGTTCTTATTTGTCTTCAGCTGCAAAACTGGACCTGTGTGGAGCCTGCTGCCCCAAGGCATGTGTTTATTTTTGGGTTTTACTAGAATCCATTTTTCTTAGAAAAATTTAAATTTTTAGTGTGTAAGAGGATGCTTAGGAATGTGGACTGCTTTGGTGCAAAAGACACTGCACATAGGTGATGTGCAAGTTATCTTTGTTCTGTAGGTGCATTTTAATCTTGACCTGCAAGACTGTGTTCGCAGTGTGGTTTAAGTATTCTGCACTTGCAGACCTAAATCAGAGCTGTCATCAAACACTTGGGTGCCAAGCATCCAAATACAGCCTGGACCCAGTTTAAGCCCTGCAGCTTTTCTCTCTTATGTGTCCAGTCTAAATCACAGCCTGTAAGGCTTTTAGGATTAAGAAGCAGCAAATCTTCCAGTTGAATTAAACAACACTTTGGTGACAAGAGTGAATCCTAACAGGAGTCCAAGGAGACATTCAGGGTCATTTTCATTATGGAATAAGTGGGGATTTGAATTGCCGGTTAGTATTGTGGTCCATTTCAGTATCATGATGCTTTCAGGTGTGATTAAAGTGTTTTCGTTAACATTTAAAAATCAATTAAGATATTTGCTAATAATTCCTTCTCCTTTCTTGGCCTTGTAATAAGCATATAATAAATTAAACAGCTGACATCGTGAGGAGCTATTGTATTTCAGCCCATCTGAACATGGAGATACTAGGATGCCTCTTGCATCTTTGTGTGTAATGAATGGGTCTTAGTTATTATAAAGTGCCGCACAACTTCACCTCTGCAGAGGGTGTTCAGCAAACAATCCCCAGCCGAAAATCCCTTCTATCTCCTAAGCCATAGGAAATGCTCTCTTACTCCATTAGCCCCACTGCACTTGCTTGGTTTTTCCCCTTACTTGTTCCAAAGAGGAGGGAAACATATCTTTACAATCACACTAGCAAGAATTAGCCCAACTGTATTTTTACAGTAAACTAACAAATAGGAGGAGAATCTGAGCAGCTCTCAGGGACTGAATTTGTTTGCTGCTGTATCTGCAACTGGCATCAATGGAAACCTGAGTGCCCCATTAAAAGTCAACAGTCTCTGTTGGCTGGGGCATGGGCCAAACAGAGCCAGCCTGTTCTGCAGACAGACTGATAGCCTTTATCTCCCCCCACCCAGCTTGGGATGGGAAATGATGAAATTGAAACAAAAAGCTTGAAACTGGGACTTGGAGTTCTTACTCTGCAGCTGTCCTTCCAAGGAGGAGCAGAGACAGAAGGTTGCCTTCAGGGCCATGTGAGAAATTCACTGAATGCCATTAAGTGAGGATTGGGGCTCATTTGTAGGAATGGGAAATAATGCATGGTGCTGGTGTGGGCCCCAGGTAGTGACATGGAGGTATGCATCTGGAAATCTTCATTCCAAAATATTGGGGATGGTGTGAGTAAGTTACCACTCTAACTTGACTGGGCAATAATCTGTTATAGGGTCTACCCTTTTAATCGTGCCTATGGATAAGTGCCTTAAGCAGCAGCATACTATCCAGTCACCCACCCCAAGGAGGCTCAGGCCTACACTCTCCTGTAGCATTTTCTTCCAGTAAATGTGACTGCTCAAATGATATCTTGATGTTCTGATTGCTCGCAAAACCGAAAGTAGGAGTTATATGTACTTTTGTCCCCATGGTGCAGCGGAATTAGATTGCATCTTAAACACCTGGGGTTAGGGATGTTTCATGGAAAATACCTAGCATTTGATGTTTTCATCTTTTCAAAAGATGGCTCTTCAGCCAGGGAACAGTGGGCCACACAGAAAATACACTGGGCTTTGATGGTATCTGTCCTGAAGTGCATAAGAGTACCTCAAATGCAAGGGAAGTGGTCTTTCCACTCTGAGTTTGCAGATATTTGAGTGGTGAATTCATTGGTCCTCCCGTGAAGAAGTTATCTTTACCCCATCATTGCTGCTTCTCTCTCCCTTTGTTTCACCAACAATTTTTATCAGTAAACTCTTTGGTACGGCCACCAAGTTGCTGTTTGTCACAGGCTTAAGGCCTCATTTTGTCACTAAATGCTGCTAGTTTGTTACTTGCTCTTTTCTTTTGCAGTCTGAGTCTATGAGCTTCCCAACAGTAACAGTGGAGTTTTGGGGCTGTTGGGGGATTGCACATGGTCTTGCTATCCTCTTATTTGTTAATTCTATCAGTCAATGTTATAAAATGTGTAAAGGGAGAGTTCCCCATATCATCTGCCTTTTGTTCATCTTAATCTCTAGTCAGTGTAAGTGACTTTTAGATAACAACCAAGATAGTATTTTGTGCTCTAAAAGCTTGAACGTAGAAATGAGTGCAGCAAATATCCCTTTTGCTCTTAGCTGTCCGCCCTGTGTCAGGTACATAGGTTGAATCATTATTTCTCATTACCTTTCAAAGGTAAAGGTGGTATCCCATGAATGGGATTTTCAGAAGCAGTAACCCTAAACCTACTCTTAAAACAGTCGGAGCGAGTTTCATGGCTAACTTCAGGGGTAGGAGTGTGCACATAGCATGCAGCTGACAGCCCAAACCAAATTGCTATACCTGATTTGTTATGGCTGCAAGTGACCTTGGTCCAACAGAGTTAGTGCATTTTCCTCTGAATTACAGGGATTTAACCTCTTATTTTATAGGGCATATTCTGTTCAATAGTCTCTAGTCTCAAACCTCTCCTCACATACACAGTAAACTGGTATTCCTGCAGAGGAAAGGAAAAATGAAGGGAAAACATCTAAGGAAGGTAGAATATGAGCACAGACCACTGAATACAATTGGATATTGTCTTTTGGTGTGTGTGAAATCTTGGGATCATCCACTGCAAAAACAGGACAAGGATGGCTCTACCAAAAGATACTGGTTTACAGCTTGTGCCCATGTTTTTTGTCAATTTGACCATGGTGTGCACTGTATCAAAGAATAATACTGTTTGTGATTGGCGTTTAAGCCCTTCTCCCTGCATCATGCATAGGTCCAAGCCTACTGCTTGACTTTGTGTGTTCGGAAACTTCACAAGTGTTGGAGTGAGAAAGAAACCCAGTGATACAAATGTCAGCAAGGATTTGGCCATCCTTCAGTCCCCTTAGCAAGTCTCTCTGCCATGCATGTGGAATATTTTCTGCCAACTAAGTAGAGCATGTGTCTTTTTGGTCTTAGTTTCAGCTACTTTGTGTCTGTTGCCTTCAGACACCTGAAAAATTGCCCTGGGTGTCCCATGGTCTGAAGAATACACATCTCTAAACATTATGATGTAGATGTCTTTGATTTGCACTGTTCTCTGCTTCCTGGTTTGTGACCAATGCATTTTCTCCCTTCCCTGTTTTTTTTCTGACATGCTTCTGGTCAAGAGGTTTTGTTTCTTATAGCACCAGGAGCAAAGTTAGAGGCGGAAGCAATGCAAAACTCTGATATGTCCACATCTCTCTTCAGTCTGTTTGTCTTCCGCAGAGAGCTGATAGTGAATGACATTCATATAAACAGTGGGTGAAAGACCTGATATGCACAGTTCAAACATCCTGTCATGGTCTAGGCACAAGTACCTTATTGAAAAATAAACACCTAACATGCATAAATATCTGATGTGTTTTCCTGGTTAAAATTGTGTGTCCCTGTGCAGTGTTTTTGGAAGATCTACAGGGCACTCTTCTATTTTCTCAGAATCCATAACATGTAACCTGATTTTAATTCTGCCTTGAACTGTTGGGTGTGACTTGATTGATGCTGTAGATGAGTTTATCTGAATGCAAGTTTATGTGATACAACAAATAGTACTTCAGAGAAACACTTAAATGCTTTTCTGTCTCCAGCAGTGACCTGTTAAACTATTTCACACAATTTAACCTTGTCTCTCCCCCTCAGTACACTTGATAGAAAGGACAGTGCTTCAGTCTGGAAAGATATGTAGGTTGGACCAGGAATTGTCATTTCAATTTCTGGAATCTCTATTCTTGCAAAATTTTCAGGACCAACTGGGATAAAGTCACCGAGTTTGAAATAACTTTTCTTTCAGCAGAGGTTGGTGCTAGATGTTTTCCCAATATCTGTGAATCCTAATTTCTGCGAATCTGTGCTAGACCATGTGCAGCCACAGTTAAAATCAGTTTTGTTCACCCTGAGATTCCTGTAGCTTAAAAGAACATCATCCGTAGATAATGTTTTCATTGCTGCTTCTTTGTGTCAGCCTCCTATAGTGGGAGTTTTGATCTGAAGATCAAATGTTTCCTAGAACTGAGGGCATACAACAGATAAATTGTTGAAAAAGTTGTGAAGAGAAGGTGAAATAAAACTCTTCTAGAAGCGTCATTTGTAGCAATTGTTGTCTGGTTCCAGCTTCCAGCTGTGCACAGGGTGGGACAGTCCTGAACATCTGTGGTGCTGCTCTGGCTGTGGTGGATTCTCTGTGCTGGGCCTGTGAAGATGAAACTGATCTGACATAAATGGCCAGGAAGCTACTGACCACGTGCAGTGGTTTCACTGCACTCAACTGACTGGAGGGACATTATAGAGAGTCCCAGAGCCATGTTTCCAGAAGAGTATTCCTTTTCATGGCTGGAGAAAATATGCTCTCTCATATGGCTCAGGGGACAGACCCCAGGCAAAGACATTCAAAGCTTGAGCTTTCTCCTATATCTGGAGAAATAGGATGGCAAACCCAGTCCAGGGGCTGCTGATGTTAGAGGTTATCAGGCCTTGAGAATGAAAGTCCTCGGTGATGATGACTACTTTGGCCCGTAGCAAGGCTTGGTAAGATCTCTGGTAGAAATTTACTTGTGCAGTTGAGTTTTTCATATGAGAAGAAGTTTGTTTTTACTATGAGCTGCACTGTGCATGCTGTTCATCCATAGCTGTCTCTTTGCCCTCCTGCTATCCTCAGCTCTTTTCAGAAACCTTGGATTTATCATTCTTGGATTGTCTGTCTTGTTCTGGCTTTTAAAAAGAAAAGCTTTTCAAAGGGCCTTTGGAACAGGCTGTGTTATTTTTGGCTCAGTCTCTTAGTGACTCTCATTGCAAAATTAAAACTTCTAATTAGAAAGCAAAAAAAATGGCAAGGGAAGGAAAACGCATTGCTGCAAAATTAAGGTGGATATTTTAATTGCCCCAGAAGCATGGAATTGCAGTCCACTGCAGAGTTTGCTCTGCCCCAGAAGATCACTGTAAAAAATGATTACTGTTTTCCACAAGTAATCTACAACCTTTTAATTTAAAGCCTCAAACAAACATCTCTGCCAAGATACTTGGATGATGCCTTAGTTTGATGCAAATATCCTAAGAAGAATTATTTAAAATTTAAACACATGATGTTGGGAAGATGGTATAGAGGGGAAAAGTAGTGAATTAAAGGATGGCAAGGGAAAAAATTGTTGTAATAAAGCAGGAGATACAATGGAGTTAGAAGTGGGACCTCTATGACCTTGGATTTTTTCAAGTGATTCATTTCTTCTGTGCAAACTTCTTGAAAATTGCTTTGGGATCATCTGCCATGAGGCTCTGCATGAAGGGAGCATCTGTAGAAATTTGTGTGAGCTCCTTCTTGGTTTGGGTGGATGCTGCCTGATGCTACTTTCTTTCCTTTTCCATGTGTGCATGCCTGACCTTGGTCAAACCATCAGTTTTTTCCATGGTACTTTTCACTGGAGCAGGTTGTGCTTGTGTGTGTGTCTGCCAGAACCCCTGTGAGATCCCAGTTGTGCTCTGCAAAGCTGTTTTGAGGGGAGAGGAAAAGGAAATGGACAAAAGGAGATGATTGACAGTAGCCCTTTAGATTTCTGTTGTTAATGCACCAGTAATAAGGTAAGGCTTATCTTTAAATGTTCATAAAATCAAGACTTTGATGGAAACAGGCTTTTGGGTTAATATATTTTTGATAGATAAAGCAGAATGAAATGAATAGACCAAGGGAACATACAGTATTTAGAGAAAAACATATTTTTTGTTTAAATCTCTCTCCTGGCATGCTGTCTGGGAGCATGTGACACATATAAATGGTGTGTTAGTAAGCACATGCTCAGTGCGTGTGTTTTAAAGGGATACAGGGGCCTGAAAGGGGTGTTACAGGGTTAAGAGGCTGCTGAGTGAGATGAGATCTGCTGGTTGAGATGAAAAATCTCACCTTCTGTCCCTTCACTTCTGTTCAAGTCCAGCTCTTGCTGGGTGGGTAAATGTGAACAGATAAGAGTTTGCAGTGTAGAGATTTTGCCTCCCCCATGCTCTGACATGAAAAAGGAGTTGTGTGCCAGCCCCTTTGAGGAGTTTGGGCAGCAAGGTTCTGTTGTTTGAGCTGTGCAGGGAGAGTTTAGGATGTCGTAGTCATTAATGCATTTCAGCTCAAACTCTTTCGATTGTCTGTTTTGTGTATTTGCACATTTGGATGAAATTATCTCATAACTATGTGTAGTACAGTGTCTGGGAAGGCTGTGCCAAGGGGACAGAGCCTCCTCACAGCAAAGAGCTGCAGCATCTGGGACTTGGATCCCAGACCATTTGGTTGCTGCTTTTCCATTGTGCATTTACATCACAATTGTTGAACTTCATCTGCCTAGCTTCATCCCTCTCTTTTATACCTCTTCAGTGAGGAGTCATCTGTCCTTCCTTGTCTCTCCCTGCCCAAGAACCTCTGCACTGCAGCCCCAGACATCTGAGCCACGCAAGTTCATTTTCTCTGTAACCTTCCTGGACTCAAAATGATCTCTCCCTCTTAGGAAATGCTGACATAACCCCAGCATTTTACCAAATCTTACAAATTATCACTATAAATGGCTGTTAGGACATCACATGGAATTGCTGGTGAATATTGCCTGGCAAGTGAGTGGCACAGCTGGGAAAAGAAGGTCCCAGAGTCTTTGAAGACGGACAAAGGGGTCTATAAAACCTGTAATTCAGATCAACCTGAGGGAGCAAGAGACACAAATTTTCATTTGATTATGCAAAATCTTTGGTGGTAATGCCAAACTGGGGCTTTGATTTCTCTTGTTTTAGTACCACTTTGTGGTCCAGGGCTTTGCTTGTTTTAATGGGTGATAAAGTGAGGCCTGGAAACACAGGGTAAATTAAAAGCTTTGGTTCTTTTCAAAACTGGTGACAAAAGTCTGACTTAATGCTGTTAGGATTGGCATCAAATCCAGGCAAACAGTTTTTCCAGGAGCAACTTTGCATAGAACAGACTACAAGTGTAGTAGAGACTAAATTCCTCATTCATTTATAATTTCTTGCTTTTTCAGCCTTTCACTGAGCATTGGACTCTGGGCTCTGAATTCCTGAGCTTGTTTTTTCCTTTTTGTGGTGTCCTGTTTTCAGCTGGATGAGTGTATCTGTGCTTGTGGGCACCTGTCACAGATGCCAGTCTTTACACCACCCTGAAATTTGCTTCCTTTGAACAATTTTAATGGGGTTTGGTTCATTAGGAGCCAAATGCATTTTAGAAACCTGCATGTATGTTGGTTAGAATGTATTTGTGTAACTCACAGACCTCTATATTTAATTAATGTAAAACAACTGTCTTGAATCTAAGAAAGCTATCTAGTTGCGATTAGTTCTTGTTTGCTAATTAATTACCAATGGATGATTAAAGATTTGTTTACTGAGGTTTAGCAGCTATCAAGACACACATCTAGTACTCAGGGGATTTACTATGTGGTAACTGGATTGTTGAATTAAATTCTTACTGGAGACCTTTAAACAGTGACTGAAGAAAGCTGCTCTGCTGACAGTTTCCTTTTACAGCTCACCTCCAGATCCTGCTGCCATGGGGAGCATTGCTCTTAAGGGAAGAGGTGCTTAGGCTGATACACCTGTCTCACTGGGGTGAGCAATTTGTTTCCTTCTGCAAATTAAAGGCAAGGAAAACTAGGCTCTCAGGTCTTGGCTGTGTTGGCTAAGCAATGCTTCTCACACATACTTGCAAATACAGTTGGTCATGTCTGGCAGTCATGGTTTACCTTTGTCTCTTTGTGGGTGCTCATCCACATCTTAGTCCAGACAGCCATGAATTGAGTCTTGTTCTGTTGGGATTTGATTTCAGTCTGGCATTTGCTCCTGCGTGTAGGCTTTTGGTTTTTCTTCTTTTGACAATTCACTGGGTGGTTTTGTTGAATTTTTTTTAAGTCTGTGGGTTTGTTTCAGATTCAGTCCCTGTGTTTATGGACTATTTGGTCACCAAACCCCCAAGTTTCTGCTCACCTCTTGTTGAATAGGATCAAGATTTATGGTGGCAATTTGTGGCTTTTTCAGGTAACCACCTGGAAAAGGCTTAAGAAGGTGGTGTGTTTGCTGCCTTCTCAAAGCCAGCCTCTTGAGGTGCCTGGAGATGTGCAACCATCATTGCTTACTGCTTTTGAAAGCCCTGCCCTGCGCATCATGGATAAAACAACAGAAGGGAAAGCTGACCACTGGTACTGACACACAGAAGCTCTTGGGTTTGTCACAGAGAGTTGCTTCCTGCAGATTCGCATGAGCAAAAGCTGTCCATGCAGGTGTTGGTGAATAATAAGGGATAGCAATGTGCTTTATGAGGGCAGCAGTTCAGAGTTTGAAGGGTTGACTTTAAAAGCTATCTTCAGGATCTTTAGCCTCTCTCAAGTACTGATCTTGCATTTTGGTTTTTACCCAGTGGGTCATAAAAGGAGGTAGGAGACCAGCAAGGGTGCTGGGAGTTTATGCACGGAGGCAAGCTTGGTAGGATTTCATAGAACAATTTTATCCATTCTTTCATTTTCTCTTGTGCTTTCCTTATGTATAAGCCAGAGGTTTGGTTTGCTTTTCTCCAGACTCTCTCACTAAGCAGAGCTGGCAGGGGAAAAAAAAAATCAGAGAGAATGAGCAACTGTGGCAGAAAACTGATTAAAAAGAATAATTAGCGTTTGCCCCTGATAAATGAGCAAAGCCATTAATTAGACTGATTTACTCCTGGCTTTTTTTTTTCCTTCTCCCTTTCCTCTGTATTTTTTTTCCTTCTTTATCAAATGGCAGCACCGTGACTGCCCCTTTGGTACGTTTTCATCAGCTTTTCACCAGTTGTCAGAGCTAGCCCCCTCCTTTCCTGGAACCCAAGCTGCCTCTTGTAGCTAATGGATATGGCATGCAGCCAAAGCTGATGGCTGCTAGATCTCCACTGGCTTACAGGTGTTTCCATCATTACTGGCATATTGTCTGCCATAGGGTCTCCTTCTTCCTCCTTCTTCCCCTCCTTTTCTTTTTTTTTTTCTCTGTTTTCACCCTTCTTTGCAGTGTTTAAGAAGTAATTACAGTTAAAAAAAAAAAGCTGGCAATTTTTAAGAATTTTATTTTATGCAACATGATGTCCCAGTGATCAAATCAATTTTTTTTTTGGCATGGTGACAAAACAGCAATGCTGCTGCTGTTGCCTGTTTGAATGTAATTACCAGGATGAAAGGGAGAATTTTAATTAAGACAATTTCTCCCCACACCTTCTTCCCTCCTCCTTATTCAAATAATGAGCTGAGGGCTGTGGGTTTTTAGTGCTGGATTTTTTTTAATATGTGCTTTTTTATTAAGAAATACTACTGATCATCAGACTACTGCATATTATATCATGACTGTGCCCTCCCCCCACCCCCGATGAGAGCTGGCTGAAGGCTTGGTCTGTGCAGAATGGGAAAATGATACATTCACAGTCTCAAATGGGAGCTTGGCACTGTACAAGCCAATATAAGCATAAAAGTCCTTGTTTCAGATCTTAAATGGTGCAAATGGGATTGCCAGCATATATGTTGTGCTTGGAGCCTTTTGTGATCAATTATTATATGCATTCCTGTAATGCCCAGAGGTCAAATTCTTCAAGCAGTTTAGGGCCCTGGAAGGAGAAAAAGGCCCAAGTGGCTGCCTGGGAGCCAAATGCCACAGAAGCATCACAACATGTGGAATTGACCTTCATTCTTTGGATCCAGCTCTAATTTAGGGAAGCATTTGAAATGTGTGCTGGGCAATGGGTAAGAGTAAGATACTTCTGGGGTAGAAGAAGGAAAAAAGTTGCTGGCAAAGAGCAGAGGTGGAGTGAAATGGGAGAAGAATTGGCTGGGATTTGTTGGAAGGAGCTGGTAGAAAGCTGAGGAAATGGTTAACTGCAGCTGGGAAATACGGGAATGAGAGTTTATCTGAAATGGGATTTGCTTTTAAAGTCCAAGCAAGTACAAATGGCTAATTCTTATGAGCCTCTGGCATGGGAGGTGCATTGGCAATGGGTTTGCAAGTCAAGACCATCAGTTAGAGTTACACCTTTGTGACAGTGCAAGTGAGGTGCTGGACTAAGATTTTGAGGGGTAGTCAACCAAATTCCCTAATAATTCCATGACTCTTAACTCTTATCTCAGAGGAGTGCATGCTGGGGATGATTTAACTGGCTATTGCCTTGGAGGGGCATGTTACCCTGCACTACTGTCACCTCTGTGCCCCTGAGTCTCAGCAGCATTTGCAGAGGTCAAGTTGTCTGGAACTTGTACCCTGATGCATAGGCAGAAGCATGGAGAGGATTTTTTCTTTCTTTTGTTGTTGTTGGGGTTTTGGTGTTTTGTTTTGGTTTTTTTGGTTGGTTGGTTTGGTTTGTGGGGTTTTTTGGGAGGGGGGGTATGTGTTTGGTTTTTTGGGGGGGGTTTGGGGGGGAGTGTTTGGTTTTTAGTTTTTTGTGGGGTTTTTTGTGTAAGGAGAGCAAGGACACCTTCCTAGTCCTCTGAGATTTACCCCTATCTGGGTTTACCCCATACCATGCATCACAAACCCACTGTACTCTCTCAGACACAGGCAGGGCATCTTCTGCAGGCTAGCCATGCAGGTCTGTTAGCAATCCAGAGTGGCTGGTTCACGGTAATTCAAACTGCCTCCTTCCCCCAGGGCAGGAGACACTGCCTCCAAAATATACTTTTTAACCTGCAGCCTTGGGACCAGGGCAGTACCATTGCTTGGGACTGAAATTAAGTCATCAAAGGATTGGTGTTGGAAGGGGCTACAAAGAGGAAATTGATTTCCCAGATGTATTTTTGAAGCATGTCTCTTGTCAGTGGACAGTAATTTAGACCAATCTAGGTGCTTGCTTTCCAGAACAACTGAAAGTTTGTGCAACCTCTTGGCTGTGCAGTCTGTTCCAGTTACCCTGAGCAGGGCTGGTCCCCAGGCTTCACCCTGCCTTCCTGGGGAACACTTCAGGCATGATGTGAAAATTGCTGGACAAATAGGAAAACCTGCAGAGCAAAGTCAGTGCCTGCCAAAAAATGAAGGCAGTAAGCTCTGAGTCTCTTCACTTGTTCAGTGATATTCAGAGGGCTCACAGCTCTGCCTCCTACCTTGCCGGTCTTGCCAGCTGCCATGGAGCAGTGGAGCTCAGGCATTTGGGCAGAGTTGGTTGAAAAAGCTGAAAAAAAGGAACTGATAGAACTTGAACCTTGGCTGAATGGCTGCCCTTGTCCTCTGCAAAGAAACCATTCCTTTCCTGCTTATGAAATCCATATGATTACACTTGGGTTTTCAAGTCCAAAGGGGGAACTTTTCTCCTTTAGTCATTGCTAAATGAGCTGGGGGATAGGTAAGCTATGGTGTAGGGTGTGAGGACCAAGGTTACTGGATAGAGGGAGTCAAGGGTTTTAAGCAAGGAGCAACACCAGAACTAGGATGGTAACAGAGTAGAGTGCATATATTGTGCTTTTTAAGGCCTTGGGCTCTGCTAGATTTGTCCTAAAGCTGATAGCCATTCATGGGCTGGGATTCACCATCACAATGGCCAGTTGTCCTGGAAGAGATGCCTCCTTGAGGATGGCAGCCCTCAAGGGTTTGGCAGAGCTTGGATGTACTGGATTAATGAGCAAGGATCGGTATGCAGGCTTCTACCACACACAAACAGATGCAGTAATCTGAATTATTTGTGTGCAACCCAGGTCCCTGGCTTGCTCAATCCCAGAGTGGAAATTGTGCCTGAGGTTAATGCACTGCAAAGAATGTAGGGGAAATGTTTTATGTTTTAAACAAATAAAAATCAGTGTGTATTTTTTTAACGCTTGCTGGCCAGCTCTTCACATCCTGTTAAGCTACATATTTGCATGGTGGTGGTGCAGAGAGGGCTGAGCAAAGAGCCCCTGTGTTTCATTTGGGTGGCTCTATATTGCGATCAGCTGCTCTTTCCTATTCTGTCTGTTTTTCTTAGCAGGGTCAGGACGAGTTTCACGGTCCAAATGGTTCACTGCAATTCTCTACAGGATATCCTCATTTTACTTTAATGGGGAGGAAATTAATGAAACATACAAGCCCTGGGGCTTCAAATACTATACATTAATATTATCCCAACATATTGTGGTATGTGCACTCTCTCAGACTAAACTTTACACTGGACAGAGGAAGTTGTGATCAGATTCAGGTGCCTGTGAAATTTAAGTGGTAGCGAGGAGAAGGAGGAAGAAAAAAAAGGAAAAGAGAAGCTTGAAGCTATTTCCTTCCATCTCAGCCCCTGATCAGTCTAAGAACGGGGATGTTCAAATGCAACCATGTCAATACAAACCAAATAAACTGTCCCAGCTCTTAGGACAGGAGTATTTAGCTGTATTTGTGTATCTGAGAGACTTATTCTTTTGTTGGTTACCTACTTTCGAGACCAAATTCTTCCCATCTGTCACTAGGCCAGTAGTGATCTAAGACTGTGGTTGTCTGCAGAAGATGTGCTGCTAAAGGATTCCAAATCTTCCCACCTCCCTTTCCTCCAAGTGAAAAACACCACAAAATGGGATAGTGTCATAGGAATAAAAAAAAAATCAAGTTCAGCTTCAGTTTTCTTTGGTGGTTACAGGGGAAAATGAGAAGACATGTCTGAGCACTCAGCTGTTACCCCTTGTGGCAATAACCTCATAAGCCAACAATTTCCATGCAGTGATGCATTCTGGCTTCAGCACAGCCCAGGACCTTCAGCTGGGGGTGCCTTGCCCGACAGTGGATCTATATGTTATTAAGCCTGTCAAGACAACCAAGTAGCTTTGGCCATGTACTGAAAAGAGCTTATACCTAGGGTGCTCAGCTGCCATCCCACTGTTGCTCTGAGCTGCTTAAATACAGCTCCTCTTGTGTAGCTGCTCCTGAGCTGGAAGGAGGTCACTAACACTGGGCTGTATTGGGCCTGTTCCTCAAAGCTGCTGACAGTGAATTCTGTTTTTCCTTCTGGGATTTTTGTTTTGTTTTCTTTCTTCTTGTGCTGCAATTTCCTCATGTTACAGCAACTGACACTGCCTTTGCATCAAAAGGAACAGTCCTTCACAATTTTGGTGGAAGAATGTGGAGGAGGGGATGATGTTTGGAGAATCTGGCTGTATCAAGGAAAAATAAGAATTTAAATGGTCATCAGAGTCTTGGAGGATAACAAGACTTTTTTTTTGCTTTTTCTTAGAAATGCACTAAAATACCTTAATTTTTATAGGGGCTGAAGTAGAAAGCAAATCCCATCCCATTCCCAAACTCCACATCCCCAGCTCTTGTCCATTTGATTTTAAATGTTGCTGAACCGCTTGCCTGGTGGAAAAAACTACAACTTGAATATTACCCCATTTTGCAAACTGAAGACTCTGCCTTGGGATATGGGGACAATTTATTAGTGGAAATATCTTTAATTAATTTGTGCACAAGTTCGTGTTTTTCTTTAATTCTTCTCCCCAGGCACTTGACCCATAGTAATGAAATCCGTGAGTCCTTTTCAGAAAATTACTTTCTCAGCATTTTTGTTCCTTTTAAAGTTAAGTGTATCACATAATGACCATGAAATGTTATCCTCTATTAGGAACACACTTTTCACTGAGTCTTCAAACAGTTTATTACCAGGAACTCTGTGTTAAGCTGCCATCCGCTGCCTCACGGTCACACAGGCCTGGCTTTGAACTCTGCATGGGAATGTCTTGGAGGATAAGTGCTCTGCTTGGGCAGCTCAGTTGGAACTGGTTGTCACTGGTGAAAGGTAGGTCCAAGGTTTGGTTCTAGTCTCAAAGGCCAGGCTCAGGAGAGAACAGAGCTCTGACGTCAGTGGCCAAAAGCTGGACAATGGGCTTATGCATCCCATCCATGTTTGGGAGCTTCATGTATGACCTGGTCCCTGGGCAGTTCTAGGTGCCTCCAGTGTTGCAGTTGAAAACAGAGACCTTTTTGTTAGTTCTGAGCAGGGACAATGGACAGAATGGCTCTTGCTGGCCCTGTCCCTACCACTGTCATATTGTGGTGGCAGTGTCTCAATGGTTTTTTCTTGTCCAGGCTGCCTTTAGGCAATCATTCCAAGCTGAGGAAGGTAAGACATGCCTTGAGAGGTTCTTTGGTGTCTTAGATATGCTTTGCCTCTCACCGCAAACAGTCCATAAGGGCAGAATCGTTTCCTTTTGCACAGGTGGGCCAACAGTCCTCTGTGGTTTGGCATGTGGGGATGTTGGCACTGACACAACAGACACTGGTGATTGAGGGGTTGTTTGGGTGTAATGCTACTAAGGCACAATGGGATATTTCAGGTTTTTGCAACGGAGCAAGAAGGGAGAGGGGGATGGTAAACAGCAACAGGCGATGAACAGTTCTGATTTATAATCCATCTGAAATATGTTATCTTCTCACTCCACCTTCTGCTCCTCAACTGCCACTGTCTAAGCGTGGCACCTTCTGATGCAACATTTAGGTGCTGATTCAGACCAGACTTGGAGGGCATGGTGTCATTGTGGAGGAGGTCAGATGTGTGTTTCTTTAAAAATCTCATTCAAATACTGACTAGTTTTTTAACCCCCCTGGACATACGCCAGGGAGTTCACCATGCTGTAACATTACTGTGTTGTCCTGGAATGGACAGTCTTGGCCAGAGCTACAGAGCTCCTTGTACCCCTCTGACTCCAAGTCTGAATCCTTTTTTGGGGCAGTAACACAGGGCACTCACTGCTCTCTTTGGTCTCTGATGCTCAGTCCAAGTAGAATTGAACCACAGGGGTCAGAGTTGGTTCCCTGGAACCAATTCACATCACGCCCTAGTGATTCATCTTATTGTAAAGATATTAGTGTTTAGAAACCCCCTACCAGCAGCAGAAAGGGCTGTTTCACAAAGGGCCTGTCCCCATTGTTTTGAGGTCATCCATCTTCCTGTCTTGGTCCCATTTTCACTCTGATTTGTTTAGACCACAGAATGGGCACATGATCAACTTGTTTTGTTTTTGACGAGTGACCACAAGAACATTGGCTGCATGTGCTTTTTGTTTGGTTGCAGTTTAACAGCTGTTCACTTTGAAATAACTCTATTTCTGCTGGCTTAATTTCTTAGTTGCTCTTACCCAACTTTTCTGTCCAGTGAGGCTTCTCCCTCCTCCCCACACACCTGGCCCTGTTCCCTGCCCTCCCCAGCACTACCCCAGGAATCCTTTTGGTTATTTCAACCTCTATGATTAAACCTCCATGATTGGCCCCCAATTGTTATCAAGAACATTCAGGAAGGAGGATGAAAAAACGAAACATAATCTTATCTGAGAATAGAAAATATGATAAGGGTCCCCTATCTGGAGGCTGCAGTGTCGCTCATGGTGGGGCTGCAACAGTTCCTTTGAAAATAATCACTGACACCATCTCTGCTAAATCACCTTTCACACAGCTCAGGCCTTTGATACGAAGGCCCCTGGCAAAATTAGAGCAGGATTGTGTAGACCCCAGAGCAAACGCATTAAATGCGCAAGAGATCAGAATTAGGGGGCGCACAGATATAATTGCTTAGGAGGAACTTGTGTTCCTGGGGGGTGACAGTGTCTGGGTGGATGTGTATGGCTCTGTCTGGTAGCTACCACAAGATGACTGCAAGTTTTAAGGCATGACATGAGGTGCTGATTAAATGGCCTTTGTACATTTTAATCATCCACCTAGGAGAGGAGTTAATGCTAGACTATAGGCAATGTATGATGATTGATGCTCAGCTCTCTCAGAAAGTCTTGGATAAAGTGTGAGCAGTCTTGTGCTGGTTATGTGTAAACAGCAAGGCCACAAAAGTAATTTTTGCTATTTGGTTTTGTGGGTTTTCATGTGTTTTTGTCACCCCCCCCTCCCACCTGTTTTGGTGCTGAAGCCTCAGGGATAAGCTTTTCTTATTTTATTTCAGTTGAAGTGATTTTTTTTTTTTTTTTAATTTAATAGCTCCTACTAGGCACATTGCAAAAACCCCCTCCATGTGTTGCTCCCAAGAACCTGACAGACCTTTTCGTGACTATACCTGGCCTGAAACAGCCCTAGTGCAGTGTGGGGAAGCTGCTGGACCTGGGAAAGCAAAATACTCCGCAGGGACATCATGGAGGTGCAGAACCTTAGGAAATACAAATATATGGGCCATAAGTACTACTCACTTCCAAAAAGAAAATAAAATCATCTTCATATTTGTTCTAAGATTCTGAAAAATGCACAGGGATTTTGAGTACTCACTTATTTTTTGGGTTCTTGGAGTAGGGTGCTTTTCAGAGACTGGCATAAAATAGCTCTTTTTAAGCATCTAGGTTATTTTTAAACGTTTGAAATTAGTAACCTAAAAATTGAGCTCTCCCAAATCCAAGTTCAGAAAACCCTATGTTGCTAATTGACTCCATACATACATCATGGCTTATATCTTTTAGAAAATTATTTGGCTTGAACTGGAAAACACTGAGCCACCATCCTGACTTGCAGGTGTTAGCCATCAGCCAGTCAACCCATTTCGAAGGTATTTCAAGGCAAAGCTTAAAAATATGTTTAAAAAACCAAACCAAAACAAAAACCTGTGAAAACCTTCAATGGCCAAGCAAACTCCATTCCTCTGTGAATATCTGGTTAGGAGGTCTTGCTTGGGGTACAGGAAGTGTTGAAATTGTCACATCTTGTGAAGTTATTTAACTAAAGGGTCCAGGCTGAATCTGGCAAAGCTCAAACTGTAACAAAGTTCCTCTGCAACACAATAATCTAGAATTAAACCCCTTTTTCTCTTTAGAGGGAAAAATACTATTTTCTCATACCTTGTGGTGTGACCCTGCAGCACTAGGAAAGGGCATTATAATGTTGCCACCCGGTATCTCAAAGTGTTAACACTGAATCGTTATTCTAAGGCAGAAACTTTGTAAAGTAACCCAATTATAAGTACTGGGCAGCAAGCGAATTGCAGTGGCGGGAAATTTGCAGGAGAGGTAAGAGATAAGCTTGAAAATCCTTGCCTTTCTGCTGATCTGGCTTTCAGGGACTGGCATTTGTGAATGCAGCTCATTGAATATGAGTGCAGTAGTTTGCTAGTCTGTAACAGAGACGTGGTCCATGAAGAATAAGGTTGTGAATGACTGGCAGAACCTTCCGTCCATTTTTTTTCCAGAGACAAAAAATATGCCCTTTAGGTCTTTTCCTCCTATTCTTCCCCTTGACAGTGCAAAGTATGGATGAAGGTGCCAGCCTGAACTCTAAATTTCCTGTTGCATGTTGATTTGTGGGCTATTGCTGCAAGTGAAAAATACACTGATTTGTGGAGCAGTCACAGAGGGCTAAACAGTGAATTTGGACATAAATCCATTTTGTCTTTCATAGATGGGTGGAATCTTTGTCACTTGTGTAGCTGGCTATGAAATGGCATCTAAACCAAATCCTCAAATTTCTTTGGTCCTTGTGAGAAGCTTCAATCTGAAATGTCCCAGAAGAGACATCTAAAAGAAAAACCTTGATTCACCAAAGGGGCTGTGTTTTATTATTAGATATAATTGCTGATGTGGAGACACCACACTTATTCACTTGCAGAAGTATGAAGCTAGGCATGAGCCAGCCACAGCAAGCTCTGTTTTCATCTGCAGAACTTCCTGGCATCACGGTCTGAGGTATTCCCAGCCTGCAGCAGCCATCTCTGTCATGGGTGACCATGTGGTTTTATAAGGCAGTGCAGTGAAATATCTTAGGGAACAGATCCAGCTGCACAAGAAAAAGAAAAACCCTGCTATTGTGTGTCCTGTGTGTTTCTTGTCACAGTGAATCAGTTCTCCAGCCAGGCTGATGTCATAGACCTCTGCAGCAGCACACCTAGGGTATCACACATTGCAAGGCGATGCACTCAGAAAGGAATCCCCAAAACTGTAATTCCCACCAAATTTCTAGCATGAAACTGTAGCCCCAGCAAAGCAGGAGAGAAAAATTCTGTGACCAGTTTAAAGAAAAAGAAAAACCCAGCCAACAGAGAAAATTGTTTTGCTGAAGAAAGTACTAGGGGGAAAAAATACAAACCAAAAAAACCAACAAAACAAACCCCAACCCAAGTCATTTTTCGTAAGAAAGAGTTGAAGAACTTTCTTCTTCAGCCTGACTCAGCAGTGTAGAGTGGGCCGTTTGGGGAAGCTTTGCAATGCAGGAGCGGGAGAGAGTGAGGAAAACAAGCAACACCGATGAGTGGCTAGAGAGTGATTTTCAAAAGCCCTCCCTCATTTGGGTTCCAGCAACAGAACGTACTGTTGGTGACTATGAAGGGAAGAGAGTTCTCCCAGAGTGTCTGACCCTGGCACCCTTGTGTGCAGCCCCTCTTCTCAGGCCCTTTTTCTGTTTGCACCTTTTAAGGAGGGGTTCCCAGGCATTGCTCAATCTGTAATCTTCATGTGCTTCCTGTGGAGCGCACTCTTAAATTATTTTTTATCAAAAAGGCCCAGAAATTTGATAAGAGAGATGAGAAGTTGGGTATGATCAGGGGGGATAATAATAAAGAACTGTCACTTCCCTGGCTGTAGCTTTGTTGAGTTAAAGACACAGCAGCTGGTCTGGGTTCTATATTAAAAGGCCTGCTTGATTATATATGAAATACAGATTTAAAGCTTAACTTATGTTACCAAAAGCTAATCAATTGCATGGTAAAGCCTGTCACATTTGTTATGATCACTAAAAAGTTTTTCTTGGCTTATTGGTGCCCACAGTGGCTTTAAAAAGCTATTTGGATCCAGTTTAGTGAAATCTTACCTGTTCAGAATCTATTTATATATTTAATAATAACACCTCAGGATAGGAATATTTTCCTCTCTCCTATCCTTCTCCACCTGAGTTCTAGGAATCTCTACAAAGAAGGAGTTAAAACATCCTTTTAGCAAGTAGAAAAGGGAAGAGAGGTAGAAAAAATTCCACAGCCAGTGTCCAAAAGGACTGTGATCCAGCCAAAGTATTTTATTTCTTCTGGAGATGACCTTGTTCAGCTTCTTGGTTAAATGCTTTGCTGGATCTGTTGCTTTAGGCTTTGTTCCTGGAAAGCTGAGTGTACTATAGCAAGAGAAATGCTGCCCTAGCATCACTAAATGGTTCTGGTACCCATGCAAGCTCTCATTTAACAACCTGGAGCATCTCTCTGGGTGCTGAAGGAGAAAAATGCCTTTCAGAGGCTGTGGCTCTTTGCCATGGTCACCTCCCTGGCAGCCTGACAAGTGCACAGCCAGAAGGTCAGTGCAGCACCAGGAGTTTGCCAGGAAGTGATGGCTGGAGTAATCCTGCCTTGGCTGACAGGCCTCTGGGGCTTGTCTGCTTACAAATGACACACACATGCAGGCACAAATAAAACCCTGGCAATCGCTGTCTGCAAGAGCCTTGCTGCTTCCAGGGGGAAGGAGTGCAGAGTAATTTGATGCCTTCATTATCTTCATAACATGAACCAATTTGTCAGCAAACTACTGTGCAGCCTGATTCCTGATTGCAGGGAAAACCAGGCTGGGAGAGAGGACTATTATTTGCAACCAGTTTAAGCATTGTTCTTTTTCAGAGGAATATAAATACACTGTGTAGAGCTGGCTCATTAGACACTTATCCATTTGTATTTATGATTTAATTAAATAACTGCATGGGAGGTTTCTAATCGCAGTCACAATACAGTTTTGCCCTCTTTATGGCAGTCTCTTTCTGAAAAAGGTGTATCATAGCCATGAGCACATTCAATCTGCCAGCTCCCATTCCTTAATGGAAAGAAGAAAGTAAAAAACTTTAAGCCCCAATGTATGGATTTAGGAACTGATGGATAAAGAGTTCCAGTGACCAGCCTCTGGTTATGCTATTTACTGACTTCTTGTGAGAAACCATGGAGTTTTTTGCTGAAAAGCAGGGCTACGAAGGGAATTGCTGATCACTCTTTGCTTCTAAAGGGATGATCCCACACACAATTTTGCAAGCACCACTTTTGCCTGCCTTCTTCTTTTGTTATAAATTCCAAGCTTAGCCCATCTTTCCTATCACCCTGAATCAGGTTTTGTCTTGCAGATTTGTTTTAGTGGCTCTGATTTTAAGCTGAAGCAGCAAGAATGCAACATACTGGGTATGATTGCTCTGAATGAGCCCCTGCACAGAGTCCTGTGCTGCTTCACCATCCCAGGAGCTGGATTCCATGCAGGATGTGGCAGGAACTAGCTGCTAGGTTGAGCGTACAGAGATGTGGGGTGAATTACAAACCAGCAGAAAAGCTGCAGACAAGTTAGGTGACCCTCTGCCATTTCAGAGAATGAAATTACCCCTACTCTGGCATTGCTTCTGTTTTGGTATTGTTTTCTGGTACTGAATCCAGTGGGTTTCTTGCTAAACCATATTTCCTGTAGAACTAATCTACAGAAGATTGGCTTTGAGATTTTGCTGAGGGAGGGTCTGTGTCATGGCTTTGTAGTGGAGGCCAGGTAAATATAAAAAATCTGTGTCTGCCCATTCCCTCACTTCTTGCATCAACTCATACCTCTGGTCTCAGTCTGGGACAGAGTACAGCAGGGTTATCAGGTCTCCCGACCAGGCATGCAACTTTCAGCAGTGCTTTGACTTTGAGTGTAAATTTGCTCTCTGAAAAGTCAAGGGAAATCTAAAGGAGCTGCCTGTTACTTAGAGAATAGAGAGGAAGAGTGCTTTGACATTATTTTTTTTATTCATAATCCCTGAGGTAGCTGATGTTTTCTTTTAATATTTTTACTCCCTTCCATGTTTAATGTTCTCCCATAAATTGCTTAAGCTGTTTTTTCTTCTCTTTAAATCAGATTCCCCTGTACCCTGAAATACAAAATACGTGTAGGTTTTCTCTAAAGCATAGTTTATGCTGATAATTCCCTCTCTGCATCCTGTGCTAGAGTCAAGCACTGCATATCTGATTGGGCTTTTAATGACTTTTGGGAATCATTTAAATATCTAGCTGACTAGCCCAGTTAATAATCAAAGCTGTAGCTCCTTGAAGCAGGAGTGACTCATGGAAGAAGAAAGCTTCTGGCTATTTCTAAGCCTCTCTCCTGCCCCTTCACTGCTGTGCAGGCTCTGAAGGGCATGGCCTTTTCTGATGTTCCCAGGCAATGTGCATCCTTTCTGTCTTGCTCCAGTCACACGTTCAGGTGTGCAAAGTGCCAGGTTGGTTTCTGAGCATCTGTTGCCTGTGCACCCATTGCAGGGAGATTGCTGGAGCTTGCAGTGCTGGGGAAAATTTAGTTTTTAAATTGCAGATTTTTTGGGGGACGGATGGGGGGAGGAACCCATAGATATTGCAGTGGGAATAGTTCTTGGGAGACCACCAGCTTTACTCCTGTGTGTTTAAGTGTGTCCTGATGCTGCTGGTGCTACCTGTGGATGAATCAGAAAGTAGCGGACATTGGGATTTGCCTTTGGGATTGCTTGTCTAATTCAGTGTCCTTTCCCAAATGAGTGCTACCATATTCCAATGTCTGTTTTCATTCTCGAGGTATTTTCTGACCATCTCACCTAATAGCTCCTGAACTTACATTTAATTTCTAGACTGAGCTCTTTTTTTACATTTTTTTGTTCTAGGGTGCCATGGGTCATTGTCATGTGCTGTTACTGCTGTCTGTGCTGCAGACAGACAAAAAATCTGCTATGGTAATGAAAAAAAAAAATAATTGCTGTGTTTTCCCTCCTCTTGCACATCAGATTACTCTACTGAGCACTAGCATGATATTAGGACTACCTCTCGCATCTCAGTGTTTCCTTTTGTGTCCTGAATGGCAGTGTTCACTGAGATCGCTGCTTCTCTGATTTATGAATCAAGATATCTCTTGCACCAGAGAGAATGAGTGCCCCAGGGAGGAAAGAAGGGCTTTGATCTCACTGTGCTTTTGAAATATGACTGTAAAATCAGAATTAGATGGCAATCTCTTTAGGGCAGGGACATCTCTGTTTGCCCTGCACAGTGTCTGGCATGCTTTGGGTGCCATATTATCAACAAGAGAGGTTGCGTAATGGGTGATGCTCTCGAATCATGTCTGTTGACCCTGAAGAGTTGAGGAGCTGTTCTCTCCTCATGCTATTATTAATAGTGCTTTTGTTTTCCTCCCCCTGCTTCATAATAACCAGACCTTGCTGAGCCCTCTGGCCGTAGATGAGATGGAGCCACTGCTGAGCCACTGCATGGTGTTTGTGCTGTGACAGGAGCTGTGCCCTCTCCTGGGCACAGCCTCATGTCCTGCTGTACAAACCGTGGTTTTTCTGTGGTATTCACTCTCCCCAGTTGGCCTTAAGCACCACTATGGCTTCAGGAAGCCTTAAAATAGCAAAAGTAGCAAGGAAAAGTGCAGGGACCAGCTGCTGGGACCAGTCACAGATTTTTCCCTTTGCCAATGTGAGTACAGACATTACATCTCATTCTTTCTCTTGTCTTGAAGTTTTGGAGAAGATGTACAAAGACTGTGAGGGATTTAATCACTGGGCTGAGTTGTTCTTAATCCACAGAATGATCCTTTGAAATTTCTTTTCCTTAACTGTCTTTCTTTTTTTCCCTTCAAACCTATTTTTCTCTCACCTCCAGATGTGAAATGTCAGTTTTTGATCAACCTAAATCAAAGTTTTTCAGTGGGGGAGGTACAGCTGAAGATGTCCTCTCTGCTTCCAGAATTGCTGTTTCCTCAGCTCTAAAAGCAGCACCACACTTAATGGTTTCACCAAGTTTCTGCTGTCACTGCTATTAAAGAGCCTGACTTAATTCACAGTCATTGCATTTGAGTGGAAAACTTGTCTTATCATTATAGGGCAAGAGGAAGGAAAGGATGCTCAAGATGTGATTGCTATGATTCCTAAATGATCATGGATTTTGATGTGGAAAGAGCTGACCTTGTCCTCCTCAACTGCATATATGGCTTTGCTTTTTAAGGTGAAAAATGGGATTGCTGTCTGTTCTGCACCTGGTGGTTCAAATTTGAGGATAGTATTTCCCATAGCCTTTACAGTTAGAGATGGAGATTTGGGATAGAGGGCTGCCCCTCTCCAGGGTGCCCTGCTGCAGTGGGGAATCTGTTCACCCAAAAGCAACCATTTCTGACGAGGGGCAGCAGGATGGGTACTCAGATTATTTGAACTGCGTCGGCTCTGAAATATGGAAGAGTGGAAACTCTTTCAAAGAGGACTGTTCCTATGCTTTGTCACAATGATCCTACTTTCCTAAGAGTAAAGAAAATTTATTGGACTTTGGAGGGAGGCAGAAAAAAACCCAACCTTTTTTAAGACCCACCAAGCTATGAGCTAAAGCTGAGGTGCACTCAGGTGATGTCTTCAGCTCAGTTGCCTATGATGCTCTGCTCTAAAATGTGACATGTGAGTAGCCAATCTCATGTGGGCTACTGACCTGTCCTAAAACTCTCATCTAATTGTCTTGATTCTCCAACTGCAAAGATTAATTAGAGGAGATGGAAATTTCTTGCCTCCCCAGCCAGGAATATAAAGGCAAAGAGATGGATGAAAGGGAGTGGGGTGAGCTCACAAGGAGACTTTGCTGGCAGATGTCTGCAGTGGATCTTACGGCCCCATTCAAGACATCTGTCTCTCCAGAGGAGCTGATGGCACATGTGAAATGCAGTGAGTCCTTGGGCTATTGTGTGGCTTGGGGTATGCCTGCAGCCACTGTTCATAATTAATCATTTAAGCAACAGTAAAATCAAGTTACTTTACTGACAGTATCCAAACTGCTGACCTCAATGCATTTTAAAAGTTCGTTGGATATTGAACCTCGAATGACCCATGGATGGATCTGGAAAAATAATTTTCATAATCCTCAAGTCATTATCTTAAGAGGAATGTATTGTTCTCCTAATTAAGTCTGTCCACACACTGTGCAGCTTCCCATGCAAATGCACTGTGCATAAACTAATTAAAAGAAATATACAGCCACAATGACTTAAATGGTCTTTTATGCAATCTCTTTAAATTATAGTCTCCCTTCTCCCCCCTCACACACACAAACTAACAAGGGATTCGGCATCATATTCAGCAGGGAAAACCACTGAGCTGTTTTGGATCACAGTCTGGAATCCCCCAGAATTTATTAGAAAGCTTTTGTTTTATGACATTTTTGTGAGGGCCCTGGATGTGTAGAAGACCCTAATTGAGAGTTACAATTGTTTAATAGCAGACAGTCCCTGTCCTGAAGAGCTTGTCTGTCTAAACAGACAAGACAGCCAAACGCTGAAAAAGTCTTGGTTTGCAGTTGAATGGCTCAGCCATTGAAAAGTTGAATGACTCAGCCATTGAAAAGTTGAATGACTTTTGCAAGGTCACATATACAGAGCTGGGAACTGGAAGCAGACCTACTCCAGCGGTGTAAGTACCTGAGTCTTCTACCTTTAGTAATAGACCTAAAAGACATAATATATAGAAGGCTATATTGTGCAACAGCAGCAAAGGGCAATTCCATACTGATTCTCACTGGTATTTTGCTGGCTGAGAAATGGCTGTGAGACTGCTTGGCTGTTTTCAGTAGCTCTTTCATGTTCTCTGGTGTGGTGGAGGTTGTGCCCCTAGAAAAGCAGTATGTTGGAGGCATGTGACCATCATGAAACATTTTTTTCCAGGTCTCCCCACTTAAACCTCGGCAACGCTGTGCAGATACAGCAGAAGCCCCCTTGCCACCAGTGTTCATGCTGTCTTTGTGCCTTGCATTGGATCGTAAGTTTGATGAACCCTGGACTGGCCTCTGTTTGTGTTTGGTTGTGAACATGAATGAAGCAAGATGAAGGAGGTCATCAGGGTTATTTTTGCTGTCATTTCCCTTGGGACGGTTGCTGACATTGCCTTTGGCTTCTACTTTGCAGAAGAGGAGTGGAAGCTCTGGGTGTAGGACGTCCTGCTTGCTATTTTCCCTCTTCTAGTCCATGGATCTGATGGATGTGTGTTTGACAGACAGCCAGCAAAGGAATACTTTCTGAGTGGTCTGACCTGAGCAGAGTACCCAAACAAAGAAGCTGTATTTGCACTGAGGTAAACCAGGACAATACAGCCATGCCCATCCATGGGAGAGAATGCAAGCAATTGTTGTGCAACTCAGCTGCTCTGAACCAGGTGGAATGACATCAGCTGCTAGATGAAGATGGGCTGTGTAGCTCACAGCATCACAGAAGCCTTAAGTTCTGCCAAATAGACATTAGTCTGCAGCTTCTGAACAATTATTGAGGCAGTGGAGCTGCAAGCTTCAGAAACAGCCCATTAGTGTGTGAATGCCATCAACAGTGGGACTGGTTCAGGGGGAGGTGGCAGCCAAGCTCTTAACAGTCCAGGTATAGCTGGGTAGGAATTTGCACATAAATTTTGAGTGAGAACAGGGTTTTTCTTGCTCTCTTTTGTAGATGGGTGTTTATGAGTGTGAAGTGGAAGATGAAACTTCCTTAGGCTGGTCTCAATTACTATCTCATTCTTTGCATGTGGCAGGTTTCCTGAGAGCATCCCTCCTGATGCAGCAGCCACTTAAAACAGCAGCTGGAAAAGAATGGTGAGGAAGAGCCTGGCCTTGCAGCTGGGAGGCCCCTCAGCACAGGATCAGAACCACAGCAAACAAGTAGTTCTCTTATCTGATGTAGCCTGGAAAGCAGACAGATAGGACTGCAGCAATCAGTATGATGGGAATGCAGCAAGTGAACTCTATCAAGAGAAAAGATATGGATGAACTTCGTCTCTTTGTTTCCCCCCTCTCCAGTCCTCATTCTGGTAAGAGGGAGGATCTTTTCCCTATCCAGCGATGAGATGAAAGAGTGCCTCACATTTGACACTTCATGAGTTGGCTGAACCCTGCAAAGTGATCTTCATAAAATCCTGATTCCAAAGCATCAAAGCTTTTTCCTGACTGGTAAAAACCCTAAAAATTCCTGGAAGAACTGCCAAAGGGCAGTGGGGCTGATTCTGTCAACTGCCTTTGGTTAGAGCCGAGTTTGGTTATTTATGGGGGCCAGGGGAGGCAAGAATTCTCCAGATGGGCGGCTAAACCAAATAAAACAATGATAAAAATCAATGAAGTTATGTGCAGGGAAAAGAATGCCTGTGCATGAAGCACACACTTCTCTGTGCTGAAACATCGCTCAGCACGGTGCTGCTCTGGGCACTCCACCCATTGCTGTCTCATCCCCCTGTGTCTGCCCAAATGAACCCTTTGCTGGGGGAATTCTGGCTTGATTTAATGGTACCTTCCTAACGAGATTTCACACTGATTGAGGTGCAAATCCTACTAGAAACATGTCCAGGTGAATAATCACCCAAATGCAACAAGATGTCATCCCAGTGCAGTGGGATTATAGCAGGGCTGGTATGTCAGCCCTTGCAAGAAGCCAGCAATGGATTAGGACTGTGACTTTCATCTCTCTGGAAAGCTGGCACTGTTCTTATGTACAGGTCATGCTGGGACCCGAGAAGCGAGTTGTCAAACTGTGCCTCAGAGTTGATGTGTGAGGGATGGAGGTTGGGACACAGGGTTGCGCTGAAGGCCTTGGATGAGAAGCAAGGTGTAAAGATGAAGATTTCCTGTCAGAAAAGGCTGAAGAAATTTGCTGTTGCAATGTGATGGTGTAAAGGAACCGAATGAGCAGGAGGACAATCTTCAAAATCATCTGAGTACTTAAGACATCCTGAAGCATTAATTCTGAGTCATGTCGGAGTGTGTGTCACTGCAAAGCTGTGAGTCAGAGTGAAAAACTGTCCCTTCTCCAAAGAATTGAAGTCTAAGCATACATGGGAAGAGAAGCATAAGAAAGCAGGATGTATGGGATTGGGACAGGCTGTAAAATCTTGCATCCAAGATTAGAGGAAGACGATTCAGGACTTCCTTCAAGAAGGATTGCTTGCAATCTACTTTGCAAGGAATACTTGCATCTCAGCAAGTGGGAGGAGTCAGGATTGAGTGGAGTGTTGAAATATCTGATAAGAGAGGAAATTTGGTGGAGAGGGTTGGACTTGGTGACTGCAAACTGCTTTTGCATGCGTGCGCCCCTGGTTTTCCTATGTTAGTGAAATTTTGGATGTTTGCATGGGTTACACAGCCATACCATTAGCCATACCATTAGCCATTAGCCAGTCCAATATTCTCATATTCTTAGTGCTGATTTTTATTTTTGGAGGTATGCTTTGGTTTAAAACCTCCAGTACTCTCATGGAAAAATTGTCCCTTGAGTAATTTCCTTTTTTTCCACTGAATCCTTTTGGACTTCATGGAATCATGGAATGGTTTGTGTCTGTGAGCAGGGACACCTTGCACTAGACTGGGTTGCTCAGAGCCCCACCCAACCTGGGCTTCAACACTTTCAGTCTGATAATTGCACTCCTCGGCCTTACCGGTTCACCAATATTTGTTTATGCTGTTAAAAAGGTGGTGAGGATCAGCCTACTGATGTTGCTGTTCATCACTGTGCTGTGAACTCCAGCTCAGTAGGTAAGCATAATTAAATTTTTTTGTCTTATCCATCGCTCAGAGCCTTACTGAGTTCTTTGTTTCGGTCAGGTTCTACACCTGTTCTACACCTGTGTGAGTGGTTGCCTTTGCCTTTGCCCAATCTGTTGTCTCAAGGTAGCCCAGCCCTTGCCACAGTCATTGCTCAACTGAGACACTAGTTCCTCTCTGCTCCTTACCCACATATGAAGCCTGCTTGCAGCACTTCAGCAGGAGAGAGACAGGATGAGGTGAATGATTTGTTTGCTAGTCAGATGGCAGGACCCTTGTTTCTTGTTAAAGGCCTATGAGATAAGAGATGCCATTGATGTTTCAAGGTGTTCTTATCATAGGCCTTAGTCTGAAACAACACTACTCATCCACACTTTCTCTCCAGCTTGTTGATGAAAATGTAGAGTTTTCTTTTGCTGTTTCCAGTCTCTGGAATGCCCCTAGACAAAAGAATTTTACAGACACTTCTTTTCCATTTGTGAATCAAACTCCAACCCCTTAATGTTCAGCAAATACTGTGTTCCAAAGAGACTGTGTTGTATGTGATCATAATTACATTTGGGTTTTAATAATCATAAACACTCCTGTTTTCTAAGAACCAGCTAAACTGAATTCCAAATAATTTAGTTTGAATGGCATGTTTTGTGTTTATGTAGCATCTTCTCCCCCACTTCTAAAGAAAAACAAACAATGTATTAAAAAAAAAGCAAGTGTGGGGTAAAAAAAAACCTTGGAGAAGTTTAAAAGACTTTAAATCTGAAAAGGGAGGGTGAGATCAGCTAATTTGTCCCTCTTTTGTATGGTTTATTAAGCCTTTTGTTCTGGAACGCATGGGTTCAGTGGGAAAGCGGTTTTTGATATATAATGTATTTACTTTGGCTAATTAATTAAAGCAGTATTCATATGAAAATGCCGACTGATAATGGCTTTCACAGCAACAACTGTTTTTTAAAGCAGCAACTTTTAATTACAAATTGACTGGCAGAAATATATAAACCCAAATATTGTTCCACTGATTTCCTTTTAACTGTGTTACTCTTGCTTGATTTATCGGATTACGGCTTTTCACACGTAGTGAGTACAAGATATTGTTTTTAATGAGAAATTAAAAGATTACCACCAATACCCATAAACCATTAAAAACACAAACTCTAGATGAATGGTAATTAGACAGAATGATTTGAGGCTGATAAATTGAAAGCAGTTAATGTATTTGTTAGGGATTCTGAAGATAGCTCTGGGTGTTCCAGAAAGCACTGAAGGGTTCAGATTTGGTGTGGAATTGCATGTGGAGATACCCTTCACTGCCTCAAGTGTCCAGGGTACTGGTGGAGAAGATGCTGGCAGGGCTCCACTAGGTTCTGGGAAGGTGGAGAGGTGAGGAGTTACATCAAGGGGTTTTGTGGGGAGGGCTGAAGGATGTATCAGGGCAGGTTTTCCCTGGATAATGCCTTTTCTGTGTTTCACTGTTATCTGTGACATAATATGAGGGTAAACTTGAGTAGGTAGGGCAAAGAGAAGCGCTGAGGAGAAGTAAAGTTTTCTTGTCTCTGCTGTGGATTATCAGGAATGCATCTTCTACTCAATTCAAGCAACCCTGACTCAGTAAAGCTGCACAAGATGCTCTTTTTTGGGATATGAGGAGATTATATTTGTTAATGGTGGCTTCTAACCCAGCAAGAGCATGCTGTTTCTATTCTTTTATTCTTGGCAAAGCAAATGTTTTGGTATTCTGTTTCAGCAAAAGGAATTACTCTCAGGTGGTGATGTCTTTTGATATTGTTCCTTGTACTTGGGTCTAGAACAGAGCTCACCATGATTTCCCATCTCAGGAGAATTTTTCAGCACAAGAAAAAATAGCCAAAACCAACTAATCTCCTAAATCAGGATAATGATGTCTCTACTTAAAAATCTTAAAACAAAATAGCCCTCCCACCATAAAACCTAAAGACTCGGGTAACATATGACCTGAACAACTGAAACATCTATTTTAGTTTTTGCTATTTTTATTTCAAGTCTTCTCCAAGTCTAAATTAGGACATCCAAATTAAGAGTCATGGCAAACAACCGGAAACCTTTCCCCCAATTTTCCCCAAGTCAGAAATATAAGCAGTCCTTTCTTACACACATTTTCCTTGTGATAACTTGAAATTTCTGATGAGGAGTGGGGTGTTTTTGCAGAAAAAAAAATCTTGATGTGGAATTCTGCAAATAGAACTCCTCCTCCACCACTGGCTTATCTCTGTTCTAATGCCTTCTTCAGATGTATTCCTCCCACAACACTTATCAGTTCTTATTCACTGTAGAAAGAAATGCATTATTTAACAAGGAAAGAGCAAGAGTACAGTGAACCCTGATGGTAGAACCCTTAGTGTTCTACCATCAGCTGCTGGTATCTTGTTCAGGAAACCAGGTTTTCAAAGGAGCTGGAGTTCTTGAATTCACTTAACACTTGATGCCAGTGGGTGCTAAATTCCTTTGTAAACCTGGTCATTGTATTCTGAATGGAAGTTGTTGGACTGAACCGGGATTTTTTTTTTTCTGAATTTTTGCCCAAAAAATGGTGTCCTCTATGGAAATGCTGGGGCTTTTTGCATTTTCTTACTTGTCGTCTGTCTCTAAGGCGCACTTAAGTCTTGCAGGTGTTCTGAAGCTTATATTTGCAGAAGCAAGAGCCCTGTTATCTCTCCATGTGGCTCCATCCCTGTGCAGCACATTGTGGCTCTAGTAGGGTGATTTGTTACAGCTCTTTAGCATCCTACTGCAGTCACAATCAATTGCAGAAAAAAGTAGCTGTTTTATCAAGGAGTGTCTTGCTTCCAAGGATGAACTGGACAAGGAACTGCTTCACCCAGCAGCCTTACTCCGGGGAACATTTCCTGGGTTGTTGCCACTGCTGTGAAGTAGCATCTTGGGCATTGCATTTCAGTAGTTTTCATTCCTCATGCCATCAAATTAACAAATAAGGCTCTTGGAGGAGCCACCTGGGGCCTGTTGCACAAGCTGGATGCCAGTAAAATCCAGTTGTGTGTAGCAAAAGGGAAAAGACCAATAAGGAAACAATAACAGAAAAGCTCTGTTAAAAAGGCATATGGGTACAATGCTGCTGGCCCAGTTAAGGAACCTGTTATATTCAGTAGTGCAATAAAATTCCAAGTAATTGCAAATGAAACTTAATGCCTTGTAAAAGACCTCAGCTCCTTTCTCCTGTAGCTACAGCTCTTTGAATGGGTCCAGCAGGAGGTGTATTTGTGCTGCACAGCCTTGGGATGCTTTGGGGAAACAGCTGATCAGTCGTGGGCAGTATGAGAGTTGTTCGGAATGCTCCAGCTTTTTTGGCCAGCCTGGCCTTCTGCAGGAGGATAGGAACAGGAACAGGGCAGCACACAGGGAATTTGACTCCGACCCTGTGTGTGTGGAATCCGGAATGTTCTGGTCTTCCCAGCAGGTGCGGGAATCAGACTTGTCCAGCCAGGGTGCTGCTGAGGTGACAGTGAGTTTTATCTCTTTTTTCAAATCCCTGTGTTCCATTATCATCCTGACTAGAGCAGTGGGCTCAAAAGCCATGCCAGAGCAAGGAAGAGAAGCCCTCCTAATGTTACTTATGTGCATTTTCCTTCTGAGCTTTTATCCACACTTTTTCCTGAATTTTTACAGCACAGGATTCTTGCCTGCTTCAAGCAAACCCCATTTATTTGGGGAAAAGAGACTTGTGGTTCTGCTTTCCATTACAGATTTTGGATCATAACAGTTTCTTTAAGTCATAAAGCTAAATTCTCATTGTCTTTCCTCAGGTCTCAAGTCAAACTTCCTTCATGTCAATAAGAAATATGTAGGAAGAGGGAATTTGCAGCACAAGGCTTTCCAGTGAGGACAGGGATATTTTTTATTGTTTAGTGTTTGGTCTTTGGGAATTAAATAATTGCTTGAGAATTTTAACTTCACTTCAAAGGCATGTTTCTAGCCCTGATGTTTGTGTGAACTCTACACCCCACACTCCTCCCCATGTAATTTGAAAGTGTGATTTGGTTATGCTTGAAAGACTCAAGATCCAGAAGGCAGAGAAAAACAACCCAAAGCTGATTGTTATTAAAAACAAACATCACTATCCCATCCCCAGACTAATGTTATTTGAATTCCTGGGTTTGTGTTGCTGGTTTTAGGCCATAGGAACTGAAGGCAGGTAGAAGCCTGACTTGCATTAGAACAGAGAAGCAAAAAACTGGTGGTTTGCTTGTAAATGGCCTGAGCCTGTTAAGCCTGCTGTGCAAGTGCCTGCAAAATTATGTGAGCAAAGACCATGGAAGCTTGGTGTGCAAGTGCCTGCAAAATGGTGTGAATTCCATGGAAGGAAACATTAGCCCTTACAGAAAATCCTTCCAGCTTCCACACACTTCCCTCACTTTTCAGTCTTGCAATGTATGATATCCCTTCCTCCTTTATTAATCAGGTTTTCATTTAAATTGCAATGCTTTGTTTCCCCACATGGTTAACTGTATTTGGTAAATAAAGTATTGAATGGCCCTTTTAAGTGCAAATGATGGTTCTACCTGACCACACTTCAGCTGAAAATGTGCAGTGTCCTTCTTTGCTGGCATGAGCTAGCAGAAGTCATGGGGTGCACTCTGAGAAATAGCCCCTGCTTTCTTTATTGTTGTTTTTTCCTCCCTCTGATGACATGAGTCAGGGGCGTTGTCAGTCTCTGAACCAACGGTGTCTTCTTTTCAGCAATTAATCTGCCCATTTCATTGTTTGACTGAGCTGTGCCATACTCTAAGGTTTGTCTTAATTCTCTGTAATTGACAATAAAGAGGCGAATTTCTGAAATTCTAGGAATATTTCTAGAGAAAATTCCTTCCCTTTTCCCCCTACCTTGAAATGAAGCAATCTTCTGCAAACACATCAGCCCACTTCTTTCCTTATAGGGTTAGGGCTGGCATTCTTTGTTAACTTCCTGCATAACTATGGGTTTGACTTGGCTTTTCTAAATGTTCTTCCTCACATCCACCCACACATGTAAATTTCTCAGTGTCGTAAGTTGATGAGGTTCCATGTAAGTCATGGCATCTCTTTGTCTTTGCCCCTCCATCCACCCCTGTGAAAAATGTGTGGTGTTTAAAATGGAGGCAAATGCAAATAGATACAAGGTGGGGATATGGAACTAAGAGGAGGGCTGTGAAGACAGAGTCTGTGGAGCTTATTAGACTGTTTCAATAATGAAGTGCAAGTTTGTCCCTTAAAACTGGATGTGAAAACTGCTGAGCCAATAGAGAGGTTTGTATTGATTTCAGTGAACTCTGGATCAGTCCCTTCGAAAGCAGCAAGGAATATGGACCTAATCAGATGATGCCCCTGTGGCAAACAATAAGGCTTAGGATTTATACAGGACCCTAAATAAGACCTCTGGTCTTTCACAAGTGCTCCTTAGGAAAGGGCAGATCCTATACTCAGGGAGGATTGTAGTAGTCTGAGACCAGTACTTTGGAAACTCTCTTCTCTTGGCTAAATGAGAATACCTTGCATTTTCAAATCTGGTTCCAGTTGTAGGTGTTGAATGAGTGAAAGTCACTTTCTGAACAAATTTTTAAAGACTGCCTCCCCTTCGACATCAAAACTGAATTTTGCAAGATGTTGTGTTCCTTCAACTTTTAGGGCTACGCATACACACAGTCAAGGACTTAGGGGTATCACTGATGGAAAATTAAAAGGAAAAATTCAGATAAAAATGGTGTGGATATTTAGATCAAGGATATGGACATTTGAGACCATTTTAGAAATGGCACACCAGCCAGCAGTTTCACCACCAGATCTCGGTTTGAACTCTGAAACTCCAGCAAAGTTTGGGTATGTGATCCCAAGAATGTGGTTGTATACACACAGAAATCACTCAGAACTCAAGTCAGAAGAAATGTATGTAAAGGCACTGAATAAATGCAGCAGTCTTCTCCACTCAGAGCTCTGGAGTTCTCAGTATGCAACCATTACTATCTAAAATATTATCTCTCCTGTTGCAGCCTAGATTTGGTCTCCTTGCCTGTGGATTAAACATAAGGAATATAAAACAAAATACATGCACAAAACCCTTGTGCTTCCTTTGCAAAATCAGGCTGTGCACATAGCTAATTCTTTTCATGTTAATCTACACTTACAACCCGATAACAAGCTAGAGCTTTCTTCTAACCAGGCTTGATTAAATTTGGAAGATTTCTTCCCCAACAGGGAACCCTTTCTGCTTTCATGCAGTAAACATGATTTTGTACTTCCCTTTTTTATTTTTATTTCAGGATTTCCACACCCCCCCCGCCTTATTATTATTATTATGAATAAGCTAGTTTTAAATCAATTTCAACAGCTGGAATTAATTTTCCTGTTACTGACTCTTCACTTGGGCCTGTCACGGGGTGAGGGGGGGGCTTTCTATTAGCATAAACATAACTGAAAGCTCTGGAATTTGCATTAATGTACTTTTAACAAGTTGACAGTCTTTTGGCACACACTCCTGAGATCTGAGAAGCAAAGGAAAAAAAGACTGTATTATACCTTACACTGGTCGGATTGTAAGAAGCTGTCAGGTAAAACCTCTGATTTCTTTTTCTACTACAAAAATATGGGAAAAAATATCCACTCATAAGCAGGTGCACATATCTGACAATTTTGCAAAGTCCTTACTGCTTCTCTCCTAGTCCCTGGAAAAGCCTGCTCCCAGCTTGGGAGCAAGCTGTTCCATTGTTATTTGGTGCTGAGCAAGATATTTTACAAAGCTTTTAAAGGGTCTCAGGAAATGTATATTTTGGTGGCAGGAGCATGGACCCTTTGAAAAGTGACCCAAACTCTGCTAAATAAATTGGTAAGTGTGCCAAATAAGAAGCTAGTCCTGCAAGCTCCTTATTACTATGGTTAGGAATTGAAGAGGATTCAGTGTGGCAGTTTGGCCAGCAAATGACAAAATCTTGAGGGATGACCTGAAGACTGAGATGGTGGTTTTCTACATCTCTGTTTAAACCACATAATTAAAGTGAGGGTCTTTCCATTTGATTCCAGCTCCTTCATGGCAAGTGAGTTATGGTTGAACTCAGCCTTCATTAACCAGAGGAACCAGAAACTGCTGTTCCTGCCAAGTCACAGAATCATTTAAGTTGGAAACAACCTCTAATATCTTTGAGTCCAACCTCTGGCTGATCACCACCTTGTCAGCAAAACCATGGCACTAAGTGCCAAATGACATGGCAGTAGCAGCAGGGCCTGAAAGGAGGATGATTATTAGGAAACCTGGGGTTGATGACATTTGGCTGAATCTGCTGGCCCTGCAGTCAGTATGGAGAAGTAACAGGACTACTGCTGGGTTGGTGTGGGCAACTAAGTGGCTGGTCTGTGCACCCCTGCCTGCCCAAATGGCCTAAAGGTAAGAGTTAACTGACTCCCTGCACTGCAGCTTTTGGATGTATGGATAGGAAGTCTTTGAGTACTTCTGAGTCTCTCAGTTACACAAATGTTCTGCTTGTGTGTCAGTGCAGTTGATACGTATTTTTTAAAAATGCAATGTGCTTTCACCAATTACTGAGAATAAATGTGTTACAGTATTTGCAAAAGCTGTACAAGCCAATATTAAATTTGTGTATGTTTCCAGTTACACTGGAAAAGGAGGCAGGAGAAAATATTTGGGCTGCAAATCAGACTCATATCAGTTGCCAGGGGAATAAAAGAAATACTGAGATTGAGGGAATCCTTTAAACTACAGGATTTTTCAAACTGAGGTCTTATTTGACTGTTTATTTAGGCCCTACATTAAGACAAAAATATGCGTTTAGCCACCTCCTCCTGCTGGACCCAGAGCAACTCTTAGGGCTTATTTCCACAGAAATATTGCTTATCCTGGCCCCAGAACAGAGCAGAAGGAGGTCTGGGAGAGCCACTGTGCATAGTGGCACTGGTCTTGCTCTACAGCCAGGGGCTCAAGCAGCCCCCTTGAAGCAGATAGAGTCCAGCTTTATGTTTACGTGGTAAAGCTGCTGCCAGTGGTTTGGTAAGGCTGCAGAATCTGTCTACTCCAGGCTTTCTTTCTGAGTTTGTCTGTTGAGTTTGGACATACCAAAATGGTACCCCTTTGGTCTGAAAACTATGACTTGATCTGGCTGGCATGGGAGTGATATGATGCAGCTTACGGTATGGGAACTGTCTTACTGCTGGGAAAAGTCACTGAAAGGTCTGCTAGTGAATTAGCAGGGGGATTGTAAATAGCTAAAACCTGACTGAATTCCTCTATCAGCTCAGGACAGGATCCACCTGCCACTCCTCTTCCTGCTTCTTTGCTCTTGGACCACAATTGGTTATTCTGGAGATAATTTTTCCTCTCACAGCTTCTGCTCACCCAGTACTCTGGCTCACAGTGGCTGTTATTTGTTCTCTTGAGGAAAAGAAGAAACTCAGTGCAGTGGAAGAGCAATATTCTCTCAGTGTCCTTCACACCCTTTGCAGTTTTTCCATTTCCCAGGGAAAGGCTGAGAGCAGAGACAACCTGTCCAGTGCTGCTTGACTTGGATACTGCTGTCCTCTCTTGCTTCAGCTGATGGAAAGCACTTGAGGCAGATCTGCCTTGGCTGTGGCTGAATCACATAACTTTTCTGAGCTAATCTCCCTGTATACAAGTGGCTTCAGAGAACCTTGTGCAGGCTTCTCATCCAGCCAACAACCACCGCCCATGGCAGACTGGATGGCTTAGAGATAGCTTGGTGAAGTCTTCAGTTGCCATCACTGACCAGTACACAGGGCTAGATCACTGGAAAAGGGAATAGGACACTTCTTCACTCAAGCCTCCAGACCCTAAGGTCATGAAGTCAACAAACTTTCTATAAGGGTTATTTCTTTCTTCCTAGGAGACTTCCAAGAGCTGCAGGAGAAAACCTGTGTTAGTATAGAGAGTGCACCCTGGTTGAAAATGCAGCAGAACATCACCTGTCTAACAATTGTGTGTCTTCCTTTGATAAAAAGAAGACATTTCTTATCTTTCACATAAAGGCATTTTCCCTGCATGCCAACCCAATCCCTCCCAATTGCATGAACTCAGAATTGTCCCAAATGCAGTCTAAAAGTAAGCTGGAAGCAGACATCAGCAACCATGTAGAGAGGGAAGCTATCCCAAGCCAAGGGTCCAGTGTCTACACCAGCATTGACTTCATTGGCCTCAACAGAGGGGCTTGTGTGAGCCAGCACTGATAGCACCAGACCCCTGGCAGAATGTGAGCTGTGGGCTGGGAGGACTTTGTAATGATGGGAAGAAGAGTGTGGGAGGGGAAAATCGAAGAGCAGTTTGGTTTAGAGATACTGTCCACAGTGCTGATTCACCGAGCTAATCGGATCTTGGTGGCACTTTTCCTCTGGTATCTGCTCTGTGCGTCTGTCACTGTTTTTGAGAATTTATCTTTCTCATCAGAGCTTGGGGTTTTTGTTGGGTTTTTTCCTCTCTTCATCCAATGCCTGTTAGAGGAAAATCTTTGAAAACAAGATGTATTTTTGTTCAGAGCTCTGTTTGGTAGGTCTGACCTGTGATAAAGCCCTTTCTCCTGTTGATTTCCAAGAAACATGGGTGCCCCATGGGTAGTGGCCAGCCAGTGCTCCTTACAGTCTCTGCTGAATTCTATTTTTTGGGGGGGGGGTTTTGGGGGAGCGTGTAGAAGATCTCCATTATACAGTCTCTAAAGCTTATTTCAGGCCTATGCAGCAAAGGCTGGATAACTATTTTATGTTGAACCATGCCTTGTGATGGCATATACTCTGTGGGCAAGGGTCTGGACTCATTCCTTAAGTGACTGCTTCTGGCAAATGTGAGAAGTGGCAGACTGTGATTGAAATGGGCAGCCATAATGGGTTTGGAGATGAAGAGGAGAACTGTTTTGCCTGGTCCTTATCCTCCTAGAGAAAAAGCCTAATGACAAACAGCTGAGAAATTTTTATTATAGCTCAGGTTCTGGTACAGCTGCTGGAGATGTTTGAGCAAATCTTGCAGAACTCCACAGTGTCCTGTACAAATTGATGTGAAGCCATGAGCTAAGTTAAGCTCTTGATGATCAGTGTGCCAAACCTTGGCAATCTGCAGGTTTGGAAAAAAAATTCAAGTGATGGTTATTATCTGCCAGCTGAAAATTCCTCTCCAGCCCCTGTTGTATCTGTTTAGCTGAGCACTGCATAAGAGGGGGACTGCTTGGGGAATGCCTGATAAAAGAACTTCAGCTATGTAAAGCTCCTTCAGTGAGACTTCTCCACAAACATCATCTGTTATGAATTCAGCCTTGCATGATTATGGGTAGACATCTGTGTTGATTATGTGGGTTTTCTGGATGAAAGATTTTAAAATATGGAAATGAATGGAGGTATTTGCACAACTGCTTAGCATCCGTTTCATGTTATTATTGAATATATGTCTCAGAGAAGTGCTTAGAGACCTTAGGTCAGAGTAGGGCTTCACTGAACAAGGTACAGAATATGCCTGAGGAGATATACCTTGCTACAAATAGCTTGAGACAGTCCTAGCCAGGGCAGACAGCTGGGTGGAGGGAGGACGATGGGTAAGGTGACCTGCTCAGGGCTGCATGCAAGAATGTAGGAACAAAACTGGGCTAGGCTGCAGCTCTTGTGGCTCTGCCCAATTCTCAAACACTGCTGTGCCCTCAGGCCTATGTGGGCAAAGGACAAATGGGAATAGTCCTGTAAATTAGTGCTAAATCTCTCTCTGTGGTGTTTTCACTATCCTTCTCATGATGTCTGCCTTCCACCCTGCATTTTGAGGAGAGAGGTGCTGGTGGTCTTAAGGATAAAGCATGATGCTAGTTTTATACCTTTACTGCATTCAGAACAAAGGGTCAATAAGAAAAATGTTCATGTTTAAGAAATATCAGAACTCAGAGTGATCTCAAGAGTGTATATTAGGTCTAAATAAATCAACTTGGGATAAGGCAGTGAAAGGAGATTAAATAAAATTTTAGGTGTAGATGTAGGCTCTTCTGACCTGGTTTAGCACAATTTGGTTAAGATTTGGGCGTGAGTGAAAATCAGAATCCTCCTTCTCTACACCTGATATTTTCTGCATTTCAATTTTTACCATCTTGAACATTGTGAATGTAGGAGATCATTTGAGGCTTATGATCCCCATAACAGTATTACCCATGGAGCTAGTATGTGACCAATCCCAGCCTGTTTCTTGCAGGCAGGTTCTGACATAAGGAGTTGAGCCATTAATCCAGGCACAAAAAATGCCAGTTGGCAGGTGTCCCACTATCATGTAGTGACTCTTGTGATGGCTCTGTTTTTGCTGAGTAACACCATAACCCAAAAGGCTCATATGGAGCTGGAAGTAAGCCACAACCAGGAGCCTTCTCCCATCTCAGGGTGAGCACTTCTCCTTCAGATAGCTGGCACATTGGCAGCAGGACCCTGAATTGAGCTCTGAGGGCAGGGGTAGGCTGTCAGAAGGACCCCAGATTAATGTGGCTTCAAGAAAACCTGTCCTCAGCTTCTGTTTCTTTGTCATCACACAAACCTTCAGAACCCTTCTGTGCTACCAGGATGGCCGTTATGGTTATCATAATGGTTAAATTGTCATGGGTAAAAACATCCCACCATCCAGAAATACAAGAAAACAGCGTGGGCAAAGGGGCCCATCCTCCACACCCCACTTCGCCTCACAACTCCTCCACACTCAGGAAGTGGCAAGGCTGTCCTGTATGACCAAAAACAAGGCAAAAGAACCCTAGTGGAAAAGGGAGTGAGGGCTGATTGGTAAGCCAGGCATGGGCACTGAACATCTCTCCAGAGATAAGCCTCTGATGCTTGATTCTTTTCAGTCCTTTTGGAGACGGTGATAAGGAGGCGGCAGTTGCTTTGTCAGGGTTACTCATGCTCTTTGTGCAGCATGTTCAGTCACTGAATTTGTTCAGATAAGACAAACATCTAAACTCCATTTCCGAAGACACACACCAGTCTTTGCACTCAGTCAATGGTTATACCAGGGTGGGCTGCTAGAGACAGGGCTGATGAAGAATGCTCATGAGCAAGATGCTTTATTGTAGCTGGTGGTTCTGTGTCTCCTTTGCTTCCCCAGAGCTCCAAAACTGGAGTCCCAAATGGTGCAATACCTGGAGTATTTGGCAAAGATGGCCATAAACATCCCTGCAGTGGAAGGGGAAATGTTTTTGAAAAACCCACCAAAATTCTATGTGCTTTGGGCTGAATAAAGCTCGACACTCCCAAAATCTGGTCACATCCAGACTTGTGTGTATTGCCTTTGCAGGGTTTGTGAGTCATCAGCCATCAGAAGAAAACTTGTTGTAGTTAGTGAGTGCTTCAGTTGCTGCTGAAAGGCAGCCACAGGGGAAGAGAAACATAATTGATTCAAGAGAACAATATCTAGACACAATTGTTTAGGACAGACAGTGCAAGAAAATGATGTAGGCAACTGGAAATCTGCAGAAAATTCTGTAAAGTGTCAGGATGTGATAAATGCCCAAGGTAGAAATCAGTCCAGGTGTTACTTAGCACCCTTGCTGCAAGAAGTACTGAGGCAGCTCTGGTCACTGCAATTGGCTGGAGTTGTTTTCCAAACTCTCACACGAAGTAAGAGGTTAGTTTGTGAAGCAGCCCTGACTAGAAGGAAGCGGCACTCCCCATTCAGTTACCTTAATTTTTTCAGCTTCTGTGCTTTCTCTAGAGTGCTTCTGAGTAACTGCTCATCTTGATTTTTCCTGATAGCTCAGAGGAGTCTTTCCCTGGACTGATGAGCAGAAGCACATCAAATGGCTGGAGCTGTCCCTGCACAAGCAGCAGACTCAGAGCAGTCCTGCTGCCTAGGCAGTGAGAGTTATGGGAAGCTCTGTCTGTGGGTGTTATTTCTTCTATTTTGGGACTTAACATGAAAAGGTTGAAATACAGTTTGTGTAGATTTCTGGGTGAATGACAGCACCATTTGATTTTTTTGTCCTCTTTTTTGAGGAGATGCCTCATGAAACTGCCATCTTACACAGGATCAATTTATAAGCCCAGATGTGAGTAGCAGACAGGTGTTGATTGGTCCTAAACTGGGCTCCTAGCTCTCCTGTTGTTCTGCACTGAAAATGAATGAACTTTACATGCATCTGTGAAGTTCTGGAGGGAAAGGGACTGCCAAAACTTTGAGAACTTGTTTCATTATTCTGTCCAAATCTCCCCTAAGATATCTATGTGAACAGATTTCACACAGGGAAAAGATTTTCACAAAATGTCTTCTCTCCCCTCCTTAAACAGACTTCATCTGAAGACCACCAAGAGAGCTGCGGCTCTTTGGCACTCAGAGGATCTGGTCCATATTGAAAGCACTGCCACCACTGGGTCCCATGGGGATGTTCCTCCTGGTGACCCTGCACAGTGCTCAGGAGTTGCATCACTTAGGCATCTAATTGCGTTTGTAACCCAAGATGCCAAGTATAAGATGCCAATAAATTTTTAAAACCCTGCAATGGAAAGGTTATACTATATATTACCAGGCCATTGAGGATGCAGTTCTGTCAGCACAGGGTTATTCAGTTAACTGGGATCCAAGCAATTTGTATGGCAGGATTTTATTGCTTAGTTTGTGTGGGTTTTTAAAAGGTTTGTTTGTTTGTTTGTGTTTTTGTTGTTTTTGTTTTTAAATTTCTACTATGAGAGCAAGGATTTAAAGTATTCCTGAATTTCAGTTACATTTTTGTTCTCTGCCAGTTGTCCATAGTAAAATATTAGGCCTACAGCATATGCTGGTATTGGTCTGCTGTGAACAGCAACAGAAAATCCTGTCCTGAGAGATTCTTTTTCTTGGAGGAATGGATGCACACAGCCCCACTCTCTTTTCTCGTGTGGTATTGGATTCTCCTTTACAGGTCACCCAGCAGTACTGTGTGATTTTGTGGATTTCTCATCTTTTCCCAGGCTGTTTTCTCCAGGGACTGGGAGCAGTTTTGGCAAGCAGTGACCTAATCATGGTCCATGACCAAGTGAATTCATGATCTCATGATTTCCAGTTTTCCCCTGTGTTCTGCTGATGTGCTGTGCAGACTGGAATAACACAATCTGTGTGCAGGCAAACCCACTGAGTCCTGCTGTCCTACAGCAGCATTTCCAGGATGGAAATACTTCTCTTGCTTTATCTGAATGTACCTGTCCATGTCCAAGCTGGGATGCACCTGCTGTGTACCTATTCCATTCAGGCTTCAGTATCCTTGTCTTTCCTCAGCCTTTAATTCCACCTTTGCTCTCCCCATCCCCAGACCAGCTGCCTGCCTTGATGGAAGGGCTGCCTGTGCCTTTCTTGCAGCAGCTGCCTGCATCAGAGAACTCCAAAAGCTGTCCACATCCTGAACAGTGAAACTTTATTGTTTCAAAGTCACTTTGACCTGAGTGCTGCAGCAAACGTGTACAGCATCTGCTGCCGCTGTTACGCATGAAGGAGCTGCAGTCAAATATTAAAAAGGCAGTAAGAGCATTAAATTATTCGGCAATGGAACATTGTCATTCCTTCATAAAACTACTTTGACCTGTAGTTTTCTATGGAGTCCATTGCTCTTAAATGTGCAGTGAGAAAGGAAATTAAAAATTAATCTTTATTTCCATCTCAGAAGAAAACCTTAATTCTCTGCATTGAAATTATACTCATAATCCAGGGTAATAAATTACAGTTTTTAATTGCAGCTAGTCACAGCCAATCAAATGGGAACCCCTCTCTTTCTCTCTCTCTCTTGCTTGCTTTAACTTTGCTATACAGAAAACTCATGGAATGCTGGAAAAAAATCACATACATTGACCTAGGCTCTAACATTGTATGGAATAAGCCTGGGATGTATTAAAACAGCCAGGTTCTGTTCTCACCTGGCACCCTTGAGCCGGTGACCTGAAAGTACCTCGTGGGCACTGGCTGCACCAGGCGCACAAGCACAGGGAAATGAATAAATTGTACCATTTCCATGTTGGGAAGGTATGGTGTAGGATCTTGTTCAAGGTTACAGAGTGAGTCAGTGTTGAATGAGGAGCAAAAACTTGATCTAGGTTCACCTGCTTTTGACTATGAGATAAAACACCCTTCAAGCTGAAGACAGGAGCCAGGATGCCCTGCTCTGGCCCACTGACCAATGTTGCTGACCTTCAGACATCTCAGCTCTGACATCAGACCTCTTCTGACACACGAACAGCTGGTTAAAGCACATGCTTCTTTGTGCTTGGTGTTTGTTGCAAGTAACCTCTGTGTTCTTTCATATTACAGCATGTTGCAGACAAGGGGAGTGTTTCTCTGGATTTTACATTGTTGTATTGCAACCTTACAAATGGGCTTACTGAGGTATGGCAAATTTAGCACAGCCAATGAGCTGTCTCTGTTCCCAAATAACTGATGCTCTGCATGTGCCAGCTCTTTCCATTGCTATCCCACAATGTCTAGCTGAGTGGTTGCACACTCACCATACTTCTAGATCACCCTGTCATCCCAATCCTTGTGTATTTAGCCTGGGGTTGTTGTCTCTAGGAGCAGCCCATAAGGTGTATAAATACCTGTGTAGTGCAGGTACTGAAATGTTTGCATAGCACGGTTCTCCCAGTAACTCAGCCTTGCTGGTCTGTGATTTTTTTTTTCCGCTCTATTATAATGTGACAGACCTGTTCTAACAAGGCAGATTTTAAGGGTGCCTTAGCACTCCAAAGCTCAGCTAGGGGAAGGGAGACCCAACAGGAACGCAATCCTTGGCTGGAGGGAGAAGTGGTAGTAGTGGGAGACTTCTATTCTGATAATCACTCCTACCTCTTTCTGGTTTTGTTTTCCTCAGTTACAGAAATATGTGAAAGAACGGACAAGTGAGAAAAAGGATGGAGAAGTGGCTAAAATACCTTACACAGCTGTGAGCATGAAATGAGATCCACCTGAAGCCTTAAGTGGTTATTACCAGTATAATCACAGCAAAGGTGTTTGTTACTAATCAGGATTAACCTGGTATGTCTCTAGTCATTGATTTGGAAAAGACTGTAAAATCTCTGCAGTGAGGATCTTTACTCTGTGACCATACCTTCTCAGGGGTTCAGTACTGTTTAGCTGCTGTGAGACCAGTGGGGGGAAATCCTTACCCAAGGATGCATGGAAAAGTACAGACAACAAAATCTAACAACATTTTTGTGCAAAAGCACTGATGTTCTTGATTAATAGTCCCTAGATTCCAGACAGGAGGTGTTATGGGCCTTATTCTGCACTTTTTAATCACTGTTCCTAGTGATTTTCAGGTGGACAAAAATAAACCTTAGCATGAGCAAAATATACTTTTGCCATTATAAGAGATTAACACACTCAGAAATTCTGCTGCCCACCTTCCCTCACTGGCAGTGAGCTGCTGTCTATGGAGAATCTCTGTGTGCCTTGCAAAGGGCCTCAGTGCAAATTCAAAGGATGCAAGCCCTTTTCCAGGTGACTGGCTTGTCTGGTTGGATGATCAGCAGCTCCACATTAGCAGGACAAGCAGGGTAAAGGGTGATTTACCCACGTGAAATTTCAAGAGGGAATACTAGTGGTGTGAGTGGGAATGACTGCTTTGAGCACCTTGGGCAGAGCTCCTTCTTGTGCTGAGCTGCCTCAGCCCTAGGTCAAGCTTGAAAGAGAATTAGAGAGTTACAAGGAAATAAATTTTAACATCCTGGAATTCTTCTGCCATCTTGACTCTTCCATGCATTTTGTTAGACAGGGCTCTCATAGAGATGTGTGTATTGGGAAGGCTGATTTGTCTGAAGTTGTGGAGATGTTGATGACCGGTTTGTACTGAGCTGTCCTGTCCTGTTTCTGCTATTATCAATATGCAAGTTTTAGTTAAAGGTAGCCGATGTGTGTTCATGTATGGTGAGCATATCTCCAGTTACATATATTTGAGCTGCTTTTAAATGTGAAATCTCTCCCTAAGCAGGATTAACCAAGGTATAAAGAATCAAACTGCTTGGAGGCTTTTTCTGGTGATCTAGTTGAACTTGGCAGTTAACTTCCTTCTCTTCTAGTTATACCTACTGGATTTACCTCTAAGTTATTCCCCTTTCTTGAAGCATTTAAACAGGAGTCAAAGCTACATAGCTTTTTCACTCTTTCATTGTTTTCCCTCCTAAGCCAGTCCCTCACAATTCGTGGTCATTTTTTATTCTATCTTTACTTCGTACTTTCCCTCCTAGTTTCATACAAATAAAGGGAAAAAAAAAAAAGAAAAAAAAAAGTTGTTGAGCCTCTTCTCCTAGGCTGTGAAACCGTAGAACAGCATACTTGGATCGTGGCAGAGGTAAATAACACAGTTTCTTTTTGTTCATGAAAGTGATTCTTAAATTTTGAATGAGACAGCTTTGTGATGCAGAAAGCTGAGACTGCCAGTTACTCAACCAAAGCCTCTGCTTCCCAACAGGGAGCAGTCAGGGAGAAAGGAGAACACCCAATAGACTATGTGTATACAGACAAGGCTCCTTCTGGAAATTAAATGGTTTATCTAAAGTTATCAGGCTGCTAACTGCTCTTTTAAAGAAGTAATTCAGGGCTGGGGAAAGAACTGCAGTTCTATTTGTCATATCCAAAGGAAGAATGATCCTGGAATTTATTATCCTATATGTAATTTCTGTATTTAGCAAAATACTGAAACCAGGATTTATGAAATAAACAAACCTGTTTCTGGAAGATGATGTCAGCTCTATGCCTTTGGCAGTAGTGGCAGCACACTAAATATGACTCACCAGAAAACCTTTTATTTTATTGGACAATAAAATTAGTGAATGAAAGCAAAAAGAGGCATAATAGACCTAAGTTTTAACAAGCATATGAATTGGTATCTCATGAGAGCTTGCCTGAAAAAAACATAATTGTATTTTGCTGGGAAAAGACATGTAAAGAACAAAAGGAAAAGAGTGAGAGAATGTTGTGACCATGGCTGGAGATTTGAGATATGGTGATCTGGTGCTCAGGGCCTCAGCCAGTGGGTTTAAGTCCTTGCTCTGTCATGGACTTTACAAGTATGTAAAGTCCATGACAGAGCACTTCTCTTCTGTGTTTTTTTCACATCACTTCTTTTCTTGATTTGCCATTGTTAAATGAAAAAAGATGGATATCTTTCACTTGAAGAGAAAGACACTGGCAGGTACTATTGTCCTTCCTGCTTGTGAGAATGATAGCATTTAACACTGAGAGGGTCCATGAACCGTGGGAGTGCAGACCATGCAACAATATCAGATTTTTCCACCGCCATATGAGCAATTATAACAAGTTATCCATTTTTCATCATTTCGTGCTTCGTGCACAAGGTGGGTAGATGCTTGATTTGCCTAGAATTGTGTGGGAAGACAAAAAAGATTTAACTGGTGTCTGGAAATTTCCTATAATGACAGCAAGAGAGAAAAAAAGTCTTTTGCTTTTCCTTCATCCTAGAAATGGGTAAGAGGAGCTCTTTGGTGAGGCTATGCAGCGACTGTTCAGACTTGAGACCATGTCATTTAGTGTTTACTTGGCTTCCTGGTGATTTGGAATGAAGGGGATTGGCTTCTCTGTCCCTCTGCTAGGGACACTGATGTTCCTGGGCCCAGGGGTATTTGCTATGCCCACTCCCCTGAACACATGTGCTAGCCAGAGAGATTGTCTCTAATGTAGGCTGGGCAGCTCTTTCTCACACACTCTTCTGTATCAAACACTTCCCACCTTGAAAACTTCCTTGGTTAACTGCTAATTTCAAAATTATTATTAATGTATTTGTGCAGGGATTTTGGAATTTAATTAGCCTCTTTTGAACTGTTCTTATAGTGTTTGTCTAGAGAAACAGATAATCCCTCCATGGCTTGTTTGCTTTCTCCATTCGTTGGTTTTCACTGGAAGGGAAAGATACTGGCTGGCTTTGCAGGGCTGCATCCTCCTGGTGACACTGATGCTGCAGCTGAGGATAAGCCACAGGCTCTGCAGAGGGAGCAGCTGGTTTGGGGGTGCATTAAGGCCCCTCCCAGCCACAGGTGGGTTCATGTTGGCACAGGCTATGCTGCTGAGCACGGTAGGACTCAGCCAGTTGGTGACAAGGGGTTGTCCAGGGTCCCAGCACACAACTTGCTCTTACTCCTGACCGAGGTATGTTTGCACCCTGACAGCCATGCTGACTGAACTGGGCTCCCATTTCCCTCTTCATTAGTTTCCTTTGGGAAATTCAAGTCCCTGACTGAGATTTGAATGGATCTCACTTCCAGAGGCCAATTGGCATGGTGGGACTTTCATCACACTTTTTGAAAGCACCAGGTTCAGGGCAGCAGTTCTGCCTCACCCCATCCAGAACATGTTGCAGGGTGTGCATGTTCATGTGTGCAAATCTGCAGGCTCTCAGTTTTCATTTGTAGGCTAGTTTAAGTTGGATTTTCTTCAATTCTGTCTGATCCTACTTTGAGAAGCCAGGCTGGACAGAGTAGGACTGGGTTTCTGGTGTTCCCTGCTGCTGCAGGAGCATATGCACTCTCCTCCTCTTTGGCAAACCACAGTGGTTATGACCACTGCCTTTGGTAGTGTTGTATTGGTCCCAAATTGAGGAAGGATGACTAAATCACTCGATAGTTTTGATTTCTAAAATTAAACAGCCTGCCATATGTGCAACCCTGTTGCTATATTTGTGCCAGCAGTTAGCAGAGCACACCAGCCAAGCTGCAGGGGCTTTGCAGCTGCAGCTTGTGCCTGTACTGCTTCTGCTGTGAGCACACAGATGTTTCTTTGCACTTTCCCTAAATGCTGCCCTGTAGATACTTCTCCTGTGGAAGCAAAAGCACTTGTACTCATAGAGCTTTCTGGACACTCTTCAGCCATTGCTTTTTAAACATGTTCTGATGCTCCCTGGTGAACCTCAGCTCCCAAGAATGGGTGGAAGGATTCAGGGATTGGGTCAAACCCAGGAGACAGTGTAGCAAGACAGAACTGAAGGCTCCAGCCCCACTGCTCAAGCAGGGACAGTGAGTGATCTGCAGGGGCTTCCTTGAGGAAATGGTGGGTGCTCCCCCAAAGAAGTCACCTCGAGGGCCATGCATGGCCTCAGGGGACACGTGGCTCGTTTTCCTGGGTTGCTTGAGCTGTTCAGTGAATTAGGGGGTTGAGATGCCTTTCTTCCACTGTTTGTTTTGTAGGAACTCAGCACCATGCATATTTATTTGGATTCTAGGAGAGAGGAAATAAATGAATAAGCAGTGGATAAAAGCCACTATGGCGTAATGTCCTGAAGTGGAAGGAGTGGACCCTTGTTTTTTGGAGAGGGGCAGACTGAAGGATGAGATGTTCGTTAATGTTTTGGTCCAGGTAACATTCCTCTGTGATCTTAGACATGTTGCTTGACTTCATTTGCCAGCAGGAAATCTGGCTTGCCTAGCAGAAGGATTAAGAGATGGAATGAATATTTAGCACTAACTAACCAAGAGTGTTTGGGTGAAACTGAAATATTTTGACATATTAGATCTGATTTTACCAGCTGACTCCATGACTTATAGGTGCTTTTATTTGGTGTTGAGCAAGTGTTACTGCAAAGCATTAGCAGCAGTATTTGGGTAGAGTTGCATGTGCTTGTTGAGTAGGTGGCGGGAGAGGGTTTGTTTTTCATTTGCTTGGGTTTTTAATGTAAAACAATTAGAATTTTGGGGGATTTCTTTCTTGTGGAACACAGCTATATGGATCTGCCATCTGTGTGTAATAAAAGTAGAGAGTATCTCTGACCCTTAGGGCAATGTCAGATTGAGAAACCTATATCAATTAAATCAGAAAAAACCAAACTTTAGTTAAGCTTCTGTGCCTGTTGCACATTCTCCTGTAAGGATGCATAAATTATTTTGGATTACAGAGACACCTCAGATCACCTGGGGTGACCTGTGTACGTCAAAACACTGTGTACTAACCTGTCTCTTTTGGAGAGAGGTGCTAGTTTTGTGCTAACCCTGCAACTTTTGGAGATCATCTTACATACCTGATCATCATTTCTGTGTCCATTAACTGTCTAGAGCTAGTTCTTGTTTAAATGTTACAGCTGCATGAGACTTGAACACATAGATCAATTTTCATTCTGGAATTACCCCACAACATTTAAATTCTTAAAAATTTCATTGATGTACACAGCCAAAATGAAATATTGACAGGCCACTTTTTCAAAATCTTCCCTCCACTATTTTTTGGGGGGAGCATGTTTTTTTTCAATCTATTTCCTTCTGCACCTAGGGAGCCAAGGAGGAAGCTTGTTGGACTGATTGCTGTTGTTTGTTAAGCTTGCTTCCTTTAGGAAGATTTTCAAGCCCACTGTGGCCAACACAGGGAAATGCCTTTCTATGCTCCACCTCTGCTCAGAGGGCAGGAGTCTGGCATACAAAAACAAACAAGAAAACCTTGGGAATAATCCTTTCTTGAAAAGAGACAGACCAGACTCACAGCATTTGAAGTTTTCTGGAATCAGGGATCATAATTTCTGTGGATTCACAGAACCTTAATGTTTGTAAAACAGTGTTTGCCCTTGCAAGCAAAAGGAGCTTTTATGTTTACTGTTTCACTTGTGAATAGTTCCAGATAAATTACTTAAAATTCTCAGGTGTCTGGATAGCATGGAGTATTGGGAAAGGGGAAGAGATCCTTCTGTGCCAGAGGCAGCATGGGCAGCAGGCAAGTGAGCTGGCTCATCTCTTTTGCTTGTTGCCTTGGGTAGGTCAGACTTCTTGCTCAGTTTCTGCATCCCAACAGTACCATTTGCCAGTGTTATCAGTAGTGATACATTGTAAATTATTAACAGTTGGAAAAGGCTTGAAATCATTTGCAGAGAGCTGTTCTTGGCAAAAGAAGGAGGAATAGTTTTTTGGTTTGTGTTGGTTTTTTAAATTTGGTTTGGTGTTTTGGCTGGTTTTTTTTAAACTCCCCCCCCCCCCCCCCCCTTTTTAATTTTTATTTAGTCAGCTAGGTTTGAGTCTATATTTTGACTCATATTTTAAACAGCAGCATCAAGGAACTCACTATTTCTGCCAGCGGGGCATTTGGCCCTCTTCTCTTTGCTGTACTCTTTGCCTCCCTTCTGAAAGGTAATGTAGACTGTATTGATCCCAGCTTTTAGGACTTGTTCTATTTCTGAACCCAGATTGCAGTAAAAAGTACAATCACCATTTAAAAAGGGAAGATCTATATTAGAATGATAAAGAGGATAAATTAAAGTACTGTCCAGTCTTTAATGATCTGCAAGCAGTCATTAAGGAGGGAATACCCACAGCTATATACCTGAAGGATATTTTAGAGTCTACAGTATCAGGGGACTTCAGCGAGCACAGTATTGATTTTTGTTCCTACATTAAGCTTTTAGCTTTGCAAATGTTTTTCTCTGAAATCATTAACATTGCAATGTGCAGCATGAGGGTGAAATAACTGCTGCTGTGCAGGTACCACCTCTGGTCACTTCCTTCTTCCCTTCCTCTGTTGAACCTTCATTCAGCTGATGCACCTGCAGAACAGTGAGGAGAAAAGGAAGTTGCAAGCCAGGACAGCCTTGGAACTGGGTGAGGAAGATCAATTTTTCAAGAAATTTGCAAATTTTTAAGCTTTCTTAGTGGTTGTGAGCCTAGGGTGGGAGAATAGGACCACAGTCAAGGGCTGTGTCTGAATCCTCTGGGTGATACCTGGCTGTGGGTGTGCGCAGGCTGTAAAAGCTCAGTGGGGCCTGAGAGCTGCCATCAGCATGTTTATTCCTGCTTGAACAAAGAACCTTAGGCAAATTAAGCTATCAGGTAAGCTCAGATTTTCCCACCTCAAGACTGAAGACAGTTAAGTGGTGACAAGGAAACACTGGAGGTCTGTTACTAACATTGGACTGAGGTTTGCACCAGGCTCCAGGTTTGCTTGTTAGAGGATTAACACAGCTGAATCAGTAAATCAAGATAGTTATGGTTATTTCAGATTTATCCAGATACTTGCTTGATGGGATCTGCTTGCAGACAGGAGCATGTCAGTGCAGACACAGCTATGCTGTTGAAGCAGCTCACTCCCTCTCTCCCCTCTGTTACTCTTCCCTCTCCATGCCCGGCTTCCTACTTTAAGGGCTGACCATCACACCCGGGTAGTGGGAAGGCTGCTGCAATGTAGGTGGATGGTGTGAAACTGTCATCCTCTGGGAAAGATTGCAGAGACACCCACTGGTATGCCCAGGCAGAGCGGGGATTATCCACAGGGGGAGTGATCTCTCAGTTGTTATGAATGGGAAGGATGTTTATGTCTTTTGCTTTTCTCTGTGTGCATGAGCCCAACGATCTGAGTCCCTCAAGTCTAATGATGCTGTTCAATTTCAGGACAGGACAAGAAGCTTTTTGCCCTTAACACTCCTGACTTTGCTGCCATGGTGAGTTCCTGGGAGTAGGGATGTCTGTCTCTCCTGTTACCGAACGGAGGGAGATGTGATGTGGTCACAGAAATGACAAGTGCCCAAGTTCTAGTGGCTTCTGTGTCACCATGGTTATTTTAATGTCAGTTCCTCATGGGAAGGAGGGCTGGAAGGGACATGGAGATTTTGTCCAATGCTTTCTGCTGCCCCAAGATGGAGTCAACTTGCTCAAAGGTTTGTTTTGGTGCAGCATTGCACAGGATGGGCTCTGCTGCTCTGACCAGCACTGCCTGTCCTACTCCCACCAGACCCTGTTGGGCTCCTCCTCTGCAGGGTAGGTCGTTGCTGCTCGGGTAGGAAACTGCAGCTCCCTCCTCTCTCTGCACTCCACAGCCCTTTTGGGGAATACTGGAACACCAGTGCCCAGTTTATTTGCAGTAGCAAGTAAAGACAACCCCTCCCAATGCTCTGGAGTCATTCTGTTTGGTCTTCACTGTTGTGATCCTTCATCTAAACCAGTAACTCTCACACACAAATAGTGCATGTAGAGCTGGAGCATTTGTAACCACTTGATTTGTGCTTTGATATTCATATTTTGTTCTGCATCATCATTCTTAATGTCTCCATCAAGATAGCTCAAATAAGAGGCAATTGTTTTTATGGCTAGAAAGTTTCCCAGGCTTGCTGTTAGTGAGTGTGCTTCAGGAAGAGACCACCTCCCACCTTAGCAAGCAGCAGAGAAAAGTTTTCTTTTCTGTGGTCTCCTCTCTCCCCCAGTCCACTAGTGTGTCAAAACCTTGAGTTTTGTGTAAAGTTGTTAAATAAGCTTCTAGGCAAAATAAAAGATCAAAAAGGGGTCTAATTAGCTTCTGTCTGCTTAGGAATTGTGGTTTACCTAGTTTTATAAATTGACACTTTTAACATTAGAATGCAAAGCAAAAGCAACGTAATTATTCCTTTATTTGAATCTTAGGTTTAATGTCTTCATTGAAAATTGGGTACTTCTGTGGCATCTCAAGATGCTTTATTCTATCAAATCTGGAGCAAGTAATTTTTCATTTTGGATTGTAGTGGGGTATAAATGATAAGTGCCTAATTCAGAAAGCTTTTTTTTGTCTCCCCCACTGGCAGCCTGATGAGAAAGCTTTGCAGTCACCTCACAATAACCCTGAAGATAATCTAGGGTTTGACTCTTTGTGAAGCTGCTCTCTCTAATACAAGGGAAATAGTGAGATTTCTGAACTCTTAGTTAGGGTGCCCGAAGCCAGCTTGTCATCACAGGATTTTTAGTTCTTTTCATATCTCTTACCAGTTGTAGGATGCAAAGGCAAAAATGTATTTCTCCTATAACATTTCTGTGCTGTGATCATATCTCTGGGAGTACTATGTGCCTAATTTAAATCTCAGAGAGGATAGCAGGTAGTTGAATGGAGAGCATCTGGTGATTAAAGGAGGAATGAGAGAGAGATGAGTTCTATTGTAAATTTTTCAGTTTTACTCTGATATGTCCTGGTTATGTGTCTTGTTTCCCATCTCTGATCATTTCGACACAGCATGCATGAGCCAATTTCACATTCTAACCTCACTAAATTTCACCTCAGTAACTTAGAGCAGCATGGATAGAGGAGAGGAGGGTCTTCATGAAGTTGTGTTAGGGATTGGATAGGTTACGAATTCTATTTATACTGTGGCAGGACTCACAGGCTCCATTTAGAACCAAAGGTTGATGGTGGGTATTTTACTAATGCAGAGGAAGTGGTAATGCCTGCCCTAAGACCTTACCATCCTTCAAGACAAATAGCAAATATAAGATTTGTGTGAGAGTGATTGCAGAAAAGAGTCCCTCAGTGAACTTTCAACTTTTTTTTGGTGTTTATATAAAAGTTCATGCAAATTGAGGTGGGTCTCTTTGATCTGAGAACTGTCTTTTGTAATTTCAACTGCTCCCTGGCTTGTGTCAGAAATACAGTGAGTGGGGTTTCCCTGGGGTTTTTGCACAGCCCAGGTTTTAGCTAGACTGGGAGGGATGTGAGGCAAGATTTATACATCAGAACAGGACTTGCAGTAAAGAAATTTTATTGGCATATTTTACATTGTCCTAATACAAAAGTTTCAGTTCTTGATGATCATTCTGGGCATAGGTTCAAGGTTTCATTTGCACTTGGCTCAGCTCAGATGCTGGAGGAAACTTTGTGATGGGAGGCAAGTCCTTTTCCTTCAAAAACAGAATCTCTGAGTAGATGGTAGGATTGGATAAGAGTTTCCTTTGAGAAACTAGAAAGGATTTGCTTGAATTTTTCTAATTGTGCTTCTCTGATGCAGTGTGGTGATTAGAAGAGAGCTTTTCAAGTGTCCCTCTGAGAGGCTGAGCACGGTCTGGCTACTTGCATCTGTGTGGTTTTCAGTAATTAGAGCTCACCAGACAAAAAGCTTGGTACATCCATATATGCTATAAAGGTTTCCCTGAGAGAATGGGTACTTGTTCCTTAGTAACTCAATCTTTATATTGGCTAATTAGTGAAGACACATTGGTTTCTAAGCCTGAGACAGATGCTTTGTGGAAAAGGTTCAATTATTCTATATGCATGCTCTATATGGACTATGTTGCCATATAGCATAAGCATAATGCAAGGTCTTTTCCCATTTGCTCCTTACAAGATGCTCAGTGGCTTCAGTAGGAAGAGACAGAGCCCAAGAGCAGCTCTGTGAGCCACTCCAGAGAGCCATGGATACAGTTTAGTGGATAGTGTAACATAAGGCTGCTTTGAAGGGGAGTTCGACCCCTCTGTCCCACCCAGAGCAAGAGGAGATGGATGTTGTGCCTTGCTGTGTGCTGAGTCAAGGACTCAAACATTGTGGAGCTGCTCTGTTGACTCTGACTGTCAGACTCGTTGCTAGGAGTGTTTGTGTCATGCAGAGCATCACCCCTGGGAACCTGAGTTTGGACAGCTCAGAACAGCTTGCATCTGGCTGTTACACTGCCATAGTGGTCATTAAATAACACTTCAGTGTTTTAGAACTCAGTGGTTTTAAGTATCAAATAAAGATTTTTTTTTTAATTGAATGCAAGCTACACTTTTTATTTCATCTTTCCCAGGTATCTTACATGAACACGCCCACTCTAAAAGTTTCATTTAGACATATGTGATTTTTCCTTTTTTTTCTTACTCCTCAGGAACATGCAAGTCTTGTAAATTCCCATTATTGTTTAACCCTTTAGAAAGTCACCCCAATTGGCCAATATACTGTACAGCTGTCTCTTGAATCCACTGTATTGCCTCTAGATAATGCCTGGTGCTTCTGTGTCAGTCTGGGAATTTCCAGGCTGTAGATCATCAGGAAGGTAATAAAGAGAGAAATTCTTATCTGAACATGGGGTTACAACTGCACATTATGGAGCTGGATTAAACATGTTGTTAGTATGTATTATTGCCATGTTTTGACTACCTACAAATTAGACCATTAATAATTTAATTACATAATTTATGATTACCTAAAAATTCTTCCTCTTCAAATGGCTGTTGCAAATTTGTCATCTGCTTATTATGATTCATTAAATATGTTGCAACTGGGTTATAATCTTCATTAGTTTCAAAGAATAAATCCAAATCCAAGGATAACCCTTTTTGTTTTCACCTAAACAAGCCATCATGGGTATTGATGTATGTCTCCTTCACCAAGAGAAGTCTTGGTCCTAAACTCACTTCCAGTGTTTTTGATTCTTGAGAGTTTCCTAGGTTTCAAGAATAAGCTTCTCAAGAGCAACATTAGCGGCATCCAGAAAACAGGGATTTGTAAAATAATATTAACTTCTATAATTTATAAACTTGATTTCAGATTCCTTTCTTTTGACCATTTTGTTTTCAGAAGCATTCATCAGAGCACTGGGTTTTAATTTCCTTTTAGCTGACAAATTTTGGAATCAGACAAGATTCATTTCTCTGATTACTGCTGGACAAGGCTTGTAGGTAGAGATAGTGTCTTTTATTAGATGGAGCAGCATGGTTGGGGAGCTCAGGCAAACTTTGAGGCACATGAGCCCTCCAAATCTGAACCAGAAGCTGTCAGTGCTAACCATATACTGAATAAGCAGCTGCTTGTGGTTAGATATGTGTGAATTAGACCACCTTCGTGAGGGGAAGATGGTGAAAGTAGGTATCTCTAAGTCGTAACAGTGACTGGGAGGTGTTGCCTGATTATTTGTAAGCATGGTCTGGTACACAGGTGAAGGGTGGCAGAATTGTACAAGGAAGAGTCTTATTGGGTCTTAAGCATCAGAAAGAGGTATTTCTCTTGAGTGATCTAGTAACATGTCCGCAAATGTTCCTATTTCATGCTTAGGAGTGTGTGTCCTGAGATTACTCAAATGCACTTCAAATTTTATTCCCTAATTATCTCTGTGGGCTTTTGCAGAAAGCTGGAGAAAAGGCTTCTACATTTACAGCTCTTTTTGCTTTTACACAGGCAGAGTAATCTTCAACATGGAAGCTCAGACCCTGTCCCTGGGGTTTCAAACTCATGGAGAAGGTCATATATGACTGACAGTGGGGAGCTAGTGAGATCTGCTGTTCTGGATTTGTCAATTATTAGCCTGGTCTGACAAAGGTTCTACCATGAGCATTGTGGTAACTTCTTAAAGTTGTTTGGGAGCTATTAAAGGGTGATAAAAATCAGATATTTCTGACCATGGTGATCAAAGGAGGAATTCAGTGATAGTACAATAGGTGCTTGGAATTCTCTGGGCATTGCCATCAGTATTGTTTAATGACCCAATGCTATGACTATGTTGGGTAAATAGCAGCTTTGGCAGATACATAGAAAGGAAGTCCTTAGGACACAGGGGTTTCAGAGCAACAACATAATTCATTGCAAACTGCCCACTGTCTTGGACACTGGTGGTTGCCATATTGTGACTATCAGTCAGAAGGCTGATCCCACTTCCAGAATCCTGACTTATTCAGAAACCTGCAGATTTACTCTCTCAGGTTTCACATATGTTGCTTGTGGTCTAAAGGCAACAGTTCCACCAGCTGAGCTGTCAAAATGTTCCTTTCTGTCTGAGATTATACATAAACATGTTAAAAGCTAGTGTCAGGTGAATTTTGCCTAATAGGATTCTGAAATTTTCTCCTTCTTTAAGAACGAGGGTAATTTAATGCTCCTGCTCTAATATAGGAATACACTGATTTGGGAGCACAAATCCTCCCCTCTGCCACACTGAAAGACTTCAGCAGCCTGTACTAAGAAGTTGGGAGGTCAGCACATGGAAAGTGTTGTGCCGGCAGCTTAGTGAGTGGAGCCACAATGTCCCATGGAATTCCAAAAGGTTTTTTACCCTCATTATCTTTCACTCAAAACTCATGGACATCCTCACACTGCTTGGAGTGCAGAGTGGTAGCTGGAGGAATGTTGGCTTTCCTGCATCTCAGGCCTTCGATGCCTTGAGTTCCCCAAATTCCCTGAACCTGTCATGCATTGGAGCTGTGTGAATCTCCTTGTTTTGACCAACAACCAGCAATTTCCCAGGCATCAAGTATATGTGTGTGTGGTACTGAGTCATTTCTTTGGGACTATTGTTTAAGGCTTCAAACCATGGAAAGAAACTGGGAGCCTGTTTAGATGTCACTAAAGGTCACTAGCTATTTTTATAGATTACATTAAAGAAAAACAAAACTGCACAAAAAGAATATTTAGATTGTGAAATCAGGACTTTGGAAAATATTTTTGCTGCCTATCACAAATCACTACAGAGCATATAAAAATTGATTTTTCAGAAGCTCACAGCTTGGCCAAAGGTGCATTACCCTTCCTGCAAAAAAATTATTCCATGACATCATTATGACCTTCCTGCCAAAATTTAAAGCAGAGCTCAAAATGATAGCACTGAGACTATTCAACCAAAACCTTGCATGAGATATCAGTTGTTTGTTTTTCTCTTTTTATAACCAGGGTTAAAAACTTTCCTGTAATGGATGAACTGCATTACCTGAAATTTTCACCCTGAATTCCACCAGGGCAGACAACCAGCATCAAAAGCTTTAATTCAAAGGATAAAAGTCTGGCAAAATTCTAAGCAACCTGAGTCTTATAATAGTGAGTTTTGTACAATGTGGTCAGCATATCAAAGGAAAATACTTTTTTCTGTCTGTTTTTATTTTGATGTCATTCCATCAAACATTTATTTGGTAGACGCAGCATTAGCTCTAAATTTATTTTGAAGCAATGAACATTAGTCAAACATAAACAATTGGGCTGGGGGCAGATTAGATGAGTGCTAAATGGTGGGAGAGGTTTTTAAAAATGGGCTTTGCAAACTGTGTCTCTGCATGGAAAGAATTGTTGCAGAGCAGAAAACAGACCTTGAAATGGTCTCTGGTGGAAGGAACATGGCTTGTATAGCACAAGGGAGTTTACCTACATAGCAGCCTTGAGCCAGGTGTGCAAGTGGTTGGGAAAAGGAGGTCAGGTTGGGATCAATGCAGGTCCAGTTTTGGAGTGAGCTGGGCAGAGGGTGGTGGACTTTGACAGTACAGTGCAGCTGAGTGGTGGCTTGATCCAGAATCCTGCCAGTCTGTTCTCCTGGGGGAACAGCAGAGTAATGTTCTGGTGGCTTGGAGGCAATTTATGAGGTTAAAATGGAGGTTAGGAGATGAAATTGACCCCTATGCAAGTGGGTCAAAATGCTAATATGTACATATACAAAAACTGTGCAGACAGGCAGCAAGCTTCCTGAAAAAACAGGCTTGTAGAGACCAGACTTCAGACACCATAAAATAAGGAATAACCTTTGCTAATTCTCAGTCATTGCCCCTGCAGAGTATGGCAGGCCAGAGAAGCAGGTGGGATTCACTCAAGGTTTTATCTTGAGTCAGAGCACAGGTGAAGGTTCACTCCCATGTCCATGGTCTCACTGCTGAAACAGGCTGCCAGGAATTACTGGCAATATGTTTGGTTTTAATCTTAGCACTGTTCTCCAGTGAAGTTCTCCAGGCTGAAGTGCCTGGAATTTATCTCCAAAATACTTTGGAGGGGAAATGTGATCATAAAGCTAAAGCTTTGGGCTATGCATGCTTCTTTTCAGGCTCCTAATGAGTTTGAAAGGGGTAAGTGTAAGTAATCTGCCTCCTTTGTTTTTTGACAAGAAAAGTAATTTAGAAAAACAAAACCCAAAAATTCCAAACCCATTTTAATCCCTTACACTGAGTTTATGTCAGCTTTTGCTTAACTTAACCCACTTTGCAGGAACTTTGGCAGGAATTTTACGTTTGTTAAAATAGGTTTGGGTCTCTTACTGCTCTTATGACTATGTCAGATTGGAGCTAGAGCTGTGCCTGCAAAGTTCTGCCCTTGGTAGCAAAAAGTGAGAGAAAGCTCAGCCCCAGTTTCAGGTTTGCTGAGAAAACAGTGTACCCAGCCACTGCAGAAGCGCTGAGCCTCCAGTTCCTGTCCAGCTCCTGACACAAAACCCTGCGCTTCTCTCGTGTATGCCTGGAGCCTTGTAAGGCCCTTCCTCTTCCCAGCATATCAAATTGCAGCTGTCTCAAGCTGACTGGCAACAAATTGCTGCTCCTGAGTCTGCCCTTGGGTTTTTTCCAAGCAGAAGGAAAAGGCTGAATATTCCTGGTTTCTACGGTCATGACTGTCCCAGCAAGCTCATATCTGTCCTGTTGAGAGACGCCAGCACCCTCTGGTCGGGGTGAGAGCATGAATGCAACCAGGGAGCACCAGTGTCAGGTGGGTATCGTGCCTGCCTTTACTAGCCTGACGGGGACAGACAGGGACAAAGGTAAGCTTGAGTCATGAAAAGGCTGCTTGTTGCAGTGTTTCATGGCCAGTGAGCATGACCAGCCTTCAGGGCTAATTACCAAAGGAGAGAGAAGTATGTTCTTGTCAGCAGACCTACAGGGTTACTATTTAATGAAGCAGATATGCAGGTAACTTGTTTAGTGAGCAAGTGACTGACTTGTGTCCACAAGGATGTAGGTGTGTGTGACAGGACACTTCAGGTGGCTTTCGGGCCCCGTCTTCTCTCTAAGTGCAGTTGGGCACAACACTCAGCAGTGACAATCCATATCCCATTTCCCTCCTCTCCACTTTTTCATCTCTACCTTCTCTGCTCTCCTTTTACCTTTTTTCTCTACTATTGTCTTTTTTTCAACCCTAGCACTTCTTGTTTATTCCATCCTGTCCTTTCATATCTCTCCACCTTCTTTTTCCTCTTCTTTTTTTAATTACTGATGCTAAGCAGCATTGAACGGTGGTGTCATCACTATTTCATCAGGCCTGCCCAAGTTCGTGCCAGTAGTTTATGGAGCACGTGTGAGCTCGGAACAGCCAGTGTCCTCCATGTGCTCACCGATCTCAGTTTCTCAGCACATCTGTCAAGTGTTACTTTTCTTTTTCTTGGGACAGCCTGTGGAGGTGTGCAGGGGGTTGTGAGCTGTGCCAAACCCTGGTGTTGTGCTGGCAGGGTTACAGCCAGCATGAGGATGCCTCCATGCTCCAGAAATCTCTTTTTATTGCTTTGTAGTAAAAGCCAAAAGTTACGTGTGTGTTAATTGGGTGCTTGTGTTGGTCTCTGTAAGAGAGATGGGACAAAACATGCAGGAATTAATCAAATGGTGATTTTTTTTTCTGCCCAAGTCAGTGGGTATGAGCAGATTCAATGGTTTTTTCTGACTCCTTAACTCGTACTGCAAACTCATACAATTTAGTCCTTCCAGCATCACCTCTCAGACTTGTCCTGACTTATAGACTGGAGTAGGTATCAACAGGGAGGAGCAGCAGCATCTACAGTACACCACCTCTCACAGTTTGTTATGGAAATTACTCATTTACTTCACTGCAAGATATATTTTGACCTGATAACAGCTACACTTGTTAGAGGATCTTTCTAATACAAAAGTTGATTAATACATGCATATTAAATAGTTATGGATCTCTTCTACCAATGTCCCTTGTGTATTTACCAGAAAAGATAGCTGAATTGTCAAAATTTCTGTACCTGTATCTCCCATGGCATGGGACAAACATGCCAGTTGAAAACTTAGTGTGACTGAAGAGATTTTGAAGCCAAACAGCCAAAATGTGTACGGGGAGCACAGACTGCAGCAGGGAGGCTGGTGCAGGCCAGGAGTGAGATGCATCAGCAGAAACTCTGGGACAAGACACACCATGTCTGTCTGACCCAAGCCTGCTATTCCCGACCTGTGGGCATGACCCTCAGATTCTTTTCATAGGAGACTATGACAATTTGAAAAAACACTTTGACTTGCGTGTTCCATAGGTTTTACGCTGTTTTCTCTGTAAAGAATGTTGGGGTTTTTTCCTGGAATATTAAGGAAAAATGTATCTTGGGAAAGAGTCAGCCTTCTTTTTATTCTCTTTTTTGCTACACAAATCACATGATATGAGGCATTGAGATGTTTTGCGTTACACTGGGAGCTTGGCCTCAGTCCAAGACTGCAAAAGTGGCTGCTACCCACAAGAGAATGTGAGGCTGGGATATGACAGTCAAAGCTGTGCTACTACACAAGTGCTGCGAGTCCCAGTCTCTTGTTCTGGGCTGCTGTGGACAAGGCAGGACATGGGAAAGCAGTCCTTGCTGGCTTCAGGACCTGTCGCTGGTCCATTTGTAGTGACACCAGAAAACACATTTCTTTACAGTTGTGCTGCTTCACACTCTCTTTCTACCAACAGGTTCCACCCAGGTCTACAACTGTGCTGTCTTCAGGGAAGGAAGGGTCCTCCTGCTGCATTGGCTGCTGATGACCTTGCAAGGGACATGGAGCTGCTGGCTGTCACAGCACCAGAGGAAGCAGGGAAGGACACAACAGCATCACAAGCCGAGGCAGAAAAAGCAGAAAAAGCAGCTGCAATGCCAGAGGCAGAAAGCCTAGTGGAAGCAGGTCTGGGCAGGAAGGTGGTCACTCCTGGAGGAGCAGCGGCGATTGTGGTGGGAGCATCAGAAAACCCAGGGGCAGAAAGGGTTGTTGAAGCATTTGCCAGGGCAGCAGAAAGAATTGCAGTATCAGAAGTAGCCAAGGTGTTGCAGTCAGCAATAGCTGAGGTAGGCACTCCTGCAGCTCCAGGTGCCTGATGGGGTGGAGGGCCTGGCAGTACTTGCTCCTCTGGGCTGGGCTCACAGATCCCGATGGCATGGGAGGCTGCAGCTCCAGCACCAGAGCTAACCCTGACCTTTCAGCCTTGCCCTCAGAATGCGTCAGGTGATCAGACCATATTTCTACTTGGCACTGAGCACTGGGAAGAGATTTTGATTTTGGAAAAATTGAAAGCAATGTAAAAAAAATCCCTGAAATTTCTGCTGAGAGTTTGTGTTCTTTTCCCATCTGGTTTCCCTCTGTCTTATAGATGAGCTTTTTTTTCATGATAGCGGGCATTTTATCACGCCTGGTGTAGTTAAGGTTACAAAGCACTCTCCATTCCAGCCCTGCTAGCCACATGCTCATCCTGTTCTAAAGCATTCATATTTAGGGATCAAAAAGGGTCCACGCGTGGTGTTTGTGCAGAGAAGCATTTTTATTTGACATTTGAGCACTTATGCCTTGTGTTGTTTGTGAGTTCGCTGAGGGTGATAAACACACTTTTCCCATTTGAAAAACTCGTCTCCTAACACTGATGATGTGGTGACAGATTTTCAGCAGGGATGGGGGTTGGATTTGCATAGGTTCAGTGCCCACTCTGAGTGCCAGATTTTCAGCTGTGTTCAGCACCCAACAGCTTCCCTTTGGGTGTGAGGCCTTTGGACATGTTTGTTCCCATGTGTGCAGCTCATTTGAAGAGCTGCCTGCCTGCAGCACCACTGAGCATCCATTTTCTGCTCTGAAAAAAAACTGGATCTCATCTTCCTAGGCTCTGATTTAATTTTGGTGTGCAGGGTTAGCTTACTGCTATCACAGTTTCTTGGGCCCAAGAGCTGTCCTGAGCATGTGGAATTTCTCTAGGATATCTTGACTTATCTCTTAGCTTGGGCAAGTGGCTTCATGGAGGAAGGGCTTCTCAATGTCTTTTTGAGTTTTGGAGTCTGAGTTTTAGCGCATTTTTACATCTTGTGGAGATCTGCTGCATTTAGGTACATGCCAAAACAACTCTCTAAATCAGCCTGTGAATGTGTACCTTTATTTTTATAATGAGCCCTTGGCTTTATAGTGGCTTTTCCAGTGCTCATGTATTTCTTCCCTTGACTTTTCAGCTTAAAGAGAAGAGGAAGAACATGTGGATAAAGCCATGGAACACCTCTCAGCAAGAAGAGGATTGGATGAAAGAGGAAGAGATGAAATGAAATGGAGAGGTCATACCTCCTAATGGGAGGCTTGTACTATCATTCCTGGAATGCAATAGGGCTGCCAATCACAACTCTTTTGTGACTCACTGTACTATTAAAAATAAATATATGGTAATTCTGCATGCAATAGTGTTGAGGGTCTGTCAAAGATCTTTGTCTCCTGGCTTTGTGAAAGGCAGCTCTGCATCTATTCTTCAAAGATGAGGGAGAACAAAATGTGCTGTTCATAACAGAAAACACACTACAGGCATGAAATGACATAAAAAATACTTTTATGGAATCTTAGAATATCCTGAGTTGCAAGTGACCCACTAAGATCATCAAAAGTCACCTCCTGGCCCTGCACAGGACATCCTCAAGGCTTAAATTTACATTAAATATGCAGTCAAGTTTTCATGTCTGTAGGCTGAGAGATGGTCCATGGGAGCACTGCTAATGTGAAACCGCTTCAAATCCTAAAAAAGCAGGTGCATTTACCAGTCAATCCACATTACTCCAACTCTCTCCAGCTCTGAAGTAGGTTTCTTGCTATGATAGGAATGGTAGGTATGTTCTTTTCCCTTTTTTCCCCCTAATTATATTTATTCATATGAAGCATAGAATGGGAAAGGTGTCTCCAACCACACTGATAATGGTGCGATGCCAGAGGAAGTCCAGAAGAAATTCAAGAAACAGGAAAAAGTAACTTCAAAACACTGGTGGACTTGTCAGCATGAATGACATTCCCCAGGCAGTACAGTTAGATCATTAAAACAGATTTTTAATTTTTGAGAGAAAAAAATATTGTGTGTTGTAAAATTGTTTTCTCAGCCTGTGAGGTACGGGTAAGACAGATTTGTAGCAACAGCTGGATGATGGAGCAGTCACCATAAGAGATAAATAGTATAAAGTGTTACAGAGTGTGGGATTAGAAGAAAGCAACTCTTGGTGGGTGTCTCATGGTTTTCTGATGGAGAGTGATGGTGCCTGATGCCTTCAGCAAATGTCCACTTCATGAATTCCCTCCAGATACTTCATGGTTTGCTGCTCCAGGTTTGCATTTAGCAGACAGAGGGTATGGGGTCAAATCTGTATCTGGATAGAAAAGTTCTGAACCAAATGCAGGAGATGATTCAAGTGCTTGTGTGTGACTTGTGGCCATAGCCCAGGTGGGGTAACCAGGCAGTGTCTCCAGGTACTCCAAGTCAAACAGAAAGCAGCTCCCTGACTGCAGGTGGTCACAACTAAAGCCCTATCACTTTTGGAAAGAGTAAAGACTGCAGCCCTGGATTCCACCCCAAAATCCATGAGTATATTGACAACCCACCTTTAAACTCCTGTGTAGTAGCAGCTGGATGTGATATTCTCAATATACCTTACTTCCAGCTTCCAGGGGTGTTTCTTTGGGAAACATGCCATTTGTTCTGGTGCACCCCAGAAGGGGCAACACATTAGTTCCAGCATTGTATGAAGCTGTCCTCCAACATGCCCCAGGTTAGGAAGGTGTTGAGGAGGATCTGCTGCTTCCCTGTGCAAGCTGGCTGGCCATGAAGATCCATCTCCCTCTTAGGAAATATGTACTTGCATTGCAGCAAAGCCAAAGGGTTTCAGTGCAGACCTGTGCCTTTGCCCCTCTGCAGTGCCTGTGCACCTCTGCTGGCTTCTCTCTCTGTACATTGACAGCCTGGGGAGGAGAAAGGAGGAGAGAACAGCAGCCTCTGATTAAAACTCAGCCCCCCTGGCCTTAGATCTGAGGAGACAGAGCCCACCCTCCCTTCCCTTACCATAATTTTATTTTATTACAAAAAGAGCCCGTATTAAAAAAGCTCATGATTATGTTTTCTGTTCACCAAGACTTTTCCTGTGTTCGACCTTTGGATAACCTCCAAGGCTTGCAAACATTTGAAAGGAGTAAAGGAGCTCATTTTATTGCAGGGCCTCAGCATACATTCTTTCCAGCCTATCTTTAACATCAGTTGACAAGAATTATATAATTGCAGTCTATGATCCCTTTAAGGCTAAAATGTATTCATTTTCCCTCAAAGAACACTTCAGGTTTCAGAATTAAAAGTATACTTCTTTTCCCCCATCTGGGTTATTCTGTAGAAAGCTGTTTTCTCTTAAACTGGCAAGTCTCATTCTACCAAGTTGCACAGATTTATTTTTTACTGCGGTTTTAAGCTCACATGTTAACAAGTAGAAGAACTAGCCTCCAAATCCCAACCTGTGTTTTCCCATTCCATTGGAAAATTAGTGGTTTACAGAGAACGTGCAAGGAGAATTACAGTCCTTAGGTGGAATCAAATAAAATTTCAACATACTGATTTAATCAAATTAGTGTTTAATGCTAATTGATAGGCACTCTGGAAATGGACAGGTAGCTGGATTGGATTTGATCTTTCATTTCAGAGGTATGATGTCATCTGCTGGATCAGGAAGGAATTTCTGGTTTCCTATCAGAATGGCATCTGCCACCATGTTTTAGGAAGCCGTGGACATTGGATACTTGGATAGGAACTGGGGAGGATGCAAAAAAAGAATTCTGAAGATAATACCTGGAATTTAAAAGAGAATTAGCTGTTGCCACAATGAAGTTCAGTTTGCATATGTTCCTCTCCATTTAGGCTTTCACTGGTGTTTGTGCTTCTGCAGAGTAAAACAAGCGCACAAACACGAGAGTACTCCTGGAAGCTTTTCATGCCAGTTGTGTTTATGTGTCAGAGCCAGCAATGCTCGGATGCTCTGCTTGGAGGTAACAGAAGTGATGCCATCACAGTGCTCAGAGCATATTCACAATGCTTCTTGGTAATGGAATGAGATGTTCAAAGCTGAAAAAAACCTCACCACTCCAAGTATTTCTGGACAATGAAAAATGGAGGGTGTAAGTAGCCTAGTCATGGGCATGTGCATGCAGGAGGAGAAATTAAATTTGTTTCAAGAATTGGCTGTTAGAATTGATCTGGCTGGCTGAAGCTGGAGAAGAGACTAGGCTCAGTGGGCCAATTGTCCACTTTGGTGCTCCAAAGGGGCCTGGGGAACTTTGAGGGGTTTTCAATTTTGCCATGAGCTTGCCCCAGATCTCAGATTTCTTACCTGACAGAAAAGGACAATGGCGCCCAGTGTGCCTGCCTTTGTGCCCTTTTATCTAAGCACTTGAGGAAGTACAAAGTTTTATTCCAAATCATGTTTGCCAGTAAAAATGGATCTCTTCTTCAAATATTTAGTTACTCTAATGCTGATTGCCCCCATTCTCTAAGGGGAGTAAGGGGGCAGGGGCAGCATTCCTGGTTTTATAGAGGGGCGGGCTTGAGAGGGCTGTAAGTGCATGTCACGGGGGTTGGATGCAATAACTGAAGAGAGGGGAGCCAGTAATATAATCCTTTTAATAAATTACAAGCCCACAGTTTATAAACTTGGACACAGATTATGCTTCTGCCTGGTGTATACTAATAACCACCTTTGGATGTCTTTGTGGCCAAAGGATCTTGTAACCTGTTTAGTTTTCACTACCTGTATTTCTAATGTAGGCAGGACCAGTGTAATACCCTGCGTTGCACTGAAAGGGAAAATCTCTGGTCTGTTAAGTTGTTCCCTGCCTTTGGTAGCTTCTCTGTATCAAGATTCACATTCTCATTTCTGTTTCAAGCGGGAGACTAGTTTACAAGGCAAGTTACTCCTTGGAGATCACAAGAGGATTTTTTCCCCCTTTATTTTTCTGAGAGGAAGGATTATGTCACGGTATTCTGCTTGCTTTTTTTTTTCTCCTTTGGCTAATCTGCTCTCCAAGATGTCCATGTCACAAGAGAAATAAAAGACTTTAAGTGAGCACCGGATTTTTTCCTCTCACCTCAGCACTCCAGCCGATAAGGGTGATTTATAGAAATCACCACATGGAAAAGCCTTAAAACAGAATTTCAGATGCTTATAATACTAAGCAGAAAGATAGCAGAGTGGCAGGTGCTTTCTCCTTACCTCACAGGGTCATGTTCTGCCTGCTCTTAAGGAGTTTGGTGAATAGTGATTACAAATATGTCTGCACCATATCCGGGTGTACTGTACATGCAGTTACAGCTTTGTACAAGGAGCTTGTGTAGTCTCTCACCTGTAATCAAGAAGTTTATCACTGTTCAAAGACCTTTGTTTTCTATTATCTTTGTGCATTTTGTGTGCTGGAAGCATTAATGGCACTATGGTTTAAGATGTGTTCTTTGAGCCTGGCACCTTTCCTGGTGCCAGTGTGTGATGTGCTGTGCATCGCTTGGCTTCATTCAAGGGGAGCACACACACTGGTGCTGATCCTTCTATGCAGAAGGTTTTGGGACTCTCTAAACACAATTACTTTGTTCAGAGCACACTGAACACAAAGATTATTGTTTTAATGAATGTTGAATTATTCTTGCTCAAATACCAAATACTGGTACTAGTTTGTGGTAAGACAAAGATTTTTGCATCAATACATAGGAATCTGCATTTGGTAGTTTGTACCTAGCACAGGTACAGCGTGTTCATACAGCTCACTTCACATTCAGCAAACTATGTCTCAAGGGCTAGGTCTGCCTTAATTTAAGTCAGCACAGCTCTGCTGAACTTTGTGCCAGTCTCTGATAACTAAAGTTATGCTTCTCAAATGTTTTCAGCTATTTTATTTCAGTCCTTTCTTTCCAAAGAGTTTCAGAAATGCAATTAAATGGTCAGTAATACTCTGCAGTTATACATTAAAAGCTGTTATCTAAGGGTATCAAAGTGCTTGACAAAGGTGGGTAATTCTCATAGTGCCCTTTTTTTGCAGGGTGAGATGCTGGCATGCAGAGACAGCGAATGGTTTATCTGAGTAACAAGAGTCAGTAGCAGAGGTAGTAATTAAAACTTTGGTCTCATGACACCCAACTCTGTACTGTAACCACTAGACAGACTGCCTCCCGGAACTGTATCTCATCTCTATCTCCCTACATATGCACAATAAAGCCTTTGTAGTATATGTTGTACACTTGCTATTGATAGTTGTATCAGCTGAAAGATAATGCTCGCTCTTCTAACTGGCTGCAAGTGTGCTTCACGCAGCCTCAATTATCTGAACACAGTGGTGGAGAAGGGAAGAATTTTGGATAACTGAGGGCTTCAAATAACTGAAGGACTTTTCAGTGCAATTAATAGACATGGTAGGAACACAGAAAGTTTTGGAGCGCCAGTTCAGGTACCTGGTGTCACACTGTGCAGTCAGTCAATAACAAACATGCTGCTTTTTCAGAGTTTTCTTCTGATCAGAGTTGTGGCTCTTCCTTTCTTTTTTTCAGACAAAAAAAGGAGACAAATGTATTTTAGATGTGTTGGTATCCCTTTAAGTTTGATGAAGACTAACAGCCATCATTTTGGTCAATGGAAAGCTGCTTATGGATATGGGTAGTTTTAAAACACTGACTGATTGGTGTTAGGCAGCTTGGCTGGCAGCGAGATGTGGGCTGTGTGGGTGTTTCTAAATGCCTGCAGAGAAGCAGGACCAGAGATACGAAAAATAATTTCCCCTGCACATGCCATAAACTCTGGGATTTCAAGTATGACCCAGCTGTAATGAGCTCTGTACAAGCAAACAAGCGTTCGGTTAGTGTAGAGACACATTCATTTAGGAAGACAAAAACATGATCCGCAGAACATGCTTATGGAGTTCTGTGCACTGCACACTGACCTCCATGTGATGGAAATCTTGACTTGTGTGACTTCATAATAAATTTCACAATGCCCCCTAGGCCAGCTGCACATCACTGCTTGCTTTCTCTGCCAGCTAATTTATTTCTAATTGCAATAGAAGAAAAAGACGGGATAAAATTTGCAAAGCATATCACAAAATGTTACTGACCCTGTTCAGTTTTCATTGCACTGCATGCTCTCACCATGACTAGCTTTTTAAAACCAGTTCTGTCCTCTGCCTCACACCAGACATGGGAATTAAGAGCAGCCTTTACCCTTGCAGCAGTTATGAACTAACAGATTGGTGCAGGTAAGGCTGAAAGACCTTAAGGAAGGGAATAAATTTGGTTTGGTTTTTATGAATACCGTATTGGGTAGAGGATGGGTGTTCAGCTCTGACTAGCCTCACAGTTCATCCTGAACTGCCTCTGTTCTGGGACTGAGGCAGTTACATGCCCCCATCAGAGAAGCACCTGCGCACATTCAGATTAGTACAAACCCCACAACTTGGTTTATATTTCTCAGCTATTACCTGAGAGACAAGATATGTTGACATCTGGGGCCTGATGTCTGACTTATTTTTTGAAAAGATTGATCTAATCTTAGTTGCTTTAAATGATGATCTTAAATTTTCCTAAGTTTTCATTGCCTGTTCTTATTAGCTATTTCTAATGCCTGAAATGTATATATATACATCGTCTTATATGCTTCAGTGTTTACCCCAATATGCATTTTGGGCAGACAGAACGTGCATATTTATTATCTTTAATACAGTCTGGATACACTTACATGATTCTCTTTCTACTTAGACATCATATTATACACAATTTGTATATGACTATTTATAAGGGCTTAAATGGAAACAGGACTGACATCAACATTTTATGCATTATTAGGAGGAGCAAGTTCACCCTTTAAAATTACTATATTTGGAAACTTGATTCTAAACTCTTGCTGGTTTAATTTAATTTTGTGGCTTTTCTCCAGATTTTCAAAATCAGTGGAAATGAGGACAGGATTGAGAGGAACACTTGAGCTTTTTGAACATGAGTGTTTGCGTGGACACACTTGTGTAAGGGACTGGGTAAGGGTGTTGCTTTCAGCCCTTCTGAGAAATGACTGCACCTAAGTGTGGGGCTTCACCAGTCAATACCTGTGCATTGCTATGCTCTTCCCCCCCCCCCCCCCCTTTCTTTGGTGGTCAAAAGTCCCATCTTTTTGGTGGGTTTGTTTGTTTGTTTTTGTTTCTTTTTGTTTTGTTTTTTGTTTTTTTAATACTTAGTCGTCTGCTCTTGTGGGAATCTTGTGCTTGTGCTCCCTCTTCCCTCATTGTGTCAATCCCTTTTTGAAACCATAAAACAGTGAGCTAAAGTGCAAAGAGCCCGCAATAAAGCCAGGAGTTTTGTTTAACAGTTCAGATAGTGAAAGTAGGCGGGAGCGACGCTGGGAAAGCAATGCCCTGAGCAGACCTGCTCTTGCCAGCCTGCCTTTGTCTGACCCGGTAAGCCCAAGCACGGGCAGTTGGCGGCGGCTTAGCGGGCGCTCCGAGCCGTGCGTGTGCGCTGTGCCGCGGCCGCTTGCGCTGCTGCGGGGCCGGAGCCGCGGACGCCGCGCCGGGCGGGGCGGTGCGCGGCGCGGCCCGGCCCATAGGGGGCAGCAGCCGCCTGCGCTCGGACCGCGCTCGGGCCGCACCCGCACCAACTCCGGACCAACCGCGCATCAACCGCACCAACTCTGCACCAGCCCCGCGCAAACCCCGCACCAACCTCTCAGACTCCTCACCAACCGCGCAAACTCCTCCCCGCAGCCAACCCGAGCCACGCGATCCCTGCTTATCACGGCAACAGCCTCCTGCGAGAAGGGTGGTTTTTTTGCGGTTTTTAGCTTTTTCTCTGTTTGTGTGTGTATAATTGCAGAGCGGAGTGAGGGGGCTCTGGCGTGATGTCCTAGGTAACTTTCCCCATAATAGAAAAAAACAAAACCAAACTTAAAGACCTATTAAAAAGAAAACAAAACACCCAGCCACTTAAATACCTAGAAATAATATTATATTGCTTGTGCAAAAATACACCCTGAAGTACATCTGACTAATTATGTATATAGAATATGTAAGTTCCTGTAAAAGCAGCTTTTTGTTTGCATGTGGGTCCATATGAAACCCAAGATGATATATCGTGTTACGCTTAGATCTTTGTTTCAAGATACAGCTATGGGTAGATTTCACGATGGAACATCTTTTAACTCTTATTTCATCATTTCTAACATTGCTGGTTTCAGCACATGCACACTCAGTAATAAAATCCCATGATTATTACATTTTCTAACTCTCTCTTTGCCTGTTAACATGATCCTTTGAAAACCAAACTATACCAAAATTCTTTTAGATCCCATGTGGATTTGTTACTCCAATGTTGGTAGCATCAGTAGCCAGTTCTGAACTTTTCTGGCAAGTACAAGGGTGAGCTTCTTGCGTGAGTTTGCAGCCGCTGCCACTGCTGAAGCACTGACCGAGCTGCAGGAAAGACTGAACAAATGGTTACAAACGAGCACTGCTCCTCAGCTCCACAATTTTCTCTTCGCCTTAAATGCACTTTATTGCACCTTTCCCACAGTTTGTTCTGAGGACAGCCACACCGATAATCTTTATCCAGCGCAGAAGAATCTCCTTCCTGGCTCTCAGACTGAAGCTGCAGCTGGCATTCTGCTACTCTGATTTGTTGACTTGGATATTTTTAAATTATCCTTCCATATTATCTCTTCCTTGTGTTGCTGGTGCAGTTTACCTCCAACCACAATCTGAAGCTGGCTAACAGTTGCTATAACATAGCCTCAGCATTTCCCATCCCTAGATTTTTCAGGCTGTGATTTCAGCAGAATACATGGCTTGTCGTTTCAGTGGGGGCTTTCAAACTGCGTGACAGCCGTGAAAGCGAAGAATCTATGAGAGAGGCTGTGAGTGTGTGTGGTTCTGGGGTGTAGGATATGGGCAGACTTTTTAATACACTGAAAATGTTATTTTTGATTTTTGGTTCTCTGAAAGATTTTTCTTCTGTTTCTGATGATGGCTTGAGCTATTCCCTAAACTGAAAGTAGCTGCTTTTCCTATATTTTGACAGCAGTAAATTTTCTAGTTTTTCTAGTAACTTTTCTAAATTTTCTAATTTTCTAGTAAATGGAAGTCATTCCCAGTCTTTAGAAAATCAGTGTATTGAGTGCATGCTGAATAGCAAGAACAAACTATTTTTGAAGTTGTTCTGCATTGTGGAGTATTGGTGTTTTATATGTTCAAACTAGTATGTGCAATTCCTTGCGACTGTTATGTTTGCTTTAAACAAAGAGGTCTTTGCTCAGGACCTGGGTTTGTTAGGGAATCAGTGCAATGCTAGCCCTAATCAATAAATGAAATTTGCTTGTGGCAGGACTGACGCAGCCGTTATATGAGAGTGAAGTCCATGTAAGTATTTGATTCTTTTCCTAGGGGTTTCATTTGCTGGTTTTCAGGCAGGATAATGTCACTTAGAGAAAGTATTTAATCTTATTTTCTCTAAAAAAAAAATCAAACTCTGCAAATGACACTGAAAACTTTGCACTGAACCTTGGTCTTACAGGATTAATTCCCATCAGCTTCACTTACTTCATTTGTAGGAGTAAAGGCCACAGGAGAAATCCCACAAAGGAAAGCATATTCTTTGCCCTGGAAACCTTGTTATCTTATATGTTCCAAGTATGAACTGTTGGTTCATTCCCGATGCATGAAGGGTGAATTCCTGCCTTTCGTACTCTGACAGGGTTTTGCCAGGGCAAATTTACTCCTGGCTTACACCATCTGTAACCTCAGTGGGAGCAAAATTCAGCCCTTTAGCTCTAATGGAAGCCTGTTTGATCTTGTTCTTTATTGCCGAGTGGTATCAGGAAGGGAGTTGAGCACAGAAACATGACTACCACAAGCTGCTATTTGTTGCACTTCATTATCTATAGTATACTTGTTATTCTAGAAACCTTTTTTTTTACCCCTGCCAGGAACATTTTGCTGCAGCAAATGAAGAAGGGGGGAAAAAATTGAAGAGACCTTCATTTGGTGGCATAGAAAATTTGCATAAAATATCGCTCTAAGCATTGAAGGATCTTATTACATAGAGGGTTTGATGATAATCTTTGTTGAAATAATATTTAACACATGCTGCACTTTTAATTAAGTATCTGAATAATCTCAAATTAATACCAGAGGTTTAAAAATAAGTTTTCATTTTAGTGAACTGTAACATAATTGCAAGCTGCATGGCAACCCCTTCCTTTACCCTTTGATTTAATTAAATGTCCTTCTGTGTGCTTCTTCTCACTTCAGAAATGCACATAAAGAAATCAGACCCAAACATTTTATTTAGTATTTTGCCGTTTTTCCTTTTCCTTGTGTCTTTGCTTATTAATTTGCCCTGCTTCCTCTTTTGCTTTGATTAAGGTGTTTCTTTGAGGATCAGCTCATCTGGGGCTTTGCAAACTAGTTGGTGTATTTGAAAGGGGCAGTTGCAGCATGTCATGCTGGTGTTGAGATTTTGGTGACGGTGACATGCAAGCTCCTACCTGGAAGTAACCAGCTGTGGCAGAGAAGTGCTGGGTCCTGGACTGCACTGTGTGGGAGGATGCAGCTGGGTAAATCCTGGGCCAGCTCACACAGGACAGTGACATGCTGGAGTATGTTATGTTCATGGAGTTTGATTACAAGGTGAAAAGGAGCTTAACAGTGTAATGGCTTTGGACAACAATCAAACCATTGCAAATAAATTCAGGTTTATTCTATTTATTTTTTTGAATTAGAAAGGCCTGATCCACCCAATTTGTTTGTCTTCCAGTAAGGTGTGTTTGACAATCACCGCTTCATTATTCCTTCTTAAGAAATTCCATTAAACAAAGGAGGGGAAAACAGCCCTTGCTCATATCTATGGTGAAATTGCTTTGCTGGAGCCACTTTGCTGGGTGAGCATCGGTGTGGGCTGGGGGAAGGCTGTTTACTGCTTTTATGGAAACATGCTCCAGTTTGGGAGAGCAAGGATGTGAAGCAGGCTGGCTTTGAAGGTTTTCTGTTAGATTTCTCCCTTTATCCATTTCCATCTATCATTGAAAAGGACACATATATAACCATCGCACTTTGTATATTAAGGGGGGCTGCCCGCTTTTTCCCTTTGCTGAGATAATGACACTTAGGGTTGTTGACTGCTGTTATCTCTGATGACAGCCTTATCTGCATGGCTCTGATTCCTGCTCCCGGAGTCAGAGATATCCAGTCCTTCGGGACCTGACCACTGCTCCCACTGTGGCCAGGCAGGCTGGAAAGCAAATACTTAGGGGTAACAGAATTCTTGATCAGATGTGCTGTTTACTATGTTCACCTCTCCCAAAATACTGAAGGGAACATTGAAGGAAAAAGATGGGGGTGAGAAGAATTGAGAGCTTCAGAATCAGTTTAGATAAAAGGCAAATTCCCCCTGCTCTCCCCAGACAGCCTCTGGTGGCGACAGTTTTTGTCCATGATCAGTTGTTGAATGGTGTTGGTGTGGGGTTCAGCTTTTCTGCACCACAGAGACCCTGCACTAATGGACACAGCAGAGGGACTGTTATACCCTCCTGGCTGTACCAAATCAGAATCCAGGAGTTAAACTCCTCTATACATAAAAATCTGCAGTTAATTGGCTAGTATGCACCGTGCCTCCAACGCGCATAGTGCTGCCATGGTTTGGCACACCACAATCCTGTCCCTCAGAGATCTCAATGCAAATTTCAAGTATTTGTGAATTTAGCCTCCTAATGGTCTTGAGAAATGCTCTCGTTTTACTGCTGCAGAAAGTGAGATAGAGAGATAGTGTGTGCGCTTGACTGGGATCCCCCAGCTGCGTGTGCAGTCAGCCACGAAATCCAGGTCTCCAAACACCTCCCTGGCACCCTGCTCATCAAACCCATCCAGTTGCCCAAGTTTTACCCTAACAACCTTTAAAAACAGACAACTGTTCCCATTTTTCAAAGCATGGGTTTGCACAAACCCTGTTGTACTAAAAGTACATTTCAGGGTGGGAAAACTCTTAGTTAATTCCAACTTAAAGCAGCACTAAGCAGGAGCTCATCGAGTAAATGATGCAAGAGCCCAGAGATGCGTGAGTCTGAGCCAGAGAGCCCTGCCCATACTCTGCCTCGTCTTCTCTGCAAGATCATCTGCCCTTCCTTAAATACTGGGGGCTATTATAAGCTCTTTCCTCCCTACCATGTCTTATAATAGAAGTTTCAATCAGAACACTTAGACCATTTGATCAATATTTGATCCAGCCTGTCTGTACCAAGTGGCACCTCTGCTGTTGGTGCTCTGCCATCTGAGCTGCCCTGAGCAGCAATTTGAGGCTTCCAAGGTGAACTATAAAGCCAGTGTTACTGAAAATACACATTACTGAAGTATGCTGATGCTTCCCCCCACATTCAAAAATGCACTGAAAACTACTGGCTGGGGGTGGATGGGAAATACTGCATTTGCCCTAAAAGCTTGAAGGAATGTTTTTTTTTTCAGTGCTTCAGAAGAAGGCAAAGAACCTTTTGGGATTAAAAAACAATTTATTTAAAACTGGAATTGGTACTGAGAAAACAATTTCATTTAATTTATTTTTTTTTTTGCTTGAAAAGAAAGCAAAATGTAACTCAAAACTTTTTGTTCAAAAAGCATTCTTATTTGAAAAGCTGATTTTGTCATGTAAGAAGTTCCTTTTTTCTCACTCCCAGTGTGGTTTTGTGCAATGTTACGTGTGACCATCCAGGGCTCCTTCTGCACTTTCCCCATGGCTAACTTGTGGGGCTGTTTTTCTAAGACATGCAAAACAGTACTGATTACAAATATTCAACTAAGAAGGTAATTAATCTGTCTAGGATATTATTAAATCAGCAGAAATTTCTGTTGCAGACCACAGTTTGGAATATTCTTACACACACTGTTTGAAGAGGCGCTTAAACATTGGTAACTTGTCTTTTCTCCTCTAGTGCTTCCAGCTGATCTGATAAAAGGGAAAACCTCACTCTGTGAATTTTTCTTTGCTGTTGAATGTGAGGATGAAATATGTCAAGTGCATAACACTTATTTTCCAAAGCTGTAAGGGACTGAAAGAGGTTAGGATGGGATCTCACTGTGGTAAAATTGGGATTACAGACTTGGATATAGTATTACCTTTTACCTGGGTCTGTCTAGGACTCTGAATCAAACCTGCTGGTCCAAGGACTTCAGAGACAGAGGGCAGGAGGGCCTCTAGACACTGGGGTCCTGGCTGCTCGCTCCTGTTCACGTCACCAAGGCACATCCTTCCACATCGGTCTCATAAGCTGTGCCAGTGTCACTGGCAGCAAAGCTGCACAGCAGTGCCTGCCTGAGCTGAGCTACCTGTAAGTAGTGCAAAACACTGTGCTAAAGCCAGACATCATCTCTGCTAGGATTTTAACTTGAGCTCACAGACAGAACAGTAATTTGATCATTCAAGTGCACCATTACGCAGCCCCAGTGATGATAAGGGTGGTTCAATTCCAGCATTTGCAGAATGGAACCTTTTTTCCCTGATGGTTTCTGTGTTGTGATTCCCCCACCCAGCACATGCCATCCTTGACCACAAAATGTGTTCATTTTCCTGTATCATTTCCAGTCATCCGGCACAGCACCACTGTGGCTCCTCTCCCACGCTGCAGCCCCACCACAGGAGGACATCCCTGTGCATTCAGGACCACAGTGGGAGCAGGTTTTGAGTGTTGGCAGGACTTATCTTCAGCTGTGAGAATGCCAGAAGACTGCATCTCCTGAGCATTAATTACACAGCCCCATGTGCTCCTCTGTTCCCAGGTGGAAACTGGAGATATGCTTCTTAACCCACACCATCACTTTAGTTCACTTTGGCTTGCAAGGTGCTCCTGCATCCACAGAGGGGAGGCACTGGAGAAGTGACAAAGATGATTAATAAAGAGGTTATAACAAATGTCACAGGTCAAATTCTGCACCAGTTTCCAAGTTTGTGCTTGACACAAAGATCAGTGTCATGAACAACTCCCCATGTGGCTGGGAGCTGGACTTGACTTTTGGATATAAACCCAGGATAGGCAAAAATTAGGTTAAATAGATTTGACCTGCACCGGATAGTAACGTTTCTGAGGGAGCAAGGTGCTTTCTGTGGTATTACTGGAACGTAAAACCTTTTCTCACCTGTGTTATGAGTGGTCACATGGACTGGTAGTTGTTTTGCAAGCTGTCTACCTAAACTTTTGGTATTTGAGGGGTTGCTGACAAACAAAACTTTTGAATCTCTTACGGCTTGGGCAGACAGTAAATTGTGTACTTGCTGTGGGGGAAAAACACTGTTCTTCTGGAGTGTGGTTTCCATTTAAACATTCGGAGAGCTCCTAGCTCTGGCCTGCCTGTGTTTGTCTGTACCAAGTGTGAATGGGAATTGGAAAAGGAGAAAGAGAATTGCTGCATTTTAAAAAGCTAATTTAAAAGCAGACGCAGTCTTCTGTAAAGATGATTCTGATTGTCCTGAGCTCTTTTAAAGGAACAAGGTTAAATGAGAATATAGGATTAGACACACGCTCAAAATGAACATCATCTTTATTTATTTCATACTTGTATAGCTAAGAGTATAAGCCAGTCAATTCCTGATGATTCGCGAATGCAAGGGGATTTTCTGTATTGTTTTTTATTTCACAAAGCACTTTATCTCTGGCTTTGTATATTAGCTGTTTCTACACTGCCAGCAACCTCCCCCTGACCACTATCCTTATGTAACCAGAGGGGGAAAACAGGCATTGGCTGAAAACAGGGCAATCCATGGAAGCTACAGGTAAAGTGCTTGTGAGTCTATTCCCACATGCCCTGATTTAACAGTATAAACTACTTCACATGGGAAAGGCTGATGTTCACACTGCTCTTCCACACAAGATGACCGAGGGTTTAAAGCAACCCTATGAAGCAGGGAATCACAGTATTATTTACAAAGCGCTGATGTTTTGGCAAAAAACATGAACAGAGCCAGTTCAAATTGACTGCAGTCTGTGTTCAAAGCCATGTCTGGAGCAGGACTGCCTTTTCTCATATATTTGTACTCTGTGATTTGTATCTTGGTTGTGTCTGTTCATTGCCATTGTAAAAGGAAGTCATAATAATTTAAAGAAAAAGAATGGGGAAGTGGGAGTTTCTTTTCTGTCAGCTTTATACTCAGGAAAACTGAGGCACGGAGAGGTCCTGAAGGTTTGTGAATGAAGAAAGCCTGTGAAGCAGGGAAGATTTGGAAAGAGGGCTCAGGGCTCCCCTGTCATGGCACTAGCAGATGTTCCCTGTGCACAAGGATAATGGGAGGGCAGCCCAAAAGTTATTCACTTGATGGAGTTTGTCCACACACATCAGCAGCACACAGGAGGTAAGGGGAGGAAGAGAATGTGCCTCATGAGTTTAAGGTTTTGTAGCTTGGTCGCTGATGGGGCAGGATGCTCCAGACATGGATCATTTCTCAGAAAAAATTTGGTTGGAAGGAACTCATCTTGAAACTCCTTTTGGATAAGCACAATCAAAAACTTCAAGGGCTCTCCACGAGGGCCCTTGACAAAGAGAACTCCAGCCTCAGCTACACGTCGGTGTCCCATCAGTGGAGTCTCTTCCTTAAAAAAAAAAAAAAAAATTAAAAATTAATATAATAATTCCAGCTTGTCATGGACTGTCTGCCTTGTCCCAGCTGTCTGGCTTTATCCTCCCACCCTCATTTTAGTAGTGCCATCTCACTAGATCCTATTTTACTTTCTGGAGCAAACACAGGCTCAGCTTGTGTAGATGGAGCCAGGATCTGTGCTGCAGAGGAGCAGTGTGTCACTGTGTGAGTTCAAATAAGCTGTGTTGAGTCATGGCAGCTGAGGATCCTTACTGCTTCTATTTATTGCTGAGAAAAGACCAAAAGTGAATGCCCAGCACAAGGGAGGTTTTGCCTTATGTGTCCTATAGGCTTAATTAATATACAGATTTTTGTTCACTGCTAGTTCTTAAAACCAAAATCACCAACAGACAAATGATGCAAAGGACAAGGGCAGAAATGCTGTGTTCATGGCTTTTTACTGTCTATATAGCACTGAAGTTGGTTGGGGCACTCTAAGGCATTTAACAGACAAGATGGCATGAAATGCTGAATATAATTAAGACAGACACAGCTTTGTTGTCCATTTGAGTGGAGTCATAACTGCCCTCTCCCAAGAAGTTCCTGGTTTAAGAGTCATTCTTGCCTTCAACAGAGCTTCAGCAGGTAACAGGATTTGGATCTGCTGGCAAAGTCTTGGCCTGGAGAAGCCTCAGATGGTGAGCATGAGCCCTAAGCACTGCAGAGCTGTGCTGGCTGGGGTGCCTCTCTTTAGCGAAGGCATGTCCCAATGAACCTATGGCTACCCAGACATGCTGGTTAAACACTTGCTCTTCCTGCTGTTGGAAATACCATAATAAAAATAGCCTCCTACAACCTGGACCTAAATTTTCTGTACATTTCTATGTATTACTTTGTTCCAGGCTTAATCTTGGCAGTGAATAGTCCAGGATTCCTGTTCAGCAAAGAGTAGTCTACACTTCTGTCATGGGTTAGCACTGGCCAGATGTTAGTGCACCCATGAATATATGTTTTTTCTCTAACAACTCCTGTGGGATGTGATCAGGAACAGAGCAGAGCAGGCTCGAATCTTGAAAACAAAAAAAACCCACCAAAACTTTATTAATTACATAAGAACAGGGACAGAAATACTCTTAAACACACATAGAGACAGAAATAAAAACTTCTTAGAACATTTCTTCTCCCAGTTTCTACCTCCCCACCCATCACTCTTCACAGACCAACCCTTGGGTTTTAGATCAAACAATCACCACTCAAAAACAAACTAATCTTCAATTCAGCAAGGGAGAGAGGAGTCTCTCTCGCACCACAGACTGTTCCTCAGAAAACACGGGTCCACCCCTTATGTGTTCCCATGTCACCCGTGGCACCGCCCAGAGAGGTCTGCCAGGGTGACACTCTCTTTTTCCTATGTCCAGCGCTCTCACCACTGTCCACAGGCTGAAAACTGCATACAGGGCTCTTTTAAGGATACTTGCATGCCGAGCTCTCCCCTTTTTACCCAGGGGCCAGGGTTCCAGGAGCAGGTCTGCCCTGAGGGCAGAGGGTGCCACCTCACCCTCCCCCTCTCTTCTCTGCTCGCTACTCACTTCAAGTGCCAGTCACTGTAGCAAAAGCAAGGGCAGCTGTATCCACCCAAAAATGCAGTTTATGTTCAAAAGAGACTCAAGTTCAGTCCATGGCTGACATTATGCAAGAGAAGTCCGGCTCAAAAGGCTACTCCTCTCATTCTTCCATCGAGTTCCTTCCAATCATGCTTTATCATCTCGGTCCCAGGCCGCTTCCCTCTCTCCGAAAACCACCAGTCATGAGAATCAATGTCTAAGAAAAGTTTCTTTCTACCAAGCAAGGGTTAACAGTTTCTTCTCAGCAGGGTGCTGCAGGCAGAGGCACTCCCAGGCTCCGCAAACCCCCACGTGGCTGGGCACCTTCTCCCGGAGTTTGGGGGGGAGGAGGGGGGTGAGCACACACAGAAGGCACTTCCACAGTTTTCCACCCCTCCATCCTGGACGGGGCAGTTCAGTTCCAGTCCTGTCCCCTCTCTTCTCTTCCCCCGGGGGCTCCGGCTTACCTGAGCCGACCACGTGTTTCCCCTCCCCCACCCAGCCTCGTGGCCGGGCAGGGGAAGGAGGCCTCACACGTCTCTCTACTGAAACCAGGATCTGAAAAGAGGCCAAACCCCCCAGACTCCTGCTTTTAACTCTTTGTGTCCTCAGAGGCGTGTCCAAACCTCCGAGTGACCAATCCAGGTGCTAGCAGAAAAGCTGATCACTGATTGGACTGCCCACATCTCCCTGGAAAAATTCACCTCCCCCCCCAACCACGACAACTTCTTTGCAAATCCTTGGGCTGAGTCACTAAAAATAAGTTATTTTCTTGCTATGGTGCTATCCAAGATTTAGAGGTTGCAATCCAAGATTCATGCAAAACAATGACCTTGGATTGCAAGCAAGAAAGTTTTTAAAAGGCTAACTTAATTGCTGGCAGTTTTTACCTGCTTTCTGTGTTTGAAACCATAAGGGTACTTAAAAATATGTATTTTCATCCTTTTCCCAAATAAATGAAGGCTAGATACTCTTTTTACCTGTTGAGGAATGTGTGGGTATTTGTAGTGCTCACCTTGATACACCTGTCTTAGATACCTGTATGGAGAAACTACTCTTTCTAAGGTTTTCATGCTCCTCTGAAAGGACCATTTAGACACCAACCTCCCAAAGTTAGTTACCCAGGTTAGAGTTTATGTGACAATCCCTCATCTCTGGTTTCATTTGTTGCCTCTGAGAGATAAAACTGAAGTTGCAGGGAAAACCTTGTGTAGTATCAGCTCACTGTGAGCTTGTGGTCTCAAGCCAGCTACAAAAATACAAGATGGGTAGAGAAGGCCCAGCAAAGCTGTTTCCCAGAACACAGAAAATTTTGCTCTGGGAAACAGTGTTCTAGGACTAGAAGTTTGGAATTTTTTTCACTACCCCTTTTGACTGCATTTTTACCCTTGTCTGGTTCCTCTGTCTGTTTGTACCAACATATTTCACTGGAACTTACTGATTGTGCTGAGTAGATTTGACATCACTGAATATTCAACCCTTCCCACAGGACTGAGAGGGAGTGCTACTTATCCAGCTAAAAAGCTGTTTCACATGCCCATGTCATCCCTGATCACAGCTAAGCAGCACATCAGTAGCCACAGTGCAAGTGAGAATTGGAAATGGCCACCAACAAATTTCAAGGAATCCCAGTCCACCTATAGACACTCCATAGCCATAAAAGTTGGTAAGAGTTGTTGCGCAGATTTTTCCAAGTAACAAACAATAGGATAAGAAGAAACAGCCTCAGTTTCACCAGGGGAGGTACAATGGGATTGGATTTTAGGAAGAAATCTTCACCAACTGGGCTGGCAAGCACTGGAACAGGCTGCCCAGGGCAATGGTGGAACCACCACCCTTGAAGGTATTTAGAAGACATGTAGAGGTGGCATTGAGGGATATGGGTTAGTGGTGTCCTTGACAGTGCTGGCTAAACAGTTGAGCTCTATAATCTGAAAAGACTTTCCTATCCTAAATAATTCTATGGCTCTGTATCTCTGACATACTTCATCTGTCCTTTTGCATCTGCAGGTTTATCTGCTGCAGTCTCATGTTCAGACAGAGCTGTGAGAGGCATACTGGCTAAGTTTCACAGTACTCAAATCCCTCCTCATTTAACATCTATGGAACATTTCTTTTTGCTTTTCCATTCCAGAATTGAAAGGCCTTTTCATGGAGTGCAGACCTGCCCTGAAGGGCTCTCCCTGGCCTGTGGTTTCACACTCTGAAATCTCATCCAAGACAATTGCCTTTGGGATTTCTCTTCCAGCCCATTTCCCACAGAGCAATTCAGAGCAGGTATATTTCTGTAGTGCAGGACTGAGCCTGGGGAACGCTACAGACCACCATGTATGGGAAGGTGTACTGTGCAAAGACTGCCCTTACACAAGAATATATATGAATAATAGGAAATTGTTTGGATGTGGGATGAAGTTGAGATTCATTGTCACTCTAGGGAGTGAAGACCACTGCCTTGGTTTGGTGGTGCAGGTCCAGGCTCTATCTCAGGACTCTGCTCCTGCCACTGTCCCTGTGGCATGGGCACATTTCTGCTGTCCCCTACAGCAAAGGGGTCAGCATCAGGATAAATTGCAACGTGGGGAAAAGCTTGTAAATACTGCTTGGTGGTTTGAGGCTAGCAGGAAGGGAGCAGAGCCGCGGGGTATTAACTGAGGGGCTTTAGAGGATTGGGAAGGACCTGAAAGGGTAGGATTTGTTGGCACTTCCTCTGGGCTAGGAACGCTCAATGTTCGCACTCCCCTATTGTGTGGGGAGAATAAAGAGGGGTGGCCTGAGGGACTTGGGCTCTGGGTCCGGCCGGCGCCAGCCGAAGGAGCCCGGCCCCAGCGGGAGCCCGGCCAGCCTCAATAGCCAGCCCGGCTGCCTCCCAGGCCACCCGGCACACGGCCCTGCTCACTTTGAAGCCCCTGGTGCTGCAAAGGGGTGCTTTCTTTGGCTCTTGTTTGCTGATGATCCTTAAATTAAGAAATGCAAATCTATTCAGGGCAGATTCCTTTTCCAAAGGCAACTTGCCTCAGTTGCTAATTCCCTGCACAGCTTCTATACAGACCGCTCACAAACACCTGCAGCTATTTTTTCTTTTTTTTCTTTTTTTTTTTTTCTTTCTTTTTTCTTTTTATTTATTCCTCTCCCCCTTTTTCGGGGAGCGGATGGCAATGGGGAGTTTATTGAAAATCTTTGTTTTCTCTGATGCAGTGAAACTTGCTTTGCTCTTTTGCCACCTTTTCTTTCCCCTTTTCACAGAATAAATACAGCTGATCCATCTCCAGCCCCTCTGCACGTGCCAGAAGAATAAATCGCCCGCCTCACTCCCAGCCCCCTCTTTTAATTCTTTCCTCTGCCGCTGTGTTTGCTTATTCTCACTGCAGCTGTAGTGCTGGTCCCAAGCGTGAGTTGACCTATAGCTGGTTTCTTTGGCACCGCCTCTGCAGAGCCATCCCCTCCCCGCAAAAGACTTCGAAATCAACTGTTAGAGCCCTTAGTAGGCTTCTTTCTTTCTTTCTTTTCTTTTTTTTTCTCCTCCCTCTTTTATTATCACAGCACTTGCCTTTTGTTGCCAGTGCAAATACAAATACACACACACACACCACACACAGGCGTACAAGCACTGGGGAGTGAGGAGAGCAAAGCCTCTGAAATATTGCACTGCCCAAAGTCCACGGGTTAAAACAAACATCAACACTGCGTCAAATAGTTTGCCCGTAAGAGTCTTTTGTTATGAAGATAAGCTTGTTATCTCTTTCATTCAGATTTTAATCTGACAGGTCATTTGCATACTGCCAGCCGACTTCAGGGTGTGCATTAGATCCACTTTGCATTTAAATCCTCTGTCAGTCAGGGAAATAAAAAAAAAAAGGAGGAGTTGGGGGGGATGAGGGGGAGAGAATAGCAAAGAACCCCTTTCAGATACTCCTAGTTATTTCTACTACTTTTGTGCTGATTGTTGATGTAGAAAAGTTCTCCTGGGTCTTGAGACTATGTATGTTTTTGGGCAGCTAAGATGCCATCAGCTGCATCATTGAGGTCTTCCAAAAGATCCCATTGTGACCGCTGGGCCCTTCCTCACCCAAATCCCTCTTCAATCCCTGCAAGGCAGACTCTTTCCCCATACTGACCTCTGTTCCCAGGTAAAACTTAGACCCTGTCTTCAGTCAAGTTAAGCCTGTCCTGGGCTCGCATGAGAAAGGATCAAGCCCTTGGTAATGACAGGACAAGGAATAATGCCACAATGCAGTTAACAAGCCACCTATTTGGAAACTTTCATGTAAATATGCCTCTTCCCTTAGTTATTCTACTTGTCTTACATGTCTCTCTATATTTTTATCTCTTCTCCATGTAAAGCCTGATCCTGCATCCTTAATACTGAAGCTCCATCATACGTGGTGGAGGGATTCTAGGGACAAAGCTGCTCTTACTGGTAACAGAAATTCATTGTGTGACTATGAAAGACAAAAGCTGTGGGACACAAGTCACCTGCGGTGCAAGTGCAGGTTGGTGGGGTTGTGTTGCTCTGTGGGCACAGAGGGCTACAGCCTCTGTGCTCCTTTTGGTGTCTGGAATGTACCATAGGCACAAAAACCCAAACAAACCAATGAAAAAAACCCACAACACTTGGTAAACATGTTATCAAAATGCATGGCTGCTGAGAATCTGTGGTTCTTACCACTGCATTTTTCTGTGACAGTACAAGTCAGGAATTTCAGTTTCTGGATCTGATTCTTCTTATATCTATGTTTGGACATACTGGTCACACTCACTTTTCCCTTCCTGAGACCAGCCCAAATAGTTTCAAGGTTCCTTTGTTTCTTGGAGATCCAAGCACAGGTTCCAGCATGCCCTGGTTTGGCTGTCCCCACCATCTGGCTGTGGACCACCAGGTCCTGCCAGCTCCTGCCAGCACCTCCCTCTGCTCGCAGTGTTTCCTGCACCTCCTCTGAGATGCTGAAACAATGACCTATTGACAGGATTAAACCTGGTGCAATTCTCATCCTGTGCATGGAGGTGTAACCACAGCTCTCCTGAAGACCACAGAAATTATCCTGAGGTAAGTGAAAGGTAAAACTATGACTCTCCTTCCTGAAATACAATGGAAAGTCCGTGAGACAAGGCCACAGTTCCCCTACAGAGAGGCATGGAGTTCCTGGGGAATGTGTCCCAAACCACAGCAAGTAGAATTATAGGAGAACTTTTCCTTCAGCCCCAATGGGGTTAAAGATTGGATCTGACGAAATTAGTGTATCCAAAAGAGAGGAGTGAATAGTTGCAGGGCATTTATTCATCTCTAATATGACAAGTTCAATTCTTCTGTTCAGAGCCAGTAATTTTCTTACATATATTAATTATTTGAAATAATTCTCTGAATAACATCTAGAAATAATTCAGGCAATATATCTTGTTAATGAACCCGTTACTAGTGAATGGTTGAAATCTCAGCTGTGCTGGTGACTTTGGCTTAGGTGAACATTCACACGGCATTGTTTCTTCTCTTAAATACTAGTACGTGACTTTCAGAACCAGATTCTGGTCTGAATTCCTGTGTTTCTGAGGTTTCTATTATTTGCCATTTCGGTAAATATACCTGACAGTAAATGCCATTGATAGAATATTATTAGTAAACAAACAAAAGCGTGTGAATGCAGGCAGACCATATTTAAACCATTTATTTGAAATGATGGTAGGGAAAAAGGTTTGAGATAGGTAACCACCTCCAACCTTAAAGGAAGTTGCTGGAAGAAGGGTTTCACTTCATAGCTGGTATCTGATTGACTCTTTTCCAACTTCTTGTCAGGATTTCTCAGGGCAACTCAAAGCAGCAAACCTTTATAAGCAAAGTCCCACATAATGCCACAGTAATGGAAAACCAGGAGCATTCCCAGTCTTCTGGCAATCTGGGATAGGCTGCTCCATGATGTTTGCATGGGGCCATCGTGTCCCTGATGGTGGTTTTTGGTACAGGCAGGAGATAGGTGTGCTGTTCCTGCTATGGCTGTCATTTCTGGAGACAACTGGGTCAAGATGATTGAAATATCCAGTCCATGCTGGGGCTCTCAGGCAAGGGAGCTGTGCCCTCAGTTATTTATCATCCAGCAACACTACCAGTATTACTGGAACTGAAGCAGCCCAGAGCGGTGTCCAGCGGTGCTGGCTGAGCAAGGAGTGTGCCCTTTGTGACAAGGAGTGGCAGCAGAGCTATCCCCAGCCAGCAGTAGGACAAGCTGGCCAGGCACTGTGGATGTGACCGTGCTGCCACAGCAGGACCAGCCCTGCTCCACGCCCTGCTCCAGTCAGCCAGCCCTCTACACTCTCAAGCATGGAAGCATTGGAGTTTGGCAGGGATTTTCTGTCCAAAATCTGAACTATTTGGCCAAGGATGGAGTGAAAGAAAAGGCAGAGACACCTAATGCAAATAGGGAAGAGGTCCTTCTGCAATCCAGTTTCCAAATCATGCCCTAAAACTGACAATACTTAAGACCCCCGGACTAAGGAGAATGAATGCAAAATGAGAGCTCTGCAAAATCCCTTGGTTCAAGGCCAGCTCTCTTGCTTTGCTTTGCTGCTCCTTGGCATCAGTCTTTCAGCCAAGTAAGCAAGTCAATGGCTAGCTGTATTGACAAAAAACCAAACCAAACCAAAAACAAACCCAAAAAACCAACAACAAAAAAACCACCAACAAACCAAAAAACAAACAAACAAACAAAACCCCCACACCAAAAACCAAAACCCAAAAACAAACAAAAAAACCCAAAACAAACAAACAAACAAACCCCAACAACAAAAACCCAAAACAAAACCAAAAAATACCAACAAAACCACCACAAAAACAAAAACAAAATCATCTTCCAAGCTATTTTCCATACAGCTAATGAGAATGCAAATGTGTTTTCCAGGCTTGCTTACAGCCTCTGCTGCTTCCTTTCTATGGATGGTACCTGAGTGTCCCTCCTTTTGCCATGTGATCTAAGTGCATCACACTGGCTAGTGGGATTGTCCTTGTGTTGCCAATGAGAAATGGAGTGTTTTGAGTGGAACAACAAAGTAGGAAGCAGAGCTTCTCAAGCACCTGCTGTGCATTATCCTTCCACATGCTGTCCCTGGGGGCGTTAAAGAAAAACAAATTTAGAATAAGAAAGACAGAGAAGAAGGTCTGCCTTTGTAAGTTAGATATCACATCAGAGCCAAAGTCACATGGTATATGGTTGGGCATTGTAGAGCATCTTTGCTGAGTTTTCCTTCGGAATTTTCCTTCTTCTCATGAGCAATTTCTTCCATACTTACAGAAATAATGTTGCTTTTCTAATCCCCCATCAAAAGGTTTCTCATTGGGCTTGCAATGTGATACCCCTTAGGGCTGTGATCCCTTCAGAAGTGGAGTGATGATTCTGTTTGTACCTTTCACTATGTTCTCTATTGAAGAACAGAGCTTTTCTTGACCAAAGTCTCTTGACATGCATTATAAAGTCAGCTCTGGGTGCATTTCAGCTATCTGAGCCTGGGCAGGGTCCAGGCAGTGTCCCAAGGCACGGTTTTCAGGGACATGTCTCTGGCCTGGCTCCTTTTCTGGGGAGGTTGGATCAGAGATGAAAGCTCAGTAGCTTGTGGGTTTTGTTGCATCCTCTGTCCTGACCAGCACTCTGGACTCTTCAGGGACCATGGGGACAATTCAATAAAGGGACATTACATCTGCATAGGAATTTTTTCCACATAGACACACACACTTCATATCTAGACAATGCAGGAACGCCGCAAAGTGAGGCAAAGCTGTCGCCTCCTGAGCATTGCCCTTTTGTCATCTCTCCCATCTGGTGTATGTCTCCAGATTTGCCTCCAGTCTTTAACAGAGCTCAGGTTCCTCTTGCTGAGCCTCCCACTCTGGCTGCCAAAGGGCTTCCTCTGCCACGAGAACAAGTTCCTTTTAAAAGCAGCCTGACATCTTTCCTTTGTTCCTGGCTTTCCACTAGGATTTTCCGTGATGCAATCCCGTATGAGGTTACTGGCAAAGAGCTGTTAAAAGTCAGTAGCTCTGCCTGGAGCAAACCATTGTTCTGCCAGCGCAGAGCCCTTCAATGCGCTGATTCCTGCATGGCCTCGCTCCTGCCCCCCAGCCCCACCGCAGGAGGAACACCCAAATTCAGGAGGGAAACAGACATAAACTCCAGGCACAGAACAAAGAGCAAGGGATGACAAAACGAAGCCGTGGCCCCTGGCCATCACTCTGGCTGTGGCCGGGGACTGGGCTCAGACTCACCAGATACATCTCACTTTTCCTGGGGAAGTTCACAGGCTGCTGCTCCAGCAGAGAAGGGTTATTTTGGAGTGGAAAGTGAGAAGCTGTAGCTTTTATCCTTTTGGAGGAGCAATTTACAAGGAAAACAATGCAGGATTCTCTGGAATAAGGAGTATTAGCTGCATCATCTTTTAAAAATAATTTGGCCAAGTGAATGTTGGCTGAGGATTAGCACCCTTGCAGGTGCTTGGGTTGCAGTGAGGGGATTTTGCTGAGATTTATTGATGCTGGGGATTGTTCCAAATGCATAGGTGACATCTCATGCCAAAGCAGATCTCTGGCTTGCTAATGAGATAAGTCAAAGGCTCTGCAAAGTTTTCAGCAGCATAGCCATTAACCCCAAGACTGCAATATCCTTTGTGTTTTTCCAGTATGTTCTGCCAAGATTTTGCCTTAAGCAGAGAAAAGATGAAAACTAGAGTGTCTTACAGCTTACTGTCTGCTATGTTGTTCCCTGGGACAGAGAAAAGCCTGTGTATGATCACCACTGAGCAGGGAAGCATCCCTACTGTCCAGCACAGTCATTTTTTTCATTGTTGGACAAGTGAAAAAAGGGAAAAAAAGCCACTGAGAATGGTCCTGTCTGGGGAGCTGCAATCTTATATCCCCCATCCTCCTCTGCTTCTCGTGCTTGGATTTGTGGGGCTCCAAACTCAGGATTCAGAAGGGCTTTCTAGGTAGTTACATCAGGTACTTCAATTCTATCCAAGCAGGTCTTGTTATGGGAATTACTTTTTTTGGTAGTAATGAGGCTTTCATCTCTACCCTTTACTAGGGCTTGCACACTTGAAATGGAGATTAGCTGCAGTTGAATTCTGGTAGTAACTGACCAAGACTGGTGATTGGAAAAATCCCTCAGCTAGAGTATTTGTAGGAAATACACAAATGCTGTTTTAGTGATGCTGAAATGTTTAGTGACTTCACTTTGATGTGCCTTTGCTATTGTGTTGGAAGGACTGCAGCTTATGTTCAGCTTATATTCTCTCCTCTCCTGCAAAACATGAGACATTTATTCCTAGAAATTTCCTTCAGTTTTATTTAAATCAATTTTTCAACGTACCTCCTTCATAAAAAAATAAAAAGTTTAAAGTTAAACCAATACTTCTGTTCTGCTACAAAGTTTTTAAAAATGCCAACTACATTAAAATGAAAACCAACATGATTTGGATGTTTGAAGCTAAATTCTTTTTTCCTTCTATTCTCTGTAGTTTCTTGGTGAGGAATTACTTCCACTTGGGACACTTAGACAATGATTTGCAGAGTTAAAGGATAAAAAGAGAATAATCCAGGGTCATAGACATGGCAGTATTGTGGGTAGGTGTTGTGGGACTTCTTCCTGTATTTCACTCGGAGAGTTGAAAAAACCAAGGCAGTGACACAGAGGTAAGCTAATGAATTATGTCTAGCCTTCAAGGAAGAAAACAAAATCGTTTTGATAATAAGATAACACATGCTACGTTATTGTTAGAAGTATGTTTCAGTCTCAAGTGTATGCTGAATAAACAGCTTTGGTCTCTTTGCAATGAGAGAAACATTTTGTATCACCCCTACTACCATGAAAAAAACTCTCCTGACCACTCCTGGGGAAGTGATTCCAGTGTAGATCAGCACTGTCTCAAAGACTGGTTGTGGTTGATTCACTTTACAGAGCCATTCTTCACATCCTTTCATCAGTGTCCAAAATGAACAGCTCACCTGCCCTTCCAGCCCTCTGAAACAGGCAAAGCCATCAGCAAGACCATGATTGTTTCCATGGTCCCCCTATTGTGCCACTTCAGATAGTGCCCAGTTTTGCTTGTGCCAAGGTCCAGCTTCAGGTTTTACAGGATTGTTGTTCTCAAAATACACATGGGCTGTGCCAAGGGTGAGTCAGACAGATGCTGTTAGTGGTGCACTGGGTGGTGCAAGTAAGCCCTTATTCATGGGAGTCCATGAGCAATTAAAGGATGAAAACTGTAAGTAATGCCAATCGATATGAGTTAATGGAACATAGAATGGGATGCCTCTCTTTAGCTTAGTTGATAAAAGTGATAGTAGCGTACAAGACTTCTGTGAGACAGTTGACTGGGTATCACATGACATTTTGATTAAGGATCTAGAGCAGTATAAAATCAAGAGGGTGTGCTTTACATGGATTAAAACCTGGCTCCCTGACAAGTCTCCAAGTATAACTGTAAATCATCTGCCAGCTGTGTTTGTAGCAAAGTCCCTCCAGTATTCTTGATTTTAATATTTTTATTAATGACATGGAAGAAAGCATAAAATCACCACTGATGTAGTCTGCTGATGGTGTGATGAGATGGAAACAGTAAATAATGGAGAGGGGAGGTCATCGATAGGGGGGAATACAGAGTACTTGGGGAGCCAGGCTCAAGCAAACAACAAATATGGTGATGCAGGTGAGTGCAAGAACAAAGGATAAAGGCTGCATTTATAAAACAGTGAACTCCAGGAAGAAGGACCCTGAAGAAGCTTTTGGGAAGCTTCTTTTTTTTTTTTTTTTTGAAAAGCTTCTTCACCAGCCCATATCAGCTGACTGGATGGTCTTGGTGCTAAGCTGTAAATGAACATGAGGACACCTGGAGGTAGAAAGAGCATAAAGTGTCTCTAATTTATTTCCTCCTGATGGCAGTGCTGCTGTGGTGAGTAAAACTGTCAAAATGTTGGAGAGGGTTCAGGAAAGAGACAAGGAAAATTTTGGAAAGATAGCAAAGCCCTGAGTGACCCCGTTTGCTAAGCCACCAGAGCAAAGTTGAAGATAGAGTTGGTCACAATTTGCAGATGTGGGTAGTGAAGTAAATACTAGGATTTTTCTTTCCTGTAGTAGACCCCTTCATAGCAACTGGAAGCTGAGTGTGGAGGGAGTCAGATGGAAAAAGGCTTCAAGAGTCAGCTTTATCAGGAATTAATTTGTGTTGTGTGAGATCTTTGTCCAGGCTCAGCAACTCATGGCATACCTGAGTGCAGGGCATCAGAATCTCAGCCAGATTAAACCAGCATTGCTACACTGGCATAGCCAGATTGGTAACTGACACCTGCACATAAGTAAAAGCTGAAGCCTTGCTTGTGTTGAAGTCTGTACCAAAAAGTGCCAATGGTCTTGGGGGAGGTAGAACTTCTGAATTATTAGGCACCTTTTTATCCTGGTCTATACACAATTGTGGAAAAAACACTAAAGTATTTTTAAATTAATGTAGTACAAGTTCTTGGATGAACATCTTAAAATTGACTTAAAACTGCTGGTTGTAACTCCAAATCTTTAGGTGTTCACAATGTAAGCAGCTGTGATAGCTGAAATGTTATCACACCCACAACGAACTGGTTCTTGTACACCTCAGCTTGAAAAGATTATATCCATCAATGGGTTTGTGGGGTGGCAGCCTCTCTAGGGAGGCGCCAATCAGCATCTTGTGGTCAAACTACCAGCTAGCACAGGAAGACCTGGAGGACAAGGATGTCAATCACAACCTGTATTCACAGCATGAACCAACATCTAGGACCAATTTAAGTGTAGTTGCACTAGTGTTGCTATGTATTTAGGTTGTTTGCTAAATAAGATCTGAGGCAGTTCAAGTTTTATTGAGAAGAACAAGATAATGCCAGGGATGGCTTTACTGCAGGTTGAAGGTAGCTTTGGCAAATGCAGTTTATTTTGCAGGATCAGGCTAGAAGAGTGCATTGACAAGTGGCAGATCAGTCACTGCCAACAGTTTATATCCTGTGAGCAAAAGAATGCCCCAGGCAGATTCATTTCAGTGTTTTATGCCAAGACAATGAAGTTGTGGGGAGTCTACAACTGACATAATTTACACACCATGGAATCAGAAGACCAATGAATACTGACTCCAAGAGGGAACTATTTTAACTCACATTTGCTTACAAGGCTTTGGGGAATATTTTCATGTTTTGGCTAACCCATCTAGCTGGGCACTGCATACAAAAGGGGCAGCACTGCTCTTTAGCTTCCCACCTCACCTTGTCTCTTGTGTTGGATGAAGTGACCATGCAACCATCTGAGGAGCTGGATTTACTTGCTGCTTGTGCAGGCTCTGTTTTGATGAGCTGGTTTCAAATTGGTCCAATCTACTTTGAAAAAATACTACTTTCAGAGTGGCTTCCCAGTCACTGCAGTCCAAAAGAGCGGGTGGGATTTTTCTGGCCCCTTTCAGTTAGAAGGGATGGAGCCTGTTTAATAACAGTTGACTTTCTGACTTGGACTCTTTGAGATGGGCATTGCATTATCTTAAATCTCTCTTCACAACAGCAAAGCTAGTTAGCAGCATATTCTAATGAGACAAATTGTGCAAGAAAGCAGTGTGCATGCAAAGTGACCAGGTTACACAGGGGCAGAGTTAGTGGGCTAAGCAAAGAAGGAAAGTCTAAACTGAAATAACATACAGTACTGTGGAGGTTGAAAAGCTACAGTAAGAGGTACAGCTGCAATTCACACATCTGTGAGGTCTATGGTCACTGGAAGAGCCATCATTTGCCTCTTCCATAATCTGTCACCCATCACTGCTGCCTCAAGCATGGGAAGTTTAATTTCCTATGAATCATGGTGTGACTTGAGAAGTTAAATCCTACATCTTTCTGAGCCTCCACTGACAAAATAGTAGAAAAGTCTGCTGTGGTGTTCCTCCCTGCTTAATTGTTGTTGGAAAATGTCCTCTGGCTGTTGGTATGTTCATCAGCTTCAGCTTTACCTGAAGGCTGTATTGCTGTGGCATCCCAGGTTGCTGGATTTGAGATGGTGGAAAAACTGCTTGAGTTTTTGAAGGCAAGTGTCTGATGTCAGGGGACTCCTGCCAGTCATTGTTCTGCTGTCTGTGTGAAAACAGGCTGAATTCTGTGGTTTTGCTATGTAACATTCTTATGTAGCTGGCTGAGTCATCAACATGATAAATGTGATTACTTTTTCCAATTGTTATTCTTGCCCAAAGCATGCAATTGACACTGAAGTCTGCTGGGCAGAAGGGGAATGCAGTGGCTGTTCACATCCCCACAGCGGCAAAATGATGTGAAGGCATGGACTGCAATGATGGGAAGAAAACACTGCACATGGTGTTCAGGAGCAGGCACCCATCTGCGTGTCCGTCAGTCCTATCTTCAGATGTTGGTGGTTGGGGGGTAGTCTTTCTTGGTGTCATTGAACGGGGAAGGATGGAGTTTCTAGGTAAGTTGCAACATGATTTTCCCTGGAAAGGTGGGAGGGAGTGGGATTTGGTTGTGCAATGTAGTTGAAGTGAGCTGTGGCTCATTGCACCACCTGGGAGGGGAGCAATGGCACCAGAGATGCCTCCCTCTCCCCTATACCCACCAAGGCCAGCCATGTCTCTAGCTCCCAACAGGAGCATTCCCAAATGGGAAAAAGGATTTGGCACCCCTCTCCAGTGAGAGACAAGACTTAACTGGGCCCTGAGCTTGGGAGGGAGCACGGCTCTCTCATAATGATGGGGATAAGGGTGCTTTCACAGAGAGTGCAGATGTGCTTGCTAATTTGGGTTGTCTGCACCCTTTGGGAAACCAGCACTACAGGGTGACTGGTACTGTGGGCTCCCTACACTGTGACTTATTCAGCTGAGTAAAAGGACAGCCTAGTCAAGCTCACCACCATGGTGCTTAAAGTTTGTTTTAGCCATCTTATCTAATATCTCCCTTGACTTTTGCTGGGAGAAAGCGTTTATTGCTTATATCATGTTACTCCATGAGCACTTGCTAGCTGTGGCTGTTTGCATGTGTATATGTAGATGTGAAGACAGATAACTTCAAGCCTTGCAGTTTTATGGGTCAGTCAATCCAAACTGCTTCCACTGGCAGATGTGGGGATGTGCTGCATTCATTACCTGTAGGCTATGTGCTATCAGGGTGTAAATCAGCAAAACAGGCCTCTGTTTATACACATAAATTGCCCCAATGTGACAGCTTAATACCCTTTTGACTTTTTACCCTATGTGGGGGAGAGCCTCAAATGTCTTACAGCGCTGCTCACCCTCAGGATGACGACAATGTGGGGAAACCAGTCCCGCTATAAAAGGAGTGAGCACGCTTTGCCTCCGTGGGTCTTCAGGCTTGGCTGCGTATCCAGCAGCTCCCTAGAGGGGAAAGGCCCTTCCAACAGACCAGTCCAACAGGAAATTATCTGCTCACCCTTTGCTAAATTGGACAACTAGTCATAGGGTCCCAAAAATGCCAGCTCCATCTATTCTCCTACAGACATGATTGCCAGGCATGCAAGATCCCAGCTTGTTCACTGTGAGGGCAAATCCACCTGTCCATTCCTGCAACACCTTGTGCAAGACTTGATTTCACCTCTTCCATGGGACACGAAGATCACATGGGTAAATTTTCCCTGAGCAATCACAGGGGAAAACCTGCCAGGCTTCCTTTAGCTATGACTGAAGGGTTTTCTTATTCCAAGAGATGTTTTATTTTTTTCAGCAGATGAGAGGGTGTTCCCAGTGACATAATAGGGAATTGATGAGAGGGAAGAAGGGCCAGGACATTCACAGCAAAATGGATTGTTGTGATATTCTGAGGAGATTTCCAAATTTAAATGATGTGGGAGCAGGGGTAAGATTGTTGAAATTGAGATCCTCCCCATTAGAAATGTCCTTTTTGCTTTCCTCTGTGTTGTTGCCATCATCTTGGAGAACAGGAGCCATGAGGCTGCATCCAAACATTTGGTAATGCCTTTGACTTTTTTTCCTTCATTTAGTGCATCCTAAATCTGACTTTACTAAACCATCCTAAACCAAACCTAGAGGAAAGAGACCCTCTTAATCAAGACATTTTCTTGTGCTGGCACTGAGCAGCCCTAGTTGGGACTCTCAATTTATTCCACTGTCCTTTACAAATGCTCCTCCCCATCAGCACCCAAGCTCTCTTGGAGCACGGCAGGACCCAGGTGGGAGCTTCCATGCTCCCACCCCAACCAAGAGCATCCTTGTGCCCTTATATGAGAGAGAGACATCTGCAGCAGGTCTTTCCCAATCTACTCTTTAAGTACGAGTTGAGCCTGAAAATTGATGCTGTAGGAGAGTGACCTTGTTAGAATGTCCTTCCCTCTGGCTGATCGCAGGTTAAATGCCCTCAGTTTATGAGTCACTGACTCCCACAGTAGCTGGACTGCTCCTACCTCTACTTGTGCTCACTCAAGCAGCAGGAAAGACCCTGCAGCTGGGATGTTGCATGCAGCAGAAGGCAACCCCATCCCTGCTCCTGGCCTTGGATCTCCTTGGTGGCCAAGAGGTGGCTTTGGTGCAGGAAGGGCTGAGGACCAGTTTAGGTGGCTGGAGAGCAGTGCTGGTGCTACCCTGTTCCTGCAGGCACCTCATTTTACGTGTTCGGGACTCCTGCCCATGCTAACACTACTCTTGTGGCATTTCTCAGAAAGAGAGACCACAATTCTGATTTCTCAGCCCAAATGATGGTATTTCTACAGCACATTTTGGGTGATTCAGTGAACTGTGGCTTCCTGCAGAGAAACAGATGAGGCAACTCCAGGTTGGATGCTCTGGTGTTTAATGTCAGGAGTACCCAGGCTGCAGCCTTTGTCTCACCATAGGGTCTGATGCAAAGGGCCGGGAAACTCCAGCTAGCTCTCACCCTGGCCACGTGGTCAAGAGTGGCCATTCCCGCACTGCTTGCAGTCTAAGTAATGGCGTAGCTGCCTTCTGCTCTCTGCAGTCCCTGTATATCATTGGCGTCTAGGTTCAAAGCAAGAATCAGAGAAGGCTCTCTCAGAGATCCTTACTCTCCAAAGGATGGTGCTAGAGAGAGGGCAAAAAGCACCAGCTTTAAAAATGGGTGATAACAGAGGGTGGTGCAATTAGCTGATTGTCCCCTGGTGTGATGGGCAGCTCACCAAGGGGCAAGGTCAGGGAGGTGGGCACTGGGAGTGAGGGGGGAGGGGAGAACCTAGGACAACACCAAATGCACCGTGGGGGGGAACAACAGGAACACTGGGAAAACAACCCAACAATAACATATCAAAACTTATCAAAAACCCACCACCACAGGCTCAGTGTTCTCTTGTCTACCCAGCTCTGGCAAGATCTTAAAGCAGTTGGTATCTTTGAGGACTCAGCCCTACTGGTAAAGTTGATTGAAACTGGCCAGGGAGTTCACCAATTTTGTTAGGGAGACAGACACACCCACAATGTGATCAAAACCAAGTTGTTTCTCTAGGAAACTAGGCTGAAAAAAGGTTGTGTAAGTAAGCAAATATTTTTCTTGAAGACACTAGAGCAGGGGAGGTGGGAGGGGAAATGTGTGTTTATATAGCTGTTGACCTAACCTCCCCT